>NC_053493.1:112686625-114097250 GCF_905171775.1 Rana temporaria | reverse complement strand
CCCTTTCACTTCCTGTCATATCTCCAGGAAGTGACAGGAAAATTAAGTATTTTTTTCTTTAACAATTTTAACACTATCTGTAATTTAAAAGAGAAGTTATTGGCTTTAAATTCACGTTGACTGCAAAAGGCTAACCTCTGAATTCTTTAATTAGGCTAGGCTCAAAAGAATAAGAGGAACAATAATATTATAACAATAATAATATAATAAATATCCCCCATAGTGATTCGAAGTGGACTCTGATGCTTTAAGAATTTCAGTCAACTACCATGGTGCTCTTGAGAGCTCAGGTGGTTCATTCCCTCTTCCTATCAGTGTGTATCTGCCTGCCTATACGAGGTATGAGTAGATGGATACACTGAAGTCTGCAGGAGTCCTGCATGGTATCCGCGATCTGCGATCTGCTGATCACTGGTAAAAAAAAAAAAAAAAAATTACTGAAGTTCTTTCAGAATCCGCTTGCTTAAAATAAGTTTGAGGCCAAGACCATCCCCCCCCCCCCCCAAAAAAAAACCGGAGCCTGCAAAGTAGCGCACCCTCTTTCAGTTGATTGATTTAGTAATTGCAGGTTCCTGCAAACATCTCTCTGCCCTTACATCTTTATGGGCTTTCAGTTGCAAAACCAGAGGAAGTAGCATTGGACTGCAAAGTGTACTTATTAGTCTGTGAATGAATGTGGCTGTGCACAGCTGCACAACATGTGAAATTGACAGTGACTGCTGGGTAGTTCAGCCCCTTCACACTGTCACAAGAAAGGAGGGGGCGTACGTGCGTGCACTCTGCACCATGTTCTATGTTATACCCTAAATAAGGGTGTATCGTCTAACACAGTGAAAAATGTGAACTTTGTGTGACTCTCTTCCCTGTACTCCTGTTTTAGTGATGCATACTAAATCCCTGTACTCCTGTTTAGTATTGTGTACTAAATTATATTTTTTGTGTCCTAATTTGGGAATCTGTAGAACAAAACAAAACATTTTGTTTGTCACTTAATTACAACAAGCAGCAGTTTAGCTAAAGCTGTTACAGAAAACACTGTCACTTTCTAAGTGTAAAGTGGGAATCAGTTTTTAGATGCTGTTCAAGTAAGCACAATATCAGACTTCAGCTACTGTTGAATTTTTCATGCAAATTAGACTAAATGCACACACTCAGATTTTTGGATATAAAATTCATATGAAATACACTGTGTGTACAATGAGTAAGTGGCTTTAACATTAGACCCATGGGAGTGCTAGTTGAGAGAGCAACCTCAATAGAAACGTGTGCCAAAAAAGTCAAATATCTATGGATGGCTAGACAATACATGATATTTGCAAGCCATGTAACTGATTTAAGATTGCAGCATATAAGCAATGATGGAAATGGCTGAAAACAAAACCTTTCCACATTACTTTTGGAAATTTAACATTGCACTTACTCAGGAGCTGGTCCTAGAGCCAAGCTGTAGAGAGCAAGTAGACCTGTAATTTGTCTATGAACTATGATCACTGCAAAATAGTACATTGTGTTATCCTATTGTAGTTTAGGTGCTATTACCTTGTCAGAACCATTGACGTATCTCGGCATAGTGCCTACATATACTGTCAGAATGTTTATACTGAAATATAAAATATTGTATGTATGGAAATATGTAAATCTGTGCTTTGGGAGAATTACAATTTCCTACAATATCCAAAATTATTTTATCCGTGCTATTTTGAGGACCAGTAACACAAATGAATATTTAAACTATATATATTTATTAACTAAAGATATAGTGCATAATTTAAATCTGGTACAATTCGTGATAAAACAAATAATTGATATACTTCTATAATCGGAGATACATGATGGTTAAATGTTCAGATAATATTTACATTATATGACAAGGTAAATTCACAGCTCTCATTTAAATCATCCTGGTATATTTAATATCTGGTAACTTGTAAGATAACCTTCCCGTGATTTCCACAGACTCTAGTAAATAGCTTGTGTTTACCATGACGCTGTGTTATCTCTTCGGAAACACAAACAGATCTCTTGCTTACTACTTATATGTGTACAGATCAAAGACCATTTTTGTACGCCAGCTCTGCAATGCAGACAAGCTTATTTTAAATTTAGAGAGAATTTATTTTCACAGACATCACCCTAAAACCATTGTACAACTGTTAGCATTTAGCTTTTTAAAGACAAACATAATGTGTGTATGTCTTCTACTATTTGGAATTTAATTATTTCATACTGCAGTTAAAAATAACCAACTCCCAAATTATCTTTGCCAAGTATATTTAAATGGTTTTAGTTATGTGTATGTAAAAACCTTCATTACCAAAAGGTAAATAAACAAAATTATACATTACCAGTATTTAAGAGTTCTTTCTGTTTGAGATGCAGGGTCCCCCATGAGTGACCTATTTCACCCCCTACATCTTTGCATTCACTCTCTCCTTCCAAAGGTAGAGAGATAGCCTTCAGAGATAGTGAGAGCTCTCCCATCAGCGACCCTCCAAGATTCCTTCCAAAGAGATAAGATCACCTTGTGCTCTCTGCAACTCCTTTTAACACTCCCAAGAAGTGGGTGTGCATCTCACTTTACTACGTCACTGATGATGTCATATGATGCTATGTTTAGGTAGGCTGCTATAGCAACCAAGGATGTGGCCATCTTGATCAATGCCAATATTAACCTGTAGGGACAGTGTTGTATAAGGAATGACTCCTATTTTACTGGGTCACCGAGGCCGCATAATAATTTATGATCCCTTTTGATCTAAACCTTGAAAAGCACAATAGATTGTCTGATGGTGTCAACAATTGTCAAGTTTCAGCAGACAATCCGGCTATTTCCCGATTTATGATTGAGATAAGGTTTATGATCAACACTAATGGTTTGGGAAGTTCCCTTGAACTATGCCGGAATTTAAGTTAAGCAGTTGCTAATACTTTGAAGCTATGATAGGATATTATACTTGGGACCCTTGTTACAAGGATGTCTATGTATTAAACAGGTTTATATATGGACATATAATTAATACATAGATATACCGTGCAGATGTATTTATAAGGAACATTATTTTAAATAGACGGTACCACAGTAATTATGAATCGGACCCATGGCCTTAATATATGAAGACAATACCAGTTGTTTGGTGTCATGCTGTGCATGGCATTTCATTTTGTTTATCTTACTGGGAGTCCAAAAATGTTTGAGTTACAACCTGGGAGATGGCACAGCCAGACTCCTTACAACCTAAGAACAATGTCTAGTCATGCCTTGGAACCCAATTTAAACTTTAACAGGGAAAATGGCTGTCCTTCTGTTCGTAATATACATGAATAGGAACGAATGCAAAATATACAATATGTGACTTTATATGTATTCTTTTAACCCCAAATGTTCCAACAACCTATTGTTGCATTATTTTATACTTTTTTTTAATCCTGTGCCTATTAGATAGTCATAGACATTGCATAAAGGATGTGTTTTGCTGAATCCATTTTTAACAGGGTCTTTTCTCTGAGAACAAAGAGAAGTTGATAAATAATGCCATAACATCCTTACTCTCCCAAGAAGGAGACCAAGCAGCATCGAATCCAGAGCTGGAAAGCCAGTTCCAGGCAGTCAGGCGATTAGTGGCTTCAAAAGCTGGATTCCTGGCCTTTACTCAGCTACCAAAGTAAGTAGATAATCAGCTTGTCATGATAAAAATCCGTCTTCTGCTGCCGTACTTACTGCCAGAAGCCTCACTTAATGGCGTAGGATGTGTTATTTATTATTTAATATGTTGGTCTTCAGAACATCACTCAGCTCATCCTACAGAGTTTTCCCCTTAATGTACAAATCCTGGCGGTGTGTGTTTGGGAGTCAGTATTTTCTGTGTCACGCCAGCATACAGAAAAACTTTAATGGCACTGCAGATATTGATGTAGTTGCTATAAATAATCTATAGATGGATCCTGAGTTTTCAAGGTTACTCTTGATGGTCACAAGTGTCTTTTTTTCCCTGTGGAATAAAGTGTATGTAAAGGCATAACCTTCTTCTTTCTTTTTTTTTATAGTTTTGCATAGAGTGAGAAAGGGTCAGACCCTCTGTCAAGTTTTTGTTGTCTCTGTTGGAAAATAGACCCCTGTATTTTGCTGCCAAACCAACTGCTAAGGCCTGTGCTTGCAAGCTCACTGAAAAACATCACAAAAGGTCCAGTTTATTTCTAGTCTATTCACCTTGTGACTCAAGCCCTGATGAAAGGGGCGCTCTTGGACCCATGAAGCAAAGAGTCGAGAGTCGGGCTTTACCTCTTCATATGCAATCCTTTACTATATTTAAAGCGGATCTCCGCCGGAAAAAAAAAATATTAAAAGCCAGCAGCTACAAATACTGCAGCTGCTGACTTTTAATATTAGGACACTTACCTGTCCTGGAGTCCAGCGCAGTCTGCAGCAGGGGACGAGCGATCGCTCGTCACTCTGCTGCCCCCACCGCCATCCTCAGTGAGGGAACCGGGAAGTGAAGCATTGCGGCTTCACTGCCCGGTTCCCTATGGCGCATGCGCGAGTCGCGCCGTGCTCACTGGTCCCCGCTGTGTTCTGGGAGCCGTGTGTTTCCCAGAACACAACGGGGGGGGGGTGTGATATCTGACGTTCTGCCCGCAGTCTACCCGCAGACTGTGTGGCCGCAAGTGGGTGAAAATGCCTGTCTTAGACAGGAAGTGAGAAATTCAGACAAAGAAAAAAAAACATTTAGAAGGGAAAACAAAGGAAAAGGTAAGTGAACCAACAATGCACTAGCTTAAAGAAGCTGTAAAGGTAAACACATTTTTCCCAAAATAGCTTCCTTTACCTTAGTGCAGTCCTCTTACCTCATCCTTCGATTTTGCTTTTAAATGTCCTTTTTTCTGAGAAATCCTCACTTCCTGTTCTTCTGCCTGTAACTCCACACAGTAATGCAAGGCTTTCTCCCTGGTGTGTGTCTCCCTGAGTGTCGTGCTCGCCCCCTCCCTTGAGGGGGCGAGCAGGAGAGTCAGGACGCTCTCTACGTTGCAGATAGAGAAAGGAGCTGTGTGTTAGTGGGCATCCTGACTCTCCTGCTCGCCCCTCCCCCCTCAAGGGAGGGGGCGAGCACGACACTCCACACCAGGGAGAAAGCCTTGCATTACTGTGTGGAGTTGCAGGCAGAAGAACAGGAAGTGAGGATTTCTCAGAAGCAATAAGGACATTTAAATGCAAAATCGAAGGATGAGGTATGTGAAGGAGGACTGCACTGAGGTAAAGGAAGCTATTTAGGATTTTTTTTTTTTTTACCTTTACAAGGAACCTATTTAGAAAATAAAAAACAAACCTTTACAACCCCTTTAACTTTGTGTGGCTGAAAACATGTCAGGATATATGAGTTCTAAATAAAATTGTTTTACAATATTTTACTTCTGATAAGGATTAGCAAATATGCGCCCATTCTTGAAGCGGTAATAAATCCAAAAACAAAAATACTACTTTAAAGCAGTAATATTGAAGTAAGTATACAGTGACAAAAAAAGTATGTGAACCCCTTGGAATTAAATGGTTTTCTGCAGTAATTTGCCATACAATAGGACTGATACCCATTCTGCCATTATAGAGAAGTCACATAGCGTGCTCTATAATTATGGCCAAAGTTTCCTTTAAGACTTCATCCCCAATGATTGTTTAAATTGGCATATACTTGTCAAAAAAAGGGAAGAAGACCAAGTGCTTCACATAGTGTAAAACTGAATTAACCGTAAATCATATGCACCCACAACGTATAGGGAATTAAACCGCACTGTCACCAATACAATCTAAATCGACCACAAAAACTTTCAGGGACACTTCTGGGAATGTGTTGACGACACGGCATGTAGCTCCAACCAATTTGTTTAGTCACATATGACGTCTTCCAGGGTTAATTTAAATGCACATCTGTATACATGTAGTGATCATTTACCACTTTGAATTTGCTCACTATAATCGCCACAGTATGGCGCGATACAGTGTTTATATACAGATTTCATATGCATTTACATTTTATGTTGGTGTGTACATGCATATTGATTGCCACATGGTTTTTCATATTTGAGGCAGTTTTTTATTCTAGTTATTTGTACCATATTTAATCCATAATTTACATGGTTTCTGCCTTTTTCCTTTCCCTCTGGGAGATTTTTCCAGGTGATGTGGATCACAAGGTGGTTATTTGTTTAGCGTGGTTGGTGGGAAATAGTGGGGATAGGTGGGAGGAAGAAGGAAGGAAGGTCATGGGGTATCGGAGCTTATTTAGAGATTTTACTTCTAGGTACAATAAATGACTATTTATTTTTGATAGATGATTTAGTAGCCTTAAGCAGGTGTTGTTTTTTTCACAATTCTTTTTTTTTTTATATAGTCAATAAAGACATGAGGAATTAGAATTGTTTGTGTAATATTAGCTTAAAGTGGTAGTAAACTCTTGGTACTAAAAATCCATTGAGAGGCAGGGTTTTTATAACAGAAGAGACCCTAATTGTCTCTTCTGTCATAAATGCCCCACCTGCCTGTCAGCAGGTGATGTGATCTGAGCCACACATGTGCAGCTCAGACCACATTTACAGCCCGCTCTGTGAGTTGCGGAGTTGTGACTCATGTGCGCATTCGCAGGAGTGACGTCACATGCGGCACTGTCATTCAAGCGGCTGAAAATTAGGAACACAAAAGAAAGACTGGATGAAAATAGGAGCCGCCCGAGACCCGGGCGTGTCCACCTAAAATAAAGTTACCATGGTCTTCTATTTAGGATTTCAACTTATTGATGTTGGGAAACTAATAGGTAGATTCACGTAGATTGGCCTAACTTTAGGGCGGCCTAGCCTAGCCTTTTTAGGCTACACCGCCGTAAATTAGTTAGGCTAGTAGTGATTCACAATCTACTTACCTGCTAATCTACGACGGTGTAGCCTAAAACGAACGGGCGTAAGGGCACCTAATTCAAATGACTTGAAGGGGGGCGTGTTGTATGGAAATGAGGCTTGATCTCACGTTTTTTTTACGTTTTTTGACACTGCGCATGCGCCAGGCGACTACATTTCCCAGTGCGCATTGCGGCTAAGTAGGCCGTACGGTGTTACTATCGGGTATGTTTGTAAAGAAGTGAATCTGACATTGGCCAAATATTCTCTGCAACTGAACCTTTTGACGTGAAAAAAAAGTGATGGATTCCCCACCGGTAAACGTTTGGAGAAAGTTACATTTACTGCTTTATAAATCTGCCCCTAAGATTGTAATTACTGTTTTGGCTCTATTTATTGCTTTGTATTTGTGCAACATTGTTTTATGTCTTTAATGTTAAGGTTTCGGGAGCGTCTTGGAGTAAAAGTAGTGAAGGCACTGAAGAGGAACAATGATGGTGTTACCCATGCTGCTATTGACATGCTCTGTGCACTTATGTGTGTAAGTTTAGCCCATCCTCTGTCTATTGTCTTATATCTTAAACTGAAAGAATACACTAGTGATGATGGTAAATGACAAAAGCAAAAAGATATATAAAGAGGTTTTCTTTTATTTTATTTTTTCTCCATTTCCAGAGTGAGAATGAAAGATGCTGAGTTTACAGTTATTTTTCTTATGCCCTCTAGTTTTCAAACAGCTAAGCACTTATTTCCATCTCTATCCACTCTTTCCTGCTACTGATTGAGTGACACAGGACTGTCAAGGTTGAGGTCCCTTTAACACGAGGCTCTAATTGACAGCCTGGCTTCACATTTATCTAGTTATAAGCTGAATAATATTAGGTACGAGTTTCTGTAAACATCTCTTCACATGAAAAGTGTTAAAAAAAAAAAATGGTGAGGCTGTTAAAGGCCTCATTTTATGCAGACAAAGTTGGGTGCGTTTCAGGAGCTAGGTCTCTATTTTTCTGTCTGCAAAGTTCTATTTACTCTTATTTATATGAAGGATTTGGCAGTTGTTAGAATGTGACCTGCAGATCACAAGTTCCTATCATGTGAAACTTCCCCCCCCCCCTTTTTAATAGTCTTATTTAACCAGTTTGTTCTACAAATGTCTGTATGAAGATAATCTCTTTTTCATACCATTATGATCAAGTGTGACATTTGTGCATTTAAAGGCGATCAGTGGGTTTCGCTAAACCATAAGGTTTTTGACTAATGTTTTTTGATTACTTCTTTTGCAGCCAATGCATGACGACTATGACCTAAGGCAAGAGCAACTGAACAAAGCATCCCTTCTCTCTTCCAAAAAGTTTCTGGAAAACTTACTCGAAAAATTTAACTCTTATGTGGTAAGAAGATCTATAAGATGTATGCTTTTGTTTTTTCTTTTTTAAAATAGAATTTCTTTAGAAAAAGGAAACTGGAGTATAATAAAAATGAACATTGTTATTCTGGGTTATGGTGGACCCAGGAGAATTAAACAACCCAAAGGTTTCTTAAATGTAGGGATTTCATTACAAGAAAGTCCCAATCTCATTCCTGGATATAGTTTTTTTTTTTTTTTACATTTATGGAGAATATAGTGGAAAAGCAAATTCAACCTCTTGGTTAATTAGAGCACTCAAAACGCCAAGAAGTGGAAAAATATCAAGCTGCAGTTAGAGTTCTCACAGTTAAAGGCCTTGAGAAATTAGAAGCTGTTTAATAAATCTGATAAATCAACCCTGCCTATAACTGATATGTCACATCTAGCTGGAATGGGCCTATTATAAGGGCATACTTCCTTTCTCTCGAAAAAACCTCATCGAATTCCTGGAAACCTTTTTAAGTTCTCAATGAGGGTTCCTCCAGTGATTGTTAGGGGTTCCTAATGAGCCATTTCTGAACCCCTAATGAGCAATTTCTGCCTCTAAGATAAGTAACCGATTTATTATAGCCATTTGTGAGGAGGGATCCTTCCTACTAATGACAAATGTAAGGAATATTTTTCCTACTGACCATCACACTAATGTACTATGAACTCTAGATATAGTAATTGTTAGCAGGGATTACTTAAAACCCTAAAATTATTTCAAGGGTTCCTCCTTGTTCAAAAGGTTGAGAGACTGCTGTCTAAACTTTTGCATTGATAATGATGTTATAGTAGCATTTTTCAGCTAAATGTGAATATCTGCATGACTGCAAGGGCTCACTGAGAAGGCATGACCGGTGGGGAGTGAGCTGTCGGGATGCTTGACCAGTGACTATCTGATTGACAGAAGAATCTTCCATCCAACTCCTTCAACTTTTATATCAAAGTTTATCAAGCTGATATAGCTTACATTTCGAGGCCCAATTTTAGTTTGGGGCTCAGTGGATTTGTTGGCTTACTTTAATTTTTAGTTTGTTTTGGGTGCTGAAAACCCAGTACCGAGAACAACCTGGTGCCAACAACTGACACTTTGGAAATGTAAACACATACAGTGGCCATCATGACTAATGATAATTTCCCCAATAGGTGCACAGATGGCAACAAAACCTCTTTCTGCACATATATTCAAAACTAGAATTATTTTTTTAGGCTAGAGTTCTTTTCTAAGTAAAATGCGCTGTCCAATAACTGCATTATTGTATTTATTTATGTCAGCATTCACCTGCCTGCATAGTGATTAATCATTGTATCAGCCTGTAAGAGCACCTCTATGCTAACCTGTGTCCATGCGCACACAGGCATTTACAGGCTTATTATAAGAAGTGTGTTTACAGGCGGGAAAAGCCCATCAAACGCTCATTCAGGAGAGGGGCTGAAGAGCAGAATAAAAAAATGCAGTACACCCCTAAATTTGTGTAAACGCTTGATGGATTTAATATGTCAGCATTGATGTCAGGATGCTCCAATACCAGTACCAAGCATTTGTACCCAAATGCTCCCAATACCGAAACCAATACTTTGCGGTGTGATTTGTGTCAATACAAAATGAATGAGTGCCAATCGCACTGCAAAGAATTGCATACGTGTTTAATGGCAATGTGGTGGGATTTCTGTCTGAATCTCATTCGACTTCCCCCAAAATGTTAGAACTCACAGTACATATCTGTCCAAATGCAAATTATTCTACATAGGTGGAAAAACAAACCAAAGAATTGGAAAAAATACTGCGCTGAACTAAAACAAGTGATTGAGAAAATGTCTGCCAGTACCAAAAAATTGGTATATGTTTGTTTTTGAAACATTGTTTTTCACTCACGTATTTTGCACATATATGTTGTATATTTTCCCAATTTTTTTATAGATATTTTGAGTATCCTCAATATTAATTTTCGAGCGCTGTACCTCATATTTAAACAATCTTCATAGGTGTCCTGGTCCACCAATTAAATCAAATCATGGTTGCTGCATGTGGCTGCTGCAGGTCTGGAGGAGATATAGAGGCGATCCGCCCTCAAGCTGACATCAATAGGACCCTATACCCACGGTGTTCTGGAACTTCTCCTTCAGCCCTGTGAGCACTTCCAGCGGCCCTGATTTGCTATTATCGGCGGATCGGGACACCTATGTAGATTATTTTGCATGTGGCCATATATGTACTACGAGTTCTAAGCAGTGGGGAAAATCGCATGTGATTCTTTGCAGTGCATTGATATTAGTATCGGTACTTGGTATTGGCAAGTACTTGACCAAAAGTATCGGTACTTGTACTTGCTGATAAAAAAAAAACGATATCGGTGCAACCCTAGTCTAAAGCCAACTTGAATGTATTTATTTCTTGATTTTAATCAAAGTGTAGTCAAACTTGATGAACTGACAATATAAATTGACAAGTGTGTGTGTGTGTGTGTATATCTATATAATGCATACACACATTAAGGTCCATATACAGTATCTCAAAAGTTAAGTGCGTACACCCCTCACATTTTTGTAATTTTTTTATTATACCTTTTCATGTGACAACACTGAAGAAATAACACTTTGCTACAATGTAAAGTAGTGAGTGTACATCTTGTATAACAGTGTAAATTTGCTGTTGCCTCAAAATAACTCAACACACAGCCATTAATGTCTAGAGCCAGCAGTTTTTAGAGCTGCTGAAAAGAAACAGCAACTCCGATTGTAGGCGAGCGGGAAAAGGGGTGATATGGCAGCTGGTAAATTGGGCATATAATTGTAGACACTTTTTTTGAAACCAAAACATGATTTCTCTTTAAAATTTGTAGTTCTTCCACACGGATTGTGACCTTTTGTTTTGGTCTTTATTTGGTGTATAGAGTTACGGGACTGGTGCTCTGGTTATCAGCTCACTCCTGGATTTCCTCACCTTTGCGCTGTGTGCCCCATACAGCGAGACAACAGAAGGGCAGCAGTTTGACATGCTACTTGAGATGGTGGCATCAAATGGTAGAACACTCTTCAAACTTTTTCAGGTATTGCTTCATTTTCTTTTTAAAAAAACTACTTGTATTCTAATCCATGCTGTTTATTGATTTAGTAGAAGTGTAGCATTTCTGTGGGCTTACAGACACTGATGCCATTTTTAGGATTAATGTTATTAATGTCATCACTGCCATAATCTGGTTCTGAGATTAAGACCAAAATTACCCCCAGGGTAAAATACATACAGGGATTTTAGAAATACTGAGTAAACACACCACATAACAAAAATGTTTTACCAATAAAGTTGTATTGGGCATATACTGTATTTATTGGCGTATAACACTCACTTTTTTACCCTGAAAATAGAGGGTAAACTGTGCCTGTGTGTTATACGCAGGGGGCTGTGGAAAGTTTTTTTCCCTGAAACTTCCCTCTTAGGCTGCATTCACACCTGAGCGTAGGGCGTTCGGTCGTTTTTTCGGGCGTTTTTTTTCGCGCGTATTTATGCTTATTTGCGCGTTTGCATACAGCGTCGTGCGACGTTTTTGTACTTTGGCGTTTCTTATTTTAGCCAATAGGAAAAATTATCATCTTTTCATCACTTGTTGCTATGTTGGTAGATTTTTTTTAATCTTCTGCATGGGCGACAAGTTCTATTGATTAAAGCGACGAAACGCCCTTAGCAAACGCCCGTTGTCGCGCGATACGCTCAATACGCACGTTTCCCATTACTTTCTATGATGAAAAAAAAACGCTCAAACGCCGCTGTCGCGCGATTCGCGCGACAAAAAAAGGTCCGGGACTTGTTTGAGCTTCGCGCGACAGGCGTTTGGGCGTTTGGGCGTTCAGGCGTTCAGGTGTGAACAGTCACCATAGGGAATAATGTTAATTCTCCCCTCTGGCGTTTGTGAGCAGTGCGCTTCAGGCGTAAAAACGCCTAGGTGTGAATGGGGCCTTAAAGTTAGGGTGCGTGTTATACGCCTGTGCGTGTTATACGCCGATAAATACGGGTACATACAATTATACAATAGGTGCTAATATCAAAATATGTCATATCACATCAAGTATAATACAGCATAGGTATTCACTCCACTGGTAATACTAACCAGCAAAAATGCATGCATAGGTACAGTGAGCACCACTTAATCATATGCATTCAGTACCTAAAATGGAATAATGAGAAAGATAGCTGAGCCAGACCCTGGGGAAAAGAAAGGAGGAAGAAAAACCCAATGTTTCAGGGGTGTAAGAACCCCCTTTCTCAGAACCTCCTACCTAGGGGTGCAACTGATCACAGTTGATCCGTGATCCGAACGGGTCACCCCCTTCGGATCGGAACACACTGTGATCCGCAGATTGCCGCCACTCCGTAGCTAGGACCAAGCCGCAGCCTTTCCTAATGTTATGGCCGCGGCTCCGGAGCTAGGCCGAAGCCGCGGCCTTTCCTAACGTTATGGCCGCGGCTTCGGCCTACCTCCATAGCCGCGGCCATAATGCTAGGAAAGGCAGCGGCTTCGGCCTAGCTCTGGAGCTGCAGGAATTGCATTAGGAAAGGCCGCGGCTTCGGCCTAGCTCCGGAGCCGCGGCCATCTTGGTACACCCGGCGGCGGTCCTCCTCTGTTTACATCCACAGAGGAGGAGCCCGCACTCGTGGGACACACGCTGGGAGTGTCTGTACTGCCCGAGGGGGGTCTCTTGCCCTGAGAGGAGGGGGGGGGGTCTCTTACCCTGAGAGGAGGGGGGGGGGTCTCTTGCCCTGAGAGGAGGGGGGGGTCTCTTGTACTGAGAGGAGGGGGGGTGTCTGCACCGAGGGGGTACTATAGTTGGTGGGGGTGAACAGTGGGGGGGAGATGTGTATATTACAGTGGGGGGGGGGGGTTTGCCGATCCGAAAAATGATCCGATCCGTGACTCCTGATCCGAGGAACAATCCGAACCGTGAGGTTTTTGATCCGTTGCACCCCTACTCCTACCTAACTTACCAGCTGAGCACATGCTCTTCCAAAGGATGGCTTGTTAAAAATTCACAATCCAAAATATAAACAAAATGACCATGATTAGGAAAGGAGCCATGTGTACAGCAGGTAAGTGTAGTAGAAGAAGCAATTTGCACCCGATTTTAGACACTGTACACATGTTTAATACAAATATATATAAAAATAAAGCCATAAACAATACATTTAAACCGCAGAGGGAAAACCCCTCTCTATACCTGGACATTTACCATGCAATCAGACAATTCAATCTCTGCACAATCTTGCACGGGTTCATACAGACTGAACATTATGAAGACTAACCTATGCAATTCTATCAGTTAGCAACTTATCAGGCCGTTCAATCTGATTATACAGTGTATGGCCAGCTTAAGTTTTGTTTGGATTTTTTTCCCTGTTCTTGGCTGTGTAAATTATTTCGAATTCCGAAATTACAATAAGTACAATGTCCGCATGGATATGTACCTCCATGGTGTCTAATAAGTGCGTAACCAATTAATGACTTTTTCTAATATTCCGTGGTCTCTTTACAAAGGGGGGGCTCTTTAAATGCATCTGTCTATTTTGGATTGCTACTCGGAACATGCCAATGTTTCTTTATAATTTGATGCACCTGGGGAGAACGAGATGAAAAGGTTAATATTGCTGATTATATGCCTCAATGTTTCTTTGCTGCAAAATTTCAGACGCTAGTTTCTAGGTTTTTGGAATGCTTTCTCTAGTGCTTCCTGTAGTACATGTTTCTCATAACCTCGATTTATATGAAATCCTTCAGCATCCTACCTGCCTGATCACACTACATTGTATCTGAGCATGCTATTCTCTGTGAATTCTTATAAACGGACTATATGGCAACCCACATTTTAGATCCTCTGGAAACATTTTCTATGCAAGTATGTATTGCTGTCAGTATGTGTTTGAGTGTTTACATTAGTGTGTACACCATTTTCCTGTTTCACAAGAACATCCAAAAAGCGTGCATCTGCTTTACTGTGTTCCAAGGTGATGAGATCGTGGGGTGACATTCATCCAGCTGTGCCCTTAAATCTGCCTCTGTACTATGCCAGATGAGAAAGATATCATGTATATACATGAGCAATATAAGGGCATGTCCCAGGTACAGTGGATTGCCATATACATAACTCTCCTCAAAGTCTGCCATAATAAAAAAAACTTTGCATACCTAGGGGCTGCATTGGACCCCATTGCTGTGCCTTGGCATTGCTGGTAACAAACCACATTGAAGTAAAAGTAATTCTTTGTCAGAATTTTCTAAAAGCTCTAGAGAAAGAACTCATATTGAGTGGTAGAGACCTACCATTCAGCCCTTCCTTGCTACGTATGCAACACCTCTTAGGTAGTGTTCCTATATGGCTAAGGTAAAAAAAAATATGGTGCTGTATAGCAGTAATTGATATATACTTTCCACCCTGGGAAGCTGAACCTGCAGCGGTGCGCCAAAATAAAACGCCTAAGTATACAAGAAAGTGCATGTGAAAATGCATCCCATTATTAGTGTGCAAGATTTTGTTTGAGTATAGTTCAAATTTAGCATGCTGTGTGTTTATATGCAGACTTTTCTGATATGACTGTGAGGTTTATTTACTAAAGCTGGAGAGTGCAAAATCAGACTCACTTCTGCATAGAAACCAATCGGCTTCTAATCTCAGTTTGTTCAATTATGCTTCAGTAATAAAACCTAGAAGCTGATTGGTTTCTATGCAGAAGTGAGCCTGATTGTGCACTCTCTAGCCTTAGTAAATAACCCTCTATGTATATTTAAAGTGGTTGTATACCCTCCTAAGCTACTCTCACCTACAGGTAAGCCTAGATTAAGGCTTACCTGTAGGTGTTTGCAATATCTCTTAAACCTACACGGTTTAGGAGATATATGCAGAAAGGAATGCGCCGTAGACAACGGCGCAGGTGCACTGACCGTGCAGGGCTTGTTTTCTGTAGATGCCAGTCCCACGCGCATGCGCGGGAGTGACGTCAACGCCGCTCCGGCCAATCACAGTGCCGGAGCGACGATAACAGGAAAGAAGCTCTGAGGGGACATTGCGGCGGCGGTGGTGGACAGGACCGTGGAGGACTTCGGGAGCTTCGTTCTCAGGTAAGTGACACATAATGAGCTAGTATGATGTGCATACTAGCTCATTATGCCTTTCTCTTGCAGGTTTTGTTTTAAAAAAAAATTAAAAAATTTGACGGTTTACTTTCACTTTAATTGCACTGACTATGTCAGCCGTTCTGTACTATGTACTGCTCTGTGCAAAATGTTGTTTTTTTATGGTGAAAATTAGTCTGTTATAACACACACTTATGTTTTCTTGTAGCATCCGTCGATGGCCATTATAAAAGGAGCTGGTTTAGTAATGAAGGCTATCATAGAAGTAGGTATTTTAGTAGTTATTGAGAAATGCAACAACTTTTCAGTCTGACATTGTTATGATACAGATATTCAGTTTGTTTTTCATTACTGCTGAATTTCATGGGTCTCTAAGAGCCATGTCAGATAGATAGATGATTCTGCCACTGGCAAAAACCTCACCAGTGGTAAAATCGCCCACCTCCACGAATGAAGTGTTTTCCTACATCTGACATAGCCCTAAGGGTCGGTTCACACTACTGCATCTTTAAAATCGTGCGATTTTATCGTGATTTCGCAGCCACGATTTCAGGGAATGCCAAGTCTATAGAGCTGAATTCGCATCGCACACGAATCAAACTTGCACAGGACACTTTTTTAACGCAGCTTAGAGTCGCAACGCATTGGTGTGAACATCACTCATGGGAAAATATGTTGGTAAAATGACTTGCGAATTTGAGCAGTCGCAATGGATCAAATTCGCAATCAGTGTGAACCGGCCCTAATACAGAAGACAGGTTGGCTTTTATACGTTCAGCATCCCAATCATGAAATACATGTATCAAGTTGAAAAGGGCCACAATTCAAATATTATACCCATAACTTTTTTAATTCATAACCGATTTATAGCATACTAAACATTGCACTAATTCAAGTGGTAATTGCTGGAAGAAAAACAAATCCAGTTTTTAAATATTTTGCTTAACCACTTCATTACTGGGCACTTAAACCCCCTTCGTGCCCAGACCAATTTTCAGCTTTCAGTGCTGACGCATTTTGAATGACAGTTGCGCGGTCATACAACACTGTACCCAAATTATATTTTTATAATTTTTTCCCACAAATAGAGCTTTCTTTTGGTGGTATTTGATCATCTCTGCGATTTTTATTTTTTGCGCTATAAACAAAAAAAGACAGAAAATTTGGAAAAAAAAACACAATTTTTTACTTTTTGTTATAATATCCCATTTTTTTTTTTTATGTTTTTCCTCGGTTTAGGCCGATACGTATTCTTCTACATATTTTTGTTAAAAAAAAAAAATCGCAATAAGCGTATTTGATCGGTTTGCGCAAAAGTTATAGCACCTACAAAATAGGGGATAGATTTGATTTATTTTTTATTTTTTTACTAGTAATGGCGGCGATCTGCGTTTTTTTTTTTTTTTGTCAGGCCCGCGATATTGCGACGGACATATCGGACACTTTTGACACAAATTTAAGACCATTCAAATTTATACAGCAATCGGTGCTATAAAAATGCACTAATTGCTGTATAAATATGACTGTCAGGGAAGGGATTAACCACTAGGGGGTGAGGAAGGGGTTAAATGTATTACCTGGGTGTGTTCTAACTGTGTGGGGGAAGGGGACTGACTGGGGGAGGTGAACGATGCTGTGTCCATATGTACAAGAGACACAGATCGGTCTCCTCTCTCCCTGACGGGACGTGGAGCTCTGTGTTTACACACAGAGCTCCACGTCCCTGCTGTCACCGAAGATCGCGTGTACCCGGCAGACATGACGGCCGCCAGGTACACGCATCGGCTTCCCAGCGATGCGCCAGCACAGTGTTTACCCGCTGCGCGCCCCCCAGTGGCGCTCGCGGGTAATGCACAGTAAAAGACGTCCACTCGGCACTTGAGAGCCGCGCTGTAGACGTCTTTTGTCTATAGCGCGGATCTCAAGTGGTTAATAGCAAAAGTGCCTTAATTGTCAAATTGTTTTTTTTTTTTTCCTTTTTTTTTTTTTTTAAACTTTGAGCAACATACTGAGAATAAATTAATTTGTTATGTGTATGCAGTTACTTCAATATTCCTTTTTTGTTTTTTTAAGGAAGCCGACAAAGAAATTGCAACAAAAATGCAAGATCTTGCTCTCTGTGAAGGTGCCTTACCTCGACACTTGCACACTGCCATGTTTACAATAAGTGTTGATCAGAGAATGCTTACAAACAGGTGGGTAGAACTGAGGAATTTGTTTGTTTTTAACTGCCTCTCCTGCTGTTTGTGACTGCAGAGAGTCATTACACATTGCACTTCCCTTTCAAGTAGATCTGATATAGAGCATTTTCTTTTTGCATTCAGAACTCTCTGCACCCCAAACCACCACTAGACAGTGACATGTAGCAGAAAAAGGAAATTGCTTATAAAAGGACATGGAATACTTTGATGTACCAATTTCCAAGTATCTAGTTTGTCAGGTGACTCGAGCGTGGAGCTTAGTCATTTTTCCATATTTTATTTTTTCATTTTTCCATATTTTTTATTTTAGTAATACATGCAGATCTCCCATCTTCTGGAAGGTCATGTGATATCCTAGGGCATTCTGTTTGCAGCAGTCTTCAGTACTCAAGGAAGCTGTACATGTGTAATGATATCGGCATTGCTTTCTGCAGTATTGTAATTCAAGCTAAGGCTGACATGGTGATACATTAAGCTACATTTTACTGTAATATCTTACATTGTGTACGTTTTTTATAAAAAAAAATGTATATATAAAACTATTGTTTTTCTCCATTTTTATTTACATTGGACTGTGTTTTTCAGACAGTTGAGCAGACACTTAGTGGGTCTTTGGACAGCAGAAAATACAACATCTTTTAATTTGCTCAAGCGCATTTTGGTAAGAGAAGTTATTCTAACTTTGTGTATGAACGGTTCACTTCAGATTCTTTTGTGAATTTTACCATGGTATTTTGGTTATATATTATGGTCATATTTACTGGATATAGTTAGTATATTGTCTGAAAATGCCTTTGACGACTTGTTTTTTTCAACTTCCCAGCCCACAGGTTTGCTAATATACCTGGACAGTAAGGATCCAGTACCAGAAAAGGATATTGATCGAATGCATATCAGGGATAATTTAAAAATTGCAACTGTAAGTTTTTATCGCACATTTCATTTTAATTGTCGTGTAGCTCTGTTGTAATAAAATTGCAACAGGGCTCAAGGTTTCAGAGTGATAGAGAGGATCCAATTAGTTTCAATTATATAGAGCGCACCTCATCCCGTAAAGTAATACGTGAGAACAGAGAAGGTAATGGGATTATAACGGGGCTAAATTAAATGAATTCTAAGTATAACAAATACATTTTAATGATTTATTAAAATATCATGAGAAATTATACATCGCATGACACAGAACTTAAAAACATATGTAGTATATCAAACATAGAATTTCAGGGTCGCTGGAGGTCCCAATAGGAGTGGATAGCTGATCAATTAGGATGGTATCACCCAATATATTTCGCCTAGTACAGGCTTCCTCAGGGGTTAGACTAAGACCAGTAGTGGGTAGCCAGCTCTACCAACAATAAAAAATATAGCATGTAAGACAAAATCACATACAATATTATATATTTAGGTATTTAAACCGAAATTGTTGGCTTTCTTAAAGAAGACGAATGCTGACCTGCCGCCCCGGATGGGGAGAAAACAATCTCTAGTCCTGCCAATAATTGGGACACCAATGTGTTCCACGCCCAAATTGGGTGTGGGACCCTAATCCCCAAGGTATTGAAGCCGTGTAGGGGCAGAGGCTCAGCCATAGGAGGAGAGAAGGAGACCCAGCTGTAGGGAACACATAACATCTAATGAGTATTGTGTTCCAAAGTTATTATTCAGATATATGTTTGTGAAAGATCCACACTTACTATGTTTAATAGTTTGTGGACACCTACGGAGACAGCCAGAAAATCCAGATCTGACGGTTCACACGCAGGGATGGAGTGTATCTAATCATCCAGCTTTACAATATAAGGAGAGGCACATAAAGGAGTAAAAAAGAAAAAAGAGGAATATTCAATCATTGTTGATATATTTGGGTATGATGAAACAGACAGATCATGCCATGTAGTATCATTAAGCCATTAATTAATTGCTTATCAAGAAAGAAATAGTAGGTATATATTGTATCCAGGCTAGGAAATAGCACAAGGCTGGTCAGATAAAGATGAAGAAAATGAGGAGCTGATAGCGCTATACTAAGTAGGAAATGGCATGAGGTTGATACCTGAGCATGACATGGATTTGGAGAGGCTGTCCCCGTGTTCCAGTGCAGCAAAAAGGATGGACAAGGCTGGCTCCTTAAATCTCACCCCGCACGCCCGAGCGTCTGACGTCATCGGGCGTGCGCGGACACAGCAAGGCGTTCATGCGCATGCGCCAGTGCAGACTGAGTCCACATAGCCTACAAACCCCAGGATCCTTAGCGATGGTACAGCATCAATTGACGCGGATCCCTGACGGCATAGAACGCCCGCAAAAACAGCAAACGGGCATTCAAAACTGAAGCCCTTGGGTGTCCATACGGCTGAACAAAAACGCCCCTAGTGGTCACAGCATGAATAGCAAGGAAAAGTAGATAAATAATCTTAAACTGGAATCCCTATAAATTGGCAGGAAAAGGTAGCTAATACAAATGATATGGTAAAAGCCTTAAAACTGTGCAGAAGATGGAAATTGAATCATCACCTTAATCAGGGATGGCAGGGCAGCATAGGGTCCTCATATAAGCGAAAGCAAAAACCCAGAAAAAGCAAACAATTCATTCATTGAAAGACATGTTCAATACTTTTTTCATAAGTTGAAAACCATTTTTTTTTGTGCCACATACAAGCAGCTAATTAAACAATCAGGTTAATTTCTAGAACATATGAAAAAAATCCTCATAATAGCCCCATAAATACAAAGGGATAGGGAAGGGGAGAAACATTACAAGAAAATTCCCTGCCCCTGTCCTCTGCTATTTCTTGTAATGTTTCTCCCCTTCCCTATCACTTTGTATTTATGGGGCTATTATGATGATTTTTTCATATGTTCTAGAAATGAACCTGATTGTTTAATTAGCTGCTCGTCATTCCCTATATCAGGGAACAGACGATCAGTGTCACTGCCACACAGAAGAACGGGGAAGGTGTGTTTACACACACCTCTCCCCGTTCTTCAGCTCCTTAGACCCGATCGCGGGATACCGGCGGAGATCGGGTCCGCGGATGCGGTCACAGAGCTTCGGACCGGGTAGCGCGCGCGACCCACTGCTGGGCTCTTAAAGGCACGTGCCTGTGCCTAGCCGTGCCATTCTGCCGACGTATATCGGCGTTAGGCGGTCCTTAAGTGGTTAATATCAAAGATGGGGCATTGTTTACTCCCATTGACACCAGGACAATATTTACCCACACTGGCCACAGTCTAGCCCCCCTAAAATCTGGAGGACAGTAAACTGGCCCTTCGTTTAAAAAGTTTGGAGACCCCTGGTGAATATGTAAATCTATTGTGTTGCAGCAGTAGTGAGGGACAAATGTTTAAGGTGTTAACCGTTATGGGTTGTCCTGCAAATATTAGTTTTGTAGTGAGTTAGTTTCATCTCATAATATAGTTCTAAAGCAAATTATTCTTGTTAATGATTTACTGTCCCCATGTATTATGGTAGGATCACACCGAAACGTGAGAAAGGTTAGTTCCGTGTGCGTTTCCTGCGCAGCACTCAAAACATACTGCCTTTTCTGATCTGCTGCAGGTGCCAGTGTAGTAATAAACAGCACCCCAAACGAGGATTGTAAATGCAGTTAGTTTGCAGGCACCAAATTGCATTGTACCGCAGTAGCTTGTAATTTCGCGCGGCAAGTTTTTTTTAATAGTAGTGCAGGCGCTATTTTTTTTTCTGTCTCCCAGTATGATTTCCGCCAATTCAAATGGGTTGCAAGATCTTTTCGCATGGGAAAGCGCAAGCACACCTGTGAATCTAGCCTTGTAATTAAAAATTAGTTTATATACGTATTTATTTTTTTGTGTATGACTGCCTTTCATTAGGACCAATATGGACAATTCAACAAAGTCCCTGAGTGGCAAAGGATTGCTGGAAAAGCTGCTAAGGAAGTTGAAAAATTTGCCAAGGAAAAAGTTGACTTGGTGTTGCTGCACTGGAGGGATAGGATGGGAATAGCACAAAAAGAGGTATGTTGTGGTATAAATGTGAAAGGTTGTGCTAAAATGAAATCTTTAAATCCATTTTGCTGCTAGGCTCTATTTACATCAGTGTGATGAAAACCAAGTCCTTTGCCATGTTCAGTGACAAAATACTGGATTATGGGTGAAGTTAAACGATAGGAGTCTGTAATCAGTGAGCACTGTTTAAGTCTACCATCCTGGAGGCAACCTGAATTTGTCAGGAAACTTGCTAAGAGTAAACAGAAGAAAACAAAACAATATGGTTCACTAAAAAGGTATGTAGGATAGTAAGGAGAAAACAAAACTTATATACGAGATTCATTAAAACAAAGTGTAGATGATAGAGAAGTGTGTAAAAATAAATAAAAAGAGGCCAAACACATTATCAAGTGCTGCCAATCTATTAATAAAGGAAACAAAAGGTACATCAGTGAATAGTAGAAAAAAATACAATGGGATCCTAAAATAAAAAATGGACACTTACATTGAGGGAGACCTGGATGTAGCAATCAATTGCTTCTTTTCAATCTTCTCAGAAATAAATTGCACTAAAAAAAACAATTTGCGGGACAATATTGGTTCTAGTAATGATGATTCATTTTCAGGTGGCAGAGAAACTGGCTCATTTTAAAGCTTAATAAAGCAAATGGGCCCTGATGGTATTCATCCCAGAATTTTTAGAGAACTTAAAGGTATAGTTGTTGGACGATAAAGAGATCTCTTTAATCAATCTCTTCTAACAGGAGAAGTTCCCCATGACTGGCAGACGGCTAATATTGTACCTATCCACAAGAAGGATATAAAAATAGAATTTGGCAATTACAGACTAGTGAGTTTAACATCACTTGTAGCCAACTTAATTGATGACTTAAAAACACACAATTTACTGGAACCAAAGCAGTATGGCTTTACTGAGGGCCGATCATGTCAGACTAACCTGACTGAATTATTTGATTACGGTATATTGCCAAATTTTTGGATCAGGGTGGAGCTTAACCCCCGGACCATATTGCTGGTCAAAGACCAGAGCACTTTTTGCGATTCGGCACTGTGTTGCTTTAACTGACAATTGCGCGGTTGTGCGACGTGGCTCCCAAACAAAATTGGCGTCCTTTTTTCCCCACAAATAGAGCTTTCTTTTGGTGGTATTTGATCACCTCTGCGGTTTTTAGTTTTTGCACTATAAACAAAAATAGAGCGACAATTTTGAAAAAAAAAATATTTTTTT
The DNA here is from genome assembly GCF_905171775.1 of Rana temporaria. Taxonomy (NCBI): domain Eukaryota; kingdom Metazoa; phylum Chordata; class Amphibia; order Anura; family Ranidae; genus Rana; species Rana temporaria. Next base: position 114,074,438 of record NC_053493.1, on the reverse strand, counting down.
ACTTTTTGCTATAATAAATATCCCCCAAAAATATATAAAAAACACTTTTTTTCCCTCAGTTTAGGCCGATACGTATTCTTCTACATATTTTTCGTCAAAAAATCGCAATAAGCGTTTATGAATTGGTTTGCGCAAAAGTTATAGCGTTTACAAAATAGGGGGTATTTTTATTAATATTTTTTTTTTTTACTAGTAATGGCGGCGATCAGCGTGTTTTTTTTTTTTTCGGTACTGCGACATTATGGCGGACACTTCGGACACTTTTGACACATTTTTGGGACCATTGGCATTTTTTTAGCGATCAGTGCTATAAAAATGCATTGGAGTACTATAAAAATGCCACTGGCAGTGAAGGGGTTAACACTAGGGGGCGGGGAAGGGATCAAGTATGTTCCCTGGGTGTGTTCTAACTGTAGGGAGGTTGGCCTCACTAGTGGAAATGACCGATCTTCTGTTCATACATTGTATGAACAGAAGATCAGCATTTCTCTCCCTGACAGGACCGGGAGCTGTGTGTTTACACACACAGCTCCCGGTCCCCGCTCTGTAACGAGCAATCGCGGGTGCCCTGGCGGCGATCGCGTCCGCCGGGCACGCGCACGGGGGGTCGAGGGCGCCCCTAGTGGCCTGCGCGAGAGCCAACGTTATATTACGTGCTCTCGCGCAGGGGAGCTGACCTGCCGCCGTAAAACGACGGCGACTGGTCAGCAAGTGGTTAATTTCAGCAAGGCACATAATGATTTCATTAAAAAGAGGGACGATTGTTTAAAAAAAAAAATTAGGGACCGAACTGTTGGGTTGTTTAGTGGATTTTCAGGTGGCTAAAGGGTAAATACCAGAGTGTGGTTGTAAATGGGGTTCATTTGGAATGGAGACCCGTCTCTAGTGATATACCACAAGGCTCTGTACTAGGCAATGTTCTATTTAATCTAAAAATATATATGTAACTAAGGGTTTGGTTGGCAAGGGATGTCTTTTTGCTGATGATACAAAGGTGTGTAATAAGGTTGATATCCCTGGAGGTGTATGGAACATGATTTGGCTCTGTTGGAAGATTGGTCAAAGCATTGGAAACTACAATTCAGTGTTTCTAAATGTAAAAAAATAAAATCTCTTGATAGACTACACGATTAGGGGTACAATGTTGGCCAACACAACAGAGGAAAAAGATTTAGGAAGACTTGTTTCAGATGACTGCAAAATAAGCAAACAGTGTAGCTAAAAGCAAATAGATGATCTCAAACTAACAGGAGAATAGTTCAAAAAGAATCTTGGTATTATTTTACTGAAAGAGTAATCTTTGGAATAGACTTCCAGCAGAGGTAGTGAGTCGGTGAACATTAAGTGAATTCAAACATAATCTATACTCAGACAAAATATATATATATTTTTTTAATATATAAATATGAACAGAAAATTAAACAATTGGGTAGACTCCATTTAACCTCTTTGCTCTTTTTTGTGCTGCCACTCTTCTGTGTTTCTATGACTCAAATGTTGCTCTATAGATCCCTGTTGTCGTGCCATAAAAAGAGCCAATCTGTGCATTTGATCTTTGATGTAAGGGATACTTGCATAAATTGGGATAGGGCTGTAGCACTGTCTCGGGACGGTATAGTTATATAGGCACAACAGCAGTATTCTTAGGTCCTTGAACAGCCTATCCTGATCCTTAATAAAAAGGCACTGATATTTTCTGGTATAAACAATGGGAGAGTACTTCTAAGAGTAGACAACTGTATATCAAAAACCATATACCGTATTTATCGGCGTATACCGCGCACTTTTTTCCCCTTTAAAATAAGGGGAAAATCGTGGGTGCGTGATATACGCCGATACCCGCTTCCCGCACTCAGTTTGAATGCCTGCACCGACATATACCGAGTGCAGTACACTCGGCTACATTCGGCCAGGCTCGGCTTCGCTCGTGCTCACGCATAAATGTCAGAGCGTGAGCACGAGCGAAGCCGAGCCTGGCCGAATGTAGCCGAGTGTACTGCACTCGGTATATGTCGGCGCAGGCATTCAAACTGAGCGCGGGAAGCGACGATTCGATGGGGAGACAGCGCGGGAGAAGCCGGGAGGACACCACCGAAGCCGCAGACGGACGCCGCGCAAGACACCAAAACTGTAAGTACTAAAATGTTTTTTTTTTTTACAGGAATTAGGGGTGCGCGCTATACGCCGGAGCGTGCAATACCCCGATAAATACGGTATATGGTTCTGCTCACAAGTGTAGAAGGTGAGCTGATCTGTATCGTGCCTTACATCTCCTCCTTGATACAGGACTGTGACCAATGGTTGTATATTTTTAGAGATGAGAAATATCACAGATGTGTCATCCCTACTCGTTAATGCTGATTTTTCCAAGTTTTGGTGGGTCCTGGTTGCAACATAGTTCCTAACTCGGCCTGCTGGCCCCAACTATTACACTGTAGATGCTAAAGTCCACAAATATTAAATATCATCAGGCTTGGGTAGGCTGATTACTCATCTGTGTGGTATAAAATGATAATGCTAGCAGCAATTCTTGGAGGAATAATACAGTATCTTACAAAAGATTTGATTTATCTCCTCTGTATCTACAGTATCTGACAAAAGTGAGTACACCCCTCTCCTAACTATTTTATTATATCTTTTCATGTGACAACACTGAAGAAGTTACACTTTGTGCTACAATGTAAAGTAGTGAGTGTACAGCTTGCATAACAGTGTAAATGTGCTGTCCCCTCAAAGTAACTTGACACAAAGCCATTTAATGTCTAAACCGTTGGCAACAAAAGTGAGTACACCCCTAAGTGAAAAATTTCCAAATTGGGCCCAATTAGCCATTTTCCCTCCCCGGTGTTATATGACTGGTTAGTGTTACAAGGTCTCAAGTATAACTGGGGGGCAGGTGTGTTAAATTTGGTGTCATCACTCTCATACTGGTCACTGGAATTACAACATTGGCACCTCATGGTAAAGAACTCTCTGGGGATCTGAAAAAAAAATTGTTGCTCTACATAAAGATGGCCTATGCTATAAGAATGCCAAGATCCTGAAACTGAGCTGCAGCATGATGGCCAATACCATACAGCGGTTTAACAGGACAGGTTCAACTCGGAACAGGCCTCGCCATGATCAACCAAAGAAGTTGTGTGCACATTCTCGTGTCAAATTCAGAGGTTGTATTTGGGAAATAGATGTATGAGTGCTGCCAGCATTGCTGGAGAGGTTGAAGTGGTGAGGGTCAGCCTGTCAGTGCTCAGACATACGCTGCACACTGCATCAAATTGGTTTTCATGGCTGTCATCCCAGAAGGAATCCTCTTCTAAAGATGATGCAGGAGAAAGCCTGCAAACAGTTTGCTGATGATAAGCGGACTAAGGACATGGATTACTGGAACCATGTTCTGTAGTCTGAGAGGACCAAGATAAACGTATTTGGTTCAGATGGTGTCAAGCGTGTGTGGCGGCAACCAGGTAAAGTGTACAAAGACAAGTGTATCTTGCCTACAGTCAAGCATGTTAGTGGGAGTGTCATGGTATGGGGCTGCATGAGTGCTGCTGGCACTGGGGAGCTACAGTTCATTGAAGGAAACATGAATGCCAACATGTAAAGTGACATACTGAAGCAGAGCATGATCCCCCTCCCTGGGCCGCAGGGCAGTATTCCAACATAACGACCCCAAAGATACCTCCAAGACGACCACTGCCTTGCTAAAGAAGCTGAGGGTAAAGGTTATGGACTGGCCAAGCATATATCCAGACCTAAACCCTTTTAAAGCATCTGTGGGGCATCCTCAAACAAAAGGTGGAGGAGCGCAAGGTCGCTAAAATCCACCAGCTCTGTGATGTCATGGAGGAGTAGAAGAGGACTCCAATGGCAACCTGTGAAGCTCTGGTCAACTCCGTGCCCAAGAGGGTTAAGGCAGTGCTGGAAAATAATGGTGGCCACCATTTTCATTTACTTTTGTTGCCTAGCGGTTTAGACAATAATGGCTGCGTGTTGAGTTATTTTGAGGGGACAACAAATTGACACTGTTATACAAGCTGTACACCAGGGGTGGCCAACCAGTGGCCCGCGGAGCCCTTTGATGTGGCCCGCGGAGCCCTCTGATGTGGACCGTGACCTCCTGCTTTGGAATGGCGGGTTGGCAAGCCCAGATCACAGGTTGCCCACCCGCCATACCGCAGCATTAGTGTTGTGAATGAAGCTGGTGGTAGAGGACGAAAGCGTTTGTAGAGCAAAGCCCCATAAGCCGATGCGTCCTCTACAGTGCCGGCTTATGCCACAGGCGGAGTCTATGGCAAAGTTCAGCAAACCCACAGGATAAACATAGGTGCACTACGCTGCACTCGCGGTGTGGGTAAACCGCAGCACGTTAGTGTGAAAGCAGTTTTGGGCCCTTTTCACACGATCAGCCCGACCAAATAGGACCCTCAATTCACCTCTTTAGAGCGACAGATGTCCGTTTACGCCCACCTACCTAAAATCTGAAAAACAGAGGGGAATTCATCCCCTTCGATCTGGGTCAGTGGGGCTATAGAGTAGCCGTGACCTGTCATCGGCCCGCTCTGCTCATTTTGGCCCGCGACTGATTACCTGATTGCCCCTGCTGTACACTCATTACTTTACTATGTAGCAAAGTGTAATTTCTTCATTGTTGTCCCGATACCACTTTTTTAGGACCGAGTACGAGTAACGATACTTTTTTTCAAGTAGTCGCCGATACCGAATACCGATACTTTTTTTAACACTACAACTATTCAAATGAAAGCTGTGATGTTCCCGCACGCCGTTTAACCCATGCGGCGGCTTTCGATGCGGCGGGGGGGGGGGAGTATTCTATTTAGGTATCGGGGGTATTTGCCCGAGTACGAGTACTCCCGCAAATACTCGGTATCGGTCCCGATACCGATACTGGTATCGGTATCTGGACAACCCTAGTTGTCACATTAAAAGATAAAATAGTTACAAAAATGTGAGGGGTGTACTCACATTTGTGAGATCCTGTATATCTGGTATTTATACTTAATGGGAGAAAAAAATGCTTTTAAGCCACCAGCATAATCATGTAATCTATTTTCTCTTATGTAAACTTGACTATATGGCATTGTTTTCCTTTCATATTTTTTACTCTTTCATTATTATTTTTTTTAATTATTTTAATCAACCATCTCAGGATAGAAATCTGGTGAGTAGATTTATTTTTTCTTATCGTGTTTGTGTTGTGTGCTTCATGTATTTAGTTCTGCCAGTATTTTATTAAAAAGCATTGCGACTTCTGTGTTAATTGGTGGATTCTATATCTGTTTCCTGAAATTTCTCACTGCATTAATCAGTCTAGATCAGTCTAGTCAGCTCTAAATGGCGGTTTATGGCATATATGAGCCTTAGCCAAACCAGTGTCTCATAGCACATGTGAGGCCCCGTACACACGTCCGAGGAACTCGACGTGCCAAACACATCGAGTTCAGTGTGGAAGCCGCCGAGGATCTCGGCGGGCCGACTTTCCTCATTGAACAACGAGGAAATAGAGAACATGTTCTCTTTTCGGCCCGACTCGTCGGCTTCCTCGCTGAAAAGTGTACACACGACCGAGTTTCTCGGCAGAATCCAGCTCCGACCGAGTTTCTGGCTGAATTCTGCCGAGAAACTCGGTCGTGTGTATGGGGCCTGAGTCTTATCTGCTTGCAGTATATGCAAGTTTCAGCCGTGACCAACTGGGTACTGCACATGTGAGTTTTAGTTTTGCTGTTGTTGTAAAAAGATTGTGACTTTTGTTCTCACTACTGTAGTAGTCTGCCACCTGGAATTAAAGCAGAGTTCCAATGACATCTTAATTAAAAAATGTTTTTAAACATTTGCTAAGGTGAGAACATTTACATATAACACTCAAGTCTTTTGGCAACTTCATCCCCCGATGTCCAGTTTAATATAATAAATAAACTTTTATTATTGTTTCCTGGCCATTCCCATATTTCTTGTGGGCATGTGAAGCCCATAAGTTTGTTTCGGTATACTGTGCAGCATTCTCGTGCATGCGCAGTAAATGTCTCACGTTGCCATCACAACGGGCAGCGGCATCGTAAAAGTTCCTGCCCCGTTGTAATGGCAACGAAGATAATCAAAACACTAACAGACGGAAGATTTCCTCTCTTTTTAAAAATGGTGCCAAAATCTGCCTTTTCTCGCGTCACTTCCGGTTTTAAAGTAACACGATTCTAGCCCTCGGCGATGCCCACTAACTCCTGGGAAATGACACGCATCTCCCAGGAGCAGTAACAAGCAGAGGCGTCGAGGAAAGTGACGTCAGGAGCCGCAGTGAGGAAGGGGAAGATTTGAAGGGACCACATAGTGACACACAAAAAAAAAAAATATTTCTCTGTATAATTTTCTGCACAGTAATGAAAAAATATTTTTATGGGTTGAACTCCGCTTTAATGTAGCATATGGAACTATGTTCTCGAACAGAGCTCTCTGATCTATACCACTTTCTCACTTCCTCTGGTCCACAGTCAGCTTCCTTTCTGCCTCAATTCATCTCCAGCATCCCTTCCCACAGAACATGCCTCGTACAGACGAGAGGATATCCGCTGGAAACGGTCCGCCGGACCGTTTCCAGCGGATAAATCCTCTGGCGGATTTGGATCTGATGGCTGTACACACCATCAGATCGAAATCCCTGCGGAATACATCCGCGGTGACGTGGCCGCGACGATGACACGGCGACGTGCGCGACCCTGGAAGGTAAATACTTCCACGCATGCGTCAAATCATTACCACACATGTGAGGGATGGGAGTGGACAGACTGATCTGGTGAGTCTGTACAGACGACCGGATCAGTCCGCTGGACTGGATTCCAGCGGATAGATTTCTTAGCATGCTAAGAAATTTTTATCTGCTGGGAATCCGTCGGCTGTATTTTTATCCGCTGGGAAATGTCCGCTAGGCCGTACACACGACCGGATCTATATTCTGGAACTGATCCGCGGATCAATCCCAGCGGATAGATCCGGTCGTGTGTACGGGGCCTAAGAGGATCTTCACCCTAGAAAGAAAAAATGTGAAGTTAGCTGCTGTCTTTAAATAAAAGCACACTTACCTGTCTAGGGATCCAGCGCTGTCCTCACCCGAGCCAATACTTGGTCGGTCTTTCGATCCCTGGCTCCGGCATGTTAACCATGGAAAGCCATCTGTGACTCCTTTTGGCTTCACAGCCAGTTTCCACTGAGCATGCGCAAGCAGCGATGCACTTTGATTTTTCCCAGAAGGCTGCTGGCAAGGAGGGGGGCGGGCAAACCGACCCGAGCTGAAATGGGAGTGGTTACATATCAAAACTAGGTACCGTTATCTGCCCCCACCCCCCAAAAATGGGCCAAATGTGGTAGAGAAGGAGGACATTAGGGAAAGCGCAGTCAGCAACAGCTCTACCTCCCCAACCACAATCCTGTTTCCATTTGCCTATGTAGACCCAAACCCTCTCTCTCCCCCCTCTGTTTCTGCATCTTCTTTCTTTCCTTGTGGTCACCGATCAGCTCCCACATTTATTTACTTGCGATCTGCTCCATATGGTACTGTCGGCAAGATGAAAATAATCTGCTAAGGGATGGAGCTGCTAGTGTCAGCTGGGGTAACTGGCAATGTTATGAAAGCTGCGGCAAGAACATTTTAGAACTACATTTTGTTTGTGTTTTGTATTCAGAATTTAACCCAAAAGCCTGTTATCCTTCGAAAAAGACGACAGAGAATAAAAATTGAATTTAACTGGGAACTTTTCTACTACAGGTAAATTGTACTACATTTAAAGTGCTAAACAATTTAGATGAAGTTATTTTCCAAAAAATATGTATTTGTTATAAATATGTATTTGTTCTAGATATCCAGTAAACTTTGAATGTGGAAGTCTGCTTTTAATATTAAATTATACTAAGCGCTTCTAAGCTGAACAATGTAGCTTAAGCTGAATGTAATTTTCAGGAAAACAAACTTGCAATAATGTTCTACATGACATATACTGTACATCAGGCATACACACAGCATAAAGCCTCTTGCACAGGGCATCATGATTTATTGGTGTTTACTCAGGAACTTGTGACGCCTGTGCTCCAGGGACCAAAAAATGTGTGTAAAGACCTGGGTAATGCTGAGCATAGGCGAGTAAAGGTGCGTAAGCGTATGAGTAAAATTCTTCTTCATTGCCTGTATTGTAATATACTCGCTTATGCTGCGTACACACGGTTGGAATTTCCGGCAAAAAAAGTCCGATGGGAGCCTTTCATCGGATATTCCAACCGTGTGTATGCCCCATCGGACTTTTTCTGCCGGAATTTCCGAAGGACTTGGATAGAGAGCAGGTTCTCTATTTTTCCGACGGAAATTCCGATTCTGAGTTTTTCCCGTTGGAAAGTCCGGCCGTGTGTACGCGGCTTTAGGCTTCTTGCACACTGCAGCTTGAAAAAGCTCAGTACATTGTTTTTTTTTTTTTTTTATTTTTTTTAATTTTTAAATATATTTATTGAAGGGCAGTACAGTACAGGTTATTGCCTCCAGAACATCCTGGGGCCAGTATTAAATACATACAATGCATACATACAATGCATGTCAAGGTATTCATGTCAGATAAACAAAACAACCCATGGGAAAAGACTAGGTTACCCACCCACTTCGTATACCAACCAGTACATAAAAGCATGTATCCCCTCAAAGTGCACTTATCTCTATTACCAGTCCCGACACCCCCAATGGGAACAAACTGTGTCGGGGACAGGATAAATCTGTAGATCCAGGAGATACAGTCTAAAATACTGAACTCATCTCGCGGCTCCAGAATAACAGAAGTCTCCAGAGTCGCTCGAGAGCTCCAAAGTGAGGGGATTAATACTAACATCTAGTAGCTCCTTCTTTCCCGAGGAATCCTGACGATACCTACCGAGCAATACAAAAACTGCAGCCCACTGTTTGCAATGTGCCTGTACACGCAGGCATGTAAAGAAGTGCTGCGTATTCTTGAATGAAAAAAATAATTGAAAAATCTGAGCATAAATATTCATGCATTTTTCCTAGGATTATATTGTGTGCATATACGAGCAAAACAAATGCCTGAAAAAACGTCCAAAAAACGGGTAATAGGCTAAAAAAAATAATAATAATTCCTGGCACCTGTAAAGAAAAAAGCATAATGAGATAGTATGCACCGCATACTAGCTCATTATGAAATACTTACCTTGGAACAAGGCGTCGGTACCGCTGCCCGTCAATGCCGAGGGAGATGGCATTTCCCCTCGGCGTGTCTTCCGGGTATCGTGGCTCCAGCGCTGTGAGTGGCTGGAGCCGCAATGTCGTCACTCCCTTATTATAGGCTTACCTGTAGGTAAAAAAATACCCTATACAACCGTTTTAAACATCAGTATGGTGTGCAAGAGGCCTTTATACTCGCGTAAACATATTGGGGCCTCTTGCACATGGTACTGATGTTTGAACATCTGCTTTCTTGGACATATTTTTTGGTGCTGCTTTTGCGCGCATATGTGCACTCGCACAATACATTCTTAGGGAAAATTAATTAATACGTATCCCCATATGCACGCATTTGCATGTACCTGTGCAAAATACTGATCAGGAAAGCAGATTTTTCCTTATTTTTTTTTTACTCAAAAATGTGTTTGTTGTTTTATGGTCCTGTAACCAATAGGCTGCATTTTATATCAGTAAAAGCTTTTTCTCAAGCTGCAGTGTACAAGAGGCCTAAACTAGTAAACACACAAGTAAATTACTGCCTCCAAATATAAAATGTTCTATTTATGTTTTACTGCTCTGTGCTAATCAATGTATTACTGATCTTTACTCAGCTGTGTACAATGTAGACAACAATGCATTTCATTTTAGATCAGTAAAAAGCATTTGTTTTACTCCTGTGTGCAACAGGCCTAAGTCCTATGACTTTTTCCTATGTACAGAATGCCCAGTATGTTGAATAGCCAGTTTCCATGATTTTTTGTAATGTAGGCATTTCACCATAGGGGATTTAAAGTGTAAGTTCTTTGGCATAGTGTTTTGTGGTTGTGTGATTTGTACATTTTCAAATTGGTATTATGATTACAAATTTAAATTCTAGATTCCATCAGGATCATGCAAGGTCAAATTTGATCTGGAATTATAAAACCAGGGAAGAGTTAAGAGACACACTTGAGGCTGAAATGCGAGCATTTAATGTGGACAGGGAGCTTGGAAGCTCAACCGTGATCTCTTGGAACCACCATGAGTTTGAGGTAATATTGTGACCCACTTGCTGAACATCTCTACGTTTGGTGGCGGAGTAGTATGGATTATTTTTATAAAGCAAGTAAGCATATACTTGGCTTACTAATGTTGTGTTAATTGAGAAAATTTAAAGTGTTTGTAAAGCTAAAAAAAAATCATCATGTTCCTTGTTCTTTAACCACTTGCTTACTGGGCACATATACCCCCCTCCTGCCCAGGCGAAACTTCAGCTTCCGGCACTGCGTTGCTTTAACTGACAATTGCGCGGTCGTGCGACGTGGCTCCCAAACAAAATTTACGTCCTTTCTTCCCCACAAATAGAGCTTTCTTTTGGTGGTATTTGATCACCTCTGCGTTTTTTATTTTTTGCGCTATAAACAAAAAAAGAGCGACAATTTTGAAAAAAATTCAATATTTACTTGTTGCTATAATAAATATCGCAATTTTTACAAAAAAAAAAATTTTTTTCTCAGTTTAGTCCAATACGTATTCTTCATATTTTTGGTAAAAAAAAAAAAAATCGCAATAAGCGACTGGTTTGCGCAACAGTTGTTATAGTGCCTACAAAATAGGGGACAGAATTAATATTTTTTTTAATTTATTTTTTACTAGTAATGGCGGCGATCTGCGATTTTTATTGGGACTGCAACATTATGGCGGACACGTCGGACACTTTTGACCCATTTTTGGCACCATTCACATTTATACAGCGATCAGTTTTATAAATATGCTCTAATTACTGTATAAATGTGACAGGCAGGGAAGGGGTTAACACTAGGGGGCGAGGAAGGGGTTAAATGTGTAGCCTAGTGAATGCCCTAACTGTAGGGGGAGGGGGGTGACTGGGGGAGGTGACCGATCTGTGTCCTTATGTACAAGGGACACAGCATCGATCTCCTCTCCCTGACAGGACGTAGATCTGTGTGTTTACACACACAGATCCACGTCCTTGTCTGTGTAACCGCCGATCGTGGGTGCCTGGCGGACATCGCAGCCGCCAGGCCCGCGCATCGGCGCTCGCGCGCTCCCCAGTGGCTGGAGGCCGTATATAGACGGCCTCCCGGTGCATTGCCACGAAATGAGATTTGCCATCGGATGAGATGGTCCGCCTCCATCACATCCTATTGGCTCACTCCTGTCACGTGACATATTTAAACGTCAAGTATTGACGCGAACATCAGTCTCAGCTAGGCTATGATAGGGAGAGGATCTCCTCTCCCTGTGATATCTAAAGCTGCACGGAGCTGGTGCACGGAGCTATTTGCGTAGTGCTGCGCCTGCGCACTACTACTTTACCTGCACCCGATGCTCTACTTTCTGTTCCCCGTTCCCTGAGCCTTAACGGGGGACGGGGAGTAGAGCTGCGGTCACGGTGTGTAGTTAGCACTGGCGGGAGGCACGCTGACAGCGCTATCGGGCATTGGGATCCCGATAGCGCTGTGGATCTATCGCGCTCGCGGGGAGGCATGACAGCGCTATCGGGCAGAGGGATCCCGATATCGCTGTAGATCCCGAAGTGACATTGTAATGAAGGAGAACATTTATTAGCCTGACATTGTAATAAAGGAGAACATTTATTAGCCTAGTAAATGTATGAGCTTCTGTGGCACGATTCTGCTCTCGGAATCGGGCCACAGAGGCCATGTGAGCTCCGTGCACCAGCTCCGTGCAGCTTCAGCTATCACAGGGAGAGGAGATCCTCTCCCTATGATAGCCTAGCTGAGACTGATGTTCGCGTCGATACTTGACGTTTAAATATGTCACGTGACAGGAGTGAGCCAATAGAATGTGATGGAGGCGGACCATCTCATCCGATGGCAAATCTCATTTCGTGGCAATGCACCGGCAATTGGGATCCACACTGTGGCCGTACAAAGTCGTACGGCCGGCAGGAAGTGGTTAAGACAGGATAAACTGTACAGTAATCTTGCAATATTATGTATTACACATAGTGCAATATCTGGTTGATCCTGCCTGTTGCTGTTAGTAAACTGACCATGCTAGTCATGGCTGCCGATCCATGACAGCACGGTCAGTTTATGTCCATCATCTAGCTTTCTGTGCACCTTCTCAGTATCGCCCTCTTTTCCCATCCCTCCCCTGCCGTATCCGTGCTCTGTGCAAAGCCGATCATCTCCCTGCCTCTCTGGAGAAAGGAGGAGAGAGGGAGATACAGACATGCACAGAGAGCCAAATCACATTCCTCTGCTGATGATCAGCTCCTCCTACTGGAGCCCCTCTGCTCAGGAATGATAATAAAAATAAAAACACGTGACTGCTCAGAATCGGTGCTTTATAAAGTTATTGATCAATTTTATTAGAAAAAAAAAAAAGACAGCGTTATTGCTATTAGAAATATTTCAAATGTGCTGCTATGTCCTTTTGTAAGATATGATATACAGAACAGATCACTCATTCCTAAAGCCCAACTCCCAGATAAAATGTACAGTTTTAAAAAGACTTGATGAGAAGTAATACTTTTTTTGTCTAGTTTTTATTTCTGTTTGCAATCTTGTTATGGAAAGATGCCCTTGTTTCCTGGCCCTGTGACAATAGGACAAGAAATGAGGTGAACTGTAATAATAACCCGAGGTTATAACCCCTCCTACATTTTACTGAAAGGGGTGTTTCTATCCATAACAAAAGGGTTATGCTGCCATCTTCAGGTGATTGGACAATGGCAAAAGAATCCCTCTCTAGGCATAATTCTTCACAGTTAGGCATAGCTTTGCTTTTTTTTTTTTTTTTTTTGCTAGTGTATTAGGTAATGGCCATGCCGGTGCCATCTCTGCTCTTGATACATATTTTCCTGCTAGAATTTTTTCAGGTGTCTAATTTGCGTACAGGAGACTAGCTTATCAGGATCTGTTGCCTATGGCTTATTGCCAAGAGGAATAGTACCTGAAGTCTGCTTTGAACACGCTGGGATGACTTGTTATGTTATCATTCGACGCTGGACCCTGCATTGCAGGACCCTGTACGGATTCTCTATTGTCTGGGGGATTGGTTAGGGTGCTTTACAGGTTCAGGGGGTAATCATCAGCTGGGGGGTTGTGTCCCTGTAAGCCGTAAGGCTCTATTGACATACCTGCAGAGATGGGTAAAGTTTGGGGTCTTGCAGAGTACTAGGGGAGGGGCCGAGAGAGATGTTCCTAGTCAATAATGCCTTTGTTCTTATTCATAATTCCTGGCTGCTCTTGTTGTTATGCTTGAATCACATCTTGTCTTGGGTGGAACGTTGTCCCTGCTCTGCCCGCCGACCACTTTACTAGGATAAAGAATTGGAAGTCAGATATTTTCAGCCATTGACTGACTCTGTGGAAGTGGGCACTTCACCCAAAATTGTTCAAGGAACTCTGCAGAAGAGGGAGAACCACGTATGTAGATCTTATGGTGTCCAGGACCAATGCAAAGCTTGGAGAGATTAATATCCAATACCGTGGACCCTGAGCATTTGTGGTGGATGCTCTGGTGACACCATGAGATCAGTGCTCTATGCCTTTTTATTGTTAGAGCTTTTACCATGTTTGCGTCATAGGATTCAGGGGGAAGCCATTCCAGTGAATCTGATCACCCCGTCCTCGCTCAGGAGAATGTGCTATTCAGACATTGTAAACTTGTCAGTGGACGAACAATGGACTCTTTTGGATCAACCCATTCTCCTGTCATAAGGACTGCTGCATGAGCTTCTAACCTGTACTGTTTTGGTTACTTGGGTCCTGTTGGCTTCTTGCTGTTACCCCCCCCCCCCCCCCCCCACCAATATTCTGTCTTTTGAGATATCCTGCATGTCCTAATGGATATGAAGATACTTTGTCCTAGGATGTACTACATGGAAAGGATTTGCAAGTAAACCAACAGTTAAAAAAAAATTCCAGTCTGTTTACTGACTGAACAGATTTTCCATCACTTTCTCTTTTCTGCTGTGGAGATGCAATACAAAAAAAGCTACCTTGGGCTTTGTCCTCCCTTCCTTTTGTTTAAAAGAGAAAAGGAAAATACTGTTTTGTCTGTAACTGGACTTTAATTTATTTAACCGCTTGCTGACCGTATAACTTGCATATATGGCGGCAAGGCGGCTACCTAGTTCGTGATCCTGCACTTCCGGGTCTGGGGCGTACACGTGCCGCTGCGCGGCCTACTCCTGCTATAATTATACATCGTGGGAGCGGATCGGCCGTTACGGCGGAATCTTATGTCTGCCGGCACCCACCGATTCTTTATACAGGAACACAGCAATGTAAACAAGTCAGATTGCTATTCTTTTAGTACAGAAGATCTGGATCCTGTGTTCCTGTATACAGAGGCAGACCAGCAATGTAAACAAGGCAGATTGCCATTCTTTTAGTACAGAAGACCTGGATCCTGTGTTCCTGTAAAGCAGGAACACCGATCCATGCCTTCCACTAGTAAAAGCACCTCCCACACTACACTGAAACACCAGCTAGGCACACAGTTAACTCTTTGATCGCCCCTGATCTTAACGCCTTACCAGTCAGTGTCACTAGTACAGTGACAGTGCATATTTTTTTTAGCACTGATCACTGTATTGGTGTCACTGGTCCCCAAAAAGTGTCTGTGTCTGGTTTGTCCGCCGCAATATCTCAGTCCCGCTGTAAGTTGCTAATTAGCCGCCATTACTAGTAGACGCTATAACTTTTTTGTGTAAATCAGTCAATATACCCTTATTGGGATTTCTACCAAAAATATTTAGGAGGATACATATTGGCTTAAATTTATGAAGAAATTATGATTATTTAAAAAAAAAAAATTGGTTGTGTTTTATAGCAGAAAGTAAAAAATATTGTATTTTTTTTTTTTTTTTTTTTATATATCTCAAAAATTAAACCACAAAGATGATCAAATACCACCAAAAGAAATCTCTATTTGTGAGGAAAAAAGGACTTAAATTGTATTTGGGTACAGCTGTACAATTGTCAGTTAAAGTAACGCAGAACAGTATCGCAAAACAATGGCTTGGTCATGAAGGGGGGTAAATCTTCTAGAGTTCAAGTGGTTAAACCCTCTAGCACAATTTAAATAACAGAAATGATACTCCTGTGATCCAAAGTCTCCCTAATTCTGCCTCAGAAATAGACTTTAGTATACTTCATGTGATAATGCATACTACTTTGTCACAAACTTTGCACTTTTTGTATTTTGGAGATCTTAATTAAACTTCTGGCACGTTGCTGAGTGTGTGCATTATGTTTATTTTTGTGTGTGTGTAGAATTATGTATATGTGCAGCAAAGCAGTGATGTATAATTTTATAAAGCACAAGTTGACATATCCTCTGTCTTGTATTAACCTGGTGTGTCTTTTTGCCAGGTAAAATACGAGTGCCTCGCTGATGAGATAAAAATAGGAGATTACTATTTACGTCTTCTTTTGGAAGAAGATGAGAATGAAGAAAACAGTGTTATAAAGCAATCGTAAGTACCCACATGCTGGATATTTTTAGTAGTTGTGTATTCTGATTCCAGAAATGTCCATATAAAGCCTATTTTTGCATGTTTTGCTGCAGGAATGAATTTTTCAATGAACTCTACCACCGTTTCCTCCTCACTCCGAAAGTGAACATGAAGTGCTTATGTTTACAAGCCCTGGCCATTGTTTATGGCAGATGCCATGAAGAAATAGGGCCCTTTCCAGACACAAAGTACATCATTGGAATGCTCGAGAGGGTAAATTTGTTTCTTGTGATAATGCAAGCAACAATCATAGCATTCTTATTCCCATGGTCCTGAACCTGGCTTGAAACTTCTCTTGATGAATTGGACAGACAATGAGATATTACAGGCTGTTTCATTGTGGAACCTTCAGATACATCTTGTGGGATTGCTGAAAACTGTTTGTCCGGAGCCAACCAATTAATTTGTTTACATGGCTATTCCATTGGGAAAAAAAACTATGGCTCCATGCACACTGGAATAAAAAAGTTTGCTTCTACAAGAGTTTTGTGTTCTGCCTGTAGAAGAAACTCAATGTTATCCTATGTGTCCATACACATTAGGACGTTTACAGGCATATTTTTGAGAACAACGTTTAGAGGCAGGAAAAAAAAACCTTCTCATTCGCGTTTCTGACAGAAAAAACGTAAAACTCTCCTAAACTCATCTAAACTTTGTACAAAAAATGCTCTATATGGACGTTTTTTACTCCAAAAAGAACAGACGTTTTTTTAAGCCCAGTGTGCATGGAGCCTATGAAGTGCTCCTAAACACAAGCCAATAGAGTTCTTTAAAAACATTTGCTATGTCTTTTAATACCTTCTTTTTTTTTTTTTTTTTTTAATACCTTACCCCTAACAACTCCCATTTGTTATTCAAACCTCACCTTTTTTTCATTTTCTTTCCCTTTACTTTGTATTTTTTCTTCTATTTCCTTTTGCCCCTGCTCTTCTGCAATTTAACGTTATACCACCATCACAACTTTCAGCCCTTAGAAATTACACAATAAACTGTTTTCAAGAACACAAAGTTTTACTGCGAAGTTACAAAAATTACAGAGCACCATCTTGTGCAAATTTTTTTGCCAATATATTGATGATATAGGTTACTTGTTGGAAAACACTGAGTACTTGATTCCAGAATATATACTTTATCCACAATCTAGAACTGTACCGGCGGTCCCCGCGGTAACAAACAAGATGGGGACTGTAGGCTTGTTCTTAAGTTGAATCTGTTTGTAAGTTGGAACAGGCACATTTTTAAGTGCAACTCCAGCCAAAAAAAAAAAGATTTTTAAGCTTTTTGGATAACATAGGGAAGGGTTAACACCTCTGTAACATTTTTTTTTGCTGTCTGTTCAGAAGATTGCACCTCACTTTCTATCCCAATGACAATTGGATTTAGAAAATTTTGGGTTGTGGAAACAAGGTACCTTTTTCCTATAATAACCCTTATAGGAGTGAATTCCCCTTCCTAGGGTAGATTTCTTCTCACTTCCTGTTGTCTCCCTCCATTTGTAAGTAGGAGTCGTTTGTAAGTCAGGTGTTTGTAACTAGGGGACTACCTGTAATGGTAAACATACTATGTTCAAAACGCAATAAAAAATTTAAAATAGGAATAAATCCTGTTAATTTTAAAGTGTAGCAACATCCGCAAAGTGTCTACTTTTTATGCTCCGTTACTGGACATTTTGATGGGCAAAGCTCTGATACTTTTTGAAACTTGGCTGTTTCTTCAACTTTTTGACTTTTAAAGCTAAAGCCCCAATAACAATGTAGACGGCTATGGCAAGCTTTGGGATTTTTCTTTGCCAAAGTAAATTAATTATATATTTGATCTGTTTTAAATGGAAAATCTGTTTCTTTAAAAGTATATTGCAATTTGGCATTTGCTTAATTTTTTTTTCTTATTTTAGTGCACAGACAGACTAGAAAGGGACAGGCTCATCTTATTTTTAAACAAGCTGATTCTTAATAAGGTAAGTGATCAGTATTTGGTGTTGAATATTAAACACCTCTGAGCTTTCTTAATGCTATAATGTTGACCTTAGGGCTAGTATCGATCAGGCTTTGGTGGCCAAATACAGCATACTTTTGACATCGGTCTGAGACACCTGAGATCTTTTAGGATTCATTGACAGCTGCCTTTGACCTGCAAGTCAAGGAGAGGAAGGGGCGAGGTGACGGAAATTATTCTCCAACCGATACAAATGGAAAATATTAGCTCAGTCTGATGGCTTGGGTTCCGCAGCTCTCCAGAAAACCTTCCTATGTAGAAGGCAGCCAGCCAAGGGGAAATAGGTTGGGCCCTGGAATGTGTTGGTTGTATTTTTTTTTTCATTTTGGTCATTTGTGGAATAGTGTTTTTTTTGGTTGGGGTACATGTTCAACCTGCATTTGACCTGCTTCAAACTCTTTTTGCAATAACATAGACGTGCATGGGGAGAGAAGCCGTTCTGGAGCAGATAAAACCCATCAACACTGATCCTGTTAAGAAAGAAAAACCTCTCGGGTGTGGAAATCTTCAGAATAAATGCTTCCCCCAGGACCACAGGTGCAGGCAATGCATATGAGATTGCAAAACAAAAGAAAGGATTCTTCTGGACAGCCGCACTCTGAACAAAAGTTGCCTTTATTGTAAAAATCCAAGATGGAAAAACAGCACTACATGTCACAGCATACCGGCAGAGTTGACGCGTTTCACACTGTATTTAGTATTTAATCATAGCTATGATTAAACACTAAATACAGTGTGAAACGTGTCTGTCCTGGCAGTATGCTGTGACATGTATTGCTGTTTTTCTATCTTGGGTTTTTACAATAAAAGCAACTTTTGTTCGGAGTGCGGCTGTCCAGAAGAATCCTTTCTTTTGTTTTGCAACACTGATCCTGTTGAAGTTTTGTTTAAGGTTTGGTGAGTTTTTTGTAGCTTTTGAAAAGCAGAACTACTTTACAATTTCTTGACAATCTCTTGAGGGAGTTTGTTGATCGGTTCCCATCCTTTTTGTTGGATTATTTCCTTTTATAAAATGCAGTAGGAGGAGATTGAACACACAAATGTTATATGTAACATATGGACAAGAACAGACACAGGAACTATGTCTGAGAGATCTTGCTTTTAGAGTATTTTGGTTTTACAAAAAGCCAGGCAGTGCCCCAGCCTATGACTTTCCACGCATAGTAAGCTGCAGATGTAATTCTAAATAGTGTTAAATAGTTGTCATATGGAACAAAGTGTTTTTGGTAAAATGCAAAACTAATGGGCAAAGAAAAGTTTGTACAAATAAGGCATTTTGAGCTATGACAGGGTAATTAGTCAAGTAACAATGCGCTGTGTACGGTTAGCAGTCCAAAGGCTTGGTACACTAAAGGCTTGATTACACTAATGCTACAGACGTTGCTGCTGTAAAATACAATTGTTATTAGGGTTGTCCCGATACCGAGCATTTGCCCGAGTACTTGTACTCGGGGCAAATGCTCCGATACTTCACCCGATACCTGGGCAGTCAGGGTGATCAGTGCTGTGGAGGAGTTGCAAGCACTGGTCACCCTGTATAGATTTAAAAGTCTGACAGCCACAGCCGGTCCTTTCTCTCAAACCCCCGCCGCGGCTTTCATCGGTGATCTGTGCTTCTCTACCACACACGATCACTGCTGACTGTCCCCTATCCTCCTCCAGTCCACATCCATCCTTCTACATGCTGCTCCATGTCTCCCTCCGTGCATCTGTCCCCCTCCATGCTGCTCCCTGTCCCAGTCCATGCATCTGTCCCCCTCCATGCTGCTTCGTGTCCTAGTCCATGCATCTGTCCCCCTTCGTGCATCTGTCCCCTCTTTTCTACCCCTCCGTGCTCCAGTCCCCCTCGGTATCTCAGGATGGAGAGCGGAGGTAGGAGCCGGTAAACCCGACTCCTTCGTTTTCCGAATGGACAGAGTCAGTGATCACTGACTCTGTCTATTCACATAACTGAAAAATTGAAACCTCCTGTGATTACGATGTCTCCGTTAATGAATGAAGAGAAGCCGCTGTCTTCTCTCCTTTCATTTTCAGTGCAGCAGAGGCTGCTGAGAAAGGGGAGATGTCAGAGATCTGTTAAGACCCCTGATATCTCACCATAGCCCCCCAACAGGGCTGATAAAAAATAAATAAATTGCAATAAATAATAATAAAAAATAATAATGATAAAAAAAACACACTGACACTGTCTCCCCCCCCCCCCCCCAAAAAGAAGAAAGCATTGTAAAAAAATAAAAATAAAATGTAAAAAAACATTTATGAAAAAAATACTGACACATGTGCCACTTTCACATAAGATTAAATTAAAAGTATCGGTATTCGGTATCGGCAAGTACTTGGGGGAAAAAAAGTATCGGTACTTGTACTCGGTCTTAAAGTGGTATCGGGACAACCCTAATGGTTTTGATTATAGTTTAAAGAAGCGGTCTCTGACCTTTTCCTTCCCTTCCAGAAAAATGTGAGAGATGTGATGGACTCCAATGGAGTTAGGATCATGGTTGATCTCCTTACCTTGGCACATCTTCACACCAGCAGAGCTACAGTTCCACTTCAGGTAAGCAGATTATCTTTAATGTTTTCACAGTTTTTTAGTATTCTTTACTTTGTTTAAATTAAAGCTGCCCAGTTTAGCTGTGGCCATCTGAATTTCGATCAGCAAGTGGCCGTCCCCGCTCAACAAGTAAATTTCTGTCAAAGGGACATGCTGGAAAACAGCTTAAAATAAAACAAGCTATGGCCAACTCAAGACTTATGTCACACTGGTGATTCTGTAGCATTGATTTGTATCCACTACAGATTAACCTTTTTTTTTTTTTTTTTTTTTTTTTTTTTTTAGGGCATTTTCAACATGTTGCACCCCAAATATAGATGTAACCTTGTGCAAAAAAGTGAATTTGGCCTTTAACCAAACACATTGCAGGTGTAGCTTTTTGGTGAATGTGTTCTTAACAATGATTGATTCGTCTGCAGCAAGCGCTTGGTGAATTTCATATTTAAAGGATATCTCCACATTTGAACCGGGAAAGACAAAAACTCTTCCTAACAGCCTCCCCTTGTTCTTTCTCCTTTGCACTTATTTGTATTTGTTTCCAATCATCCCCTGGCCAATGAGGGTCCTTTCTTCCCAGGAGTAAGAGGAGACTCTTTGGTCAGCACTATCATATGACTGCACTGACCAGTGACTGGGGGCCATTGCACAGATTATGCTCCTGGGGCTGTAAATTAAGTTTTCAAGTGTACAGACCTGTACACTGCCAGTTGTGGGTGGTAGATGATTGAAAACAAAGATGTGCAGGCAGGCTGTTGCAAAGAAATTGTTATTTTTTCAGGTATGAAGGTGGACATACCCTTTAACCACCACAGTATCTGATACTTTCACCTCCTTCCTGACCAGGCCAATTTTCGGCTTTCGGTGCGCTCACAATTTTAATGACAAATATGCAGTCATGATTAAGGTAGAAGAGGGGAGGGAGGGTGCTGCGATGTTATAGAAGAGGAAATGTAATACCGCTGGAGGGCTCTGTGATGGGGGGGATCTGTTATGTAGGGGTCTGTGATATGGGGGGATCTGTTATGGAGCGCTCTGTGTTGAGGGAGTCTTTAATGCAAGAGATCTGTAATGGGGATCTGTTATGGAGGGCTCTGTGATATGGGGGAGCTCTGTGATATGGGGGAGCTCTGTGATATGGGGGAGCTCTGTGATATGGGGGAGCTCTGTGATATGGGGGAGCTCTGTGATATGGGGGAGCTCTGTGATATGGGGGAGCTCTGTGATATGGGGGAGCTCTGTGATATGGGGGAGCTCTGTGATATGGGGGAGCTCTGTGATATGGGGGAGCTCTGTGATATGGGGGAGCTCTGTGTTGGCGGGAGCTCTGTGATATGGGGGAGCTCTGTGTTGGCGGGAGCTCTGTGTTGGCGGGAGCTCTGTGTTGGCGGGAGCTCTGTGTTGGCGGGAGCTCTGTGTTGGCGGGAGCTCTGTTAATTGGAGCTCTGTGTTGGCGGGAGCTCTGTTAATTGGAGCTCTGTGTTGGCGGGAGCTCTGTTAATTGGAGCTCTGTGTTGGCGGGAGCTCTGTTAATTGGAGCTCTGTGTTGGCGGGAGCTCTGTTAATTGGAGCTCTGTGTTGGCGGGAGCTCTGTTAATTGGAGCTCTGTGTTGGCGGGAGCTCTGTTAATTGGAGCTCTGTGTTGGCGGGAGCTCTGTTAATTGGAGCTCTGTGTTGGCGGGAGCTCTGTTAATTGGAGCTCTGTGTTGGCGGGAGCTCTGTTAATCGGAGCTCTGTGTTGGCGGGAGCTCTGTTAATCGGAGCTCTGTGTTGGCGGGAGCTCTGTTAATCGGAGCTCTGTGTTGGCGGGAGCTCTGTTAATCGGAGCTCTGTGTTGGCGGGAGCTCTGTTAATCGGAGCTCTGTGTTGGCGGGAGTCTGTTAATCGGAGCTCTGTGTTGGCGGGAGTCTGTTAATCGGAGCTCTGTGTTGGCGGGAGTCTGTTAATCGGAGCTCTGTGTTGGCGGGAGTCTGTTAATCGGAGCTCTGTGTTGGCGGGAGTCTGTTAATCGGAGCTCTGTGTTGGCGGGAGTCTGTTAATCGGAGCTCTGTGTTGGCGGGAGTCTGTTAATCGGAGCTCTGTGTTGGCGGGAGTCTGTTAATCGGAGCTCTGTGTTGGCGGGAGTCTGTTAATCGGAGCTCTGTGTTGGGGGGGGGGGGGGGATCTGTGTTATGGAGGGCTCTGTGTCGGGGGAGTCTGTTATGGGGGGTTCTGTGTTGGGGGGGGAGTCTGTGATGAGGTGATTCTGTGCAATACTAATAAGTTTGTTGATTAAAATTGTTCTTTATTTTAAATATTGTATCGTTGTTTACCTGTTTTTGCACAACAAATAAGATGTGTGCATAGGAATTTGTTCATATTTTTTTTCAAACTATAGTCTGGCCCTCCAACAGTCTAAGGAACTGTGAACTGGCCCCCTGTTTGAGGACCCCTGGTATATACAGTGATCCCTCGGTTCACGAACAACTCGGTTCGTGAACAGAAGAGTTCACAAAAACTGGCCTTCATGATGCTGTTTGTTTACTCAGGTTCTCTAACAAACCTCAGAGGGCTTCACAAAATTTATACTGAGATTAACCACTTGACAACCGGGCCTATTTTGGCACTTCTTTACTTCATGTAAAAATCACAATTTTTTGCTAGAAAATTAATCAGAACCCCCAAACATTATATATATATTTTTAGCAGACATCCTAGGGAATAAAATGGCGGTCATTGCAACTTTTTTTCCTCGCTTGGTATTTGCGCAATCATTTTTCAAACACCTTTTTTTGGGAAAAAAAAACGGTTTCATGAATTAAAAAATAACAAAACCGTAAAGTTAGCCCATTTTTTTTGTATAATGTGATAGATGATGTTACGCCGAGTAAATAGATACCTAACATGTCACGCTTTAAAATTGCGCACACTCATGGAATGGTGCCAAACTTCGGTACTTAAAAATCTCCATAGGCGACGCTTTAAATTTTTTTACAAGTTACTATTTTCGAGTTACAGAGAAGGTCTAGTGCTAGAATTGTTGCACGCGACGTCACATGTGGGGTTTGAACGGCGTTTACATATGTGGGCGGGACTTGCATGCGTGTTTGCAAGCTACCGGGGATAGGGGCGTTTTAAAAAAAATATATATATATTTATTTATACTTTTTATTAAAAATAACACGCAATTTATTGTATGGTACTTACAGGAACATACAGGCAATCAGGCATCAAAACACATAAAAGATCCGTGGCTCGTAGCGTACTTGTATCAGCCAGCCATGTTACTTTTACCTACGGGCTTCACTATTGCCGTTTCTTCTCTGCATTTTTTTTGCTTTTATTGATGAACGCAATGCATACCTTTTGGATCTTTGTGAATTTTGGGATGATCTTTCACCATTGATGTCGCCTGTGTATAACCGTTTTTCACCTATACATCCTGTTGGGAGCGAGACTGCCACTGATCTACACTTTATTTGATTTCATGCCCATAATGGTGTTTTTTCTGGTAAGCAGATTGTTTGCACAGTGGTGTGGTGTGTTTCTGTTGTCTGCACACTGAAGTTTGGTGGAGGTCCTAGATTTCAACTTCGTTGATGAACACATTCACTTTGGACTTTTTTCATTATATTGATTTAATTTATTTATATTCACTGGAGCGCTGCACTATTGGACTATTATATTTTATATATATATATATATATATATATATATATATATATATATATATACACACAGCCATGAGGCCAGATAAGCAATCATTTCTGACAGTTCTCAGCTGTGATTGGCTACTGTGATTGAACCTGTACCATGTGATCAGTACTGTACATGTGATCGGTCACACTCTGGTGATCTGCTGCACCGGACACGGCTGTTCCCGGACCACACTGCTGCGGGCCCCCCCAGTGTTTATGGGTGCAGTACTTTGCAGGCTGCTGTGTAAAAAGAATGAATACACACTTTTGTTTTGATCTTCATGAACATATTGAAATACTTTTTGTTCACCTGACTAAATTTTTTTGTCCCAACTGTAGTAAGGAATATATTCAAAGCCATATACATTTTTTTTTTTCTTCAGAGCAATGTTATTGAAGCAGCTCCTGATATGAAGAGAGAAAGTGAGAAGGAGTGGTATTTCGGTAATGCAGACAAGGAAAGACGTGGCCCTTACAGTTTTGTTGAGGTAAAGTATAAAAGATGATTTCCAGATAATACATTTGGTGACTAAAAAAAGAAAAAAACTAGGGAATAATGTATGTAAAGGTTCCCATTTATTCACTTGTTCTGCAATGATGAAAACATTGAATCACTTATTTTAAGGATTTAGAAAGTACAACAGATGCTGGCGTTGTAAAGATTACACATAAACAATAAAGTGACAGAGGCAGTAGGTTGAATGTGATATGTGCATGGGATGACCATTATATTGTAGGACGCAACTAACTTTAATGAAATGCAAAACGCAAGAAAGAGAGGGAGCCTAACTTGGAAACAGAGAAAGACCTGGAGGGAAAAGGGATCAGCTGGGTTTGGTGAGGAGGGGTTTAGGGCCAGGATTCTCAACAGTCCTGCATGAATTGAAGGAGGTGGCGGTCAAAGTCGGCTGGTAGGAAGTATGTAACCCATGTTTTCCAGACACTGTGAAACTTGGGCATAGTGACTTGCAACTTGGTTGTTGGCTTTTTACTTTTTTAAGTAATAACCAGTGTAACTAGTGCCCTGTACACACGACCGTTTTTTCCGACGGAATTCCGTTTAAGCTGTCTTGCATACACACGGTCACACCAAATTCCGACTGTCAAGAACGCGCTGACGTACAACACTACGACGAGCCGAGAAAAATGAAGTTCAATGCTTCCGAGCATGCATAGACTAGAATCTGAGCATGCATGGTTTTTAGTACGTCGGAATTGCATTCAGACGAGCGGAAATTCCGATAAATTGAGAACATGTTCTCTATCTAATTCCGTCGGAAAAAGTCTGATGGGGCACACGGACGGAATATCAGATGAAAAGCTTCCGTCTGACTTTTTCCATCGGAAACTCTGCTCGTGTGTACAAGGCATAAGATTTGACCTGTCACATGTAGATTTTTGTAGAGCCATGCATTACCAATGGTCTGTTTTGTGGCCATCAGAACGCGTGTCGTGAGTGTAACTTGGTGTAAATATGGATTCACAGGAAGCAGTTATTGGAACAGAATATGTAAAAAAAAACTATACTTGCAACCCATAATTTTTGGACAGTAGAGCAAGGGATGTTTCTCTGGTTCTAATATGTTTCAGGAACATGCAGAATTTGGGTAACCTAATACAGTCACCATGGAATATGTAAATGCAAATGTTGACTGTTCAAGAGCATCATGGGAGGTGTGAATGTTTTCAAAATCGCCCTGTTGGAATGTACATGGCAAACAAACAATTTGCGATTCTACTACCCTTAAGTTGTAATCCAAATATGAGATAAGCACCTGTGCCAAACTACAGCCTCCATAAGCTGTTTGAACCAGACATCCAATTTCAGCTAAAGTGGGCTTTAGTTATAGCATGAAGTTTGGTGTATTGGATCATTTGCTTCTGATGGAAATGTAATTACTTGGTGTGGGAATTATTATGCAAAATGCATGGACATCAATATTTGTATTTTTTATGGACATTTGGTTGTCTTGGCGCCATTTTCCTTTTCTTTTTAGAAGTACATTGGTGGAAGGTAATGTTTTTGTTTTGTTTTTTTGTAATAAGGTGGGGTTTTCACACACAACATTGGTGCTTGGGTGGTGATGTTTCAAACAACTTCCAGTTGACACTTCCACCTGCCCTTTCTGCCGAGAATCCAATAAGCATGTCTGCTCCTCGCTACCTGCTTCTCCAGAGACAGACACAGAACACCAGTCAGAGCCTAGGTTATAGAGGCTTCTTTCCTGGGCACACAAATACCCTCTCATTCCATCTCCATTTCGTAAATACTCAACAGGGGTTCCCTTTGCTTAGCAATGGTGGAGACAAGGCGTATAGGAGTTGAGAAAAATAGCGTAATACTCGAACTATAGATGGCACCAATCAAAATGATTGGAGCCAGATCCCATAATAACATAACTCCATTTCTCTCATTTTAGTTCTCTCACAGGCAGACAACATATGGCCTATCTGACTAAGTCTGGTTTTACTGCAACTATGCCTGATTTCTTTGGGGAAACTCTTCCCTTCTGAAGTCCTCGCTCTTCAGGGCCCAAAAGTTCATTTCTGTCTCTTCCCTACCTGCTCCTCCTAACCTCTTCAAAAAAGATATTGTGGAGAGTGAGGTATACACAGAAGAGGACCGAGCAGAGGAATCTTCACCTTCTCCACTCAGACACAAGCTAAGGTTTCAAATAATATGCTTTCTACTCTGATCTCACATATTGATGTGATGCACACTATCCTTTTTTTTTTTTTTCTAAAAACAAAAACAAAAAAACACCAGAATCTCCTCGGTCTACAAAAGCTCTTCTTGACACTTTAAGACTGGCAAAAATTAAAAAGACCTTTCCTCTACTGATGCAAATTAAAGCGGGGGTTCACCCTAAAAAAAAAAAAAAAAAAATATTTTATTTTTTGGCGCCGTACTCAGTTTAATCCCGTAGTTAAGTTTCAGACTCCCCGCGGGGAATGGGCGTTCTTATGCAGAGGGAACATGATTGACGGCCGGCTATGGCGCGTCACGCTTCCCGAAAATAGCCGAAATAGGACTTGGCTCTTCACGGCGCCTGCGCAGTCAGCTCCTAGTCTGTGCGCAGGCGCCGTATAGCGCCATGAAGAGCCGAGTCCTACTCCGGCTATTTTCGGGAAGCGTGACGTGCCATAGCCGGCCGTCAATCATGTTCAATCATCAACGCCCATTACCTGCGGGGAGTCTGAAACTTAACTACGGGATTAAACTGTGAGTATGGCGCAAAAAAAATAAATAAAGGCATACTGTAGCTCACGCTAGTATGCTCGATTTCATGGTAGAAACTTGTTTTTTAGGGTGAACCACCGCTTTAACTGTGCCTTGCATGAGGACTGGCCAAATCCTGAAAAGTTGTCCAGAAGTACTAAGTTATATCTAATGTAAAGGGATTTATGAAAAATGGTCTGTTCTGGGGTTGTCTCCACTTGTCAGACTGTAGCTTATTAGACTGGACAGAAGAATAGAGATCATAATCTAGGTTTGAAGATCCTGTTCTCCTAGAATAATTGCAATTTATGCCTATGGCACTGCTATTTTGTGTTGTTGCCCTGGAGAACGTCATTCGCCAGGTCTCTAGGATAACACCCCTGTCTTTGCACATTTTGTCTTTTGAGCCTGCGTCTAAGAAGTGTCTTTTACATTTGGTAAATCATTTATAAATTTTTTAAGGACTTCACTTTGTGGAAATTACTTCTACCCCACTAAAAACAACCTAAACCTACTACTACGGCTTACTACCGCTTTTCACCGAAAAGGGTTCCTTCACTTTTCCCTGACATTCTCCTCTAAGTCAGTGTTGAGTGCATCCTCTTACGTTGCAACCCTCCAGGCCTACTCAGAAACGCTCTTCACAAGGACTGGGCACTGCCACTCTGGAGTGGGGCTACATCTGTTGGCCTTCGCGCCTGTCTGGATCAGAAACATTCTGGATGCAATCTGTTGTTTCCAGGGGCTACAAAATAGAATTTCTATTCATGTCTCCCTCCTCTGTTTCTACTCCAATCTGCTAGCTTCACCTCAAAGACTTGTGGGCTACCCTGAATCAACTTGAGGCACTTGAAAGGGTTCAAAGGGTTTTGCTCAAACGTATTTACTGTTCCATACCGAACAATAGTTCTGTGTAATGATATCACTACTATGGTGGCAGTGCTCAGCAGCTGCAGGGCTTTGGGATGTCTACACAAGCGAGTCTTTTTAAAAGTTACGTGCACGTAATCTTATAAAAAGATGTTTGCTAAAATGACTGGTCTGGCAACAGGGTCTCTTTAAAAAGGCTTAGCCCTGAAAGTAGAAGAGAAGAATGTGAAAATGCTGCAGCATGTCCTTCTTTC
The DNA here is from genome assembly GCF_905171775.1 of Rana temporaria. NCBI lineage: Eukaryota > Metazoa > Chordata > Amphibia > Anura > Ranidae > Rana > Rana temporaria. Next base: position 114,046,152 of record NC_053493.1, on the reverse strand, counting down.
ATTCAGCTGTATTTAAACTTTAGGGCTAAACTCTTCATTTTCAATATTTGCCCTGGTGCTTTAACTTGCTTTGATTTGATACTTGGTTGTTTTCCTTTTAATACTGAGACGTCTTGGGTTCTCCCGACATTGTTTTGTGGCAATGTTGTGTAATTAAAGAGGGGGTATCACTGGATAAAAAAAAAAGCTTGTTCAACACCCCAGAGGACTTTGTATGCATAACATTTCTCCCCATTTAAATGATGTCTGATAGCTAGCCCCTCCCACTTGCTGAGATATCTGACCACACTGATCAAAGGAGAAAAAATTCTTACTGACAGCTCAGCAGAAGGAGGGGGCATGACAGGCAGTGCACACAGAGCCGGACCCATGTCCTGAGCTGGCAGACAGAAAATCATTCTGCTTTGCAGGACTGTCTCCTTATCTGTCCTGTTGCAAGAAGTCCAGTCTTGTTATCTGGGGCACAGAGAGGGCAGAAACGGTGTCGTCATGTATTGCAAATGAAGAAGAGCATTTATTCCAAAGAGGCTAGTGTAGTTGCCAGTGTGTCCTGTTGTCAGCTTGTGTTTTTGTGAATGAAAGTGCTCTTCTGCAGCCACAATCATTCACAAAACAAGCTGACAGTTTACAGTTTCTGAATAGCAAGCACCAGGTCCAAACTCTGTGTGCATTAAACAGAAGAAATAAGGAGGCATGGTGCTGATGGCTGAGCCCGTTTTCCCACCATAGTTTTAGGGTTCAGGGGGAACTACAGCCAGTAATGACAGAAAATAAATATTTTTTTATACTTGACATCCGCTGCTCAGATTTTAATGGGACTGTGATGTGTGCAGAGGGAACCCCTGGGAGATTTAACAAGCTTTTTTTTTTTTTTTCTTCTACTTAGAATACTACTTCTTTAAGGAGTTGCTCCTTATAGATCCCTTTATAAAAAATATATATATATATTTGTGCAGCAAGGATAACGCAGTCTTATTTTGATAGATGCAAGAATTCTGGAACAATGGAGTACTAACCTCGAAAACGCGCTGCTGGGCCCAGGGAATGGATGGTTGGAGACCTCTGCAAGTCATACCCCAGCTGAAATGGTGTTTGCTGGCAAGCGGTCAAGCTGTCCTAAATGAAACTGATTTGGCCACTTTAATTTTAAATATGCTTATCACTATGTGTTCATACTTTCCAAGCCGGTAAGCCGCTGCAGATATTGTACATTGTAATCGTTTTAGAGAATTTATTTCATATTTTTGTCTGTTTACGTGTGCATTGTCATTTAGCAAAAAAATATCTTTGGGGATAAGGAAGCTGTTTGGATCTCAGGTCATTTTGATTACTCACATAAATGTAATGTGTGAGCTTTCCTTGTTTACCATTGGGAACCCAATTCTGCAATTATGTTGACCAAGCCAACCTGTGCACAAAAGCGACATAAAGGACATGATGCAGTGCAAAGCTTAATCTTTGCAGAATACTTGTATTCAGTACACCTTTTCTTTTTCAATACTTTTATTGTTTTTTTTAAGAAAAAATAACAGTAATAGGCTGTACATAGCATAAAACTATACAAAATGGGTTGGTAAAATAGTTCTAAAGAGTTACAAACATGGATAAGGTGGGGACTCGTGTAGGAGAATACAAGGTGTGAGTGTCTTAGGTACTAGATTGTAATCATAATTTAGATGTTAGCTAAGTAATATATAGTGAGGTTTTGGGGAGATAATGGCGTTATTAAAAAGTTATATTATGCTATAGTGGGAGTAAGTATGAAACAATGTGATTGGTGTAAATTGTTTAGTATAATAGGAGTGAGAGGAGGGAATGAGCATATGACAGAAGTAGGAGGATATAGGAAAGAAGAGAAAAAGGAAGAGGAGGGAGTATAGAGGGGTAGAGATTGGAGATAGAGAAGGGAAGGAGGAGCCAGGAGAAAGTGGTAAAGGTGGGTGGGGAAGGGACTAGGAACAGAAAGAAAGTTAGGAGTTCAGATTGATACGAGAGTTCGATCAAATGAGGGATTAGAAAGTATGTGATCCAGGGTCCCAAATTTTGGTGCACTTTAGGTCGGTTGTCCTGTTGAATGGCCTTCAGTTTTTTCCACAACATGCAAAGGTGCATTTGTAATTTTAAAAGAGAAGTATGGTCAAAGCTCTTTTGGCCATACTTCTCTTGTGGGTCACAGGAGTACATTTGTGCTTTTCTAAGACCCGATGTCAGAGTTAATGTCAGAGCCACTTGTCAGGGTCCATCCAGATTCCTGAGCTCTGGTGAACTCCATGCCCGAGAGGGTTAAGGCAGTGCTGGAAAATAATGGTGGCCACACAAAATATTGACACTTTTTGGGTCCAATTTGGAAATTTTCACTTAGAGGTGTACTCACTCTTGTTGCCAGCGGTTTAGACATTAATGGCTGTGTGTTGAGTTATTTTGAGGGGACAGCAAATTTACACTGTTATACAAGCTGTACACTCACTACTTTACATTGTAGCCTAGTGTAATTTCTTTAGTGCTTGTTTGAAAAGATATAATAAAATATTTACAAAAATGTGAGGGGTGTACTCACTTTTGTGAGACACTGTATGTATTTTATGAGTGTATTTAGCAGTTTGCCGGGAGTTTAAACGGTCTGTTGACAGTTATATCCGTAGTATCGCATTTATTTAAGTCTCCTGAAAGTAGTCATTTTAAAAGTAGTTAGATCTCTCAATAGCAAAGAGATTTAATTGCCCTATAGCCCTAGCCTCAATTATTCGGATGACTGATGTAGAACCTACATGCAACAAAGACTGACTGAGTAAAGTCAGAATTCTGTGTATTTGTTCCGGGTCAGTAACTGATTTGCTTTAATTTCATGGGTTTGTTTTATTTAGTGATCAAGACAATGCCATTATTAGACCTTTACCGAAGGTGAAACGACTGCTGACTGACAATACTTGCCTTCCCCACATCACACAGGTCAGTAATACGTTAGCTGTGGATCATACCAAAGATAAGTCTTTCCAGCTTGCTTGCTGTTATGGGCTAAGTTGCTGTAAACCATCTTCCTGCCAAAAAATATCACTTATGCCGCGTACACACGATCGGTTAAACCGATGAGAATGGTCTGATGGACCATTTTCATCGGTCAAAACCGATCGTGTGTGGGCGCCATCGGTTATTTAAACATCGGTTAAAAAAAGCCAACTTGTTTTAAATTTAACCGATGAATTCCTAACCGATAGAAAAAAAACGATCGTTAGTAGGGACGACCATCGGTTAAAAATCCACGCATGCTCAGAATCAAGTCGACGCATGCTTGGAAGCATTGAACTTCGTTTTTTTCAGCACGTCGTTGTGTTTTACGTCACCGCGTTCTGACACGATCGTTTTTTTAACCGATGGTGTGTAGGCACGACTGACCATCAGTCAGCTTCATCGGTTAACCGATGAAAACGGTCCATTGGTCCGTTCTCATCGGATGGACTGATCGCGGGTATGCGGCATAACTGTTTAACTTTGTTTTTGGGGGGTTGAGGAGGGCTGTACTGCAGTCTCCTACCTCAGCTGAAACCATTCATTTTTGTGTCTCTCATAGCTTTTGCTTACGTTTGACCCAATCCTGGTAGAGAAAGTCTCCATTTTGCTCTATCACATCATGCAAGACAACCCCCAGCTGCCTCGTTTCTATCTCACTGGAGTCTTCTTCTTTATAATGATGTATACTGGCTCCAATGTGCTTCCTATAGCCAGGTAAGTGGGTGAAGGACTGTTTACTTCCAGTATATACTTTTTTTTATTATTATTTATTTATATGTGTGTGTGTGTGTGTATGTATGTATGTATGTATGTGTGTGTGTATATATATATATATATATATATGTGTGTGTGTGTGTGTGTGTGTGTGTGTGTATATATATATATATATATATATATATATATATATATATATATATATGTGTGTGTGTGTGTGTGTGTGTGTGTGTGTGTGTGTGTGTGTGTGTGTGTGTGTATGTGTATGTGTATATATATATATATATATATATATATATATATATATATATATATATATATATATATATATTTAATATGGTTTGTGAGGGGAAAAAAAAGACGAGGAGACACCATTTCAAAATATTGCAACTGAAGAATGCTTGTTGTTCATGCATTGATTGTAACAAATACATTTTAACCAGCTAATCCTCCATTAGATATATCTTGCCTATTTTAACACCCATTTAAAATAAAAAAACGCCACCCAATATAATTGTGTTATACTGTTAAGCCCCATTTGATTGATTCAGTATCTCATTTTCATTTATACAGTTATACTTCTTTTAAATTGGTTTCATTATATGGTCTGTTTATATTAAATCATATTGTCACCCTGTTAAATAGCACAACATTGTTTTCAAAGGGTTTTTGTATTTCGTGGTAATGTATTACTTACTGCTTTAGGGTAGGTTGTTCTCCAAACATGTATAAAGTATGATAATAGGGACACTGGAATGACAGTTTCTCCTTTTTCATCGTACAATAGTCTTACTAGGTATTCCCAAAATTTCTATTTTCTTTTTTTTCTATTTTACAGCCTGTTTTTTGGTGGTTTTACTCCCATCCAGTGTTTTGATTTAGGATATTTTGTTCCCTCACTTTCTATCTAAAGGTTTAACCCCTTCCCACTGACATAACACTTATGAGGTGTCACTTGATGGGGCTTTTTTCTGTGGGGTCGCATATATAACGTACCTGCCTTTGTGCTGGGAGCGTGCTCCCAGCACAGAGAACCGGGGTCTCCCACTAACGATTGGAAACCAAAACTCCAGATTTCTGGTTACCTTATCACTGTGATAACTTCTGATTGGATATCACAGTGATCGGTCACTGTGCAGCCTGCCCTTGTGTTTTTCTCTCTGTGAATGGATAGGAAAGATAGATTGTATCTTTCTCCTGCAGGAAAGGAAAAAGTGTGTAAAAATAAATACATTATAACAAAAAAATAAAGACCTGAAAACAAGCTATAATCCACCTGGATGCACAGAGTAGTTGTGATGATATGTAAGATTTTACTAACACATGTCAAGGTTGCAAAATTGTGCTTAGGCATTAATATTTGTTTTACCCTTGAAGGGACGAGAAGGGGTTAATTAGACAAAAGGTGAGGAGAAAAGTTGCAGCAGGGGCAGAAACTAAAATAAAAAGCCATTGGTGCCCCAGCCTTCCTTAAATGCTAGCCATAGACCTTAAATTGTTAATTTGTGTTTTCGTGAGAGCAAACAATTTTGCCATGATGCTGTGCAAACTGTTCGCTATATATATAAATCCTGTGTAATAATAATGTAATCGCTGTATTGTGATTGAAAACAAACAAACTGTCCAAATGACAGGTTTTCAAATTTTTTTTATAGTGTATGGGCACCATCAAAAAAGTGTGTATTTTTTCTTTCCGTGTTGCTGTTGGACTTTTTTTGGCACTTCGTATCTGGTAACATTACAGTAGGACATGAAGTGAGGGTATATTTCTCCAGCCAAACTACCAATAAAAACATTTGATGAAATCACGTGATTCTAAATCCTAAATCTTTCCAGAATTTTTAAAAATTTTATTATTGTGGGTAGTTCTCCCTTCCTTATCAAATGACCGGTCCTTGTATTGTAGTTGTATTGTGTATATAAAAAATATATATATATATTTTTTTTTTAGTTTTGGAGAGTGGAGAGGGATTAAAAATGCATTTCCATTTGTATTGCTCTCTGTCCCCCTGTTGAGGAGATTCACCCTCTGTATTTGTCCTGTTTACCATTATCGTTGAAAGTGAATGTAAATGAAAATACCCACATTTTAGGTTGTCCCCAGAAAAATAATAGAGGGACACTATTTTTTATATTTTTTTTTAATCAAATTTTTCACATTAACAGGGTAATAATACGAGGGTTAATGATAAGTCTTCATATGATATACAGTGACATAAAAGAAGTATTAAAACATGAACTCGGAGGATATTCAGCCACAAAAACAAAGTCGCGTAGTCAAATGAGTCCTAAGCATACACACACATTTTCTGTGGGTAATAACATCAACTAAACATAGGGGGTTTCTAATCCGAGCGGGGCCACCAAAAACTTTAGAAAACCCATGTGTTGTATGAGGAACGGGAAGTGCGAGAGAGATGGGAGGATAAACCAGTACAGGTCATCCCATTACCCGGTCACCCCTAAAGGGATCTAACTGTGAGCGGGAGGGAACCCTTAGCAATTCTAATTGGTATTTAGCCAGGTATGGTTCATCAAGAAATAATTATATGGTTTCCCTTATACTTTAGGATATCTCTCCAGTGCATATGGTGGTGACAGACTCTCGCCTGGCCCTCCAGCGTTTTACACTGTATGAGAGTAGTAATAGGGAGCGATATGTGGATAGCCTGTAACTTGGATGTGAGATCAAGTATTGAAGTAAAGGTTGAGTATAGGGACGATGGGGAGGGGAGGTAGGAGTGATGTATGTCTTACATTGCTTGGTGGACAGCAACCCGGTCTTCCCCTGCTGGGGGCATAAGAGCGACTTGGGGGGCGTCGGCCACCATGGAGTCTCTGTAATATGTCCAGCATGCCCATGTGGATTGGGGGGACACTAGTTATAATGACCTGGGGGTCCCCACAGAATGCCCTTAATTTGCAGGGATTTGCTCCCACTTCTCATTTAATATGGGACAGGAAGTAAAGGGAAATCTACGCAATGGGACACAGATGGCAAAAAAAAGAAAAAAAACTGAAGCCTCGTACACATGACCGAGGAACTCGACGGGCAAAACACATAATTATCCTAGTCGAGTTCCTTGTTAGGCTGTCTCGGAACTCGACAAGGCAAGTTTCTCCATTCCCGTTGAGGAAATAGAGAACTTGCTCTCTTTTTGGCTCGTCGAGTTTCTCGTCCGTTTCCTCTACGAAAATTTACACACGACCGGTTTCCTCTGCAAAAAAATATCTCCCAGCAAGTTTCTTGCTGGTTTTTGCCAAGAAACTTGGTCGTGTGTACGAGCCCTGATAGGGTATAACCCTTCCTCCCTTGCTCTATCCAAAATGAAAAAAAAGTTTTGCCTATAGTTCTACTTTAAAGCGTTTGCAACTGGTGTACAAGTCTGGGATTACAAGTGTAGTCCTCTCTTTTGGCTCGCTTTGGAATCTCTGAGAAGTATGTTATGTGTTTCAACCCCAGCATGTATCAAAAACTGATTGATTTATATTTTTTATGTAGCTGTAATATTTTTTATTTTTCTTATGATTCGTTATAATGAGATTTTAATTAGGCTTGAGCATGCTGAATGGTGTTACTAAATGTTGTCTCTTGTGTTTTCTTTTTTAATTATGTAATTATTTATTCCTCTTTTATAAAGGTTCCTGAAGTACACTCATACAAAACAAGCTTTCAGATCAGAAGAGGTCAGTATTTGTTATGGAAATGCTCTGACTTTTGAAAACGTGTTAGTAAATAGGACATTATTTACTTAAAGTGTTACTAAACCCAGGACTCTGCATTCACTATATCTGGTCTCCCACAGTACACAGAAATGAACATATTTTGGTATATATAAACTGCTAAATACCCTTTCTCATCGGCAGTATATAGCAGTCTTGTGACTTCTATCAGTGTCCGGCCGAGCACTGGTTAAAGCTTTTGGAGGAGTTTTCATTCTCCTGTGACCGTTTTATGAGGCTGCATGACTCCTAACTTTCTGTCTGGACAGTGCTGATTGGCCCTGTGCTGCTCATATACACCCTCCCAAAAATAAAAATTCTCTAGCAATACACGCCAAACTGAGCACGTGCAGAGTTCCCTCAAGACTCTACTAGCAGTTGGATTGGGGACAGTAGGAGTAGGGGAGCATCAGAGAAGACAGGATCAAACACATTGGGCCAGATTCAGGTAGATCCGCGCAATATTTGCGTGGGCAAAGGGCAACGATTTTTGCTCTGCGCCCACGCAAATATTTTGATTTGCCCGCGATTCACGGAGCAGTAGCTCCGTAAATTGCGCGGGCGCTATGCTAAATAGCCCGGCGTAAGGGCGCCTAATGTAAATGATCCCGCCGGGGGCGGGAATCATTTAAATTAGGCGCGCTCCCGCGCCGAGCAAACAGCGCATGCTCCGTCGGGAAACTTTCCCGACGTGCATTGCGGCAAATGAGGTCGCAAGGACGTCATTTGCTTCTAAGTGAACGTGAATGGCGTCCAGCGCCATTCACGAATCACTTACGTAAACGACGTGAAATTTAAATTTCACGAGCGGGAAGGGCGGCTATACTTTAGCATTGGCTGCCTTTGCTATTAGCAGGAGCAACCTTGCGCTAAAGTCGCCGTACGGAAACTCCGTATCTTGCGTGCGCAGGGCCCGCGCAACTTTTGTGAATCGGTGGTAGTATGCAATTTGCATACTATACGCCGATCACAATGGCCGCGCCCCCTAGCGGACAACGCAAGAATGCAGCCTGAGATATGAAGGCATAAGGAGGCTTATACCTGTCATATCCTAGGCTGCAGTCCGCTTAGCGATGTTCCTGAATCAGGGGCATTCGCTACGCGGGAGCAAAACAGCGCAATAGCCTCTTGAATCTGGGCCATTGCGTATGATTAACCCCCTTAGGTTCCACAGTGAGTATAACGAGCATGATTTACTGCACATACAGACTGGTTTTACTGTTGTGGGTTTAGTAACACTTTGAGGGTTATTTACTAAAGAAAAATCCACTTTGCACTACAAGAGCACTGAAAGTGCACTTGGAAGTTGAGTCGCTGTAGATCTGAGGAGGACATGCAAGGAAAATAAAAAACAGCATTTTAGCTTCCACATGATTGGATGATTAAATCAGCAGGGCTTCCCCTCATTTCAGATCTGCCCCTCAGATTTACAGCGACTGCACTTCCAAGAGCACTTGCAGTGCAAAGTGGATTTGCCTTTCGTAAATAACCCCCTTTGTGTTTTAGAAATAGATCCTTCTGTCATCCCAACAAAATGATAGACCACACTCAAATTCTTGCTTAGACTTGTAGACTTATAATAAATATTGGATGTATGTCAGAGCATGATCATCTTGTAATCATAAGACAGTTGTCAAGCACAATCTCATCCATACAACACTGGAAATTTCCTGAAGGGAGTAGGCAATGTGTTAATTGTGTTTGCTGCTGTTTCAGTGTCCAATTTTAAGCTGGAAGCTGGGGCAGATCTTAAGCTGACCATACAGTATACAATTATTCAGTTTTAATTTAGATTTACCGTCCACTATATAGTGCCTGCTTGTGTGTGTACAAATGAAAGTGTTTGTTTGACCTCCTATTATATGGTTTTGATAAATTTAAAGGAAAGTTGTGCCAAAATTGTATAATGTATGGCCAGCCTTGGACCAGTCTATATTACTCACCTACAGTGTGGTCTGGAGAGAGTACAAGGCCTGACTGTACTGTTTGGCAGTTGTGCTCACAGCACTGATAGCAGAGAATTGGAAGTCCATCCGAAACTTCACAAGTACCTCCATAAGCAACACTGGCACTTTTTGCTAATGCACTTAACATTGTGCAATGTTGGTTTGTTCTGCTATATTGGTTGTCTTCATAATTGAATGGCAAACCTGCAAAAACAGAGGCCCGGATTCAGAGAGCAATTGCGCCTGCGTAACCATAGTTACGCAGCGCAATTGCTTACTTGCGCCGGCGTTACGAATGCTCCTGATTCAGGAACATCGTAACGCCGACTGCACCCTAAAATCTGCGTGGCATAAGGCTCTTATGCCACGCATATCTTAGGCTGCATTCTTGCGATTGCCGCTAGGGGGCGCTCCCATTGTGCTCAGTGTATAGTATGCAAATTGCATACTAACAACGATTCACAATGTTGCGCGAGCCCTGCGTACGCAAGTTACGTCATTTCCGTACGGCGTGTTTAGCGTAAGGCTGCCCCTTCTAATAGTAGGGGCAGCCAATGCTAAAGTATACCCGTCGTTCCCGCGTTGCGAAATTTGAGTTTCACGTCGTTTGCGTAAGTGTTTTGTGAATGGCGCTGGAAGCCATTCACGTTCACTTGGAAGCAAATGACGTCCTTGCGACGTCATTTGCCGCAATGCACGTCGGGAAAGTTTCCCGACGGAACATGCGCGCTACGCTCCGCGCGGGAGCGCGCCTAATTTAAATGATTCCCGCCCCCTACGGGATCATTTACATTAGGCGCCCTTACGCAGGGCAAGTTTACACAGCGCACACGCAATTTACGAAGTTACTGCTCATTGAATCGCGGGTAGCGCAGGAAATTTGCGGGGGCGCAGGGCAAAAACGCTGCCCTGCGCCTCCGTAAAAAAGGGGCAATTCTACCTGAATCTGGGCCAGAGTTCATCTGCAGGCATTGCTGTGATCAAAATCTAAATATTAAAGCAATGATGAAAGTAAGGAGTTTAAGGAGACAAATTAACCAAATGATTCCCTTTAGCGTATAAGTACCTGGCAGTATATAGTTTATATCAAGTACGTTTTTTGGGGGTTTATATTAAGTCTGGCTCTTGGTGATTAATTAATCACATTATTGTATCCATTGGTAAAAATACATTTCTTGTTACAGAGCAAAGGGCCTGATATATTTCAGCGGAGTATACTTGGCCATATTCTTCCTGAAGCTATGGTGTGCTATCTGGAAAATTACGAGTCTGAGAAATTTTCAGAAATATTTCTTGGAGAATTTGATACTCCAGAGGCTATATGGAGCAGTGAGATGAGGTCTGCACAATTTTACTACAGAAAGTTTTGTTGGTTTTTTTTTTTTTTCTTTCTGTATGTAATAATCCTGGGAATTGTACCTAACCATGTATAGTAACAGAATATTTTTATTTTATTTATATTTTTATATATATATATATATATATATATATATATATATATATATATATATATATATATATATATATATATATATATATATATAGTGAAACTCCTCCGTTTTAGGGATCCTCCATGGTTCACTTATGTATGCTTCTTCCTGTTATTCTATTTTCAGACGTCTCATGATTGAGAAAATTGCTGCCCATTTAGCTGACTTCAGCCCTCGACTTCAGAGTAACACAAGAGCACTTTATCAGTATTGCCCTATTCCAGTAATCAACTACCCTCAACTGGAGAATGAGTTGTTCTGCAACATATACTACCTGAAACATTTCTGTGACACGCTCAGGTTTCCTGATTGGCCCATCAAAGATCCTGTAAGTCATGTTTACCCAATCTGTTTTAGTTCTGTGTGTTCTTAGTGCTCGTTCACAGTACCGCGACTTGGGATCCGTCTTGTGTCGCCCGACATGAGAAATTACATTAAAGTGAATGAGAGCCGTCTTAATGCACACTACTGAAGTCGCTCCGACTTCTGAAAAGGTTCCTGTACTACTTAAATTTTAAACATTAGATTAAGGCTAATTGTGGGAAGCACAATCGGGTGTTTTTTTTTTTAAATCAATGCAGTACTTACCGTTTTAGAGATAGATGTTCGCGGCTTCCGGGTATGATCTTCGGGACTGGGCGTTCCTATTTGATTGACAGGCTTCCGACCGTCGTATACAGCGCGTCACGAGTTGCCGAAAGAAGCCGAACGTCGGTGCGGCTCTATACGGCGCCTGCGCACCGACGTTCGGCTTCTTTCGGCAACTCGTGACGCGCTGTATGCGACGGTCGGAAGCCTGTCAATCAAATAGGAACGCCCAGTCCCGCAGCCCATACCCGGAAGCGGCGGAGAAGATCTATCTCTAAAAAGGTATGTACTGCATTGATTTAAAAAAAAACCACCCGATTGTGCTTCCCACAATTGGCCTCAATCTAATGTTAAAAATTATTTTTTTGGGTGAACCCCCGCTTTAAAGGTGACTTCTAGGCAACTTGTTTTCAATGGAAGTCGCCTCCAAAGTCAGATCAGTGTCTTAACTGAAGCAACTTTACAGAAAGAGAAAATGGTTTTCTCAGGCAAACCCCTCCCACAGAGCTGATTATTGTTTGAATGGCCACTGGCAAAGTTGCCTGTCCTGGAGGTGACTCGAAGTTGCCTCGCAAAGTCGTCCAGACTTTCATGTCGCTGTAGTGTGAACCGGCACTTATAGTGTTTGTATTGTTGTTTTGGTACTAAAATTGATATGAATGACACAAATGTTATTAAATGTTTTCTGCACAGGTAAAACTGCTAAAAGACACCTTAGACGCATGGAAAAAAGAAGTGGAGAAAAAACCTCCAACAATGTCAATAGAAGATGCTTATGAAGTTCTTGGCCTTCCAAAAGGGCAAGGACAGTAAGTTACAAATGTTAAATCTCAGTTGTATTGTGGAACATGAAGGTGTTATGTGTTTGCAGGGCTGCCACCAATCAAAAAATAAATTCTCCCTGATACTAATATGAGATGTCTCTGTTCATGTTTTAAAGCTTAACTTCAAGCAAAAGATTTTTTAGTTATGGATAGAGCAGGGATTCATTGGATACTGTCAGCTTTTATTGCTCTTTGTCCGTATTGGGGAGATTTATTTGGACTTTCGTCAAATGTTTTCAACAGTAAGAAAGGCACAATTTTAGTGAATGAGGTTGAATTGGGGGTTTCAATTACTGACAATGCATTTATTGTTACCCGTTTCTTACACCCCCATTTCTTGTATGGGCTTCTAGGGGACCAAAAGTTGGGAAAAATCTTCCCGATGGACTCGCAGACCAAACTATAGGCAATTTTTTAACATTGATATAATGTCATGCAATTGGTTTGGCAGAACCAACTTTCATGCCGCGTACACACGGTCGTTTTTTGTGATGAAAAAAAAACACGTAATTTTTTCTCATGAAAAAATACGTTTTTAAAACTTAATTTTAAAAAAAAAGAAGTTGCCTACACACCATCGTTTTTTTCAAAATGCTCTAGCAAAGCGCGGTTACGTTCAGCACGTACGGCGGCACTCTGTTGCATTCAAGCTCGCTTCATAACTTGCTTTTGAGCATGCGTGGGTTTAAAAACGTTGTTTTAAACGTCGTTTTAGCTACACACAGTGATTTTTTATGACACAAAAAACGACATAAAAAATTGAAGCATGCTCGAATTTTTTTTTTGGTCGTTTTTCAGAAGACATAAAACAACGTTTTCCCCACACACGGTCATTTTAAATGACGTTTTCAAAAATGACGTTTTTTTATCACAAAAAACGACCGTGTGTACGCATTAGTGTTTCACTTTGTTCTTTTATCACATTTTCCAAGCATTGGGAACTTGAAATAGTGTGTTATGAGGGAGAGTTTCAGATCAGTGTGTTGATATACTGTAGATATTATATCTTTAGATAAAGCATAACAAATTAATTTATCACATCAATGAAATTATCCAATAAATGGCTCAGCTTCTTTAGTATGTTCTTTTATTGTAAAATGACACATTATTTAAAGAACAAAATACATGTTAATACTTATTTTTTTTTGTTCTAGGCAAGATGAGAGCAAAATCAGGAAAGCATACTTTAGACTTGCACAGAAATATCATCCAGACAAGAATCCCGAAGGAAGGGTTTGTATTTTATTTTGACCTCCTGCATCTAGTATAAAACCTCTATACTGCTAACCTATCTTAACTACTACTGCTCTCCTACTTGTATCGCCTTATGGACCATGGTGATTTTTACATTTCAGCTATAGATCAATTAATTGAGCTATAACTTTATAATTACTTATTATAATTTTCTTCTGCAAAATGATATATATATATATATTGTAAAAAAAAAAATCTGGACAAAGATTTTTAATGGTTCCACTGTAAATGTTCTCCAAAAATTACTAATTGTTTTTCCTTAAAGTGGTTGTAAACCCACTATTTGGACTTTTACCTACAGGTAAGCCTACAACATGGCTTACCTGTAGGTAAGGATAATATCTCCTAAACCTGCACGGTTTAGGAGATATTACCCCCGCAATGCGGGCGGCGCATGCGCAGGGGGGACTCCACGGCTGAAGGACCGGCATCGCCGGACCCTGCCGATTTTAAATCTCCCGCGCGCACGCGCGGGAGTGACGTCATCGCCGCTCCAGCCAATCACAGCGCTGGAGCGGCGATACCCGGAAGCCACGCCGGAGCAAGATGACATCCTGCTCGGCGTGGACCAGGTAAGTGGTACACACCTCGTTCCGAGGTAAGTATTTCATAATAGGCTAGTATGCGATGCATACTAGCCTATTATGCCTTTTGCATTGCAGGTTTGGGGGGGAAAAAAAAAAGTTTATGCGGTTTACAACCGCTTTAACTGATTACCTTTTAAAAACCTTTTGTTATGCATGATGTTTAAAATTATATTGGGGTTCATGTACATTTTTTTTTTTTGCAGGATATGTTTGAAAAAGTTAATAAAGCTTATGAGTTTCTGTGTACAAAGTCAAGCAAAATTGTGGATGGACCAGACCCAGAAAATATCATTTTAATTCTTAAAACTCAGAGCATACTTTTCAAGAGGCATAAGGAAGGTAAAATCCTGCATCTAATTTGTTAAATATAGATTTAATATAGATGCAAAAAGCGTGTGAGTGTGTATGTATATGTGTGTGTGTGTGTGTGTGTGTGTGTGTGTGTACACACACTCACAGGCACTCAAGGTGGTGGAAACAATCCCCAGAGACTTTGGCCATATCAACATGATAGCATCACACAGTTGTTGCAGATTTGTCAACTGCACATTCAAGATGCAAATCTCCCGTTCCACCACAAGCCAAAGATGGTTTGAGCTTTGTGACATGGTGCATTATCCTGCTGGAAGGAGCCATCAGAAGATGAGTACACTCACTGTAGTCATAAAGGGATAGACATGGTCAGCAACAATACTCAGGTAGGTTATGGCATTTAAACGATGCTCAATTGAAACTTAGGGGCCCAAAGTGTGCCAAGAGAATATCCCCCACACCATTATTCTACCACCAGCAGTCTGAACAGTTAATACAGGGCAGGATGGATCCATGCTTGCATGTTCTGACCCTGCCATCTGAATGTTGCAGCTGGAATCGAGACTCCTCAGACCTGGCAACGTTTTTCCAATCTATTATTGTCCAATTTTGGTGATTCTGTGCAAATTGTAGCCTCGGCTTTCTGTTCGTAGCTGACAAGAGTGGCATCTGGTGTGGTCTTCTGCTGCTATAGCCCATCTGCTTCATGGTTCGATGTGTTGTGCATTCAGAAATGGTATTCTGCATACCTTGGTTGTAATGAGTGGTTTGTTCGAGTTACTTATGCCTTTCTACCATCTGTTCCCATTCTCCTCTGACATCAACAAGGCATTTTCGTCCACACATCTGCCACTCGGCAGATATTTTCTGTTTTTCGGACCATTCTCCGTGAACTCCGTGAAGAGATGGTTGTGGGTGAAAATCCCAGTAAATCGGCAGTTTGTGAAATATTCAAACAAGCCCGTCTGGCACCAACAACCATGCCACATTCAAAGTCACTTAAATCCCCTTTCTTCCCTATTGTTATGCTCGGTTTGAACTTCAGCATGTTGGTTTCACCACGTCCAGATGCCTAAATGCAGGTAACTACACTATAGAAATTCCTCTCATGCTCTGCAGAGAAAAATGTCACTGTTCCCCATCCATTTTCACGCAGATTTCCAAAGCCGCTGTTCGACACATATGGTTCGGATGTGGATTTTCAGAGCCAGCGGCCACCAGTGTCTTTAACAATAGATGGTTGTTAAGAAGCGGGCCAAGAAGCCGACTGCCGCGTCTTTAACAACCAATGACTTATCAGCTGTCAGGGGGTTCCCCATTAAAGAAAGAAACAAATACAGTTATCACATCTAAGAATTAGTAAGCTGCAAAAGTGTTTGCTTTTGGGTTTATTATGGCTTTAAATCGATTGGGGTTTTTAAGCTGACATGAAAAATCCTCTTGCATGGTCTTAAGGTCTTTTATGTTATACATGCTGTAAAAATGTTGTGACCATTGAACAATTTGTTAAGAATTTTTTTTTTTTACTTTTCACGTTTATTAGACCTTCAGCCTTACAAATACGCTGGCTATCCCATGCTCATCAAAACCATCACCAGGGAGACTTCTGATGATCAACTCTTCTCTAAGTTGTCTCTGTTGCCAGCCTCCACTGAGCTGGCATTTCACACAGTCAACTGTTCAGCCCTTAATGCAGAAGAACTCAGGAGGGAAAATGGCATAGAGGTACAATATTATTATACAACTGTAAACTAAATCAGTTAACCACTTCTGCACTGCTGTGTTGTAGAAAAACAGTGGGGAGGTGAATGTATATGCCTGGAGAGAAAACAATCAGTTGGCCAGTGTGCCTGTGAATGCCAATGATTTGATCAGTCATTGAAACAGCCGAGATCAGCCATGATGTACAGTGCCAATCAGAGTGACACTCTGTACCTTGTGACTGCTGTGAACCAAAACCAGTCATAGCCATCACAAATGTAAACACTAGTAGTGTTAACAATACTTCAGCCTGTTTACAATGTAACAAACAACCTTCCTTCATTGTGAAAAGGCTGAATGTTGGTATACACAGTAGAAAGGAAGATGGAATGTGAACATGGGAGATGTTAAAGTGCAACTAACCACCAATGATTTTTTTACGGTGGTGGTGGGTTTAAAGTGCCCCTGACCGGCAATGCTCAGATTTTTTGGGGAGGGAAGGAGTCTGGGTGTTAAAGTGCCGCTGGCCATCAATGATTGTGGGGTTTCTTAAATTAAAGGTACATTTGGGTAAAATTTTAAAGGACTCTGACAACAAATGATTGTGAGGTGGTTGTTGTTTTTTTTTTTTTTTTTTAACCCCGCTGCATATTAAATACCTGTAAAATGCTATCTGCAATAATTTATATCAAATTTGGATACAGTGTTGCATGGTCAAGTAGTTGGCAGTCAAACTATCACAGCCATAAAAATGGCCTGGTATTGAAGGAGCTTTGAACTTAATAAGAACGTTGTTTTTTTTAAAAGTGTAGTTTCCTCTCCTTTTTTTTTTTTCTAATAATTTTATACTTCACACTGAATCACTGATTCTATACCAAATAAATAGATAGATGTGTTGAAAATGACATCCGATCAGATTGTAACAAGTGTGTTTACAGGTCTTTGATTGCTATAATGCTGAATTGATGATCAGATTAATGAAAACTGCTTTTAAACATGAACTTCATTTGAACATTGTTTTAGGTACTACAAGAGGCTTTTTCACGCTGTGTTTCAGTGTTAACTGGATCAAGTAAACCAGATGACATGGCTGTGCAGGTAACAGAAAATTAACACTAAACCTCTACATTGTAGTGTTCTAGTTTCACATAAGGGCTCAAGTACGCAGGGCAGTTGAAAACGTTTTCTGAACGCTGGAAACATAACAGCTGGAAACCGACGGTGAAAAATGTCAGTTATACATACCGAGTTTATGCAAGTTTAGAAGCGATTATGAGCATTTCAGGTTAGAAGAGTTATTTTAAAGACAACTTCAGGAAACCCTTCCAAATGCCCACAATACATGAAAAACAATTAAATGAATAAACTATTACATCCATTGTGTGAGAGAAGAGAGCAGCAGCAGCAGAGAGAGCGGTGTTCTATGTATATAGCCATTTTATTTTTTGTGTTTTAAACATGGATCACATCATAAGCATGTGTGAGGAAATTCTCCTGATGTTGCTGAGGCTCCAAAGACGTAGAAAAGCATGTGACCGCACCAGAGTCTGTCGCTACTGGTTCATCCTTTGATGCAGGCTATAGCATGTGGTGAAAGTTTTTTTTTTCAACATTTTTATATGTTCAAAAATTATCTGAAATGTTTTTCCCTTTAAAAACGCTTATAAATGCAAACACGCATAGACGCTGTTAAAAGCATTTGGCGTTTGAAATGATGCTAAACGACAGTCCTGAACGTGATTTTTCTGCTTTCCAAAAAAATGCCTGTAACCGCAACTGCCTCTAAACTCCTATAAACTACGGAGTAGCGTGGAGACTGACATTATTGGTTGCTTTTGATTATTGCTGTATTGTTCATGTATATAAGGTCAAGCTGTCTTATAAATGTTAAAGGGGAAAAAACTGTGCTGTTTTACACACCTCACACAAGCTGCAACTCAAAGTGAAATACACACAAACAAATACAAGGAACAAAAGAAGCTGCGCTTCTGCATAAATATACAAATAAAAACAAGTTCATGGAGATCAATCGGATGAATCCGATCGAATAATAAGCAAGTCAATCAAACTAGATCAATGGGTGAATGAGCACTAATATTAATCAGCACACATTGTAGTCCATTAGTCTTCCAAGAAAAAAAAAATGTATGATGAGACACCATGTGATGAATCTTCAGTGATTTAAGAAACAGTGTGAATCCACCACCACATAGAGTGCAAGCTTACCAGCTGCACAAGCTGTCTAAGCTTGTGGCTAATACCAAGCCAGGGCCTCTGATCTTCCCAACACCTCTGGTGGTCAGCAAGCCAAACGTTCCTGCAGACTTGATGTAAATCCAGCGGTCAGCAGACAGCCACAAGGATGACCTCAGTATGGGAGTTATGAAAGTCGAAAAAAGTAAGGATAAAAGAATCGCCATCTGTAAAAACTGGTGATATTTATTGTATTAAAAACCTATGCTAACAAATACAGGATGCACAAATAGAAGTGCCTTTAAAAAAATCCGGCTTGCAAATGGTACAAATAGTACAAACACACCCATACAAACGGGACGTGAAACAGCTCGGTGACGTCAGCACGTTGCTCCTCCCTACACGTTTCGTTACTAAGCTGAAGTCATCCATGGGTCTTGTAAATGCCTTCCTTCAACAACCTTCTTAAATATTTTATTCCAGGACCTTCAGTCCTAATGAACTCCATAATTTGTATCAAAATGTTGTTTTTTAAATTGTTAATATATTGTATAAGGCAAGTTATTTTGTTTGACTCTTCAAATATTTATTATCAGGTGTGTGCACATATATGCAAGTGTTACAGTGTTGCTGCTCAGTTTGAAGAATGCAGAGAGAAGATTATAGAGATGCCAAATATCATTAAAGACCTCTGCAGAGTTTTGTATTATGGCAAGGTGAGACTGTACTACTTTATCCTATTAAACGCTCTGTCCAGGCTTAATAAGCTTCAATGTCTCTCACTTCTTATTTCTAAACAGGCCAGAACAGGGGTAGGCAACTTTAGATGGGTGGCGATCTACTTGAACAACATGGGAGAAGTCAAAGCTCACCGGCACAGTGTCGCCCAATGTTGCCTCCTCACCGCCTGCTTTAAACCTATATTTGCCATACTACTCTGCTGCAATTGTGTGCTTTTCACTGCAATTATTGGTTTAAACCAGGCAGTAAGAGGCAGCATTTTGCCTCCTCACTTAGGATGAGCTCCAGCGTGTTCGCATAGTACACGTGCAGAGCCCGCCAGGAAGTCTGCACGGCGCTGTGCTAATCACAGCCAGGGAGACATTTCCAGATGCTCGGCTGCAGAGATCGGGAAATGTCTCCCTGGCTGTGATTAGCGCAGCGCCGTGCAGACTTCTTGGCGGGCTCTGCACGTGTACTATGCCAACACGCTGGAGCTCATCCTTACTCCTCACCAGTAAAACAGTCGGATCACCTTTCAGAGGAGCAGCATTGCCTACTGCACTTGTGAATGAGCCCTTGGTTACATTTGGCGACTGCACCCCCAGGGTTCGTTCACACATGAAGTTGGGGGGGATGAGAAAGCTTTGCATATGAGCCACTATCTTACTACCCGCAAATTCTACCACCTTTAGATGCTGGGTACAATCCTTGCTTGCATTCTTATTGCTTTCAGCAGATGATAACGACCCATTCAAGTGAGTGGAGCCACTCTGGAAATGCCCTGCAACTATGTGCAATGCACGCAGTTGCAGCTTGCTAGTGTGGAATCAAATGGGGTTAAAGCAGGTTTTGTTGTGAGGAGGCAATACAACTCCTCCACACCATCTATTTTAACCTCATGGTCTCTCTACTCCACAAGGTTGCAGGGTGCTTGCAAAGCGCCCCCATTCACTTGAATGAGTCAGACTTAATGGGTGCTACACCTGCCAAGCATGGGGTATATAATTCCTGCTATGGCCGTGACATGTGTACACCCCGACCAGCTAAAAACAGGGCTCAACTATGAGGGTTTTAGAATATCAAAAGGCAATGCTTTAAAGCCTTTATAGGTTACAAGTGTAGAGTTACACAGGAAGTCTGGTGCTAGAATTATTGCTCTCGCTCTGACATTCGTAGCGAAACCTCACCTGTGTGGTGCGTGCAGGACCTGCGTGCGCATGAGCACAGGGGAGCTTTCATTATTATTATTTTTTTTTTTTTTTTTTTTTTTTTTATTGTATTTACATTTTTTTTACTGTATCCCTATTTTTAACTTTATTATTATCAAGAGGGATGAACCCATATCTCTCCTATGGTCTACAAAGCATCTGATTAAACTGAGATTGGTTTAACCACATGCTATACAAGCCGTTAACGGCTTGTCAACAAACAAACTGAAACCAGCCAGAAGTGACTAAATCCTCATCGTTTATGGTTTCTGGCAGCACAGATGAGAGGCGGGAACTCCCATTCCTGACACTTTTCTCCGTGAATGCGATCCAAGCGGCCACATAGTTACTAACCCCCCCCAGTGGGTTGGAAGAGCCAGGTAAAGTCATCACAAGGGGATCCGCCTGTAAAAGTGATCAAGCCGCCCTATTGCCTGCTCTAAAAAAAAAAAAAAAAAAAAAGTACCAGGATCATGGTATAACCACTTCAACCCAAGACTGTATCTATATATATATATATATATGGCCTACGAGCTGGAGGTGGTTAATCTGTGGATAAATATTTAGTGTATTTATTTTTTCACTTTTTTTATTTTTTTTTAAGTGTGGGGGAAAAGGAGAGGGTATACAGTAGTTATGGTTAGTAGAGAACTAATCTAGACCCGATGCAGCTGTCCCGCAGCAGATCATTTCCAGTCAGCCTGCAATAGATCGATAGCAGTGATACACTGCTGTAGGGATAGGCTGCACAGATCAGCTCTGCCTGAGCCTGCATATTATATTTCTGATCTAAACAGGACAGACACATTCTGTTTACCTTTGCTTTTGACGCATGTGGTCTGTGGAAGCATTCGAAGCTCAGGAATTGATCTTTTTAGTTCCTGGAATTGTTGCTGGATACCAATTGTCACCAGCTGGCTGTTGAACGCTAGTATAGGGTAGGGGGTTGTGTGCCAGCAGAAAAAACCTCCGCTTCCACTCCGTCAGACATTCATCAGAAGTAACAATCTGGCAGTTAAATTTTTTTTTTTTATACTGCAGTCAGATTGTAATGTGTATGATCAGTTTTACAAAAAATCGTTTCAGGTTGTTTTATGCTGTCTAGGTCCTGTTTGGGAATATTTTCATTTACTCCCTGTATTGGGGATGCAACAGGAAAATAGGAGAAAATCTTCCCAAAATTTGGGGGAATTACCATCTTAAGGCAGTTGTCTCCAGGACATTTGCACCCACTGGAAGATTTTTACTGTTGGACAACTTTGAAATTTAGCATTTATGGTACTTTCTGTTTCGGTGACATTGGTCACCAGGACAAATGCAGGGGTGAATCTCTGTAGCCGAACTGCTAAATAGAAAATGTGTTCAATGGGGACCAGAGGCTTGTAAAGAGTTTTGAGAGACGACATTTTTATTTTTTAATGCAAATGTGGAATTGGGCTTTAAATTGGTTTCCAAATACTGATGAATTATGGGTATTTCTCTTGTTACTTTAGTGTTTTCCATTTTCTTGAAATCTATTTCTGACACTGAAATGCAAAGTATTGTGCACTTTTTTTTTTAAAGCAAATTTACTACGTGACATTAATATCACTGAAATAATGTGTTTTATTCACCATAAAAATATATTTGGTTTTGTTCCCAGAGAGTCCAAAGATTAGCAACCCAGGCCGTAGAATGCGTTAGTTCCTTTGCTGTGGATTACTTTCTTCAGACACACTTGTACCATGCAGGGATTTTGTGGCATTTACTTATTTATCCTTTCAACTATGACTTTACCTTGGAGGAGAGTGGTATTCAAAAGAATGAAGACACTAATCAACAGGTACTTTTATATAATGTGGCCTGTTCAGAAAATGATTTACATTAATTGTGTTTTTAGAAGCAAATGCGTGTACTTTTATTTTTTTTTTTACATTATCTCTTTGGCCTCTGATTAGTGCATTATTTTTGTGTGTATAACAGGAAGTTGCCAATAGTCTCGCCAAGCTCAGTCTTCTTGCAGTTAGCCGATTAGGTGGTTATTTACCTGGAGAGCTGACAACGCCAGAAAACCCAACAATACAGAAGAGCTTGGCTGGGATGCTCACCCCTTATATTGCTCGGAAGCTGTCTGTGTCTTCTCCTGCAGAGGTATTGTATAGTACATGTCTGTAGAAGCATCTATTGTCTAATAAGCACCGTTCTATGGATTATATTGCACATGAGTTGTATAGGTCAACTTTTCCATCATTTTCTCCAAGCAGAACTTGTAGACACACACCCTGCTTTAACTGTCTTGCACTGCTTTACTATTTATTTGTATTATCGTTGTTTATTTTTACACGGTTTGTGATTAGCTCAATAATAAGCTTTGATAGCATAATGTTGGTGTGTTCCTTTGTCACACTGTTCCTGAAAATGATGGGCAATTCCTTTGCATTTTGCAATAGCTGCCTGAGTCACACGTAGATTTTATCTAAACTTAGGCCTCTTTCACACGTACCGATCCCGCTCCGTTTTATCCCCGCTGAGCCGGCAGATGACAGGGCGGTCCCTGCACACTGTGCAGGGACCGCCCTGTTAGATCTCCGCTCTCCTCTATGGGGGGATCGGATGAACACGAACCATCTGACCGTGTTCACCCGATCCAATCCGCAGACGGATGAAAAAATTGGATTTTCCTCTGTCTGCAGAAACGGACCATAGCGGGGACCGATGAGATCGGGTGTCAGCGGATGTTCATCCACTGACACCCGCTATCCCATAGGGATACATGTATGTCCGTATTTCATCTCAAAATTAATGGATGAAATACTGTCCGCACGTGTGAAAAGGGGCCTTAGAACTGTTGTTGATGTTTTGCAAATAGATATTTTTAGTAATTGTTTTTAAATAACAAACCTGCTATACATACCTGCTCTGTGCACTGGTTTTGCCTCCTTCTGGGATCCCCCACCATTGTTCTTGGTTCCTTCTCTTCTCTGAGTGCATGATGGCAAGCTGCTTGCTGTGGGGACACTCGTGAAGGCTTGATCGCGAGCCTTCTCACAGGTGTTTACTGACAGAAGCAAGACCAAATGGATCCTGCTGTTGCCAAGTCTCCTGTGAGAAGAGGTGCTGCAAATGGGCACAGAGCTGCATTAAGATCAGGCTCAGCGTAAGTGTTTAAGGGGGGTGCGCCGGGGGAGTAGTTTTTGTTTTGTTTTTTTACCTTAATGCAGAAAATGCATTAAGGTAAAAAAGAAAAAAAACGTACCTTTTAGCCCAGGTTCACACTGGGCCGTGGGAATGAAGCCGTGCAAGTTCAGCTGAACTCGCACAATTTCACTCCCGCCTGTCAGTTCCGATTTCTGTGCAGATGTCAATATAAATCGCGGGCCGAAATCGTAAAAAGTAGTACAGAACCTACTTTTTGAAAATCAGTGCAGTGCCGCAGATGCGGCGTTGCACTGATTAGGACGGTGTAATTGCCGACAAATGCCGCCGATTTGACATGTCAAATCGCATGTCAAAATGCAGCAGTGTGAACAAGGGCTGGCAACCACTTTAACTGAAATAATTAATATTTATGTCATAGCTTTGACAGAGTCGATCACATCACTTTGTATGTAAGCATGTTACATTTTGTTTTAATTTCAGATACTTAAAATGCTGAACAGTAATTCAGAAAGCCCATACCTGATATGGAACAATGGCACAAGAGCAGAGCTGCTGGAATTTCTTGAATCTGAACAAGAAAGCATGACACGAAGGGTAACACACATATATACACATAAGCATATAAAAAAAAGGCAATTTTTCAGACAATATTAGTGGTCATGCAAAAGTAAAAAAATCTCAGGAAAGTCTAGTCTATAGTGCAAGGTTATATGTTAGGAATAGATCTTTTAAAACATGTCTCCCTAAATAAGCAGTATCATCTTGCAGAGAAAAAAGAAAAAACGTTGCTTACGTCGGGTCACAACGTATTTACATAAAACACGCCCCCATCACATCGATTTGAATTGCGCGCCCTTACGCCGCCAAAGATACATTACGCCTCCGTAACTTACGGCGCGCATTCTTTGAGGATTCGAAAAAAATAAAATAAGTTACGGCGGCGTAGTGTATCTTAGATACGCTACGCCCGGCTGTAATATGCGCCGCTGTACGTGGATCTGCCCCTTTATTTTTATTTGCTATGTTTTATAGCAGAAAGTTAAAAAAATACATTTCTTTTTTTTGCTTATATCATAAAAAATAAAGAATGCAGTGGTGATCAAATACCACCAGATGAAATCTATATTTGTGTGAAAAAATCTGTATATAAATTTCATTTTGGTACAGCGTTGCATGACCGTGAAATTACCAGTTAATGTGCCGCAGTGCTAAATAGCAAGAAATGGCCTGATCATGAAGTGGGTAAAACCTTCCGGAGCTGAGGTGGTCAGTCAGCTGCTGGCTGGGTTTTTTCCCACCCGCGGCACATGTAAACAGAAAACGCAGGATGCTGGTGACATCAGCACCGTTATACGGATACATGCCCATATTTAGCCAGTGACATCGTCTAAGTATGGCCATGTTTCCATATAAGGGCTCTGATGTCACCAGCATCGTGCCCCTTTGTTTACGTGTGCTGATGGGCACGGAATGACACGACGCACAACTGAATGGAGTAAGAAAAAAACAAACATGATTTGAATGTTAAGGGAAAAGAGAGTAGCCGCTCCAGGTGGGAACCCAGATGAATATCCTCCGTTGCAGACAACTCAGGTGCAGGCAATGCACTTAGCAAAGCAGGAACAAAGACTGTCTCTGGACAGCCGCACTCTGAACAAATTGTAGCCTTTGTTAAAAGGACAGCACTACAAATCACAGCAAAATAAAATAAAACCCGACGCTGACGCGTTTCACACTGAAATTAGTGCTTAGCCATACCTAAGACTAAGCACTAGTTTCAGTGCAAAATGCGTCAAAAGTCGGGTTTTATTTTATTTTGCTGTGACTTGTAGTGATTTCCTTCTTTTAATAAAGGCTACAATTTGTTCAGAGTGCGGCTGTCCAGAGACAATTTGTGTTCCTGCTATGATTTGAATGTTCTGATAGAGGGGAGTTTAAAGGACACTAAAACATCTCTAGCCTGTATCATCTTATCGAATTTTGTCCTGCTTAGTTACAGGTCTTTGACCTTTAATCATGGATTGCCTTAAAGCTGGCCATACCCTATACAAACTGAACGATTTCTGTACAGTCTTTTAGACTTATCAAAACTTTATAATATGAGGACAGACCTAACCAATGCTTAAAATGTGTATCCAATCAGGCAGGCCCTCATACTGCACAGTTGATGACAGATCTGAAGGCGATTGTATAGTGTATGGGTCACCTTTTTGGTCTTTCAAGTTTAGTGCAGCATTTGTTTGTCTATGTGGCTTCCTGTCTAGCTACTTTATACTAACACTTTGTTTACGGTATACTTTTTTTTGGTCTGTTTCTGACTTTTTTCAGGGAGAATGTGATAAAGGCTATGGAGCCGACTTTGTTTTCGGTGATCATGCCAAGGAGCTCATTGTCGGAGAGATTTTTGTACGGGTATATAATGAGCAACCCACATTCCAACTGGAGGTGAGTTCTTCTTGTCAACTTAAGATGGTCAGTAAACAATATCGGTATGTTTACTGAGATGACATATTTTAACTAGAAAAAAATCATTCCATTGTAAAATATAACATACAGGGAAATATTATACAATATTCTGTGTAGTGCCAAAAAGCTGTAAGTTTGTGAATTATTTTTAGTGATTATGATGTACACATTAAATCCCTTACATTTAATTTGTTTCCTTGTTTAATCTTTTTATTGAACAGTATATAATAACATCAATTTGAAGTTTACAGTAGCGGATGGGACTTGCACTCACTCTAGACACAATAAACAGAAAAATATACTGCACAAACAAATGGCATAATGACACATAGATTCATCAGTAATGTTCTACAGCATCAAATACCAGGAGCGTTAAAGCGGGAGTTCACCCATTTATTAAAATTTTTATTTTTTCCCCTTAGCTTCCTGCTCGTTCGGTCTAGGGGAATCGGCTATTTGTATTAAAATATGATCCGTACTTACCCGTTTTCGAGATGCATCTTCTCCGTCGCTTCCGGGTATGGGTCTTCGGGACTGGGCGTTCCTTCTTGATTGACAGTCTTCCGAGAGGCTTCCGACGGTCGCATCCATCGCGTCACTCGTAGCCGAAAGAAGCCGAACGTCGGTGCGGCTCTATACTGCGCCTGCGCACCGACGTTCGGCTTCTTTCGGAAAATCGTGACGCGATGGATGCGACCGTCGGAAGCCTCTCGGAAGACTGTCAATTAAGAAGGAACGCCCAGTCCCGCAGCCCATACCCGGAAGCGACGGAGAGGATGCATCTCGTAAACGGGTAAGTACTGCTCATATTTTAAAACAAATAGCCGATTCCCCTAGACAAAACGAGCAGGAATCTAAGGCTAAAAAGTGCCCTCTAAGGGTGAACCTCCGCTTTAAAGAGGAAGTAAACCCTCTTGTAAAAAAAATTATAAAAATGACAACCTGCAAGACCACTGCTGTAAAGTATAGGAGGGTTTAAGTCTGCTTTCTGACTGTTCGCAGACCAGCCTCTGCAGTGCCTAAAAATTGAACTGAGCATGTGCAGAGCAGAATGAAACCGTGTATTACTGGATATTAAACAGTATAGACACTCATTTTAAATGTTTTACATAGCTATAACTGCAAACAGGGCTGCTGTTAAGAAATCAGGGGGCCCCATACAGCCTACTTGATAGGTCTCTCTCTCTTCTTTTTTTTTTTTTAAACAGCCCCGTTGGGGGGCCTTTGGTGAAATATCAGGGGTCTAAACAGGTCCCTGATGTCTCACATTTAAAACAGAGCAAGGGACTGAGGAAAGAGATTCCCCAGTTTCTTTATTTGCAACCTCAGCTGCACTGGACGGTGAATGAATAAGAAGCGCTCTGAGGCTCCTTGTTTATTCACAAACTGAAGCATAGAAAACACAATTTACTATGCTTCAGGGATGAATGGACGCAGCGAGTGATCAGTGTCAATTGCTCACTGTGTTCACTCAGGAAAAGAAGGGGCTAGTTAATAAGACATATTCATCACATCTCTCTCAACATCCCCCTGTGTGCCATCAGCAGCTGCTGGGAGGAGAGGAGAAAAACTGGCAATGCTGCAGGGGAGGGGGGCACACAGGAAGGCCCAGACAGCAGGGGGGTGGGGATGCAGATAACTATCCTTCTGCAATGCAGTTGGAGGAAGAAAAAGGGGGAGAAGCCAGCAGAGCTTCAGGAGTTGGCAATAAGGCAGTAAAATCGTCGCTTCTGTTGGCAGGTGCCCAGACCCCCCTTTTGAACTGGCAGCGGAGGGGGGAGAAGGGAAAAAAGCAGAGCTTCCCCTTTTGGGTGGAGCTCCGCTTTAAGAGGGTGGACAGCGGCAGTAGGTAAACATGGTTGCCTATGCAAGTGACCAGGTGGATCCAACAAAACCCCCACCAAACGAATCAATATACTGTATAAAGCAAAGGGGTTACAGCACAGTAAGTATACACATATAGCAACTTCAGCCATCCCCTACACTTTAGCGTTGCCAACCTACACCATGCAGTAGAAATAGAGGTATGAATGCTCAGGTCCTAAGTGGCTTCATATAGACAACACATGTATATCTATCTAACATGCATTTTCTGTGTGTACAGGTCCCAAAAGCTTTTGCAGCAAGTCTGCTGGATTACATTGGATCTCAAGCACAGTACCTCCATACACTAATGGCGATGACCCAGACCGGCAAGGTGGAGTCTGATCAGCATGTAGACCGACTGCAGAGGGTTGAAATGGCTCTGGAAGCACTTAGGAATGTCATCAAACACAACCCTGGTAGGAGGGCATTTTTCTTTGTTTTTACGGACTGAGGCTGCTCTGGATAGTTTATTTTTTATTTTTAAATAAATGCTTCTAGTTATTGATCTAGGAAGCAGTAACTGTCTCTCTATCCTGAACTATAATGCTGAGATTGCAGTGCAGCTTCAAGTCTTGATATGACCACGCTTTACATGTGTGTGTGTGTGTGTGTGTGTGTGTGTGTGTGTATATATATATATATATATATATATATATATATATATATATATATATATATATATATATATAATTATATATATACACACACACACATACACACACACACACATTATATATATATATATATATATATATATATATATATATATATATATATAATGTGTTCTTGTAATTTAAGTTTTCTTTCTTTGGTGATGAAGGACTAACAAAACAATAGCAGCTTATTGCACAATGTTATTGCACAATGTGGCAGTTTCTAAAAAGGGGAAACAGTTTTTTTCTTTTTTTTTTTTTTAAACATGCTGGTTTGTTCGTCTTACTGAACTTTGTTAAAATTACATCAGACTTTCTAAACTAACAATGCTACCACATAACGGACACATTTTATTGACTACAAATCACCTAAACCTAGCTACTGAGCCCATGTTGGTATTGTACTGTGCATGCACAAACCTTTGTGTGAATGCCTGGCAGTACAAACATCAGTCGGCATACAAAATTCCATATAATGGTGCTTTGAAATGCAGAATTCAGTCGTATTGACTTTCCTATGGCAGCATGATGTACAGGATTTGTTGCATATGCTCTTTAACTTGATGTATGTGCAATTCATTGATTAGCAAACATTTTATCCTAATGTACATAGAGAACACAGGCTGGATATTAATAGGCCCTGGGTTATATACTGGTACCTTGAGGTGATGGGGCACGCCACTGGGCATCCCCCTATAAGCCTACCTCACTTTGAGTTTTTTTCCTAGTGTCCAAAGGTGAAGGGCCCTTTCTTCCTTATAGGAAAATAACTCTTTGCCAAGTTCACTTTTAGAGCATGTTACACTTATTTTTAGGGTCCAGTGCCTCCCCCCACCCCCAAATCATTCATTCACAGAAATTTGTACAAGTCCGGTCTGTTACCATTGTTGGCTTGTAGTTCAAAATGAACTACAAGGGTGCTGATGAGCGCCCTCATAGTTAATTGACACTTCCTCCAGCTTTTTAACAGCCTGCAGAGAGATACAGGCAAGAAAGCTGGAAGACATGTCTGCAGGAGCCTGACATAGCACCCGCAATCCACTGATCATGGGAGCAATGCTTTGCAGGCTCCTGATGATAAAATAATAAATTCAATATAATAATGCACATTCTTTTCATGCAAAAATATGTGCACTTATGTTTTTCCCAAAGGTGAACTTATCCTTTATTTTACCTTTTGGATTATTATTTTTTCGGGTGTTTTTTTTTTTTTTAGTGTGTGCATTCATTTGTGATTCTTATAGGAACACATGACATAAAAATTATTTTAATATTCATTTACAAACTGTGACTGCAACATTATGAATAGAACATCGGTGTACATTTGCCGAGATAGTTTCATGGCTCCCAATATCCTACATGGAAGAATATTTGTGTTTGCTTACATATGCTGCTATGCAATCCAGTTGTAACCATGTGTTTTTTTTTTTTTTTCTCTGATATTTATTATTTTTTAATCAGCCTTATTTTTATTTTTCAGGATCAGAAACTGAATGTATTGGCCATTTTAAGTTGATATTTTCTTTACTGCGAGTCCATGGAGCTGGGAAGGTTCAGCAGCTTGCACTGGAGGTAACTGAACACCATTTGAAGTAAACCTGTTGCTTTCATATTTCTCTCATGACAGATTTTCTTTAAAGCTGGTATTAAAGCCAAGACCATAAATATATTGTAGCTTACCAATGAATAGATGTGATGGCTGCATTAGTTTTCTTCTTCTTTTTTAGGCTCCCCCCCCCCCCCCTCTGTTTTCACCTGGTGATCTGGCCAGTAACACATTTCCTATATTAGCGTGTCACCACTCTGGATGAGGGAGCAACTGGAATACCTTTGGAGAGCAGCATTGTCAATCTGGGGGGGGAGGGAAGTGTTAGATATACTAGCAAATTAAAGCCAAACTCCAGTTAATAATTTTTATAAGCTATTACAGCAGTTTTGTTCTTTTGAGATAAAGGTTTTATATGAATAAATAAAAACAAAATCATTAGCACCACTGGCGGTGCGTCCATAGGGACGCAAGAGCGCCGCCCCCTCTGGCTCGCTCACAGCCAGTAAAATATATAGATTCATACACTGTATGAATCTGTATATTTTCTCCGCTGCCGTCCACTATTCAGCTGGCCGGAAGTTGAGCGCCGGTCAGCTGAATAACGGCAGCTGACTGGCTGTGTGGAAGTGCCTATCAGGGCCAGCGGCCCTGATATGCTGTCCGAGTACAGCCCTGAGGCTGTCGTCGGCTTCCTGAAGCTCATCCTTGGGGCGTACCGGCCGTACGTCGAGGATAAGACTGACAGGCGTCTCAGCCAATCAGGTAATCTGATTGGCTGAAGCGTCATCGAGGGCGGGACGAGGGACATCGAGGGACGTAGAAGCCATAAAGGTAAGTGCCGGGGGGGGGGGGGGTACTGGGCACAGTGGCTACAAGTGGGGGCATAGTGGCTACAAGTGGGGGCACAGTGGCGACAATTGGGGGCACAGTGGCGACAATTGGGGGCACAGTGGCGACAATTGGGGGCACAGTGGCAACAATTGGGGGAACAGTGGCAACAATTGGGGGCACAGTGGCGACAATTGGGGGCTGTGTTTGATGGCATAGTGGTGACAATTGATGGCACAGTAGCTGCGTTTGATGGCATGGCACGGTGGCTGCGTTTTGATGGCACGGTGGCTGCGTTTTGATGGCATGGCACAGTGGCTGCGTTTTGATGGCATGGCACAGTGGTTGCGTTTTGATGGCATGGCACAGTGGCTGCGTTTTGATGGCATGGTGGCTGCGTTTTGATGGCATGGCACAGTGGCTGCGTTTTGATGGCATGGTGGCTGCGTTTTGATGGCATGGCACAGTGGCTGTGTTTTGATGGCATGGCACAGTGGTTGCGTTTTGATGGCATGGCACAGTGGTTGCGTTTTGATGGCATGGCACAGTGGCTGCGTTTTGATGGCACACAGGCTGCGTTTTGATGGCACGGCACAGTGGCTGTGTTTTGATGGCACGGCACAGTGGCTGCGTTTTGATGGCACAGTGGTTGCGTTTTGATGGCACAGTGACTGCATTTGATGGCATGGCACAGTGGTGACAATTGATAGGTACAGTGAGGCTGCAATTGTTGTTTTTTTTTTTTTTTTTTTTTTTCGTTTGCGCCCCCCCAAAAATGTTGAGCACCAGCCGCCACTGATTAGCACCCCTTCTGGTGTTAAATGGTTTGTCTCATCTCGCTGATACAGTCTGTGGAGAGCTTGTTCTTTGGAAAAACAGACTTACTGGCCAGGTTACCAGGGGGAAAAAGGGGGCCTACTAAAGAAATCAAATACAGCCACCACATCTAAGAATTGGTAAGGTACAGGAAGTGTTTAATTTTAGGTTTAATGCCACTTTAATCAAAATGCCACTAGTACTACCAGTAAATACAATATGTCATTTTGGGTATATATACTTTATTTTTTTTCTTTGCTTTCCATTGAGCTACTACATGGAAATCTAGAAGCTCTGTGAATGATCTCTGATTTTTATCAGCATACATAACCTTTTTAATAAAGTCTTTTTGTTTGTGACAGGTGGTCAACATTGTCACCAGTAATCAGGAATGTGTAAATAACATTGCAGAAGCCATGGTACTATCCAGTTTGTTATCACTCCTGCATTCATTACCAACAAGTAAGTACTGCTGTAGCATTTAGAAGTCTGGCAGGCTACAAACTTAAACTAAAAGCGGATTAAAGTGCATCCGGAAAATATTCACAACGCTTCACTTTTTCCACATTTTGTTATGTTATGGCCTTATTCCAAAATTGATTAAATTCATTACTTTCCTCAAAATTCTACAAACAATAACCCATAATCACAATGTGAAAGAAGTTTGTTTGAAATCTTTGCAAATTTATTAAAAATAAAAAAACAAAAAAAATCCCATGTACAGAAGTATTCACAGCCGTTGCACAATACTTTGTTGAAGCACCTTTGGCACCAATTACAGCCTCAAGTATTTTTGAGTATGATGCTACAAGCTTGGCACACCTATTTTTGGTCAGTTTTCCCCATTCCTTTTTGCAGGACCTCTCAAGCTCCATCAGGTTGGATGGGGAGTGTCGGTGCACAGCCATTTTTAGTTCTCTCCGGGGATGTTCAATTGGGTTCAAGTCTGGGCTCTGGCCATACACTATACGAAAATTCGGCCGACATTCGGTCGATAAGAAAGATCTTTCGTTTTTCGAACAGTTAATGGGCACAAAATCGATAATCGTTTGAACGTTTTTGAGCCAAAAAAAAACAAGGAAAAATTTGGAAATTTTCTGCCGAACAAACGATAAATCGGAAGGTTAATGTGTTTCATGTCAACTTTCTGTACTAGGTATATGTAAAAAACAAAAAAACATTTTTTTTTTTTTATTTATGTCCACTGAACGATTTATTGGTCATTACATGATGGCACTATCGTTTGTGCTCATGACCGAACTTTCGTTTTTCGAAAGTTTGTTTGGACGATTTTTCGTGGAGTGTATGGCCAGCAAGTCTGGGCTCATTTACAGAGTTGTCCCTTAGCCACTTCTTTGTTATCTTAACTGTGTGCTTAGGGTCGTTGTCCTGTTGGAAGATAAACCTTTGCCCCACTTTGAGGTCCAGAGCAAGTTTTCATCAAGGATGGCTCTTCACATTGCTGCATTCATATTTCCCTCAATCCTGACTAGTCTTCCAGTTCTTGCTGCTGAAAAACATCCCCACAGCATGATGCTGCCATCACCACTTCCAGAGATGAAGATTGCCATTTAGGTCAGAAAGTTCAATCTTTGTTTCATCAGACCAGATAATTTTGTTTCTCATGGTCTGAGAGTCCTTCAGATGCCTTTTTGGCAACCTGCAGGTGGGCTGTCATGTGCCTTTTACTGAGGAGTGGCTTCCATCTGGCCACTCTACCATATAGGCCTGATTGGTGGAGTGCTGCAGAGATGACTGTTCTTCTGAAAGGTTATCCTCTCTCCACAGAGAAAGAGGAGCTCTGTCAGAGTGACCTTCAGGTTCTTGGTCATTTTGCTGACTAACACCCTTCTCCCCCAATCACTCAGTTTTGCCGGGCGGCCCACCCTAGGAACAGTCCTGGTGGTTTCAAGCTTCTTCCGTTTATAGATGATGGAGACCACTGTGCTTATTGAGACCTTCAATGCTGCAGACCATTTTCTGTACCCTTCCCCAGATCTGTGCCTCGATACAATACTGTCTGGAGGTCTACGGAGAATACCTTGGACTTCATGGTTTGGTTTGTGCTCTGACATGCACTGTTAACTGTGAGACCTTTTATAGACAGATGTTTGCCTTTCCAAATCATGTCCAATCAACTGAATTTACCACCGGTGGACTCCAATCAAGTTGTAGAAACATCTCAAGGATATTTTAGTGAAAACAAGATGCACCTGAGCTCAATTTTACGTGTCATGGCAAAGGCTGTGAATACTTATGTACATGGGATTTATTTATTTCTTTTTTAATAAATTTGCAAAGATTTCATACAAATACATACTTATGTTGTCATTATGGGGTATTGTTTGTAGCATTTTTAGAAATATAAGGAATTTAATTCATTTTGGAATAAAGCTTTAACCTAACAAAATGTGGAAAAAGTGAAGCTCTGTGAATACTTTCAGGATGCACTGTATTTATAGATACAGAATCACGCTCCACATTTTTTATTTAAAGATGTGACACAGATACAAACAAAAAGACAACTTCGCATTGCACAAAGATTGCTACGAGCGCATCAAGTACATCAATCATACATATCAATTGCATGTGAGTGGAGGGAGCTACTTGAGCAGGCTCACTCCTTTAGCTGAAGTCTAATACAGGGTAAACAAAAACTTCTGTGCCCATCACTTTTTGTCTTTTAATTGAAAAAGAGATATGGAAAAAGGGAGAGAAAGGGAGAGAAAGAGAAGGCGAGAGGTCGGGATCCTCCATCTAGGATCCCCCTCTCACAGTGCTTTCACTTGGAAAGATTCACCAGATCAGGCAACATTTGCTAACAAATAACAACATGTCTTTCAATGGGGAATTGATGCTTATTTTATTGCTCACCTATTTAAAACTTGGTTCTCATCACATTCGCCACAGATTTGCTGAAAATGTTTGCTTTGCCAGTCTGAAGTAGAAAATTGTATTTCACGTCAATGTTTTTCTCCATTTGGAGCTCTACTATTCAGGAGTTCTTAGAGTTAATCCTGCATTAATTTTAATATTTTCTTTCAATGTGTATGGTAGAGACCTGGGGCCAGATCCACAAAGAAGTTACGGTGGCGTATCTATTGATACGCTGGCGTAATTTCAAAATTCCTGCGTCGTATCTTTGTTTTGAATCCTCAAAACAAGATACGACGGCATCTCGGCTAGATCCGACAGGCGTACGTCTTCGTACGCCGTCGGATCCAAGATGCATTTTTTTGAGGGCCGCTAGGTGGCGTTCCCGTCGTAATCCGCGTCGAGTATGCAAATGAGCTATTTACGGCGATCCACGAACGTACGTCGGCCCCTCGCTTTTTTTTCGCCGTTTGCGTTCGGCTTTTTCTGGCGTATAGTTAAAGCTGCTATACTGAGGCGTACTCAATGTTGAGTATGGCCGTCCTTCCCGCGTACAATTTTTAATTTTTTACGTTGTTTGCGTAAGTCGTTCGCGAATAGGAATTTGCATAGAATGACGTCACCGTCGTAAGCATTGGCGGGTTCCGGTTTAATTTCGAGCATGCGCACTGGGATACCCTCAGGGACGGCGCATGCGCAGTTCCAAAAAAACGTTGTTTACGTCGGGTCACGACGTATTAACATAAAACACGCCCCCATTAGATCCATTTGAATTCCGCGCCCTTACGCCACGAGAGATACACTACGCCGCCGTAACTTACGGCGCAAATTCGTTGAGGATTCAAACCAAAGCAAAGTAAGTTACAGCGGCGTAGCGTATCTTGCATACGCTGCGCCCGGCGCAGATGTATGTGGATCTGCCCCCTGGTGTGGGACAATTTAGACATTTACTGGATACCTTGTTAAATGTAAAACATTCGTTTTTTTATCCAGGTCTTGGTATATGTTAGAGCTGCAAGATTAATCGTTAAAAAAATTGCGATCTCGATCCAACCACACTCACGATCCAAGTGCAGAGCAGTCAAAGACAAAAAAAAAGCTGGCAAAGTGTATCACAACATTGCATAGTGCTGAAAGATAAAAAGAAATATTGTATCATTTGGTTCTTTAAATTTAGATCAAAGGGTTGAAGTTCGGTCTGCAAATGAGGCAGGATAACCACTTAAAGACTACGCTTTTTTTCTGAAACTTGTTGCTTGCAAGTTAAAATCAGTATTTTTTCCTAGGAGATTACTTAGAACCCCCAAACATTATATATATATTTTTTAGCAGAGACCCCAGAGAATAAAATGACGGTTGTTGCAGTATTTTATATCGCACTGTATTCGCGCAGTGGTCTTTCAAACGCAATTTTTACACTTCAATGAATCAAAAAACATTAAAGTTAATGTGAAAGATGATGTTATGCAGAGAATCGTGATCTTTATTCTAAGCAAAAAAAATTGTGATTCTCATTTTATCCAGAAACGTGTATATGTGGAATTGGTCATATTCTGTATAAATGACTTGTGACATTTCACAGCCGATTCTTCATTTGTAAGCAGTTTCTGCATACACCAGCATTTTAAAACTGCACTGTTAATTCAGTTGGCTTAATTCAATCTCCATGGAAATGTGTCAAGACACATCTTGATTGTCCTAGAACAGGATGGGAGGTGTTGAAAGTATGTGGTACATTTAGCTTTAATAAGTTGAAAAACATCTTCAGTAATAAAGAACCGTTCACGTTGAGACAATCCAATGCTTCCAGATACATTCATTTTAATATGTTCTATATGGGGATTGCTATTTTGAGAAATGACTCTCAAATCAGTGCTGAAGGGCATGCATGCTGGACTCAGCTTTGCCTTTTTCATGCTTTATAAAAAAGAAAAAAGAAAAAACATAAGCAGAAAGAAAATTTAAGTTTGTATTCCAAGAGCTGATTTTATGCTAAACACACAGGATCAGCTTTGTGCCTCTTTCACATGGGCATACAAAATGCTTTTGCAGGTGTACAGCTTTGTTTTTGCTTTTTTGTTTGTTTTTTAAACGGCCATGCACATCAGGTGTTTAGATGATTATTTTAGAGGCATAATATATATGTGTGTATATATATATATATATATATATATATATATATATATATATACACACA
Source organism: Rana temporaria (assembly GCF_905171775.1). Lineage (NCBI taxonomy): Eukaryota > Metazoa > Chordata > Amphibia > Anura > Ranidae > Rana > Rana temporaria. The sequence goes on along the minus strand of NC_053493.1, from coordinate 114,009,493 downwards.
CACACACACTAAAGCTGCGTTCAGATAGGAGCTTGGGAGCATGATTTATGTGCATGACTGTATTCCAGTGGCTAGAGTGAATAAATATTCTAGCCAGTAAAATGCATTTATGCGCAACACCATACTCGCATAAACACGTGTGCATATGCAACATTGGAGGCATCTATACATACATACACATATATATATATATATATATATATAAATATATATACACACACAGACATACAATATTTCCTAACTTTAAAAACTGTGTACTTGAAGTGAAATGGATATCTAGTGGCAGACTAGGACAAAGCAACTAACTTTTTTTTTTTTAATACATTTTAGGTCGACAGCTTGTTCTTGCAACTCTGTATGCCTTAACGTCTAGTACAAAAATCATCAAAGAGGCTATGGCCAAAGGTATGTCGTGGGATACTTTCTACAGAGATGTTAGTCCATGGTATCCAGGTTTTGAAGATTTATTCCTGAAAATGTTCCTATTTTGAAAAAGTACCATAAAAAAAGTTTTTTCTTTCACGCCACTACACTCAACACCTTCCAATTTATTAATATTTTATTTGCCGTTTTAAAAATGTAAATTCGTTTTATATTAAATGTTCTTACTTATAGTAAGTAAGCATGACATAATTAAGTTATTTTTTTTTTTATATATATAATTTTTTGATTTAATCATTCTGTTTTTTTAGATGGGCCATTCATCACAATCATGTCTAAAAGTATTTTTTATTAATTTTTTTTTATTAAAACTATTTAAAAAATTACTGTTTATTGGAAAAGAGTCTGACTGACATGTTGTGTACCCTGGCTATAAGAAATGGCACACAGTTCCTCTAATTTATGAGCTTCCAGTGTGAGGCACGGTCTTAAATTTTACCTTGGTGTCTGTATGAGGTAAATGCTAGGGACATTTTTGTTTTATAGCTTCCAGAGACCCAAACATTTCATGGCAATCATTTATTGTTTATTGGAGTGAATGTATATATTAATGCTAGCGACCTACAGCACTACCAGAATATTCTTCACATTTTCATTCTTATTGTTATGCCATCTAAGAAATCTGTGGTCATTTGTATATCATTCTATTGCACTTTATTACAAGGAACTCTGGTTTTATATATAAAAAAAAAAAAGATTGTTTATGGACACCGTTTGAAATCCCAGTGAACTCCTAAAATAATACATTGTAATTAATTATCTAAAACATACATTTGAAGCTAGTGCTGGGACTTTGATAAAAAATGTTTGTTTTAACAGGAGCCCTAATCTACTTGTTGGACATGTTTTGCAATTCAACTCACCCCCAAGTACGAACACAGACGGCAGAGTTATTTGCCAAAATGATAACTGATAAACTTATTGGTCCTAAGGTGAGTAAATATATTACCCCGTATGAAAAGAGCTATTCTCAGTTTGTAAATATGATGTAGAATATATGTTGTCTTGGACAATGCCATATATGAATGCCTACATTCATATATGGCATGAGGGCATGGTAGAAACAACGGCTGTGCAGGAGACACAGAAGGCAGCCGTTTGCTGACACCAGCCTGTCGCTGGGTTCTCCCTGCTGGAAGCCAGCTGCTTCTCCCCCCAATAGCCCACTGCTTCCACTGTTACAGATGGAGAGAGAAGCGAGTAAGGAGGGGGAATCAGTGGGTACAGTGTTGTGATTGAGCTGTGCAGGGGACACAGAACCACGTTTTTTGCCAGGCACCCAGTATGGGGGATTCATGTTGGCAGAGTGGCAGGTCCCGGCTGAATCGGTGGATAGGAAAGGGGGTTATTTTTTTTAAATAAATTACTAGTCAGCAACTTGTAGGCTGCTGATCATAGCTATTCATTAAATTAGAGGACTATTCTGGTATATAGAAAAACAAGGAGGTAGGTGAAAAGGTTTCCCAAATCGATTAGCAAGGGCTCACAATCCCATTATAAGATACATATAAAACAAAAAGCACATATAAGGTAGAGAGAACTTCTCTTCCAAATATAGGGATTTTTACGTGAGATGCTAGTCGTAGTATTAAGGTAAGCACACCAAACACATAGTTTAGAAATATATCAAAAAAGTTTAATTTACATATGAAAAATTTTCATATATAACAATAGTTGTATGGATATGACCACAATAGTTACAAAGAGTGAGAATAGAATATAGTATACAGATTGCCGACTAGTTTCACACTATCGTGCTTCGTCAGGGCTTGCAACTTAATCTTTCTGAGTTTAGTGGTCAATTCCGTCAACAACTGAACCGAAACAAAAGTATAAGGACGCCTTCCAATAACTCCCAGCGGAATGGGAGACAGCAGAGCCGGGCAATAGCCAGTGAAAGCCAGATTCAGCTGACTGTAAATGTGCAGGTAACAAGGTGCTAGAATAACCAGCAAGTACCAAAATTTGGGTCTTGAAACCAAGATTGAGGCACGTGGGGGCTAACAACAGCTCTCCCAGAGGTCCAATACGGCTCCGCTGCCGGTTATGTATCCTATAACCCAAGATGGTATAAGTTCATGAGCTTAAAGCAGAGTTGGTAATGCAGCCAACGAAAGGCAATAATGACCTTGCCAGCTAGAAGCAGTTCCATTATGTTGTATGCCTTAGGTTGGTGGCACAAAAAGGGTAAAAGAAAGAATTGTTGCAGTCATGTATTCACTGAATATAGTAATTATAGTATACAGTTTTGCTGCGTTTTAAGGTATTAAATCCTCTTGTCTATTTTTGTAGGTCAGAATCGCTTTGATGAAGTTTTTACCTGGGGTATTTATGGACGCCATGAGGGATAACCCTGAAGCTTCTGTACATATATTTGAAGGAACCCATGAAAACCCAGAACTAATTTGGAATGATAATTCCAGAGAAAAAGTATCGACCACGGTTCGAGAAATGATGCTGGAGTAAGTGGGAAGTAGAGAAAAGCTGGTTTGGGTGATTTTATACAATCCACATGGTGCATATAATATGCATGATTATATACCGCATATGCTAGAGGTCACTTGTAGGAATTATCTTTTAAACAAAAATTCCAGTCTATAGGAAGACATTCCTCTCATTGCTAATAGCGAAAATTAAGCTGAAACGGCTATTAATGTGCAAATCAACTGTTCTCTTGGTCTGCCCTGCCATGCTTTAACATTAGTGTGGGTCAGTGAATGGATGTGCTGTCTCTTCCTGCCCCCATTGACATATTATATTCTGCTTGGGTGGAATGCTGATGATTAATTTCTAGCTTGCTGGTCCCATGTACAGTTCAGCTAACCACTGTAGTTTCCTGCTATAATTCTTGTTTAACCACAGAATAGTGTTGGTTAAAAAAAATGTCACCACCTTGTGGCCTCCATTAGTTGGTACTAACTAGGCTAATAGCTCTGTACAAATACTACATTTCCTATATATAGTCATACATGCATTATACAATAAACTACTATAGACTCAAAAGGTAGGTGTTTGTCCATTTAAAAGGTCAGTACTATGGTCAAAGAAGCGGGGGGGGGGGGAGAGAGTGTGTGTGTCCTCTGTTTCCAGTTCTACATCTTCATAGGCAGACATGGAGGATGTCTTTTTTTTTTTTTTTTTTTTTTTTTTTTTTTTTCTGCAATTGCATTAGGTTTTGTGTTTGGTCTGGCAATACCCAGTTAAGACTTAGGCTGCATTCACTCCTGAGCTTTTTCAGCCCATGAAACGCTCATCTCAAAAGTTCCAAAATGCCCATCAAGTAAGTTCTGTCGTCTAAAGCTCAAAAACATGCATGAGCTGCTTTTTGGGCAAATTACAGGAGTCTTTCTGCTTTTTACATTGGTGCCGCCCTTTTGACCTGTGCCAACTCGTGCCAAAATCACGCAACTTTCTGCCTGAAAACGAAGCGCTCAGGTGAGAATGCAGCCTTAGCAGTGTTTTTACCTTGTTTCACTGTTTAGTTCAGGAGTAGGCAACCTGTGGCGCTCCAGCTGTTGTGGAACTATATTTCCCATGCCATTGCAAGGTTGGCAGTTACAATTACTCCCAGAGGCATGATTGGGTTGGCAGTTACAATTACTCCCAGAGGCATGATGGGACTTGTAGTTCTGCAAAAGCTGGAGTGCCACATGTTGCCTATTCCTGGTTTAATTACTGACCCAGAACAAGTTTGTAGACTAGGAACTCCAACTTCATCACTACAGCTACATCTTCTTCTACACATCAGCTTTTTAGCTAAAGAACAAAATAAAATGCATGACTTAAAAATGTTAATGCTGTTCCACGACAGACACGTGGGATACCTAGTTCAGTTTAGAAGCTGTAGAATGTTTTCTTCAGTCCTAGAGCTGAGCTGCATTCTAGTTTCAGCTGTAGTCCAGCTCTAGAACTATCTACAGAGGAGAAAAGCTGTGCTTCAGTATCAGGTCTTAAATCTAGCTCTGAGCTGCAGAGCACTGCAAAATGGAGTTTGCACAATCAGAAATTCATAGATTTTTTTCCTTGACAGTGGCGTAATCGATTGAGAGTAAAGTGATTGTAAAGGAAATTTAAAAAGTACGTTGTACTTGATCTATGCAATTGTTTTGCATAGAGCAACCCTGATCCTCCTCTTTTTGGGTCCCCCGTTGGCGGTCTCGGCCCCTCACCCTTGCCGAATGCCCCCATAGCTATGTCGTTTGCTATGGGGGCATTCGTGCATGCTTACTCCCGAGTCGGCTCTCTGCGTCTATAAGACACAGAAATCGCGGCTCATCCCCGCCCTCTCCTCACTGCCTGTGATTGACAGCAGCAGGAGCCAATGGCTGATGCATCTTAGCCAATCAGGTGGGAGAGAGCCACGGCTCTCGTGCACCTTACTGGATCGAGATTAGGCTTAGGGTAAGTATTGGCTGCACACTGAAACCCTCATGCCTAATGTAAAAAACCTTCAGCCTTTACAAACACTTTAACCACGTCCCGCCCAGTCAATAGCAGATTGACGTCTGGGAAGTGGTTGCGTTATCCTGACTGGACGTCATATGCCATCCAGCAGGATAACAGCTGCCCGTGCGCCCGGAGGGGTGCACATAGCGGCGATCGGTGGTGCGGTGTGTCAGTCTAACACACCGCTACACTGATCTTGGTAAAGAGCCTCAGACGGAGGTTCTTAACCACGTGATCAGCCGTATCTGATCAGGATGTAAACAGGAAGAGCCATTGATCAGCTTTTCCTCTCTCGCGTCTGACAGACGCGAGTAGATCGGCGGTTCTCCTGAGAGGGGGGTCTGTGCTGATTGTTTATCAGCGCAGCCCCCCCATGAATCCCCCGTCCAGCACCACCATGTCACCCAGGACCACCAGGGAAGGGGTCAACATATGGATGGGTCAGGTATGTACCCCATGGTCATCCACATATGAAAAAATAAGCACAATAGATGCCAATCAGTACCCACGAATGGTCACTGACTGGCAACATTATTGTCAACATAAAAACAGTGATGCCCAGCAATGCCACCCATCAGTATCAGTGCCCATCCATGCCCACCTATTAGTGCCCATCTGTGCCACCTATCTGTGCCACCCATAAGTGCCCATAAATGCTACATACCAGTGCCACCTATCAGTGGCCATCATCAGTGCCACCTCATTGGTGCCACCTCATCAGTGTGGCCATATCAGTGCCGTCATTGAAGAAGAAAATGTACTTATTTACAAAACAAATTAACCGAAACAAAGAAAGACATTTTTTTTTTCGAAATTTTCGTTTTTTTTTATTTGTTGCACAAAAAATAAAAATCGCAGAGGTGATCAAATACCACCAAAAAAAGCTCTATTTGTGGGAATAAAATGATAAAAAAATTGTTTGGGTGCAATGTAGCACGACCACGCAATTGTCATTCAAATTGTGACAGCGATGAAAATTGGCTTGGGCAGGAAGGTGCGTAAGTGCCGCTATTGAAGTGGTTAAAGGAGTTGTAAAGGCAGAAGTTTTTTTATCTTAATGCATTCTACTTTACAATCACTTTTTAAAACTGTTGACTGGTTTTATTTAAATTAATAAATACAAATCGCTTGATTTTTTTTTTCCCCCCATCGTTTTAGGCACTTTAAGCAGCAAGTAGAAAATCCTGATGCAAACTGGAAGGTGAGTAGGATCAGCTGGATTTAAGGTCTCCTAATGCTGGTAAACTTTACAATGCAGCTGCTAATTTTTATTTCACTTCAGTAATATTTTCCCTGAAGAATGGTTCCCATATTTGCAAAGTTACACTTTTAAATGAATAAAAGCCTTTTAAACTGTACTTTACATTTATACTATATTATAGTCTGTATTTTCCCCCTTTATTATTAGCTGGGGCATTATTACGCGGAAGGTTAAACAGAACTCCCATTGTGTAAAACAAAACAATATATATTTTTGCTGTCTTTCTTACCAGCTCTTATGTCACAAATAATGTGTACAAGCCATCAGGGGCACAACACTGGAGTTGCCACATAACATAAGTTCACACATTGACTTTAGATGTGATGGTTTTCAGATGCCATGCCAGAAATACTAACTGGAGAAGGAGAGTAATCCACAAAAGTGGACACCTGTCAGGTGTCATCATCTATTCTCTGGACTAATGAAATAAAAATAAGGAATATGATATGGGCATGTTCTGAATTTGTGTGAAAAATATTCTGTCCTCCAGTTTTTATAAATAGGTCACTTAGGCAGCCCAAAAAGGAGTCTGTTGACTTTACGTGGATGGGGGAAATCCTCTCTGCTGAGCCATTTTATTCTGACAGCGGGGAGGCTTTCACACCACCAGATCACACTGATCGGTGTTGCTTTCTATAGCCTGCAATGCTGATCGAGTGGGGAAAATCCGACAGGAAGATTGTCCTGAAGCCAATCAATAGCATCTTATTCGCTTTAATTGTATTTGGGAAGTGTTATTTTGCCAATTTTTACATTTCATTGAGTGGTATTTCTGTCCCTAATCTTGAGAGATCATGGACCCCCCCCCCCCTCCGCTTCTCAACTTTAATGTGACATGTCATTTTCGGAGGTCCCCCCCCTCCGCTTCTCAACTTTAATGCGACATGTCATTTTGCTTAGGGGCCCAGGGAGGTCAGGATCGGCACTGCCTTAGAGCCGGTTCACACTGGGGCGACTTGCGATCCGACTTCATGTCGCCTCAAGTCGTCCCAAGTCGCGCTGTAGAGAAAAACAATGGAAGTGAATGGGAGCGGTGTACTACTTCAATCCGACTTGTAGGCGATTTGTACCCATTGATTTCAATGGAAGATGCCTCAGAAGTCGGATCACGGTCTTAACTGAAGCGACTTTCCAGGAAGATAACATACATTTCTCAGGCAAACCTCTCCCTTCCCCCTCCCTCTCCCAGAGCTGATTGTTGTTTTATTGGCCACTGGAAAGTCTCCTGTCCTGGAGACAACTTCAAGTTGTGTTGTAAATCGCCCCAGATCGCCCTGTGGTTCATGTTTAAGTCGTGTCGGAGTCGCCTCTGAAAGTCGCGCTGGAAGTCGTGTCGCCCTAGTGTGAACCGACTCTTAGAGCCGGTTCACACTGGGGCGACTTGCTATCCGACTTCATGTCGCCTCAAGTCGTCCCAAGTCGTGCTGTAGAGAAAAACAATGGAAGTGAATGGGAGAGGTGTTAATACACACGACTCAAGGCGATCCGACTTCAGAAAAGGTTCCCGTACTACTTCAATCCGACTTGTAGGCGATTTGTACCCATTGATTTCAATGGAAGTCGCCTCAGAAGTTGGATCACTGTCTTATCTGAAGCTACTTTCCAGGAAGATAACATACATTTCTCAGGGAAACATCTCCTGCACCCCTCCCTCCCCCTCCCTCTCCCAGAGCTGATTGTTGTTTTATTGGCCACTGGAAAGTCTCCTGTCCTGGAGACGACTTCAAGTCGTGTTGTAAATCGCCCCAGATCGCCCTGTGGTTCATGTTCAAGTCGTGTCGGAGTCGCCTCTGAAAGTCGCGCTGGAAGTCGTGTCGCCCTAGTGTGAACCGGCTCTTAGAGTTAAATTGAAGTACTTTAAAATGCATAACAACTTCCCAACTGGCCAGCCCCATCCCTCAGCAACATTTAGGAATTTTTTAAGCAGTATTAAACAAAATGTTGCAGCATTATTTCATAGTACCCTTTCAAAAGATAACCCTGACACTGAAGATTGGTAGAGCAGGGGGAAGACTAGTGTACCGATTAAGCTAATTTATGCATCTCCTAAAACCTCTCTGCTGATTGAAAACTCTGGTTCTTGGGGGCCCATTAGTTTTCACCTCCATCCCCCTGTACCCCTCATTTTATCCACACATGTTTTAGGGGGCTGAGAAAGCAATCGCTTTTACAAGCTGTTTATATTGTATTTACCTTTTACTTCATAATATGCAAAAGTCCACGTGACTTTAGGCCTCTAATATTCACCTCCATCTGTATGTACACAATATTTCATCCACACAATGTATTAAGGGCAGATAGAGTAAGGTATTTTAGAAACTGCAACTATACTGTCTATACTTTTGTTTAATATATGCATGCCTAAGTGACTTTAAGTGTAGTAGTCCATACAACCAATACTCTATACACAGTATTTTATCCGTAGAATTGTTTGAAGGAGGGGTGGATTAGGAGAATATAGAGTATCGTAGTTTGCAAACTTCAATTACATGGTCACCATTTGATTCCTTTCCATTATGACTGCTGTGTTACAGATTATGACCTTTCTAACACGCGTTTACCATTTTCTAGTTACCGGATGATTTTTGTATTGCGTTCGGAGAGGCCAATGGAGAACTGTCAGTGGGTGGCGTTTTCTTACGAATATTCATTGCACAGCCTGCTTGGGTGCTGCGGAAGCCAAGAGAATTTCTTGTGGCTCTTTTGGAAAAGTTTACTGAATTACTGGAAAAAAATAATGCTCATGTAAGATTCTTTATCACTGAAAAATTACGTTTAATCTTTAGCTAATACCATATTATGCATAATATCATTCATATACGGTAATAAATACAAAGTCCCAGATCGTTCTTGGTATTATAGTGGTAATTACAGAAAATATAAATTTCCATGAAAAAACAAACCACTAAATATGCATGCCTAAGGATTCTGTGTAGCCAGCCTGGTGATTACCACAGCTCTACTGTACTGCATAGTCAGAATGTTACGGTTATTATTTTATTATATGTTATGTTTTTTTTTGTCGTGTGTGTATGTGTATATATATATATATATATATATATATATATATATATATGTGTGTGTGTGTGTGTATATATATATATATATATATATATATATATATATATATATATATATATATATATATATATATATTAGTATGTTATTATAATCAAACCCTCCTTTGAAAGTCCTTTTACGTGTTGAATATAGGAAATAGTAGTGATGTAAATGGAAATAAACCATCAGTGCACAGTGCTCCTTTCACCCAAAGATGTTCACCGCGTGGGGGGAAACCTTCCCCTTTCGGGGATGCACTTACCAGAGGTAAGGATCAAACTGGGCATAGACTAATGTTAACCATCCATCATTGATATTGCACTATCCACCACTCAGCTTTGCTTCATATAAGTTTCGAGATCACTTTGTCATTTCCTGACTTTGTCTGAGGGCGTCCTCAGACGAAGTCAGGAAATGACGAAACACGTTAGGGCATGACTCGTATGGAATTAACGTATGTGTTCCACGGACCCGGAACCAGGAAGGATGCGAAAACATCGGTCACTCGAATGGCTTGTTGGTTTCCAGTAGGTCCAAACACATACAGTCAGTTATACATTGCCTGTTAAAGTTTCTTGTTTTTTGGAACCCACATATTTATAAGGGGGTACTGTTGGGGTATAATAAACTTTTAAACACTACTGCTCTATGTGGAATCTTTTCTTATATGTGATCTCGGACCTCGTATGAAGCAAAGCTGAGTGGTGGATAGTGCAATATCAATGATGGATGTTTAACATTAGCCTATGCCCAGTTTGATCCTTACCTCTGGTATGTGCATCCCCGAAAGGGGAAGGTTTCCCCCCATGCGGTGAACATCTTTGGGTGAAGAGAGCACTAATGGTTTATTTCCATCTACATCACTACTATTTCCTATATTCAACACGTATAGAGGACTTTCAAACAAGGGTTTGATTGGAGCGCTTGTGGACTCTGGGACTTCGTATAGTTTTTAGAGTTTGTTCAATAATACTGTTTTTCTTATGTTTATTTTGTTTTAAGCAGCTGCTGTATGTTTTAGGTACAACATCTTATTGTTTCATTTAATTTCTTGGTTGCTTGGTCCTGAGCGCTGAGTGGTGCTTTTTGTAGTTAGGGCAGTTTTACAGCCCCATTTTCGTTTTATGTTGTTATAATGTCACTGTTACTATGTTGTTTTTGCTGTGCAGCTTCCTGCTTCACCACCTGTACACTGAATGATAAATTGCTGTTTTTAGTAGCGCGGTGCCAATTCCAAGTATTGTGCAAGTGCTCCCATAACAAAACAAATGCCTTAAAGTCCACAGACTGTAATTGCCACCTTTTAAAATGAGTTCACATATGTGCAGGGCTATTTTTCCAGCAGTTCAGGTGCATATTTTTAAATGTTACATGTATGACACTGGAAATCGTAACTGAACCAGACTGATAATTGTACCCGACTTTAAAATCACATAGCGGCCGGCCTGCACGTGTGTGAACTCGTTCCATAGAAAGCCGGTTTGGTTCACATGTCATGCGAATCAGATGTGGTTTAAACACAACATATAATAATAATAATTTGATAATAAAATAAACAGAACCACATAAAATGTATTTAGTGTTCGATTAATATATTTACTCATTTAATAGTGTGTCGCATTACACTAACAATAGGTGTTGGTAATTGGTACCGGCGATTACGTGAGAAAAAGTATCAGTACCTGTACTCGGTCTTAAAAACTAACTGTTATTGGTGCATCCCTACTTTCCATTATACAAGCAGGACAAACAGGTATCGGTAAAGCTGATTTAATAAATAGATGTGAGAATCGCACAGATGGCTGAACAGTTTTTTAAATCTTTTGGCTGGTAAAACCATTACCGTGTAATGCATTTCAGCTGCATATTTAGCCAATTCCTAACAGTGTCAGAGTTGAAAGTTGGACAGTTTATAACATGGATTAGATCAGTTCTTCCAACATATAGAACAAAAAAGTTGATGCACAATTCTTTTTAGAGATCTTATGACCTAATGTATTGCAGCCTTTGTATAGAGTATCAATTATACAAGTAGTGATAATAAACCGCAGGAAACGGCATGGAAGTCCTGCTGAACTCTTAATTCTTCCCCACTGTAAAATGGCCATGTAGATCATGAAATCTGTCTCACTAAGAGCTGGTTCATCCCAGATGCAGTCCTGCACATTATTAATCTACATCAAAAACACATGAACACTGTTTTTAATGTATTCCACCAGTGCAGATCGTTGCAGTGCAGTCAACAAAAGTAGCGCATGCTGCATTTTTTTTCTGTATGGGATACGACAAAATTTATCAAAAACACACCAGAACATACATGTCCTCAACCCTGTTGATGAAAAAAAGAGGAGGAAACCACACCAGAACGCATAGTCCTGCAGAAATGCATCCAAAACACAAATTGTGGTGTGAAACGGCTCTTGGATAAGATACTGTACTTGTCATGTGAAATACAGTACAGACCAAAAGTTTGGACACACCTTCTCATTCAAAGAGTTTTCTTTATTTTCATGACTATGAAAATTGTAGATTCACACTGAGGGCATCAAAACTATGAATTAACACGTGGAATTATACATAACAAAAAAGTGTGAAACTGAAAATATATTTCATATTCTAGGTTCTTCAAAGTAGCCACCTTTTGCTTTGATTACTGCTTGGCACACTCTTGGCATTCTCTTGATGAGCTTCAAGAGGTAGTCACCTGGCGCAGCACCCCATCACTCTCCTTCTTGGTCAAATAGCCCTTACACAGCCTGGAGGTGTGTTTTGGGTCATTGTCCTGTTGAAAAATAAATGATGGTCCAACTAAATACAAACCGGATGGAATAGCATGCCGCTGCAAGATGCTGTGGTAGCCATGCTGGTTCAGTATGCCTTCAATTTTGATTCAATCCCCAACAGTGTCACCAGCAAAGCACCCCTACACCATCACACCTCCTCCTCCATGCTTCACGGTGGGAACCAGGCATGTAGAGTCCATCCGTTCACCTTTTCTGCGTCACACAAAGACACGGGGGTTGGAACCAAAGATCTCAAGTTTGGACTCATCAGACCAAAGCACAGATTTCCACTGGTCTAATGTCCATTCCTTGTGTTCTTTAGCCCAAACAAGTCTCTTCTGCTTGTTGCCTTTCTTTAGCAGTGGTTTCCTAGCAGATATTCTACCATGAAGGCCTGATTCACACAGTCCCATCTTAACAGTTCTAGAGATGTGTCTGCTGCAAAAGGTGGCTACTTTGAAGAACCTAGAATATGAAATATTTTCAGTTGTTTCACACTTTTTTGTTATGTATAATTCCACATGTGTTAATTCATAGTTTTGATGCATTCAGTGTGAATCTACAATTTTCATAGTCATGAAAATAAAGAAAACTCTTTGAATGAGAAGGTGTGTCCAAACTTTTGGTCTGTACTGTATATGAAAAATACTCCTGTAGTTAAAAATAGACACCCATGCTTAAAATGTATCAAACAATAAAGGTGCTGTAATTATTATTTCCCTTTAGGGTGAAACTTTAGAAACCGTGACCACTGCAACAGTTTGTCTGTTTAGTGCACAACCTCAATTATTGGACCAAGTCCCACCTTTGGGTCACCTACCCAAGATACTCCATGCAATGAGCCACAAGAATAATGCAATTCCAAAGTGTGCAATACGGGTCATCCACACAATGACAGATAATGAGGTAATTATATGCTTGGTCTTTAAAATACATACTGTATGCTAAGAAAGATGTATGTTTTTAATCGATTGGGATTTTTTTTTCCAGCTCTGTGTTCGATCAATGGCTTCACTTGAGACAATTGGACCTCTGATTTGTGGAATGAAAAAACGCTCAGACATGATAGGATTGGCGTGTGAAGCACTTAACAGGATGTTCCAAAAAGAGCAAACTGAGCTTGTAGCACAAGTAAGAAAACCTGTCATTTAAAAAAGTCTATAAAAGTTTACATATTTTTTCACTTTCATAATGACAGAGAGAAACCCCGTTTAATTTGAGCTAGTGTAAAAACATCTATGATGGCCTTCCCTCCGCGCTTTTCTATTGATCAGCTGTTTGTTGAAAGGCAGCTCTAGTGCTATTATTAAGCTGGCCAAACAGTAGTAGAACTTTGGAAATTTCAAAGCCAAATCGACTTTTGTTTTCTACCAAACTGATGAGAAAATATTAAGGCGCAATATGAAAAAGTTATCTTGAACAAGCAGTTGAACAACCCCAGTTAACATGGGTTACATTTGGTAAAGTCAGTTTTGTTTTAAAAATGAATGTTAAAGGCAAATAACATTTTAAAGTACTATCAAATGACATTTGTGAAATCATTGACTGTACAGAGAACATTCGAAAATCTACTAGTGTACGGCAAGCTTAAGTGTGTTCAGGATTACCTCATGTAAATCTTTGGAGAATAAATCTGGGCTCCACAGACATGTAATTGTGTCATTCGGTCCTTTAAAGGATAAGTTCACCTTTGGGAACAGGTTATATGTTCCACTCGTTTTTAGAGTGGAACATATAACCTGTTCCCAATGCTGCAGCCGCTGCCCGCTACCCTCCCTTCCTGTGGCAGTACAGGAAGAAGTTTCCTATACTAGCTGTCACTTTTTAAAATCCGCCCACATGGCAGCGTCATTCCTTCACACAGCTCTGTGTGTGAACGAACTACAAGCCCCAACATCCTTTTGCAGTTGTCGACTTGGACTTCTCAATGAATTACCCACAGCGCTGTGGAGCGCCATGATGTTCATTGATTTCCTTCTGTCGGTCTATCTGCCTGCCCATATGGGATGTACGGGTATACAGATATACTAACAGATTTAAAGGAGAGACCTGCATGGCACCAGCGATCTGCAATGCTTTACCGGCTCCATAAGAAAAAAAAATGCACTTTTTTTTTTTCCTGTTTGGAAAATTGTCTCTGGAGCTGTTCTCTGGATTTCCAGAACGAATGGTTTGTTTTACATTGTAGGTTCCCCTCTCTGGCCAGACCACCTGGTTTGAATACTGCTGGATACCTGCTGTATCTTCATCAAACATAAGCCTTTCCTTTCTGCATCAGGAGAGGTAGTCCAGTACCCATAGGAACGATGCCATGGGTCTTCGTTTTACACATGCTGGTGACCCCCTTGAACAAAGTTCTTCCCAGCTAGGAACAGCTGGGCATGGAGGAAAGGTTAAATCCCCAAGGTGCATCTCAGACTCTGCTGCAGGGGAAAGATGTTGGAGCAGGGTCACCTGTCTTCCTGCACCATCTGCAGGTGGAACCAACTAGTCTCCTGCTGCTGGTATTCCCCATCAGGAACAGGAATTGCCTTAAGGCTTCCGTGGGACCTGTCTGGGATTAGGGTCCTTTTTCTGCATGTGGTTTCCTTTTCTGGATTAATTCAGGCTAAAAATCCTGATAAGATTCCTGTCCCTTGTTTAGCAGCAGCCTCTGCTACATCAGTATTGTAACCTATCTGATTTTTTTTTTGTTTTAAAGTGTATTTTGTGCGTGGAGCCGGACTGCAGGAGTTGGGAGTAGGCAGGCCTCCCTCAGAGGCAATCTGCCACCTTTCTCCATGCCCCGGGTGGCAATGGCGTGTGTGTGAGGGGGTCCCTTTGAAGCCCAACGGGGCAGAGGGACTCCCTATAAGGGAGTGAGAGGATCTAGCCCGCTCAACCAGCCCCGTTAGTCCTTTGCCTCTCTTTTTTTAGAGACCGCGTGGTCAAAGTGCGTGCATGTTAACCCAATTTCGAGTGCGTGTAAGTGTGGTGGTTTTTGTGGGAGGGGGGTGGGCGTACTAAGCGCAGGCTTACCTCGCATAGCACACCCACCGGGAGCCGGGCTGAGACCACCAAACTCAATTCACATGTTGCCGAGACCGGGATCCGAACCCCTAGCTGCAGAGGTGAATGGCTTGTCAGTGCAGTGCCAATCGCGTTGAGCCACCGCAGCTCCTTGTAACCTATCTTACCAGTTATGGTTAGGTTCCAATTTTCATCTCCTGTCTACTCCTGTTGGGGTGTTTCCGATGCAACTTCACCCCTTTAGCCACGCTCAAATTGAATCCTGGTATCTCCTTTTCACACCCTTTGCATGGTATGTTTTCTAGTCAATTTCGGAGCGAGTCTTGCCTTGCTGAGATGATTGCCTGTTCTGACAATCTCTCAAGATATGAATTATTTTTTTCTTGACTTTTATGGGGTGAGTAAGTAAAAGCCATATAACTCAGACTCGCTTGGTTTACCTTTTCAAAGGCTTTTCCCAGATTCCTGGTCTGGTACTTGCTCCTGGGGACTTGATCCCTTTCTTTGTTAGCTGCGTTAGGTTGGGTTTTTTCGTTCCCTATCAGAAATATATTCATTCCACCCCTTGGTTGCCCGGCATCTCACTTGGTCTGTGTTTCCATGCTCCCTTCCTTACTGCATCATTCCTCTCTGGTTAGGGGGCATCTGTTTTTTTTTCTTGGGCATCATGTTGATCCACAGTGACTTTCCTCTGGTCATATTTGAAGGTTCCCTATCAGGCAGGGTGTTCAGACTTGTCAGTTGTCAGATTTGGTTGTTGGTCCTTCGTGCAGTCTGTCTCCAAATCAGTTTTGTTGGGTATTATTTGTATTGTTGCTGTTTGCCCACCCCTCGTTTGGGCTGTTGTCCCTCAGTGGGTGAGAAAGGGGGGAAAAAAGGGTTTTTGTATTCACCTAAAAATCCTTTTCTAATATCTTATCTACTTATCACTAACCTGCACATCCATAATATTGTACATAGTTCTCTGCACTCTTTTTTTACCAAGTTGATAATGTTTTTTTCTAGGCTCTAAAAGTGGAATTGGTTCCATATTTGCTAAGATTACTTGAAGGACAAGGTCTGGAAAACATAGAAAGTCCAGCGGCAACAAAAGCTCAGATAGTTAAAGCATTGAAGTCAATGACTCGCAGCCTGCAGTATGGCGAACAGGTAAGTGTCCTGGGAAGAGTTTAGATGAATCCTTTATATTTGACTGATCGCTAGTAGGGATGAGCTCAGGAGTGTTCAGATCCTAGTCCAGACCCACCTGAGTGATCCTGCCAGCAAGCGGTCGTCTGTATTATGCCAATCATCAGGGAATATCTTGGCCGCTTAGGATTGTACAAAAACAGCGATCACTTCCTGGAGGGCTTGATTGGGTAAGTTTGGACTAATGCCTGGTACACACGATCCGATTATCGGACGAATGATCGTCCGTTTTTTTTTTGTATGCTAATCTCACGTCGAATCTGATGAGTTTACTAAAGGCACAAAAATTCTCGTACGGCAGAATAAAAAATCAGAAGTGATGTCATGTGTTGTAATGCATTTGTTTTGCATTTTCGAACGACAGCTGTACTGATTAAACGAAAATCGTACGATCTGGCATCGTACGAAAAAAAAATTCCGTGCATGTCCGATAGAATAAAATCGGATGAACTGTCCTGATCGGCTCTCGGAAGCTCTGTACTAACGATCCGATTATCTACGATCGATTAGAAAGCGGCATTTTTCGTATGATTTTCGGATCGTGTGTATGGGGCTTAAGATCCAAACATGTCTGAGCTCATCTCTAGTCACTAGCAAGTAAAAAGATTATGAAAAGGCTCCTAATAAATGCAATTCACTTTCCCTTTGTAGGTGAATGAAATCCTGTCTCGATCCTCTGTCTGGAGTGCCTTTAAAGATCAGAAACATGACTTGTTCATTTCTGAATCACAAACAGCAGGATACCTCACTGGTAGGTGAATTGGTTACATAAATGCAGTATAGTGAATAAAAATACATGTGGACACTGAGGGTAGGTTTGTTGAGAAGGACGACGACAGAGGACCTAAAAGCTATGTGGAATTTTGGTGTGCCATATAAATGAATACAATATTTACATTTCTGTAGTAAAGTTAAGTATTCTAAAGCATGTAATTATGCTACACTTCTATGTTTTTGTATGTTGATTATCAAAGGTGCCGCTACGGGCTACACACCAGCTTATATTATTAGTTGCTGATTGTATTTCAATAGCCTGTGTCATGGCATCCACTCATAAGAGCCACAAGCAGCCTCAGCTGTTGGCTACTTGGTAACTATGATCTTTGTAGTTATTGTATACTGTATTTATTGGCGTATAACACTCACTTTTTTACCCTGCGTGTTATACGCAGGGGGCGGTGGAACATTTTTTCCCTGAAACTTCCCTCTTAAAGTTGGGGTGCGTGTTATACGCCGATAAATACGGTATATCGGCGTATAACACGCACCTTTTACTTTAAGAGGGAAGTTTCAGGGGAAAAACTTTCCACAGCCCCCTGCGTATAACACGCAGGCGCAGTTTACCCTCTATTTTCAGGGTAAACAAGTGAGTGTTATACGCCAATAAATACAGTAATTGTAAGAGTGTAATTTATATAATCAACTCAGTCTCTCTTTAGAGTGAAAATGCAAAAAATATATATTAATGCAAACTATCTAAATATCTATAGCCCATGTTTATCTTTTTTTTTTTTAAAGGGCAAGTATTTTATTTCTAAAAGATGGTCACCATTTATGAAACACAGTCCTTAAACTAACTAAATGCTATTCCGCTAGGGTTTACATCCACTTTTTTTTAATCCAAAAGTCTTTTATTGAGAACTAGAGATGATGCATACAATATAAATAACATGCAGTAATACACGCATTTGACAAATCAGTCAAAGTATCAGTCTGTCACACAGTACAAGGGGGTGAACAGATGAACATGTAAACATGAGATAGCAAGGTGACAAAAAACATCTAAATACACACGTCACACCTACATGTCCTCCTACGTCCCAGAAAATAAAAAAAATAAAAAAATTCCCACCACCCGTCTCCATTCACCAAACCCTGCCCACTTGCAGCAGTAACGTTCCCAGGTAAAGGGAGTGAGGGAAAGACACATCCCCCAAAGGGATCACTATGCATTAATACAGGTATCAGAGGATTTTAACCACTTGTCCCATACTTTTTCAAATTTGGAAGGGCAACCCCTGTGTGCATAAACCAGTTTCTTATAGGGCAAAAAAGCATTAACCTCTGCCAACCATGCCGATATCTGTGGAGGATCAGGCCGCATCCATCCCCTAGCAATCACCTTCCTAGCCGAGAAAAGTGCCTCATGCATAAACAACTTCACATATTTGTGAAGACACATCTTCGGCTGGAGTGTTACAGGAGAACCCATCTTGTCATGCAGGAGTCCAACTACCTGCGACCAAAATGCCTGCAATTTAGGCCAGGACCATAATAGGTGAAAAAAATTGGCTGCTGGCTGAGCACACATGGGGCAGACAGAGGAAGAGTCCCGTTTATATTTCGAAATTCTAAGGGGTGTGAGATACGCTCTGTGTAGTATGAAGACCTGGGTAAGTCTATCTGACAGTTTAGGGGAAACTAACCTACATGTGTCTAGAGCGTCGCTCCACTCGTCATCCGCCACCGGGCCCAAATCATTCTCCCACCGAACCTTCACAGCGTATGCCCCCACAGTTGCCGAGGGGAGCGACAGCATGGAGTAAAATTGTGAAATTAGCTTTTTAGGGTCAGGGTTTTTCACGGCCGCCATCAATGGGTTAGCGTCCAAGGAGATGTTGCCTAAAGGAAATTGTGTGTTATATGCATGACGCAACTGCAAATATCTAAGATGCATTTGATCAGGGAGGGCAAATTCCGACTGTAGGCTGAGCATAGACTTAAGTCTCCCATTAGCAACAACGTGGGACAAATAAATAATACCTCTAGAGCTCCACCATCCAGCATCTGGGATTTGTGCAAATTCGGAGATGGCCGAATTATGCCACAAGGGAGTGAAGGTGTTTAGGAGCGGTACTTGTAGTTTCTTGAAGGCTATGGACCACACTTTCTGGTACTGATACAGTAATGTTGTGCGGCCAGCCGTTCCACCCTCTCTCACATTTCCCCCTGCGATCACCACCATAGGATCCAACGCCCTCCCCACCCATCCTGGGCATAGGAGATGTACGAACCTATCCCTATCCGTCTTGTCTATATGAAACATTTGTGAGAGCTGGGCCGCAAGGTAGTATAAGTTGAAGTCAGGCAGGGCAAGACCCGCCAGGTCCGTTGGGTACTTAAGTTTATGCCACGGAAGTTTGTGCCTGTTGTTCCCCCAGACAAAGGGTTTCAGAATCGCTTCGATAGCCATGAAGTGCCTAAGGATAAGGTATACTGGGGAGTGCCAGAGCATGTACAGTATCTTGGGTAATAGGACCATTTTAATAAGATTCACTCTGCCCATCACCCCTAGTGGGAGACGTGTCCAGGTCTGCGTCTTCTGTTTAAGCATGGTGAACAGTGGGTCTATGTTAAGTGGGACATAATCCCCCGGGTCTTTGGTTGTCCTGATGCCTAGATATTTTATAACACTGACTCTCTGCAAGGGGAGCGAACCTCTCTCCCCCGTGGGAGGGTAGCTGTCCAGCGGAAGTACCTGGGACTTGTCCCAATTTATCCTAAGACCAGAGAACATGCCAAATCTCTCGATGAGGTCCAGTGCTGTGGGCAAAGAGCTGGTTGAGTCGTCAAGATATAGAAGAGTATCGTCTGCGTATGTACTAATCTTTTCCACCACCCCCCCCCTCTGTAGACCAACTATTCCCTCATGGGCGCGAATTGCAATGGCGAGTGGCTCCGCCGCCAGCGCATACAGCAGCGGCGACAGAGGGCACCCCTGTCTAGTACCCCTATGCAGAGAGAACCGGTCCGAGAGCCAGCCATTGGCCAGGACCCTGGCCACCGGTTGTTGATAGAGAAGCTGTACCCATTTAATGAACCTGGGCCCCATTCCAAACTTACCTAAGCAGGACCACAGATATCGCCACTCGACCGAGTCGAAGGCTTTGGCCGTGTCCAATGTCACTATTATTCTGGATCCCGACTTATCATGGGGGGCCTGAAGATTAATAAACATCCTACGGAGATTGAACGACGTGTTCCTGCCAGGCATGAACCCCGCCTGATCTCCATGGACTAAAGAAAGAATAACTTTGTTCAGGCGGATGGCAAGCACTTTTGCCAGCACCTTGACATCCACCTGAAGAAGGGAAATGGGGCGATAAGAGTCTGGACGGCAAGGATCCTTGCCCGGCTTGGGGATCAGGACAATAGTAGCTTCCCTCATGGAGGGTGGCATTTCAGAGTCCTCAAAAACAGAGTTATATAATTTTAATAGTTGTGGCGCTAATATCTCTGCATAGGTGGAATAAAATTCTACTGGTAAGCCATCAGAGCCTGGTGCCTTGGACGCGGGAAATTCTGCTAAGACTATTGTAATCTCCTCAAGGGTCAGGGGCTCCTCCAGCCCCTCCGCCTGGGCTTCTGTTAACTGTGGAACCTGTATCTCGTCCCAAAAGGTCTCCATCACAGAGAGGTCACCGGACACCGTGGTAGCATATAATGAGGTGAAGAATTCTCGGAACATCTCTGCGACCTGTGCGGGTGCATTCACCAGAGTTTTATCCGGAGAACGCAGAGAGATCACCACCGGTGGCCTTTCCTCACAATGCACGAGGTAGGCCAGAAGTTTCCCGGACTTTTCACCATGTTCGTATGACCTCTGCCTGAGGAAGAACAACTTGCGCTTGGATTTCTCGTATAGTAACTGATCAAGTGCTCTGGAGCACACCCTAAGGCTACCAGCCCTGCTCTCTGTGGGATCATTCAAAAAATCTCTTTCTGCCACCCCTAACGCATTCGTCGCACTATCTATTGCTGTTGCCGAATTCCGCTTAATTTGGTTAATGCGAGTAGTAAGGGTCATCCGGGCATGCAATTTAAAGGCCTCCCACACCACCTGTGGTCGCGCCGAGTCTACATTAGTCGAGAAAAATTGCCCCCACTCAGTCCCCATGTCATCGTCCTCTGGCAGTAGAGTCAGCCAAAAGGGGTTCAGCCGCCACGTTGTCGGTGGTCGGGCATGGGGCAAAGACAACGTAGCCCAGCAGGGACAATGGTCGGATAGTGACCTGGGTGAGAACCCGGTATCGCCCAGCCTGGGAAGAAGGGAACTAGAAAAAAATATAAGGTCTATGCGGGACATGGTCCTGTGGGAGGCTGAGAAGCACGAGTAAGCCCTTAGTGTGGGATGTCTATACCTCCATGTGTCAATCAAATTAAAGCCCTCAAGAAGGTGTGCAAATCTTGTTACCTGTGGGCCCGAAACGGATCCCGCTAGCCCGGGCGACCTATCAGCAGATGTATCCATTACATTATTAAAATCACCTAGCCAGACAGCAGGCGTGGCAGGGTGTAAGGCCATAAAATCAAGACCCTTAGTCAGTATATTAAATTGGAACGGGGGAGGAACATAGAAGGCTAATATGAGGACCATATCCCCATGCAGTTTTGCCCTTACGAACACAAATCTGCCCAGTGGGTCTATTTCCAGGTCTAGGAGTTCAAAGTGGACTGTCTTGGCAATCAGAAGGGATACTCCTCTGGAGTGGGTAGTGTGGACAGAGTGGTAAGCCCAGCCCACCCAGGGTCGCCTAAGCGCCCTCTGCATAGAACCTTCGGCGTGTGTCTCCACTAGGGCCACCACATCTGCCCTTAGTTTCTTCAATTGCCCAAACACTGCTGATCTTTTAATGGGATCTCTCAACCCCCTCACATTCCATGTGAGCACCTTTAATGAGGCCATGGATCAAAATAAACCCAAAATGAAACCCCTAAAAGCGGGGTGGTAGTGTAATGGGGCCGCACCCAGCCGGGTGTGCCCACACTCGACACCAAGGCATCATCACAGTGACTGAGTTGACTGATATGTAGCTGCATCAGTGACATAAAACATAGGTGGTCATCTCTTAACGACTTAACCCCCCCAACCCCGCCCCCCCCACCCCGCCCTGCACAAACCCCAACTGGTGCGGGCACCAACCCCTAACTGCCAACTTGGCACAAACAGCATGCAACCTGTGAAGGAAAGGTAGGTTAAAAGTATAGCATATTTATGTACACCGGCAATCAAACATCCGACTACCAGCCATATTGTCCAGCACAGGAAGCATGTAACAGCGCACGGGGCGAAACTTCGCTGCGGTGTGCGACTCGTTGCAGGACTCGGCTCACTAGCCAGAGTGAACTCGCTTTTGGAGAAGTCCCTCCGCCGGCCAACGAAAGGTAAACAAAGTTAGTTCAAGGTTGCATCAATATGTGGAAAAATAAAATTAAAAGTTCCATATTCAAAGTATGAACAGCCACACAGTCCATGCCCGTGTTTGCGGAAGTTTCAAGCGGGGAAGGGGGGGGGTGAGGGAGCAGGGACCTCATTACAAAGCAGTGTCAGTCTAGCGTGCACTCCCCCCCGCTTCATCGGATCCACCCCGGAACAAAGGGGGCGAATCACCTAAGTAACTCAAGAGGCTGGCAAACAAATGTGGGGACCCCCACCCACTCCCTCTCTCTGAGGGTATGCCGCGGCGGGCTCTGGGCCAAGGGAACACAAACATAGTGAGCAACGTCCATTGTGCAGTTCCCCGTCTCCAGAGCTGCAGCATGCGGTTAGGGTGTCCCATAGGGGGCCGCCCCAGAAGGGTACAAATAGAAATAAAGGGCAAATGGGTTGCGGGCGTGTATATTGCCACATAGAGAAAAAAATAAATAAAAAAGGGGGATAAAAAAGAAAAGTAAACATGAAGTCAATGAAAGCAGGCATACTTATCCACGATCATCCTGTCGTTCAAGCCACGCTATGACTGCCTCAGGGTCCTCAAAGAAGTGTACCCGGTCCTCCCCCTCCACGCGTAGTCGAGCTGGGAACAGCATCGCATACTTTATATGCTTGATACGTAGGCGTCGTTTCGCTTCAGTGAAGGTCTTACGTTTCCTCTGTACATCCGCCGAAAAGTCCGGGAAAACTGCCACCATCTTATTTCCGAATGGAATATTGCCCTTCTCCCTACTAAGGCGGAGAATGGTGTCTCTGTCTCTAAAATTCAGCAGTTTAGCTATGAAGGTGCGGGCCACAACAAACGTGGGTGAGAGCGCTTCTCTGCCATATCTGTCCGAGAGCAGGTTCTCCAGGAACGTCTGGGGGTCTCTCCCCTCTACCCCCTCCGGCAGGCCAATAAAGCGGAGATTACATCTGCGCATTCTATTTTCAAGTTCGTCTTGCTTCTGAAGAAGCTGATTGATTTGAACTTGCATGGCGTCAGAGGAGATCTGTAGGGGGGGGAGGGTGTCCTCCACCGCATCAATCCTGGCTTCGGCCTCCGTGACCCTGTCCCTCAGTTTCTGGAAGTCCTGCCTGACTAAGGATATATCCACCTTTACCTCCTCTATCCGTGAAGTCAGGGTAGTCTGGCAGGACGTAACCGCTTCCTGACACGCTGTTATAGCTTGAAGGAGTCGGGCTGTATCTGACTTCTGGGCCCCCACCTCCTCTCCACGTGCAGCGGCGCCATCTTGGTCTGCCGAATCAGTGTCTGGATGGCGGAATTGCGCTAGTTTAGCTATCGCACCGGAGGACTTCTTCGGCGGCGACATGCTCCCACAATGTGCCCTAGTCAGGGGGTGTCCACGGGGGTCCGTGAAGTAGCTTTAGGAACCGAGGATAACAAGATAGGATTTTCGGCCAGCGGAGCTCGGCTTACACGCGTCCTATCTCATGCCGCTCCAGGCCACGCCCCCCGCCCATGTTTATCTTTACATATAAAATAAATGTATTACAAAACTTGGCGACCATTCACACCTTAACGCGGTGCAGGAAACAACATTGCTTTTCAGGAGATTCTTTATGACGCCCCAAACACAGATTGCCAACGCAGTGTGTTTGCCTGCATCTGATTGCATGGTACTGTACGATGCAATCCAGTTGCAGTGCGTTTTTAACAGTAGTGCATGCAGTACATATCGTGAGATCCAGTGCATTCAAATGAATGGACTGAAAATCACGTCGCACTGAATGGCACAGGTACGCGCGCCAATGTGAAATGGCACTACAAGTAACTACGTGGTTTATTTATCCTGATCTATTAAACCAACAGAAAGAGTTGTGTTATACATTTCAAGTCGAATGGTTGGAGTGAAAGAAAAAAAACGATCTCTGTAAAGAAAAAAATGTAACACCTTTACTGCTGCCTGCATTGCCAAAGTGCACTGTGTGTGTTGAAGAGATAAGTGAAGAATGTTACGCATTCAATTCTTCCAGAAGTGGTTTCCTCTTCTGACCACTGCATTACTGCAGGACACCATAATGACATGGGGGGCAGCAGAACACCACTGAGGAACAGGCAGTAATTGCACAGTAATGCGAGGCTTTCTCCCTGGTGTGGAGTGTCGTGCTCGCCCCCTCCCTTGCACTACAGGAGAGTCAGGACGCTCTCTACGTTGCAGATGGAGAAAGGAGCTGTGTGTTAGTGGGCGTCCTGACTCTCCTATAGTCCAAGGGAGGAGGCGAGCACAACACTCCACACCAGAAAGAAAGCCTCGCATTACGGTGTGGAGTTACAGACAGGAGAACAGGAAGTGAGGATTTCTCAGAAGAAATAAGGACATTTAAAAGCAAAATCAAAGGATGAGGTAAGGGAAGGAGGACTGCACTATGGTAAAGGAAGCTATTTAGGGAATTATTTTTTTTTACCTTTAAAGCGAAACCTTCAGTCAAGTTTTTAACTTTCCATCTATTGAATCTTCTGCCCTTGTTGTTTTAAATTTGGATAGTAAAACATTTTATTTCTGCCAATAGCTACCTTATACAGCTCACTTCCTGTTTCTTGTCTGGTCATTAGCCTAGGCTTATGACCTCATGCTTGGCTCTCTCTCACTATGATGAGAGGGGGGGGGGGGGTGAGTCATAAGAGGGCCAATGAGAGCTGCAGAGCTGGAAGGTTTGCCTCGGTGTAAATCCAGGAAGTGAACAGGCAGCAGCTTCAGCTGCCCACCGTTAAAATGGCTGCAGTCAGACTCAGTGGAGGGAGATTTCTGCAGCATATTTGGCAAGTACAGAATCACAGTATATATAAAATAATATGCAAAGTGGTCGGAGGGAAGCTTCAGAATGGCAAAGCTGTTTTTATTACAAATTATGTGAGCAGACCTCTTTAAGTGATAGGTTCTTTAAAAAGCAAGTGGTTTTGTAGGCGTATTGTGGTAGTTCCCTGTATTCTGTTGCATGCTCCTGTATGTCTACATGTGCATGCTTATTTTCAGGAATGTGCATGCAGCTAGGGGAGTCTGTGTGGAAGGGAGCATATGGATGTACTTGTTCACTTCTCCCACCCACTTGTGACCAGGAGTTATTGAAACCCATGACCTCAGTGACTTTCAGAAAATCATTGAACCCTAAACGTTATTTCTGCCTCTTGTGGTAAGACTTGTGTCACAGACTCTATATTATGCCGCTGTCTGCAAAAAAATACAAGATCCTGTTACAACAGACGCTTACTTTTACAGGAATCCACTGATCAGCCATAACATTATGACCACTGTCAGGTAGTCAAGTGTACAACCTTGATTATCTCTTTACAGTGGGATACATTAACCATTTCAGCTCCGGAAGATTTACCCCCTTCGTGGCCAGCCCATTTTTTTGCAATACGGCACTGCGTTGCTTTAACTGACAATTGCGCGGTGTACCCAAATAAAATGTATGTCCTTTTTTTTCCCGACAAATTGAGCTTTCTTTTGGTGGTATTTTTTCACCTCTGCCGTTTTTATTTTTTGAACACTATGATTCCATGTTGTTGCTCACATATCTATGCAGTGTTGCCATGTTTGTATCGCGATGACTGATTATTTGCAGAGAATGGGGGGATTTGGATACTAGAAAATAAAATGGAGACAATCCATATCCAATTGGAGAGAGTTTGTGAAACAAGAACTTTCCCAAGAGATGGAACCCCTTTAAGTACCTGCCACTGTCTTTACCTGTTAAACCCTCTACTTCTTCCCTTAATGGAGGCGTTTGCATTCTTTTGTGCAACGTGACTTTCAAGTGCAGCACATATTGTGTAGTGTATGTGATAGATTAGCACACATGACCATATGTGTAGTCACTGGCAATTTCCACTGCTAGGTAAAATTTAATGTGCGCATACAATGTACCAGTAACAAATTGGCACATACACTATATTACCAAAAGTATTGGGACGCCTGGCTGTCCACGAGGTTTAGGAGTGTGTCTATGGGAATGTTTGATCATTCTTCCAGAAGTGCATTTGTGAGGTCAGGCACTAATGTGGACAAGAAGACCTGGCTCGCAGTCTCTGCTCTAAATCATGCCAACGGCGTTCTATGGGGTTGAGGTGCGGACTCTGTGCAGGCCAGTCAAGTTCCTCCACCCCAAACTCGCTCTTCCATGTCTTTATGGACCTTGCTTTGTGCCCTGGTGCGCAGTCATTTTGGAACAGGAAGGGGCCATCTTCACAGTGTTCCCACAAAATTGGGAGCATGAAATTGTCCAAAATGTCTTGGTATGCTGACGCCTTAAGAGTTCCCTTTAGTGGCATTATAGGGTCAAGCCAAACCAACATCATAAGCCCCCCCCCACCAAATGATTTGGACCAGTGCACAAAGCAAGGTTCATAAAGGCATGGATGAGCGAGTTTAGGGTGGAGGAACTTGACTGGCCTGCACCTCAACCCGATTAGAACACCTTTGGGATGAATTGGAGCAGACACTGCGAGCCAGGCCTTCTCATCCACAACAGTGCCTGACCTCGCGAATGCGCTTCTGGAAGAATGGTCAAACATTCCCATAGACCAGTGATGGCGAACTTTGGCACCCCAGATGTTTTGGAACTACATGATGCTCAACTACACTGCAGAGTGCATGAGCATCATGGGAAATGTAGTTCCAAAACTGGGGTGCCAAGGTTCACCATCACTGCCATAGACACACTCCTAAACCTTGTGGACAGCCTTCCCAGAAGAGTTGAAGCTGTTATAGCTACAAAGGGTGGGCCAACTCAATATTGAACCCTTCAGACCAAGACTGGGAAGCCATTAAAATTCATGTGGGTATAGAGGTAGGCATCCCAATACTTTTGATAATATAGTGTACTGTATTTGCCGGCGTATAAGACGACCCCCTAATTTTCCAGCTAAAATGTTGTTTTTGGTATATACATATACATATAAGGCGTCCCCCTTCCTACTAGTCATGCCTCACCTCACTGTGCCATTACATGCCAGACTGTGCCAATATTACATACCTCACTGTGCCATTACATGCCAGACTGTGCCAATATTACATACCTCACTGTGCCATTACATGCCAGACTGTGCCACTATTACATGCCAGACTGTGCCACTATTACATGCCAGACTGTGCCACTATTACATGCCTCACTGTGCCGCTGATACATGCCTCACTGTGTCACTGCATGTCTCGAACCCTTACTTTATCCCTGACATGCTGAATCTCAGACCGCGGCCGTCCATTTTCAAGCTGAGTGTAAGGTATATATGACACTACCCTCTGAAGTCCTGTACATCTGGAAACAGCCATTACCAACAAATGCTAGTTGCCAGGCTTCCATAATTTGCATTCCCAGCAATGGCAGGTGACCTATTCTTAGGACAGGTTTCCCTGTAGAACTATAGGCAAAACTTTTTATTTCCTTTTTTGGATAGAGCGAGGGTTAAAACCCCCGTCAGATTTTTCCGTCATCTGTGTCCCATTGCAGAGATGTACCTTCACTTCCTATCTCATAGCCAAACAGGAAGTGAGAGGAAATCACTGCAAATTAAGGGAATTCTTTGGGGACCCCCGGGCTACAAGAACTAGTGCGCCCGTTAGAAGATTTCCTCTATTACTTTTCTGGGGCCAACCCCAAAATTCAGTGTTTTTCTTATACTTTCAATGATAATGGTAAACAAGACAAATATAGGGTGGATCTCCCTAACAGGCTCACACACAGAAATAAAAACTGTCGGGTTCTAATCCCTCCCCACTCACCCAAAGCTTAAAAAATAAATAAAAGTTTGGCCTTTAAAATATAACTAAAAGTTCCGAATATATTGGTCTTCCTCACCATCCCGAGGTGTATTGGAGATTTCTCCTAATATTCTATTGGTAAACAATCAGTGTAGTCAGATGACGGTACAGAACGATCGGCTTTGGACGTTGCTCTGATTGGGCTTTCCATGGGCCCTAATTGTAGCATAGAAGAGTGCAATTGGTATTCTATACTTGCCTTTCCGAATTTCAGTGATTGTCTAGATTACAGGGATCGTCAAACTATGGCCGTCCAGCTGTTGCGGAACTACAAATCCCATGAGGCATTGTAAAACTCTGACAATCACTGAGCATGATGGGAATTGTAGCTCCTGAACAACTGGAGGGCCGTAGTTTGAGGGCCCCCTGGTCTAGAGCCTTTAATGAAAGACGACTCGCTAAGCTACACATTATGTGCATTTATTTCCTGACTGGTGAGGTGGTGCAAGTGCTTGTTGAGGCCATTTTTTGCGGAAAGCCCTTCTGCATATTGTAATCTTCTTCTTCCTAACCTCTTCCCTGGCTTTTCACTTTTCTTTTCTTCCTTCAGGTGTCTCTCCTTCCCTTCTTACTGGTAGCAGCCCCCTTCACCTCAGAAGTGGGCTTTAGATGCTCTCTTCCAAGCAGCTTGCTAACTGCTGTGTTGCTCTGTAACACCAGGTAGACCATCTATTTTGCTTGTTGCACCTGCTGAATTTCCTGCATCTTGTACTGTATGCAATGTTCCTGTAAAACCCTGCAACCTTCTAGGTGTATGACTATTTAATTGTACAGTATGGTATCAGGTAAGCTACAGCACATCGTTGGTGCTTTCTATGTTTGCATTTTGGAACTGGTGGCTTCATAATGGTAAGAACATGATTTGCAGAGTTTTTCATAAATCTACCATCATATGTGTTCCATTAGGTTTATATTGGAGGTAAAAGTGGTTGAAAATTTCAGACCTGAAATATGAACACCGCATATTCCTCTATAGTGTCTATTATCCCACTCAACAGCACTAAGTGTCATTTCTGTCTGCTGCTTTATTCCTCTGCTATCAGCATGAATCGCTTCTCATAAGTTTTAATGACACCAAGAGAAAAATGGTGACAGGGAAGGGATCTCCAGCAGATTGACAGCCTCGGCTCTGTATCCGTGTGGTTTGTGAAAGGGGGTGTGTCCCTTCCCTCCAATCAGCGCTCAGAGCTCTTCTCACTGAGTTCTGCAGAGTGTAACTTCAGCTCCCTGTCCCCTTTTTTCTGACCGCTCAGACAAGATTTAAAAATTCTGGACAGCTGTTGAGAAGAGACTACAGCAGGTAAACAGATACAACTTATGTAGGAGGATTTGTTTCATCTCTGTATCACCTGAGGCCAGTCACTTGACTGGGTATCTGTAAGGGTTTACAACCACATTAACCACTAGATGACCAGCTGCCGCAGTTATACTGTGGCAGGTCGGCTCGCCTGGGCAAATCGCTGTATGTATACGTCAGCCGCTTTAAGACCACTATGGGGCACGCACGACGGAGCTGATGCATGTTCCTTTGCAGCCGGGATGTTCGCCGGACATCCACAATCGCTCCTGAGAGACACAGAATGGAGATCTGTCAATGTAAACCGACAGATCTCTGTTCTGTCAGGGGTGAGGAGACGCATCTGTTCATACTAAGTATAAACAGCGATATGTCTTCTCCTTCAGGCATTGCCATCCCCCCGTTAGAATCACTCCCTAGGGCACACATTTAACCCCATGATCACCCCCTAGTGTTAACCCCTTCCTGGCCAGTGACATTTATACAGTAATCAGTGGCTATTTTGAGCTCTGATTGCTGTATAAATGTCAGAGGTCCCAAAAAATGTGTCAGGTGTCCGATCTGTCTACTGCAATGTCACAGTCCCAATAAAAATTGCAGATCGCCACCATTGCTAGTAAAATATAATAAAAATGCTATTTAGACGCTATAACTTTTGCGCAAACTAATCAATATACGCTTATTGCGATTTATTTATTTTTATCAAAAATATGTAGAAGAATACATATTGGCCTAAACTGAGGAAGAAATTATTATTTTTTTTATATTTTTTGGGGGATCTTTTTTATAGCAAAAGGGAAAAAATATTGTTGTTTTTTTTTTTTTAATTTACGCTTTTATTTTTGTTTATAGCACAAAAAATAAAAACCGCAGGGTTGATCAAATACCACCAAAAGAAATCTTTTGTGGGGGGGACATCAATTTTGTTTTGCTACAACTTTGCACGACCATGCAATTGTCAGTTAAAGCGACCCAGTGCCGTATCGCAAACAATGGTCATGAAGGGGGCAAATCCTTCCGAGGGTGAAGGAGTTAAAGAAAGTGTGCAGTAATAAAGTCCTTTAAAACATAATTTCTTTTGTTTTACCTACTACTGGTGTACGTTTTAGATGTCTTGAAATCCTCTTCCTAAAATTCCCAGCACACAAGACTGTAGGAGAGAGAGACAACAGTTGAGGCTGGTACACACGGGCCAAATATCGGCCAGCCAATATTCGGCCCTGGAAAACCAGCATCTAATCAGCGCTCGCAGCCAATAGGCAGTGTGTTCTGGCGGGGACAGGGGGGTGGCAGTCCCCCAGTCTAAACACAATAGTAAAGTGGAACACAGTAGTTCAGCGGGGAAGATCATCACTTAGTACAGCGACCTCTTCGTGTGTTTTTTTTTCATTCAGTCCACTCGGCAGGTAGCAGAAGTGACAACTGTAGTGAAGTAGTATAGTGGTTAGATAATTAATTAGTAGTTATTATAATGATCATATAAGTTTTATATTCCAGCAGCAACCTGACTCTTCCAGAGAGATGCACTTTTTATTGACTTCTAACACAGAACAAAGTCCAATACTTGCAACAGATGACAAAAATCCAACAGAGTAAATATAACTCGGAGTCCCATCTGTCCTAGATATGTGCCTTCATAATCATGAAATATGACAAGACAGAACTCCAGATTATATTCCCTATAAACTGAATGGCTGAGCAATTTGATTGGCCGTCTCCATTAGGTGTTTGATCTACCCTCTTGTCTTTCAGAGCGACAAATAATGACCCCCAGCCGGAAACAGTCATCAACTGCCCTAATTTGCATTCTTGCATATTAACATTAACAAGTCCCCTTTGATATGTACAATTAGATTAACAGATACCAATGTGGCCTGTACAATCTTTAACACCCTTTTGATGTGTAAAATGGGCTTGTCCTGGAATGCCTGCATGTTATGCATATAACACAATATATAAAATACATACACGTATATATTAATATTACAACAAGTAGGGGTAGGGGGAAGAGCGGTAGGGAGGCCAGTCCTGAGCTGGTACACCTCAAAAAATATGCAAAGTTGCATGATGCTGGGGATATTGGCTCAGGGGTGGCAGTACTGGAGCAGGCGCCCTCCCCTAGCTGCCAGGGGAGTGACAGCTCCAGTTAGGAGGGGGGCAGAGATACAGGAAGGGCTAGCTGGTAGTGGGGGACTCAATTATTAGGAGGACAGAGTGGGCAATCTGTCAGAAAGACCATGGTCACCGAACAGTATGTTTACCGTGCGCTCGGGTTCGGCACATCGCAGATTGGGTGGACAGATTATTGAGCGGGGCTGGGGAGGACACGGCACCAATGACAAAGTTAGAGGAAGGTGGAAAATCCTAAAAGATTATTTTAGGGACTTTGGGAAAAGATTGAGGAATAGGAGCTGCATGGTAGTTTTCTTCGAAATACTACCTGTACCACGAGCCACACCAGAGAGGCAACATTAGCTTAGGGAACTGAACAAATGGCTGTGGAATTGGTGTAGGAAAAAGGGGTTCTGGTTCCTGGAGAACTGGGCTGACTTCTCAGTCGGTTACTTGCTCTATAGTAAGGGTGGACTGCAACTTAATGGGGATGGTACAGCCCTATTGGGAAGAAAGATGGCCACAAAGTTGGAGGGACTTTTAAACTATGTATTGGGTGTGGGGTGGAGGGGGTTAGAGGAAGCAATAGCCAGCAGTGAGCAAAGGACAGAGGGCAATAGTGGAGTCAACAAGGATAATACAGCTGTAATTTCTAATCCTGGGGTGAATGCAAGGACAATTCTAAAACAAAGCATGAGGAAAATTAAAGCGGGAGTTCACCCAATTATGTTTTTTTTTATGTTTTCCCCTTAGATTCCTGCTCGTTTTGTCTAGGGGAATCGGCTAGTTGTTTTAAAATATGAGCTGTACTTACCGTTTTCGAGATGCATCTCCTCCGTCGCTTCCGGGTATGGGTCTTCGGGAGCGGGCGTTCCTTCTTGATTGACAGTCTTCCGAGAGGCTTCCGACGGTCGCATCCATCGCGTCACTAGTAGCCGAAAGAAGCCGAACGTCGGTGCGGCTCTATACTGCGCCTGCGCACCGACGTTCGGCTTCTTTCGGAAAAATCGTGACGCAATGGATGCGACCGTCGGAAGCCTCTCGGAAGACTGTTAATCAAAATAGGAACGCCCAGTCCCGCAGCCCATACCCGGAAGCGGCGGAGAAGATGCATCTCGTAAACGGTAAGTACAGATCATATTTTAAAACAACTAGCCGATTCCCCTAGACAAAACGAGCATCCATCTAGGGGGAAATAGTGTCATGTGCGGGTGAACCTCCGCTTTAAGGGGAAGTTCATATGTAGCCATACAATGCTAGGAGCCTAGCTAACAAAATAAAGGAACCAGAGCTGGTATTACATGAGGAGGACTTAGACTTTGTGGGAATAACTGAAACTTGATTTGACAGCTCACACGATTGGCTGGCAAATGTTCCTTATATTGGAAAGACAGGGAAGGTAGAAAAGGGGGAAGGGTGTGTGGTAGAGCCGAGCGACATTGTTAACGGGACGAGGGGGAGGTGGAATCAGTATGGGTAGAACTTAAGAGAAGAAGCAAGTGGAAATTAATAGTGGGGGTATGTTAAAGACCATGCAACCTGGAGGAGGAGCAGGACCTACTATCAGAGTTAGAAATGGCAGCGAGACTGGGAAATGTCATCGTAATGGGGGGCGACTTCAATTATCCAGATATTGACTGTGCAGAGGGGTCAGCGCACTTATTAAAGGCCGTCATTTCTTGAATGTCTTACAGGACAATTTAATGTCCCAGTTGGTGGTATCCCCAACTAGAAAGAACGCCCTGCTAGATTCATTAATTACGAACGATCCAAGTCTGATCTCAGATGTGGAAATACGGGACAATTTGGGAATCTAGCGTTCATAGGATGATCACATTTAACGTAAAACATAGAAAAAGGAGACACAAGGGTAGCACATGAACACTAATGGGTAGATTCACAGAGAAAGGCTTAAACTTGCAGCGGTGTAGCTTAGCCTGTTTAGGCTACGCCGCCGTAAGTTAGCTAGGCAAGTACATGATTCTCAATGTACTTGCCTGCTAATATACGGCGGCGTAGCCTAAAGCGGGCGGGCGTAAGGGCGCCGAATTCAAATGTGTTGGAGGGGGGTTTGTTTTCTGGTAATGAGGCTTGACCTCACGTTTTTTACGTTTTTTTTTTTTTTAATGCGCCGGGCGCCTACATTTCCCAGTGTGCATTGCGGCTAAGTACGCCGCACGGGCCTATTGATTACGACGTGGACGTAAACGACGTAAATCCCGATTCGCGGACGACTTACGCAAACGATGTAAAAAATTTGAATCTCGCGGCGGGAACGGCGGCCATACTTTAACATTGTTATTCCACCTAATAGATGGAATAACTTTAGGCCTGCTAATGCCTTACGGAAACGGCGTAAAACTACTGCGGCGGCCGGGCGTACGTTCGTGAATCGGCGTATTAAATCATTTAAATATTCTACACCGACCGCAATGGAAGCGCCACCTAGCGGCCATCCGAAAAATTGCAACCTAAGATAGGACGCCGCAAGCCGTCTTATCTTAGATATGTTTAAGCGTATCTCTGTTTGAGCATACGCTTAAACATAAGTCGGCGTAGATTCTGAGTTAGGTCGGCTTATCTACTGATAAGTCGGCCTAACTCTTACTGAATCTACCTATAAAGCCAATTTTTCTGAACTGCGAAAGTTACTACATGACATCAATTGAGACCAAATCCTAGATACAGTATCTCACAAAAGTGAGTACACCCCTCATATTTTTAAAAATATTTTATTATTTCTTTTCATGTGACAACACTGAATTACACTTTGCTACAATGTAAAGTAGTGAGTGTACAGCTTGTATAACAGTGTCAATTTGCTGTCCACTCAACACAGCCATTAGTGTCTAAACTGCTGGCAACAAAAGTGAGTACACCTCTAAGTGAAAATATCCAAATTGGGTCCAAAGTGTCAATATTTTGTGTGGCCACCACTATTTTCCAGCACTGCCTAAACCCTCTTGGGTATGGCATTCATCAGAGCCTCACAGGTTGCCACTGGAGTCCTCTTCCACTCCTCCATCACGGAGCTGGTGCATGTTGGAGACCTTGCGCGCCTCCACCTTCCACTTAAGGATGCCCCACAGATGCTCAATAGGGTTTAGGTCTGCAGACATGCTTGGCCAGTCTATCACCTTCTTTAGCAAGACAGTGGCCGTCTTGGAGGTGTGTTTGGGTTTGCTATGTTGGAATACTGGCTTGCGGCCCAGTTTGAAGGGAGGGGATCATTCTCTGCTTCAGTATGTCACAGTACATGTTGGCATTCATGGTTCCCTCAATGAACTGTAGCTCCCCAATGCTGGCAGCACTCATACGTTTATTTCCCAAAGACAACCTATGTATATGACGCTGAGCACTTAACTTCTTTGGTCGACCATGGCGAGGCCTCTTCTGAGTGGAACCTCTCCTGTTAAACCGCTGTATGGTCTTGGCCACCGCGCTGCAGCTCAATTCCAGGGTTTTGGCAATCTCCTTATAGCCTAGGCCATCTTTATGTAGGTCAAAAATTATTTTTTTAAGAATCTCAGAGTTCTTTGCCATGAGGTGCCATGTTGAACTTCCACTGACCAGTATAAGAACGATAACAACAAATTTAACCCATCTGCTCCCCATTCATAAGCTGGTAAGATGGCACAGGGGGCTAATGCTCCTTTGCAGCAGTCTGTGATTGCCTGTGTCCCAAGGGTTGCAGGTTCGATCCCGGCGGGATCGAACCTTCCGAGGACGGTAAAATGAGTACCATTGAGTTGGGTAATAATGACAACCATTATCAGCGCTTAGACACATCGGCAACGGTGTAATTGGCGCTATATAAGTGTAAGCATTATTATTATTATTCACACCTGAGACCTTGTACTCGTTTTTGTTACCAGTGGTTTAGACATTAATGGCTGTGTGTGGCGTTATTTTGAGGGGACAGTAAATTTACACTGTTATACAAGCTGTACACTCACTACTTTACAGTGTAAGAAAGTGTAGTTTCTTCAATGTTGTCGCATGAAAAGATATAATAAAATATTTACAAAAATGTGACGGGTGTACTGACTTTTGTAAGATACTGTACATTGGACACGGAAGAAAAATGGGAATGCTTTAGGAGCATATTCTGTCCAGTTCTGGTCACCAGTCCTCAGAAGGGATGTGCTGGAACTGGAGAGAGTCCAAAGAAGGGCAACAAAAATAAGGGAACTGGAGGACCTCGATTACAAGGAATGACTGCAAACGCAAAATGTATTGCTTTGCACAAAAGTTATAGCGTTTACAAACTATGGGATATATATATATATATATATATATATATTTTTTTTTAACTAGTAACGACTGCAATAGCATGACTGCGATATTACAGCGAACAAATCGTACACTGGCACTTTTTTGGGAACCAGTGACTCTAATACAGTGATCAGTGTTAAAAATATGCACTGTCACTGTACTAATGACACTGGCTGGGAAGGGGTTAACAAAAGGGTTAAATGTATGTGCCTAACCAGTGTCTTTGTACTGTGTGGGAGGTGCTTTTACTAAGAAAAGGCATGGATTTTAGGAACACAGGGTCCATGCCTTCCCTACTGACATAACGGCACTCTGCCTTGGCAGCATTTCCTATTGCGCCTGTTTCCCAGAAGTGCGGGATCACGTATATAATACGTGATCTGTCTGGCACACAGTGGCTAACCTGTAGCAGTAAAACTGTGTGGTCTTAAAGTGGTTAACCTCAGTTCTTTGACTTGGAACAAGAATGCATGGAGAATCGGTCACTTGATTCCCACTACCTGGAAGCTCAGAGTAATGTTGCCATCTGCAGTGGTGGAAGGAACAGTGAGGAAGTGCAGGCAATTATGATGCAGAATTGCATAAGAGTATGGTGATGAATAGTATGCGCACCACATCCCTGATGATCAACCTTTTCTGGTTTATCTGAATGGCATCCCAGGATTAGTCCGTAGGGTTCAATCTTGAGTTGGATCACTCTTTGCAGCTATAACGGCTTCAACTCTTCTAGACACACTCCTAAACCTTGTGGACAGTTTTCCGAGAAGAGTTGAAGCTGCTATAGCTGCAGAGGGTGGGCCAACTCAATATTGAACCCCATGGACTAAGACGCCATTAAAGTTCATGTGCGTGTAAAGGCGGGTGTCCCAATACTTTTGAAAATATAGTGTAGTTCTCAAAATAATACGCCTTTAAACAAAGATAAATAAGTATACATTCATATATTCACTTTACATAATGATGAACAGTGAAAGGGCGAGGGCACAGCTCTATGCGTTTTTTGCAATTTATCTTCCTCAGGAGAAAACAAATTGCTCTTCGGGATGTAGATACAGTTGTGCTGATATGTGTTAACATTGGGCGGGACATAGTAAGTGTTTCTAATGGTCATATGCTTTAACTTTGAAGAATAATCATCCAAACTTTTGTCTTTGTTTTTAAAGATATATTATATTCAGATAATGATACATATATCACAACCCTGCTGTCAGTCTGTGTGTAACTTACCTACTTTAGCTGTAGAAAGCAGGTTTCTCCTTCCCCTGGCTGAATTTCAAAGTTCTCTGACTTCCTGTTTCTTTTTTCCAGTCCTGATCCTACATGTCCCATGATCCTTTGTAGCTTGGGGGCAAACTATGGGAGTCGCCTGTACCAGTTTTTGTACCAGTTCTGGGAGTTGATGTGGGGGAATCTAGGATTACTGTGGGTGTTTCTGGGCCTTCATGTGGGTGGTGAAAGGTGTAAATGTGTCATAACTCCTCCTGTGCCATTCCTGTCTTGCAGCATGCCAATGAATATTGGCTTACTCCCAGAGTTCATAGGAAGGGCTATGGGATGAAGGTGTATCCTTCATATGTAAATGAATGAGTTCAGAGAGCAGGACTCTGAGAGGGTGGGTTTTGAGGGGTAAGAATCTTCCTGTTCACACTGGTCGGCATATTTAACTGAGCAGGATTGAAGTCTAATTGTGATCTATTCAATCCTGTCAAGCAGCAGCACAGCTAGCTATTGGAACAGGCTGTGTATGAAGGTGGTTCCTTCTTGAATATTGCT
This sequence comes from Rana temporaria, assembly GCF_905171775.1. NCBI lineage: Eukaryota > Metazoa > Chordata > Amphibia > Anura > Ranidae > Rana > Rana temporaria. Next base: position 113,971,866 of record NC_053493.1, on the reverse strand, counting down.
GTGATCTGTGAGGTTTGGACTCGTCCTGTAGGTGTGACTGGGTGGAATTGAATGCTAATTAAAATGAATTCAATCCCACCCACCAACAGAGCTGTTACATTTGCAGAGACAAAGACTAGACGGGAGTGTAACAGACTTTAGCTACTGCAGGAATTGGTTGTGGAAGGAACAGAGTCTATCCGCAGGATATGCAGAGTATCACATGGTACAAAGCCACAACTAAGCCCAGAATATCAGGGGATCTGCAGATGACAGAACAATGTGGTACAGAAGTATGATCTTTGCTGGGATTGATCATTGCATTCACTTCTGGTGAAAAGAACGTTGAAATTTAGCTTTGGTTAAACAATCAATTTTAAAAGTATTCTATACATCATTATTATTAATATTCAAGATTTATATAGTGCCAACAGTTTGTGCAGTGCTTTACAATGTAGAGGGTGAACAGCACAATTACAGTTCAATACAGAAGGGACAGGCGGGCCCTGCTCGTGGAGCTTATATTTTAAAGGGAGGGGAAGGTGGTACAAAAGGTAATCGCTGTGGGGGATGATTTGATGAGGGTGGCTCAGGTACAGTTTTTAGGTGGGTATGGGATAGGCTTCCCTGAATAAATTAGTGTTTAGGGATCTCCTAAAGATGGACAGGGTAGGGGCTGATTGGACATACTGGGGCAGGGAGTTCCAGAGGATCAGAGAGGCTCTAGTGAAGTCCTGGAGGTAAGCATGGGAGATGGTAACAAGTGAGCTAGAGAGCAGGAGGTCCTGGGAGGAGCAGAGGGGACAATTTGGGCGATATCTGCAGATGATGTTGGTGATGTAGCTGGGGGTGACGTTGTGGATGGCCTTGTATGTTGTGGTTGGTATTTTAAATTTTATACGGTGGGGTAGGGGGAGCCAGTGAAGGGACTGTCAGAGAGGGGTAGCAGTCACAGATCGTTTAGCGAGGTGTATGAGTCTAGCATCAGTGTTCATAATAGACTGAAGGGGGGATAGCCTGTGTTAAAGGTAGGCCAGTGAGGAGGGAGTTGCAGTAGTCAAGGCGGGAGATAACCAAAGGGTGAATAAGTTGCTTTGTGGTGTCGTTAGGAAGGCGTGAATTCTGGAGATGTTGCGGAGGTTAAGGCGGCAAGATTTAGTCAGGGATTGGAAGTGAGGGCTGAAGGAGAGGTCAGAGCCGAGGATTACACCCAGCACCCTGGCATGTGTGGTTGTGCCATTGATCTTAATGGTAAAGTCATGGGGAGGAAATATAACAAGTTCAGTTTTAGAAAGATTGAGTTTGAGAAAGTGGTGTGACATCCATACCGATATGTCATTCAGTACTTTTGTTATACGCAAGGAGATCGAAGGAGTGAGTTGAGGAGTGGAGAGATAGATCTGGGTGTCGTCGACAGAGGTGGTATTGGAAGCCATTTTTAGCACCAGAAAAAGTCCTAGATTCTTCTGTTTCTTGGTTACACATATGATGCAGGATTAAACAGCCCAGATAGACATTGTATACAAGCCATCAATAACCATATGAAGGAGGACAGAAAATGTTAATAGCCTGTATGGTCATGCCCAGAAGGCTGAACCTGAAGAGTGATAAACTGAGGTATGATGACCTAATACTCCATGTGTGTCATCTTGAGATACAGTAAAGCTCCAGATTGTGCAACAACTATGTCGGCTCTAACGCTGTAATATGTAGGCCGGAGCCTTCATTGAAGCTGCAGTGTTCATCTGCAATGGTATCTATAGTGTAACTGTCAGTATCTTTATTTATTTTTTGTTGTTTGTGCATTTGTACAATTTGTGTAATAATAAAAATAGGTTTTAAACCGTCTACCAATTAGAGCCTTCTATGTTTTAAAAAATGAAGGTTTTCAAAATTGGCAAGTTAACAAACACATGCTATCGCTGTTAAATCAGACCTGGGCATCAATTACCTCTGATAAGGAAAGTATTAATAAGAAGTAAATGTTTAAATAATTGTGTAGTTAATAAATTCTTTTTTTTTGGTTGTCTTAGGACCTGGCATTGCTGGCTACCTTACTGCAGGGTCTTCATCAAATGTTATGCCCAACAAGCCACCACCAGTGGACCATGAAGTAGGAGATCTGGGATAGACCGCGAAGACTATAAACCAATGAGGATGCAAATAGACCTAATCGCTAATTGTTGCACGAGGGATAGCGCCACAAGTCTTTCCCTCTTCCCCCAGGGTTGATTGAAAGGACTTTATTTTCTGCCTTCCTTGTTTTACAAAGAAAATTGTTATTCCTTTTTGTAATAAATATATTTTTATTTAGGGATAAAGAAATAAATACATCTGGGATGTGTGATTCTGACCTAGCATCGCTATGTATTATAAATTCTGAAAGCACTCTGTGATCAGCTGTCTGGTTACACAAACTTTTTGTTGTCTCCTTTTTTTTTGTATCCAAGCACATTCTGTTCCTTCTTTTCATTTGTTTACAAGACTGTGAATCAAAATAATAATCTCCCTCTGTTCGAAGTTTTATATTCCACGAATTGGCAAAGCTGTGGGTTAGAAGGAAGAAAAGTCTGAAGGGCATTCTGTTTCCGTTTTCTGCCATGTTTGTTGTGGTTGGGCTCACTGAACCAGTACCAGTTTCTGACAGTGTTCATTATTTGTGTCCTTTTACTGTTAATTAACACTATCCTCTCCAGACTGGAGAGAAGAGGATATTCCCGTGTACAGCATAGCTTTACCAAATAATAAAGTGAATATGAAAATGTCAGCCTGTTATGTAAGACCCTAGTGAAATAGTGACATGATTCCTACATTATTATCCAGTATATACAGCTTTCTATGAATGTACATTATACAGATCATACATTCGTGTACATAAAATTTTAAGAAAATAAAGGGAATTGACAACCTTCTTAATGTCATTTCTGTCAAATGCTGCAACATTTTCTAACTTTTTATTTCTAACAAGCGGGTTTTATTTATCGGTTTATATAAAAGTTGTTTAAAAGTATATTGAGTGACAAATGCAATGGAATCTCATGAGGCCTCCAAACCACCTCCAGTCTGGCTAATAATGACATTTCCCTCATAAATGTAAAAATTGGAATTTCTCTTCCATTCATGGACGGACACAGCAGCAATTGACCATAGGGTATTATCCTACCTTTCAGGAGATTGAGTAGGTAGAAAACAGCACTTCAAGTGTTAAAACACTTCTCTCAGTATAGCACCTCCCAGGGGGCGGGTCCCCCGGGTACATCTCTCTCTCTGCATCATGCAGCCCCAGTTTTTTTCTGCCTAGCGTAAGGAAAAGACATGGCTCCTCTGGGCCCATGTGCTATGGAGATTTTTTGCAATTTTTTTCCGCTTTTATTTTTTCCTGCATTTTTGGATCCTGGGATCTTCAATCAACTGCCGACTGGGTGACAGGCTGGATCCTCGATCCTTGTAGTCCCCCCCCCCATGTTCGGCCATCGAGCGTGTGCCGGCCTTTAGCTAAGCGTCCACAACATGCCCCGTTGCTCCAGGGGTGGCCGGTGAGCTATAAGCTCCAGGGCACACATATGACCGGTCTCTATGGCCGAGTCAGTGTGCCAGGCCGTCAGCCATGCCGTAACTGCGCAGACGTTGGGTCTGTCTGGAATGCCTCCAGCCGGTGGTAGCAGGATGGGTAAGTAGTATCCCCTTGCCTTGGCATGGTGGTTCGGCTGGTGCATTCCTGGGGAGGTCGATCGGGGGTCCACCCTACTTTCCTCTCTCCCTTCCTTCCCCGCATTCTCGGTGGCGGCCGTGAGATGAGGGGTCCGCCTGGGGGGCTCCGTCTGCTGTGGGGTGCTGTATGTCTCTTTATGATGCTGTGTGTGCGGGGGGGACCTGTAGGGTCTGGTACGTTTGCCGTGTTTTAGCTGTTTTTTGTCACTATGTGTTTTAAAAACATGTTTGGCCGCCATTTTGCCGGTGACGGCCGCTCTTATTGACGATCCGCGGCCATTTTCTTGTAGCCTGTATGCTGTTTTCTTGCATGTCGGTGGCTATCTTGGAAGGGATTTTGGCCTCTAGTGACCAGAATAACGTCGCAAATGCTCCCAGCACACTTCCTGAGGGACGGCACAGCACGGGCAGCGTTTCTAGCTTCTCAGCAGCACTACAGCCTGGTCGGGTGGTGAGTCCTCTGGGGGGTCACCTACTCTCTGTTGCGGCCGGGAGGGTGGCCTGTGGGTCTTGCCTTGCAGTACAAGGGTGGCATTTACAGTGGGTCAGCATGGCGTCCGAACCGGTGGCTTCTCCCCCATACATGCCAGTGTTAACCCTTAGTGCCCCTGTTCCTAGGCGGCCTTGAGGCATTTGTTGCCAGGATTGAAGCGGCGAGTGGCCAGAAGGGGGGTAAAAAGTGCCCCCTCCCTCCGCCTTCTTCTGGGGATGTCTCTGACACGGAATCAGGCCATGCTACTGCACCTGGCCCTGGTTCCGTTATGTTAGAAGATGCAGGCCTAGCCCACACGGACAGTGAGGATGACTCTGCTTCATGCTCAGCGCATGATAAGGCGTTTGTTGGAGCTCACTGCGGTGCGGGATACTCAAAAACTTGAGGATTTGGCGGAGACATCAGAGACGCAGGTCCCTTTTGGGTTCCGCAAGCCGCCCTGCACCGCGATAGTGGTTCCTTATCTGGACAAATTGTTGTACAAGGAATGGGATCGGCCGCAGAAAGTTTTTGCTGTTCCAAAATACTTTCTCCCATCACCTTCCAGGACGGCACCTGAGAGATGATGGCTCCTCCCTGCAGGAAACACAATCACATGACAGATTAAAAAGCCCCACCCATCCCCTTGTTCCCCAGTATTGATTGTGTTTCTCCAACACAGCGACATGTTTTTTTTTTTTCTAAAAACCTAGAGACCGGGGAGGGTCGAAGGTACCCCTGTGAGACAGGTTCTAGGGAGGGCTGAACTAACCTGTAGGCCTTTTGGTCCAACTCGCAGGTCGCCCCAGGTGAGCATCAGTGCTCTGTGCTGTGGGGATGCTGGTGATTGCTGTAAACCGCCACCATTTCAAATCGCTCTCTTTCCCGGGCAGAACGCTGTGCTCCAAGCCTCGCTCTGAGAAGGAGCAGGAACCGCATCACAGGAAGGGGGCGGTTCCCGGAGGCGCAACCCGGAAGTACCCGAGGCAGCGGTGGAGGGTCGGCTTAAGGAAAGCCTGTTTGGAGGTTTCGGCAGCCAAGGCCCAGTCAACCCCCATCATGGAAGAGGATGGGAAGACGGACACAACTGCTGGCAGATCCAGGTCGGGGTCGGTGAGTACTTATCCCCCTGGAAAGGGAGGAAGGTGGCAGCGAGAGTTCCCGACTTTTAGGGAAAGGCCAGAGCAGGATCTGGATCCCCTCTTGCTTGCTTCCTTCCTCCCCAGTACAAACCAGCAGTCTTAGGGGGAAGACAGAGTAATGGTTGTGCATTTCATGTCTTTTCAGAATCCCCCAGGAGGCCTCTGGCCAGTCTCCTGCTGCTACAGGGCATAGTTCCTCTCAGGCCTCGTACACACGACAGAGTTTCTCGGCAGAATTCGGCGAGAAACTCGGTCAGCGCCTGATTCTGCCGAGAAACTCTGTCGTCTGTACACTTTCGGCCCGATGGAGCCGCCGAGGAACTCGTCGAGGAAATAGAGAACATGTTCTCTATTTCCTCGTTGTTCTATGGGAGCTCTCGGCCCGCCGAGCTCCTCGGCGGCTTCAGGGCTGAACTGGCCGAGGAACTCGATGTGTTTGGCACGTCGAGTTCCTCGGCCGTGTGTACGGGGCCTAAGAAGTGTGGGAATTGTAAGGAAAAACTCCCTAAATCCTATACTAAACCCATCTTCTACAAATGTATAAATAATTTGTCAGGAAAGGAGGCTGCAACAATGATGAAGAGTTTTCTTGCATCCATGCAATCGGAAATGCTAGCAACAGTTGAAGCTTTCCGAGAGGCAGCTGGGCAGTCAGTACAGACTGATACAGAGGAACTTACCCCCAAGGAGGGCACTTCTTCCCAAGAAAGTCTATTCGCTAAGGGTCCAAGTGCCTTCTTCACACCTACACCTATACCCCCTCGTGGTCAGGCAGAGGATGAAGAAAGTGACGTAGTGAGTCTGACCAGGTCTAGACACAGCTCAGGGGAGGCAGACAGACTCCATTAGTCAGTCTTAGGAAGACATACAACTAAGGAGACACCTCTTTGCTGTAGAAGACCTTGAGAGTCTCCTCCAGGCCATTTATGCCACAGAGGAAATTCCCGAGACCCCTAAACCAACCTCGGTACAGGATAAAGTTTATAGGCGTCTAGGTGACACCCAGTCTAGGGTATTCCCTCTACACCGCTCCCTTAAGGAATTAGTCCTACAGGAATGGAGAGATCCTGAAAGGAGAATGGTCAAACAAAAGACCTGGAAAAGAAGGTTTCCCTTTTCCCAGGAGGACGAGGAAGTCTTTTTTTTTTAAGCTTCCTAGACTTGATGCGGCTTTGTCGCAAGTCACAAAATTGTCTGATCTCTCCTTTGAGGATGCAGGAAGTATCAAAGACTTGATGGACCGCAAAGCAGAATCTCTCCTTAGGAAGGCTTGGGAAGCTAATTCAGCAGCCTTAGCAGCAGCATGTGTAGCCAGGAACACCGATATCTGGGTGGAAACACTCACCGAGCATCTGGCTCAGAACTCGGAGGCTGAGAAGGTGGTAGAGTCCCTAACAGTCATCAGGAAGGCTATTGCCTACCTGGCGGATGCAGCAATTGAATCTGCAAGAGCATCAGCCAAAATAGCTCTCCTAGCTGAGTTAACCAAGGCTGCTATCTGGATCAAGGCCTGGGAGGGGGATGCGACATCTAAAGGTAAACTGTGTGGCATCCCCTTTCAGGGTTCTCCTCTGTTTGGAAAAGGCCTAGATGATGTCCTGGCTAGGTCATCAGAAAAAGGCAAAAAGTTTCCGGTGAAACCTAAAAAAGGTTTCAGAAAGACTTTGAGGCCCCCAGGGGCAAGCTAAACAGAAAAACAAAAAGGAACCCTTCAGGCGTTGGAACTTTGGTAAAGGGAATAAAAAGAACAACTTGCTTTTCCCTTCTCCCTAAGCCAGTGACAGTCTAAGTGACGCCAAGATCAGAGTGGGGGGGGGGGGTCGGCTGTCCCAGTTCTTACCTCAGTGGGTAAAGATGTCGAACAGCCCTTACATTTGCCAAATTGTTCAAGAGGGCTACCGTCTAGAATTCTTGGCAACACCCCCCTCTAGGATCACCCTCACACATCTTCCCAGGGATACCCTAAAAAGATCTGCTCTTTTGGAAGGGATACAGGAGCTAGCCAAACAGCTAGTGATAGTACCAGTACCGAAAGATCAACAGTGCCAGGGATTTTATTCCCACGTATTTGTAGTCCGCAAGCCGTCTGGGAAATACCGCCTAATAGTAAACTTAAGAAACCTGAACAAGTTTCTGCCATACAAAAAGTTTACTATGGAAAGTATCTATTCGGTAAGGAAGAACCTCATGAAGGAGGCCTTCTTGGTGACTCTAGATCTCAAAGATGCCTACCTTCATGTGCCGATTCACGTAGATCATCAGGCTTTCCTAAGGTTTTCTATAGTGATGGAAGGGGAAACCCTCCATTGGCAGTTCAGGGCACTCCCATTCGGGCTAACTTCCAGCCCAAGGATGTTTGCAAAAATCCTAGCGGAAGCAGTGGCTTTTCTGCACCTTCAGGGTATATCTCTTATACCCTATCTGGACGTACAAAGCAGTGTCAGTCCTGAAGAGTTTAGGGTGGATAATAAACACAGAAAAATCCTCCCTCCAACCAGAACAGGTCAAGGCCTTTCTGGGATACATAGTGGACACCAGACAGCAGAGGCTTTTCTTGCCAGAAGACAAAGTGGCAAAACTGGCCTCAGCAGCAGGGGACCTAATAAAAAAAAACCATGGCTCTCCAGAAGAGATGTTCAGAGAGTTTTAGGTCTCATGTCTGCAAGCATACCAGCGGTAGTCTGGGCCCAACTTCATGCCAGGACACGTAATTTATTTTTCCTGTCCTCTTGGGACAGACAGAGAGAGTCCCTAGACCAAAAAATTATGCTCATCCCCCAGGTCCTGGCTTCCCTGGAGTGGTGGACTTTTCACCAAAACCTGAAAGAAGGGCAACCATGGGCTCAGTGGAATCCAGTAAAGATTAGCACGGATGCCAGCTCTTGGGGGTGCCCACCTAGGAAAGAAAAAAGCCCAGGAGCAATGGGACAGCTCACAGGTCATCCAATTACAGGGAGCTCAGAGCGGTGGGGGAAGCCTTAATAGCCTTCCAGGAAGACATCAAGGGCAGAGAAGTCCAAGTAAGCTCCGACAATGCTACAACGGTAGCATACTTGGGTCAGCAGGGAGAGACCAGGTCCAATCCTCTACTAGAACTATCCTAGGAAATCTTGGAGTGGGCAGAAGGGAGAGTTCTCTCCATCTCAGCCATACACATAAAAGGGACGCGCAATATAGAAGCAGACTTCCTCAGCCGTCAGCAGTTGAAGCAGGAGGAATGGGAACTGAACCCGGAGGTATTTCAAACCCTGGTACAGTGCTTCGGAAATCCAGAAATAGATTTGTTTCCCAACCGTCAAAACAGGAATGTAAAAAGGTATTTCTCGATTTCCCAGGAACTACAGTCAGAGGGTCTGGATGCACTATCCCAGGCCTGGCATTTCAGGCTGGCTTACGCCTTCCCGCCTGTGATGCTTATTCCGCGGGTCCTTCAGATGCTCAGCAGGTCTCCCGGACAGATTCTTCTGATAGCCCCGTGGTGGCCAAGGAGAACTTGGTTTGCAAACCTAAGGTCCATGGCGGTAGTAGAACCGCTAAAGCTTCCGTACAGGGCAGATCTCCTCAGGCAGGGCCCAGTACTTCATCCAAAGCCGGAATTCTTTCAGCTGGCAGCTTGATTAGTGAGCGCCAGATTTTGAAGCGTAAGGGCTGCTCAGAGAAGGTCATTAGTACGCTTCTCCTGAGCAGAAAACCAGTAACTAGAAAAATGTATTAAAAAATTTGGAAGACCTTCTATTCCTGGGGTAAGGATAGACAGGTCACTTCAACCTCTATCCCAGTTATCCTGGACTTCCTCCAGGAGAGGGTAGACCTGGGGTTGAAAGTTAGTACCCTTAGGGTCCAGGTAGCAGCCCTCTCAGTCTATCTCGATCGAAGATTGGCTAAAGAGGACCTCATTAAACGTTTTTTTTGTTAGCGAGAGAGAGTTTCTCCAGTCCAAAAATATCGTTGTCCGCGCGGTCCTGCGATGTGGCTCCTTTTTTTTGCGCTATAAACAAACAGAGCGACATTTTTGAAAAAAACAATATTTTTTACTCTTTGCTATAATAAATATCCCCCAAAAAAGACCATTGTCATTTTCACAGCAAACAGTGCTATAAAAATGCATTGATTATTGTGAAAATGACAATTGCAGTTTAGGAGTTAACCACTAGGGGGCGCTGTAGGGGTTAAGTGTGACCTCGTGTGTGTTTCTAACTGTAGGGGGGCCGGACTTGTGACGTCACTGATCGTCTGTTCCCTGATATAGGGAAAGACTATCAATGACACTGCCAATGTGAAGAACAGGGAAGGTGTGTTTACACACACCTCTCCCCTTTCTACAGCTCCTGTGACCAATTGCGAGACTCTGGCAGCGATCGGGTCTGTGGGTCCCGCGGCCGAGAAGCTGGGCACCTAAAGAGGAGGTGCAGGTACGTGCTTGTGCCCAGCCGTGCCATTCTGCCAACGTATATCGGCGTTAGGCGGTCCTTAAGTGGTTAATAAATTTTAAAGCGGTAATAAACCCCAAACCAAAATGTAATATACTGCAGCTTACCAATCATTAAATGTGGTGGCTGCAGTAGTTTTCTTTTATGCTTTTCCCCCTCCCTCCCCTTTCACCTGGTGATCTGGCCAGTAACACACCTGGAGTGCCCCCGCTCTGCATGATTGACCACAAGGTTTACCATTCAACAGCAGCATTATTAGTCACGGAGGTATTAGATGAACTAGTAGCAGATTTAGATAAACTAACAACTACCAAACTCCAGCTAATGCTTTATGATCAGTTACAGCAGTTTTTTGGGGGACAAAGGTTTTACGTAAATATAATCCGATCATTGTAAGCACCCCTTCTAGTGTTAAATGGTTTGTTTCTTCCCTGTATTTGAGAAATTCTGCTGGACTTGCATCCTGGATCACTATAAAATAGAAGACAGTCTAAAAAAAAAAGACAATTAATGCTGTTTACTACCACTTTTAAACTGACAAGTATTTACAGCACTTCACTTTAACCACTTGCCGGCCATCGGTTTTATTACGCGAATCACCGTAGGTGTACATCTCTTCGTGCAAAAGATACAGTGGGCGTGTGGCTGGCAGCCGTGATGTCCGCTGGCCATCCGCAATCGCTCCAGAGAGCCAGAACGGGGATCTGTCAATGTAAACAAACAGATCCCAATTCTGTCAACGGAGTACAGAGTGATCGTCTGTTCCTAGAGATTAGGAACAGTGATCTCCCTGTACTCCTTGTCAGTCCACTCCCCCGAGGAAACACATTTAACCCAATGATTTCCCCCCAGTGTTTACCCCTTCGCTGCTAGTGTCATTTATACAGTAATCAGTGCATTTTTTATAGCACTAATTGCTGTATAAATGTCAGTGGTCAAAAAAATAAGTAAAAAAAAGTGTTCCGATCTGTCCACCGCAATGTCGCACTCCCACAAAACAATTGCTGATCACCGCCATTACTAGGGGGAAAAAAAGCCATAAATATATCCCTTTTGTAGACTGTATACATTTTGCACAAACCAATCAATATACGCTTATTGGGATTTTTTTTTTACCAAAAATATGTAGCAGAATGAATACATTTTTTTTATAGATTTTTTTGGGGATATTTATTATAGCAAAAATTAAAACAATTTTTTTTCAATTGTTTATAGCGCAAAAAATTAAAGCCGCAGAGGTGATCAAATATCACCAAATAAAGCTCTATGTGGGGGGGGGGGTTTAATTTTGTCTGGGTACGTCGTGGCACAACTGCGCAATTGTCAGTTAAAGCGAGGCAGGGCTAAATTGCAAAACAATGGCCTGGACATTAAGGGGGTAAATAAAACCTTCTGGGGCTGGAGTGGTTAATACAGGAAGATACAGCAAAAGGGAATGCAGAATTGGGTTAGGAGTCTATTCTCTTCTCCCAAAGCTGGAATTAAGATAAATTAAAATACTCTCAGAGCCCTTTTCCATTAAGAATGGAACACGCCAGGGATGCCCATTGTCTCCGATTATCTTTATTTTGACACTGGAGCCATTTCTCAGAACAATAAGGGCCAATTCAGACATTGGAGGTATCAGAGTGAAGGGAAGGGAACAAAGTGGCCGCATTTGCGGACGACCTGTTTTTTATAACCCGCCCAGCTCTTTCTTTGCCGCCATTAATGGCTGAAATTACCAAGTATGGAAGATTGTCTAATTTTTTTGCTTTTAGATGGACATATTCTCATATAAGTTACATCTCAGGACAAAAATACCCAATAGATTAAATAGGATATTTGAATTGAATTTTGTGCCCCTGGTCCGACAGATTAAATTAGATCTACAGAAATGGGATAAGGAGGTGTTTACGTGGTTTGGTAGAATCAACATAATCAAAATGAATGTAATGTCAAGATTACTATACCTATTACAGACCTTGCCTATTAAGATCCCGGTGGGATACCTGAGAGAGGTGAGAGTAAGACTGGCAAGGTTTGTATGGGCCGGAAAACCCACTAGAATTTGCAGAGATATTTTGATCTTACCAAAAGAAAGAGGTGGGGTAGGGCTTCCGACCCAGAGGGGTATTATGAGGCAATACATCTAGCAAGAGTGTTGGACTGGTGTGCACATCAAAAAGAAAAACCATGGGAACACATGGAACAAGCAATAGTGGAGGTACACCTGGAGGGATTCATTTGGCTAAAAAACACGATAATACCGCAAGCAGCAAAGCAATATCCGACAGTAGGAGCGACACTTAGGGTAGTTAAAGGATACTTAAAAAAGTTGAGACATCTAACTTGTTGAACCCGATGACTCCTATCCTGGGTAATCCAGAGTTTGAAATGGGACTAAAGGATAAAAGTTTTATGACTCTAAATCGACAGGGTAAAAATAGACTGATACATTTCACGGTAGACAATCAAGTAATGTCTAGAGAAGAGTTGGACTGTGAGTTTGGAGAAAGTTTAGACTTTTTCAGGAGAATGCAGTTAAATGCATTTCTCAGATTAATCTCTATGCGAACTAGAGAAATAACCACACCATCTAAGTTTGAAAACCTATGCTTGAAAGGAGAGTCAGTGAGACATGCAATATTGGCATTATATACTATGGTGATCGAGTTGAAGGCCCCACAGAACCTCGGTTACATACAGGCATGGGAAAGAGAGATGGGGGTCACTTTTTCAGAAGCACAAAAAAAATAAGATCTGTAGGTATACACATAAGGTGTCAATAGCAACGAGGTACCAAGAGGGAAGCTATAAGATTTTGAGCAGGTGGTATAGAACTCCAGAAATATTGAAATCGGATATATCCACAGACCTCTAATCTCTGTTGGCGGTGTCAAGAGACTGTAGGCACTATGATACACATTTTTTAGGAATGTTCAAAAGTAAGGAATTTCTGGCAAATGGTATTAGAAACAATAGAAGAAATTATAGATGTGTCACTTGGAGATAATCCAGCTGCCTTCCTTGCTCTTTGATATCCCTCTATCAGCGGAAAAGTTTAAAAATTCATTGCTGAGACAAAAGCATGCATTCCAGCTCTCTGGAAAAGTAATGTTTCTCCAAGCAAAGCAAAAGGATGGCAAAAATAGCGGAAGTACAACTAATGGAAAACCTTACTATGAGTTTGAAAGAGCAGGAAGACAAGCATCGGCAGATATGGGCTCCATACATCGCATACAGGGAGCGGACAGGATGAGGAGAGGAGAGAGGGTGGAGGGAGAGACCAACAGGAAGGAAAGAGCCAAGAAAGGGAAGAGGGGAGGAGACGGAGGGGGAGGGGTGGGGGGAAGTGTTTTTGGCTCCTTTTTTTTTTATGTTTTCTAATCTAAAGATTAAACCGATATTCTCGGTTTATTTCTTTCTTGGGGGGAGGGAAGTACGTAGTGGAAGGGTTAGAAGGAGAGCTAAATCACAAGGATATAACTAAGGATAGAGTTAAAATAATAAGGTCATAGATAAAGTAGAAACAGGAGATAGGAGAAATTAAATATGATTAAGAGTAAAATAAGCAGAATATATGCATAAAATGGTTTATTTGTAAAGATGTATGTGTATCTTTGTGGAAAAAAAAAAAACTTTAAAATAAAAGAATTGAAAAGGAAGATACAGCAAATGGCAAAGTTCACATCAATAGGATTACTGCACAGATCTGAAGAAAATACACAAAACATTAAAACCCAAATATACACTTGCCTTTTGTATTTAGACAATATGGGGCAGATCCACAAAGCGAGTACGCCGGCGTACTTTCAAATTTCCCGCGTCGTATCTTTGTTTTGAATCCTCAAAACAAGATACGACGGCATCTGGGTTAGATCCGACAGGCGTACGTCTTCGGATCTAAGATGCAATTCTTCGGCGTTCCGCTGGGTGGCGTTCCTGTCGTTTTCCGCGTCGAGTATGCAAATTAGCTATTTCCGACGATCCACGAGCAGCCGTCGCATTTTTTTACGTCGTCTCTAGTCGGCTTTTTTCGGCGTATAGTTAAAGCTGGTATTTGGTGGCGTACTCAATGTTAAGTATGGCCGTCGTTCCCGTGTATAATTTAAAAATTATTTTTTTTCGTTTGCGCAAGTCGTCCGTGAATCGGGCTGGACGTAATTTACGTCCACGTCACAAAAATTGACGTCCTTGCAACGTCATTTAGCGCAATGCACGGTGGGAAATTTAGGAACGGAGTATGCTCAGTTCGTTCGGCGCGGGGACGCGCTTCATTTAAATGAAACATGCCCCCTACTCGCCGCATTTGAATTCCGCGTCGTTACGCCGCTTACGCCACCGTAACTTACGGCGCAAATTCTTTATGGATTCGAACCAAAGCCAGGTAAGGTACGGTGGCGTAGCGTATCTCAGATACGATGCGCCGGGCAGATCTTTGTGGATCTGCCCCTATGTTCACATCTTGGACTTGAGCTTATAGAACAGGATAGGTGAAAAAAAAGAGATTTTTAATACAGCTTACCTGTAAAATCTTTTTCTTGGAGTACATCACGGGACACAGAGCGGCATTCATTACTATATGGGTTATATGGAGTACCTTCAGGTGTAGACACTGGCAATCTCAAACAGGAAATGCCCCTCCCTATATAACCCCCTCCCATAGGAGGAGTACCTCAGTTTTGTAGCAAGCAGTATGCCTCCCAAAATGGTCCTCAAAAAAGAGGGGTGGGAGCTCTGTGTCCCGTGATGTACTCCAAGAAAAAGATTTTACAGGTAAGCTGTATTAAAAATCTCTTTTTCTTTATCGTACATCACGGGACACAGAGCGGCATTCATTACTATATGGGATGTCCCAAAGCAATGCTTACAATGAGGGGAGGGAGAACATCTCCAAGACAAAAGGATTTAATTTAGAGATATACTCAAATCATAATAAATCCAACTTAGTTGAGAAAAATAATTTTAAATTTTAAATTTAACTCAAACAAGAGGAGCCCCCGGAATCCGAGGGTCTCAAACTGCAGCCTGCAGCACTGCCTGCCCGAAGGCAGTATCAGTATTCCTTCTTACGTCCAACTTGTAGAATTTTGTAAACGTGTGGACAGAAGACCAGGTTGCCGCCTTGCAAACTTGAGCCATAGAGATCTGGTGGTGTGCTGCCCAGGAGGCGCCCATGGCTCTAGTAGAATGAGCCTTTAATGATACTGGAGGAGGCAACCCTTTCAAGCCGTAGGCCTGAGTGATTAATTGCTTAATCCACCTAGAAATGGTGGACTTTGCAGCTGCCTGCCCCTTCTTGGGCCCATCCGGTAGAATGAACAGCACATCTGTTTTCCGGATCTTCTTTGTAGCTTTAAGATAGGCCTTCATGGCCCTGACAATATCCAAGGTATGCAGCAACCCTTCCTTTCTGGAAGTAGGTTTAGGGAAGAAGGATGGTAATACCAAATCCTGGTTCAAATGAAAACTGGATATGACCTTCGGTAGGAAGGAAGGATGAGGGCGGAGAACGACCCTGTCCTTATGAAAAACAAGATATGGTTCCTTACAGGATAAGGCTGCCAGCTCCGAAACTCTTCTTGCGGAAACTATGGCAACCAAAAATACTAACTTCCTTGTCAGTAGAACCAAAGGAATATCAGCCAACGGCTCAAACGGTTGTTTCTGTAAACTTGACAGAACAAGATTTAAATCCCACGGACAAAGCGGGGATTTAACTGGAGGTCTAATACGTAAGACCCCTTGAAGGAAGGTCTTAACCAGCGAGTGGGTGGCCAGCGGCCGCTGAAACCACACTGACAGAGCAGAAATCTGTCCTTTGATTGTGCTTAATGCCAATCCTTTATCCACTCCTAGCTGGAGAAAACTTAATACTCTATCGATGGTAAATTTGCGAGAAAGCCATCGCTTGGACTCACACCAGCCTACATAGGCCTTCCAGACCCTGTAATAAATCACCCTAGAGACCGGTTTCCTGGCTCTGATTAGGGTAGAGATTACTTTCTGGAGACAGACCTCTACCCCTGAGAATCAGGGATTCAGCTTCCAGGCCGTCAAATTTAGATGCCGTAAGGCAGGGTGGAGGATCGGACCTTGCGATAGCAGGTCTGGCCGTAGAGGAAGAGTCCACGGGTCTCCCACTACCATCCTTAAGATTAGTGAGTACCATGCCCTTCTGGGCCATGCTGGAGCTACCAGGATGACTGGTATGTGCTCCACCCGGATCCTGCGCAGCAGGCGGGGTAGTAACTGGAGCGGGGGAAACGCATAAAGAAGTTTGAACTGATGCCAAGGGCAAACCAACGCATCGGTTCCGCAGGCCATCGGATCCCTTGAGCGGGATATGAACCTGTCTAGTTTCTTGTTGAGTCTCGATGCCATGATATCCACGTCCGGCACTCCCCATCTTTGGCAGAGTGCTTGAAAGACTTGTGGATGCAGAGACCATTCCCCCGGCCATAGAGTCTGGCGGCTTAAGAAGTCCGCCTGAAAGTTGTCCACTCCTGGAATGAATATTGCCGATATGCAGGGCACATGAGCCTCTGCCCATAGGAGAATCAAGCTCACCTCTCTCTGAGCGGCTTGACTCCTGGTTCCCCCTTGGTGATTTATGTATGCCACGGCCGTGGCATTGTCTGATTGAATTCTCACCGGGAACCCCTGCAATTTTGACGTCCAAGCCCTGAGGGCTAGTCGAGCAGCTCTGAGCTCCAAGATGTTGATGGGCAACTGCTTCTCTGGCTTTGCCCAAGTACCTTGGCGAGTGCAACCATCCAAAATTGCTCCCCAGCCCGTCAGGCTGGCGTCTGTGGTCACTATCTTCCAAGCCACTGGGCTGAAAGACTTCCCCTTCAGTAGATTCTGAGGGTCTAACCACCAACACAGACTTTGTCGGACTCTTGATGAGAGCGGCAACGGGATATCCAAGGCCTGTGGCCTTCTGCTCCATGCTGACAGGATGGCTGCCTGTAGTATGCGAGTGTGGCTCTGGGCGTATGGTACCGCCTCGAATGTGGCCACCATCTTGCCTAGTAACCTCATACATAGGCGAATAGTCGGTTCTTTCTTGCTTAGAACCAGTAGGATTAATTCCTTGATGGCTTTTACCTTCCTCAGAGGTAGGAACACTCCTTGTTGTTCTGTGTCTAATCTCATGCCGAGATATTCCAACTGCCTTGTGGGCTGGAAAGCTGACTTTTCTCGATTTAGGACCCAGCCGAACCTCTCGAGGTATTGGACCGTGAGGGCCACTGCTCGCTCCAAGCCGGGAGACGAGTGGTCTATGACTAGGAGGTCGTCCAGGTATGCTAGGATCGTGACCCCTTGGATCCTTAGCTTGGCTAGGATCGGAGCTAGGACCTTCGTGAACACCCGGGGGGCCGTAGCCAACCCGAAGGGAAGCGCCACGAATTGGAAGTGACGCGAAGCCACCATGAAGCGTAGATATCTTTGATGTGGCTGATAAATTGGAACATGAAGGTAGGCATCCTTTATGTCTATGGACGCCATGAAGTCGTCCTTCTGGAGTGTGGCAGCTGCTGACCGCACGGATTCCATCCGAAATGAGCGGATCTTTAGATATGCATTTACCATCTTTAGGTCCAAAATTGGCCTGACATCTCCATTGGATTTTGGGATGATGAATAGGTTGGAGTAGAAACCCAGCCCCTGTTCCAGGACTGGTACCTCTACTATTACTTCCTGGGAAAGTAGATGATCTAATGCCGATCTTAATGCGGCTCCCTTTTCCGGATCGTTTGGAATCCTCGACTTCTGGAAATGAGGAGGAGGAAACCTTAGGAAATCTAATTTGTAGCCTGTGGCCACGGAAGACCGTACCCACTCGTCGGGAATGCTGGCTTCCCAAATCTCTGAAAAGAGTCGCAGCCTTCCCCCCACCTTCGTGGGTGGGGGCGCCCCTTCATAAGGTTGGCTTGGGGGCTGGTTTTGCTGGTTTGCGAAACCATTGCCTTTTGCCTCTAACAGCCTGTCCTTGTGATTTGCTGTTGAAGCCGAAGTTTGCTTTTGCAGGAGGCCGTCGATACTGCTTGGCATTAGAGGGCCCCTGCCCAGGGGAATACTGTCGTTTAAACGCAGGTCCCTGAACCTTCTTCTTAGTTGGCAAGAGAGTACTCTTGCCGTTTGAAATGGTCTGAATGTATTTATCTAGGTCTTCTCCGAAGAGTCGTCCTCCATGGAAGGGGAACCCTACCAGGAGCTTCTTGCATGGGGGCTCAGCCTCCCAGCTTTTTAACCATAAGAGTCTTCTCATATGGATAAGGGATAACGATAAACGTGACGCTTGCTGGATAGAATCCTTGATTGCGTCTACCGTAAAACATATGGCCTTAGGGACATCCGAAAATTTTTCTGCCTGCTGGGCCGGAATAAGTTTAAGCATCTGCTTAAATTGATCCGATAATGCTTGAGCGACCCCAATCGCAGCCACAGCTGGCTGTACTACTGCCCCTGCAGTAGTGTAGGAGTTCTTAAATATTGCTTCCAAGCGCTTATCAACTGGATCCTTGAACACCTGTATGTTTTCTACAGGGCATGTTAACGATCTGTTAACACATGAGATGGCTGCGTCCACTGCAGGAGTAGCCCATCTTTTGGAAAATTTTTCTTCCATAGGATATAGGACAGAGAACCTTTTAGGTGGTAAGAAGATCTTATCTGGCTTGTTCCAATCTTGGAACAAAATTCCCTCTAATAGAGGATGGATCGGAAACACAGCATTGCTTTGAGGCGCCCTCAGTGAGCCCAAAGCTGAAACCGTCGATACCTGGAGATCTGGTACTGGCAAGTTGAATGCCCTATGGACCAAGTCCGACAATCCTTGAATCCACCAGCTCTCCCTCAGGGAGACTGCCCCAGACTCCTCTGTATCCGGATCTTCGATCCCTGAACCTACTTGGTCCTTGTCCAAGAGGTCGTCCAATTCCCCTGAGGAAAGGACCTCCTCTTCTGAGGGTCCGCGCTCGGGCGACGGAGATCTATTCCGCTTACTGCCCCGCATTGCGGCTATCATTTTACCCATGCTTTTCTGCATCTCTTTTAAAGAGGTGAGTAATACCTCCTCCGTGACCATCTTAGGGTTGGACTGACCCGCGTCAGCTCCAGCCCCAGATCCCGATGGCCCCAAGGCTCCCTGTGGGGAAAGCAGCGGCATAGCTTTGTCCGAGACCTCAGACTCTCTGGGGGAATCCCCACCTCTTGTACCCTCTGACCCGGATGCCATGGTACAATACCGAGGTACACCTGCTACCTATTGGTATTTGGAACTATAAAAGTTAATTGCCCAAACACCTGTTTGGGGGATAAAAAATGCTTCCTCTCCCCTAGATGACTTTTTTTTTTTTTTTTTCGTTTTTGTTTCAAATCCAGGAAAGAAAAAACATTCTGTCCCCCTGAGTAGTATTGCAAAGAAAAACTATGAGATGGAAAAGAAACAGCCTATTTCTAGGCTTGAAAAAACAGTCCTCTGAAGACTGCAATATCCTTTCTGGCCACTGTGTGTCCTCGGCGCCCCGTGCTGCCGCTCTGGTCTTTCTCCTCAGTTCCAAAGTATTGAATGGAACAAACAAGGAAGGGCCGCCCCTTCCTTAAGCCACTGACCCGCCCTTCCCCCCCCAGCAATCTCAAACAGGAAATGCCCCTCCCGACAGGGGGGGGGTTTGGGAGGAAGGGACCTCTCTGTTCCAGCAAACTGCAGCCTGCAGCCTGGAACCATGAGGAGGTCAGCGTTTTGCCTGCTTTGCAGGCTCTGAGGAGGAAGACTGAATGGAGCATCGCCTGGAGGC
This sequence comes from Rana temporaria, assembly GCF_905171775.1. NCBI lineage: Eukaryota > Metazoa > Chordata > Amphibia > Anura > Ranidae > Rana > Rana temporaria. The sequence goes on along the minus strand of NC_053493.1, from coordinate 113,952,344 downwards.
TTGCAGGTAAGCACAGCTCTCTGACACACACATATATTTTTATATAACACAGGCCCCACTCAATGCTTTTCCAACACTACAAGGGAGGTCACATCTTATGGGGAATAATACATAGAGAGCCATCCTATCTTTATGATATGTGACTAGTTTGCCAGATGCAGTGCATAACTTTAGGCATGTCCCCTGTGACCCCCCAGAAAAAAACCTGCTAAGAACCAAGTTCCGCAAGTTTTCCCCTCACTTACCTGCTCCATGCCGCAGGACTTTGCCAAGCAAGAGGCCCAATCTTCCCCCATCTCCGTGGGGCTGTCTAGACCTTCAGGCCCTGGGTTCCTATGAAGGATCCACTGTCCTGGGCCCATATAGCACCCTGGCAACAGAAAACATTAGGCACCCAAAGGTTTCTAAGTTCTGGGCCCAGGGTCCAGCTCTCTAAAAAGAAAAGCATTATGGGCTATACCCCAAGGGTTTGGGGTCCGGTTACTGACCACTTTAGCGCTGAGGCTTTTTTGGACAGAACCGGTAGCTCACCTAATCCCAAGGATGCGGAGGCAAGCTAAACCATGACTAACACCTAAGACACTGGCGTAAAAACTGAGGTACTCCTCCTATGGGAGGGGGTTATATAGGGAGGGGCATTTCCTGTTTGAGATTGCCAGTGTCTACACCTGAAGGTACTCCATATAACCCATATAGTAATGAATGCCGCTCTGTGTCCCGTGATGTACGATAAAGAAAAATAAATTTTTTGAAGTGCCGAAATTTCACAAACCAAGATCTGCTGAATGCACTCAATAAAACATTAAATGTACATTTAAGTAACTTTTTTTATTATTATTTAATTTACATTAACATTACAATCAAGAGGTAGTATTTTTATGAACACAGAATGAATGGAAAATACCAGCCTTGTAAAAATATTTTTTAAAAAAATGGAAATTTATGTACAGAATACTGCAATTGTACATGCAGTAGGATCAAAGTAGCACAATTTCATCTGTAAAGCCTCTAGAAAGATATGGGTAAAAGACAGGTCAAACATAACAAACGTCTGTGATGCGACTTAAAGTGACTATTACAAATGCTATAAAACAAAAAAAGATTTCATTGTGGAAAGTACACACAAGTTCTTCTGTACATTTATATTAACAATGTCTGCTTTCAACAGACAGACATTTATAGGTATATACAAAGACAGACACAAAGCATGTTAGCTTGTCTATTGATAAATACCAAAACGTGCTACACACCCCTGAGATGTCAGTAAGCAAGGAGACTCACCAAAAGGCACAACACAGCTTATAGCTTGAGTGCATTACAGGGACAATCTTTTTGCCAACTCTTGCTAGGTCTTTATTTTTAGATGTATCTTACATTAAACCCGCATTTTTTTTAGTGTTGGACAGAGTAGGAAATTGTTGCTGCTTTCGTCAGGCTTTCAGTATTGTAAAAGGGGAACCCTTCCTAGGAGGAACATGCTTTTCTATGTGGTCACTAGGACAAAAAGAGACTAGTAATACTTCAGGTATAGAGCTATAAGAGTGGGAAAAGATTGCTGCTCCTCGTGTCCCCCACAGACACACTGCGACTCGTGTCCCCAGGTATGAGAAATCTCTCCAATAGGGAGGGACATCATAATGATTAAAAAAAAATAAAAAATAGAAGCGACAAATGTTTTATCTTTACCTACTCCACCTTTATTTTTTTTAAGAGGTGGAGTAGGTGAAGATAGAACATTTATCACTTTTTTTTTTTTTTAAACACTAGTAGAGTTACACTTTAAAGTGCACTTGTACCAAGACTATGGTCATTAAAAGTATTGACATATTCTTAATGTATTCTTTATTTATTTTTAAATTGCAAACAGGAAGGTTTTTGCAGAAGAGACATACTATCCCAATGCAATAAAGGCTCCTTACCTTTCTTTTTGCAATCTTATCTTTTGTGTATAGTGATCTGTGCAGTTCCGTGTACAATCTCAGCATCTGCCAGAATAAACTCCCGAGGGAGTTACAGCATCCTAGGCGAGCCACTTAAGATGGGGCCGAGTCCAACAAGAGTCAGGTAGAAATTAATGTCTTGCTGTTATTCACATTGAAGTTTATTGTACTGAAATGTAGAGCTACTACGTGACAGAGTATGCTTCTAATTCATAAAATTCTCAGATGGTCAAGTGGATTGCTATTCTATGCACATATTTACAGATATAAGACAACACATATAAATATAAATAAGGGAAATGTTAAAATATTCATCTTAATTCAGTCTGGACCGTTTTACATCAGTGGCATCACCAGAATTTTTCCTCTTTCGGGAATTCCCTGCCACCTGAAGGTAGGAGACTGCATCGGGAAGGCAGTAGTTGCTGGCAGGAGGCGGTGGGTCCTTAGAAGAAAGAAATACTTTTATACTGGAAAATATTCTACAACCAAGGACCAAACTATGAATAAGAGTGCTAGTTAGACAAACCTTCATGAGGTAATCCGCAATGTATTCTGGTTTCAAACAGTTTACTCCTTGTGCGGCAGCCTCTGCTACACTAACTCTGGCGTCTTCGGGTTTCAGTTTACCAAAGTCTGCAAACAGATGCGTTGTCTCTTTGAACAGAGATGACGAGTAGCCAACGAACACCTATATGTACATACAGAATGGAGAAAAAGAAAATGCGTCTTAACTTTTCATAGGAATTCAGAGAGATACAATAAATTAAGCCTTATTTACTAAAAATGTAAAACAAGAACACTGCGGTACACTTGCACTGCAAGATCACATGAGCAAGCAGATGTATTTGTGCATAGTGAATGGGATCCCTTATCCTAGCTACCAAACCGTACACTAACATTCTTAACTTTTTTTTTTACAACGGTTCTAAATAAAATGCACCAAGGAATTGGTGCATAAACGTTTAAACTGTAAAGAATAAAAAAAAAAAAAAAAGGACCACAAAAATACTAAAACGCACATGTGTCAGGGAAAAGGGAGTAGCTGCTCCAGGTGGGAACCCAGATGAATATCCTCCGTTGCAGACAACTCAGGTGCAGGCAATGCACTTGGCAAAGCAGAAACAAAGATTGTCTCTGGACAGCCGCACTCTGAACAAATTGTAGCCTTTTATTAAAAGAAAAACAGCACTACAAGTCACAGCAAGATAAAATAAAACCTGACTGCTGACGCGTTTCGCACTGAAACTAGTGCTTAGTCATAGCTATGACTAAGCACTAGTCTCAGTGTAAAACGTGTGTGAAAGGGGCCTTAGTCTTTTTTTTTTCTTTCAGTCACTTGTCAAGATATCAGTACATACATTAGCAGAACTACTGCCATAGCAACCCACACGGCACTATGAGGCCCAGAGCACCGGGGAAGGTGGGGGTGAAAACTGATCAGGAGTAAAACAGGATGAGCTGTTCTTTAGGATCTGTTCACATCTACCGTTCAGACACTATGCTAAGTTCTGGTATTACTCCCTGGCTATCCGTGTGTCTCATGCGCCAGGACAAAGTTGCAAGTGATCTCCTCCCAACATCCGCTAGAAATTTTCAGCTCTAATGTAATTCATCGGAGACAGCAGCCATGGGAGGAGACAGTGCAAGGAACCACGGCGCAGTGCGGGAGGTACTGACTACTACTAACTTCCATGTTTGCAAGAATTATGCTGGGGAGTAGTGATGGGCCTTGGGGGGTTGTGTGTACTAGTACAAGCATTGAATCTAGGGGGGTACAATTGTTAAAATTGCCACCAATTAAGCCTGGGAAAGGACAGAGGTAGGAGGGAAAAGGGTGTTTAAGTTACACCAGCTTCATTGGTGACAGTGTAATTAAAATCCCCTCTAGTATTTATATATAAAGCTTTTGTGCCAGGCTGACAATCTTGCTGCTAAGAGGCAATGGCTTAGTGCTGTTAGTCTGCAACAAGAAGTGCTGTTACTGGCTGGATTTACAAGGAAAAAACACTGCAATAGATTCACAAAAACATATCTGCTTAAGAAATCTGTATGACGTAAGACATTATACCAAACGCGCAAACATTTTAATGTAGACAAAATGAAACAGATACAGATTAACATACCTTGGCCCCCCCTGACTGGAGAAGACGTTTGAAGCCAGATTCTTTTGCCTGATCAACATTTAATATAACTTTCCATCCACTGAATGCTCCCTGTAAATAATCAAGAGGTTAAAAATCCATCCCAAGATTATGAAAAAGAAAAAGCAGGCAGCAGTCACTCACTCCTAAGCACTAGATCTTAAGGCTGCATTCACACCTGAGTGTTTCAAAGTCATGTGTTTTACCACGTTTTTGTTCAGGTCACCAATGTAAAAGGCAGGAAAACACCTGTAATCTGCCCCAAAGAAGCTCATGTTCTTTGTTGAGATTAGGGCGTTTTGCTTTAGGTGACAAAATGCTCAGATGTGAACAGGTGCCATTGAAATGAATGGGCTTTTGTTTGGTGGGCATTTTTCATGATTTTTGGGGTGTTTTACAAGCGTTTTTTGGAGCTGAAAACTCTCAGGTGTGAATGCAGCCTAAATGGTTAATTTCTAAGTGAACTGTATAATAGCATTTTTGGCTTACTTGTAAAAATCTATTTCTTGGAGTACATCACGGAACACAGTCCATCTTCATTAATCCTTACAAAGAGGGTTATGCTGCCTGCTACGGGTGATTGGACACTGGCAAAAAGGACAGGCAGTCCCCTCCAAGGCATAGCCCCTCACTTGTAGGAAGGGCTTCAGTTTTGTGACAAGCTGTAAACCCAAATACAGAGAGGTGGAATCTCTGTGTCCCATGATAACATTTCAAGAAAAGGATTTCACAGGTAAGCCAAAATTTCTATTTTATAATACATCATGGGACACAGAGCATCTTCAAATGTCCCAAACACTTGAATATGAGGAGAGGGCAACAAGCTAACAGGCCCCATAAACCAAACCAGAAGATCCGGGAAGAATCTCCCACAGTAGCCCAAATCACACTGCGACCAAAAGTAGCGTCCCCAGTGGCTCCAACACTAACCTGGTAAAACTTTGTAAAAGCGTGAACCGAAGACTAGATAGTAACTTTGCAAACTTGAACTACTGAAGCTTTATGACCAAAAGCCCAGGAAGCACCCACTCCTGTTAGAATGAGCGGTCACCGAAAAAGGTGGAACCTTTCCTTTAAAACCATAGGCTTGAGAAAATGGGAAACTCTCCCCCCCCCCCCCCCCCCAAAAAGGCAGACTTCACAGGTGAAGATTAGGCTTCTCCAGACACACTGATGACTAAAGCAGCAGCTGCCCCTGGTTTTGTTTACATTCATCGGTCAGCAGGGAAACCTGCTAACAGATGAAGGAGTCATCGGTTAAGGATGCAGCAGCTCAGCTCCTTAACTGATAATTGCTGCATTCTTTTGTTTAATTGTCAGCAGGGGAATCCCACTGACAGTTGAAAGAACCAAGTCGGAAGGCATCGGTTTTTAGTATTGGTGCATTTGCAGGAGTACAGGTACTCGATCAAATGCTTTGAATTGGCACAGATACTGATGCAACCCTACATAAAAGGTTAGGACAAAGCTTGTTCCAGACTACGATGCAGCACTCATACCTCCACAGTGTCCATCTCTTGTTTTATCCTTTGTAGCTTCTTCCTCCATCGCATTGCTGACTCTGCCAGCAACCGCTGCTGGGGGGTGATGCTACTGATAGCATTCAGTATCGAGTTGCTTCCCCACTCATAATCATCCTCCTATGGGACAAATACATGTATCCATCAATAACAAGAAATAAATATATGTTCCGATACTACCCAGAGTCAAGTTTTGTTTTATCATCTATTGTTTCTGTGTAACAATGTTAAACGATTTACTGCTGAGCTTTATGCCAGTTTAACCGTACATTTGTCTTTCTAGGTCATGTATGGATGGTTATCCATATTGTTGATTGTTAAGACAATGCTACATTAGTATGATACAAAGGTTATTTTGTTAAAACTACCAATAAAAATAAGTTATAAAAACAAAAAGGTTGCTTGGCAATGAAAATTAATATTTCCAAATATGCCAAGTCACAGCTACTGGACATACTTTTTCATTCCAAAGCATAACACAAAAAAAATTTTCACTCATGGTTAGTGTTTGGCTGAAACCATTTATTTTCAGTCAACTGTGTTTACTCTTTAAATCAAATGACCCTGATCAAAAGTTTACATACCCCAGTTCTTAATACCGTGTATTCCCCCCTTTTAAATTCAATGACAGCTTAAAGTATTTTGTGGTATTTGTGGATGAGGCTCTTTATCTTTCTCAGATGGTAAAGCTGCCCATTCCTCTTGGCAAAAAGCCTCCAGTTCCTGGAAATTCTTGGGCTGCCTTGCATGAACTGCATGTTTGAGATCTTCCCAGAGTGGCTCAATGATATTGAGGTCAGGAGACCGAAATGGCCACTCCAGTCCAGAACCTTTTATCATAGGCCTTGTTGACTCTTCTCCAAATGTAGCGTTTATGGTTGGGGCCAAAAAGCAAAATTTTGGTCTTCTCACTCCAACTGAAGGTTTGAGGCTTGTCTCTGTACTGTTTGACGTATTGCAAGCGGGATACTTTGCGTCATTTGCATAGTAATAGCTTTCTTCTGGTGACTTGACCAATGCAACCCTTTTTTTTTCAAGTGCCTCCTTATTGTGCATCTTGAAAACCACACCACATGTTTTCAGAGAGTCCAGTATTTCACCTGAAGTTAATTGTGGGTTTTTCTTTGCATCCTGAACAAATTTTCCTGGTAGTTGTGGCTGAAATTTTAGTTGGTCTACCTGACTGTGGTTTGGTTTCAACAGAACCCCTCATTTTCCATTTATTGCCTAGAGTTTGAACACTGCTGATTGGCATTCTAAAATTCCTTGGATATCTTTTTATATCCCTTTCCTGTTTTATACAGTCCAACTACCTTTTCCCACAGATCCTTTGACAATTCTTTTGCTTTCCCCATAACCAACAATCCAGAAACATCAGTGCAGCACTGGATGAAAGATGCAAGGGTCTGTCAGGAGTCCAGAAACTTGTTGACCATTTACACACACACACACACACACACACACACACTAATTACAAGCAAAAAAATCACAGGTGAGGATGGTTACCTTTAATAGCCATTCAAACCCTTTTGTGTCAACTTGTGTGCATGTTATCAGGCCAAAATCTCCAGGGTATGTAAACTTTTGATCAGGGTCATTTGGGTAGTTTGTTGCCATTATGGATTAAAAAACAGTAAGCACAGTTTATTTATAATAAATGGCTTCAGCCAAACACTAACCATGAGTGAAAGAAAAAAGTTTTTGTGTCATTCATATTCTCTGAAAAATGGCCAAGAAATCAAATTCTGCCAGGGTATGTAAACTTATGAGCACAACTGTATGTGTCTCTCTCCACATAAATTATATATTTATTAAGTACTCTGCAATACATGCACATTTTCTCATGTTTTGTCCCTTTAAACCCATTACAGAAAAATAACTGTTGTGCCAGAAATATAAAATAAAAACCAAAAATATCCACGCTAATGAATGATAGCGTTAACACAGCTTCTGACACAAATCTCCTTCCAAAAAGACAAAACAAAAACATTGGGACTTTTTATTAATTCATAGTGCTGCACTTTGTGATTTAGGAAATATAGAATGTTCCTATCTTCCTGGCTGAGCTGACAACACAGGAATTCTAAACAACATTCTGACAAGAATGAATTCTAAAATCCTAAGCATGCAGTATAAGCCCTCCATACTAAATTAGTAACAGATTATAAGGCACACAGACCCCTTCTCATCTCCATAAAAACTTTGTGTAAAAAGGAGACATCCGCTTACAAGATTTTTGGCAAAACCAACATGTAATGGTTTGCACTCATTGATCAGATATAATAAAACCCCTTTCAATTACATGTTGAGCAGACCAAAAGGGGGCAAATAAAAAGTTAGGGTTTGCTTATACCCCAACAGAGACCCTGTTGCCAATTCAGGGCAAAGTGACAGGGCAGAGTCCACTCTTGACCAGTTATACTCATATTCCTAGTGGTTCCCCGCCATGCTTTCTTCTGTTGCAGCAGCTGCAAAAATACCTTGTGCTTCCAAGTTATAGGGGGGCATTTGACCTCCCATCATCCATTAATAAATGTGAACACATCAAAATTGTTCCGTAAGGCTGGGTTCACATAAATGCAAATTGGACGCAGGTTTCTCCGCACCCAATTCACATGAAATGCGAGTGTGATCAGCTCCCAATGAAGCCTGTTCAGACATGTCCTTGGCGACCACAGTCTGGATTCAAAAGGGTCCTGTGCGTGTTTAGGTTCGGTTCAAGTGTGAATTCAGGAAAAAATTCAGACCTGAATTGCACCTGAATCGGTAAACAAACACGCACCGAACCCCAGGCATGAACCTGCGGCCACATATTTGAACCCAGCCTAAAAGCTCTGACACCTAGTATTTTACTGCTGCTGCAATGGAAGCAAAGTTGGGGGAAGAACTATGAAGATGAATATAACTGGTCAGGGGGATGGTTGGGCTTTAAAGCGACCCTGTCATCCTGGTGATGGAATTTAACTCAACATTATGATGCAAGAAAAAGTTTACAGACTCCTTCAGTTGAGAAAGCGTTACAAGACAGAGACGAACCTGAATGAAGCGTTTTGCAGCTCGGCAGGCTTCCAAATAAGATCTATGAAGCACCCATTTTCCAGCAGCCATTGAAGCAAGATATTTCTCATTACGGAGGGGTTGGCCAACAATGATGTGAGTGCAGCTTGGATCAAAGCACTGCTTATCTATTACTATTCCACCTAAAAAACAGAGAATGACAGCAGTAAAAAAAAAAAAAAAGTTAAGCCATTTAAAGGGGTTGTAAAGGTTCGTTTTTTATTTTCAAAATAGGTTCCTTTAAGCTAGTGCATTGTTGGTTCACTTACCTTTTCCTTCGATTACCCTTCTAAATGTTTTTTTTTCTTTGTCTGAATTTCTCACTTCCTGTTCCTCCTCAGAACAAGGACTGTTCAGACAAGGACAGAAAATTCAGACAAAGCAAAAATCATTTAGAATGGAAATCGAAGGAAAAGGTAAGTGAACCAACAATGCACTAGCTTAAAGGAACCTATTTAGAAAATAAAAAACAAACCTTTACAACCCCTTTCAGGCTTGTGTATGCTTGTTTGTAAAGACGACCAAAAAAAAAAGGGGGGGGGATTATTGAAATACTGAAGCAGACATTGGTTTACCTAGCTCCTCAATGAGCTGAGAGTAATCAATTCTTTCCTGAGGATTTAGGGAAGAAAGCTGGAATCTCCTTTCCTTTTTATCCTCTTCTTCCACTGCTGGCTTCTCACACTGTAAATAAAATGACACCAGTCACCAATTGTGCTCTAGCCTAACACAACCCAACCTGCATGCACTAGAGAGACATAAAAGTTGACTACAGAAATCAGAGACCATTTAGATGTGCCATCCTGATACCACTAGAGGTCAACCGATATGGGTTTTTCTCTGGCCGATGCCGATATTTAGAAATCGGGGCAGCCGATGGCCGATATATGAGGCCGATTTTTGCGGCCGATATATGAGGCCGATTTTTGGATTGGGATGCATTGTGGAGGAGGATGGATGGTGCTGGGCGTGGGTGGGAGATGCGTTGTGGAGGGGGAAAGATGGTGCTGGCTGTGCCTGGGGGATGCATTGTGGAGGGGGGTGGATGAATGGCGCTGGGCGTGGGTGGGGGATGCGTTGTGGAGGGGGATGGATGGTGCTGGGCGTGGGTGGGAGATGCGTTGTGGAGGGGGAAAGATGGTGCTGGCTGTGCATTGTGGAGGGGGATGGATGAATGGTGCTGGGTGTGGGTGGGGGATGTGTTGTGGAGGGGGATAGATGGATGGTGCTGGCGGTGGATGTGTTGTGGAGGGGGGATGGATGGATGATGCTGGCCGTGGAGGGGGGATGCGTTGTGGAGGGGAAGAGATGGATGGTGCTGGCTGTGGATGGAGGGAAGGGGGTGGATGGATGGAGCTGGCCCTGGGTGGGGGATGCATTGTAGAGGGGGGTGGATGGATGGAGCTGGTCGTGGGTGGGGGATGCATTGTGAAGGGGGATGGATGGATGCAGCTGGCCGTGGGTGGGGGATGTATTGTGAAGGGGGATGGATGGATGCAGCTGGGTGTGGGTGGGGGGGATGTATTGTGAAGGGGGATGGATGGATGGATGGAGGTGGCCGTGGGTGGGGGATGCATTGTGAAGGGGGATGGATGGATGGAGCTGGCCGTGGGTGGGGGATGTATTGTGAAGGGGGATGGATGGATGGAGCTGGCCGTAGGTGGGGGATGTATTGTGAAGGGGGATGGATGGATGGAGCTGGCCGTGGGTGGGGATGGATATATATATAAAATGAGTGTGTATACAGGAGAGGGGTGTGCTCTAACATGTACACACTGTTCCCTCCAGCACTGCCCATTGGATGACACTTGTGAGCTCCCACGTGAGTTGGAGTACTATGTACAATCACTAGAGAGCCGAGGCACCTATCAGAGATGATAGGAATACTGTACATTACCCCAGTCTCCAGCAGCACGAGAAATTAATCCTTCAGCCACGCTGCTAGTAGCCTGCGCACCGGCCCCGCCCCCCCCCTACCTCGGCGGGCTGTAGCAGAAAGCAAACTTGTCACAAGCCCGAGCAGCTGCAGTAGTTGTCTGCGCGAAGAGATCACAAAAGCTTCCTGCATGCTGGGACGGTGGCGGGATTACTGAACATGGGCTCTAGGCTACGGCTGGAGCCGTAGCCTAGAGCCCATGTTCAGTAATCCCGCCACCGTCCCAGCATGCAGGAAGCTTTTGTGATCTCTTCGCGCAGACAACTTGTACTGCAGCTGCTCGGGCTTGTGACAAGTTTGCTTTCTGCTACAGCCCGCCGAGGTAGGGGGGGGGCGGGGCCGGTGCGCAGGCTACTAGCAGCATGGCTGAAGGATTCATTTCTCGTGCTGCTGTAGGGCTGCTGTAGGTGGACTGGGGTTTAGCGTTGCAGCCGAAAATCGGCCGATTTTTTTACAATAATCGGCCGATGCCGATTTCTTAAAAACTGCCAAATATCGGCCGATATATCGGCCGACCTCTAGATACCACTACCGATTTCTCTTCTCGAGTATTTTTTAACCATGTATGCTACGATTGCCCCAGCATACAAGTTACATTAACCAAGAAAGAAGGGAAAAATGCAGTCCTACATGTGGGTCATTGACTTACTTAGATTGAAACAGTAGCAATCGGGTAAATATAGCCAACAAAATGATTGCCATTTTCGTTAAAGTGGAACTTTAAGTCAAAAATAAGGGCAAATAGGCAGAAATTTTAATACAGGAGAGACATGCTTTCTCTCTTCTGCATTAAAGTTACTTACCTGCCTGTCCACCCAAGTAAGTTGTGCGCACTCGCACAGCTCACTGTACAAATTCGGCAATGCTAAATCTCACTGAACACCCGAGCATGCGTGGGAGCGACGTCTCACCCTGCCAATGAAAGTACCCAGCAATCGAGATGTGAAAGTCACCTGCCCGCAGAGGGGCGTAAAGTTCCACTTTAAGTTTTATCAGGCAGGTAATCCAGGTCGACATGAGGATTAGCAATTGATCTGGCATAATCTGGAAGGGACTATATAGGGATAAATTAATTCATTATTACCGTTTTAAGACAAAGTAAACCGAGAATAGCTTATTAAAGCGCATCTGTCTTTGGGCCCTTCATTCTATGTACAGTCACTGGCATTTTTCTGCACCAGATCTTTACCAGCCACCATGAGGATATAGAAAACAATTGTTTCCTATGTTCCCAGCACAACATCGGTGTGCTGTATGTTGCAGAAAAGTGCAGACGAAAAAGTTCGTTTTTTTTTTTACAACTGTGTCAAAATGTACAATATGGATGAAAATGATCACACCAATTCTTACAGAATTAGAGAAAATTATTCAAATATGCAGTTGGCTCAATAATTGAAACAGTACCATTTCTTTGGGTTGAGGAGCTACAGGAGGATTGGCAAGTGGGAATGCAATGCTTGGAGCCTGTGGGGTGGGGATCAGGGGGTCCTCCTTAACTGGAGATTGGAGGTCCAGTCCTTTTTTTGAGGCATCTCTGGCTGAAGTATGCTCTAGCTCACATGCCTCTGAAATTTAAAGTAAAAAATAAATAAAAAAAGTTACACCAGTGATCAGGATACAAAATCTGTAACACTAGGTGCCAACTGCCCTTACCCATTTCGGCTATCTCTGTATCTGTTAAAGATTCTTTAAAATGAGAGGAGTCAGTAACTTGACCTTTCTGATGCAGCAAAGGTTCTGTGCACTGGGAGGGACTGTTAGGCCACTGTAAGTTGCTGGCCAGCTTGGCCCTCTCTTCCCTTGCAGTTGGGTCATCCCAAATAATTTGCTCATTTTGTGATGGTTCTGTATTCAAATCTGTTAAGGTCTGTCGAGAATTTCTAAAAGAGAAGCAGCACATTATTAGAGTAAGGCAGGTGCAATGTTGGATTTAGGATGTTTGCTGTAGGTTTGGACATTCTTTATGGTAACAGCAGATACAATGGACACTGCAACGTTAAAGTGGTTTTAAAAAGGTCAAAGGTTTTTAACCCAATAAACTCTCTTATGGTAAAAAATAAAAAAACAAAACAAATAAAAAAAAAAAAAAAACACACACACACACACACACACACGTGTGAAGCTCCCCGACTCCCCCGAGCCACGATCTGTGTGTCTATGGATGCACAGAGCCGGCTCAGGAGCAAACGCACACAAGTTCACACTTATAGCAAGCGGCCTGGCATGGTGGGCGCTCGGCGGAGGCAGGGAGCCAGGAGTGCCAGCGGGGGTCCCGAGGAGGATAAGGGCTTCTCTGTGCAAAACAATTTTACAGAGCAGACCACTTCAGCCCCGGAAGGATTTACCCCCTTAATGATCAGACCATTTTCTGCTATACGGCACTGCATTACTTTAACCGACAATTGCACGGACGTGCATTGTACCCAAATAAAATGCATGTCCTTTTTTTTCCCCACAAATAGAGCTTTATTTTGGTGGTATTTGATCACCTCTGTGATTTTTATTTTATACGTTCTAAACAAAAAAGAGCAATGATTTTTGAAAAAAAATAAAAAAAAACAAACACAATATTTTTAACTTTTTGCTATAATACATATCCAATACAAATCCCAATAAGCTTATATTGATTGGTTTGCGCAAAAGTTATAGCCTCTACAAAAATAGGGGAAAGATTTAGGGACTTTTAAATTTTTTTACCGTTTTTTGTAGTAATGGCGGAGATCAGCGATTTTTAGCAGGACTGTGACATTGTGGCAAACAAATCTAACCCCAAGTGACACTTTTTGGTGACCAGTGACACCAATACAGAGATCAGTGCTATAAAAATGCACAGATCACTGTATAAATGGCACTGGCAGAGAAGGGGTTAACACTAGTGGTGATCAAATGGTTGAGTGTTCCCCTAGGGACGTGCTCTCTAATGGTCAGGTGGAGCGGACTGACTGGGTAAAGAGAAAGATCACTGTTCCTGATCACTGGGAACAGCTGATCTCTCTCTCTCCTCCCCTGTCAGATTGCCTCTGCCTCTGTGAGGAGCAATTACAGGTGGCCGGCGGATATCGCGGCCGCCAGGCACATGCATCGGATCCCATGGCGCACTCGCCACCTGTATCTATTACATGAAACAATGTACAGGTACGTTGTTCCGCACAAAAAATAGGATTTTTATAACAGCTTACCTGTAAAATCCTTTTCTTGGAGTACATCACGGGACACAGAGAAGCATAGCATAGTAATTACTATGTGGGTTATAGAGTCTACCTTCAGGTGATGGACACTGGCACACCCTTAAGGCAGGAAGTTGCCTCCCCTATGTAACCCCTCCCATACCGGGAGTACCTCAGTTTTGTAGCAAAGCAATAAGTGTCCCAAAATCCCCATCAAGAGGGGCGGGAGCTCTGTGTCCCGTGATGTACTCCAAAAAAAGGATTTTACAGGTAAGCGGTTAGAAAAATCCTATTTTCTTTATCGTACATCACGTGACACAGAGAAGCATAGTAATTACTATGTGAGATGTCCTAAAGCAATGCCAAAATGAGGGGAGGGAGACCCCAAAATCCGCCGGGCGCCATCAGACGTGAGGAATCAAACTGCAGCCTGCAGCACACTGCGCCCAAAGATGCCTTCCTCACTCTCTTATATCCAATTGGTAAAATTTAGTGAAAGTGTGGACTGACGACCAGGTCGCGGCCTTACAGACCTCAGCCATGGAGGCTTGATGATGCACTGCCCAGGAAGTGCCAACCGCTCTAGTGGAGTGCGCTTTAACCTCAAACGGAGGAACCATTCCTTTCAATCCATAGGCTTGAGTAATGACCTGTCAAATTCATTTAGAAATAGTGGACTTAGACGCTGCCTGTCTGCTTCTGGGACCTTCCGGTTTCCAAATCTGAGCAGTAGCTTTAAGATTTTAACTGCTCTCAGTACATCCAGAGTATGCAATGATCTTTCTGTTGCAGAACTAGGTTCTGGAAAAAAGAAGGGGGAACCAGATCCTGGTTCAGATGGAAGTTTGAAACTACCTTGGGGAGGAAGGCCGGATGAGGCCGCAGGACCACTCTGTCCTTGTGAAGAATTAGGTATGGCTCTTTACATGAAAGGGCCGCCAACTCCGATACCCTTTTAGCCGAGGCTATGGCTACCAAGAACACCACCTTCCTGGTTTAGAGGACCAAGGGATTGTGAGCCAGAGGCTCAAAGGGTTGCTTCTGTAGGGCAGAGAGAACCAGATTCAGGTCCCACGGGCACAAGGGGGTTTTAATTGGAGGATTAATACAAATCACCCCCTGTAAGAAGGTCTTAACCAGAGAATGTGTAGCCAGTGGCCTTTGAAAAAATATTGATAAGGCCGAGACCTGGCCTTTGATGGTACTCAAGGCTAATGTCATGTCTGCCCCCAACTGCAGAAACTCCAGTATTCTGCCAATGACATACCTGCAAGGATGCCACCCTTTGGCCTCGCACCAGACCACATATGCCTTCCAAACTCTGTAATAAATAAGCCTAGATGCTGGCTTTCTGGCATCAACTAGTGTAGACACTACAGAATTAGAGAGACCCCTCCTTGAGGATATGGGTTTCAACAGCCAGACCGTTAAATTTAGAGACCGTAAGGAAGGGTGGAATACTGGCCCCTGGGTCCATGGATGTCCTATTAACATCTTTACAATCTCTGCGTACCAGGCCCTTCTGGGCCAAGCTGGAACGACCAGAATCACTGGTTTTCCTTCCGACTTTATCCTGCGAAGGAGGCGGGGTAACAATTGCAGCGGAGGAAACGCATAAATTAGGGAGAACCAATGCCAAGAGATCGACATCTGTTGTTCCCCACCTCTGACAAATTCCCCCGGAAAATGTCTGGGTGAAGAGCCCACTCTCCTGGGAGCAACTGTTGGCGACTTAAGTCTGTCAATTGTCTATTACCAGAATGAAATCGCTGATATGCACGGGACATGCTTTTCTGCCCAAATCAGGATCTGGTCCACCACTATTTTGGGCTGCACGACTCCTTGTGCCACAATGGTGATGTATATAAACATGCCACAGCTGTGGCATAGACGGATTGAATCCTGACTGGGAACCCCCGCAATCTGTCTGTCCATGCCGATAGAGATTCGGGCAGCTCGTCTAGCCCTAACAGGTTGATGGGTAGAGATTTCTAGGAGACCGACCACTTTCCCTGGAGAGATCGCTTCTCCAGGACTGCACCCCAGCCTAGCAGACTGGCATCTGTAGTCACAACTCGCCAAGATATTGGAACAAAGGACTTCCCTTTTAGCAAATTCTGGGGAACCAGCCACCAGCAAAGGCTGCGCCCGTGCACAAGGTGCTGCTGTCAGCCAAGAGCCAGCATGTGAGACTTTGAAAAAGCGTTTGATCGCAAAACATGTCAGTCACGGCTAATTTCTATCTCCATAGACTGCCACTGTAGTTGAGCCTTGTCCATGTCCTGCACCAGGCTCATCCTCACCTCATCTACGGGCATGTATCAGCATTGCTACCATCGTCATGCCTCCCATTGGTCCAATCATTGTTTTGGTTGACGTCATTGGAGCGCGCCTTGCTCCTCATTGGACGGCTTCCCGGCGACGCTGCACGTGCGTCAGGGACCCTTTCGCTGTAGCGCGGCTCCGGTTATCAGGCTTTGATACAGGTTTGCCTGTCAGCACCTGCATCCGTGCGAGTGTGGGTCTCATACCCTTCAGAATCATCTCGCCAGCTCTGGGTCCCCCAGGTCACGCGCTCCTACAACATCTTGCCGCAGTAGGTAGGCTGCCCTTTCTGACAGGTACTGTTGAGCCGTTACATTACACTTGCATCTCCTAATTGGATTTTGACGGTTATTGTGATGCAAATGTGACAGGATAACCCAGGTGATTCAGGACTGTTAACCCTTCCATCACAGACTCCTCAGTGGCATCCCATTGGATTATGCATTTAATTCATTAGTAATTTTATATTGATTTTATATATAATTTATTTTATATACATTATTGTGTGCCCAACATTATTGTGTGCCTAATTTTATGTAATATCTATGTCAATTGATTACGCTATAAAGTTTTATGTCTTTTTTCCATTGAGCGCTGCTTTTTTGTTGTTGTGCCAGCATGTGAGGGACCAGGCAAAACCGTCCAACAGCCACAGCCTTGGAGGAACCTTTCCCTGAAAAGACTATCAGCATAGGAGGTGGATGCCCCCAGGCAAGTACCCATAATAGGTAATCCTCACAATCACTGATACACACAGGACAAGTCATGTAAAAAGAGAGGCACAGACAGGCAAACCCAGGCAATCTAGCATAATGGTTTAAAGGAAGGAAACTTTCAGAACCAAGTTCTGAAGAACCTTCACTTACCTTATCCAACGCTGCAGGACTCTGCAAAATACAGGCAGTCCAATCTTCGCCCATCACGGTGAGCTGAGTCTGCAGACCTTCAGGGACCGAGGTCCATGGACAGGAACACCACACCCCTGGACCCGTAGCGCACCCCATCA
Source organism: Rana temporaria (assembly GCF_905171775.1). Taxonomy (NCBI): domain Eukaryota; kingdom Metazoa; phylum Chordata; class Amphibia; order Anura; family Ranidae; genus Rana; species Rana temporaria. The sequence goes on along the minus strand of NC_053493.1, from coordinate 113,935,249 downwards.
GTAAACTTTTGGTATTGGGTATGACCAAGCACTGAAAACCCAGGATCCAGTCCTCAAATGAGGAGCATTACAGGCAAAACCCTGTTCTTCTCAACCGAGGCCCGGGTACTGTCCACTTTGGCTAAGAAACACTTTGGACGGATCCGGTTTCTGTGGAGGCTTTTTAAATCCAGCATGGATCCCTCCAGTAGAGCTCCTCAGAGCACATGTTCACTCGTGACCAACACCTTAGACACTGGTGAAAAAAAACTGAGGTACTCCCGGTATGGGAGGGGTTATATAGGGGAGAGAACTTCCTGCCTTAAGGGTGTGCCAGTGTCCATCACCTAAAGGTAGACTCTATAACCCACATAGTAACTACTAGGGGTGCAACGGATCGTCACCGATCCGTGATCCGAACGGGTCGACCCGTTCGGATCGGCACACCCCGCGATCCGCGGAGCGCTCCGGAGCCTAGGCCTAGGAAAGTCCCCCTAGCTCCGGAGCGGCGGCCATCTTGCTCCACCCAGTCTGCTTGCCAGAGCCCAGCGTGACACGCCTCCCCGGGGAGGCGTGTCACGCTGTGCACTGGGCTCTGGCAAGCACACTTGGAGAGGGAATGTCAGTGAAGCACTGGTGTGAGAGGAGGGAGGGGGGGGGGGGGGAGAGCACAGTAGCAATTAACAGAGGTGGATTAAAGAGGAAGTGAGGCTGTTTGGACAGGACTTGCTGTAAAAACATCAAGATTGTACTTTAAACAAGATTATTTACTACTGCATGTTATTTCTCCCCCAGTTCTGACAATGACTATAAAATGTGTGTGTGTATGTATATATATATATATATATATATATATATATATATATATATATATATATATATATATGTATGTATGTATGTATGTATGTATGTATGTATGTATGTATGTATGTATGTATGTATGTATGTATGTATGTATGTATGTATGTATGTATGTATGTATGTATGTATGTATATATATATATATATATATATATATATATATATATATATATATATATATATATATATATATATATATATATATATATATATATTTATTTTTGGACCGATGAAAACTGACCCTTTTTTTTTGTGTTTTTGCTGAACCGAAAATGATCCGATCCGTGACTCCTGATCCGAGGATCGATCCGATCCGTGAGTTTTTTGATCCGTTGCACCCCTAGTAACTACTATGCTTCTCTGTGTCCCGTGATGTACAATAAAGAAAGGAGGAGATGCCCTACTGCAGTATATATGCAGCGAGCGGTCTTTAAGTGGTTAAATAACAAACATGGTTACTTATCCACTTTGTGCAATGGTTTTGCACAGAGCAGCCCCGATCCCCCTCTTCTCGGGTTCCCTGCTGGCGCTCCTTCCCCCTTTAAGTACCCCCCCAGAAAGTCACTTGCTACGGGGGTACTTGTGCAGGCTTGATCCCTGAGCTACACTGTGCATGTCTTGACACACGGTGTGGCTCAGTCCTGCCCCCTCAGACCTGGATTTGATTGACAGTAGCGGGAACCAATAGCTGACGCTGCTCATACAGAATCCAGTGAGAAGGAATAGAGCAGCACCACTGCTCTACTGCACAGCTGTGGGGAAAGTTACACCTGAAAGTTTGTTTTTTTACCATAAAAAAAAGGGGGGGGGATTATAGCCAAAGCTTTCATGGCTGCACTTCTCCTATAAATCATAAAAATGCAGTTCATGCTGCACTCCTGTCATCCGTTTTCAGCTGACAGAGGGCTGAAGCACTCTGTCGGTTGGTGTCAGAGCAGGTCTAGGCTCTGAAAAGATCCCAACTTCATGGTCGAGATCCACCCAGGTGCCTGGACCGGCAGCAAATCACTCCTGCCCCCTCCACAGCACAGTGCTCTAGTGAGCACTGGAGGGGCAGACCAGAGAGCTGGTAAATGACAGTCACTGGCTCTCTGCAGGCCAAGAGCCAGTGACTGATCCCTCAGTTCTCGGTCTTACAACCAGCTGGGGATAGATGCAGCAGCAGACAACTGCATCCAACTAGGCAAGTATAATTATGTATAATTATATATATATATATATATATATATATATATATATATATATATATATATATATATATATATATATATATATATATATATATATATATATATATATATATATATATATATATATATATATATATATACACACACACATACACACACACACATACACACACACACATACACACACACACATACACACACACACACACACACACACACACACACACACACACACACACACACACACAGAAATAAACCCTTTAACCTTTTTTTACCTCTTCCCAAGACTCATCCTGCAGAGATGGTATATATGCTTGCCACTGAGTTTTAATTTTATCCATACAGGATGTAGAGGGAAATAAGAAAGACATCACCTTTGAAGGATCTTTTTCAAATCAGTGCATGTTCCCACTTCGAGGGCTGCATCCCACAGTTCAGAACCATTTTAAATAAACTTGCATGATTACATAATTTAAAGGGCAAGTTCACCTTTACAGAACACTCTGTAAGCTGACCTGGACCGTGGCAATCTCTGCTTCTAACCCCCGGGTATATCTGCGCCAGGAGTCTGGGGCTTAGAAATCCCCTGAGGACGAGGAGGGGGGCCTATGCAAATTCACCTTACAGATTTTTCTGTAAAAGGTGAACTTACACTTTAAGTTAAATAGAACTAAACATACTGGGGTACACTGAACCTGCATTTAACACATCTCTTAATACACATATGACGCCCACGAAAATGCAGTGCACATGATCCTAAGGATAACAATAAGTATTGTAATACATACTATATGGTATTACTGGCTTATATAAATACCTTCGCGCTTCCAATATTCTGCTCCTGCCAATACGTGTTGTACGAGCACCTTCCGGAGTACAGGGGGATGTATCAAACCCTGCTCTACTTAATGCTGATCTCTGCCCTTGAGCTTTCACCATAGATGTTGCAGACATCAGCTCTTGTAGTTGTCGCTGGAAATTTTCCCTCATCTCTAACGTCTGTGTGAGACCTTATGAGCAAAGGAAAGTGAAAAGTTTTAATTAGGGTTGCCTAAAGAAAACGAATACAAAGATAAAATAAAGCCTAAAGTGAAACTTCAACCTGCTTATCCCCAATATCTATCACATTTGGCCCAATACATTTTTTTTTACCTACTCCCATTCAGATTGCTTAGGCAATCAGAGCAGAAGTCCCCCCCCCCCCTCCCCATTTCTTTGCCTGCAGCCTTCTGGGACACATCACAGGCCTCAGAAGGCTGTGGGACCATTCAGTGATAAGCCGAAAGGAGTCACAGATGGCTTACCTTAGTAAACATGCCAGTGCCAAGGACCCAAAAACAGGCAAAGACGGGTGAGGACAGCACTGGATCCCTGGAGAGGCCGTCCTGGAAGATTCCTGGAAAAGGAGCGTTAACTGGCAATAACCCTGTTTTTTTCCCCCAGTCATCTTTCAGGACAGCTTACAGAGAGGACAAAATAGAACTACCTGATCAGGGTGGGACCACAGTATTAAGCACCTTCCTCCCGGCAGCCTGTTTCTGGTTAGAAAACAGGCCCAGTCGGTAATGTTTCACGAAGGTTTGGAAGATGGATCCGTTAGCGGTTTAGCAAATAAGGGGAGGAGAAGCGCCAACCTTTTTAGTTCAAGAAGTGGCCGCCATACTGTCGCAGTCACAAAAAAAAAAAAAAGACTTAGACTTATCGGTAACGGTATTTCTACGAACCTTCCAGGACGGCACACCCGAGAGATGAGGACTCCTCCCCACAGGAAACACAATCAATTGACAGCTTGTTATAAGTCCCCACCCTTCCCATGATCCCCAGTATGTAATAACGTAATCCTGAACTGTTCACAAAGGACATCGCTCCACATAGGTACTTACCACCTAGCGTTTAGCTTATCTTTCCCTCCACATAGGGCGGGAAGTAGGCCTGCCATCCTGGAAGGTTCGTAAAAATACTGTTACCGGTAAGTCTAACGTAGGTTTTCTCCTATCACCTTCCAGGACGGCACACCTAAGAGGATAATAAAGGAACCAACAGGCCTACTTTAGGGTGGGACCCCTGCCTGCAAGGCCTTTCTGCTAAATGTCAGATTTTGACTTGAATTTTTTTTACCTCCACTCCGTAGTGTGTGATGAAGGTATCCTAGCTGGATCATGTAACTGACCTGCAGGTCTGCTCCACCTATGCCCCTGCTTTCTCTTCGAATGCAGAATCTAGGTGGCATGGGCTCTTAAAGATAAAATCTGAGAGCCTGTGAATTTTTTAAGATAGAAAGATTGACTGTGTCAACATTCTAGCAATCGTGGTCAATAATGTCTATAACTGCTGTATAGGACCACCAAAAAGACTAATCAGAGATTTGTTCTGTGAAACAAGGAACTACTTTGATCAACAAAGAACATCTGGTTTTAAACCCACTAGTCTGTTCAGGAGAATGGTTTAGAAAAAGGCCTCCTGACAGACAATCCTTGTGGGTCCCCTTTTTATTTGTTTGCCATAGCCATGGTGAACCAAAAACCCACTTAAGGATAGTAGATTAAGGGAAGCTTATTCCCTGGGCTCAAAGGACTGGACAGGTATGTAACCAAGCAGGGTGCTTGGTGTGCTCCTGCACCTCCAAGGAGTGGTGGCTCCCCTTCAGTCCACCTGCCCACATCCATCCATCCGAATGCATGTGCCTCCATTGTGGGGACACTCATTGTCCAGTGCCAGGACCACAGATCACAGGGTGCCTTGGCTCAGCTCTGCGGCTCACGCATGCGCCCGCAAACACGTGCGGACAAAACCCCGGTCTCTAATGCACACTGTTTGACAGGTCAACCGGCTGCTCTGCAAGCTGGTCGGCAAGTAGGCCTGGTCTCCCCCTGGGCATTCCCCAGGCTTTGTTGTTATGCAACCAAGCATACCCAACTTCTGGTCTTCTTCCCATCTGAATGCTGACATGTCAGATGTGAAAGTGTTCTATATCCCCAGGCTCCTTATAACCCTGCGGGTAGATGCATTAAAACTATGCAGAAAGGAGCCTGGTAAAAACTGAGTGTAACTACCGCATTTATCGGCGTATAACACGCACAGGCGTATAACACGCACCCTAATTTTAAGAGGAAAGTTTTGGGGGGGAAAAAAACATTCCACAAACCCCTGCGTATAACACACAGGCACAGTTTACACTCTATTTTCATGGTAAAAAAGTGAGTGTTATATGCCAATAAATACAGTATTTCATAAATATCAGGTGTTTGAGACCATAATCCACTCCAAGCACCGATGAGTATCTCTTGGTACCAATGAGTGTCAAGTTAAGCAGATCCCTACTACAGGGAATTAATTCTATAGTAGGAGTAAAAGACGAATATTGGTTAGTCACATCCAGTTCATCCAAGGGGGTGACATAAAGGATACATACCGAGCTGTAAACTTAAATCGGATTGGGTGAACCAGTCAGATAAGGTCTGATGCTGCATCTTCAAGCAAAAAAAAAAAAAAAAAAAACTCCTATGAGCATATCCCCTTAGTTCCTACTAAAAAATGATGGGTGATTTTATGACCTTCTTCCGGTGTCCTATAACCCTACTCTACTGGGTTCAGGTCTAGGGAATGTCTCTGGCATGCCTGAATGTAAAGGACTGAATCTTTTACAGTCAGAAATCCTGTTCCTTCCATGTGCATGGAAAATAAGGTCTGAAATAAAAGTGACAAGTATATAATATCACAGATATACAGGTCATAAATCTTGTATTTCTGAAGGGTAGCAAGCTCAAGCTTTATATGGAATACAAAACAGGAAGACACACCCTGCCTTCACTGTTGTATTTTCTGATATACAGTAGGACAGAGAAGACACAAACCAAACTTAAAATGTTGTGTATTTCTAATACGTAATAAGATACCATATAACCTAAGCAAAGAGAAAGGACACAAACTTCAAATGTGTGCTTCTGATGCTTAATAGGTTAAGGTCATACATCCAACAGAAAGGACACTAGCAAATATGGTGTTTTTCTGAGAAATTAAACACAGAAGACACAGACACCTTCCACTGCTGTGTTTTTCTGATGTACAGCCAACTTAGGTAATGGATTCAAGACAGGAGGACAAGAACGACTTTGGTGTTGTGTATTCCTGATACCGAACGCAGTACGGTCATATAACCAACAGAAATTATACTAACACCTATTGTGCATTTCTGATTATCACGAAAATGCAGTCGCATAGCCAGTATGACAACAGAAAAGACACATGCGACCTCAGCTGTGTATTGCTGGTGCTAGACCGCGTGCAGTCATAACCGGCAGAGGGTGGCACTAACACACTTCTAACAGGGTATAGACACAAGACATAAATGTCACCAACAATAATTCAACAATGTGCATTTCTGATTAGCAACACTACACAGTCATAAGCGGCAGAAATGTCACTAGCAAAAACTCAATGCTGTGCATTTTTGAATAGCAACAGTGTACAGTCACCGAACCCACAGAAGTGTCACTCCCAGTAATACAATGTTGTGCGTTTTTGATTAGCAAACTTGTACAGTTATATGACCAACAGAAATGTTGCCGACAACTCAATGTGTTTCTTAATGGCAACCTTGTAGAGTCATCTAACCAACAGAAATGTCACTAGAAAAAGCAAACTCAATACAGTCCATTTCTGAAAAGCAACTGTGTACAGTCACGTAACCCACAGAAATATCACTACCAATAATACAATGTTGTGAGTTTCTGATTAGCAAACTTATATAGTCATATAACCAGCAGAAATGTTGCGATCAGTAACTCAATGTCATGTGTTTCTGATAAGCAATAGTTTACAGTCATGTATTTCCAACAGAAATTTCACCAACAGTAATTCAATGTTGTGCGTTTCTGAATAGCAACCTTGTAGAGTCATATGACCAACAGAAATGTCACTGAAAAACGTAATGCTATGCATTTCTGAATAGAAACAGTGTACAGTCGCATAACCCACAGAAATGTCACTCCTGACAATTCAATGTTGTGCATTTCTGATTAGCATAAGATAGTTATATAACAGAAAAGACACAAAACAAAGCTCCAATGTTGTGCATTTCTGATGTGTGGTCAGACCAACAATCTATCCTAGGCATAGCCTGAACTCCAGATACTAACCCTTCACCCACCAGTGAAGGAACATGGTAGTTCCAAATAATGGAATCTGAGGTGTGTGACTATACCACAGTAGTGGTAGCTGCTATTCTACTACTGCATAGGTCTGAGTAAGTGTAGCTGGCCCACACACAGGTGGGAGCGAGTCCAAGGTCTTAACGAGCACAGACCCAGAGATCAATTAAGTCTCTCAGGAAGAGTGATCACAATCTTAGGCTCCATTCACACTCAGGCGTATATACGCCTGAAGCGCGACGCCGCAGCAGCCCCTAATACGCTGGAGGGATGATTTTACATTGCCCTCTATGGAGATGGTTCACATCTCCACGCCGAAACGCCGCACGCCTGAAGCTCAAAACAAGTCCCGGACCCTTTTTTTCAGGGGGCTTCGGCGTTCGGCTTAGGAGATGTGGACCTGGGGTAAGGCTGCATTCACAATCGCGGCGTTTTTTCGCCACAAATCGCGGTACAAAACGCTGCAATTTTTGCCGCAATTCGCGGGACAAAACACTGCGATAAGGTACGCCAAGGTGTGAATGCAGCCTTAGCCTGGATGCAATCAGACACCTGTAGGGCACTAGGTCCCATTCAGAAGAGGCTTTTCCTGGGAGGATGTGCCTTCTCTAGGGATAAGCTCCTCTATGTCAGGACCTTGGGTTACTGACTGCCTGGCGGCTTCACAGAAGGCTTTGACTGTTGCCGGCATTTCCGTCTGCATAGATGAGAGATATCTTCTCATCATTGCAGAAGCCCCCTTCCCTGCTAAATTATTAATGCATTTTTAGCAAAAGGGCGATGGCGATCCGACTTCAGAAAAGGTTCCTGTACTACTTCAATCCGACTTGTAGGCGATTTGTACCCATTGATTTCAATGGAAGTCGCCTCAGAAGTCGGATCACTGTCTTAACTGAAGCTACTTTCCAGGAAGATAACATACATTTCTCAGGCAAACCTCTCCCTCCCCCTCCCTCTCCCAGAGCTGATGGTTGTTTTATTGGCCACTGGAATGTCTCCTGTCCTGGAGAAGACTTCAAGTCGTGTTGTAAATCTCCCCAGATCGCCCTGTGGTTCATGCTCAAGTCGTGTTGGAGTTTCTTCTGAAAGTCGTGCTGGAAGTCGTGTCGCCCCAGTGTGAACCGACGCTAAGACAAGAGATACAACACATATGCATAACATTGCTCTGTCTTCCCCTAAGACTGCAGGTTTGTACTAGGGAGGGGAAAATGGTAAGGTGAGAAGTGAAATCCAGTTCCTGTTCTAGCTGGCCCTGGGATCTCAGACCCCTGAAAGCCAGGACCTCTCACTCCCTTTCCAAGGGGGGTTTGTACTCACCGATCCCCAACCTGGATCTGCCTGCAGTCGCATTTGCCGTCCCATCCTCTTGTTCCATGAGAAGGTTGGCTAGGTCCTGGGCTGCTGGTACCGCTGGAGGGGCTGGTACAGCAAGCCGACCATTTCCACCGCCTTCCACACCACTCTCCACGCTGTCTCCCCCCCCGCGTCCTAACACTTCCGGGTTGCACTGTTTCTGCGGCGCCGCCCATTTCCTGTGATGCGGTCGTGTTCAGAAATAGGCTTGGAGCTCAGTGCTTCCTCCTAGGAAAAACCCGGAAGTGAAGAGAGCAGCTTAATGGCAGTGTTTTTGCATCACAGCAATGGCTCGCCCTCCCTGCGGCTCAGAGCGCTGGTGCACGCCTGGGGCGACCTGTGAGAAGGACAAAGCCTACAGGTTAGTTCAGCCCTCCCCGGCCTCCCTAAAACCTGTCTCAACAGGGGTACCATCAGACCCTCCTCGGTCTTTAAAACAAAACAAACATGTCGCTGTGTTCGGGAGAAACACAATCAATACTGGGGATCAAGGGGAAGGGTGGGGACTTATAACAAGCGGTAAATTGATTGTGTTTCCTGTGGGGGGGAGCCCTCATCTCTCAGGTGTGCCGTCCTGGAAGGTGATAGGAGAATTTTTATTTTTTTTTATTAAAAATGCCATAAAACTATCCCCTATTTTGTAGACGCTATAACTTTTGCGCAAACAAATCAAACGCTTATTGCAATTTTTTTACCAAAAATATGTAGAAGAATACGTATCGGCCTAAACTGAGGGGGAAAAAAAATGTTTTAGACATTTTTTGGGGGATATTTATTATAGCAAAAAGTAAAAAATATTGAATTTTTTTCAAAATTGTCGCTCTATTTTTGTTTATAGCCCAAAAAAAAAAAAAAATGCAGAGGTGATCAAATACCACCAAAAGAAAGCTCCATTTGTGGAAAAAAAAAAAAAAAAGGACTCCGATTTTGTTTGGGAGCCATGTCGCACGACCGCGCAATTGTCAGTTAAAGCGACGCAGTGCCAAATCGCAAAAAGTGGCCTGGTCCTTTAGCTAGATGCATATCACATGCAAAGCGTTGGACTCAAACCTCTGATTCACACAGTGCAAGTCTGAGAATGGAGGAGCTGACAATCAACAGAAACAGTCCATTCTCAGACTTGCACCATGTGAATCAGAGGTTTGAGCCCAACACTCTGCATCCGATGCATAAATCCTTCCCTTCTACCTCTTTATTCAGTGGGATAATACATCTTAAGACTTGGGTCAATAAGCCAACAAAGGCAATAACAAGCATTGGCTGTCTTGAGTCTCATTGAATTTGCCAAATGAACTACATTTGAATATCATCTGTGATTGGAGCTTGTGGTCATTCTCTCTGACCCCTCTACAAGAGAGAAGAGGGACAGTCATCAACAGCTAGTAGCACTACCACAAAGCAGCGCTTCCAACTTTTCACTCAGGAACAACCACAACCGCAGCGCATTGTGATTGAACTGTGCAGTAATCCAGTGTGAATTTTTGCCTCTGGAAAAGGGGGTGTCTGACCAGGTAGAGAAAGCTCTCACTGAGATCCACAACAAGCAGGCAGATGGATTTTATAATGAAGCTGTGAGACGATCTGAAGGGTTTTGCGTGTGCTCGCTGCATATTGGAATCAAGCTGTGCTTTTATTACACGCATTCCCTGATTCAGCACGTTTTTCTAATAGCATTTGGAGAAGTCATCGCACATTTGGATGGACTCTACCGATTTGAGCATGTATGCTTTACAAGGGCTCCTGCACAGACGCCCCCTTCACCTTATTGCTTTTTTTAAATATACGTTTAATAATTATTTACCTCCTTTAAAATCACTTGAAGCATTTTGAGCTTTGTCAGAGTTGCGTGTCGTATTAGGGGAAGTTTCAGCCATTTCAGGTTGTTCACCTTCGTCTGGCAGATTATTCTGCAATGTTGAGGAAAAAAATAAAAAATCAGTGTTACATTAAACAGCTGCAAGTCGCTACATTTACAATTCCAGAGTTTCAGATATCGCAAAATAAATTCTGGTAAAGAACAGATGTACCTCCTCTTTTAAGGTTGTAGAAAGTTTATTGCTGCTGTGTGGTATGTCTAAAACAGCGCTGATATCCAAGCTCATTTTTGGATTGTAGGTGTGAGGATAGAGAGTCTCAGCGACACGCCTCTGTTCTTCTGCACACTGTAATAATGAAATACTGAAAGCATGAATGAGAGCAGAAAGAGGGGAATTTTTTTTTCTTTTTTAAATTGGGCCATTTGGCCTAAACAAATAACTTCATCACACGTTTTAAATCAGCACTGATGTGAAGGGTCATCACACAATTTAGTAATCTACAAAAATAAAGGTTGAAAAGACCCCTAGTGAATGTAAATATAACAGTGGATATATTAAGTTGGGGAATAACTGCCAGTTAATTTTCCAGTTCCATTGCAGAGTTTAACCTACTATATGCTATATTTTATGTTCTGTGTGATCTTTTAACCCTTTCATGCCCAAGCCTTTTTCTGACACTTTAAAAGGGTTGAAAAGAGTGAAAACTCTAAAAAAAAATTGCAGACTTTGTGGGCATAACACGAGGCAGTAAATTATAAAATATATAGCTTTATTACAAAATGGTTAAAAAATATGAAATCAACAAAACACCACCCTTTACTTGACCAGTTCAACAGATACCCAATAGAGCAAAAGCGGATAAGAGTTTGTTAATTGCACAGAAAAACTATATATGTATATATGTTTCAATATATGTTTCAATAGATTACCGTATTTATCTTCGTATAGCGTGCACCGGGCATGACCGCAAGGGGAGCCGAGCCTGACCGAGTGTACTGCTCTCGGTATATGTCGGCGGCGGTGTTCAAACACAGCGCGGGAGTCGGCGTATATCGCGCACCCACGATTTCCCCTTATTTTAAGGGGAAAAAAGTGCGCGGTATACGCCGATAAATACGGTATGTCCATGGTCTCCTCCATGCTAGCTTGCCAATGCATTTTGCAACATTAATTGCTTCCTCAGGACATACTGGGTAGGTGCAGATATAAAAAAAAGGGTGAAATTCCTCCCAATGACCACAAGTGTAAGGAGCATTCTTCCCACCGACCACGACACTTATGTATCATGAGTTTTAGAAATTTTTAGCAGGGGTTCCCCGAGACCAGAAAGTTATTTCAAGGGTTCCTTTGTGTTGAAAAGGTTGAGAAAGAGCGCTCTAGAGTGACAAAACGGGCCGATAAAAGTGAAATAAAATAGGCCACTATAAACTCAGTACGCAGGATAGACGGGTTTAATTATATTTGTCGTAGATAATCATGACATCTCTCAAACCTGAGGCTAACCCTTTCATATTTCAAGCCGAATTGGCCAATCATGCAGGAGAAGCCTTCCAACGTTATATATCCGGTATTCCTTGTCTGGGGACTCTATAGTGGAGCCAAAACCCAACCCTGATAGGGCAACAGGTACCTGGGACGTCTCGATGAACAGGTGTCCCCGCCGGCCCACATATATATTTTAGAATTTACTGCCTCATGTTATGCCCACAAAGTCCAGATTTTTTTTTAGAGAGTTTTTACTATTTTTAACCCTTTTATATATCAATTGGATGTTGGCATGGTGGGGGTCTTCACTTTTTATTTTTCGGACACTAGAAACTAGAGGTGCGCATCTTCACTGGTCTCACGATTCGATTACGATTATCTGTTCAACGATTCGATTTGATTCTGCGATGCATCACAATTACTGACGAGTTCCCACTTCTGCTGCCTAGGCAGCCCTTCCTCCCTGCAATCTTCTGGGACACATTAAAGGTCCCAGAAGACTGCCTGGCTATCCAGGACAGTGCAGCGAGATATGCACACCCGGCTGTGAAGCTGTAAGCTGTCACAGCCGGATGCCCACAGTAGTATTGCCAGTGCCGTGGACAGGTGGGTGGGGGAGAGAATGGAGGGTTCGGGTGGCCATGTCGCTGGATTGTGGGACAGGCGAGTGTCTTTTTGCGCACACTCATGGAATGGTGATAAACTACGGTACCTAAAAATCTCCATAGGCAAAGCTTTTAAAATAGTTATCAACGGTTATTTTTTTACATTTTTTTTTGTTTTTTGCACCATGGCATTAGCTTAGAAAGGATGAGAGGGGATTTACATCCACTTTAATGGTGGGTGGTGCGCTTATGTTTGATTGTAAATGACAATGATGTATCTGGAAACAGTGTTGAATTGTATGTTTTTGTTTTTCTTAATAAAATCCTTTTGAAAAAAAAAAAAAAAAAAAGCTGTGGCAGCGAGGTAGACCAACATCTCTAACCACATCCAGAGAGTGGAGCGCCACCCCCCCCCCCCCCCCAAGGGTGTTTTGGAGCAGGACAAGAAGGTGTTCAATTACCTTAAAGTGTTTGTTAAGGCAAAAGTGTAAATCACTGCCAGCCCCTCCATTATACTCAGGCATACACTATGCAAGTCTTTTCTAAAAAAAATTAGCCATGTAAAAACCTTTTTAGCTGGAGAGGTCACGTGGCCGCTCAGCCCCTCCTGCAGAAGCCTTGTCTCAGAGATGTAAAGCGGTCACGAGTCTAAAAATGTATTTACATGACATGCCTTGTTATTAGAAAAAAAAAAAAGAAAAGAAAATACTTGCACAGTGTGGTAATGCCTGCCTATAATAAATGGGCTGGCAGTAACAGTAGGTTTTTGATTTCTACTAATAGTGGCGGGGGGGGGGGGGGGGGGCGAGACATAGACAAAGACACAGAGCTGACAGGCAGGGAGGAGGGGGTGAGCAGAAAGGACAGCTGCAGATGGATGACGGAGGGTAGTACACTGACCAGGGTTGTCAGGTCTCAGCAGCCCTGATTATCGTGGTCAGCGCAAAGAGAGGGATACAGGAAGTGGCAGCATCAGCCAGGTTTTTTTTTTTAAAGTTTAGAGGGGGCAGATTACACAGCACAAGCACTGTGCTGTGTAATCTGCTTTAAGGGAACAGGATCTGTATTTTTTTTGGGGGGGGGGGGGTGTTAACACTTTCTATTATCCAGTAGTCTCTGAATACGAATACTGTCTGTTCGGTAGGATCAAGAAATACTGCCTTGTAGAGCCATGGCAGTCTGGGTTCACCACACATGTGACAAACATCACTATCATGATAAAGGATAAAAAAATTATAAAAAAATAAATAAAAAAAATATATACAAAAACATCCATCCACAGGTATTACATATACATACAGTCATGAGCCAGTGCTCAGATACAATGTGAATGCCATTTCTTTCTTTAACAGACTTGAATTCTCGATTTGTGTCATTTTGTCTTCCTTGATAAATGAAGTGTGTTACACTTTCATCAAAGCACCATCTGGGTAAACAAAATCAACATTAGTCACACACACAAAAAAAAATAATAATAATAGTAGTTGTTAATTAAAAACAGTAAATTAAAATTAAGCTGGACTGCGAGTAAAACATTAAACACAACGTTGAAGCACGTGTTTGTATGAAAGGATTTTCAGTTCTTTCCAGCCATTATTGCGATTTATACACAAACAGAAGGGTGACACCACTGTTAACCTTGGAAAGAATTGGTTCCCCTCCATGAACACAACATGCTGACCAGACAATGAAAAAACCGCCTCACACTTGTAAGAAATTATCATGCCCAGGAAAATATATAAAGAATGTATATGATGTTTGTATGGGATTATTATATGGTGATAGATCATAACTAGTCCAAAGTATATGTATACACCTCAGGGGGAGACTAGCTGTTTATTTATCACAAGACTGTCTCTCAATGGACAAAAGCTTTTGCTGGAGCCTTCAATAGCCAAATTATATGCATGACAATTAGGTTTACCCTTCATATATGGAAGGTTGTGGAATACTGGTGGTGGCCATTTTCCAGACTCCTTGACACCATAGCTCATGTGGCTTTGGGATGCAAAGTTGGCTGTCCGTTTGTGTCAAGAGATAGACTAAAGAACTTGTAAATATTGAAAGCCAGGTTCAGACACCATGACTCCTGTAACACTGGTGGAGCTTCATAGCCAAGTAGACTCGAGTTCCAGCCAGTCACTTTCTTGAGAAAGATTGGATTGTGCAGTTGGAACCAATCAGAGTTTGCTCAATGAAGGTGAATGGAGGGAACTAGTATAAAAATAGCTTGACTAAGACTTGCTGAGGCAGGACTGGTACCGACAGGAAGCTTGCCTGGAGAGACTGGGAGGAGAGGATGGACTGCAGAGTTGACAGATGACGTGGCTGGAGTAGTTGACCTGGAGCTTGGGCTGAGAAAGAGCTTATACACTTTTAGGTTAGGCCCAAAGGGTAGTATATTGTTCTTTTGGAGTATTTTGCCTCTGGTCTTATAAGTACTTTATTTCTCTTCTCTGGTGCAGAGGTTGTATTATTGTATTTATAATCATCAGATGTTGCTGTTAATGTATGTAATGATTATGCCTCCAAAGTATTGTTTTATGTAATATTTACTTATCAGTGACAAAGCCGTTTAGGTTAATTCTTTGTGCAATATATATATTTTTTACCTACAGTGTGTGTTGTGCGTTTCATTGCTGACCTGCCCCTAAAAAGAACGGTACAAAGGGAGCGTTGATTAATAATATTGGATTTTTTATTAATGTCTGTATTATTTGTGTAATCACCCCCCCCCCCCCATTTTCTTACACACTGCTGAAGAAAACTTTGCTCTTTCTTCCCATCATCAAGTTTGTCTGCTCATGGACATTCTACAGAGCTCAACTAGCCCTAGTACTGCCGATTCCTAACCTAGTTTGCTGCAAAGCTGGCCATACACCGGTCAAAATTTGTCTGGTTCAGCAGGAACTGTCCAAATTTTGATCAGTGTGTGGCTAAGGCTGGATTCACACCTATGCAGTTTTAGTGCTTTTTGCATTTTGCAGATTTGCACTACAATCCATTTAACATGGTTTCCTATAGAATATGTTCTGTAGTGCAAATCTGCAAAATGCAAAAAGCACTGAAAATGCATAAGTGTGAATCCAGTCTAATCTTGTTCAACAGAAAATGATCAAAAAATCATGTTGGAATGGGACAGGTTAGAACATTTTCCTCAAGCATCTGCAGCTGCTGATCAGTGTATTCTGACAATTGTGGGTGCCGCAGTCATATTAATGTCCAGGCAGAAGGGAAGGGGAGTTCTCTATTCCCCTTGTTTGTGTGAATGGAAGAAATATTTTTTTTTTTTTTCATTCAGCAAATGTATGGTCCACTTAAAGGGATGGCAGAAGGCTGGTACCAAGACAAAATTCAGGTACTTATATAAAAAACAAACAATTATTTTACAGGAATACTGAATTCAATTGTGTTTTCACCTTTTCCGTTTAAAGCTTTGTATTGAACATTACAGACCTCTCAAAACAAGTATTATGCTGAACTGAATTTTATTTGCAGAGAAGAAAGAAAAAAAAAAAAAAAAAGGGAAAGCATGCACTCATTCACTGCCCCAGTCATAGAATACAAATATACAATCATCCCCCCAAGCTGTACCTGTACTCTGCTCCAAGAGAAGCAGCTACTGCGTTCAGTTCCCCTTGCTTTTTACTAAGCTTCTTGCTCACACAAATAACTACATCGCTGAGAATTTTGGGTTCCTCATTTACCTGTTAAAAAATAATAATAATAATAATAATAATAATAATAATAATAATAATAATAATAATAATGCAGAGTTGGCAATTATTAAATACAATGAATAAAATATTAAATGTAATTACCAAATGTGTTTTCTTTGTGACTGGTAAGAGAAAGTACTACAAAGAATTAATTAATAAATGCCACTGGGTCATTCAAAAGACTAATCCCCAGGAAGTTAAGGAATCTAATGCATTGCAAGGGCAATGAATACTGCTTGACTGCGCAAGGAAAAGATTTGATGGGCAGGAGCACCAATTCTGACCAACTGATCTGTCCCAAGAAGGTGTCAAACGCATTAATGTTTGGATGTGATTAGCAGATTAATAAAGGTCTGGGGTTCCTTGAACACAGCAGCATATCGTCTATATAAATTAGATTTTCTCTTGAATACAATGATAATAAAGTATCTAATCTAAGCCTTTGAATCATGGGCTTGTCTCAAAATTTGAATAGCTAAGAGTTCTACTGCCAAGGCAAAAAGTAGTGGGTGCAGAAGGCACCCCCTGTCTAGTACTTGAAACCGCATTAAATAAAAGTTCACCTTTAGTAACATGTTTCTAACTGAGCAGCCCTTGCTGATGACTGCTCCAAGTAGTTTACTGATCCTCCCTGTCATTCAGTAACTGCCTACCAATATGTGGTACAGGCAGACAGCTACAATGACAGCCTGCAGGAACCCGAGATTGCACCTGTGATCTGCTGGTGCAATGCTTTACAGGCTTCCATTTAAAAAAAAAAATCCAAATTTTTTACCTGCAAAAAGTTAGCAGCATGTAATGAGCCAGAACTTTGGTTCTCACCAGGTCATGTTGGCATAGGAGAGACACCCTTCTAATGTTTTTTTTTTTCTTCCCAGTAATACAAAGTCAATTCTTCCAAGCAAAACCTTTAGCCCAGTTTCACACTGGGTACGATTTGCTTCAATTTGAGATGCGATTTCACATGTGAAATCGCATCTCAAATCAGCGTCATTTGCCGGCAATTGTCGGCAAAGACACCGTCCTAATCGGTGCAACGCCACATCTGCGGGGCTGCACCGATTTCAAAAAGTAGTTCCTGTACTACTTTTTGCGATTTTGGGCCGCAATTTACATTGACATCTGTGCAGAAATGTGCACAGATGTCTCTTAAATCGCGGCCGAAATCGGGACTGCCAGAGGGAGTGAAATCGTGCGCGTTCAGCTGAACTCCCGCAGCCCAGTGTGAACCGGGGCTCAATGTATTGATCAAATAAAATCTCAGCATCAAAGTATGCATGTATGCCACTAACATAGGGTTAGTGATATTGTGATCATCAGTAGAGGGATTTGGATGAGGGGTTGGGAGCTGCTCATAAAAAGATGATGCAGTGGCTATGAGAAGCTAGAAACTCCCTGATAAATCCTATAACTTTAAAGCAGGACAGACCGCCGAGTGTTGGCGGGGATGCCCTGACAAGGGAAAGATGGCAGACCTATGGTGGACATGCCCGAAAATTCAAATCTATTGGGACACAATATTAATTAAAATAAAAAAGAGATAATGGGTAAGGAGATAAAGAAAGACCCATGGGTTATCCTTTTCCACGGTAGTCAAGAGGGCATTAAAAGATATAAGCAGTCCCTCTTACCTCACCTGCTTAACGCAGCAAAGAGGCTCATTCCAAGAAAGTGGCAGGAAACTGATAGTCCACAGATTTGGAACTGGATAGATGCAGTAGAGGAAACTTACAGGTTGGAAGAGTTAAAGGAGAGTATCTCAGAAACAAACAGCGACTTCAAGGAAAAATGGAAGAAGTGGTCTGACTATAAAAAAACATGGAGCTACGTAGAGAGACTGAGAGTTCCTTAGCCTTTGGTTACCTAGGGAATATAGTATCCCAGGGTATAGATGTACAAGTGGACCGTTAACAAAGTTAGGTAACCTTGTCTTGTAGTAAATAAATTTGCACATTATTGTTGATTTTTTTTTTTTTTTTCCCAATGAATCATTTCTACGTAAAAGGCAGCAGTTTCCTGGGAGCCACGACAGGGCGGGGGGGGGAGGAGGAGGAAAACGCAATTTTATCTGAGCTTTGATCGGCCTTCTCAGTTAAGGGGTGGATATTATAAAAGGAGTACTGATTAGAACCAGATACCTTGGCGGGAAGGCGACACACATATTTAATTCAATAAGCTCTATAAAAATTTTTTTTTTTTTTTTTTTTTTTAAAGCTCTATAGACAGAGTTATTGTTCACAAAAAAAAAAAAAACACATACCACATATGATGCAAACCGTAAACAGAGACGTAAGAAGCATCAAATCATGAGCTGGTCTCTAGAATTTGGTAAAAGCTGAAGTGGTTAAAAAAAAGAAGAAGCTAGAAACTCGATAGAAGAGTCGTGCTGCATAAAAATTATCAGAAAAAAAAAAAAAAAGGAAGGTGTCTAGGACACTAGCAAAAATGAGGCATTCGTGGAGTGGGAGGGGATATGCTAGGGCTGTTCTTTGTCTGCCAGGGTCCAATCACCTGAGATATTAATAAAAAGGAGTGCAAGCAAGGAGTCCCGGGGCTCATAAAATCTAAAGCACCAAAAGCTTTCATGTACTTCAGCTGGGATTTTTTAGGGGGAAATGTAACCTTTTGTGATTAGATTCAATCTGCAGTTCTGATTCTGAATTATTAACACCACAGACTGATGCTTGTGGTGTAATGTTTACTGTAAAATTATGCCGAATGGGGCACAATTATGGTCAAAGGTAAGAGTGGGAGGGGCAATCAAAGTCCTATATCATCTGCACAGAAAGTAGTTTTTTCATCAACTGTAATCATAAGGTCACTTAACACTCTCACCATGCAGAGACCTACTTGAAATGTACACAGTAAACATTTGAGCCGATAATTAAAATTCAAAAACACAAACTTGATCTTTCAGTGTTTTTTGCTTTAACATGCAACAAACTTATGCAATTAGTGTATTATATATAGATGTCGTCTCCTATGTTCAACTGCTACATAAAATAATAATGCAGGAAGAAGACTTACTGTTTTTTTCTCAACCATTTTTAACTGAGGACTAGCTGTAATGGCTGCATTTTGGCGGTTACTGTTTGCGAGTGCCAACTGCAAGTTCCTGCCAATCATTTCTGACAAAGGGGTGCTCTGCGTTTTATTCTTCTGGTTGAGACCACCTGGAGTTTCCAAAGCTGCCAAAGCATCCTGTTTGGATTTAAACACATTTTTATCTAAAACCAACATTCATTTTAAACTGGAATGTTTATGTGCATATACAGTTTCAGCAGAGCTAAAATATTAAGCGAAGCCAAGATTTTTTTTAACTTAAGTTAAAAAAAAAGGTAATCAGCTGGTAACATACAGAAAAAAATACTGAAAACAATTCAAATAGAGAGCAAGACATGTAGACCTGAAATATGGCACGTATCTAATTTCCAATGTTTTGCTGAATTTCAGGAAAACATGCGATTCACCACCAAAACAGAAATATTTGGCACGTCTGGATATCGAAGAGCATGTGATCGTACTGGGCCAATCACAAAGCAGTAGCACTTTTACTTGGGGTGAATCCATGGCCTTTAAGACTTGAGTAACTCAGGGCAGCTTCTTCTTGCACAGCCATCGGCAGCATCAAGAAGTGAATTAAAGTTGCGATGCTGGGGAAGGGGACATAAAAGGCCTCCCATTATCGCTACCATTATCCAGCAGCAGAGGAACAGTGGAGAGGACTAGAGACGACCATTGCAGCTGTATGGTAGGCACTTCTCAGCTTCTGGGATCCTCTTGAAACATTGCAGCAGTATCCTGTCACCGGGACCTGCACCTACAGACTCCTGAGCCTTCCCTGAACTTTTGTTTTTGACCTGCGCAGTCAGCTCTACACGGCGGGCGCAGTATAAACGGTATGTACGGCAAAAAAAATAAAAAATAAACAGCATACTGTAAATGTCGGAAGTATGCTGGATGGAATGGTATACAATTGTTTTAGGGTGAACCTCCGCTTTAATGCTGCAGCAAACGTATGGACCAGAGAGTATAATCAATCATTTTGGAAGCTGTGTGGAATACTGTATAAAGCTTATACAGACCCAATTATTAATTTAAAGGGGTCTGCACATCTGCGGGGTGCATTCACCTTTGGAGGTGTGAGTGCTGGTGGAAAGTTTACGAGATGTATTATAGTTAGTTTTAATGCGAACAATCACGGGGAAGGGACGAAGGAGACACAATATCACAAAACTGTTTGTTTGGCATTTAAAGTAATATTATTTGGGGCCTAAAGCAAGAATATGGACTTCGTTAGGTAATGTGGGTGTCATTTGTGTAAATTATTCTTTTATTGCACTATATTTTGGTCCAGAATAATTTTATTTGGTTCCCGTGGCAGAACATATTCTGGGGCAGATCCACAAAAGAATTACGCCGGCATATCTATTGATACGCCACGTAATTTTAAAGTTCCCGTGTCGTATCTTTGTTTTGTATCCACAAAACAAGATACGACGGCATCTGGGATCGATCCGACAGGCATACGTCTTAGTACGCCGTCGGATCTTAGGTGCATTTTTTCGGCGGCTGCTAGGTGGCGTTTCCGTCGAATTCCGCGTCGAGTATGCAAATTAGCTGGTTACGGCGATCCACGAACGTACGTCCGGCGCATTTTTTTACGTCGTTTGCGTTTGGCTTTTTCCGACGTATAGTTACCCCTACTATATGGTGGCGTACTCAATGTTAAGTATGGCCGTCGTTCCCGCCTCGCATTTTGAATTTTTTACGTCGTTTGCGTAAATCGTTCGCGAATAGGGATTTGCGTAGAATGACGTCACCGTCGTAAGCATTGGCTTGTTCCGGTTTAATTTCGAGCATGCGCACTGGGATACGAAAAAAAACGTTGTTTACGTCGGGTCACAACGTATTTACATAAAACACGCCCCCATCACATCGAATTGAATTGCGCGCCCTTACGCCGCCAAAGATACACTACGCCGCCGTAACTTACGGCGCAAATTCTTTGAGGATTGGAAAAAAACATAAGTTACGGCGGCGTAGTGTATCTTAGATACGCTACGCCCGGCGGAAATATGCGCCGAGGTACGTGAATCTGCCCCCCTGATTGTATCACACACATATATAGTTATACCATAACATGTTGGTTTGTATATAAAAGGGAAAGCACAGGTTCATGTTAACGTTCTGTAATCTTTGGTTAGGCTAAAGCCTCGTACACACGATCGCATTTCCAGCGGACAAATCCGTGGAATTTTGTTCGAAGGGCGTTGGCCGTGAACTTGGTATGCATACAGACGGCAAAACATTGTCAGCCGACATACACGAAACTACGTGTTTTTTCAGCTCTTTAGCACCACCCTTTGGGCAACTTCTGCTACTGTTGTCTTATGGTTAGCATTGGTTTGTACTTTGGATATTTATTTATTTTTTGACGGACTTGTGCGATTGGATGATTCGACAAGACACATTTGTTGTCGGAAAATTTGAAAGCATGCTATAAAACATTTGTTGTCAGAAATTCCAACAATTGTCCGGTGGATCGTAAAAGCAGTCGTATTATCCAACATCACACATTTGTTGTCGGAAAATCCGATCGGGTGTACGAGGCTTTACTGTAGCAGTTAATCATATGACATTTTCTAGCGATAGCAGAGGAGTGATCACATAAACCCACATGTTGTGTATTCTGCAACCTCCTCACTGTGCATGATGCCATCTGCAACAATGCAGGACAAAAACAAACAGTCTTGATAATTCAAATAAAATGCATTAAGTGAATTGTTTATGCATTTATTTTTTTTTATTGAGTACAATTTCATATAATTGCATTAACATGATAAAATGTTTTATAAATCTGTCATCGCACACGGTTACCTAAATTGATCATCAAAATAGCTCACAAGAACTACAAATCATCGGAAAAGCCTTGCCTATGGTGGTAAAAGAGTTAACATAAAATGCTTACTGTTAACCTCGTATGACTTATTTATAAAAAAAAAAAAAAAAGTAAAGTAAAATGAGCAACAAATTAGTTCTGATTAGAAGATTGGGTTACTGCATTTTCCCTGTATTAACCCCTTCCCGCTGACCGCACACATATACATGCCTCATGGAAGTGGGTCTTTTTCTGTGGGGCCCCACATATGCGCATCTTCCAGCACAGAGACTGGGCTCTTAAGAGCCCTGGGTCGCGTACCAAGGATCAGGATCCAGGACTCACAGTTGGCCATTCGCCATCACAGTGATCAGTCATCATGAACCCGCTCCTGTGTTTACTTTCTTTTTTTAAAGGAAAGGAAGATACACTGCATCTTACTCTCCTTGCAAAAGATGAAGCTGTAAATAAAAAATAAAATAAAAAAAATAAAAGATCAAGATTTGCCAGGGTTAGTATTGGGGTCAAACGGTCATGGTCAGCATATTTAGGGTACAATTTTTTTCAACTTTTAAATTAGAGCCGGTTCACACTGGGGCGACCTGGGATCTGACTTCAAGACGCCCCAAGTCGCGCGGTCGAGAAAATGAATGGAAGTAAATGGGCGTCGTCTTAATGTACACTACTGAAGTCGCTCCGACTTCAGAAAAGGTTCCTGTACTACTTCAGTCCGACTTCTAGGCGACCTGTACCCATTGATTTTAATGGAAGTCGCCTCCAAATCAGATCCCCGTTCACAGTGAGGCAACTTTACAGCAAGTCGCCCCCCCTCCCACAGGGAAACTCCACGCCAAATTTTAAATAAAAAACCGACATGGGTTCCCCTCCAGGGGCATACCAGGCCCTTAGGTTTGGTATGGATTTCAAGGGGAACCCCTACGCCGGACAAAACAACGTGGGGTCCCCCCAATCCATACCAGACCCTTATCCGAGCACGCAGGCCGGTCAGGAAACGGGGTGGGGACGAGCGAGCAGCCCCCCCTCCTGAACCATACCAGGCGGCATGCCCTCAACATGGGGGGGTGCTTTGGGGCGCCCTGTGGCTGATCGTGTGTGTACGAGGCCTTAGGCGACAAGTGCACATTGCGTCATGGAGGCAGATCTTTCACTACAGCCTTAAAGCTTGCCGCTTCTACAGGGCAGTAGCAGCACACAAGGTACATCAAAAGATTAAAAAAAAATTATGCAAACTATACCTTAACATCAAACGTTGGCTTGAAAAGTTTATCTCTGCATAGAAATTTTGAAGGCGTGTCAAGATGAAGGGATGGCTCCCTCTTTGGTAATTTAGTTTCACCACCAGGAGTTTGAATCTTTTTGCTGTGCCTTGAGAGTACAGACTGGAATGCCTTGCTCTGGAATCGATTCATATCCAATGGGGTCACTGCAGATTTCTTCAGGGCTTCTGGACAATTAGAGACGGGACGGTCCGGTGTATCCAATGATGGCCTTGCTACTACTGGCCTATATGTCTGACTTACAAAACTTTCTTCTTTATCTGAAAAATATGAAATGTGAATTTAAACAGTAAACAAAAGGCTTTTCTGGTAAAATTAGCCCTTCCAGTCTTCAAGGAAGCTGATAAGCCCATGAGAAGCCACAGAAGAACCCCCGATCTTGCTGTGTACCATAGCTATTCAGCGAGTTTAAAGTGGTTGTAAACCCTTACATATAGCCAGTGAAGTGACTGGCCTCAGGTCGTACACAGATGAAACAAATCCTCCTACATAAGTTTTACCTGTCTATCTATAGTCTTCTCTACATTCTTTTAACGTTCAGAATTTTAAAGCTTTTCGGAGAGTTAAACAAAAGGGGACAGAGACCTGAATTTACACCCTGCAGAGCTCAGAAAGCCGATTAGAGGGAAGAGACACACCCTTCTCCACACCGCACACAGGAACAAAGCTGAGGCTGACAATCTACTGGAGGTCCCTGTCACCTTTGTCTCTTGGTGTCAGGAAAACAGAAGTGACTCATCCTGATAGAGGAACAAGGTAGCAGACAGAAATTACACTTAGTTCTGTTAAATCGAGACAAGTACACAATATAGAGGGTTAGGCTTTGTTCATATATTTCATGTCTGAAGTTTACAACCACTTTAAAATTACTAGGTTTTACCTGCAGGTGGCACTGCAGATTAAACCTAAAACATGGCAAGAAAAAACAAATACTGGAAAATTCCTTGATGAAAAACTACACTTTGAGGCTTGCTCCATCACTGTAATAAGCTAGTTTTTTACTATCATAGTAAGAATAACCACCAACCATCAACACTGGCGTTCTCCACAAGAAACAGGCTCTCGTCTGCTTTTTTGCCAGTTCTGGCGCACTGTAGGAGCCAGGCCATAGTCACAGCAGGCAAATTCCACTTCTTTGCTGCATCATATTTGGAGCCCTCAGGCTCTCGAAGCACAAGATGAGTGCTGGCATACATTCCTTTTTTCGTATTGGCCTTTCTTACAAAAAATTCTTGGACTCTGCAACATTTAAAATGCCCAAAATTAAAACTATAGCTAATAAAAAAAGTGGTTATAATAAATAAATAAATAAATAAATAAATAAATAAATAAATAAATAAATAAAATACACACAAACATGCAACACCAAATAAAAACAATAAAAAAGTGTTAGTTAAAATGGTAAACAGTGGATATAAAAAGTCTACACTGTTAAAATGTCAGGTTTCTGTGATGTAAAAAAATGAGACAAAGTAAAATCATTTCTGAACTTTTTTCACCTTTAATGTGACCTATAAACTGCACTCCGTTGAACAAACTGAAATCTTTTTTTTTACCAAGAATATGTAGAAGAATATGTATCGGAGAAAAAAAAAATGTTTTTGTTTTTTAATTGGGGATATTTATTATAGCAAGAAGTACAAAATATTGCTTTTTTTCAAAAATTGTTGCTCTATGTTTGTTTATAGCGCAAAAAATAAAAACCGCAGAGGTGATCAAATATCACCAAAAAGAAAGCTCTATTTGTGAAAAAATAAATAATAATAAAAAAAAAAGAACGTAAACTTTGTTTGGGAGCCACGTCACACAACCGCGCAATTGTCAGGTAAAGCGACAGTGCCCAATAGCAAAAAGTGGCCGGTCATTTGGCAGCCAAATGGTCCAGGGCTGAAATGGTTAATGTCCTTACCTGCTCTGTACTACCTTGTACAGTGAGCTCCATATGCGCAGCTTACGGTACAAATTTGGCAATGCTGAATCTGACTGAACTCCCACGCGTGCACGTTCATATTTTTAGCCCCCAAGTGCATTACTTTATATTTTTCAACATTAAACCTCATTTGCCATGTAGTTGCCCACCCTTCTATTTTATTGTGGTCATCCTGTAAGGTTTCTATATTCTGCTGTGAAGTTATTGCCCTGTTAGCTTCGTATCATCAGCAAACACTAAAATTTAGTGATCAACCTCTATATCATTTATGAATAAATTACGGTAAATTGAATTGGTCTCAGGACAGAGCCCTGGGGTACCACACTTACCCCTCCAGACCCTTCTAAGTGCTCGCTAGTTATCCCCACTTTTTGGATGCACCACTGTAATCAGTTTTCTATCCAGGTACACACACTATTTTTCATGCCAACAAACCTCAGTTTGTAAATTAAACCACTTCAATACAGGGCACCTTCACTGATTGGCATTCTTGATGGGTCTGCACCAATAATTAATGCACCGATTATCAGCCCAGACCCCCCATCAAGAGAGCCCTGATGAGCATGCCTCTGCTTGCACCTTGTCAGTGTGAATGGAGGTAAAGACGATAAAATAAAACGGCACTTCCTAGTTACAATGTGACCAGCTGTGATTGGACACAGCTGATCACATGGTAAAGAGCCTATGTCATAGGCTCTTTACTGGGATCAGAGATGCAGTGTGTGAGAGCGACAAAACCTCACTACCGAACGCCTTATCCTGCTGGATGTCATGACAGAATTATGAGAGCCAGTGCAGTAGTAATTCATTTACTAATCATTTAGTAATGCAAAATAGATAATAATTTAAATGGACTATATTTATCGAACACCCCTAAAAAAGGATGTCTATGCCACCTGTCCATCGTGGCCTACATCCATTTAATCTTTAATTTATTTATTCATTTTTATACATTTAATCTAGTCGATTTACAAAATCATATGTAGTACCATTGGGGATACCTTTTGGTAGGTGTCCCTAGGGGCACTGTGGGAGGTTGTAACAGTATGATTGCACGGTTAGCTATGTAGATATCTGGAGGGTCTGCAGTCTTTCCATCTACCATCACCTGGGACCTCTGTGAGTGTGTATCCATACCATTAAGGCTGGGCATATGACCATAGGTAACACTATTATTATCATTTGAAATTATGTGGTTTTTAACTGGATTAAATGGTGTTTCATTTTTTGGATTCTAATAATCAATAATCAATTCTTTATAAATTATGTATTATGTGTCCTTTTTAAAAGTTAGATTTTAATATATATATAAATATATTTCTTTTATGCAATGGGTGTGCAATTCTATACTTGCACAAGGCTGGTGGCTCGCTCCACGTAATATACTTCCCCCCCAAAATTCCTCCTCTCCCCCCGTCCTCCCTTCCTATTGGTGGGTGGTAATCCAGTGATGACACCCTGCTGCATAGAGGCGACACTGAGTGGTAGCGTTGACCTTCCACCACTAGATGGCAATGGTCTAACTCTCCCCTATGGGAACGTGCCATCTAGCAGGGAATGAGACGCTCCAGTCTGCTGGCTCTACAGGCTGGAGCGCATTGTCATCGTATATGCGCCGCGCGGCGTTGATGACGTCATGCGCAGTGAAACACAGACCCGGCTGGAACGCACCGGGCTTCCTTCACGTTGGGTGTGCGTTCCAGCAGCCACTTCAGGCCACCTCGTATAGGAAAGGTAGGCATAGCACTGCAAGTGGGGCTCGTGTGGCACATGTGGGCATGCATATAGCCCCTTATTGGAAGTGCTGACGCTGAGACGCTCCACTACACTTTGGCACCTTACAGATTGGATGTAACCATGTACCTGGAGGCAGCAACTTGCCGAGTGCTCCTATTGAAAAGGCCAGTCATATTGTGGTGTATATATTGTTGTCATATTGTGGTATTTATTTGTATTTTTATTCCTGTATACATTGCTATGTCTAGTGCATTCTGGATGGTGTATTTACACTACTGATGGCTGGATATAGACATGGAGAGAGGGGAAGGGATAGGTGGTGGACATGTGGGTGGGTTCCCGGCTATGCACCACCTCCTTTATGGGAGGGGTGTTTTTTTCACTTACCTAAAGTTAGTATTTATTGAGACAAGTCCCTTGGTGAGGAAGCACTGCAGACCACTAAGCTCTGAGGAAAGGGGTTCTCCCCTGAAACGCGTCAGCCCTAGCCACGGTCACGGATCGAAACAATATCGTGTTATGCCGATGGTGTTGGTTCTTTGCTGCATTGTTACTCAAGGCCTGTTTTTAACACTCCCTTTGTGAGTATTATGATTTGTTTTTACTATTTTAATAAAATCCACCAATCAGTATCACACTAGGTCGGTGCGCCCTCCGTTTTTCTCTTTTTGTCTCTTTTAGTTCTATGAATTCCAACGATTCAGAGGAGGGCTGCAAGACTTTGGAAGATACTTTTTAATTGAGTTGCAATTGAGTTTCACCTTTTCTTCAAACACTTTTCCAAAAAATACCGGAGCGCAGGAGATTTGTCTTAGCGGACATGACATGTCAGTAATTGTACAAGCTGCAGCTTAAAAATCTGATCGTAGAGAATGAGCTACAACAAGTATGCAGCCCATGAAGACTGAAGTTCTAAACTCCTGTTCCCGATGTGACACAAAAAAGCCGTGAAGCTGGGATCTGGATGTAATGGGCCTACAAACAAATCAGCATGGCAGCCCTTATATCTGTCCTTGTAGATTTAGTTTATTAATCAGCCTTGCAAACATTTGCTAAATAAAAAAAAATACAATTTACGATTTACCGGAAGAAAATTATCTGTATACATTTTTAGTTTAGCGGTAATTAAGAACATATAAAACAACACACCACACATCTTTGTGGAAACACTACACCTCTGGCAATAAAAATATACTAACAGGGCCAGTGCAGCATAGGGTTGTCACAGAATGCACAGGACGCTAAAATTCAAAATGAACACAACACTGGCACATTCATTTATAATGGTAGGCAACAACCACAAGACACTTACTTGGCTCCAAGAAGACCTGCTAGGTAGACTAAGGAATCCCTTTCGGCTCCCATAAACTGACTGACAGACAGGACACAGTCTTTCAGAGGTGCGCTACCTTCTAGATAGGTCACTGGCGTGAAGAGAGCATTAGACTGAGGATCCAAAAGAATTTCTTGTTCTATACACATTCCCTGGAAGATGAAAACAGATCACACATCATAAAAAGTGTTGTGGACTGAAGAATTATCTAAATTTTAACCACTTGCCACCCAGGGCAATTCTGACATTTTTCTCTTACGTGTAAAAATCATATTTTGTTTGAAAATTATAAAGAATCCCAAACATTACATTTTAGTCCCCACTCCCCACCGATAAGAACAATCAAATGGCTGAACAGCCGCTATGATCTTTCGTATGGTGAAGAAGGGAATCGCTGGCTCTAAAAGATGACATCTGAATGATGCCTGTAGCTGCAGGCATCATTCAGATATCACCGCTCAAAGTCCATGACGTCTTATGATGTTACGTGGGCGGCAAGCGGTTAAACAGAATCACTGGGATACTGATTAATAACAACCGGATGTCAGCAGCAAAAATTAACTAAATTCTTAGTATATCAAATAACTTTACGAGTAAGTCCGCTTTTGTTGGAGGGGGAAAAAAAATACACATTCCCCTCTGGGTGATCTATGTATAATGCCTTTTTGAGTGCATCTTGATTTTAAAACACAAAAGAAAAAAAATGGATTTGTGCAATGTCAAATATACCAAGACTCAAGCATAAATTTTTGTCAACAGTCTGGCTGGATGAATTAAAAAATACTTTGTATGGCACTGATGACTCCTAGAGTGAGGGTTTTGGGGCAAAAAATAAATAAAAATGTTTGTGATGTCCTTCCTAAAAAAATAATCATGGGAGCATTAGAGTAGCATAATCACTTACCAGCCAAGCATTTGTGACAACTTCTCCGACAGTAGCCTCCACCTCACAGCCCAGTAAAGGCACCACGGCATAATCAGCAATGACTCTCTTATGGGTGGAGAGCACTTTACCAGCATTTGTTTTAATGATCTCTATGACACAAGCCTCATCTTCTTCAACAAAGCCCAACACCAGGAAGGATTTTCTGCTAAACAATCCACCCTCAATGATAGTGGAAGTTTCCCCCAGGCCACTTTGGCTGGGAAAAGAGGGTATGTCATCCTGCAGAGTCATTTGGGAGAAGTTGCTTTGCTTGGTAAGCTCAGGATTCTCTGGTTCAACTAGAAAGGAAAAAATAAATAAAAATGGGAGGGAATTCCTAGAATACTAGCAAGTATAAAAAACATACAGTTTCTTTTCTAAAATAAAATTCTATACATCTTACCAAATGTGGAATCATTTTCTGCATACTGGGATAGCAAGTCTTCATCAGCTTGATAAGTTCGTGTGGGGTTAGTTGCTTTTCGAACATTTGTATTGGTACTGCTTGCCTTCCGAAGAGATGGAACGAGAACTTGTTGTTGAGCAGGGTCCTGGATTTCAGCTGGCTTATAAGAAGAGTGGGGATATACCTCTTCAGGCTGCAAGGCACCCTTTGAAAAACTGTCCAGGAGCCATTTTATGGTTAATACATAAGGCCTGAAAAAAAAAAAAAAAAAAACATTTAATGTCCAACCATGCCATTTCAAATTGAAACAAATCAGGCTAAACTAGACTAGACTAGACAATTTGTCCAACTAAGGTCAGAAAATAATTACGATTCCTATGGGCAACAAGGATATTATACATTCCCTTTCATTTCGGTGCTTAACACTGGCGCTGTCACAGCCGGGTGTCCACAGTAAATATGCCGGCGAGAGAGGACACAGGGAGAAAACGGCTGGGGTGAGCACACCGCTGGATTGTGGGACAGGCCATTAAAAAAGCCAGCAGCTACAGTTTTTGTAGCTGCTGACTTAATTTTCACTTAAGAGACTAGAGCTCCTCTAACATCTGTGTGTTATTCTTCCAAAGTAAATTGTGGCATGTAGAGAATAAAACCTGGGCACAACCCTGACCCAAACGTTAATAATTTAATATATATATATATATATATATATATATATATATATATATATATATATATACATACATATATATACACACACACACACACACACATACATATACATATATATATTTTAGCAGAGACCCTAGAGAATAAAATGGTGATTGTTCCAATATTTTTTATAAAAAAAAACAGTAGACGGCCCAATTTCTTTGTTTAATGTGAAAGATGATGTTACGCAGCGTAAATAGATACCCAACTTAACATGCTTTAAAATTGCGCACTCGGAAATCTCCATAGGTGGCGCTTTAAAAATGTCTACAGGTTACCAGTTTACAGAATTACAGAGAAAGTATTGTGCTAGAATTATTGCTCTCAATCCAATGATCATGGCGATATGGTTTACATTTGCGGGCGCAACTTACGTATGCGTTCACTTCTGCGCGTTAGCATGGAGGGATGGGGCGATATATATATATTTTTTTTTACACAGTCTCTTTAAAAAAATGTTTTGATCACCTTTATTGCTGTCACAAGGAATGTAAACATCCCTTGTGACAGTAATAGGCAGTGACAGGTACTCTTTATGCAGGGACCTGGGGTCTATAAGACCCCAAATACCTACTTTGCACTTGAAAGCATTCGAAAAATGTCATACATTGCTTCCGGGTTACTAGATCTGAGACCCGATCAAAGCCAATTCAGACTTCATTTGGTTCTCCAGCCAGCCAGCCAGCAGACATGCCGGCCGGTCATTCAGGCCTCCCAATGGGATGGGTGAGTCGTGGAGAGAGGTAGGGGGGACGCCCCCTCCCGCTGCTTGTAATAACAGCCAAGCGGCTTCTTAGTCGCATCGATTGTTATAAGAAAGCCAATCGTCGGGTCAAATAAACAGTATCGGGGTGATGCGTGCATCTGCAGCTTTTTCAATAAAGGTTTGTTTTATATTTTCATTACTCTGTATGACTATTTAATACAAAATAACTGAGTGTCACAAAGCCCCAGTGCACCTCACCATTTCCCCTTTCCTTTGTGGACCATGTTGTACATGAACTGGGGGCGACACCCACCATTGGTTAATGTTGACTGTAAATGGGCTATTGAACTATAAATGTTTTTGGAACTGATGGCTTCAAAACTGGAGTTGCAAAGGTCAGGCATACACAAAAATAAAAAAAATGCACGGTGCCTACAGTGAAACATGGTGGTGGCAGTGTCTTGCTGTGGGGCTGTACGAGTGCTGCTGGTGTCAGGGAGCTGTATTTGATTGATGGAATCATGAATTCATAGATGTACTGCTCTATATTGAAAGAGAAGATGCTACCATCACTCTGTGCCCTTAGTCGTCGTGCACTTTTCCAACATGACAATGAGCAAAAACACACATCTAAAGGCCACTTTTGCATTTCTGAAGAAGAACAGGGTGAAAGTGATTTAGTGGATGAAAAGCATGTATTGAAAAAACGCAAAATGCACCAGCAATATGCAAACAAACATTTTAGGCCTGTGAAACAGTCCTAAAAGAGGTCGTTCTTGAAGAATGGAAAAAGATGTTGCAATGTGTCTCCAACTTGTTCATTCACTTGGTGCTGTCCTTACAAATCATGGAAGTCATACAAAATACTACATGCATCAACTAATTTGAGTAAAACTGAAGATTTTTTAATCCAAGTTCTATTATTAACCTTACTTTCATGTAATGCGCTAAACAAAAATCGTACTTTTCAAAAGGGGTGTACTCATTTATGCTGAGCACTGCAAGTATAAGCCTGTTTAATATTTTAATATAAAACCTTTTACAATCACGAACATTCGTATACATAGTTCATAGTAGGGATGTCTCGATACCGATACTAGTATCGATATCGGTACTGATACAAAGCATTTCTCAGAGTACTTGTACTCGGGGGGAAATGCTCCGATGCCTCAGCCGATACCTGGGCAGGCAGGGGAGTTGAAAGTCTTCTCCCCCTGTGCTGTGCTCTTTCCCCTGTGTTCCGTGCTGTGCTCTTTCCCCCCGTGTTCCGTGCTGTCCTCTCTTTCCCCCCCATGCTGTGCTCTCTTCCCCCCCGTGTTCCGTGCTGTCCTCTCTTTCCCCCCATGCTGTGCTCTTCCCCCCCCCCCCCCCCCGTGTTCCGTGCTGTCCTCTCTCCCCCCTGACTCGGTCCATTCATATAACTGAGCATCGTAACTTGTGTTTACGATGCTTCAGTTTATGAATGGAGAGGAGCTTTCCTCCATTCATTTCAGCTGAGGCTGCAGAGTAAGGGACTGGGGAATATGTGTCCTTAGTCCCTTGCTCTGTCTCAAAGGGGAGATGTCAGAGGTCTGTTATGACCCCTGATATCTCTCCAAAGACCCCCAACAGGGCTGATTAAAAAAAAAAAGAAGGACCACACACACTCACAATCCATCCCACCCCCCCCTAAAAAAAAAAAAAATAAACCCCACTGTAAAAAAAATTAATAAAAAAAATAAAAAAATACTGTCACATGGCATTAAAAAAAAGTATCGGTAATCGGTATCGGCGAGTACTTGAAAAAAAAGTATCGGTACTTGTACTCGGTCTCAAAAAAGTGGTATCGGGACAACCCTAGTTCATAGTATGCAGATTTACCTGTTTTTTCCCCTCAACTTATCACACATTCCTATTAAAAATACAGTCTTAAGTTAGAAGAGCATTCTAGGTCCATTTTCTAGTTCTCCAAATAAGGTAGACTTACAAACCTGTGGTCTGCTTTGTTCAAAAATTGCTTTAGATCCTCATCATTTTCACCAACGATTACATGAGTTACATCACCAGTGAGTTGATTAAAGCGCACTCCACCTCCACAGTTAATGAGTTTCCTCAACTTATCCAGTTTTCTTCCTCCAAAACCACACACATATATCTGTCAACAAATCTCAGAATTTAGAAGCCCATAGGTATATAGACAGAAGCTCGATTTTAAAACATTTTTTTTTTTTTTTTTTTTAGAAAACACCACACACACGACCCGCTTTCAAAAATCCCTGCACCCATATAAGATGGAAACAAAGGGGAGCCTGTAGTTAACAAAAAAAAAATCTGCCCTCCGGAATCTCAGGATTACAAAGAGTTTCCATTTTTCATATGTTTCCCAACACTTTACTAGCTACTTGTTCAGGTAGTGAAGCATAATGGGTTGACAGTAAATCAAAAGATCAGTCAACAGCTGCAGATACATATACTTTTCAAAAGGGTTCTTTAAGGATAAGTTCATCCTTGGGAACATGTTACATGTTCCACCTGATTTTAGGGTGTAATATGTTCCCAGTGCTGCAGCTGCCGCCCAGTGCCCCCCTCTCCCTGTGGCAGTAGGAGAAGTTCCCTATACTAGCCACCATTTGAAAAACCAGTGCGGCCGTGCGGGGCTCCGCCCACACACACACCCACGTCATTCAGACACACAGCTCTGTGTTTTTCAATTAACTACAAGCCCTGACAACTTTAGTTGCTGTTGGCTTGTAGTTCTCAATGAACTACCATGGTGCTCTCAGGGCATCAGCTTACCTGTAAGGGATGTACAAGCAAGCGGATACGACGAGTGTGCAGTAGACCTGCATGGCAATAATCTCAACCATATGAATCAATCAGCATACAAAATAAAGAAATATATTCCTACCCTGCAGCCATCTAGGAGATCTTCAGGGGCCTGTACAGAACTCAGATCCAAATTCTCTAGAGTGTCACTGGGAGGTTCCAGCCTGGTGCTCATCACAGAATTGAAGGCAGATTCATTAACACAGCTAGTACTTATATTAGAAATGTGGCTGACATCAGAAAGTGCACGGTCTGCAAAATATAAATCAACAGTTTATATAAAAAGAGTGCAGAGAAGTTACAACTATGGAACAGAATCTAATGTAGCTCTATATAGTAACCAGTCATCTTCTATAAAACCTAGAAGCTGACTAGTTACTATGCACCGCTGAACGGGGTGCAATACTTTGCAGGCATCTGTATATATATATATTTTTTTTTTACCTCCAAACATATGTGAATTTTATTATTTTTTAGTTCAAGAGACAGTTAGCCTTTAAAGATCAGTACAAGAAGACAGGGGGGTTGATTGAGTTTTGAAGTACACCTGCAGATATTTATCTAATGTATACTTACTATCAGGTTTGTTACTATTTCCTGTTGGAGTAGATGTCTCTGGCAATATTTTTTCTGATGGTACAGGTTCTGTCTTGTACATGCTTTCATCCTGACAGAAACGTTTTTCAATGCTGTCAAAGAACCACTGAATAGAAACACAATGCACATTCCATTTTCTTGCACATTCATATTTTTGACCTGTTGAAAGGATTAAAACCTTACTACACAATGTCCATGTAAAAGGCTACATTACCAGATACAATTTTATTGTTTCCATTTACACTTGGCAATCACATTCCATGTGGCAAATATAAAAATAAAATGACTCAAAGAAGAACCCCCAACCTAAAATAACACAATATAAATTATTAGTTCATAGCGAAGGTGTTCCCTTGTAGAGTACATGTGGAGTATAGGGCAAGTGTGTCTGTAAAGAGTATGTAGTAAGTAACCCAGGTATATACAGTCCTGTAACAAATCCTTGTGGAGAAAGAGTAGGAGAATGCCCCTGCGTACCTTATGAGGGCTCTAGGTGTAAATGGCATTAAAGTATGTGACCAGTGGTGTGATATAACACATGGTCATCCACCTGAGACCGAGCTCTGTGTGCTTGAGTTTGAGCGCCAAGTTTATATGTTTTCAAACATAGTCCCGTATTTACAGTAACAATCAGAGGCACATGGTGACCATCTTACCAGTTCATGAAGCTGGACTGTACATAAAAGTTGTCTTTAAGGACTGGGTTGCATTGTGATGGGCCAGAGTCCTGGACCTATATAGCTAACTCAACGTATTGCACCAAGTGCCCAAGCAGGATCCAGTCCTCAAAGCAACATTACAGGCTGCCCCCACGGCATGGGGTTTGGGTACAACTCCCAAGGTTTTACAGAGGTTGCACAGATCCAGTGCCTTGAAAAAGTATTCAAATTCTGAAATGTTCCACCTTTTGTCATGTTCCAACCAAAAACGTAAATGTAATTTATGGGATAGACCAAACACAAAAGTAGCACATAATTGTGAAGTGGAATGATAAAGGTTAAAGTTTCAAAATGTTTTACAAATAAATGTTTGAAAAGTGCATTTGTATTCAGTAGAGGTCGACCGATATGGGTTTTTCTCTGGCCGATACCGATATTTCAAAATTGGGGCGATATTTTAGGCCGATTTTTTTTTTTTCATTATCTCAGAAAATCTAGATTGGGGAGGAGGTTATTGTTTAGGGTGGAGAGGTGGAGTGCAGCTTATCAGTGTCCATCAGTGCCCACCAATGCAGCCCACCAGTGCAGCCTATCAGTGCCACCTCATTAGTGTCCACCAGTTCAGCCCATTAGTGTCCATCAGTGCAGCCCATTAATGCCACCTCATTAGTGCCCACCAGTGCAGCACATCAGTGCCACCTCATAATTATTAAAAAATAAAAAAAATCCACTGTTCACTTCCAAGTGCAGTCGCTGTAGATCTGAGGGGGGACGGTCAACCAAAATAAAAACCAGCATTTTTGCTTGCACATGATTGGATGATAAAATCAGCAGAGATTCCCCTCAGATCAACAGCGACTGCACTTCCAAGTGCGCTTGCAGTGCAGAGTGGATTTGCCATTAGTAAATCAACCCCTTAGTCCTTTTAGATCGAAGGAATGAACTTCTGTCTGTAAATGTGGCCAGCTTAACCACTTAAAGCATGGGTCTTCAAACTATGGCCCTCCGGTTGTTCAGGAACTTTTTTGGTTTTCATTGAGATCTATGGCATGCAATACAGCATGTGGCCAGAGGTGGGGGGGCACCGCAGAGACACGGTAATACTCAGAGACCGTTTGGCTGCATTTGGAAACCCTCGAAAAGGCTCGGGAACGGAGTACTTGTGAGCGTTTCCGAGTATTTCCAAACAGCTCCGGCGCCCATGCACCTCTGGCCAAATGCAGTACTGCACACCGCAGAGGCTTGAATCCTGCTCGTTTCTCGAGACAACACTCACAAACCGAGTCAGGATTTTTTAAAATAATTGCTTGTATTGCGAAACGCTTGTTAACCGCAATCCGAGGTTCCGCTGTATGTAAATATGCTTAAGCCAGTTACACGTACTAAAAAGTGGAGCCCTTACTTACCTTTTGCCTCTTGCACAATAAGATGTGTGGACTCATTCATCTTCAGCTGACCTGTATACTGTCCTCCATGTATAGCAGTCAGCCTCTGGACTTCTTTCCTATCCAGGCTGCTTAAGCCAGTTACACAGATGGTGCAACCAAGGAAAACCGGACATAAATATGGCTCCATGTCTACATCTTCGTAGCCAATAATCCTTCAAATAAATAGGTGCAAATGAACATGAGTAGGGTGCAATGAACAATATATCTGAAGAGATACAGCATGACCTGCTAATATATACCTCTCCTGTGACTTCTCCCACAGGGCCCTCACCCATGAAGGGAGAAGAATCGGCTTCTTTAGACTGGCTGCCACAAGGTATTTCTTGCTGCCCACTTCACCAGCAATCAGGTGGCTGACTGAAACATTAAGATCTCTATAGACACTTCCTCCCATTATCTGGACATAGAAATGAACCTCTTCCTGGAAAAAAAATTTAATTGAAATGTATCCCCTTGCAAGAGGAAATCGTTACCAAGAAATTATTGTGCTCAAAAGACTAGTTTGTTGTAAAACTTTATTTTTTACTTACCCTGGTTTCTTTATCAAGGCTTGTGCATGAAATTGTGACGTCAGCCATAGCCATATTGAAGACAGGATGCTCTGCTCGTGGAACACATCTTTGATGCTTCATGCAGAAAATTACAACCTGGGGTCCAACTATTCTACAACCAAGCTTAAAACAAAAAGAATTATAAAACAAAATCAGTGAAGTGCACATTCAGTTGTAAAAAGCTATTCATGTTACAGACTCAACAGAACACCACTTTACAATTGTTGTGTCCAATATGGCTGTTGTGAACAATGACGCTATCGTTTTCACCATGACTTTCTGCCTGGTTGGCATTGGCCACTTTTGGCACAGATGCACTCCAATAGAATATATAAAATATACTTATTTTTATTTTGACAACCCCAAACTTCCCCTTTAAGGATTGATCATCATCAACAAGTTTAGTTCTACCAATTATCATTAATAACCTGATATAGTGGGGGTTATTTACAAAAGGCAAATACACTTTGCACTACAAGTGCATTTGGAAGTGCAGTTCGTGTAGACTTAAAGTGGAGGTTCACCCGGAAATAAGATTTTTTACCCTTAGATTGATGCTCATTTTGTCTAGGGGAATCGGCTAGTTGTTTTAAAATCGAAGCTGTACTTACCGTTGTAGAGAGCGATCTTCTCTGCCGCTTCCGGGCTGCGGGACTGGGCGTTCCTATTTTGATTGACAGTCTTCCGACAGGCTTCCGACGGTCGCATCCATCGCGTCACGATTTTCCGAAAGTAGCCGAACTTCGGTGCTCGGGCGCAGTATAGAGCCGCACCGACGCTCGGCTTC
The DNA here is from genome assembly GCF_905171775.1 of Rana temporaria. Classification (NCBI taxonomy): domain Eukaryota; kingdom Metazoa; phylum Chordata; class Amphibia; order Anura; family Ranidae; genus Rana; species Rana temporaria. The sequence continues at coordinate 113,897,316 of NC_053493.1, read as the reverse complement.
TTTCGGGTACTCGTGACGCGATGGATGCGACCGTCGGAAGCCTGTCGGAAGACTGTCAATCAAGAAGGAACGCCCAGTCCCGAAGACCCATACCCGGAAGCGGCGGAGAAGATCGCTCTCTACAACGGTAAGTACAGCTTCGATTTTAAAACAACTAGCCGATTCCCCTTGACAAAATGAGCATCCATCTAAGGGTAAAAAAAAATGTATGGGTGAACTCCCGCTTTAAGGGGGGACATGCCAGGAAAATAAATAACTGAATTTTAGCTTGCACATGATTGGATGATAAAATCAGCAGAGCTTCCCCTCATTTCAGATCTACCCCCTCAGATTTACAGCGACTGTACTTCCAAGTGCACGTGTAGTGCAAAGTGGATTTGCCTTTCGTAAAAATAAATCACCTATTTTCCTGTAAGAGATATGCAATTACACAATACACAATATAGATTACAGACCTTAAAAGTTTTGCATAATGCTCAACAAGGCGTTCGTCTCCACTCTCATACCAACTTCCTTAATACTGCTTATACTGTACATAGTAAATGTATTAACATTGTTAACTGTTGAAGTTTATTACTGACTTCGTTGTGGAAGGCTTTATTGCTTTTTTTTTTTTTTTTTTTTTTTTTTTTTTTTACGACCTGTACCTACATCTTAACATTTCCTAATGTCAATTGACACTTTTTTCGGAGAACTCACATAAACAAAAATTATACATAAACCTGACAAATTAAATACAATATTCACATTATAAATCGCAGACTTCTACAATATGCCAATAATACAAACCTTTTTTAGATGGTTAAAGGCAGCACCACTAAAAGGATCACATACATAAAGAGATTTGTCTTTTTCTTTTAAAGTGAGGGCCTCATTTTCTTCAATTATCAGTAGATATTCATCTGACTGAAATGCCTTGATTTCCTGCAAAATAAAAACACTGTAAATAAAAACATGTGCATATACATAAACAGTTTACTAAACATATCTACATCAGAAAAAGAGAAAAGCAGGATTGGATTGCGTAGGTAAAAATTCTTGTATATCTGTAGGCAACAAATGCATTGCACACTCTGAGGTTTATTTACTAAAGCTGGAGAGTCCAAAAATCAGGTGCACTTCTGCATAGAAACCAATCAGCTTCCATAGATTAATTGACCAAGCTGAGATCAAGACCAAGCTGAGACCAAGCTGTTAGCAATTGACCAAGCTGAGATTAGAAGCCGATTGGCTACCATGCACTGTTGCACCAGATTCTGACTGCAATAGTTGTAGTAAAGCTACCCCAATGTGTTCGTTGGGTAAAAATGTAAGCCAACTTTCAAGTTATAGAATTCCATGTTAAAGAGAAGCTTCAGGCTCCTTCAAAAAAAAAAAAAAAAAGTCAGCAGCTACATTTGTAGCTGCTGACTTAGACCCCTTTCACACTGAGGAGTTTTTCAGGCGGTACAGCGCTAAAAATAGCGCTGCTATACCGCCTGAAAAACTCCTTCACTGCCTACTCAATGTGAAAGCCCAAGGGCTTTCACACTGAGGCGATGCGCTGGCGGGAGAGAAAAAAATCTCCTGTCAGCAGAATCTTTGGAGAGGTGAGAAGAGCGGCGTGTATACTGCTCCTTCCCATTTAAAACAATAGGACACCGCGGCAATACAGCCCGCAATGCGCCTCTGCAGAGGCGCATTGCGGGCAGTATTAACCCTATATCGGCCGCTAGCGGGGGTTAATACCGCACCGCTAGCGGCCGAATCCCATGGCAAATCTGACGGTATAGCGCCGATATTTTTAGCGGCGCTATACCGCCACCGCGCCTGCCACGCCAGTGTGAAAGGGGTCTTAATTTTTTCTGAAGGAGCACGAATCCTTAGGGCACTTATCTGTCCAGGAATCCAGCGGTATGATCACCCTAGCCGATTTCTAAATGTGATATCATGTGCTGGCGCCGCCATCTTGACCAAGGGAAATCAGCCGTGAATCCTTGCGGCTTAACGGCTGGCTTCCCTACTTGCCATGTGCAAAGTGCGCTGTGCTTTCTGAATGGGTCGGCTGTGGGGAAAGGAGGGGGGGACTGAACTTCTAGCTCAGTCGCTGTGAACTGAGCTGGAAGTGGGAGCGGTTTCCTGTCGAAGTTCATGACTGTTCTGGTTCTGACTGACACAATGTGGGTACTTCCACATAGTGCTGGAGCATACAAGCCCCATTTTGTTGCCTTTGCATTCCTATTGATGGGTGGGAGATAGCGCCAAGCTTCAACAATATGGAACTCTATAAGAGTTCTATCTATCCATCTAACTATCAGAGTGGCTGAGGATTTGGTCACAAAGGTAAAAAATGATTGACCATTGCAGGAATTGCAGGCACTAGGTGCTTGAACTTCATACATTCAACTTGTTTTGTTAGATGACAGGGTCTCTAAGCCATGTATATTTGTATATTCACATATCTATCCTAGATTTCAAATGTTTCTGTACTTCTTACCTCATGTGCTTCATTGAAGAACTTCGTATTGTCAGGCGAATTTACAAACTTCACATAAAAGGGCTCATTTTCACCTTTCGCCATAATAAACTAATAAACAAATGAAAAAGAAGTTAACTGATGGGGTACCAGGCAAAAACAGTCAAAATTCTTCACACCTGCTCAAACAGACAATACACAAGTGCATGGAAGCTGGTATTGGTAAACAAATGTGAATAAAACCCTGTAGCTAAGCCATGGTTTTACCATTACACTCTTCAGCTACAGAGGCAGCTGGGGCTGCACACATGTCATAGCACTTTATGGCCCGGCAGGAGTTATACCCTTTGTACCACCTGCCTATCGGGACCCATTTAAGTATATGGGGCTGCTCTGCAAGCACCTTGCCACTGCGGGGTCCAAGAGGTTGAAGAGGAAGGTAACTTCCATCTTTAAGTTTTACCTATGGGTAAGCCTTATTTTGTCTTATCTATAGGTAGTGTAAATATCTTCTAAACATGCACCGTTTAAGAGATATTTACTGTACATCAGGGTTTGACAAATTTGCTTGGAATCTAGGAGCCAGCTAAAAAAGTTAGGAGCCAAAAAACGCGCCCCGTCCCGCCAAGCTCACAGGCAGAAGCGAACGCATACGTGAGTAGCGCCTGCATATGTAAACGATATTCAAACCACACATGTGAGGTATCGCCATGATTGGTAGAGCGAGAGCAATAATTCTAGCCCTAGACCACCTCTGTAACTCAAAACATGCAACCTGTAGAATTATTTAAACGTCGCCTATGGAGGTTTTAAAGGGTAAAAGTTTGTCGCCATTCCACAAGTGGACGCAATTTTGAAGCGTGACATGTCCGGGCGCCAGGTCACGATTTCTTGTCGCAATTGCGACCGGGCGCCCGGATATTGTCGAGCCCTGTATTAGAGGTGCCAATCAATGCCTGCCAGTGCCTCCTGGCAGGCACCTAACATACAGACCCCATTCACATGTTCGGTTTCCGGGAACGCATGCGAAAATACACTGAAACTCGCATCACACTTGTGGTGTCATTAATTCGATGGTAGTGCACATTGCAAAAATGCACAGAGCTCACAACAAAAAATAAATTTTAAAAAAAAGGGGGAGGGGCTACTTTACCATGTTTTTCACATGCACGGAGGTCAATGAATGAGCTGCCCTTTGCTGTCAAATAACAAATATGGCAAAAAATTTTAGGTAAACCGATATATCGGCCGGCCGATATTTGTCCATTTTTGATAAATCGGCATCGGATGATTTTATCAAAATTAGGCCGATATTTTACACTGACCGCCTTTCCTCATCCCTTCTCCACACTCAGCGGCATTAAGCGGTGCGCTGAGTGTGAAACTGACAAGTGACAGAGACGAGAGAGAGAAGTTGGGGGTATATTACACCAGCCAATGGTATCTGGGCGGGCCGCTACGTGTATGTGGCCCTGCCCCTTTTCTAAAGCAGCCCAACCATTGGCTGGTGTAATTTAGCTGCTGGGTCCCGCCCACCCCCGACATCGAGCTGACAGTTCCTCTCTCTCTCTTTCTCTCTCTCTCTCTCCTCTGTTAGTTTCACACAGTTACACTCAGCTAAGTGTGAAACCTGACAGTGCCAATCAGTGCCATCCGTCAGTGCCACCGCCAATCAGTGCCAGCCAGTGGCATGTCAGTGCCAGCCAGTGACACCCGCCAATCAGTGCCAGCCAGTGGCATGTCAGTGCCAGCCAGTGACACCCGCCAATCAGTTCCAATTGCCAGTGCCATCTGTTCCAAACTAGTGTCATCTGTCAGCTCCAATCCAGTGCCATTTGTCAGTACCACCTGCCAGTGCCAATATTGCCATCTGTTTGTTCCAAACCTGTGCCAATCAGTGCCATCTGTCAGTTGCAAACCAGTGCCATCTGTCAGGTCCAAACCAGTGCCACCTGCTAGTGCCATCTGTAAGTTCCAAACCAGTGCCACCTGTACTGAGGACATCAAGTGTGTGCTAGAGTGACAGGCGTAAGCAGGAAGGAGTGGAGTGGGTGAGGTTGTTTGTTTGTTTTGTTTTTTAAATTGGTCTAAAATATTGACCACGAAAATCGGCATCATATATCGGCCGCCCCAATTTCTAAATATCGGCCAGATATCGACCACAAAAATCGGCATCATATATCAGTTATCGGCCACCCCAATTTCAGAGAAAAACCCATACCGGTCTACCTCTAAAAAAAAAATGTATGTAACAGCATTTGCAAAAGTAAGGCAGCCCAGGAAAGTGTTCACAAGAACCAGTCATGACAATCACAGAGGTCACTAGTGCCAGTCTTTACTTCTGGAAATGCGACCTGGCTCCTGGGCTGTACTGCCGGAGGTGTCTTGTCTCTGTACGCCCCCCACCACGTGGGTGCGCAGACTAGGATGCCATATCGGCCGGAAATTGAGTCTGCGGCTTTGCGGCCTTTTGGAGCGAGATGTTTAGGCTGGGGAACTGGCACCCTCTTGTGGTGGCCATGACAAACAGTCACTAAGGGCACTGAGTTTCTCGTTGTAGCATGAAGATCGATATCCTGTGAAAGACGATACCCCTTGCCACTACTGCGCATGCGCCAGGTTTCAGACCAAAGAAACCGAGCGCAGAGCTGCTCACAACGAATACAGCCAACTCGGATTAACCCCTCACACGCCGATCGATCTGCTACACAGAGGCAGAAACGAGTTCCATCTAGATGACAGCAGCTTTGGGACATGGCGAGGGCTCACAGCGGACACACAGGCTGGTTGCAAGGAGGGGATAGCAACAAGCTGTATAACATACACACAGGCTGGATGGGGGCACACCATGGATATCACAGGGTGGATGGTTGGCACAGGAGGCACACCATGCATATCACAGTGGGCACACCATGTAATTGTATAGCACAGGCTGGATGGTTGGCACACCATGGATTGCACAGGCTGGATGGTTGGCACACCATGGATTGCACAGGCTGGATGGTTTGCACAGAAAGAACCGTTCATCCACCTGCTCAGCAGGGATTATCTGAAAGATCCCCCCGCTGAGCAAGCGGATTCTGCTTAGCGGAAGCGCCCGTGCAAAAAAGGGACCTATGGTGGCATAAGTTACTGGATCTCCTATCGCCCCCACCTTGCTGCACTGTCCCTCCCTAGTGAGCTGATGCCCATCACATCAAGCCAAGTACACACGGGCCGAATGTCAGGCAACATTAGACGATTGAGAAAAACTGTCCGCAGGTCCGAAAGAAGCCAGCTGTCCGTCTGGCTTCTGTCAGGCGAGCATGCTGGAGAATCAGCAGCCGAAAGACTGGCTCCTAACTATTTTAGCTGGCTCCTAGATTCCAAGAAAATTTGTCAAGCCCTGTTTTATTGTATGATCTAGTATCGTACAAGAACAATTATCCCCGCGGATAATTTCCCCATGAATAATTGTGATCGGCTCTTGAAAGCGGTGTACGAACGATCAGATTATTGTACCATCGTTTCGAAAGCGGTATTTCTCATACGATTTTCTGATCGTGTGTACGGGCCATTAGGGGGACTGTTGTGTACATGGAGAACCACCATTGCATTTCGCACTACGTCATCCCCCCCCCAGAACCAGTGTGCCTAGTCATGCGATTTGACAGTCACAAATCGCAGCCTATTATCGGCAATGAAACTCCCACTTTGCGGTGCCGCACTGATTTGAAGAAGGGGTTCCTGTACTTTTTTTTGCAGTTTTCGGTGCAACTTACATAGATATCTGTACATGAAGTCGCACAGGTGTCAGGCAAGTTGTAGCTGAAATCGCACCAACCCATGGCTTTGAAATTATGCTGCGTGAAGTAACGCAATTTCAAAGTCACACTCGGGCCAGTCCACACCATAGAAAGCGCAGTGCAGATACTTTTCTGCATGTGTTTGACGCGTTCCAGTGCATTTTTTCCTCGCTGATCCTGTCTGGCTATACCCTCCCCTCTGCAAACTGACCACGAAAATCATGACACCGTGGTCAGTTTGCGCGATTCTGTCATCCGCAGCCTGCTACCAGCACCTGCCCCTCCCCCTCTATCTTCTAATAAATGGTCTTATCCCTCTGTACCATTATAAGATGTGTCCCTGTAATGTAAAAAAAAATCTGCCGATCTGTACCTGTATAAACACGGCTCCCGGCGCTCAGCTGATTGTCGGCTCACTCTCTCTCTCTCTCTCTCGCCCTCCTCCCCAGTTGACATCAGCGGGAAGCCTGCAAAAAAATAAAAAATAAAGTCTGAAAAAAAAAGCATTAAAAAACATAAAAAAACATGCCAATCAGTGCCCACAAATGGGCACTGACTGGCAACCTGGGAAAATCAGTGCTGCCCCAGTGTCCATCAGTGCAACCCCAGTGTCCATCAGTGCCACCCCACAGTGTCCATCAGTGCCACCCCACAGTGCCCATCCATGCCCAGTGCCCACCTATCAGTGCCCATCTGTGCCACCCATAAGTGCCGCCCATGAGTGCCCATCTGTGCCGCCCATGAGTGCCCATCTGTGCCGCCTATGTGTGCCCATCTGTGCCGCCTATGTGTGCCCATCTGTGCCGCCTATGTGTGCCCATCTGTGCCGCCTATGTGTGCCCATCTGTGCCGCCTATGTGTGCCCGTTAGTACTACCTCATCGATGTCCATCAGTGCCATCTCATCGGTGCCCATCAGTGCCCGTAATTGAAAGAGAAAAACTTATTTACAAAAAAATTAACAGAAAAAAATTAAAACGTAATTTTTTTTCAAAATTTTCAGTCTTTTTTTAGTTGTTGCGCAAAAAAAAAAAAAAAAAAAAAAAAAAAAAAAAAAAAAAAAAAACGCAGAGGTGATCAAATACCACCAAAAGAAAGCTCTATTTGTGGGGAAAAAAGGACGCCAATTTTGTTTGGGTACAGTGTAGCATGACCGCGCAATTGCCATTCAAAGTGCGACAGTGCTGAAAGCTGAAAATTCCCTTGGGCGGAAAGGTGCGCAAGTGCCTGGCATGGAAGTGGTTAAGCTTAAGGACATGTTTGTTCCAGTGTGTTTTACAGCGTTCCAGTACTGTCCAGTGCAGGAAAAATTCAGCATGTTCTACTTTTTTCTGGAACAGGAACACACTGGTGTGAACTATGCCATTGGAAACCATATAACCTACTTTCCATGCCTTTTTGATGCAGAACAAAAAACGCACTGGACTGCATGTGGTGTGAACCAGGGCTCAATGTCTTCTAGGTCCTATGCAGAGCGGCTTTCCCACGGGGGTCGCTCACTCCATACGGCCACCATTCACAGAATGCCCGCCTTGTCATTGTTTTACAATTACAAGGCATTCTCTGAGTGAATGAGGTGGAGAAGTGAGGCAGTTACATCACCGGCTCCATCTCATCCAATCAAAGAATGGCTTGTATTCAAAGAAAAAAATAAAATGCAAGGCATCCTGCGAATGGAGTGAGCGCCCCCTGTGGTCCGGGGTGCAATGGGGAAGCGGTTTGGCACAGGACCTGAAAGATGGCGGCTAGGACTGTAGTAGTGTCCAATAATACAGCAATTGTCAGCTTCCATAGCAGCGCCCCCTTCCCTGGGTATGAGAAATGCAGAATTCCATAGTGCCAAGCTGGACCAATGTACCTGTTTCATACAAATCATACCTGGAGGTCATCCCAGGACAACTAACAGCCAATAAGCATTTCAAATAATGCCCCCTCCTATAGGTGACCCATGGCGGGCACTAGAAGTGCCGTGTTGTAGAAATAGTCTGCCCATACCTTGTCGGTGCACCATAAGACACAGCAGAGCGCCCTGTACTATGGCGTCACTGTACTCAACAACGAGACAAGCTGCAACTCTATGTCCACAGCACTTCCCGGCTTCCTTCAGACCCGCCAAGCCCGAGCAACTCGCCAATAGCAGCGCGGGTTACAATTCGTCTTCTATTCATCAGACAGACACTGCCATTGGCGGATGCGGCAGAGCTGAATGGGCAGTCCCGCGCTGCTGAGAGGAGGATAAATTGCAGCCAGTGCGCCTGCGTGGATGGCTAGAGAGCGCACGCTGGTAAGAAGTAGCGGCGAGATGGAGTGTTAAGTGTACCCTGAAGGAAGCCTTCCATGAGGGAAAGAAGGAGGTTGCAACAGGGGCGCGTACCTAGAGAATTTGGCTCCAATATCTGCCCCCCCCCCTCACGTTAAAATGTAACAACACCCCACTGTGCCCCCTGCATACCTCTGATATCTCTTTGTTACTACTGTGTACTAGGGTGACCAGACATCCCCAGTTTCAGGGGACAGTCCCCTGAAGTCTGTCCCTGGTTTTGTCCCCAGATTGGATTTAACCACTTAAAGCGGTGGTTTCCCCTTAAAAACAACTTTTTTTTATTCCACTGCCCCCCCACATTACAATCGAATTAAGGCTATTATTTTTTTTTTGCTGCTGTACATACCTTGATACAGCATATTCACCCGTGCATCCGGGTTGCGAGTCCCGCGGGAGTGGGCGTTCCTCACATGCTGTTGATTGACGTTTTGCCCAAAAACGAGCTCTCCCCCCGTCGCGTAAGCCGCGTCACGATTGGCGAAAGGAGCCGAACGGCGATGCGCAGTATAGCGCCGACTCGCCGTTCGGCTCCTTTCGCCAACCGTGACGCGGCTTACGCGACAGGGGAGAGCTCGTTTTTGGGCAAAACGTCAATCAGCAGCATGTGAGGAACGCCAACTCCCGCGGGACTCGCAACCCGGATGCACGGGTGAAGATGCTGTATCAAGGTATGTACAGCAGCAAAAAAATAATAAGAGCCTTAATTCGATTGTAATGTGGGGGGGCAGTGGAATAAAAAAAGTTGTTTTTAAGGGGGAACCACCGCTTTAAGGACAGAAGGTGTTTTTCAGATTTGGCGTTTACAAGACTAAAACATTTTTTTTTGCTAGAAAATTACTTAAAACCCCCAAAAATTATATATATTTTTTTTTCTAACACCCTAGAGAATAAAATGGCGGTCATTGCAATACTTTTTGTCACACCGTATTTGCGCAGCGGTCTTACAAGCGCACTTTTTTTGTAAAAAATGCACTTTTTTTAATTAAAAAATAAGACAACAATAAATTTGGCCCAATTTTTTTATATATTGTGAAAGATAATGTTACGCCGAGTAAAATGATACCCAACATGTCACGCTTAAAAATTGCGCCCGCTCGTGGCATGGCGTCAAACTTTTACCCATAAAAATCTCGATAGGCGACGTTTAAAAAATTCTATAGGTTGCATTTTTTGAGCTACAGAGTAGCTCTAGGGCTATAATTATTGCTCTCGCTCTAACGATCGCGGCGATACCTCACTTGTGTGGTTTGAACACCGTTTCATATGCGGGCGCTACTCGCGTATGCGTTCGCTTCTGCGTGCGAGCTCGTCGGGACGGGGCGCTTTAAAATAATTTTTTTTTTGTTTTCTTATTTCTTATTATTGATTTTATAATTTTTTACACTGAAATAAAAAATAAAAAAATGTATCACTTTTATTCCTATTACAAGGAATGCAAACATCCCTTGTAATAGAAAAAAGCATGACAGGTCCTCTTAAATATGAGATCTGGGGTCAAAAAGACCTCAGATCTCATATTTAGACTTAAATGCAATAAAAAAGAAAACAAATTTGTCATTTAAAAAAATGACAACAAAAAAATTGTCTCTTTAAGATGCTGGGCGGGACTGACGTTTTGACGTCACTTCCGCCCAGCAAAGCTATGAGCACGGGTGGGGGCCATCTTGCCCTCACTCGAGTCCTCACACAGCAGGCAGCAGCACCCGATCTCCTCCACCGCTACCGACGGCTCCGGTAAGCGGCGGGAGCCCCCTCTCCCGCCACCGATAACGGCGATCTCGCGGCGAATCCGCCACGGAGACCGCCGTTATCGTTTACACGGCCGCCCACTGAAAAGATCGATACCTCGGTTGTGGCAGCAGCTGCTGCCGTTACCGAGATATCCATCTTTAAAAACAGGACGTACATATACAGTGGGTCAGTAAGTGGTTAATAGGGGGCAGGGGCAATTTCAAAGACAATGGCCCAGATTCAAGAAGCACTTGCGCCCGCGCAACCATAGTTGCGCGGCGCAAGTGCTTACTTGCTCCGGTGTAACGAGTGCTCCTGATTCAGGAACCTCGTTACACCGAATGCAGCCTAGGATGTGACAAACATAAGCCTTCTTATGCCTTCACATCCCAGGCTGCATTCTTGCGTTGGCCGCTAGGGGGCGCGGCCTTTGTGATCGGCGTGTAGTATGCAAATTGCATACTACCACCGATTCACAAAAGTTGCGCGGGCCCTGCGTACGCAAGGTACGGAGTTTCCGTACGGCGCCTTTAGCATAAGGTTGCTCCTGCTAATAGCAGGCGCAGCCAATGCTAAAGTATAGCTGCGCCTCCCGCTCGCGACGTTTAAATTTCACGTCGTTTACGTAAGTGAACCGTGAATGGCGCTGGACGCCATTCACGTTCACTTACAAGCAAATGACGTCCTTGCGACGTCATTTGCCGCAATGCACGTCGGGAAAGTTTCCCGACGGAGCATGCGTTGTTCGCTCGGCGCGGGAGCGCGCCTAATTTAAATGATTCCCGCCCCCGGCGGGATCATTTACATTAGGCAGCCTTGCGCCCGGCTGCTTAGCATATTGCCCGCGCAATTTACGGAGCAACTGCTCCGTGAATCGCGGGCAAAGCGCAATATTTGCGTGGGCGCAGAGAAAAAAATTTGCTCTTTGCCCACGCAAATATTGCGCGATTCTACTTGAATCTGGGCCAATCAGTGCAGAATTAAAATAAAAAAATTAGAATTACACACTCTCGCTCTGCCGTGCCTACTAAGGCACGGCGGAGCGAGAGTGTGTAATTCTAATTTTTTTTACCCTACTCAAAAGGGCCGGTTGTATCTGTAAGATTAATAGCTGGATTCATATAGAGTTACGCCGGCATATCAGTAGATACGCCAACGTAACTCGGAATCTGCGCCGTCGTTTGTTTAAGTGTATGCTCAAACTGAGATACACTTAAACCTATCTAAGATACGACGGCCTGCAATATTTACGCTGGCCGCTAGGTGCCGCTTCCGTTGAGTTCGGCGTAGAATATGTAAATGCCTAGATACGCCGATTCACGAACGTATGTACGCCCGTCGCAGTAAAGATACGCCGTTTCCGTAAGAGATACGCCGCGTAAAGATAAAGCTGCCCCCTAGGTGGCGTAGCCAATGTTAAGTATGGCCGTCCTTCCCGCATCAAAATTTGAAAATTTTACATCATTTGCGTAAGTCGTCCGTGAATGGGGCTGGACGTAATTTACGTTCACGTCGAAACCAATACGTCCTTGCGGCGTACTTTGGAGCAATGCACACTGGGATATGTACATGGACGGCGCATGCGCCGTTCGTAAAAAACGTCAATCACGTCGGGTCACCAAACATTAACATAAAACACGCCCCCCCATCCTCATTTGAATTAGGCGCACTTACGCCGGCCCCATTTACGCTACGCCTCTGTAAGTTAGGAGGCGAGTGCTTTGTGAATACAGTACTTGCCTATCTAACTTACGGCGGTGTATCGTAAATGCGATACGCTACGCCGCCTTAAAGATGCGGCGCTCTCTCTGAATCCAGCTACTTATGTCCAGAGCATCCCCTCACCTTACACCTTGTATTTTTCCCATTATCTGTGCCCTTTTCTGATGATCAAGTGCTGGTCGGAGCGGAGGGAATTTTTCTTCAGTTTTGGGCGCATGCTCATTCAGCTCCACTTCTGCCTTGGCTCAAATCCTGGCCAGCCACCTGCCTATCTCCTTGCCATCCCTGGCGGAGTGATCTTCCTACGCTCCCCATCCAGTAGTAGCCGGGGCCTGAAGAGTAAGACTTGAGAGGCCGTGAGGCGGTCGGCGACGGGCAGAGAGTCGCTGATTGTTGCCATTACTAGTAAAGAAAAAATATGTCCCCGGATTTCATTTAAAAAAGCTGGTCACCTTACTGTGTACCCCCTCTCCACAACTGCACCTCTGGACCCCTTTACATCACACAGCCGCCTAAACCTCTGGACCCCTTTACATTACACAGCCACCCGAACCTCTGGACCCCTTTACCAGCGGCGTTGCTATGGGGGTGCAGTGGGTGCGGGCCGCACTGGGTGACACCCGCCAGAGGGGTGACACCCGCCAGAGGGGTGACACCCGCCAGAGGGGTGACACCAGGGGCCGGGACTAGGCGGGGGGGAAAAGCGGAGCTCCAGTCTCGGGCGCAGCGTGATAGCGATTAGCGAGGGGAGCGTCAGTGGGCTACTACAGTGTGTGTCGGCATTTGCCGACATCTCCTGCGGGGTGTCCCCGGGTCTCCAGCGCAGTGATGGCTGACACTTTAGCAAGCTCCTATCTGTCACAGCCGGCTGCATGTTAGCAGTGTCAGAGCGCCGGGAGATCTCCTTCCCAGGTTCCTCCTCTGCTTTGGCGTGTCTTCTGATGGGACAGGAGGAGGAGCCTGGGAAGGAGATCTCCTGGCGCTCTGACACTGCTAACATGCAGCCGGCTGGGACAGATAGGAGCTGCTAAAGTGTCAGCCATCAATCACTGAGGACCCGGTAACTGATAACCGTTAAGTCTGGGCTGGGGGCAGGGATCTGAGAATTTGTGCAATAAGAGGAAGGATTTATGCTGAGAGGGATTAAGATTTTTTTTTTTTTTTTTATGGGAAAATCTGGAAGCGAGTGCCTTTGTATTGGGGTGGGGGTTGTGCTTGTAGGGGGAAATTGTCAGGGAGGGATTAAATAAAAGGATTTGTGCTTAGGGTGGCTTGGTTGGGGGAATAAGAGAATCTGGGCAATAAGAGGGGTTTAATACTGAAAGGGGGGAGATGTGGGGATGATTTGTGCTGAGAGGGGGATCTGTGCAAGGAGGGGGAGATGGGGGATGATTTGTGCTGAGAGGGGGGGTCTGTGCAGGGAGATGGGGGATGATTTGTGCTGAGAGGGGGGGTCTGTGCAGGGAGATGGGGGATGATTTATGCTGAGGGGGGGATCTGTGCAGGGAGATGGGGGGATGATTTGTGCTGAGAGGGGGATCTGTGCAGGGGGGAGATGGGGGGATGATTTGTGCTGAGAGGGGGGATTTGGGGGGTAAAATAATTTGTATAAGAAGGAGGGGTTTGGGGGTATTTATACTGGGAAGAGGGATATGGGGGGCATTTTGTTCTGAGAAGGGGGATTTGTGCTGAAAGGGGGTATATGAGGGTGATGACTTGTGCTAGTAGGGGGAAATGGAGGGGAAGTAATGTGCTGAGAGGGGGTATTTGTACTGGAAGGGGGCATATGGGGGTGAAGATTTTTCAGTTTTTGAACATATATGACAAAACCTTTTAGTATATTTAGTAGACCAAAACGGAAATGAATTGTTAGGGTTTACAAACATTTACAGTTTGTGAATATTTTTTTTATGTAGCACTACCCCCGGAGGAGCTGCTGGTTGTTTTTGGGTGGCAGGTTACCTCATGGCTCCTCCTCCATCTTAGGGGTGTATGGTGCATATAACAGTAACGGAATGTCCACGACAGGTGTCTTTTCTGTGCTCTTTATTACCCAGCCGGGTAAAAACAGTAAACTTGTGGTGAAAGGATAGAGTTGAGGGAAGAAGTACAGCAGATTCAGGCGTAGTATTGGGAAACAGTCCTGCTCCCACGTGTAACACTTTTTGTGCCACTCCTGCTTGAGTGGACTGAACAGGCCTCTCTCACTGACCTGGCAGCCAGAGTATCACTCGAACTTTAGGGAAAAGTCTCTGCCACAGACCCTCCTGGAATAAACTTGGATCTGTTGTGGAAAAGTCTCTGCCACAGACCCTCCTGGAATGAACTCAGGGAAAAACCTCTGCCACAAGCCCTCTCTGATTGCAATTACAGAGACGATCCTCCTTGATAGAATTACGCCTGGATCTCCTTCAAATAGTTGTTCAGGTACCGACTGAGTGGTTTGTAGAGACCCTATTGGATCGCCAGCCTCTCATTGCCTCTCCTCAGATGGACTCACCACCGAACAGCTATCTCTCTTGGGATCTTCAAGAATGGGAAACCAGTCAGCTACTGGGCTCAAATGTTCCGGACCAACATGGTCCCGTAACTAGGAACACCACGTGACACACGCGCCCTGGCCCGGTAGGCCATAATGCCGGGGCGCCGTGGTGCAGTCACCCTAATGGTGGGTGCTGCACTCGAAGAAGAAGACCCAGACTCAATGGCGTCTGCCCCATTAAATACCCTCCCCCAGCATGCACAGCAAGGAAACTCCCTCCTGATTGGCTGCTAGGGAAGAGCACTCAAGTCTCGACATTACTGTTGCCACCTGTCGTCCTGGGGTGGAACAACACCCCAGGAATAACAAAATGAGCCCACAGCACAGCCAAGCTGAGACAGAGACCCTGTTTTGAACACATTAACTGGATCAGGGTCAATTAACCCCCCTGGCGGTATTCCCGAGTCTGACAGGGGGTTACATTTTCGTGCTGCGATCGGTAACCCCGAGTCAGACTCGGGCTCGCCTCGCTGAATCCACAGGCAGTGTTTACTTACCTTGTCCCTGGATCCAGCGATGCCACCGCTCTGTGTGAGCGAACGGGTGCTCGCTTGATTCACACAGTGCCTCTGTGTGCCGCCGATCTCCGTTCCCTGCGAAGTTACGACGCACGGGGGTGGAGAGCGGTGCCAAATTCAAAAAGGTAAACAAACACATTACATACAGTATACTGTAATCTTATAGATTACAGTACTGTATGTAAAAAATACACACACCCCTTGTCCCTAGTGGTCTGCCCAGTGCCCTACATTATATAATAAAAACTGTTCTTTCTGCCTGCAAACTGTATATTGTCCATAGCAACCAAAAGTGTCCCTTTATGTCAAAAATGGTTTTAGAGCAGCTAAAAAACAGCGATAATAAATTATAATCACTTGCAGAATTGTGCGATAGCGATTTGTGGGGAAATTCGTCATAAAAAAGTAAAAGTAATGACAGCGACAATTCTGCAACTGAGCAAATTTCAGTGATTTTGAGTTGATTACATTATTGAATAATTTTTATTATAATTATATTATTATTTGTTATAATTATTTATTATAATATAATTTATAATTTTGTTACCCAGGATGCCTACTAGACTCTTGTTTGGTCAGATTTAAGTGAGTTATTCCTAAAAATTACAGGCCTACAATGTAAAACGCCAAATTTCCTTGCAAATAATGGTACCGCTTTTAGCACCTAAAATCTGAAATAATCATACCGCTAGGGAGGTTAACACTCTGATCCCCCTCTAAATTTAAATAGCACCGGTACTTGGAAGTAACCAGGCACTACATTTAGTTTACAAAAAACTGTAATGCCGCGTACACATTTCCGACAACAAATGTTCGATGGGAGCTTGTTGGCGGAAATTCCGACCGTGTGTAGGCTCCATCGGACATTTGCTGTCGGAATGTCCTACAACAAAAATTTGAGAGCTGTTTCTCATATTTTCTGACAACAAAATACGTTCTCGTAAAATTCCGATTATGTATGGACAATTCCGACGCACAAAAAAAACTGCATGCTCTGGATCATGTATAAGACAGAAGCTCTTGGTCTGGTAAAACTAGCTTTCGTAATGGAGATAGCACATTTGTCACGCTGTAATGGACTGAAAAGCACGAGCCTGAAAAGCGCAAATCGTCTCTCACCAAACTTCTACTAACACGACTGGTATTGAACTTCCCCTTAATAGTGCCGTCGTACGTCTTGTACGTCACCGTGTTCTTGGCGTTCGGAATTTCCGACAACATTTGTGTGATCATGAGTATGCAAGACAAGTTTGAGCCAACATCTGTCGGAAAAAAATCCATGGTTTTGTTGTCGAAATTTACGATCCTCTGTACGCGGCATTACACTGGTGGATAGTGCAGAAGGACCCCCTTAAATTTGCAGTCAATGGAGAGGTGTGCTCTTACATTGTTGGTCAGTGGAGAGGACGCCTTACATTGTTGGTCAGTGGAGAAGGTGCTCTCATATTTTTGGTTAGTAGAGAAGGCAATCTTATTTTGTTGATCAGTGGAGAGGACAGATTACATTGTTGGCCAGTGGAGAAGGCAACCCTTCATATTTGATTAGTAGAGAAGGCACTCTTATATTGTTGGTAAGTGGATAGGACACCTTACATTGCTGGTCAGTGAAAAAGGCTCCCTTACATTTTTGGTTAGTAGATGTCAGGAAAGGGCTCACCTGTGGTGGCACTATGGCTCCCCGTTCCAAAGGCTGCAGTTCCGGTGTCCACCAGTAGGTGTCTCTCAGCAGCCAGAAGCTCATATCATCAGTCATCCCCTGATGTTCTTTGCAGGAAGTATATTTAACCACTTAAGCCCCGGACCAATATGCAGCCTAAAGACCCAAGGTGTTTTTACAGTTCGGGACTGCGTCGCTTTAACAGACAATTGCGCGGTCGTGCGACGTGGCTCCCAAACAAAATTGGCGTCCTTTTTTCCCCACAAATAGAGCTTTCTTTTGGTGGTATTTGATCACATCTGCGGTTTTTAGTTTTTGCGCTATAAACAAAAATAGAGCGACAATTTTGAAAAAAAAGCAATATTTTTTACTTTTTGCTGTAATAAATATCCCCCAAAAACATATATAAAAACATTTTTTTTCCTCAGTTTAGGCCGATACGTATTCTTCTACCTATTTTTAGTAAAAAAAATCGCAATAAGCGTTTATCGATTGGTTTGCGCAAAATTTATAGTGTTTACAAAATAGGGGATAGTTTTATTGCATTTTTATTTTTTATTTTTTTTTTACTACTAATGGCGGCGATCAGCAATTTTTTTCGTGACTGCGACATTATGGCGGACACTTCGGACAATTTTGACACATTTTTGGGACCATTGTCATTTTCACAGCAAAAAATGCATTTAAATTGCATTCTTTATTGTGAAAATGACAGTTGCAGTTTGGGAGTTAACCACAGGTGGCGCTGTAGGAGTTAGGGTGCACCTAGTATGTGTTTACAACTGTTTGGGGGTGTGGCTGTAGGAATGACGTCATCGATCGTGTCTTCCCTATAAAGGGAATGACGCGATCGATGCGCCGCCATAGTGAAGGACGGGGAAGCCGTGTTTACACACGGCTCTCCTCGTTCTTCAGCTCCGGGGAGCGATCGCGACGGAGCGGCTATAAACAAATAGCCGCGCCGTGGTCCCGGATCGCTCCCCGAGCGGACCCGACCTCCGCATGTAGCGGGGGGGGTCCCGATCGGACCCCCCACCCGCTAATAGGCGAGGACGTACCTATACGCCCATGTGCCTGTACGTGCCATATTGTGGACGTATATGTACATGGGGTGGTCCTTAAGTGGTTAAAGTGGATGTAAACCCCAAAAAAAAATATTATTTTTTTGATGTCACAATGTAGAGTATAAGATTTCCTATCATCTGTGCCCAGTCTTGCCACACAGAGTTAATCCAGTGCTGAGCAATCCTCTTTTAATGTTCAGTGAAAATTAACAGAATTCAAGATAAAAACTTGCCAAATTATAAAGTCCGTTTCTCTGTTCTTTCTTTGTGTTACAGGTTATTTACATATCCTGGTAATATACAATGAACTTTGGATCACCTCATATTATGATAAACATAACATAACGTATGATAAACATGTCCAAGCTCTAGATATGTAAATAACCTGTAACACAAAGCAAGAACAGAGAAACAAACTTTATAATTTGGCAAGTTTTTATCTGGAATTCTGTTAATTTTCACTGAACATTAAAAGAGGATTGCTCAGCGCTGGATTAACTCTGTGTGGCAAGACTGGGCACAGATGATAGGGAATATTATACTCTACATTGTGACATCAAAAAAAAAAAAAAAAATTTGGGTTTACATCCACTTTAAGCCCTGTCTGTCCTTCTGTTGCCTTGGTGTTCTGTCTCCATGTGCCCCTGACCTGCGTTCCAGTGCTCCTGCATCCTGCTTCCTGTTCCTAGACCCTGATCCCGACCCTGCAGCCTGATCCCTTCCCACCTGCTCTCTGTCTTCTGTTACCCTCTCCCTGTCCTGTCTTGCTCCCAGCTCCCTCTACTTGATCTCCCGTATATGACCCTGGCTCTGTTACAACTACGCTTCTGTTACAACTACGCTTCTGTTACAACTACGCTTCTGTTACAACTACGCTTCTGTTACAACTACGCTTCTGTTACAACTACGCTTCTGTTACAACTACGCTTTGCATTCCCTGCTTGCTGCATCCACTTGGTTTGGGCATTTGTTTATTGTGTGTCACAAATGTTTTGGGTTATCTGGTTTGGTTTACACAGTTTGGTATATTGGAGGTGTGTTTACATTTATGTTGTTCTTTTACACTGTATTTGTGCCTGGTATTCTCTGTGGCAGTCACACCTGATCCTGACATAACACCAAGGCTAGTCCTGACCAGAAGTGACTGCACAGGGAAGCCATCTGGGCTATGCTTTGCGTGGCAAGATGCATCCTGGGGAGCTTATATACTTTTCTTTGCTGGTGACAGAGGAAAAATAATACTGCCGCCAGATATTGAAGGAATGGACCAGTGACCAGCTGCTAGAATGCATTTGTCTTGCTCATTCCTTAGTTGATCAGGGAAGTATGTTGTTTGGCGACGTGCAGCCATTGATTTAAGTTTGTGTGGAAATGGCTGTCCAGTACTTCTAAAGGTAGTGATGACTTTTCTTCCACCTTCAGTATGGGCCAGGTTGAATCACTGGTATGGTTATTGGAGGATTACTCGGCTTATTTGTTTGAGCACTATTCAGCATGTTCCCAACATCCATAGCTAGTGGAGTGTATTATCGCAGTGCAGTCTCTTGTCAGACAGGCAAAGTGTACAGTTGTGTGCAAAAGTTTAGGAACCCCTGACAATTTCCATGATTGTCATTTATAAATATTTGGTTGTTTGGATCAGCAATTTCATTTTGATCTATCAAATAACTGAAGGACACAGTAATATTTCAGTAGTGAAATGAGGTTTATTGGATTAACAGAAAATGTGCAATATGCATCAAAATGAAATTAGACAGGTGCATAAATTTGGGCACTCCAACAGAAAAATTACATCAATATTTAGTAGAGCCTCCTTTAGCAGAAATAACAGCCTCTAGACCAGGGGTGTCAAAATCAAATTCATTGGGGGCCGCATCAGTTTGGTTGCCCTCAAAGGGCCGGTTGTATCTGCACTCCACCATAGTGTTCAGTCTGAGCAGTCTCCAATAATGTTTTCTTGCGCTGCATAGGGATGCAGCGCAGGGCTCAGGAGTGCGCTGCGTAGGGAGCACAGGATTCAGAAGTATGCTATGCACAGTGTGCAACAACTGATTTCATCCCTCCTCCTGGGTTCTGACCTCACCGCCCCCCTCCAAAAAAAAAACCTCTAACATCTATGCTCTCTTCTTCCTACTATTAGGAGTGGGATTTTATAATATTTCAGTTAATGGAAGCTACATATGTCGTATTCACACTATAATACTTGTTGCAGCACTGTATAGTTGGGATCAATACCCAGTAGGGTTTTGTATTTAACCTTTTTGAAAATGTTGTATATATATTTTGGTATATCTATATATAAGAAGCATGGAACAATGATGGTGATGGCAATCTTGATGGTAAAACCAATAAGTAAATAAACAGAAATCCAGAAAAAGTATAAGATGGGTACTCTTACCGTATGGCGTGGACCCAAAACCTCTCAGAAATGGGTCAAATAGGCAAAGGTAAGAGTGATGGTATCTCCAGCACCTCCAAAGGTCGTATCTGGTATAATCCGGAAGTTCCTCCCATCGGTTCCCCGATATTTTCCAGAAATTCAAAGGCTCCAAATTTGATCACTGGTTCCCAGCAGCTCAATGTTGTGGACAGCAAGGGTCAAAAAAGGAGCAGTATCCCTCCAGGGATTTAGGACATGGCATAAAAAGGAACAAGAAAAAAAGGCCTCGACATAGCGCAGGTCAAAAAAGTAAACCATTCATTCTCACGTTAGAACCCCTTTTACAGCGCCTTAGAGCTAACCCCACAATTAAAGGAATCCAGATTGACAAGAGGACCTATAAAATTGTCGCCTTCGCGGATGATATTCTCCTATTTCTCAGAGACCCCCTAACGACCATCCCCAACCTGATGAAAGACTTTGAAGATTTCAAGGTACTGACCAACCTCCAAATCAACTTTTCAAAATCATCGGCCCTAAATGTAACTCTGCCTACGACTCTCTACGACCAGTGCAAATTAAACTTCCCGTTCAAGTGGTCCGCCCGCGCCATCACATATTTGGGGATCCAACTCCCTTCCTCTCTAACAGACCTATACTCACTTAACTACACCCCACTGCTCCAAAACATACTAAAGGACTTGAAAGAATGGTCCCCAAAACCTTTATCGTGGTTCGGTAGGGTAGCAGTGGTCAAGATGAACATACTCCCCCGGGTTCTCTACACTATGCAAGCCATACCCATCAGGCTCCCCCCGGCCTTCTACTCATCCTACAAATCGGCATGCACGAGGTTTGTGTGGCAGGACACCCGCCCTCGTTTAAGCTATGCGAGACTCACGGTCCCTAAATTGCAGGGAGGCCTGGGGTTGCCTGACTTACACAAGTACAACCTAGCCTGTGGGCTGTCCAGGATCGTAGACTGGACAACAAACGGGATGAGAAAGAACTGGGTAGACCTAGAGCAATCATTCTCCTCTCTGCCCCTACCACACCTGCCATGGATCGCAAAGGGCAACGCCCTACAAGGAGGGGGTAACCCCCTCATACGCCCCTCCCTACTGGCCTTCCGGACGGCCTGCGCCAAATACAAAATAGCAGACCGGACCGGTCCCATGACCCCCCTGCGACTGAATCCCAATTTCCCGCCGGGAATGAACTACCTTCTTAGCTGACGGCTGGCCCCACAAAACGGTAAGGGCAGGCCAATTTTATTCCGCAGACCGTCTTTTGCTGCAAACAGAACTGGCGACCAAAATGAGTAAGAGTGAGTTCCCTTTCTGGACTTACCTCCAGATTAGGCACTTCCTAGACAAAAAAGAGCCTGGTGTACAATGGTCCAGACCCTACACCCCCTTCGAAAACCTGTGCAACTCTACAACGCCACTGAGACATCTAATCTCAATGATATACGGTCTAATGTTCTCTTCACAATCACCTAAACTTCACTGGGCCAACCAGCAGTGGGAAAACGACCTCTCGCTGGAACTATCGGACAGGGACTGGGAACACATATATAGACTCGCCCACAAGGGTTCGATTAACGTCCAGACGCAGGAGAACGCCTACAAACTCCTCTCCAGATGGTACAAAACCCCACTCAAGCTACACAGAATTAATCCGGCACTCCCTAAAGTGTGCTGGAGATGCCATCTGGAGACGGGCTCCTTCCTCCACGTATGGTGGACGTGCCCCAAACTCCAACCCTACTGGACTGAGGTCCATAAATACATAACACATATCACCACCGATACTCTAGAATTCGCGCCTGCCCAATTCCTTCTCCATCATGCCAAATCGCGCCCGAGGAAATACAGCCGCTCCTTGGCCATGCACATGGTAAATGCCGCGCGTATGTGCATCCCACTTTTCTGGCTCTCCCCAAAACCCCCCTCTATGTCCGATTGGTTTCAACGCCTCCAAAAGATAATGGAGATGGAGGAACTGATCCATCAGAGTAACGACACGCCGGCAAAGTTCAACGAGACTTGGGCCTGCTGGCGGCATTTTACCCTGTCGGATGACTACAAAGCCATCATCTCAGGAGATCAACGCACAATGCCCTCTCAACCTCATGCGTCGATGAGCTGTGGCGGCTCGACCCCCCCCAACCCTCCCCCCTAACCCTCGAACCCTTAAGCAGGAACCAGGTCTGCCCACTAGACCCACCTCAGGTATTACCACACCCGGGGGTACACCTGGGAAGTTAAGGGCTTCCAGTTGCCCAACAGTTTCGCTACTTGCGTCAGTTGCCTAATGTTAGAAATACAGCCCACTGGCATCCGCTCTGTCCACTAGGCTTATGGTTAGGTTACGCCCAAGTATACTCTAATGCCTTGCTTATGTTGCATATGTGGAAGCGGCTGCGCCCGCAAGAATATTGTTTGCTTGACTGTTACATTGTTCTTGTAACCGCACTTATCCTGTCTGATGGACGAAAATAAAAAAAATTTTATTAAAAAAAAAAAAAGTAAACCAGAGGGATTTTATTAAAATTAAACACAAGGCAAAAAAAACAAGGGTAAAATATAAATGATTGTAAAAATTCAGCGATAGTTGCAATGGTGATCACTGATAAAAAAGGCGCAGAATAAGCAACAAGCATAGAACCCTATGCAGTTCGTCCCACAGGACTTCTACAGGGGTGTATCTCAGCCTGCTGCTTCTGCGCTTATATACTGTTACACTGATAATTGTCTAATTGCCAGATCATTTACTTCCTGACATGTGGAGTCAGTTTGCACCTCAAGCCTCCTTCTGGATAGCCACTCACAGCTTATCAAGCCGGATGTATCATCAAAAGTCATGGCAACCATTCTTGGAGGTATGTGTGCAAATAGCCAATCGGGATATAGTACTGGAGAGGCTCAGCGTCATTGCGTCAAAGTGCCCGCCCATCGACGCTCGGCAGCAATGCGTCATCGAATTCAGCCCATCACATCGAAGCTCGTGGTATAGACACCGCCCTATGAATCATCGCATCACCGCAGGCATCAATCACAGCTCGAGCCCATGCCTCAATAGGCTAGAGAGGCACACCCCAAAATATGTCTGAGCCGGCGGGGCGTGTACAGCCGAGACAACTCTCTTCTGCATAGCGCGAGACATATGCCGGATACGTCAGACGGGGGGGGGGGGGGGGTAGCACTATTGGACAAGCCTGGATCATGTGGTTATATTAATACACTTTAACCAATATTAGAGTGATGTATCTAAGTAAGAATAAATCCTCGCAAATTATAAAATAAATCAAAGCGGAATTCATATATCGCTCAATATAATAAGAGTCATGAATACGTGATAGTCTCATGGCCAATTATAAACTGGCCAGTAGGTGGCAGCAACACCTATAAAAATGTTACCAACAAAATATATAATGATAAAAAAACAGGTAAACAATAGTATAGAGAGAACGATAACTAGGTGGTGAACGGGAGAGTGGGCGTAAGGCAAACTTCTATGATTAACTTTAACCAATATTAGAGTGATGTATCTAAGTAAGAATAACTCCTCGGAAATTATAAAATAAATCAAAGCGGAATTCATAATTCATATTACTCAATATAATAAAGCCCCATACACACTATCAGTTTTCCTGCAGGTTTTTTTCTTCAGGTTTACCAAAACCATCTAATATGAGGTCAAACCTTAAGAGTTTCAATTTGAATGCAATCAGGCAGGCTCTTGCACTACATGGTTTTGGTAAAGCTGAAGAGAAAAACCTGCAGGAAAACTGATAGTGTGTTTAAGAGTCATGTATATGTGATAGTCTCATGGCCAATTATAAACTGGCCAGTAGGTGGCAGCAACACCTATTAACCACTTGACAACTGGGCACTTAAACACCCTTAATAACCAGACCAATTTTCAGCTTTCGGTGCTCTCACATTTTGAATGACAATAACTCAGTCATACAACACTGTAACCAAATGACATTTTTGTCCTTTTTTTCCCACAAATAGAGCTTTCTTTTGGTGGTATTTGATCACCTCTGCGGTTTTTATTTTTTCCGCTAATAATGAAAAAAGAACGAAAATTTTGTAAAAAAATGAATTTTTTTTCATTTCTATTATAAAATTTTGCAAAAAATGAATTTTTCTTCATAAATTTGGCCTAAAATGTATACTGCTACATATCTTTGGTAAAAAAAAAAAAAAAAAAAAAAAAAATTGGGTTATTATTTAGTCTGGGTGAAAGTTATAGGGTCTACAAGCTATGGTACCAATTACTGAAAATTGATCAATTTGATCACACCCGATGTACTGACAGCCTCTCTCATTTCTTGAGACCCTAACATGCCAGAAAAGTACAAATACCCCCCAAATGACCCCTTTTTGGAAAGAAGACATTCCAAGGTATTTAGAAAGAGGCATGGTGAGTTTTTAGAAGTTGTAATTTTTTCCCACAATTCTTTGCAAAATCAAGATTTTTTTTTTTTTTTTTTTTTTCACAAAATGTTCATATTCGCCGGTTATTTCTCACACACAGCATATGCATAACACTAATTACACCCCAAAACACATTCTGCTATTCCTCCCGAGTATGCCGATACCAAATGTGTGAGACTTTTACACAGCGTGGCCACATACAGAGGCCCGACATGCAGGGAGCACCATCAGGCGTTCTGGAGCACCGAGACCAATTCTGACATTTCTCTCCTACATGGAAAAATCATCATTTATTTGCTAGAAAATTGCATAGAACCCCAAAACATTATATATGCTTTTTTAGCAAAAACCCTAGAGAATACAATGGCGGTCGTTGCAACTTTTTATCGCGCACGTTATTTTCGCAGCAATTGTTCGAATGCGTTTTTTTGGAAATAAAACGGTTTTGTGCTTTTAAAAAAAAAAAAACATTAAAGTTAGCCCAATGTTTTTGCATAATATGAAAGATGAAGTTACGCCGAGTCAATAGATACCCAACATGTCACCCTTCAATATTGCACACGCTTGTGGAATGGCGCCAAACTTCGCTACTTAAAAATCCCCATAGGCGACGCTTTAAATAATTTTACTGGTTACATCTTTTTAGTTGGAGAAGAGCTCTAGGGCCAAAAGTATTGCTCTTGCTCCAACGTTCGCAGCGATACCTCACATGTGTGGTTTGAACACCGTTTTCATATGTGGGCGGGACTTACGTGTGCGGTCGCTTCTGTATACGAGCACGCAGGAACAGGGGCGCTTTAAAAAAAAAAATATTTTTATTGTTCATTTCACTTTATTTATTTTAGTTTGATACGCTTTTCCCCAAAAATAAATGTTTTGATCACTTTTATTCCTATTACAAGGAATGTAAACATCCCTTGTAATAGGAATATAGCATGACAGGTCCTCTTTACAGTGAGATGTGGGGTCAATAAGACCCCACATCTCACCTCCTAGGCTGGGAAGCCTGAAAAAAAATAAAAAAAAATAAAACGATCCTGGTTTCGATCGTAGCGGTGAGTCAGAAGAGGCACCAGAGGGAGAAGGGAGGGGAGACGTCCCCTTTCGCCTCCCGTAAGAACGATCAAGAGGCGGAACAGCCGACATGATTGTTCTTACGGTGTAGGGAATCGCCGGCTGAAAAAAATGATATCTGAATGATGTCTGTAGCTGCAGGCATCATTCAGATATCCCTGCACAAAGTCAAGGACGTCATGACGGCCGGCGGGCGGGAAGTGGTTAAAACGCATTTTTTTCCCAGAGTATTTTCTGGGTACTGCAGAGTATTAGCCGGGGTATTGCAGAGTATTGGTGTTGGGGTATTGCAGAGTATTGGTGTTGGGGTATTGCAGAGTATTGGTGTTGGGGAATTGCAGAGTATTGGTGCGGGGGTATTGCAGAGTATTGGTGCGGGGGTATTGCAGAGTATTGGTGCGGGGGTATTGCAGAGTATTGGTGCGGGGGTATTGCAGAGTATTGGTGCGGGGGTATTGCAGAGTATTGGTGCGGGGGTATTGCAGAGTATTGGTGCGGGGGTATTGCAGAGTATTGGTGCGGGGGTATTGCAGAGTAATTGCGCAGAGTAATTGTGCAGGGGTATTGCAGAGTATTGCCGGGGAGCAATGCAGAGTATTGCCGGGGAGCAATGCAGAGTATTGCCGGGGAGCAATGCAGAGTATTGCCGGGGAGCAATGCAGAGTATTGCCGGGGAGCAATGCAGAGTATTGCCGGGGAGCAATGCAGAGTATTGCCGGGGAGCAATGCAGAGTATTGCCGGGGAGCAATGCAGAGTATTGCGCAGGGGGGTATGCAGAGTATTGCGCAGGGGGGTATGCAGAGTATTGCGCAGGGGGTGGTATGCAGAGTATTGCGCAGGGGGGTATGCAGAGTATTGCGAAGGGGGGTATGCAGAGTATTGCGCAGGGGAGGTATGCAGAGTATTGCGCAGGGGGGGTATGCAGAGTATTGCGCAGGGGGGGTATGCAGAGTATTGCGCAGGGGGGGTATGCAGAGTATTGCGCAGGTGGGGGGTATGCAGAGTATTTCGTAGGGGGGGGTATGCAGAGTATTGCGCAGGGTGATATGCAGAGTATTGCGCAGGGGGGGGTATGCAGAGTATTGCGCAGGGGGGGGTATGCAGAGTATTGCGCAGGGGGGGGTATGCAGAGTATTGCGCAGGGGGGTATGCAGAGTATTGCGCAGGGGGGTATGCAGAGTATTGCGCAGGGGGGTATGCAGAGTATTGTAGGGGGGGTATTGCAGAGTGTATTGCACAGTATTGCAGAGTATTGTAGGGGGTATGCAGAGTATTGCAGAGTATTGTAGGGGGTATGCAGAGTATTGCAGAGTATTGTAGGGGGTATGCAGAGTATTGTAGGGGGTATGCAGAGTATTGCAGAGTATTGTAGGGGGTATGCAGAGTATTGCAGAGTATTGTAGGGGGTATGCAGAGTATTGTAGGGGGGGGTATTGCAGGGGGTTTCAGGGATGGCTGAGCAGGGATGGATGGATCTGTGACTGCAATAGTCACAGATCCATCCACAGCGCTGCTGACACCCGCGCTCCCCCCTCTCACACTGTACCGCTCGGTACAGAGAGAGGAGGGAGGAACCGGCGTCATCAAAAGACACCGGTTTGTTTACATGTGATCGCTCCGTCATTGGACAGAGCGATCACATGGTAAACGGCCGCTATCAGCGGCCGTTTACCGCGATTCGTGATCGGCCGGGTCCTCTGGACCCGGCGGTCACGGATGTTCCCGTGTGCGCGTCCCAGGGGACGCACGGGAGACGGACTCTGGGAGGACGTACATTGACGCCCTCCTAGAGTTAACCACCCGCCCTGTAGACGTATATTGTCTATAGGGCGGTTACCAAGTGGTTAAAATGTTACCAACAAAATATATAATGATAAAAAAACAGGTAAATAATAGTATAGAGAGAACGATAACTAGGTGGTGAACGGGAGAGTGGGCGTAAGGCAAACTTCTATGATTGATTAATCAAAAATGTAAATTAAAATGTGCCTCTGTTCCAGCCATGGCTGTGACCACCATTGTTTGCCTGGGGGTGTCGTTACCACCCCAGGCCAAGATTGGCAGCAGCTAAGCCAGGGTGATATTGGGTGTTCCTCCTCGGCAGCCAGTCGGTGGGAGTGATCGTCTCGCTGTGCATGCTGGGGAGGGGTAATTAAGGAGCAGACGCCATTGGACCGGGTCGTTGTCGGTCTGTCGTCCCACCACCTAGGGGCCCTCCTGGCTGGGGGTGCGTGCTCCTGAAATCCTGGCTCCGGATCTGTCTAAGGTAGGCCCAGTAGTCAGACTGGGTCTGCGCTTTCAAGGTGATCCTGTGCTGTCCGTCCTGGAGGGAGGAAGCTGCTTGATGAAGGACCTATCTTGGAGAGGACCAAGCAAGAGGTTGGTATCTCGGGTGAGGCCTGAAACTTCATCGAAAGATGCACCATACCCTGAGAGGCTTGATGGTGATCGCCTCTCAGACCTGAGTTCTACAGAAGTTAATCTGGAGCGATCCGGGTGCTGAATCCTGTGTTGGGGGATTCTGGACCGAAAGTGTCTCCTTTTTAAAGGAAGGTCTGTGGCAGAGACTGTACTCTATTGCCATTCCGGCTGCTAGGCCACTGAGAGTGACCTTACCTGGGTGAGCAATACCCACTCTGGCTAGAGTGGTGACGAGAACTGTTTGCTGGAAGCAGGCATGTTTACTAATTGAAATTATACACCTGAACCTATCTACCTGTTTACCCTTTCACCCCTTCAACCACTTCTTCTTTCTTCAACAAGTTCTGCGAATAAATCTTAGAAAAAGAGGTGTAAAGTGTGGACATTTTTCAACTCTTATCTGCTACCCTGGACGGCGAGAAGATAGAGGTAACATGCCGCCCGAAATACTCAGCAGCTCCTTTGGGGGTAGTGCTACATTACTATATACAAATGTGCACTCAGGTGCTTGCCTGTTGTTCAGCTTTAACCACTTAAGGACCGCCTCCTGCACATATACGTCGGCAGAATGGCACGGCTGGGCACATGCACGTACAGGTACGTGCTGTGCTATTGTCCAGCCGTGGGGTGTGCGTGCCCGCCACCCAGTCCGAAGCTCCGCGACCCGATCTCCGCTGGAGTCCTGCGATCGGTCCCCGGAGCTGAAGAACGGGGAGAGCTGTGTGTAAACACGGCATCCCCGTTCTTCACTGTGGCGGCGTCATCGATCGTGTGATCCCTTTTATAGGGGGACACAATCGATGATGTCACACCTACAGCCACACCCCATTACAGTTGTAAACACACTTCAGGTCACACATAACCCCATCAGCGCCCCCTGTGGTTAACTCCCAAACTGCAACTGTCATTTTCACAATAAACAATGCATTTTAAATGCATTTTTTGCTGTGAAAATGACAATGGCCCCAAAAATGTGTCAAAATTGTCCGAAGTGTCCGCCATTAATGTCGCAGTCACGAAAAAAATCGCTGATCGCCGCCATAAGTAGTAAAAAAAAAAATTAATAAAAATGCAATAAAACTATCCCCTATTTTGTAAACGCTATAAATTTTGCGCAAACCAACCGATAAACGCTTATTGCGATTTTTTTTTACCAAAAATAGGTAGAAGAATTCGTATTGGCCTAAACTGAGGAAAAAAAAGTTTTTTTATATATTTTTGGGGAATATTTATTATAGCAAAAAGTAAAAAATATTGATTTTTTTTTCAAAATTGTCGCTCTATTTTTGTTTATAGCGCAAAAAATAAAAACCGCAGAGGTGATCAAATACCACCAAAAGAAAGCTCTATTTGTGGGTAAAAAAGGACGCCAATTTTGTTGGAGAGTGTTACAAATGCTTTACCTAGAGAAACAGTTTTCGTACATGTATGTAGCTGCTTGCTTGAGACTACAGCTTTAGGCAATGTTTTGTCATTTAACGTAGCTTGTCATTGCAAGTTAAAAAGGTAGCTTTTTTTGTGAATTAGTGGTTGACTAGTGAGGAATGATTCTTATTTACTTATGCATGTTACATTTGAACACCTTGCCTATTACATGTGAATAAAGGTGTCCTTTTTGAAGTGAGCAAACATTGGCCATAATACATTCATTCATTTGTGAACCACAATCAAGAAACATGCAGATGAACATTTGCAGACATAAAATATTTCTAGGATAAAAAAACAGTGGGCCAGATTCACAAAGAGATACGACGGCGGATCTCCTGATCCGCTGTCGTATCTCTGAGATCCGACGGTCGGATCTATGCGACTGATTCATAAAAATCAGTTCCGCATAGATCTCCCTTAGATCAGACTGGTGTAAGTGACTTACACCGTCGGATCTTAGGCTGCAATCTCCCGCCGGCCGCTAGGTGTCGCCTCGGTCTTTTACGCGTCGGATATGCAAATGAGGAGAACCGCCGATTCAGAAACGAACGCCCGCCCGTCGCTTTTTTTTTTATGTCGTTTACGTTCGGCTTTTTCCGGCGGATAGTTACCCCTGCTATATGAGGGGTAGCTAATGTTAAGTATGGCCGTCGTTCCCGCGCCGAGTTTCAAATTTTGACGTTGTTTGCGTAAGTCGGTCTGGAATACGGATGGCCGCAATTGACGTTGCCGCCGAAAACAATGACGTCCTAGCGACGTCATTTGGAGCATGCGCACTGGGTAATTTCGCCGGGGGCGCATGCGCAGTTAAATCGGCGCGGGAACGCGCCTGATTTAAATTGTACACTCCCCCTAGCCGCGGAATTTGAATTCCACCGGGGGAGTTACGATCCGACGGTGCAATTTTCGAGGTAAGTGCTTTGTGAATACTGCACTGGCCTCGCTAAATTGCACCGGCGGATCGTAAATCACATAGATTACGCGGATCTAAAGATCCGCTAATCTATGTGAATCTAGCCCCCTGCGTTTTCACAGACCATGGGAAACACAGGTAGGGCGTACAGCCAGCCTTAGAAATAAATGGCTGTACGCTTCTGTACTCATGTAAACTCTGATGCACAAAAGCATTGGTATTCACCTGCAAATGCACATACTGTACGACATATTTTCTCAAAGTAAAATTTCCATGTTCGGCAAAGTACATTGTAGGCACATATCTGGACTAATGCTGATGTTCCTGACTGTGCATATGTGTTTGGGAAAATTTGTTGTGCACACATGGTGGATAAATGCCGGTGCACAGAAGCATCCTGGGTCTTTAGGCACCACTACTTCAAGTACCTGCTTAACCAAAGACAACACCATTACTAGCAGATACAACCCAAACAAATTACAGGGAGTCTTACCCAAGACAGGTCCCTACCAATGTACATTTATCAACTAAAGCACTTACAAGGACCTTGTACCTCGCCAGCTGCCATGACAGGCCAACAAGGGAAGTGGCCCAAAAATTTCCCAAGAACTTAACCACAAAAAGAGGAGGGAGAGTGAGAAGTTGTCCCAGAGCCTTAGTAAAAGTAAATGGGGTATACTCTGAGCCCCTGGCAATTACAAATGGTACCAGGCAGGGCTGCCCCTTGTCGCCCTTACTATTTGCATTGACATTAGAACCACTATTAAATAAGATTTGACAGAATAAAGATATAGTGGGTATTCAACTAGGGGGAATTGAATGTAAAGTCTCGGCTTACGCAGATGATATGCTTTTTTCCTTAGTAAAACCACAGGTATCCCTACCAAATTTAAAGAAAGAAGTAGAACTTTACGGGAAGATGTCAAATTTTAAAATAAATTATAGTAAATCTGAGGCGATGGGGGTGGCTCTCCCGGAGTTGTTAAAAAATGGTTTAGAACATAGCTTTAAGTTCAAATGGACGACTAGGGCACTGAACTATTTGGGAACACAAATGCCACCAGATTTAAAGGATACTTTTGAGGTAAATTTTAAACCATTACTGGGTACAGTTAGAACAATGCTGGATGGATGGAGTAGAGGGATGCACTCATGGTTCGGGAGATCTAATATTCTAAAAATGAGTGTAGTGCCAAAATTTCTATATCTTTTCCAAGCTCTACCAATTCAGATCCCCATGTCATACTTCAATCAAGTCCGGGCCTTATTTATGAAATTTATATGGGGGAGTAAAAGGCCTAGGATTGGTAGGAAACTATTGATCCTACCCAAAAAGGCTAGAGGAATATCAGCACCGGATATGTTAAAATATTATCAGGCTGTCCAGCTGGGAAGGATAGCTGATTGGAGCAGACATGGGGATTATAAATTGTGAATTACTATAGAGCAACAAATGTGCCCCGTACCATTTTATAGGGCAATATGGTGTTACTCAGCATTACCCCTTATAGTTAAAACCCACCCTACGATAGGTCCAACTTTATGGACTGGAAATAAAGTATGTCATAACTCGAAATTTTCTACTAAAAACTCCCCCCTATACCCGATAATAGGAAACCCAGAATTTAAGCCAGGCATAGAGTCTCAAATATTTAAGAAATTAAGAGAAAAAGGTAGATTCCAAGCCTCTAATTTTCTGGGAGAAAGGGGGTGGATAACAATTGGAGAATTATCACAAGGGGGAGGGCGATTCGAAATACCGTTATGGCAAGCACGGCAGGCACGACATTTTTTGGAGACTTTGGGTGATGCAGGAAACTATAAACGGGCACTTACAAAGTTTGAGGAGTATTGTGGAGGAGAGGAACCATTAGCCCACATGGTCTCCAAAATGTATACACTGTTGACTGCACCACCGGAAGACTTTAGAATGTCGAGCCTGGCCAAATGGGAAAGAGACTTAGGCCAAACCTTTTCCCCAATACAATCCCAAAATATTATAAATCTAGCGTTAAATTCTTCAAGATGTATGAAAATACAAGAATTAAACTATAAAATATTAACACGGTGGAACTATACGCCAGCGCGTCTAAATATATTCTTTCCTGAAATGTCAGATAGATGCTGGAGAGGGTGTGGGGAGAAAGGGACAATGTTACATACATTTTGGGGATGTCCAATAATACGACAATTTGGGGAAATAGTACGAAGAATTACCCAATCACTTACGGAACACCAGATTCCAGATGATGTTCTTCCTACTACATCATACAGAAATTTCTCTGAAAAGATATACAGGATCGATGATATGTCATCTGATAAATGCAGCAAAAAGTTGCATTGCAATAAAATGGAAAGACCCTGAAGCACCTCCAATATCTATGTGGCTTTAAAAAAAGTAAGGAAAATAGGAATACGTAATGGAGAAACTCCTGCCGAGGACGATAGATAAGAAAGAGCAAATTAAAATGATATGGGCACCCTGGGAATTATTTGTACAATCAGAGGAAGGTAAAAAGTTACTAGGGGAGTAAAATAAAGATTAGAGGTGGAGGAAAGGAGGGAGGGGAAGAGGAAAGAGAGGAAGGAAAGGGAGCAGGAAGGAAGGGGAGGGGAAAGGTAGAAAGGAAAGGAAGGGAAAAGGAAAGAGAAGGGAAACAAGAAGGAGGGATGATATCGCGCACCAGGGGGGGACAGCGGAGGGGGGAGGGTTGCTGTGTTATGTAGTTCTGTGTGTTTTTTTTATTATTTATATATATATATATATATATATATATATATATATATATTTTTTTTTCTTCCCTTCCGGTCCACGGGCATACACGGACGGAGGAGGAGAAGAGGTGGAGATGGGCGTCTTGAGGAGGGGATAAGGGGGGAGGGAATGAGGGGATAAAACAGGGAAGGAAGTGTGACAGAGATAAAAGAGGGAATTAGTCTAATATATAGAGAATATATGGATAATCAGGGTGGAGATGAAATACTTGGGGAAGTTTGAAATTTAGTTAAAAGTAGTAATAGTATTTTGGTTATCACATCTCTCCTCGGGGGAATGGATTGAAAATTGTTTGTGATATAGAATACTATAATTTCCCTCGGAAAAAAATAAGTTGTCCCGAAGCAGTCTCTCTCCTAAATGATGACCTCACCAGGATCCTCTTACTGGTCTACCCCTGCAGCCCCAACCCAATTTCTTCCACTCCACCAATCCAGTAGCTGTTCCCTTATTATTGACTTTAGAACCTGCCTAACAACTCCTACTGATGCAAAACCCCTTTTAACCTAAGTCATGGCGGCTCTTTGTCTAGGTTTCTTTTTCTTTACTCTGGGCCTTTTTTACTCATGATATCTCAGACACAGCTGCTCTGCAAGCTTGGTCGACTTCCTTTTTCTCTAAGGGCCCTTTCACACATACGGACCGTATGTCCGCATTTTCATCCGTCCATTTACGGATGAAAACGGGACATACATGGGTCCCTATGTGATTACGGGTGTCAGCGTATGAACATCCGCTGACACCCGTAATTTGTCCGCCTCCGCAAAGATCCGCATTTGCAGACGGAAGAAATCCTATTTTTTTTCCGTCTGCCGGATCGGATGAACACGGACATACGGTCCGTGTTCGTCCGATCCCCCATAGGGGAGAGCGGAAGAAACACAGGGCGGTCCCTGCACAGTGTGCGGGGACCGCCCTGTCAGCTGCCAGCTCAGCGGGGATTTTACGGAGGATCCCCGCTGAGCTTTGCGGACACGGAGCGGATCATTACTGATCCGCTCCGTGTGAAAGGGCCCTAACTGTCTCATTTCTTGAAAGCTTTACCAAATGTGTCTCTGTTTGCTCATTCCCTGACATTGTTTAAAGGGGTTGTAAACCTATGCATTTTTTCACCTTAATGTATCCTATGCTTTAAGGTGAAAAAACAACTTGCAGTGTCCAGGCCCCCCCCCCCCCCCCCCGTTTTATTTACCTGAGCCCCGAATTTCCGTGGGTGCATCCCTGCCATCCTTCTCTCCACGGAGTCCCGGCTTTGATTGGATAGATTGATAGCAGCACAGCCATTGGCTCATGCTGCTGTCAATCAAATCCAATGACGCGGGTGCCGGGGTCGGGCCGCCAAGTGTATGACTCAAGAGCGCGCCCGCAAGGTAACCCCCTCGGGAGAGAGATTCCCAGAGGGGGTTATCTAATGCGGGGAGGTGCCGTGAGAGCCACCGTGGGACCCCAGAACAAGATGATCGAGGCCACTCTGTGCAAAATTAGCTGAACAGTGGAGGTAAGTATGACATGTTTGTTATTTTTTAAAAAGCTTAACCTTTAGTGTCATTTTAAGTGGGAATGCTGAAGGCCCCACTAGACATACCCTATCTTTTATCTATAAACTTTTTCTCACAGAATCCTGCCTCCCAATAACATTTTTAGACCTATGAGAGAAAGATCTCAAACTCTGATGCCAGAGGAACATCCTAAAATGTTACCCCTCTCCTACAAATCCTCTGCTTGTAGTGAATATCAGGAACACTGGTACTGACCTCAAGCCCACCATATACTGTACACACTATACAGTATATACCCTTTGGTGCCTGAGACCTGTTGGTGATGTGTAGAGGGAAGGTGTGACATGATACAAATCTTTTTGTCTTGTCTGGCACTCAAACCTTCTGGAAATAGGTCCATTCCATAGTACAAAAGTTCACCGATCAACTCATACCATATACACTATAATTTTTCCCTCTACACCATTCTACTATTCCATTGAAGGCATACAAAAAATCTGTGGCGAGATAATTAATCAACATTGCATGCTCTTGTATCTCTACATTATGGAATTCATCCACTTCACTTTCCCTGTTGCTTTGGTTTGCACCAAAGAAATACAGTAAACTCTTGTGGGCTAATAGTTTCTAAATCTCATAGACTGAAGTGCCCGGTATTTCTGTAGCTGTGCATTGCATCAGTGCAGCCATAGAACACTTGTTGTGTAACGAGACAAACGAGACAGCTCTCTGGTGCGTAACGTGTCCAGTGCTGGGTAGTGTACTAGGGCAACCCCTCCCCTCCATTACTTTAATTATCTATTTTCTCACAGTTTCTCTTTACTATTCTCCCCCCCTTCTCCCCTGACAAGGCATGTATTTCCACAATATTTTCAAACCCAGTGGGCTCTGGTCCAATATTTCTTAATTGCAATTGTAGACTACAACTACATTTGTATTGAATGTAATGTCTGAGGTTATGTACCTTAACTTTGGTTAAGGAACCCTGCACCGTGTTATTTAGTCTACCAGTCCAACTTGGATATATTCTGTTCTTTTTTATGTTATTTTAATACAAATTTAATACCAAAATGGTAAAATGTTTAATAAACATTGAATGCATAAAAAATGAACAGACTTACTAGCAGAATCACTAGGTGAAAATAAAATAAAGAAAGCCTTAGAAAGGCTAAAAAAATCGAGCCTAAAGCCGCGTACACACGACCATTTTTAGTGTCCTAGAAAAAACAAGGTTTTTCTCTACGTGATTCTTGTCAAGCCTGCCTTGCATACACACGATCGTGAAAAAAAAATGCTCAAGAAAAGCGTGGTGACGTACATCACGTACGACGGCACTATAAAGGGGAAGTTCCATTCAGATGGCGCCACCCTTTGGGCTGCTTTTGCTGATTTTGTGTTAGTAAAAGTTTGGTGAGAGACGATTCGCGCTTTTCACTCTTCGTGCTTTTTAGTCTGTTACAGCGTGACGAATGTGCTATCTCCATTACAAATGCTAGTTTTACCAGAACGAGTGCTCCTGTCTCATAACTTGCTTCTGAGCATGCACGTTTTTTTCCAGTCGTTAAAGCCTGCACGCGACCATTTTTCACCACGTGAAAGACGACAATGTGAAAAACGACGAGAAAAATTAGAGCATGTTCTAAATTTTTAATGGCCATTTTTCACATCAAGAAAAATGCTCTGGAGCCCACACACAATCGTTTTTAATGACCATTTTAAAAAATTCAATTTTTCACGTCATAAAAAACGGTCATGTGTGCACGGCATAAGAATTGGTACGCTGCAATATAATAAATGTTAGCTTTTGGGTGTAATACTACTTTAAATGTAATGTAGCGCTACCCCTGAAGGACCCACTGACTTTCCCTTCACAGCGCAGAGGCAGCATACAGCAACAGTCCATCCACTCTGGCTCATTGAACAATTATTTTTAACGTTTTTTTGCTTGTAGAGCTTGTAACGGGGTAGGTCTTGGGGTGGTACATCCTAGCATCATAACTAGGAGGGTGCTACATCCAACCCCTCTAGAAATAGGCCCTGTCCTAATGGGCCAGAACAAACAAAAAAATAGCGCTTGTCATCAAGAGTATCTCATTATAACAGGGGTGGGAAAAAGGAAAATAACAAAGTAACAAGTAGAATGTGGCATTCCACACAATACACATTTTTTTAATGAAAATGCAAAAGGTTAAGTACAACACTTTTTTGTACAATCAAAATCAGAGACTTGTGTCCGGCCAAATAAGCAGCCATCCGGCGACAGGACTCTTACAGTAAGATTGTTACGGAACCATGAACCAGACGTACAACAAGAGATAAGTGAAAATAAGAAGGCTTTATTGAAAATCAAGCTGTAAAGCAAAAGTCCAAACGGATGGTGAAACCAGAGGTCGGAACCAGAAGGGTAGTCAGACGAAGCCAGGATCAGGAACCAGCAGGGAAGCCAGGATCAGGAACCAGCAGGGAAGTCAGACGAAGCCAGGATCAGGAACCAGCAGGGAAGTCAGACGAAACCAGGATCAGAACCAGAAGCAGCAGCAGTCTTAGAAGCATGTGAACACAGGAGGACCAAGCAAGGAACTGAAGCCACAGACTCCTATATATATATGAGCCAGGCATCCAGCTCCTCCCAGTGGGAAGGAGGAGCCGCAGGGTGGGAGGCTACAAGAAACCCAGAAACCAAGATGGCTGCCAGCACATGTCAAACGAAGGAGGACAGCAAGGAGGTAAGACCATGACAGTACCTCCCCCTCAAGGGCCCCTCCTCCGCGGAGCAAAAAACGGTTTCTGAGGGAAGCGTACGTGGAAGGCTCGGAGCAAGGCAGGAGCATGGACATCTGCGGAGGGAACCCAGGAACGCTCCTCTGGACCATAACCACGCCAGTGGACCAAAAACTGCACCCGACCGCGAACCAGGCGTGAGTCCAGGATATTGCTCACCTCATACTCCTCATGATTGCCCACTTGGACCGGACGAGGCCGAGGAAGTGAAGCGATTGCACACCAGTGGCTTCAACAGGGAGACATGAAACACGTTGGAGATCCGCATGCCAGGTGGAAGCGCAAGGGCATAGGCCACCGGGTTTACCCTGCGAAGCACTCGGAAGGGACCAACAAAGCGAGGAGCCAGCTTGGGAGTGGGCACACGAAGGTTGAGGTTGCGGGTGGACAACCATACACGGTCTCCGACCTGGTAGGAAGGAGCAGGCGCTCGTCTGCGATCAGCCTGGAGTTTCTGGCGCTGCGCAGAGACCTCAAGGGACTTCTGGATCTGTACCCAAGAAGCACGTAGGACGGAAAGGTGATCCTCCACAGCCGGAATATCCTGGGGAGAGAATGCCTCCGGTAACACGGCAGGTTGGAACCCATAATTGGCCATGAAGGGAGACGTCCCAGAGGAAGAGTTCACCGCCGTGTTCCTGGCAAACTCAGCCCAAGGCAGGAGGTCAACCCAGTTGTCTTGGTGATCGGAGACATAGCAACGAAGGAATTGCTCCAAGGCCTGATTGGATCGTTCTGCGGCCCCATTGGACTGAGGGTGGTAGGCCGAGGAGAAGGAGAGATGAATCCCCAACTGGGAGCAAAAGGCGCGCCAGAACCTGGACACAAACTGACTCCCCCGATCCGACACAACCTCCTTGGGCAAACCGTGCAACCGGAAGACCTCCCTGGCAAAAATCGTGGCCAACTCTTGTGCAGAGGGTAACTTCTTGAGAGGAACACAGTGGCACATTTTGGAAAACCGATCCACAATCATGAGAATGATCGTATGGCCTCGGGATGCAGGGAGGTCCACGATGAAATCCATCCCCAGGTGTGACCATGGGTGCTCCCCGGTGGCTATGGGTTGCAGAAGGCCCAACGGAAGGTGCCGAGGGGACTTACTCTGGGCACAAACGGAGCATGCCGCTACATATGCGGCGATGTCGGAACGTAGGGAAGGCCACCAGAACAGACGTGAAACAGCCCAGGACAGCTGATTCTTTCCAGGATGCCCCGCGGTCTTGGAGTTATGGTAGGTTCGCAACAACCGAGTGCGCAACTCCTCAGGCACAAAACATCTGCCGTTGGGTCTCCCAGAGGGAGCACCAGATTGAGCCGCCAAAATCTGCTCACCCAGGGGAGAGGTCAGGCTGGTGCGAATGGCGGCCAGGATCTGATTCGGAGGTATGACCGAAGTCGGAATCTATTCCTCCCTGGACAGCTCGGAGTACTGCCGTGATAAGGCATCCGCCCTGATGTTCTTGGAACCGGGTAGGTAGGAGACCACGTAATTAAAACGTGACAAGAACAGAGCCCATCTGGCCTGACGTGGAGTCAATCTCTTAGCCTCAGAAAGGTAGGTCAGATTCTTGTGGTCCGTCAGGATGAGAACCGGAACCACCGAACCCTCGAGCAAGTGCCTCCACCCTTTGAGAGCCTGCACGATGGCCAATAACTCCCTGTCACCAATCTGATAGTTGCATTCCGCGGGA
Organism: Rana temporaria; assembly: GCF_905171775.1. Taxonomy (NCBI): domain Eukaryota; kingdom Metazoa; phylum Chordata; class Amphibia; order Anura; family Ranidae; genus Rana; species Rana temporaria. The sequence continues at coordinate 113,858,105 of NC_053493.1, read as the reverse complement.
GACAGTTTCCGGGAGTAAAACCCACAAGGAAGCAGAGGACCCTCTGGTGTTCTACGCTGAGACAGAAGAGCGCCTACTCCCGTCTCAGACGCGTCCACCTCGAGGACAAAGGGCAACCCAGGGTTGGGATGCGACAGAATCGGAGCCGACACAAAGGCGGACTTTAGGGCCTCAAAAGCTCGGATGGCCTCGAGCGGCCAGACCTGGGAATTACTGCCCTTCCTGGTCAGATCCGTGAGAGGCTTGGCCAGCATGGAAAAGTCCCTGATGAACTTCCGATAATAATTGGCGAAGCCCAAAAAGCGCTGCAGGGAACGAAGACCACTGGGCTGGGGCCACTGTAAGACAGCCGAAACCTTCTCAGGATCCATGGAGAACCCCTCAGCGGAAATGATGTAACCTAGGAAGGTTACCTGGGATCGGTGAAATTCGCATTTCTCAAGCTTACCGAACAGCTTGTTCTCTCGTAACCGTTGCAACACTCGTTTGACATCCAGAATGTGGGCCTCCATGGATTCAGAATATACCAAGATGTCATCCAAATAGACCACCACACACTGCTGCAACAGGTCACGGAAAACATCGTTGATGAATTCCTAAAAGACTGCGGGCGCATTGCACAACCCAAAGAGCATAACCAAGGATTCATAATGACCGGTCCTGGTGTTAAACGCGGTCTTCCACTCATCGCCCGCCTTGATCCTTACCAGGTTATATGCCGCCCTCAGGTCGAGTTTGGTAAAGACCGTGGCCCCTTTCAGGCGATCGAACAGCTCGGAAATCAAGGGTATCGGGTAAGCGTTCTTGATCGTGATGCGATTGAGACCCCTGTAATCGATGCCTCAACTCACCGCCCTTCTTTTTCACAAAGAAAAATCCAGCCCCTGCCGGGGACGAGGATTTGCGAATGTGACCACGGGACAACGCCTCCATCACGTACTCCTCCATGGCCTCATTCTCCGCAACCGACAGTGGATAGACCCTGCCGCGAGGAGGAACGGCACCAGGTTGTAACTCTATGGCACAATCATATGGGCGGTGCGGAGGTAGGGCAACTGCGCGTACCTTATCGAATACATCCCGGTACTCCTCGTATTCAGGAGGCAACAGAGAGTCCGAGGAAGTACACAGCAACTTGACAGGCCCATGGATGCACTTAGCCCCACACTGTGGTGACCATGAGAGGATCTCGGCCGATCTCCAGTCGAAAGTCGGATTATGCTTCTGGAGCCAGGGGTACCCCAAGACCACCGAGTAGTGTGGAGACGAAATAACTTGGAAGCAGACCGACTCTCTGTGAGCGACACCAATGGCTATCCCCACTGGAAGGGTCTCATGAGTCACGTGTGACGGCTGGAGGGGTCTGCCGTCTATCGCCTCTAGAGCCAGCGGGGAACCTCGAGCCTGTAGAGGAATGGAATTGGCGGCAGCGAACTCACTATCAATGAAAAAACCACCAGCACCAGAGTCCACCAACGCCTGGGTCGTCACCGAGCCCCCGACCCAGGAGAGGACAACAGTGATCAGTGGTTTATCGACACGGGAAACCGGGGACGAGGAGACTCCACCCAAGATCTGCCCCCGACAGGATCTCAGGTGCGAGCGTTTCCCGGACGGTTCGGACATGCCAACCGAAAATGCCCACCGAGACCACAGTACATGCATCGGCCGTCGCGTCTCCGGAGTACCCTCTCCCCCTCGGACAGGCGAGCAAACCCCAGCTGCATGGGTTCACCCCCAGACAAGTCAACACCAGGAGGCGTGGGAGGAGAGGGAGGCACGGGTGGGACAGCAAACGTAGACGCCAAACTGTTAGGAGGCCTCCGCAGGCGCTCCTTAAAGGAAGGTCTCTCCCTGAGTCTGGTGTCAATCAAAATCAGGAAAGAAATAAGAGCCTCGAGCTCCACTGGTAGGTCCTTAGCTGCAACCTCATCCTTCAAGGCATCCGAGAGACCATGAGAGAAAGCAGCGACCAGAGCCTCATTATTCCAACCTACCTCTGCTGCCAGGGTACGAAACTCAATGGCGTATTCGGCTACGGATCGTGAACCCTGTCTGACGGACATAAGGAGCTTCGCAGCAGATGCGGCGCGAGCCGGCACATCGAATACCTTCCGAAGAGAAGCAACAAAACCGGAAAACTCGGCAACCACCGGATTGTTGTTCTCCCATAAAGGGCTGGCCCAGGCCAAGGCCCTGTCCGAGAGCAGCGAGATCAAGAAGCCCACCTTTGATCTCTCAGTGGGAAAGGCATGTGGCAGCAACTCGAAATAAATGCCCACTTGGTTAAGGAAACCTCGGCACTGAGTTGGCTCTCCCCCAAATCGCTGTGGAAGGGGGGCAGAACCGGTCATACCCCGAAACACCGCAGGCGCAACAACAGGTGTCGGGGTAGACTCTGGCGCAACAACCGGAGCGGCAGTAGGAGCGGGCCCAGGAGAGACAACCGACCCATCGGCAACGGGAGCGACATGAGCCGTGCGTTCAAGCAGGGTTTGCAACGCCACGGCGAACTGACCCAACAGGGACTCCAGCTGATCAAGTCTGGCAACCAGCGTGGGTAGCGAGGATGGCTCTGTACCGTCAAAATTCATGGCTTGGTCCTAATGTTACGGAACCATGAACCAGACGTACAACAAGAGATAAGTGAAAATAAGAAGGCTTTATTGAAAATCAAGCTGTAAAGCAAAAGTCCAAACGGATGGTGAAACCAGAGGTCGGAACCAGAAGGGTAGTCAGACGAAGCCAGGATCAGGAACCAGCAGGGAAGTCAGACGAAGCCAGGATCAGGAACCAGCAGGGAAGTCAGACGAAGCCAGGATCAGGAACCAGCAGGGAAGTCAGACGAAGCCAGGATCAGAACCAGAAGCAGCAGCAGTCTTAGAAGCATGTGAACACAGGAGGACCAAGCAAGGAACTGAAGCCACAGACTCCTATATATATGAGCCAGGCATCCAGCTCCTCCCAGTGGGAAGGAGGAGCCGCAGGGTGGGAGGCTACAAGAAACCCAGAAACCAAGATGGCCGCCAGCACATGTCAAACGAAGGAGGACAGCAAGGAGGTAAGACCATGACAAAGATTTACCTATAAACACATATACATACAGTACATTAGCCAGTTTATCCAAGTATAGTTCTACTGCTAGCTAATATCAAATGGTTAGTACATCAATATTTCTAACATGTCATACTTCAGCTGAAGTGTAGATCTCTTATCACTTAGGAAAGAACAGAGTTAGCACATACAACATAAACATCACAGTCCAAGCTTCAAGCATTATCTCCACAGGAATAATCCTCCAACAAATCAAAACCATAGCACCCTAATATCCTAAATAATATTCTAGTCTACCAACTACATTACCATATACAGTCCTATAATATACTGTTTAAAGTCTTCACACAATTTTACAAGTGCAAACGATACACTTAAAGGCTTGAAGTCTTATTTGTAATAACCAGGGTTGGGTATTTGTACCATTTTCCCATCTGGACCCCAAATTTCTATGGACTGCTCCAGTACTCTGTGGCCAGATTTATAAACCACTATCTGATCCTTATGAATAGATCTTCTCAAGCTTCAATTGTTCTTGATGTCCAAAAACCTCTGCCAGAAGGTAGTGGAATTTTAAGTTTGGAAGAGGTAAAAGACACTAAGGAAATCCCAGATCTCGTCCTCAGATCAACTCTGATGTTTTACTTTGATTTCTTCCATTAATTTGGATGGCACTTACGGGTACCAGGTACTTGTATCTATTCTCTAGAGCCATATAACTTTGCACAATTCTCTGCAACCTAGAGGAACTGGGCAAACTTGGCGACTCACCCTTCCCCCCTCCCTCGAAAGAATATAGGGTTTTTTGGCTCTCCTAAGAAATTCCCTGTAAGCTTCATTCTAGGCTAGGGCTCTTCACTTCAACCCCTAGTTCCCTGAGCATGTGACCCAAGGGTAAGCTCTCAGCATCCTACATCAATGGATAGTCTTGTTCCTCCTTTTCCTCCTCAGGGGCAATCGCAGGGGTCAGCTGTGCTTCTTCTCAATCAAACTTAGGGGACCTGGGGTCAGACTCGGTCTCTTCCGTTTCACCCGGTGGGCTCATCTTTTCTCTCAGAACTCTATTTCCTGGAATAGCTGCAGATGCTGGCTTTTCCAAAGCAAATTCAGCCACGACCTCCAAGCCCTAGAAGTCAATTAAATGTGCTACATGCATATTTTCTGACTTTAAACATTCTGACAGGAGGATAGTGAAGGGCGATGGGATCATGCTACTACCCTCATTGTCCAATCACAGGCCTGGTGCAGGGAACTGATCTAGCTGTATTGCATACCTGTAGTAAAGAAAAGTCTGGTCAACAACCTGGCTATACTAACTAGCAAACTGTAAATTTCAGGTTTAGATGGATAGAAGTATAAAGCCCTGTACACACGATTGGACCTTTGTCCGACCAAAATCACATCAGAATTCCGACGGAATTTCAATCGGAGTAAAAGAGACATGGTCTCTATCTAAACTCCGATGGAATTCATCAGAATTACTCCGATAGGGCATACACACGGTTGGAATTTCCGATGGAAAAAGTCCGTCAGGCTTTTTCCATCAGAAATCCCGACCGTGTGTACAGGGCTTAACAGTTCACACATATGCATTTCAAATGTGAATTTAGACATTCTCCTGGAGTTAAAGTAGCTGAACAATGGATGCCAAGTTATCTGTTTCATTACTGAGGCAGCCAAGTTATACAGATCCTGTGGAGAATTAGATTCCGTCAGTGCCTTGCCTACATTTACTCTTCCATAGAATCTATGTACAGTGATTCATGCACGTCAGCAATTAAAGGGATGAGTTGGCAACTCTGAGCAAAGAGGAATTTTGATAGAAAGGTCTAAATAAATAACATCATTGCTCAATAATCTAACAAAATTACACTTGTAGGGAGCTAATAGTTATAATATAATTGTTACAAATGGCTGATTGTTAATGGGTATTAATCTAATCTTATCCTAATAAGTATTAATAGGCCATCATGAAAATATTTTTTATAATTATATGATATCAAAATGTTTGCTTGGCAAAATTAAAAATCATTCATATTAAAAACAGGCCAAGGATCAAGTCATTAATGATAACATTTTCCTTATTTTGTTTGCCCTTTATTTTGTCCAACTGTACAGAAAAATGGGACATTCACACTTCATCATAAGCAATTTTAGGCGATTTTTTTGTGTTTTTTTTGGTCTTGGACATTTTTCTTTTAGTCAATAAAAACCTAGGGCCAGATTCACATAGCTGCGCTCCGGCGTAACGTAACTCATTTACGTTACACCGCCGCAAGTTTTCGGCGCAAGTGCTTGATTCACAAAGCACTTGCCTGTAAACTTGCGGCGGCGTAACGTAAATCCTTCCGGCACAAGCCCGCCTAATTCAAATGGGGCGTGTATCATTTAAATTAGGCGCGCTCCCGCGCCGAACGTTCTGCGCATGCTCCGTTAGGAAATTTCCCGCCGTGCTTTGCGCGAAATTACGGCGCCCCGACGTATTTTTTGAACGACGACGTGCGTTACGTTGTTTCGTATTCCCGGACGTCTTCCGCAAAAAAAAAAATGTAAGATTCAACGCGGGAACGACGGCCATACTTTAACATGGATGGTGTAATTTTACACCACCTAAAGAGGACTCGTAACTTTGCGACGGGAAAAGCCGACTAGCGACGACGTAAGCGAATGCGACGAACGCGCGTACCTTCGTGGATCGCCGTAAACATCTAATTTGCATACCCGACGCAGGAAAACGACGCAAACTCCACCCAGCGGGCGCTGGAGAATTACACCTACGATCCGAAGGCGTACGAAGCCGTACGCCTGTCGGATCGAAGCCTAAAGCCGTCGTAAATTGTTTTGAGGATTCAAAACAACGCTACGACGCGGCAAATTTTAAAATACGCCGGCGTATCAGTAGATACGCCGGCGTATTTCAACTGTGAATCTGGCCCCTAGTTACTAGAGGGAGGAGAGGCAAGAAATCACACACAAAAAAGAAAAAAAAAACATATTTTGTATAAGTTTCCATGCAGTTTTCTGTTGTTTCCATGCACATCTGGTGGAGTCTATACTGTATGGGACAAAAACATGCAGTCTGCCTCAAAGAAGCCCATGTACTTTTTTTCAGCTTTGAGTGATAAGCTTTAAGAGACAACACTTTGCCCCGGATTCACGTACCTCGGCGCATCTTTATACCGGCGTAGCGCATCTTATATCCGCTACGCCGACGTAACTCAGAGAGGCAAGTACAGTATTCACAAAGCACTCGCTCCCTACGTTGCACCAGCGTAACGTAAATTGGCCGGTGTAAGCCCGCCTAATTCAAAGTAGGAAGGTAGTGGGCGTGATACATTTAAATTAACCGTGACCCCATGCAAATGAAGGGCCGAACAAACGGTGCATGCGCCGTCCCGTGGACGCTTCCCAGTGCGCATGCTCAGAATCACGTCGGATCGAACGCCTAAGATATGTCAAATCACTGAACGTAACCTACGCCCAGCCCTATTCACGTAGTCCTACGTAAACGGCGTAAAATACGACGGCTGTTCCGTCGTCCATACCTTTGCATGGGATGTGCCTCCTATAGGTGGAATAACTTTACGCCGGACGTATGCCTTACGTAAACGGCGTATACTACTGGGACGGGCGCAAGTACGTTTGTGAATCGGTGTATCTCGGTCATTTGCATATTCGACGCGTAAATCAATGGAAGCGGCCCTTGCGGCCAGCGTAAATATGCGCCAAGGCTCCGACGGCGTAGGAAACTTACGTCGGTCGGATGAAGCTACATTTCAGGCGTATCTTGCATTAGGAATCAGGCGCATAGATACGACGGCGCATCTGTGCACTTACACGGCGTATATAGAGATACGTCGGCGTAAGTGTTTCAAGAATCCGGGCCTTTGTGTTCTAAACTGTTTTACTGAAATCATGATTTCCAGCTAGATTTTTTGTTGGTAGACTTATGGCCACACGATCCGAAAATCGAATGCTAGTCGCATATCTCAAATGGAGAGGTTACTAAAGTCACAAAAATTCTTGTACGACAGAATAAAAAATCGGAAGTGGTGTCATGTGTTGTGGTGTATTTCTATTGTATTTTCGGACGACAACTGTACTGATTGAACGAAAATCGTACGATCTGGTATAGCATGAGGAACATTTTTGTGCTTGCGCCGTCGGATAATATTGGATGAACTGTCGTGATTGGCTCTTAACCACTTGACCACTGGGCACGTAAACCCCCTTAATAACCAGACCAATTTTCAGCTTTCGGTGCTCTCACAATTTGAATGACAATTACTCAGTCATACAACATTGTACCCAAATGAAATTTTCGTCCTTTTTTTCACACAAATAGAGCTTTCTTTTGGTGGTATTTAATCACCGTTGGGTTTTTTATTTTTTGCGCTATAAGAGAAAAAAGACTGAAAATTCTGTAAAAAAAAATAATTTTTCTTTGTTTCTGTTATAAAATTTGGCAAATTTAGTATTTTTTCTTCATTCTTTTGCATAAATGTGAAAGATGAAGTTACGCCGAGTAAATAGATACCCAACATGTTACCCTTCAAAATTGCACACGCTCGTGGAATGGCGCCAAACTTCGCTACTTAAAAATCCCCATAGACGACGTTGCAGGGTATTGTGGGGTATTGCGGAGTATTGTGGAGTATTGTGGGGTATTGCAGGGTATTGTGGGGTATTGCAGGGTATTGTGGGGTATTGCGGGGTATTGCGGGGCATTGCGGAGTATTGCGGGGCATTGCAGAGTATTTTGGGGTATTGCAGAGTATTTTGGGGTATTGCAGAGTATGGGGGCATTGCAGAGTATGGGGGCATTGCAGAGTATGGGGGTATTGCAGAGTATTGCACAGGGAGGGATGGATGACTGGATCTGTGACTGCATGTGTCACAGATCCAGCCCGCAGCAGCAGCAGCAGCTTCCGCTCTCTCCCCTCTCCTCTCTCACACTGTACCGTTCGGTACAGAGAGAAGAGGGAGGAACCGCGTCATCACATGACGCCGGTTTGTTTACTAGTGATCGCTCCGTCATTGGACGGAGCGATCACGTGGTAAACCGCCGCTATCAGCGGCGATTTACCGTGATCCGTGATCAGCCGGGTCCGGAGGACCCGGCGGTCACAGAGACTCCCGTGTGCGCGCCCCACAGGGCGCGCGGGAGCGCGATTCTGGGAGGACGTACATTGACGCCCTCCCAGAGTTAAGCAACCGCCTTGTAGACGTATTTCGTCTATAGGGCGGTTGTTAACTGGTTAAAAGCTCTGTACTAATGATTTGATTATCGTACGATTGCTTCCAAAGTGGTATTTTTCGCATGTTTTTTGGATCGTGTGTACGGGCCATTGGAGAGACTATGGGGGTTATTTACTAAAGGCAAATCCACTCTGCACTACAAGTACACTGCAAGTGCACTTGGAAGTGCAGTCACTGTAAATCTGAGGGGTAGATCTGAAAATGAGGGGAAGCTCTGCAGATTTTATCATCCAATCATGTGCAAGCGACTGAACTTCCAAGTGCACTTGTAGTGTAAAGTGGGTTTGCCTTTAGTAAATAATCCCCAATATTATGTAGCTAAATATTTCCCTGACTGAGTCACACATGCATGTTTGTACTTTAGACTTTTGTCCAACCGACTTGTTCACACACAATCGGAAAATCCGACAACACACAATTGTTGTCGAAAAATTTTAAAGCATGCTATCCAACATTTTCCCGTGGAAACAATTGTCCGATGGAGCATACAAACAGTCGGATTTTCTGACAAAAGCCTGTCATCACACAATTCTCGTCGGAAAATCCGATCGTGTGTACAAAGCCCGCAGTCATGCCCGCAGTCTGCCCAAGACTGTGTGCCCAGAAGTGGGTGCAAATACCTGTCTTTAGACAGGTATCTGCACCCCCCACCCCCCTGAAAGGTGTCAAATGTGACACCGGAGGGAGGGTTCCAATCAGCGGGAGTTCCACTTTATATAAAGGCTTGTGCACAACTGGGACTAAAAATGAGGTCTAGCTCTCAGGTAAGATGGACCTAAGAATGAAGCCTAATGCCGCGTTTCGGCATGAAAAAAAACAAAAACGTTTTTCCCAACTTCATGAATAAAGCGACGTTGCCCACACACGATCGTTTTAAAAAAATGCTCTAGCAAAGCGCGGTGACGTACAACACGTACGACGGCACTATAAAGGGGAAGTTCCATGCGAATGACGCCACCCTTGGGGCTGCTTTAGCTGATTTTGTGTTAGTAAAAGACGATTCGCGCTTTTCTGTCTGTTACAGCGTGATGAATGTGATTACTTTTACCAGAACGAGCGCTCACGAGCTGCATGCGCAGGTTTTTAACGTTGTTTTAGCCCACACACGATCATTTTTTACAACCCGAAAAACGACATTGTTTAAAACGTTGTTAAAAAATGCAGCATGTTTGAATTTTTTTTTTGTCGTTTTTCAGAACCCGAAAAATTATGTGAAGCCCACACATGATCGTTTTAAATGACATTTTTTTAAAACTTTGTTTTTTTCATGCCGAAAAACGATCGTGTGTACGCGGCATTAGGTTCAGAGAAAACAAAAAGTTTGTTTTCTTCATATCACACACAATTAATACTATATACATAATTGACTATTATTATATATAAATATATACCGTATTTATCGCGGTATAACGCGCTCCCGCGTATACCGCGCACCCCTAATGTTGCCCCCAAAATTCCTGTAAAAAAAAAAGTTATATGATTTTATTACTTACAGTTTTGGTGTCTTCCCAGCGTCCATCGTCCGGTCCGGCGTCCGTCTGCGGCCTCGATGGTGTCCTCCCGGCTTCTCCAGCGCGCGCCTCACGTCGACTCCCCGCTTCCCGCGCTCAGTTTGAACGCCTCCGCCGACATATACCGAGTGCAGTACACTCGGGTACATTCGGCAAGGCTCGGCTTAGCTTCGCGCTCACGCTCTGTGACGTTTATGCGTGAGCACGAGCGAAGCCGAGCCTGACCGAATGTACCCGAGTGTACTGCGCTTGGTATATGTCGGCGCAGGATTTCAAACAGAGCGCGGGAAGCGGCTATCGGCGTATATCGCGCACCCACGATTTTCCCCTTATTTTAAGGGGAAAATAGTGCGCGATATACGCCGATAAATACGGTACATATATATTTATATACACAGGTGCATCTCATAAAATTTTAATATCATCAAAAAGTTAATTTATTTCAGTAATTCAATTCAAAAAGTGAAACTCGTATATTTTATATAGATGTGTTAAAAACAGAGCGATATATTTCATTTATATGATGATTATGGCTTACAGCAAGTGAAAATTCAGTATCTCTGAAAAGTAGAATATTACATATACCAATAAAGAAAAATAATTTTGAATACAGAAATGTTGGCTTACTGAAAACAATGCACTAAATACCATATATACTCGAGTATAAGCCACGTTTTTCAGCCCTTTTTTTTAATGCCGCATACACACGATCAGTTCGTCTCATGAAAACGGTCTGATGGACCGTTTTTATCAGACGAACCGATCGTGTGTGGGCCCCATCGGTTTTTTATCCATCGGTGAAAAAACTAGGAACTTGTTTTAAAATTATCTGATGGTTAAAAAAACTATAGAAAAAAACAATCATCTGTGGGCACGTCCATCGGTTAAAAATCCACGCATGCTCAGAATCAAGTCGACGCATGCTCGGAAGCATTGAACTTAATTTTTCTCAGCACGTCGTTGTGTTTTACGTCACCACGTTCTGACACGATCGGTTTTTTAACTGATGGTGTGTAGGCAAGACTACATGAAAAAATCTGATGAAAAAATCAGACCTTTTTCATCGGATGAACCGATCGTGTGTACAGGACATAAGGCTGAAAATACCCCCCTCAGCTTATATTGGAGTCAGTGTACCTGAAATTCTTGACAGACTGCGTGCGTCCATTGTTTAAAAGTCGCGGTCTTCTCCTGGTCCCTTCCATGATAGGCGTTTCTCAGCAGACACAGTTCCGCCTATCGCGAATGTTCTCTTATCCTCGGACTCAGTTTCCCAGCAGACACTGTGTTCAGTGTTCCGCCAATCACGGACGTCCTCTTGTCTGAGGATGAAAAGATGTCCGTGATTGGCGGAACACTGAACACAGTGGGGTAGATTCAGGTAGCAATTACGCCTGCGTATCCATAGATACGCAGCGTAATTGCTAAGTAGCGCCGGCGTTTCGACTTTCTGTATTTTCGAATTTTGCGCTGTTTGCGTAAGTGGATCGTGAATGGCGCTGGACGCCATTTACGTTCCCGTCGAAGCAAATGACGTCCTTGCGACGTCATTTACCGCAATGCACGTCGGGAAAGTTTCCCGACGGAGCATGCGAACTACGTTCGGCGTGGGAACGCGCCTAATTTAAATGATCCACGCCCCCTACGGGATCATTTAAATTACGCGCGCTTACGCCGGCCACTTTTACGTAACGCCCCCGCAAATTAAAAAGCAAATGCTTCGTGAATTAAGCGTAGCGCAAGTAATTTACGGAGGCGTAGCGTAAAAACGGTACGCTGCGCCTCCGTAGTAGTGCGCAAAGATACCTGAATCTACCCCAGTGTCTGCTGGGAAACTGAGTGAAGTGTGCAAATGGGCATTGTTGACCCTCTTTTCCCCTGCTGCATTCTCACCCTAGGCTTATACTCGAGTCAATAAGTTTTCCCATTTTTTTGTGGTAAAATTACGTACCTCGGCTTATACTCGGGTATATACGATACTTGGTCCGCGCTCCTTTTGCATGAATTACTGCATGAATTACTGCATCAATGGGGCATGGCATGGAGGCAACCAGCCTGTGGAAGTGCTGAGGTGTTATGGAAGCCCAGGTTTCTTTGATAGTGGCTTTCAGGTTATCTGCATTTTGGGTCTGGTGTTTTCCTCTTGATAATTCCCCACAGATTCTCTACGGTGTTTAGGTCAGACGAGTTTGCTGGTCAATCAAGCACAGTGATACCCTGAAAAATGAAAAATGTAATCAGCATCTCCATAGGGAACCATGAAGTACTGTAGGATTTCCTGGTAGAGGGCTGCACTGACTTTGGACTTGATAATACAAAGTGGACCAACACCAGAAGATGACATAGCTCCCCAAATCATCGCTGACTGTGGAAACTTCACACTGACCCTTATGCAACTTGGATTCTGTGCCTCTCCACTATTCCTCTAGACTCTGGGACCTTGATTTCCAAATGAAATGCAAAATGTTCCACAGTCCGTGATGATTTGGGGAACCATGTCATCTGCTGGTGTTGGTCCACTGTGTTTTATCAAGTCTGAAGTCAGTGTAGCCTTCTACCAGGAAATTCTAGAGCACTTCATGCTTCCCTCTGCTGACCAGCTTTATGGAGATGCTGATTTCATTTTCCAGCAGGACTTGGCACCTTCCCACACTGCTAAAAGTACCAATACCTGGTTTACTGATCATGGTACTGATCATGGTGCTTGATTGGCCAGCGAACTCTCCTGACCTAAACCCTATAGAGAATCTGTGGGGTATTGTCAAGAGTAAGAAGAGAGACAACAGACCCAACAATCCAGATGAGCTGAAAGCCAAAGAAACCTGGGCTTCCATAACACCTCAGCAGTGCTGCAGGCTGATTGCCTCCATGTCACATTGATGCAGTAATTCATGCAAAAGGAGCTCCCAACAAGTATACTGGGAAAGACTGGTCTTTCCCAGTGACGTACGAGGGTGCGTCAGAGGGGGCGCTTCCCCTATATAAGAAAAGTCAAAGCTCCAGCGCGTCATTCCGCTGGGCTGTGTCCAGCGGAGAGTGGAGCTCGCCTGCTGCGCTCTGGACGGATGGATCTTCTCATCGCTGGACCGGACCGCTGATCACCCATCGCTGGAGAGATCATCCGTCGCTGGATAAAAGACAATGTTGGAGCAGGGAGCCGGGAACGAGTGGATTACCACCGCTGGATTTTTATTTATTTTTATTAATAAAGGATTTTTTTCTACGGTGTCTGTGTTTTTTTTTTTAACTATTTACACTTCCTTCATGAAATGGTAGAGGTACAGTGTACCCCATTACCAATTCACATAGGGGGGGGGGCAGGATCTGGGGGTCCCCTTTGTTAAAGGGGTCTTCCAGATTCTGATAAGCCCCCCGCCCGCAGACCCCCACAACCACCGGGCAAGGGTTGTGGGGATGAGGCCCTTGTCCCCATCAACATGGGGACATCCTCCCCATGTTGAGGGCATGTGGCCTGGTGCGGTTCAGGAGAGGGGGGGGCGCACTCTGTCCCCCCCTCTTTTCTGCGGCCGGCCAGGTTAACATGCTCGGATAAGGGTCTGGTGTGGATTTTTGGGGGAACTCCACGCCATTTTTTTTTTAAATTTGGGGTGGAGTTCCCCTTAAAATCCACACCAGACCTGAAGGGTCTGGTATGGATATTTGGGGGGAACCCCATGTCATAATTTTTTTTAAATTGACGGCGGGGTTCCCCTTAATATCCATATCAGACCTGAAGGGCCTGTTAATGGAATTTGGGGGGACCCCCGCGCTTTATTTTTTTATGAATGAATCATCTCTGTAATTGCCAGAGCCGACAATTCATTAGAGCCGCAAAGCCGGTTTTAAATGCCTTTTTTTCTTTCAGAAATGACACTTTGTGCAGGGACAGTTCTATGTACGGGAAACATGCGCTTTTTCACATGCTGACTTTACACCCCCCCTAGGTACGAAATTTAAAGTAATATTACACTTTTATTGTTTCACTTTTAGCATTATTAAATTCACTGCTCCTGAAAAAACGTCCGTTTTTAAAACTTTTTTTTTTCATTGATACATGATTTCCTGGGACAGGACCCCAAACACTTGTTAGGACAATAACTTGCATATTAACCTTTAAAATTAGCACTTTATATTTCTCCCATAGACTTTAACAGGGTGTTCCGCGGCTTTTCGAATTTGCAGTGAACACACCTAATTGTTCGTTGTTCGCCGAACAGGCGAACAGGCAATGTTCGAGTCGAACATGAGTTTGACTCGAACTCGAAGCTCATCCCTAACCAGCACATTCTTGTTCTAGTTTTTTTCAGAAATAGTAAGACAAAAGGATGGAATCTGTACAATGTGTGTCATCATTCACAGTCCAGAGGATGGAAATAAGAGGTCATCACAGAGGATGGGTGTGTGTGGGGCAACAGATGCATCTGAGACTTGGGTTGGAGGTTTCACCCCTGCTCACATTTTATTCAATTGCAAATTTTGTGTACTTATACGCCGATAAATACGGTAATTTATAAATATAATTATTACTAGTGTCATACAACGTTAGAATTCTTCTATAGCTTGTAGGCGGAACATTCGACCGGAAATGTATGATTGCGGCATTGTACAGTTTAGCTGCTCCGTCAAATCTTCTTAGAACATTCGACAGACACCATAAGCCTTCAATGACAGATTCAACCTTTTATTTTAAATAAATAAAAACAAATTTCGGGAGTAACTAAATACATGTATTTTTCGGACAAAAACAAAATTCCGAAACAAAATATTTCAGTGTACACATGTCTACTAATCACAGGCAGTGAGACATTTCTGCAGCCGTGCATTGGGACAATGTCTCACTGCCTGTGATTAGCGCAGCGCAGTGCCGACTTCCTGGTGGGCTTTTAGAACACGACGGAGTTTATCCTTAGTATGCTCCATCGGACAATTGTTGTCGGATTTTCCGTGGACAAATGTGGGATAACATGCTTTAAAATTGTCTGCCAACAATTACATAAAGGAGGTACACAAGTTCGTCAGACAATACTCCAAAGTACAAACACGCATGATCAGAAGCAATGCTCACAATAACACAACATTAGCAGAAGTTGCCCAAAGGGTGGCGCTAAAGAGCTGAAAAAACACATTGTTTTGTGTTTGTTGGCCAACAATTATTTGCCGTTTGTATGCAATACAAGTTCCTGGCCAACGCCTTTCGGACAAAAGTCCTAAGCTTTGTCCGCAGAAAATCCGATCGTGTGTATGAGGCTTACGATTTAGAAAGGCAGGTACATTGCTGCAGGTTAATGAAACAATCAATAACATTTGGAACACAGATCCTCTCAGTTGTGACCTTCTATTACTCTGCAAATAGTCATCAGTCACAGTCACAGGCTATCAAATGGGCACTTTGCCTAATCAAATGCATGTATATGTAACCTTTACATGTGTATAAACTTTCCAAATTGACACACATAAGAAGAGAAGTCAACAAAATGAGCTAACAAGGTTATTATTTTAAGAGCTTCAGTGGATGCAATCAAAAGCTCCGATTGCTAAAAAAAGAAACTTATCGTTATACAAACATGCATATTTGCATAGGGTGGACTTGCACGTTGGTGCTTATGAAGGAAGAAAAAGGAGTCCTCTATGCACCATCCATTTTGGGGAAAAGCTTAAAGCGGGGGTTCACCCGTACAGAAAACTTTTTGCCCTTAGATGGATGCTCGTTTTGTCTAGGGGAATCGGCTAGTTGTATTAAAATATGAGCTGTACTTACCGTTTACGAGATGCATATTCTCCGTCGCTTCCGGGTATGGGCTGCGGGACTGGGCGTTCCTATTTTGATTGACAGTCTTCCGAGAGGCTTCCCACGGTCGCATCCATCGCGTCACGATTTTCCGAAAGAAGCCGAACGTCGGTGCGCAGTATAGAGCCGCACCGACGTTCGGCTTCTTTCGGCTACTAGTGACGCGATGGATGCGACCGTCGGAAGCCTCTCGGAAGACTGTCAATCAAGTAGGAATGCCCAGTCCCGAAGACCCATACCCGGAAGCGACGGAGAAGATGCATCTCGAAAACGGTAAGTACAGCTCATATTTTAAAACAACTAGCCGATTCCCCTAGACAAAACGAGCATCCATCTAAGGGGAAAAGAGAAAAAAAAAACATCATTGGGTGAACTCCCGCTTTAAAGTGTTACTAAACCCACAACAGTAAAATCTGTCTGTATATGCAGTAAAGCATGCTTGTTATATTCACTGTGGAACCTAAGGGGTTAATCCTGTGCATTGTGTAAAAAGGATGTTTGAATCTGTCTTCTCTGATCTTCCCCTTCTTCCACAGTCCCCAATCCATCTAATAAAAGTACAGAGTCTTGGGGGCACTCTGAGCATGCTCAGTTTGGTGTGTATTACTACCCAGATAGCAAGCATAACTTGCCACAAATTTTTGACAGCGTTGAATTGTAAGTCTGTTAACCTCCCCGGCGGTATGATTATGTCTGGAATTATGTACCAAAAGCGGTACCATTATTTTGCATGGAAATTTGGCGTTTTACATTGTAGGCCTGTAATCCTTAGGAATAACTCACTTACCGTATTTATCGGCGTATACCGTGCACTTTTTTGCCCTTAAAATCAGGGCAAAATCGTGGGTGCGCGATATACGCCGATACTCGCTTCCCGCGCTGTGTTTGAACGCCGCCGACATATACCGAGCGCAGTACACTTGGCCAGGCTCGGCTCCCCTCGTGGTTATGCTAAAGGGGCCGAACGTGCCCGAGTGTACTGCGCTCGGTATTTGGCGGCGGCGTTCAAACACAGCGCGGGAAGCGGGGATCGGCTCAGAGACAGCGCAGGAGAAGCGGGGAGGATACCACGAAGGCCGCAGACGGATGCCAGACCGGACAAGGCCGCCGATGGACGCCGGGCAAGACACCAAAACTGTAAGTAATAAAAAACATCCCAGGTATGATAAAGTTTGAAACACAAAATCATAAATTATAATATAATAAATAACTATAAATAATTATAATTATAATAAAAATTATTCAATAATGTAATCAACTCAAAATCACTGAAATTTGCTCAGTTGCAGAATTGTCGCTGTCATTACTTTTATTTTTTTTGTGACGAATTTCCCCACAAAACGTTATCGCACAATTCTGCAAGTGATTATAATTTATTATTGCTGTTTTCTAGCTGCTCTAAAAGCACTTTTGACATAAAGGGACACTTTTGGTTGCTATGGACAATCTACAGTTTCCAGGCAGAAAGAACAGTTTTTTTTTTATAAAAGTACATGTAGGGCACTGGGCAGACCACTAGGGACAAAGGGGGTGTGTATTTTTTTACATACAGTACTGTACTGTAATCTGTCAGAACACAGCAGCTCAGTGGGGGGAGATCGATGCACTAACTTTTCATAGTTAGTACAGCGGCTCTGACCAGAGCTGGCAGTTTTTATTTGTTCAACCTGATGGGTTGAATGAAAAAAAAAACCTCATAGGCCCAGATTCTCAGAGAGCGGGCGCACATTACGCCGCCGTAGCGCAAATAATATACGCTACACCGACGCAGCGCAGAGAGGCAAGCATGGAATTCACAAAGCCAGTGCTCCCAAAACTGCGCTGGGTTTCTAAGGTGTAAGCCGGTGTAGGTGGATATGGGCGTGAGCCATGCAAATGAGGCGTGACCCCATGCAAATGATGGGCCGAGTGCCAGACAGATAAGTATAATGAACCGCGCATGCGCCGTGACGTGGACGCATCCCCGTGCGCATGCTCACAACCACGTCGGAACTGCCTAAGCTACGCCGGATCACTGCGTACGCCCTGAACGTAATCTACGCCCAGTCACACACGTCCAACGTAAATTACGCCGGCTTGGGTTCCCTGGTGCAGACCTTTGCATGTCTGCTGCTGGGTTACACCTCCTTTATGGGGCATAACTTGGGCGCACGTACGTTCGTGAATCGCCGTATTTTCCTCATTTGCATATTTGAATGGCTGATCAATGTGAGCGCCACCATGCGTCCAGCGTAAATGTGCGCCCAACCTACGCCGGCGTAGGCAAGTTACGTCGGCGGGATGAAGCCTGTTTTTAGGCACATCTTAGTTTGTGGGTCCGGCGCCGGCGAATATTTGCACTTACGTGGCGTATCTTGAGATACGTCGGCGCAAGTGCTTTGTGAATCTGGGCCATAATGTGTACCAAGCTTTATTTTAACCTGGTGATAAAAGTAAACAGGACAAATAGAGGGGGTAATTCTCCCTAATGAATGCATAGACAATGGCCCAGATTCAGGTACATTTGCGCGATATTTGCGGGGGAGCAGGGCAACGATTTTGCCCTGCGCCCCCGCAAATATTTTGCGCTGCCCTCGATTCACGGAGCAGTAGCTCCGGGAACTGCGAGGGCGCGCCGGCAAATTTGCCCGGCGTAAGCGCGCGCAAGTTAAATGATCCCGCCGGGGCAGGAATCATTTAAATTAGGCGCGCTCCCGCGCCGAGCGTACAGCGCATGCTCCGTCGGGAAACTTTCCCGACGTGCATTGCGGCAAATGACGTCGCAAGGACGTCATTTGCTTCAAAGTGAACGTGAATGGCGTCCAGCGCCATTCACGAAGCACTTACGCAAACGCCGTGAAATTCAAATTTCACGGCGCGGGAAGGCCGGCTATACTTTAGCATTGGCTGCCCCTGCTATTAGAAAGGGCAGCCTTGCGCTAAAGTTGCCGTACGGAAACTCCGTACCTGGCTTGCGCGGGGCCCGCGCAAGTTTGTGAATCAGTTGGTAGTATGCAATTTGCACAATACACGCTGATCAAAATGGGAGCGCCCCCTAGCGGCAAGCACAAGAATGCAGCCTAAAATCTGCGAGGCATAAGTGCCTTATGCCGCGCAGATTTTAGGCTGCAGTCGGTGTAACGAGGTTCCTGAATCAGGAGCACTCGTTACACCGGAGCAAGTAAGCAATTGCGCCGTGTAACTTATGGTTACACGGGCGCAATTGCTTCTTGAATCTGGGCCAATGATAAAATCTGACAGGTGTTCTAATCCCTCTCCACTCAATCCAAAACAAAAAAAAAAATTGCTTTTAGTTATACTATAATAAAATTATCTTTCCATAAAATCTGCAGGCAGCTAAATTTCCTGAAACTGACAAAAATGTTATGTTTCCTTATTACCCTGGCAGAAATGACGTTTATGTACAGAACACTACCAGAAATTTAATTTTCTGCTCATGTGGTTGGCTCACTGCTTTTACCACGGAAACTGGTTATGTGTACAGCACTGAGAACCTATAACTCAGCACAGGATGGAAGAGAAAGTTTGTACAATGGCCTCTTTCTATCTACAGAACAGAAGAAGGCAAGTGGTATTTTTTTTTTAATCCTTGCAATGTGCGTACATTTTTAATTTCTTTTTCCAAAAAATGTAGTTTCATTTTAAAGTAGACCTGTGATGGGAGAAAAATAGTGTCTGCCACTGGTAACCTCTTTCTGAAAATACTAGCTGCTTGGATGCCGCTAAAAACATTACTTGAGTCGGTCAGAGCTTTTTTTCTCAGAAAATAGGTGCAGGAACTCAACCACGACCCCGTTCAAATTTCACAAACAGTAGAAGGGTCTTAAAGGGGCATTAAATACCAGGATTGCATTACATACAGTGTGCAGAGTTCATGGGGTTACACACAGAGCGCAGAGCTGTCACTTGTAAACACAGAAACCAGACTTCTGTGTTTACAAGTGATTGTGGTGAGCGGGTACCAAAGGGTCTGAGCCAGAGGTGGTGGAACTCAGTTCCCCCAAGTTCCCCCTGAAAAAAAGCCCTGGAGTCGGTAGACCAGAGCAAGGCACCGGCAAGTGAAGTCAGAATGAAAACAATCCTCCTGACCTACATATTTATTTGGTTCGGTGACTTAAGGCCCGTAAACAGGATCAGATTTTTAGACGGGAATTGTGTGATGACAGGCTGTTGTTGGAAAATCCGACCATGCCATCAAATGCAGCCACTGTGCCATCAATTGTCGCCACTGTGCCCATCAATTGTCGCTACTGTGCCATGCCATCAATTGTCGCCACTGTGCCATGCCAGCAATTGTCGCCACTGTGCCATGCCATTAATTGTCTCCACTGTGCCCATCAATTGTTGCCAGTTTGCCCCCTCAAAAACTGCCAGTTTGTCCCTTAAAATGCTGCCAGATTGCCCCCCCGCCCCGGCTCTTACCTTTCTCGGGTCAGCCATCGTCCCTCCACAATCCCTCGATGTCTTCTCCCGCCCTCGATGTCGCTTCAGCCAATCAGGTTACTGGTAACCAGACCCGGTGAACCTGATTGGCTGAGACGCGTGTCAGTGTTAACCAGGGAACGCACACCCTGTGCGTCCCCTGGTTAACTATTTGGAAGCCGATTATAGCCCACAGGCTGTAATCGGGAAGCCTATCAGAGCCGCTGGCTTCCACTTCCAAAAACCAACCAACTACTGTTATTCAGATGTATTGTTGACTTCAGTAACGGATGCAGGAGAGAGAGGGGGCAGCGCTCCTGCGCCCACTATGGATGCACCGCCACAGATGGATGAAGATTGGGAACATACTGCAGGAGAATAAGATATAACAAAACAGTATAACATATATTAAAAACATAACATAATAAGATTATGTTTATCTGATTACAGGCATAATAGCAAAGTAGATAAAATGTAAAAAAAAAGACAATATATTTTCTTAGGACGAAATCTATTGTTCAAAATCTAACAACTACTGCATGATTTGAAATCAATAGGCCCAAAATAAAAAATTGCTGTATATTCACATATTCTCGTGTGCACATAAACTATTACAACATTTTGAATTTCCTGCTTTAATGTCACTTATTCATATTTTGATGGCTCTAGATGCCATGAGATCAGTTAACTGTGGTGTATTTTCCCTTAAGAGAGCTTGATGACGTTCATCAGGGACAGCGTTTCAAGCATTGCCTTTTAATAATCTCTATATGAACATGGCAATTACACTCTTTGCCATGTGCATATGGGGTTATTTAAAGCAAACCCTGTGATCTGTCAATGTAGATTCACTTTAACCACTTCCCGACCGCCGCATGTAGATATATGTCGGCAGAATGGCACGGACAAGCACATCAACGTACCTGTACATGCCTGCGTAGAAGTGGGTCGGGGGTCCGATCGGGACCCCCCCCCCCCGCTACATGCGGCGGTCGGGTTCCCGCGGGGAGCGATCCGGGACGACGGCACGGCTATTTGTTTATAGCCGCTCCGTCGCGATCGCTCCCCGGAGCTGAAGAACGGGGAGAGCCGTATGTAAACACAGCTTCCCCGTGCTTCACTGTGGCGGCGTATCGATCGAGTGATCCCTTATATAGGGAGACTCGATCGATGACGTCATTCCTACAGCCACACCCCCCCCTACAGTTGTAAACACACACACAGTGTACACCAAATCCTACAGCGCCCCCTGTGGTTAACTCCCAAACTGCAACTGTCATTTTCACAATAAAGAATGCAATTTAAATGCATTTTTTGCTGTGAAAATTACAATGGTTCCAAAAATGTGTCAAAATTGTCCAAAGTGTCCGCCATAATGTCGCAGTCACGAAAAAAATCGCTGATCGCCGCCATTAGTAGTAAAAAAATGTTTTTTATAAAAATGCAATAAAACTATCCCCTATTTTGTAAACGCTATACATTTTGCACAAACCAACCGATAAACGCTTATTGCGATTTTTTTTTACCAAAAATAGGTAGAAGAATACGTATCGGCCTAAACTGAGGATTTTTTTTTTTATATATATATATGTTTTTGGGGGATATTTATTATAGCAAAAAGTAAAAAATATTGAATTTTTTTCAAAATTGTCGCTCTATTTTTGTTTATAGCGCAAAAAATAAAAACCGCAAAGGTGATCAAATACCACCAAAAGAAAGCTCTATTTGTGGGGAAAAAAGGACGCCAATTTTGTTTGGGAGCCACGTCGCACGACCGCGCAATTGTCTGTTAAAGCGACGCAGTGCCGAATTGTAAAAACCCCTTGGGTCATGTAGCAGTATATTGGTCCGGTCCTTAAGTGGTTAATGGGCACTCCTGGATCTGCTTATACAACACAATTACCTTCCTTTCACTCCCTTAAGCCGTGTACACACGATCGGTTTGTCCGATGAAAACAGACCGATGGACTGTTTTCATTGGACAAACCGATCGTGTGTAGGCCCCGTCTGTCTTTTTTCCATCGGTGTTAAAAAATAGAAGATGTTTTAAATTTTTCCTATGGATAAAAAAAACGATAGAAAATTCCGATCGTCTGTGTGGAACTCGTCGTAGTGTTTTACGTCACCGCGTTTTGGCACGGTCAGAATTTAGTCTGATAGTGTGTAGGCAAGACTGATGAAAGTCAGCTTCATCGGATATCCGACGAAAAAATCCATCGGATTAGATTCCATCAGATATCCGATCGTGTGTACGAGGCTTTACTGCTCCTTTTGTTAATGGGAGTGAGGAGGAGCAGACCTTCTAACAACGTGAAGTTTACACAGGGCTAAGGACTCCAAATGTGACACTCCTTGGAGCCTATTTAGCCAATTAGCACTAAATCTCTCACGTGGGATGAAGGGTAGTGATTAGCATGTTTCCCAATACTTGAAAGTAGAAGGTATTTTCCCTCGCCTCCCTAGACAAATGAAGCAGAAGGGAAGGGAAGTATAAGCAGCTGTTGCCATAGCTGGACCATACAATAAAGTAAAAATAATTATTTGATCTCATATTATATTAATCCAGTTTTAATATAATAAGGTACAACAAACTGCAATGATAACATACAGGGCACAGTAACCTACAGGTTTTCATAAGTTGAAAGCACATCTGTGTTCATGTTTTCTTGTCATGAAAGGTCTCAAGGTCCAGCAACAGAAGCACCAGATTCATAAAAATTAAGAAAACGCATAATAGGGTTCTTAGTGAGTGCAAACAGACGTCATAGTGAAGCCCTGGATCTAGGGTTGCAAGTGCCTCATCCCTTTAAAACCAAACACATAGTAATTACACAGGTTCTGTGGCTGATTAACCACTTGCCGACCGCGCTATAGCAAAAATACTGCTACAGCGCGGTCGAGTTACTGTGACAGGACGTCCTCGTGCACTTCCGCGTTTGCGCGTCCCCTGGGGCGCGCTCGCGGAAGTGTCCGTGCTCGCCGGGTCTAGAAGACCCGGCGCATCACGGATCACGGTAAATTGCCGCGAATCACGGCTGTTTACCACGTGATCGCTCCGTCAAATGACGGAGCGATCACTTGTAAACAAACCGGCGTCATTTGATGACGCCGGTTCCTCCCTCTCCTCTCTGTACCGTTCGGTACAGTGCGAGAGGAGAGGAGGGGGGGGGAGCGCGGGGTGTCAGCAGTGCTGTGGCTGGATCTGTGACAACTGCAGTCACAGATCCAGCCATCCCTCCCAGCTCAGCTATCCCTGCGCAATACTCTGCCATACCCCATACTCTGCCATACCCCATACTCTGCCATACCCCATACTCTGCCATACCCCATACTCTGCCATACCCCATACTCTGCCATACCCCGTTACTCTGCCATACCCCGTTACTCTGCAATACCCCGATACTCTGCAATACCCCATACTCTGCAATACCCCATACTCTGCAATACCCCATACTCTGCAATACCCCATACTCTGCAATACCTCGATACTCTGCAATACCCCGATACTCTGCAATACCCTGCGCAATACTCTGCAATACCCCAATACCCTGCGCGATACTCTGCAATACCCCAATACTCTGCAATACCCAAATACTCCGCAATACCCCAATACTCTGCAATACCCCCAATACCCCAATATTCTGCAATACCCAAATACTCCGCAATACCCCAATACTCTGCAATACCCCCAATACCCCAATACTCTGCAATACCCAAATACTCCGCAATACCCCAATACTCTGCAATACCCCCAATACCCCAATATTCTGCAATACCCAAATACTCCGCAATACCCCAATACTCTGCAATACCCCCAATACCCCAATACTCTGCAATACCCAAATACTCCGCAATACCCCAATACTCTGCAATACCCCCAATACTCTGCAATACCCAAATACTCCGCAATACCCCAATACTCCGCATATATAATGTTTTGGGGTTCTATGTAATTTTCTAGCAAATAAATTGTGATTTTTCCATGTAGGAGAGAAATGTCAGAATTGGCCTGGGTGCTCCAGAACGCCTGGTGGCGCTCTCTGCATGTTGGGCCTCTGTATGTGGCCACGCCGTGTAAAAGTTGCACACATGGGGTATCGCCATACTCGGGAGGAATAGCAGAATGTGTTTTGGGGTGTCATTCGTGGTATGCATATGCTGTGTGTGAGAAATAACCTGCGAATATGACAGAAACAAGTTTGTTTTTTGTTTTTTTACAGAATTTTCGGTCGTTTTTCTTTTATAGCGCAAAAAATAAAAAACCCAGAGGTGATCTAATACCACCAAAAGAAAGCTCTATTTGTGTGAAAAAAAGGACAAAAATTTCAAATGGGTACAATGTTGTATGACGGAGTAATTGTCATTCAAATTGTGAGAGCACCGAAAGCTGAAAATTGGTCTGGTCAGCAAGGGGGTTTAAGTGCCCAGTGGTCAAGAGGTTAAGGTGGTAAAGGGGTTGTAAAGGCAATTTTTTTTTTGTTTTAAATAACTAACATGTTATACTTACCTCCACTGTGCAGCTCGTTTTGCACAGAGTGACCCCGAACCTGATCTTCTGGGGTCCCTCGGCTCCTGCCCGCAAGAACTAAACACCTTCATGTGAGCTCTCTCGCATGGTGGTTAGTTCTTGCCGGCGCGCTCCCGTTATACAGCCGTGGCGCTCCATTAATATTCGCTAATGTCTTCCTGTTTCTCCGTCTGGGCAATCAGGAAGCAGATCCTGAGACCCCATTGGCCGGGAGGAGAAGTGATGGCCGTGACATGGAGGAGACAGAGGGGGGAAGCCGCCTCTGCAGCAAGCAGATCCCTCTTGCCTTTCACTGCACACAACTTTTGTGTTGCCGACTCAGGGGAGGCAGTAGGATTCCTGTGTTCTAGGAGAAGCATGAGCTTAAGGACACCCACACATCGGAGATAAATAATTCACTGCTACTGGATTCTCTTGTTTGCCATATTGGACAATTTTGCATTTGCCGCGACAGGGGGGGGTCTGTGGTCAGGTCTGTCTGATGGAGCATGAGCTGTCACTGATAATAAGAGTTGGCACTCAATTTTTTAGCACGTAAAAATTATATATGTCAGGCTAGGTAGACTCAGCGCGGCACATTTATTGATTCTATATTTCTATATTGGGAATGCGAAATCTTATCAATGTTACCTTGAAGGAACATAATCTATAAGGTTTCGGGAAAACATTGAAAAAGTTTACATAGGAGTCTATTTAAAGCTAGCACAAAAGTGTGCTGTGCTTCTCATATGCAATAACAATTTTGGTAACTAACAATCATAACGGGTGTTCTTAAATAAATAGCAGAAGTCAATTTCAATTTGTGGAAATTCCAAATGAGGGAGAAGGACGCGCCATGAGCAGGTTCATACTTTTCATCCCAGAGCTCCAGGTAGTGTAGAAAACAAGGTACAGTAAGTATGTGTTGGGATTGGGAACAGTGACTCAATGTGTAGTCGTGAAAAACAAAGCAATAGCAAACGTTAATGAATCATGCACAGTCACGTAATTAATTGTAGTTTTCTGCTATCACGAAATTCACAGTACAAATTCAATTATTCCATAGATAGCGATCAGAAATGCATGCAATCAAACTCTTTAAAAATCGAGTATGATGTGTTAATTTATAATCTGTTAAAACTGCGCCCTGTTTAGCAGTTATGAAAAGTGATGGAAAGCACTTTTCAGCGGGATTGATAACATTCAGGAGGCAGGTAGCCAATGCACTAGTTAGCACAAGAAGATGAAACCTGGCAGCCTTCTGGACTTTGTGTGTTGATGCCAAGTGTGGAGCACATTCTGTAATTCCTTAAATCAGGGGTTTTGAGTTAAAATTCACAGAGGTCTAGTGAGTAAAATTTTCTTCTGGCAGAGGTCAAAATACCATGTTTGTGCTACAACGCATCACAATCCACCCTGTACATCAGTGTCTTCAGCCTACCCTTCAAAACACAGTCCCCTCTTTACATCAGTGTCCTAAGTCCCGCTTTCACATCACAACCCCCCTTAAAATCACAGCTCCCCCTTAAAATTAGTGTCCACAGTCCCCCTTTACAGCAGTACCACTGTGTCCTCATTTCCTCTTTACATCACAGTGCCCCTTTACATTACAGTCCCTTTCACATCACAGTCCCCCTTTACATCACAGACCACCTTCACTTTAAAGTCCCCCTTTACAGCAGTACCACTGTGTACTCAGTTCCTCTTTACATCACAGCGCCCCTTTACAATACAGTCCCGTTCACATCACAGTGCCCATTTACATTGCAGTGTCCCTTTACATCACAGTCCCCCCTGTACATCAGTGTGTCCAGCCGACCCTTCACAGCACAGTCCCCTATTTACATCAGTGTCCTAAGTCCCTCTTTCACATCATAACCCCCCTTAAAGGACAAGTCCAGCCTGAGCTTGTTTGGCTGAACTTCTCCTATGCAAAACAAATTGCACTCCTGTGACCCGTTTTTAGCTGAGAGCGGAATGAAGTCCGCTCTCTGCTGACTTCACAGAAATCAGTCCAGGCACTGCGTCATCTTGACAATGGGAGTCTGGATCCGCCAGGTGCCTGGACTGATACCCGTCTCACCCTCTCAGTAAGCTGCTGAGAGCCTGAGAGAGTAGCACCCCACCTATCCACAGCTCAGCGCTCCAGTGAGCGAGGAGAGAGCAGAGCGGAGAGATGGTGATTGACAGCAGCTCTCCTTTCGGGGATCTGTAAAAAAAACGAGCCATCGGCAGTGTCCGATGGCTCAGTTCTCAGTGTAGAGGCGCCGACACACTTGCTGAAGTTTTCCAACTTCTTCACCGTCCCCGGCTGACGAGAAGTCTGCTCTGATACTGACCTCAGCTTACTCACGGTGGTCTCAGGAAGCAAGGTGGATGGTCCTTTAGTGGCGACAGCTTCCCCTCCACCTCCAACCACAACTGGTTCCCAGGCTGGCAGAACTGTTACTTCTGGTTGGAGTTGGACTACAAGCCTGCAGTCCCAACCTTACGCTGCTTTGCCTACTTCTGGACAGGCCCTCAGATAGCCTAGCAGTCAGATGTCCCCAAGATAGGCCTTAGGTTTCTGGCCTAGTGAGTGAGTGAGAAACTTATATAGAGCAACAAATGCAAACTTAATCGTCTCAAGGCGCTTGGCATCCAGAGTTGTACAGGTCTTTCAGAAGAGGTGGGTCTTCAGTTTTTTCCTAAAAACCCGATGGTTTTCTTCCAAGCGGATGGTCGTGGGTAGAGCATTCCAGAGCCGTGGTCCTTGGACCGAGAATCTACGTTCTCCCTTAGATTTGTAGTGAGATTTGGGGATTTGGAGAAGGTTTTGGTTGGTTGATCGGAGCACGCGCTTGGTGACGTAGGGTTTTATTTTCTCGCTTAAATATTGAGGAGCTTTACCCTGTGTACATTTGTGGGTGAGGCAGAGTGTCTTGAATGTCACCCGGTCCTGTACGGGCAGCCAGTGGAGGGACCTCAAGGCCGGGGAGATTGGTTCCCACTGCTTTTTACCAGTTACCAGTCTGGCTGCCGTGTTTTGGACGACTTGTAGTCGTGAAATCTGGTATTTCGGTAGTCCTAAATAGAGTGAATTTGCGTAGTCGAGTCGTGAGTTGATGATTGTTCCAACCACTACTGCTGTGTCCTCTTCCGGGATGAAGGGGATGAGTCTACGTAGCATGCGGAGCAGATGATGAGAACCGCTAACGACTGATCCTATTTGTGCATCCATCGTCATGTCTGCGTCAAAGATGACTCCGAGACTTTTGACTTTATTGCTTGGCGCAATGGTTTGTCTGAGGATGGTGGGTGGTGTCCATGTGGTCCTGGAGATAGATTTCCTATTTGCATGAAGGGTGAGTAGCTCTGTTTTGGATCCGTTGAGTTTGAGGGAGCTTTCCGTCATCCAATTGTCGATCAGTGTAAGACATTTTCCTAGTTCATGAAATTGGTCTTTTTTGTTGGTGATTCGAAGGTACAGCTGCGTGTCATCCGCATAGGAGTGGTAGCACAGGTCCTGTTTGCTGATGATTTTGAGGAGCGGGCGGATGTAGATGTTGAAGAGTACAGGTGAGAGGGGTGATCCTTGCAGGACTCTGCATGTGATGGTCCGTGTTTCTGATGTGAAATCTCCAAGTTTCACGGTCTGAGTGCGATTTTCTAGGAAAGATGCGAACCACGGTAGGGCTGCGTCAGAGACTCCTGCTACTTCCTTGAGTCGCGCGAGCAATATGTTGTGGTCTACCGTGTCGAAGGCTGCACTAAGGTCCAGCAGCACTAGGAGACAGGATTCTCCGTCATCTGCTGCTTCGAGAGCGTCATCCCATATCTTGAGGAGAGCCGTTTCTGTGCCGTGGCCTGGGCGAAAACCTGATTGTAGGGCATCTAGTAGTTTGTGGTCG
This sequence comes from Rana temporaria, assembly GCF_905171775.1. Lineage (NCBI taxonomy): Eukaryota > Metazoa > Chordata > Amphibia > Anura > Ranidae > Rana > Rana temporaria. Next base: position 113,829,674 of record NC_053493.1, on the reverse strand, counting down.
TCAAGATGGGGCTGAAGCTGTTGTACTACTGCTTTCTCCATGATCTTGGAGATGGTGTTCAGGCTTGTTACCGGTCTGCGATGGTTTGGGTCTTTTGGGTCGAGGTTGGATTTCTTTAGGAGGGGTTTTATTATGCCTTGCTTGAGGGTGCTCGGAACCATCCCTTTCCTGAACGATTGGTTTATGATGTGCGTTATGATGGGTGGCAAGATGTCCGTGCATTCTTTCAAGAGTTTTGTAGGGATGATGTAATTTGGTGATGTGTTGTCTCGGAGGCTTCCGATGATGTTTTTTGTGGTGTCGATGGTAATTGGGACCAGTTAGAAAATCATTGATCGTGGACTATTCATGTGGATTGCTTCTTCTTGCTGTATCTGAGTGGGGTTAATGGTTTTTTTCTGTTGCACTGTTTGCCGAATCTTTTCTATTTTGTCGATGAAAAAGTCAGATAATTCGTTACAGAATTCTTGTGTCTCACTTGCAGGGGGCTCCAAGCATGCGGGGTTCATAGTCTTAGCGACTAGTTTAAAAAGTTCCCGTGGACGGTTTAGGGCTTTTGAGATGGTGTTTGCAAAGTGCTCTTTTTTGGCTTTAAAGATTGCTTTGTGATAATTCTTGGTGAGGGTTTTGTACTTTGTGAGGTTTTCTTTTGATGGGTTCCTCCTCCAGGCTCCTTCAGCTCTTCTGCGATCCTGTTTCAGTAGAGTAAGAGTGTCGTTAAACCAGCCCGAGTTGTTTTTCCGGATGAGAGCTCTGCGTTTTGGAGCGACTGTGTCGGCTGTTTGCAGTAATGCTTTGTTTAAGGCGTTGAGTGTTTGATCCGTTGAGTGGTTCAGGTTTGGTACTTCTATTTTGGTCGCTAGTGTGGTTTTGAAGAGCTCAGAGTGTAGTTTCTTCTGCGATCTTGTCCAGTGTATTGTTGTTGGGAGCTTGGGTTTTTGAAGGATGGTGTCGATGGTTAATATAAATTTGATGGCGTGGTGGTCCGTCCAAGGTAAAGGTCTGTTGTCCAGAGTGTTAATATTCATGTTTTGTTTGAAGATGAGGTCCAGAATGTGACCTGACGCGTGTGTTGACGTCTTTATCAGTTGCTGCAGACCAAGTTCTTAGAGTTGGCCGATGCAAGCGGTAGCGATAGGATCCTGGGTTGAGTTAGCCCAGAGGTTGAAATCCCCAAGTAACAGCAGGTTTTTGGTTTTCAGGGTGTACGTCGAGAAGAATTCGGTGAAGGGTGTGAGGAGATGCGTCTTTGGTCCGGGTGGTCTGTAGCATAGTAGTATGTGGACGGTTTCCTCGGGTGTTGTTTGAAGTTGCAGGGTGAGTGTTTCCATAAAGGGCAGTGAGTTCTGTAGAGTTGGTTTTGTGAGAGCGAGGTGGGATTTGTAAATCACTGCTAGGCCTCCTCCTCTTTGTCCTGTTCTGTGCTCGGTTAGGATGCGATAGTTCTCGGGCACTAATTCTGCTAGGATGGGATTACAGTCGGGTGTTAGCCAACTTTCTGTGATAAAGAGGCAATCTGTGTTGTGTTGGATGATGAAGTCGTGGATTTCCTGTCTGTGCTTGACTGCCGATCTTGTGTTGATCAGGGCGCATTCTAAGTGTTGTAATTGGGGCGGTGGCTTCTCGTTTTTCAGTTTTGGTTGGCGGTAGAATCTTAGTAGTTGTTCTTTCCGTAGTGTTCTTTGCGTGGAGGTTGGTAGCGTTGAGGCCAAATTCCTTAGGCTGCGGAGAGTGTCTGCTGCGTACTTGATGATGAGCATGGTGGGAGATGGCTTGATGGTGATGTGATGGTACAGTGATCCAGCGAAGATGAAGATGGTGATCAGGGGAGCTGATATTCCCGGAGGTTCGGTCGGTGTTAGCTCAGTGACGGTGAAGCGGATCTGTGATGTTGCTGCAAGGATGATGGCCTGGCCTACCGCCCCCCTCAGTTGATCCAGAGGAAGGCAACAAACCCTAGCCGAGCTGGCCAATTACTGTAGCAAGGGAGAAAAATTCCTTCCTGACCCCTAGGCGATCGGAAAACCCTGGATCAACTGCTAAATGATACCCCGGATGGACTTACCTGGCAGGTTTTGGCTGGGATGCGATGGGTGAGCTGGGGAAGAAAAGTGTAAAAGGGGGGTGGGGAAAAGGAAGAATGGTAAAGAAGGGGTGCCAGAAGTCCTTTACTTACCGGGCTGTGTCCCTGGGCTACTCATCCAGGTATGAGTTGTCAGTGGACCCCGTGAGAGTTGTTCCAGTGCCTGTATGGCCTGAGCTTGCAAGGCTGGCTGGGTGTACCAAGATGGTCGCCGGGACCGGAGCTAGGCCCGAGCCACGGCCTTTCCTAGGCTCTGGTAGCCGAGGTGCGGCTAGTGGGCGTTGATTACCAGCCTCCGGGTATTCCTGGGACCTGTCTGGCTGGGGAACCTGTGGAAAAGGGAGAGATGATGCCTAGCAGCCTGGGGCACTATAACACATGTCCACGCAGACAACCGTCCAGGTGGCACAGAAAAAAAAAAAAAACGCAGATTGCCGCCATTACTAGTAAATAAATAAAAAAATGACATAAATCTATCCCCTATTTCGTAGACGATATAACTTTTGCACAATCCAATCAATATACGCGATTTTTTTTAACAAAAATATTTAGAAGAATACATGTTGGCCTAAACTGATGAAGAAATACATTTTTTATTATTTTTGGGTGGGGGGGGGGGGGTATTTATTATAGCAAAATGTAAAAAATATTTTTTTCTTTTCTCCAAATTTTCGCTCTTTTTTTGGTTTATAGCAAAAAAATAAAAAAAGCAGAGGTGACCAAATACCACCAAAAGAAAGCTCTATTTGTGGAAAAAAAAGGACATCAATTTTGTTTGGGTACAATGTCGCACGACCGCTCAATTGTCAGTTAAATCGATGCAGTTACATATCGCAAAAAATGGCCTGGTCATTAACCAATTGCCGAAATAAATGGGAGGGAAATATTGCGCTAACTAAGAAAAATTAAAACTAAAGCAGCTACACTACAATATGAGAAAATATTGAGCAGTTATGTAAAGAAAAAAATGTAGCGCTGTGGTAGCAAAAGGACAGTGATTTCTATTAGTGAATAATAAATTAATAAGCACTGTACTGAAACAGTGATAAAGTGTCAAAAAACAAAAATGGTGATGAAGTGAATATATGGACTATATTACTAGTCCATATATTCACTTCATCACCATTTTTGTTTTTTGACACTTTATCACTGTTTCAGTACAGTGCTTATTGATTTATTATTCACTAATAGAAATCACTGTCCTTTTGCTACCACAGCGCTACATTTTTTTCTTTACATTAACCAATTGCCGCCTGCCAGCCGTCAAATGATGGCTGGGCGGTGCGGGTCTTGTTCTGGGCGGGCATCCAGAACGAGTGTCGGATCTGTCCACCACAATATCGCAGTCACAATAAAAATCGCAGATCACGACATTACTAGTAAAAAAAAAAAAAAATCCAGAAATCTATCCCCTATTTTGTAGATGCTATAACTTTTGCGCAAACCAATCAATATACGCTTATTGAGAAAGAAAAACAAATTGGGATATTTATTAGAGCAAAAAGTAAAAAATATTGTTTTTTTTCAAACTTGTCACTCTTCTTTAGCGCAATAAATAAAAACCGCAGAGCTGATCAAATACCACCAAAAGAAAGCTCTATTTGGGTACAGTGTTGCATGACCACGGAATTCAAAGTGTGACAGCGCTGAAAGCTAAAAAATGGCTTGGGCAGGAGGGGGGTTTAAGTGCCCTGTATTGGGGTGGTTAAGGGGGCAAATCCTTCCGGTCCTTAAAGCGGTGTTCCACCCAAAAATGGAACTTCCCGCCTCCGGTGTCACATTTGCCACCTTTTAGGGGGGAGGAGGGAGCAGATACCTGTGTAATACAGGCATGTGCCCCCACTTCCGGGCATAGATCCCTCCGGTGACCTACGCCATGTCCAGCGCCTACTCCGCCCCCCCCCCCCGCTGTCTTCTGGGAGACACACAGTATTGTTACCTAGTTTTTAGGACATCTTCACTGGCGAAGTTTTTGGCGCTGCTACATGTTCTGAACCCTTGTTCCCGAATGCACAGGGCCCTAAACAGGTGTACCACTCGGTACAGTGCACAGCCCTGTTCATCTGCAGTTTGCCATAGACTGACAGGCTGCAGGCAGTGGTGCTGAATGCTGAACCTGTCGCTCCTGGGAAGAGCAGAAAGGCGCACTGCGCCTAGGTGACCCAGTGTGCAACAGGCCTTACTGCTTATGCAGAAAAAACTATAAACTTAACTGCAGCAAACTCTCTAACATTATCACTAGTCTTCTTTATGTTTCATTTGTAAAGGTCTATTAGTGGTTAATTTTATATAACAAACTATACAGTATATATCAAGAGTAACATACATGTGTGCTGATGAAAAAAAGACTTCCATTGGCTTCCTGGCAGACTATTACAGTACACAGCAACACAATGATAGCACTGACAACTATGATAACAAAATGTCAGTTTTTGATTTAGCTGTAAAACATTTATATGTTGTGGTAACGCATTCTGGGTGTGTCACCGGTGCAATTGTTTTTATCTTAGCTGACCATTAACTTTATGTAGCGCTACCGACGAAGGAGCCGCTTAAAGGGTCACTAAAGGTTTTTTTTTGTTTTGCTAAATAGCTTCCTTTACCTTACTGCAGTCCTGGCTTCATGTCCTCATTGTTCATTTTTGCTCTGATGTTGCTGTAAATCCTCTCTGTTCTGGACACTTCCTGGTTGTCTGTTTCCTGATCACCACAGTACTGGGAGATTTCTCACTGTGGTGACTAATCAAGGAGGTGTGATTACTGTGTGTCAGCACCAATCCAGTTTCGTTTTACAAAGCATCACTGCCCTCTATTGGCTCTTTGTCTCTGTACATCAGAGAACCAGGAAACAATAGCAAAAACAAAACTAAACTGCAGGTACATTATATGATTGTTTTCTATTTTTAATAATTTTTAAAAGGAATCAGTTAACTATTATGTCTCTATACCCTGTAAACAGTCATTTCAGCAAAAAAAAAATTGTTTCCTTTAGTGACCCTTTAAGTATGTTTTGTTCCGTATTCTGCCTCTCAACCCTTTACAACAATCTCAGCCCCCTCTGGCACACCTGGCAATAGTGTAAGTGCAAGGACCGATGAGAAACACACGTTATGATAAAACACAGAAATAGTCTTTACTGCAATATTTCTGTGACGACGAGTAACAAACAGTAACCATATATATTCAAGTAATAACTGAGATTAGGAGCAATATAACTAAATACCATATTCAGGCTGCTTTCAGGGGATTCAAAACCTGAGAATAACCCCAAGAGCAGAGGCAAACATTTTAAAAACAATAAATCACAAAATGGCAATCTGTACCAGATTGGCTAGCTTTACTCAGGTCGGCTCTATGAGTCCGGGCAGGAGGAGAGCAGAGAAATTACCCTCTTATGTCCCCTGACACCACAGGCCCAACTTTTAGCACTTTATTCAAATCAACATGTAATGGCTTAACTTCCTAGATAAACTGTCTTACACATACCCACTGCATATACAGAGCCCTGAATATGTGTATATGTCAGTATGGCACTTGTAGCTTCAGTCCTTTTGAAGAAAGATAAGGCTTTGTATCTTCAGCTAGCCACTTTCGTTGGTGCACTTACACTCCTGAATAGCAGCGCCAAACAACACAACTGGCACAGATTATCAAGTGAGGAAGGCAGGATCTTTCTCAGAAAGGTGAAAGGACAATGGTGTCTGTACACAGTGTCCCTGGGAATGGATGACCTTATCCTTTAGCCCTGTGGCAATACACATGTCAGCAAGATGACTAACAGTAATGATGTCTGTATAAAGTGTCCATTTAACTTCTTCTGTGGTGCAGTGTCCTTGTTTCCTGCAAATGGGCAAACGCCCCCTCACCCATTCCTGCAGTCAAGGCCCTAACGAATGTCCTGGAACAAGCAGGCTCTTCTAGCAACCTGACTGGTCACCTCACACAGAAACGCTTCACTGTCGGTGCAGGTGCGCCCGGACCTGCACCTGGGATCCCCCTCTCTCAGGCTGGATGTCCCGACTGGCGGCGGAACCCTAAATCGTGCAGTGAAATCACAGAGGGGGCAGTACCTCTTCCTTAGGTCTGATCTCTTCCTCTGCATTGTGCTGTCTGAAAATCCCTCAGCAAAGCAAGATGGAGTCTTTAGTTCCTTTTCCGCAAAGCATGCTGGCTCTTTCAGTTCCATACAGTTCAATCTGTATGGGTCCTGGAACTACAATTCCCTTTATGCTTTGCTGAATGGTAGCACTAGAGGGAAACCGTCTCACTGCAACAATGTTGCAGAGTGTCTTCTGATACTGAAGGTAAGACAGCCAGCTTCCTGCTACATTTATGTTTCATTTTGGATACAGTAAGGGAGGGTTAGAATAACCCATCCGATTTTTTTTGCCATCTGTGTCCCATAGACAAAACAGGAAGGCAGAGGAAATCCCTCCAAAGTGAGGAATTACTGGTTGCCACCAGAGCTAGTGTCCCCACTGAACGATTTTCCTTCTATTCCATGTGTGGGGACAGCCAACAATTTGTGATTTTCACTTACTTTAAGTCTTGCTGATATCAGTAAAAAAAGGCAACTTAATCTAATAGGATGCAGTCACTGCATGATAATTTATCACCAAGCTCAGTTTATTTTTTGTCAGCTTTTGTCAAGTCATTTTCTTTTGTTCAGCCAGCGGTTGGAAAAGAAAATGACTTGTGTATGGCGAGCTTTAAATCTATATGTGGGTGGTCCCCACTCAGCAGCCAGCACACCCATTTATAGACTGTCCATCACTCCTTAGCAGCCCCACACCTAGTGTATTGTTGCAGCGTTACTCCCATAGGAGCCGCTTGGTAATTTGGGTTCTCTGTTCTGCTCCTCGACTCCAAGAACAACCTCAGGCCCTCTGACACACCTGGTTAAATGAAAGTTACTGCAAGCACTTATGTGAACACAAGTATAGATACCTTTAAAGCGGGAGTTCACCCGGAATTTTTTTTTTAACATTAGATTGGGCCTAATTACGGGAAGCAGAATCGGGTGTTTTGTTTAAAATCAATGCAGTACTTACCGTTTTAGAGATAGATGTTCTCCGCCGCTTCCGGGTATGGTCTTCGGGACTGGGCGCTCCTATTTGATTGACAGCCTTCCAACGGTCGCATACATCGCGTCACGAGTTGCCGAACGTCGGTGCGGCTCTATACGGCGCCTGCGCACCGACGTTCGGCTACTTTCGGAAACTCGTGACGCGCTGTATGCGACGGTCGGAAGGCTGTCAATCAAATAGGAACGCCCAGTCCCGCAGCCCATACCCGGAAGCGGCGGAGAACATCTATCTGTAAAATGGTAAGTACTGCATTTATTTTAAACAAAACACCCGATTCTGCTTCCTGTAATTAGGCCCAATCCAATGTTAAAAATAGATTTTTTGGGTGAACCTCCACTTTAACTCGGCTGTGAATTAGTACCAGGAAATAGACATAAGACCATTTAGTGGTAAATGAACTCAATGTATTGGTAAGGTTTAGAAAAAGTATTTTTTACAGGTATTTATATAGAACCAACAATTTTACACAACACTTTACCTGTACATTCACATCAGTCCCTGCCCTCAAGGAACTTACAATCTAAGGTCCCTAACTCACATACATACACATACTGGGACCAATTTAGACAGAAGCCAATTAACCTACCAACATGTCTTTGAAGTGCAAAAGGAAACTGGAGTATCCGTGAAAAAAACACGGGGGTAACATGATAACTCCAGGCAGGAAAGGCTGTGGTTGGGATTTGAACCAACAACCCTAGTGCTGCCAGGCAAAAGTGCTAACTTGAACACACAGAAGGTAGGTTCAGATTAGGGGTCGACCGATATCACATTTTCAGGACCACTACCGATAACAATTTTTTTTCTGGCTGCCTTTAAGGCTAATAGCCTATATCAGGCGCGATATTCTGTAGATTTAAAGTTTTTATTTTTACACTGATCTTTTACATTTTTTTTTTATCACTTTTATTGGTGTCACAAGGAATATCCCCTGTGACAGAAATAGGCAGTGACAGGTACTCTTTATGGAGGGAACGGGGGTCTATAAGACCCCAAACCCCTACACTGCACTGTACTTTCTATTTTTTGAAACTGCCGCCTTTAGGATGAGAGTAATCCGGAATTGATGTCATGACAACGCTTCTGGGTTAATAGATTTGAGTCCTGAACAGAGCAATCGGTTTTGTATAGGTCTCTGACCAGCGGGCTGACATGCCAGCTAGTCGCTCTGGACTCCCGGTGGGACAGGAGACCCGGGCTGAGTAGCAAAGGGGGGGCATCCCCTCCTTCTACATGTGATAATGTGGCTGCTTAGCCACATTGTTTGTTATTATAAGAAAGCCGACCATCTGCTCTAAAGAATGGTACCAGGGTGATGCCTGCAGCTGCAGGAATCACCGATACAACAACTTAAAGTAATATCAGTAACATTGGTAAGTTGTATGAAAAAGGATGTGCTACTGACGCCAAGATGCAATTATATGTTTCCTTATTTAGTTTGCTGCAATCAAAGAGTACATACAGCCCTATAGGTTGGATTCATTCCAGGCCTCTCTTTCGTGTGACTGGAAGTGCCGAACAAGTTGTTTCCCAGCAGCCTCTATGCGTTTCGCATCATTAAATGCGTCATCAGGAAGCCTGTTTTTTAATTTCACTATATTTGTAGTCACAGAGATAAATATTCACTGAATTTGAGCACTAAGTTCACATGTTTTATACTTTCTATTTATTTATGTTGACATCATGAGCATGAGAGGAGTGGTATGAGTTAATATTACATAATATATACATATTTTTTGGGAGTAAGCGCAATCCACATATCAATTAACATTGGTAAGTTGTTTATGGATACTGAGTCTTACAAAAAAGTGGAATTGGATATTGCATAATAGGTAAAGGTCTCTGTGTAGCAACTGTAAAGGGACAGTCTTTAGTCCTAACTCTTCAGCTGACTAGCATTGGGGCCCACTTGTACCTTTGGTGAGAATTGTCCCAGTCAAGCCTGCAGGCAGCAATAATACTACTCCTTGCCTGTTAGTTCCTAAAGGGCTCAATCTCTCCAGCAGCAGATAGTAAATCCCCACAGCAGAAGCTCGCCAGTCCCACTGATATTGCAGCTCACCATCCAGTCACACACAGCGATAGGGGCGGAAAAATAGGGGTCGCAGAAGTCGCCATTGTGACTGGGCCCCATTCTGCAGGGGGCCTGTGTGCCCCCTCTCCCTGAGCAGTGGCTGCATATGGAACCGGGCTCCCTGATCCTCAGCCGATGCGTACATCGGCTGTGCAGGAGCTCGGTCACGCTGTGCTTTCTTTGAAAGGGAAAGCAAGTCTAGCAGTGTGTGCTGTGCTCTCTGCCTCCCCACTACAGTGCAGTACCCGGCATGGAGAGTGAAGGTACAGTGCTGCAGCTGCCAATTTTTAAAAAGGCTGTCTATATATGTTTGTATGCATGTGTGTGTTTATATGTGTGTGTCTGCATGTTTGGGTGTGTGCATGTGTGTGTGTGTTTATATGTTTGTGTCTGCATGTTGGGGTGTGTGCATGTGTGTGTGTGTTTATTTGTGTGCATGTGTGTATGTTTATATGTTTATGTGTACATGTTTGTGTGTTTTATATGTGTGCATTTAGGTGTGTGTGCTTGTGTGTGTGTTTTATATGTGTGTGCATGTTTATATGTGTGCCCACCTTTACACTCTCCTACTCTTCAGTCACACTGATCGTGTCCCATGATGAGTAACATCCAGTCAAAACTCAGGAAAGGCTCCACATGTCTTCAGCATGCCCAATCATGCTGAGGTGTGGAGCAGCCAATCCTGGGAGAACTGGTGAAGAAAGGAGGAGGGATGTGAAGCTGAAATCATAACACATGCCGTTCATGGGATAAAAAATTAAGATGTCAGTCACATCACAAAAAAAAACCAGCACAAATAAACACAAACAGTCCGCAATTCTGGTGTTTTGAAAACAACACAATGGCTCACTGCCATATACCAGTCCTACACCAGGGTTTTTAGGGTTCTAGCCTGCTTCGGGGTGAAACAAAACTTGCAGGAGTTTAGAAAACCATGTCTCAGTCGCCAGACAGTCCACGCTTTCTCAACTTCTCCACTCCACCTCCTGGGCAGGTGCTGACTCCTTCCTGCTGCTTTTCAAGTCTCCCCTGCAGGTGGGTTAACCCTTCCAGAACCAGAGTCCCAATAAACAGGGTTGGAGGCTCCTTCCCATCCAAAATCAACCAGAGCCTTTGAATTCTGGGTCCTAAATTAGGACTTTTCTGAGAGACCTGTAACTCAGTCCTCTCCAACTAGACCACCCCCAGAAACCCTCACCATGCATGAATGAGAACTCCCAAGTACCAAAAAAAGTCTCTTAAATTATCCCCTTTACAGGGACCACAGCCCAAACAGCAGGGAAAGAGCCTTTATGGAGACATCCTTTTAAACAAAGTGTCGGGCAACCGTTGTTTTAGGCTTCAGAGAAGCCTTTTTCGTCCTTGTCTTTCCAATTGACCATGACTGACTTCTTATCCTTGGTTAAGTCAGTAAATGGTGCAGCAATAGTAGCAAGGTTAGGGACAAACTGACGGTAGCACCCAAAGATGCCCAGAAATGTTTGGACCTGTTTCTTTGTAATGGGACAGGGCAAAGCTTAAATAGCCTCTACCTTGTTCTTCTGAGGTTTCACCAGACCCCCTACCCAAAATGTACCCCAAGCATCTCATCTTTTCCACCACGATGCTACATTTTTCTCCTTATTTAGAGAGTCCAATACAGCCTAAACTTTGGACTTACCTGGCAGGGGAGACACCATGATCATGAAGGTGGTTCTCCCAGGGCGAGGCTCGGGCTATTGCACTCTGGCCGAGCTGATCGTGGTGTCTTCCCTGTCGCTTCTCGGCCTTTTGGCTAGGACTAGGTGTGGTATCTGTCCTTATCAGTTGTCAGCGGAGCGCTGAAGCACCTCCTACATGGGGAGGGTGGATGCAATCCAATGACGTCATTTCACCTGGAAGGATGGTTTCAGCAGGGACTACGCCGTGCTGCCCGACAGTTACTGGGAGCCGGCCCATGGTTGAGTCTGAGCCATCTGGAAGGGTGCTCCTGGTGAGGATGGGTGCTGCGCTTGGTCTTGGTCTTTTTGCCGAGTTCTAGTCTGGCCTTCTGGCTGGCTGGTGTAAGTGCTATCTCTGTCAGCGATCCGGTTGGAGGAGCTGGTAATGCCCTGTGGTAAGACGGGGTAGAACCATGCAAATCCGCCGGGTTGACGGAGCGTCTGGAAGGGCTAGTGTGGTGTCCCAGTACAGGTATTTGCTGTAGGCCCTGTCAGATTGAGGCCCTCGGCTTGTGGGGTTTCCCCTGCAGGGACTCAGCTAGTTATGATGTGATTTATACTGTTATGGTTGATAATACGTTTATTAGGTGTGTATAGCTTTAAGAGGTTTAGTCAGCCATCTCATGTTCAGTCAGAGTGTATTACCATCTCATGTTCAGTCAGAGTGTATTAGAGTCGGGAGGACTAAGTGCTAGACAAGACCTTATTGTGTTGTGTTATACTATAGGTCAGTCTCTATGATCCACAGCTCTCAACCAATGGGCTTCAGTCTCATCAGGCCCTTATAAGGGATTGTACTTCCTGTTTAAGCCAGTCTAGACTACACACAGTTTCTGGCAGAGCAAAACACAGTCAGAGAAGCAGTGCAGGCCAGAAGCCTCCAGTTCAGGAGAAAATACAGCAAAGAGTGGAGTATCCCTAAACATTACAGAACCAGTACTTCAGCTCATTTATCGGATCAATCCGTTATTCCGGCGAAAAGCCTCAAGTCTACAGACACTTCAGTAAGTGTATCTATTTTTCAGCCTAGTTAAAGCGGAAGTAAACACATCTATTTGATAGTTTAAAAAAACAGTTAACATTCCCGGCATGCCGGAAATGCTAGATGTCACATTTGCTTGTGCTCTCAACCAAACTGTCAAACCATCCAATGGCTGGTTTCATAACTGATCACATGTGCAGCATCGTGGCAGTTGCAGATTAAACAGAGGCCAAGATGGCAGCTTCCTTGGCTGAAAACAATAGGAGGGTTTACTTCCACTTTAAGCATAGGCCCTGAATTACTAATCCGGCTTTTGCAGCCGAGTATATATATGATCAGCTAAGCTCAAGCATTATCAGCTGTGTAATCCTCTAGAGACTGCCTGCAGAACATTTTGACACTCTGTTTAAACGCTGTGAAGATTTTGACACCTGCCTTCATGCCAGTAAAGCCTTCGTTGTTTTAACCCCTGTTGTGGACTGTGTTATTACCATCCTAACTAGCGGGGATACGGAGGCCCCCGGAGCTGTAGTTTCCCGGGGTATTCCAAGACTACAGTGGCGTCACGTGACAGAGAGGGTTAATACCATCTGGCCCTTACTAAGGGTTAATACCACCTGACCCTGGGCTCCAAGCCCCAAGAACCAAGTAGCTAACCATCAAGCGCATGTGTGTGGCCGTGGGGCTCACCCTCCCCGGTCACCACACTAGTATTGGGGGAGGCTGCTATCTGAGCGGCAGTTCTCCCTAAGAAAACCTTGAAGGGCTCTCTAGCTGGCAGGGGTGGAGGGCTGCACTGGCCGGTCGGGGGGTCAGATATGGAACGAAAAGCCTATGGTGCATGTGCCCCTGGAGTGGCAGTCCAGGGGTGTCTGAAGATCACTGTGTGTGAGGGACACATTGATTTAAGATACCACGGTCACTGCACCAGATACACGCTTTTTTTTAACACCTGCCTCCTGGGCCGGGCCTTTTGGCTAGGACCGGAGGAATTTTTTATTCCTGGCCGGAGGGCCTGGTCATTGTTGATCACAATGACCACTTATTTTCACTCTCCTCTTCACTATCCCTTTCCTCCACTTTCTTTTATTTAAGCCTATGTTTGTCACGTTTTTGTCTTATTTTTGTTTGTGCACGTTTTGTTCACTATGAGATTATTAGGGTGCCGGTCCTCGGGCCAGCCCTGAACGTCTTGGGAGTAGGTGGACATGGCCTTCTGGCTTAGTTCACTTGCTCTCATGGGGTCTCCCTTCGGGGGAGCCCCACCTAGTACTGGGAGGGTTCTGTTTCGGCAGTCCCTCCGAGGAATTTGGGTCCGTGTCGGCTTCGGTTGCTCGGACCACAGTACCTCAGTCCCCGTCTGGAGCCTAACACCCCGGGGGATCAGGGTTTGGGTCCCTCTTCACAGGAGGACCACTTGACGTTGCACCCGTCTGCACGTTTTTGTGAACACTCTTTATGTGTGTGCACATTTTTTCTGCACCGGGTGGAGTTTTTGGGTTTGTTCAAATGGTATGATAGTGGGCAATATGCACAGGAGAGGAGTGTGGAGGGTAAGACAGTGAGAGTCTTTGGTGGGGCTTCGATGGGACTTCAGGGGAGCTTTTCCACAGACTTCTATGGAGGCTTTGAAGCACCACTAAAGCTACATGAGGTATAATTTTTGAAGCAAAACAAGGTGTAAACAAGACTGTAAGCTAACCATTTTATTTAGTGACAGGAGCTTTGACTAGCGTTCAGAGAGCTTTAACAAAGCGTGTCCGAAGCCTTGTTTTGAAGTAAGTGTAAAGTAGCCGTTCATGTGTTGGAAGCCGAAGGAAGTGTAATTGAGCCCTTACAATCACTTTAAGCAAACATTGTTTTAGTCTCCAGTAGGGGTGCAACGGATCAAAAAACTCACGGATCGGATCGATCCTCGGATCAGGAGTCACGGATCGGATCATTTTCGGATCAGCAAAAAAAAAAAAGACAAATCTTGTTACACCCACCAGAGTTTTAGATTTCACAGTTCTTCTCAACACAAAAACGGAGCTTATGTGCTTAAATACAGTGTTTGGAAATCCGACGGACTGTTTATTGCTAATGTGACAGAACACCTCTGATTTTCACATTTAAACAGTCCGTCAGATTTACAAATACTGTATTTAAGCGTATAAGCTCTGTTTTGTGTTGAAATAACTGCATCTCGCAATACTTATATGTGCAGCCAAGTGGAAGTCGCAGCCCCATGTACAAAAGTGGTGTCACCAGTTCCCTACTGTGACCTGAACTATCCCAATCATCAGATCCCTTTAGTGTCATTGATCGGCGGGCTGAGTGTCTAGTGAAAATCCCCCCTACGTGCTCAGTCCATACAGATCCCCCCGATCGCCTCCTCTCTCTTCTCTGGCAAGCAGCAGGGCGCCCGGTGCGGCGGCAGCAGTGGCTCCCCGTGTGGATTCCTCAAGGTGCAGCATGGAGCTCATCGCTGGGCTATTAGGAGTCAATGACATATTGAGCTCAAGTGCCCACAAACTTCCGAGGAGCAGCCTGCATCCCCCGCACCGGGTGGACCTTGATGGCCACCGCTTCGATAGCTAGGCTGAAGCCGCGGCCTTTCCTATGGACCGGGAGGCCCGTGGATCGCCGTGTGTGCACCCCGAAGGTGCTGATCTGTACGGATCAGTTGCACCCCTAGTGACAATACATGATGTGTTCCCACTGTCATATGGCATTCTTGTGCCACAGTGCTTACACACCGTCACGGTTTTATCCACTAACCTCTTTCCTTCATCATTATATTTGACAGGGAAACCAAAATGCTCCCATACAGGGGATTTAAATGATGCGGGGCATTCAAGCTCCTCCGTTCGCCATGACCACGCTGTGTGTGGACTGATCATGCACAATTTTTTTTTTTTTTTTAGAAAACAATCCTCGGATCACGTGTGTGCGGTTCGGATCAATCTTTTTCGGTTCGGATCACGGATCAATGACGATCCGTTGCACCCCTAGTCTCCAGACAGTCCATACTTTCTCACAGCTGTCAACGGCTCCACTCCACCTCACAGACAGGTGCTGACTCCTTCCTGCTTGTTTTAGGCTTCATTTCCATGAACGTTTTTACAGTCACTTTCTTTAGCCTTTTTTACAGCTAAAAAACGCCTGTCCATGGTTTTTTTTTTCGAGCTGGAGCTCAAAAACGCTGCGGTAGCGTTTTTTAACGTCTGGCGTTTTTACAGCTATACTCTGGAGCTTCAGAACGCACTGGTCTTGTTTTTTGTTTTGCAGTTTAAAAACGGCTCAGCTATCTACAGCTCAAAAACGTCATGGTGGGCATGAGGCCATAGACTAACATGGAGAGCTGTTTTTAAGCTGCAAAAAACGCTCAGAAAAGTGGCTGTAAAAACGTCCATGGAAACAAAGCCTTAAGGTCTCCCCTGCAGGGGGGTTAACTCTTTTAGGGCCAGGTTCCTTGTAATCAGGGTTGGAGGCTCTTTCCCACCCAAAATCTGTCCAAGCCTCTGAATTCCCAAATGAGGACCTACCAATCCTGAGAGAAGCATAAATCAGTCTTCTCCTCTTTTACCCCTGGAACCCCTCACCCTAGACGGGTAAGAATCCCGGAGACCTTAAAATGATTATTATTATACAGGATTTATATATCGCCAACAGTTTACGCAGCGCTTTACAATATAAAAGGGAGACAATACAGTTATAATACAACAAAATACAAGAGGATTAAGAGGGTGACCTGCTCAAAAGAGTTTACAATCTAATAGGGTGGGGCAGGTGGTACAAAAAGTGCTTATGGAAGTGGTAAAACATTAGTTGGAGGTGTAATAGGCTTCCCTGAAGAGATGAGTTTTCAGGGATCGCCTGAAGGTAGCAAAAGTAGCCGGACAGGTTGAGGTAGCGAGTTCCAGAGGATGGGAGAGGCTCTGGAGAAATCCTGGAGACGAGCATGGGAGGAGGAGACAAGGGAGCTTGAGAGTAGGTCTTGGGAGGACCTTTGGGGTCACCGGGTTTGCGGTGGTGTGGTTGATGCGCTCGCCGCATCGGCGTCACGTATCCCGTCCAGCAGGATGACGTCATGTTCCGGCGTCAGGGCGCTGGGCGTGTGTTTGTCCAATCTTGCCGGTCAGCGAGGATGTGAACTCTGTCCGTGAGCGGGTCCCCGCCCACTTCGGAGTCCCTCCCTGTCTGTACCGTGCTTACGTGACATTGGTGTCAGCCAGCGTGCATCCGTGCGTACGGCTATATCTGGCTCCCCCACAACACAGTTCAGCTGCTACTCCTTGGAGACGCCATAGCACATGACTCTACTCTACCACCTCCCTTTCCTGGCTGAGACTTTAGGATGCCTAATCAGGTTATTATACCCACCTTCTCCATACTTTGGCCTTTTCCCCGATTTGGCGATTTCATAATTTGACATACTATATATAAGTACAATTTTTCCTTTAGACTCCTCCTGGCAACCACCAGTGTCTCAACGCCGGTTCGAATACTAATACCACCAATTTGCTGTCTGTGTTTGTGGGGGGGCCATGTAGTGCGTCCTGCCGTTTTGCACCTGTATGGCACCTCAGCTCCCTTGATGGACTAGATTACTGGCGGTGGCTCCATACCCACCACTCTTATCACACTGTTTCCATGTAAGTACCCCAGATGGGCCTCACTACCTCATCTTTTATTTACTTAACCATCCAACCAGACCAAGTAATACTACGTTATTATTATATATCTTATAGATATCCCTAAGCATCAGCCCCTGATTAGTGTCCCATGTACACGAAACGCGTCGGGCAACAGGGATGCAGATATCAACAATCCTTTTACCTATAAACTTTATATTTTTTGGTCTCAATGGTTTTTTAACAATACCATTTTTTTGTTTTCATGATTGTTGCTGCCTAGATGATATTTGTACATATGGAAAACTCATTTTAATGTATTCATCCTACAATACAGACCACTATGTGACGCTTGGCTATACACTGTTGTACCCCTGTTGCCTGTATTACATATGCACATATTCTTTCTCTCGAATTAGGGATGGAGGCGCACTACATATGCGCCTCATTCAAAGTCCCGTCCTTTCTTTTGTTTATCCATAGAGATGACACACAATGCTGATCAGAGACCAGCCATGAGATGTGGCCCCTAGAGATGACACACAATGCTGATCAGAGACCATCCATGAGATGTGGCCCCTAGAGAGGACACACAATGCTGATCAGAGACCATCCATGAGATGTGGCCCCTAGAGAGGACACACAATGCTGATCAGAGGCCATCCATGAGATGTGGATCCTAGACATGACACACAATGCTGATCAGAGACCATCCATAGAGATGTGGCCCCTAGAGATGACACACAATGCTGATCAGAGACCATCCATAGAGATGTGGCCCCCTAGAGATGACACACAATGCTGATCAGAGGCCATCCATGAGATGTGGCCCCTAGACATGACACACAATGCTGATCAGAGGCCATCCATGAGATGTGGCCCCTAGAGATGACACACAATGCTGATCAGAGACCAGCCATGAGATGTGGATCCTAGACATGACACACAATGCTGATCAGAGACCAGCCATGAGATGTGGATCCTAGACATGACACACAATGCTGATCAGAGGCCATCCATAGAGATGAGTGAGCCATGCTGAACACACACACACACACACAGATCCCAGAGCCATCCCTCTACCTCCAGGGATCGAGCACAAAGCACGGAGGGGGATGGGAGGCAGACAGAGGGAAGGGGAGGGCCCGGCCAATGGAAGAGATAGAAGAGGCCATGCAAAAAGAAAGAGTGAGCTCCACACAAGGAGGAGGGGGAGGGGCGGAGCGAGCAACGACACCGCTTTCCTTTCCGATAAAGAAGCAGCAGTGCGATCGTCTGTGAGTGGATCGGATGGTGTGCTTCTTGCGATGAGATCTGCCGATCAGTGGGGGGCCATGGACGAGGATCGTGCCGGGGAGCAGATGAGACCTCTGCTGACTACGGTATGGAATGTGGGGTGTAGGGGGGAGGGGTGTCTGCCATGGCACAGTGATGTTCTGTATAAAGTTATAGGAGAGGGGCACAGGGCATGCAGATGCCACGTAAATCAGGAGATCGGGCTGGGTGATGATCGCCGTGTACACCTCTTATTGGAGAACTGTCACCTGGGTGACAATACGGCCCTCTGTCCGCAGGGGGGCAGTGGTACCCAGCCGGGGTTGCCATGGGTTACAGATGATCGGCGTCTTCTGTACGATCACTCACATGGTCGGGGGACCGGGGACACACATGGGACGGATGTCCTCCTCGTAGTTGGTGGAAATGAGTCAGACGGAAGTGGCGTCCTCCGATGTGTACAGGACGGGGCTGGATGTGCACATGGCTGGCAGCCGGCATTGTACTCGGCACAGCTTTGTCTCCTCTCATACACCTCACTGGGTGACTTCTCACTGCCGGACCCCTATACTATCCAATATTTATTAATGAATGAAAAGCTTCATAGTGATCAGGAATACAAAGACATTTCAAATCTCTTCAGCCAATCACAACCTTATACGACCCTGTCAGAGGCGACGTTGTGTTATCAATATGGTACGATATAGAACATTCTCAAAAAATTCCAACAATTTCCCGGGACAAGAGTCTAAATACCGGGAATGTCCCGGGAAATTTGGGACTGTTGGCAACTATGTATAGACTTGCACAGTAAGGTTACAAAAAATACCAAGTTATTATACAATATACATCATAAAAACCATAAATAAGTAGATGTTGGACCCCAGATGTTACTATACGTGGAGCATCCACTTTCTGACGCAATTTGGAAAAATGGATGTACAAAGTAGTTCCGCAGTATTACACACAGAGACTATTCTTCCAGTTGCAAACTCTACATCAGGGATCCTTAAACTACATCCCTCCAGCTGTTGTGGAACTATACATCCCATGAGGCATTGTAAAACTCTGACATTCACAGACATGACTAGGCATGATGGGAATTGTAGCTCCTCAACAACTGGAGGGCCGTAGTTTGAAGACCCATGCTCTACATGTTTCGCGGTTGCCCGCTTCTTCAGGAGTATATTATGTTAGAGCCAGGGATGGACTGGCCATTGGGACTACAGGGAGTTTCCCAGTGGGCCGGCTTCAGTGACAGCGGACCGCCGCCCCCCTCCGCTCCTCTGTCTCTCCCTCCCCGCAGTGCTCACCTGGGGGGAACAAATAAGCAGAGGGAGGACCAGAGGAGCAGGGGGGACGACAGAGGAGCATGGGGGAGATGGGACAGACAGCTGACTCAACAGCTATGGCCTGGGAGTTTCTCACGTCTGCCTAATCTTGTCCCATAAGGGGGGGGGGGGGGGGGGCACCGAACTGATTCTTTGCCCCGGGTGAAATAATGTCTAGCTTCCCCAGTGGTACTGCCTATAAGAGTACCAGTACCAGCCGTTCTACTCTAATAAAGTAGAACAGCTAGTGGCTAGTGAAGTGGGAGAGGGGGTGCGGGTGGCCGGGGGGGGGGGGGGTGCGGGAGTTGTCCGGCCGCCATGGGAGAGACCTGTCAAAGTGGGCCAGTCTGGATGAAGTCCAGGGCCAAATTTTTGTCCCAGTCCAGCCCTGGTTAGAGCCAATGATCCAGTCTCTTGTAGAAGTAATCCTAGTGGCTAAATAGCCCCTGGATTGCTTTTACAAGCATTATGAGGAGAGGGGACGCTTTCCCGGGATGTCCCGATCGACCATATACCCCGGTAAACTGGCGCCATTTTCAAAAAATGAAAAGCATTTCATTGCACTGGTGTGATCAAATGCTTTTAAGTGCAGGGGAGGGGTCTGTTGTCTTTTAGACCCCCCAGATCTCTCCAGCAAGAGTACCTGTCACAAGTATGTTTACATTTCTTGTGACAGCGATAAAAAAAAAAAAAATAGAAATTGTCCGTGCTCGCGCGCAAAGGCAAACGCACGTGGCAGTCCTGCACACGCAAACAGCGATCCTCCCACAGGTGAGGTTTCACGCCAACATCAAATCATGAGCAGGAATTCTTGTGTGTGTGTGTGTGTGTGTATATGTGTGTGTGTGTATATGTGTGTGTGTGTGTGTGTGTATATGTATTTGTGTGTGTGTGTGTATATATATATATATATATATATATATATATATATATATATATATATATATATATATATATATATATATATATATATAAAAATTTTGTGTGGGCTCTAACGCCAAGGAAAGCTCCTGATGCATACTTGCAAATGGCTGTCACATGATCAGAAAGCTCCCAATCACAGGGGTCACACGACCCAAATGCCTGCCTCCGTTTCCCGAGATTTGGAAGCTCTTAACCGTTTATCGTCTGCGCTATACCCGAATGGCGGCTGTAGCGTGGACCTTAATTGAGGGGCGCATGCGGCACGCTCTGTGATCATTAAGTCAATGACACTTGGCTGATCGCAGATTGACCCTTGCCACATGATCAGCTGGCAGTCAATGACAGCTGATTATGTGATGTAAACAAAAGATTGGTAAGTGTGTGTGTGTGTGTGGTTGTGTTTTTTATTTTTTTTTATTTTGGCAAAAAATAAAAAATCCCAGCAGTGATTTAAATGCCATTAAAACGAAAGCTCTATTTGTGAGGGGAAAAATGCAATTGTTTTTTATTTGGGTACAGTGTTGCATGACAGGGCAATTGTCATTCAAAGAGTGGTCTGGGCAGGAAGGGGGTTTAAGTGCCCAGTAAGCAAGTGGTTAAAGGGCAGGAAGGGGTTAAACTCTTCTTCAATTTTTGACAATACCCATGCAGGCCTGATTACATCTTTCTTTCTTTCTTTCTTTCTTTCTTTCTTTCTTTCTTTCTTTCTTTCTTTCTTTCTTTCTTTCTTTCTTTCTTTCTTTCTTTCTTTCTTTCTTTCTTTCTTTCTTTCTTTCTTTCTTTCTTTCTTTCTCTTTCTTTCTTTCTTTCTTTCTTTCTTTCTTTCTTTCTTTCTTTCTTCTTTCTTTCTTTCTTTCTTTCTTTCTTTCTTTCTTTCTTTCTTTCTTTCTTTCTTTCTTATGATAGGGTTGTCCAGATACCGATACCAGTATCGGTATCGGGACCGATACCGAGTATTTGCGGGAGTACTCGCGCAAATACCCCCGATACCTAAATAGAATCCTTTCCCCCCCCCCCGCCGCTGCCGCCGCATCGAGGGACATGGCTAGAGGGACATTGCTGCATATGTGAGGGACATGGCTGCATATGTGAGGGACATGGCTAGAGGGACATTGCTGCATATGTGAGGGACATGGCTAGAGGGACATTGCTGCATATGTGAGGGACATGGCTAGAGGGACATGGCTGCATATGTGAGGGACATGGCTGCATATGTGAGGGACATGGCTGCATATGTGGGGGACATGGCTGCATATGGGGGGGGACATGGCTGCATTTGGGGACACATTTAAAAAAAGTATCGGTATTCGGTATCGGCGACTACTTGAAAAAAAGTATCGGTACTTGTACTCGGTCCTAAAAAAGTGGTATCGGGACAACCCTAGTATATGATATGTTAACAGATAGTTTGTTTGCTTTGAATGGTGTTAAATTGCAAACTTTCAAGGCTTATTTGTTTGAAACCAGGCAGACGCTAACTTCTAGCAATAATGTGGCGTAACGAGTCCTTTATAACTTTCCAACTCCCCCCACCTAGCAATATCTTTCCTAATCGGAATAAGTTGGAGACCCCATCACAAGACCATTGATATCTATTTCTTAATTTTTAACAGAAATCTTTCCATGGGAAATATATGTGCATTTAGGCTCCATTTACACTTGTGTGATTTGTCATGCGACCTCAAACAAAAGGGAATGAAAGAGTCCAATGTACCAATCCTGGCGCACACGTTCCTGTAGGAGTGGCTGTGCATATAAACGGGTGCAGCATCGACCAACGGCTGGAACCGTGTCAAGTCAAGGAAAACCAAATGTCACGTTTTTAGAGCCATGCGGGACCCCTTCATCAGACATGTGTAGAATGAGTGGGCGCGAAGATAGCTGGGATTTGTAGTTTGGAGACAGTGGTGTATATGATCATTGTTGTGGTGTGTGTCTTTTTTTTTTTTTTTTTTTTTTTAAATGCACGCTACTCGGTTCAAAAGGAAGGTGTGCGGCGACAGGCTTCAACACCCCAAAAGCCAGTATTTGAAAGTTGCTTTTTAAAATGTACTGATTGGCAATGGGTGTAGTACTATATGCGGACTTTACTCTACAACATATGGATCATTTTGTACTGCTTTTATAATTGGAGCTGCACGGATTTGTGCCTTTTTTACCCACCTGGAGTTCCGATTTAATGTAGTGACCACCATGTAAAAGGGGTAAATGTATGTGTAGGAGCTAACTACATGATGTGAGCTTGGGTATGGGATCGCACATGGCCTTGTTTAACTACCGGACAATTTTTATGTCTAAAATAAGGTCACAAAGAAGTTAAGAAGGATCATCTTATGTGGATTGGGATTACAGTGTTTGTTGGGCATTTTAGGATATTGTTACTGACTTTTAAAATGCATTAGAAGGATTACCTGCTTGTTTAATGACATTTGCTTTAAGAAATAAAAGATCAACTGTGTTTTGATAATATACATTTTAACATGGTTCATGTCTAATATTGAAAATAATACACTATCTCAAGAGGTCAAGGCACATCATCCCAATTGAAAAGTTTAGGAAGGGGGATTTTTGTGGTGCCACACAGATAAGGCTGCATTCACACCTAAGCGACAAAACGCCCGACGCGGGACGCTTCTGTCGCTAGAGGGGAGAATTCCCATTGCCGTCTATGGAGATGGTTCACATCTCATAGACGCGCAACGCCTGTCGCCTGAAAAAAAGTCCCGGACCCTTTTTTTCACGCGACAGGCGCGTTTTCCCATAGACAGCAATGGGAATACTTTAGAAAAAAAAAAAAAAAAAAAGATACATTTGTAATCGCGGCAAATCTGCCGCTACACGCGTACGCGGCTGTCGCTTAGGTGTGAATGCAGCCTAACTAGTGTGTGTGTGTGTGTGTGTGTGTGTGTGTGTGTGTGTGTCACAACATTTTTATTTTAAATCAAAATATAGAAAAGCGTAAATAAAGTTGATTGACTCTTTTAGATACAGAAATATACATATAAAATCATCACAATGTTACAGGTAAACGCATAGGGCTAATTTTTTATTTATTTTTTATATATATTCACACACACGTTTTAAGTATTTGTGTACTTGAAATGTATGTAATGTGAAAATGATGAATAAAGAAAATTTTGAACACAAATATTTATTTTTTATAATATAATAAATATATATAGATAGATGGATAAATTATCTATCTCACAATACCCCCTACAAAAAACAAATGAATATTAATGATGGTAGTTATCTAAAAGAGCTACTCCTCCAATATGGAAAATACCCACCTTATAGCCCCCTTATTCTATACCCTCTAGATAGGAGCGGGGAGATGCATTGAGAGAAGAGAGACTGACTAGATCCAGAAATAGAGGAGAGAAAGGAAAAAAGAAAACAAAAAAAGGGAGGTGTCAGGGATGCACCACAGGTTAGTGAACCCTAAGATGACTGCTGCGATAAGAGAGGAAGTGTGAACCCAAGATCGCCCAGGGCGCGGAGTCTAAGACCCAGCTTTGTGTTCACCAGAGCCTCTAGTGGTGAGGATGGCCTTCGAGGCAGCTGGATCCAGATCGTGACCCCTGGGATCCCCTAAGGTCATGCTCCACAGAGAGAGAGGGGAGGTGACAAGCGGTAGTGATGGGTAAGCCAAGGTCGGGGCAACAGGTAGACAGGTGTAACTGAGGGACAGGCAAAGGTCAAGATCACAGGCAAACAGGAGAAGTCAGGGATGAGCCAAAAACGGTACACAGAGAGATAATCGTAGCACACTGCAGACAGGAACTTGAGCAAACACTGGTTGAACAACACTGCAGGCCTGTAGTGCAACAGTTTATATAGACTTCCTGGGTGGGGCCATACAGAAAGAATAGGAGATAAGAAGGTAACCAGAACAGAGTCAGGCCTCTTAGGCCCCATGCACACGAGACGCTGCTAAACTTGAGTTCAGAGGCATTTGGGCATTTTTTTTCAACTGAGGAGAAATTTTCCTTTCCCCCTTAACTTTACTTTTTGTGCTTGTTTACTCACACAACTAATATCTAGTGCAGGTGCCTAGAGACCTAGCTCTATAATATACCAGTCGTATGAGGTGTGTTATTTTTTTTTTTTTTTTTGAGTAACCTGTTTATTTTTAATATGAAACTAGCATGAAAAAAGACCCCTCTGTCCAATATTTTGTGTGTGAGGCTTTAGTTTTGATCAATGGCTGTAAGGGTTGGCTTTACAAACTAATAATGAATTTCTGCATTGGTCCGGGTCATACTGACTTCCTATCTGGAGTCAGTATGTGTAGGTCTGCCTTTTATTGTAAATTTTAACTTACTATAGCCTTTCTCTCTCTGGTTTGACCCCATATAACCTGTGCCATCAGTCGTCTTAATATGGTATAGGGCTAGTGGGGGGCAGAGTGTTTGTCTCTAAAGCCCCATACACATGGGCCGAATGTTGGGCAACATCGGCCAGTTTCTTTTTGGCCTGTGTATACTGCAGTCGG
Source organism: Rana temporaria (assembly GCF_905171775.1). Taxonomy (NCBI): domain Eukaryota; kingdom Metazoa; phylum Chordata; class Amphibia; order Anura; family Ranidae; genus Rana; species Rana temporaria. Next base: position 113,805,107 of record NC_053493.1, on the reverse strand, counting down.
ACAGACAGAAGTCAGCCAGCATAACCGAAGGGGACTACAATGTGCAATGCAGCACACAGGGGGTGTATGATATTCTAAAGAAATCGGCTACATCTAACCTGCACAGCTGATTATAATCAAAACAACGTGGACTTTATTTGTTACACCAGAATGACTAAAATACAGTATAACTATAAATCCGATACAATCTAGTTGCAAACTAAAGAATCAAAGTTTTATGTACTGTAATTAAACTGCGGGTAGCCTCCACAGAAAGTTCAAATTGGTTGCAGAATGGCTTTTACAAGAGCCCAGCTCTCTGTTTCTTGGAAATATAAAGGAAAAGGCAAAGTGCAGTGTTTCTCAACCTTTTATGGTGAGAAAGTGATGGGCACTAATGAGGCTGTGCTAATAGGGGGCACGCTGGCATGTATAGTTTTTTGTGTGGAGATTAGGGAGCCGCAGCAGGCATCTTCACACGTGGCAGGCAGGGCATCTGAGGTGTGCTGGAGAGGGGGGAAGAGCCAGGAGAACATGAAGCCGCCTAATGACCCTGGTGAGTCAGCCCTGGCTAGGGAAACATCTCCTGGGCAGCGCGATGGGCTCTATTGAGGACCGTTGAGCTGACACCCCCCAACCACACGGCGTAGACCGCTTCAGCTGGGGACTATGTGTGCGGGACTCCAGAGACTGAGCACTGGGCGTACCCCCTGCCCTTGGTGCAGGTACCATGAGAAACCTCTGCCTACTAGTGGGCACATGATGTGTTTACTATTGTTGGCAACTTGCCCCCTTCATCAACCTGGTACAATTGCATATGATTGTAGTGTGGAAAGCAAGGGGGTTGTGGGATAACATGCACCTCCATCCCTAAATAAGAAAGGGATTTTTGGGGGATTGAGTGAGGCACAAGACACGTGGTAGGAGAAATGTAAACCTTTTTAATTGGCATATAAACAAAGCATTGTGTGTGTGTGTGTGTGTGTGTGTGTGTGTATGTATATATGTATATGTGTGTGTGTATGTGTGTATATATATATAAATTTTTTTTTTTTTTTCTCACACAATGGCATACAAAAAATGTATGGTATGTACATGCACGAATCTGAAATGGCATAGTATCCCATGGAAGTAACCAGTATAAAAAAACAGTGCTTATTGATTGAGTAATGCATACAAATAGGTTTTAGGATGCAAATCAGTTGAGGTCAAACTATGTGTTGGGAACATGATGACATGGGCTTGACACGTTATTTGTGGCCAGTTGCCACTCATTGGAAGCGAACGCATAGCGTATATAAATGGTTCTAAAAAAGAAGTGTTGCAAGTCAGGATTTGCAAGAATGTCTATGCTGGGAGCTGAGGGAATGAACCCAAGGAGGAAGCAAGCGCACGACACACCCCAGGAGCACCCTCCAAAAGCAATAGGCAAAGGTGACAAAATTCCGATGTCTGTTAATATTGCACAGAGACATGCTCTGATACATCATGTGTAAGGAGAAAATGCATATGGTTGTAGTGTGGTGATGCAGCCTTTTGAGGGTTAAAACGGGCAATGAGGTGACGTATCGCCTGCCAACTGCAAAGGCAGCCACATGTGAGCAAAAAACCTAAGTAACTTTTATAGTACAGGGGTTGGACAAAGAATATGCAAACGCTACATGATTTGCGGGTGTGACAGTGGCGACATGTTTTGCGTTGAAAGTGGACGTGCTGTATCATTCTTTTTGGTTGCGCTGTGGGATGCGTCGCTTTCATTAGTAATAGTCATGTACGAGCTTAATAGGTTTCAAAGAGGGCAACTTGTTGGTACCTCTGTGACTGAAGTTTCCAGTTTATTTTGGGTGTTGTGAGGTAGAGTATCAAAGGTTATGACGGCATATACCGTTTCCAGGAAAACGTTGTCTGAGCATAAGCGCGGTCGACATGGTCAACTGACTTTAAGGGGGTTGTAAAGGTTCGTCTTTTATTCTCTAAATAGGTTCCTAGTGCATTGTTTCACTTACCTTTTCCTTCCATTTCCCTTCTAAATGGTTTTCTTTGTTTGAATTTCTCACTTCCTGTTTCTCCTCAGTAAGCTTTCCACCTTCATCCGAGCGGTGGAAAGTCATTTAGAACGGCTTACTGAACACCTTACTGAGGAGGAACAGGAAGTGAGAAATTCAGACGAAGAAAAAACATTTAGAAGGGAAATTGAAGGAGAAGATAAGTAAACAAACAATGCACTAGCTTAAAATAACCTATTTAGAAAATGAACCTTTACAACCCCTTTAATAAAGAAGGACATTGCACATGATTGTGACCCGGAGTTTTGCATAATTATTAGTATCAGATTTCCTTATCCACCATCCAAGACAATTTTGGATGCAAAAGGCGGTCCAACGCAATATTGGGTTGGCTAACTATTGTTTGTTCCTTTACCATGCTTGTTTCCTTTTTTTTTTTTTTTTAATCCAACCCCCTGTAAAGCTCCATACACACGGTCGGAATTTCCGATAGAAAAAGTTTGATGGGAGCTTTTCATCGGATATTCCGACCGTGTGTGCGCCCCACCGGACTTTTTCCGCTGGAATTTCCGATGGACTTGGCTAGAGCACATGTTCACGTGTGTGTGTGTGTGTGTGTGTCTGGTGGTTTTTTTCTTTTATTTTTTTTTTTCTTTCCACCATCTGAAGTTTTGCCTGGTCAAAAGTCTGACCGTGTGTACGTGGCATTAGTCTAGGTTCATACTAGCCAGTGCTTTGAAAAGTTGTCTATGGTGGATCGTTGTCAAGTGTTCAGGCGGGGATCGTACCACGTGTGTGTGTGTTCTTTGTTTTTTTTATTTAACCAAATTTCATTCTATAATGGGCTAATATTCCACAGCCATGAGCCAAATGTCAGATGTGGCCCCCTTGACTCAAATGGGATGAGTTTGACAGACGGGACCACCTGTCAACTCTGCTCTCTAAAATTGCCATGGATGTGGCACAATGCTTCGTGCCTGCTGCATGTCAACAGCCTCCTCCCGCTGTATTTTACACTCTGGTCTTTTATGCAGGGCACAGCTGCTATGATCAAATATATGACATGCGTGTGGGTAAGTCCCTGAACTCGCCCTATGTGTGTTTAGGCACCTGCACCCACGCGGATGTTGTTTTTGGGAGCTGTGTCCCAATAGACAACAATGGCGCTGGCGGCACATGGACAGACATGCAACCGCTGTTCCAGCAAATCCTGCACAGGTCACTCGGGTAATCGCCCTGTGTAAAATGAGGCCTTTAGGTGGACAGCCAGGGGGTAGTAAAACCATGGCTCAGCTGCCTGTTTTTTGCAACCCTTCCCCAGTCGCTGTGTGAAAGCGACCTAAGACAGACGGATGGCTTTCATGGTGTGCTATGCTTTCTAAGGAAAGTGGAGTATATTTTTCTGTGCCTTAGTAGCAATGTAAAAAACCTGTCTGAGCCAAATGAAGCTCTATTTAATCTGCTGGTTTATGAAAAAGCAACATACAGGCAAAAACGGCAGATCCATGGGGATCAGTAGGGAGAGTGTCTGTATTACCTAATCAGCGCTTAACTTGTGGCTTTGAAGTGCGCGGGGTGGCTGGGAACTCTGAGTTTGCTGTCTGTCAGATTGCTGACCCACCTTTTGCTTTGAGTCACTTTGTATATGGGGATTAGTATCCTAAAGATCAAGCAAATCCTTTATTGAAAGTAGAAGTCTCAGACCTGTAGATCAAGGGGCTGCATTGGCCTGCTTCCTGATGCCTACGTGTAACTGATCACTCTTCTGTGCCCTTTCAAGTTCAATTGAGCAATAGAAATATTTGCTTCCTTTTGTAGCTTGGAGTGGCCACACGGGCTTGGGATTTTTCATTAAATTTTTTTTTTTATCAGATGGAAGTGCGATTTTTTTTTTTTTTTTTTTTTTTTTTCGCGTCGAGATTCCCGACGAGAAACCATACACCCGCACGGTTTTCTCTGCAAAAAGCTCTCCCAGCCGCTTTCTTGCAGAGAAAACCGTGCGTGTGTCCGAGGCTTAAGAATGTATTCTGGAAATGGATGTGATCAATTTTATGATTGTAAGCTATAGTCGTGTCTTGGCTATTGACGGACCTACATTTTCTCATGTGGGGGTCTATTGATCACATGGGGGTGTCGAGTAAAGTTAAGTTATTCTTATTGGAAGAGATCATTTGGAAAATTGATCGTTTATCTGAGGGTGTATGCACAACATAAGATTGCATGATTTTACACCTCACTGGATCGGGTAAGTAAGGGGGGGTGCTGGGGAGATGCTGCAGCACAGAATGCATTAAAGCGGAGTTCCAACCACAATTAGCATTTTTGAGATGTATGTCCTTTCATCCTGCGTTTTTATAATATAAATCCGGTCACTTACTATTTTACAATCCGCCGCTGATCCGCATAGATATTCAAAAAAGATAGTTTATAAAACTATATCTACACCGTTGTCATTTTGCTTGTGGGCATTGTGAAGCCTACAGGCACTTCCTGGAAGTCTTGAATGGGGAGTGATAATTGGACAGCGCACTGCATCCTGGGAAATGATGACACACATTTCCCAGGAGCATTAGAGGGAGATGATGTCAGAATCCTAGGTGGTTTCAAAGGCAGATTTCGTGGGACCGCATAGCAACAGGCATTTCCAGATGAGTAAAAAAATGTATATATATTTTTTTCTTTTTGTCGTAAGCTACAGTTTAAAGCAAAATAGTTTTTTTTGATGGAACCTCCACTTTAAGGTAAAAGCCAAGGCTTTAGAAGCACTTTAAAGCGTATCTATAGTCAAATGTAAAATTGTATATTAATCTTCCCATTGTCAGTTATTTTTATCCTACTTCTATTAATTTGAATGATCTTGACGTTTGTAAACTTGCTTTTCTGAAGAATACCCACCCCTTTTCTTCCTAGAATTCTGTGACCTGTATTGACTATGCCCTATGGATGGGCACCTTTGTCACACATTTCAGAGTCTGCCTTTGGAACTGCAGAGGGGTTGAGGAGGATTTTCAGGAGGCGGAGTCAGTACTGAAATTGCAGCTTGCAGGCAGCACAGTACCATGGGGTATGTAGTCCTTCAAATCAAAAATAAACATCAGAGGAGACTCTCCATAGCATGTAGAGAATTGTGGAAAAGATGGCTAGCAAACGGGCAGCACTCATGAAAAGCTTACACCCCCCCCCCCCCCCAGTCCAGTACCGCCCCCTGTGCAGATGTCCTCTTCCGGATCCTGATGGGACCTTGCCACTGGACATTCTATATGCAGGCATTGACCTGGAAGCCCCAAGAAGGAAAGAAACAGAAGATAGGAAAACTGCGGCATCCTGTGCCTACGGCTTAATGGAAATATATGGTCACAGCAGACTTTCACTGTAGAACATCACCATTGTAATAGCAATACAAAAACAGTATTTTTACCCCTGAGTGGGACTGGCAGTTTGCATGTCTCCAGAAGTATGTTTGAAGGGTACATCAGAACTACAAATATATCAAAAGCTAAAACAAAACCAGCTTTTGCTGCAATATCCAACATCAATACAGATATTGAAACTCAGCAGTCCTCCATTCAAGTAGGGAAAGGTAGTCTTAAAGCCCCTTTCACACGGAGTCCGCCAGCTCAGCAGGAGATCTCTCGTCTGAGTCGGCGGATGACAAGTCTCTCTCTGCTCACTGAGTGGGGAGGGGCTTGTGCAGCGCTGCAGTCTCCTATAGAGAGAACTGATAAACGGATATGCTGTGAGTTTTCATCAGATCTGATCTGCCGTGGACGAATGGCGACGTATCGCCATCTGTCTGATTTTTTTAGCAAATCGGATGTCGGTGGACATGTGTCCACTGACATCCGACGCTCCATAGAGAAGTATGGAGCGCCCGTTCAGGTCAGCTAACAAATATGATAGGCGGACCTGGACGGCCGTGTTAAAGGGGCCTAAAAGTCGTGCATCCCTGCAGGCCATGTGTCCTGGTTGGAGCTGAGGCTGATATATACCACCTTTTTCAGGGTTTTGCGGTGATGGGTGACAATTGGGAGTTCCTTTCCCTACTAGATGTGTTTAGCTCTGTCCTTGTCGGCACTCTTAGCGTTTGTCATGCAAGAGGACCTGGTGGAGCCTTGAGCAGCACATGATGAACCTAGGACTCAGGGATAAGCAATTAGCGGACCTCCAGATGTTGCCAAACTACAAGTCCCATGAGGCATAGCGAGACTCTGACAGCATCAAGCATGACACCCAGAGGCAGAGGCATGATGGGACTTGTAGTTTGGCAACAGCTGGAGGTCCGCTAATTGCTTATCCCCGCTAGGTCATCCTGGACTCGCTTTACCCTTTAACTGGACAGTGAAAGCTGAAGCGGCACATTGATGTGTCCCTCTCGTTTCCCCTCTTATTGGCATGTTTCTTGTCAGCACGTGAACTGAATTGCTTTGTACCGTTTCTTCCACTTTGACTTCGGCCTTGCTGTGGAACAAGAAAAAATATTTTCTGGACAGCCGCACTCCAAAAAATCGTTGCCTTTATTTGTAAAAACAGGAAAAGCGCCACAAGCCACAGCAAAACTGAACAGCTGATGCGTTTCACACTACACATAGTGTTTAATCATAGCTGTGTGAAACGCATCAGCTGTTCAGTTTTGCTGTGGCTTGTGGCGCTTTTCCTGTTTTTACAAATCAAGGCAACGATTTTTTTGGAGTGTGGCTGTCCAGATTTTTTTTTTGTCTTGTTCTGCTATATGCATTGCCTGCACCTGTGGTTTCTGTGAGGACTATCACAATTTAGACTGTACAAGGACTGCATGAGGTGAGTTCAGGTGTGTGGGGTTTGTTTTTTGTTTTTCCACCGCCTATATTTTATTTTCTAAATGGGTTATTTTAAGTGAGTGCATTGTTGGTTCACTTACACTTTTTTTTTTTTTAAATAAGCACTTTGGTGTGCAGTGTAAACTGCACTGATCACCTAACACATCAAATATGTGTTCATATGGAGAACCTGGCTTGTACACCTGTTAGTAGTGTTGTCTTGTACTGTATACTGTATGTCTGTATTTGGACTTTAGTCCATTTTCCACTGTTAGTTTCCATAGTTCAGAGCAGATGTTTAGAGTTTCTTTCTGTGAATTCATATTCTGAACAAGATGTTTGTGGCTTCCCTGAGAAGGAACTGGACCTTCAGAGAAATATTTCCCCAGAGAGATCACAAAGCACAGGAATAGCTCCTCGGGAATGCTGCTGGCATAACCTCCCCCTTATTTTATTTTTTATTTATTTTTTAACTTTTTCTGGAACCGTTTATAAAATGGTAAAAAATGTATCAGAATGAAAGTTGGTAGGAAATGGAAGAAACCTTTTTTTTTTAAGAAAGTATTTTCTATTTTAACATTGTTTTTACAATTGAATCTGTGGAAAAATGACTACTGGAGCGCAAAATATTAAATCTAATTGGTGGCCCCATAGAATATGCAAACATCCAAGTTGCGCTACTTAAGTCCAACTGAAAATCGGATTGCAGGCAAGCTTGCACACCATATTTCTTCTACAAAGACCAGGCACCCCTGGCCAATGCCAGGATAAGGTCACCCAGCGCCCACTGCAAAGATGCCCTGGTCCCTTAGGGTACCCCATCCCTGAAATAAACCAAAGGCAGACGTCCCTCCTGCCCAGGGCCGCCATCAGGAATTATGGGGCCCCTTACACAGCTTCAGGCATGGGCCCCCTGGAGCAGAGAACCGGGGGGGGGGGGGGGGAGGGGGGGACATTTATTAATGCAATACGTACTAGCACATTATGACACCCTTACCTGCACATGGAGCCCTCTAGCGCTGTCAGATTCACCCCACGGTCTACCTTCTGGGTTTGCGGTCTCTGGTCTTTTAAATTTCGGGAGCTGTGATGACGTCACTCCCGCATGCAGCCATCGACGGCGCTCTGTATTCAACGGCGTACTGTGTGTGTGTGTGTGTGTGTGTGTGTGTGTGCCCTGAATGCAGAGAATCACTGACGTCCTAGGGTATTGCCAATGTGAATATCTTCTAAACTGTGCACGTGCATCCTACAGGTAAGACCGATTTGTAAGCTTACCTGTAGGTACAAGAGAAAAGACTTTACTACCACTTTAAGCTAAATCATACACTGATGGAAATGTCAGTTTAGCAGGGACCAGCCAAATTTCAGCGTGTGTGGCTGTCCCTTCTCAACAGAAGTCTATCATTTGACCCACTTCTATAAATGGATATGTTGGTAAAACTTTCCTTGCTCAGCAGCTGTGGCAGCGTTTGGTGCCATTGTTGGAATACAATGTCCTGGTAGGGGGGGGGGATTCCTCCAGTCACCTTGTTTGTGTGGCTGGAGGAATCTGTTTAGGTCAGGTTCACATTTCAGCGATTTTTGTCAAATCTCATGCCAAAACGGCGGCTATTGCCTGCAATGGCACCTTCCGAATCGGTGTGACGCCACATTTGTGGCACCGCACCAGTTTCCAAAAGTCGTTTCTGTACTACTTTTTTGGTGACTTAAGGGTGCAATTTTAATACACATCTGTGTAGAAATCCACAAAGATGTCTCTGAAATCGCCTCTGAAGTCGAGACTGACATGCATGCAGGAATGGAACTAATTTTGTTCCCACTGTCTGTGTGAACCTGGGCTTAACTATGTATGACCAGCTTTATAAAAATGCTGATGCCATCAGTGTAGTTGTGATTTAGAGCTGGGCGATTTTGGGCCCCCAAAAAAATCTGCAACTTATTTTTTTGGTGTGTTTGTTTTTTTTTTTTTTTTTCCTGATGGACACAGTGCCGGTTTTTAGGCGAGGCCGTGGCTTCGGCCTAGTCTGCCGCCATCCTGGGAAAAGGCTGCGTGCGACGTGCGGCCTTTTCTCAGGATCGCAGCGACCTGTGGGCAGGATTTATATTTAATGTTTTTGGTTTAGACGAGGCCGCGGTTAAAAAAAAATCAATTTGGTCAAAATCAGAATCTAGGTGTTTTTGTCAAACTGCAAGGTAATCGTGAAAATGTGACACTTCTGAAATGCGCTTTTAAATCGGCCTTCTTTAAAAGGCTGCTATTGAGTTATACAGTGAGAAACGAGCATTATGGGCATACGGAGAACATCCAAGAATGCTGAGAAGGTTTATGACTTTACCACGTGCAGTACCAGTCAACTCTTATGCAAACACTTCTTCAACCTCACTGTGAACCCATCGCTACGGAGATCATAAACAAATCCTTGTGCGCACAGAAACATTTGAACATTTACAGATAGAACTTTGCTAAATTTAACATGGAAAATTGCAATAAATGGACTTCTTTTATACACGTAACGTTCGCTTGCTCAGAAAAACATTATTCTGGTTGATTTATATTCACGCAAATTTAAAGGTTTAAACAAATAGAACAGGAGTTGGATATGCTGTATACTAGATGGGCTATCCTCTTATCACTGTAGATGGAGTAAAAGTTTAATCAATCACGATGATTGTGTGTGTGTGTGTGTGTGTGTCCAAACGTTGCTTGATGACGTGTAACCTCCGAGATTTGCATTGAAGATTGAGATTGCATCTCCTTTTTTTTTTTTTTTTTTTTTTTATCTATGTCTGGTGGTAATGACGGAGAGCCACATCAGATGTAATCCTATAAAAGGAACATTAATATCACGGTAGAGGTGTGTGTGCGTGCGCACATTCATTTATAACATCAGCATTGTATTTTTCTGACAAACGATATGTTTGCCAATCCAGTATACGCTTGCTTGAAAAATCTCCTTTTGTGTCGTGGGTTCTAACTGGTCTGCTGGCCATCGTTCTGCAACTCATTGTCTCCCGTGTTTATGTCCTATTTCTAAGGACTACATATCCCATGGTACTTTGCCTGCAAGCAGTGATTCCTGTACCACTTCCTCATGGGTGTGACTTGGATATACCGACAGCACCCGGACCCCAGATGACTGTGCAGATAGTGTGGGTGTACCGTGTGCATGAACACCATCACCCCTCCTTCCTTCACAGCTTCCTCTGCTCTTGCCACACCAGAACCCCCGACTTCCTTTCAAGGGGGGCACTGCCCTACGCTCTCATCCCCAATCCATCCACTTCCCTCCACTAAATGAGCTGCCCCCCAGCTCTTCTATATGCAAATAATGCTGCCATTCATTCATATGCAAATCATGCATTGGTATAAATTTGAATAAGCTGTGGGCACAATATAATGAGGGCAAGAATGACTACAGTTGGAGTGAGAATTGTGACAGATGAAGGGGATGTGTTTTGACTGCCAGCAGGAAAAAGCTGCTGGACAGGGGACAGCAGGATTTAAAGAGGTGTTCTGACTTTGGGGGGGGGGGGGATACTGTAGCTACTGACTTAATATATGGGCACTTGCCTGTCCAGTCCACGATGTCGGCACTCTAGCCGATTTTCGGATTGGCTGTCGGATGCTGCTGTCGACCAGCTCCACGAATGGAAACCGTCCGTGAAGCGTTTCGTCTTCACGTCTGGTTCCCTACTGCTTGGGCACTGTGCTTTCTAATTGGCGCAGAGGAAGGAGGGGGGCGAACAAACGGGTCTCCCTTTTCCCTCCTCCACCCCCCCCCCAAAAGGTGCCACTGGAGGGGGGGGGGGGGGTGGTGGCAAATAAGTGGAGGTTCCACTTTGAGGTAAAAAAAAAAATCGTGCCCTTCCTGCACAATCTTAGACTGTTGGGTGATTGGATACAGTAGATTAAGGTGAGGTAGATTAGTAGAAAAGAGGTGTCATGCACTGCATAGGAAAACCTTTTATAATGAAAAGCCCCACCCCTAAAAATGTGGTGTGTGTTTTGGGGGGGGGGGGGGGAGTTCTGACAAAGGACCCTCCCGGGAAGGAAGCAATTTGAAGGAAGGGTGTGTGTGTGGGTATTTTTTATATATATATATACCTTTTTTTTTTTTTTTTTTTTTTTTTTTTTTTTAATCCTGAATAGGGGCTTTAAAAACGTAAGATGCACATTCAGAAATTTCCTATAAATGTAATTGCAGGATTGTCAATGCCAGCGTGAATGAAGCCTTGAGCCCCACAGTTTGCCATTAATACAAGATGAAACCTTTTTGTTCCTGTTTATAAATGACATTATGTTACTAATTTATGTAACAGTGTTTCTTTGGTTGCTTCCATCCATCGTCTAAGGACCTGACTACAGCAACCAGGGACTACCAGACTGCTATGTTCCTATGCAGAATTCCTAGGGGGAAATGAATGTTTTTTCCTGCAGTATAAATATCTAGGATGCCTCCCTGTTCTCTTTATTTGCAGTCATTTGTTTGCTGAGCTTGCAGTTTGGCCGGTCCTAGTCTGTGATCCGATACACCTGTACATCCTGCATCTGGCTTGTGGTGTGAACAAGTTCTTGTCAATTCGAATTTTACAGACAAAACTTTTACTACACTTCCTCTTTCCAATGATCTCATTTCATGGAAACGCAATAGAATGGTACGCACCCAATTTCTAAAGATTACCAGGTGTAGCCAAACAAATCCTGTTTTTTTTTTTTTTACAGTAAATTTTGTTTGAAGGTCGTGCTATTTCCACCCTATGACAAAAATATAGTTGATGGTAAGGCTCCATGCACACTGAAGCTGATAAACTGCAGTTTATTGGCGTTTTGGCTTTTTTTTTTTTTATTTTTTTTTTTTTTAAAGCCCATAAACTGAACTCTATGTTGGGCCTATGTGCCCATGCACACCTGGGCGTTTTTTTTAGTGTTAATGAGCTTCGGAGTTTATTTATTTTTTTTTTTTTTTCTGAACACCCGAAATTTGTAATGGGATGTCATATAAAGCTGAATCCCTAGTATGCCATTCTTTACATACCGTATAAGCCGAGTTTTTCAGCACATATTTTTTTTATTTTATTTTTGTGTGCTGAAAACGCCCCCCTCGGCTTATACTCAAGTCACCTTTTTGCGCCTGATCTCCCGGACTTAGGGGACCCGGTGCCGGCCGTAGGCCCCCTGGACCCTAAACTTGGCACACATATAGCCCCACTCCTCTAAGTGTGCAAAGTTTTGTGTCTGGGGGACCTACGGCCCGGGAGCATCGTTGTGTGTGTGTGTGTGTGTGTGTGTGTGTGTGTGTGTGTTTTTTTTTTTTCAAACCCGGGCACCCCTTCTATATACTCTCATTAAATGTAAGTCTAGTCATGGGCACAGGTGAGGCATGGGCACAGGTGAGGCATGCAAATGGACACCCTAGGCTTATACTCGAGTCCAATAATTTTATTTATTTTTTCCTTTTTTACTAAAAAAATTAGGTGCCTCGGCTTATACTCGAGTATATACGGTAGTTGCTGAACAAATGTAAGACCCCTTTCACACTGGGGCGGGAGGCGCGGTGGCAGTATAGGGCCGCTAAAAATAGCGGCGCTATATCGTCGGATTTGCCACGGGATTCGGCCGCTAGCGGTGCGGTATTAACCCCAGCTAGTGGCCGATAAAGGGTTTATACCGCCCGCAATGCGCCTCTGCAGAGGCTCATTGCGGGCGGTATTGCCGCGGCTTCCCATTGTTTTAAATGGTAAGGAGCGGTATACAGGCCGCTCCTCTCACCGCTCCAAAGATGCTGCTGGCTGGAGATTTTTTTTTTCTCTCCCGCCAGCGCATCGCCTCAGTGTGCAAGACCTCACTTTGAGTAGGCAGTGCAGGAGTTTTTCAGGCGGTATAGCAGTGCTATTTTTAGCGCTGTACCGCCTGAAAAACTCCTCAGTGTGAAAGGGGTCGAAGTATTGGATCGGAGTTGGCCGTGAACTTGTCTTGCATACAAACTGCAAAGAATTGTCAGCCAACAAACTGCGTGTTTTTTTGCTCTTTTGTGCCACCCTTTGGGCAACTTCTGCTAATGTTGTGTTATGGTGAGCATTGCTTCTGGGCATGCGTGTTTTGTTACTTTGAAAATTTTGTCCGGAAAATCCGACAAACCCAATTGTCGGACAATTTTAAAGTTTGCTATTCCACTTATGTCGGTGGAAAATCCAAGAACAATTGTCCGATGGCGCATACAAATGGTCAGCGCATACAAATGGTCGGATTTTCTGAAAACAGCCTGTCATCGCAAATTTCCCATTGGATAATCCGATCGGGTGTATGAAGCTTTAGTGGGATCCCATAGGTGTGTAATGTACATACTTTGGTCAAAGTTGGATCAGTGAATGATGTAAAAAAAAAAAAAATTGTCGTTCCTGGAATTCAGCTCTAAATTGGTTGTATACCATCGCATATACCCAGTGAAGTGAACAGCCTCAGATGATCCTACTCACTGTAGGTTTTACTTGTTTATCTGCAGTCTTTTCCTCCCCTTTAAAAGTGTAAAACCTCGTACACACGATCGGATTTGATGGAAAGTGTGGTGACGGGCTGTTGGAAAATCCAACCGTTTGTATGCCCCATCAGGCAATTGTTGTATTTCCCGACTACAAATGTGGGATAGCATGCTTTAAAATGATCAATAAACATGTGATGTCAGATTTTCTGATAATGTACACAAGTCCGTTGGAAAAAAAATCCAAAGTACAAATACGCATGCTAGGAAGCAATGCTCACCATAACACAACCATAGCAGAAGTTGCCCAAAGGGTGGCGCTGAAAAAACACGTAGTTTCGTATTTGTTGTCCAACTTTTTTTTTTTTTTTTTTTTATGCAATACAAGTTCATGGACAATGCCCTTCGGACAAAAGTCCTACGCTTTGTCCGTGGAAAATCCAATTGTGTGTACAAAGATTAAATCTTTTATCTGACATGAGCACAGAGGGGGTGCAGAGGCTGCTCCTAAACGCTTATGCCTCAGACAGTTTGTGTGCATGGAGGGCTTTTAGCGACAGTTAAAAAAAAAAAAAATCAAATAAAAAATCAAACGTCCCTAAAAGCGGCTCAGGCCTCTACACTGCTGCTGGTAAACATACGTTTTTAGACGCTGGTTTCTAGCTGAATCGTTCAGGAGAGGTTAAACAATGTCCCGTTTACATTAAGCCTCGGAGGAACGAAGCACCATAGAGAAACACTTGGCAGGCACAGTGATCTGTGTGAAAGAACCAAAGCATGCACACTTCAACGGTAAGCATCTGCAGGCACATGTAACTTCTGCAGTGTTGCCACCAGTGTTCATTCTCCGACACCTGTGTGAGGGGGAAAAAAAGTTTGTGTGTGTATGCGCAACTCGCTATATGTCTTGGCTGCCTAGTTGCATAAGAATGGACACAGGCAGCTGTGGCTCGGCTCTAGTGCCCCCATAGCAAGCTACTTGCTGTGGGGGCACTCAAAAGGAGCACCGAAGTGGGACCTGAGAAGAGGAGGGTCTGGACTGCTCTGTGCAAAACCAACTGCACAGAGCAGGTAAGTATAACATGTTTTGTAAAGTATTTTTTTTCTCATTAACGATCAATTTAAAGTGGAGGTTCATCCAAAAACTCAATTTTTAACATTAGATTGAGGCTCGTTTTGTCAAGGGGAATCGGGTGTTTTTTTTTAAATCGAAGCAGTACTTACTGTTTTAGAGAGCGATCTTCTCCGCCGCTTCCGGGTATGGGCTGCGGGACTGGGCGTTCCTATTTGATTGACAGGCTTCCGACGGTCGCATACAGCGTGTCACGATTTTCCGAAAGTAGCCGAACGTCGGTGCGCAGGCGCCGTATAGAGCCGCACCGACGTTCGGCTACTCGTGGCGCGCTGTATGCGACCGTCAGACTGTCAATCAAATAGGAACGCCCAGTCCCGAAGACCATACCCAGGAGCGGTGGAGAAGATCGCTCTCTAAAACGGTAAGTACTGCTTCGATTTTTAAAAAAAACTACCCGATTCCCCTAGACAAAACGAGCCTCAATCTAATGTTAAAAATTGTTTTTCGGGTGAACTCCCGCTTTAAGTTACTGGTAGATCAACAGGTGTTTTCTAAAGAAGTATATAAAAGTTATATATAAAAAAAAAAAAAAAAAAATCCGACTTTGTTCTACCTTCTAGGTGCTACAGAAAATTCACACAGGAATTTTTTTTAAACAAATTAAGCATTAAAAAAAACTAGAACAATTTTAAGGTGCAGGCTTGTAAAACTTTTTTCTATGGGTTTCATTATTTTTTTATTTTTCACCAAATAGGCATACGTTTTTGTGTTGGTAAGTCACTCCTGGCACTTTCCAATTCTCATTTTAAAACTCCCAGCTTCTTTAGCTCGTAGGATTTCTATATCTGCTGTTGGCTCGAAACTTGTTACCGATCAGAAGGGTTTCTGAGATAGATCTCTGAAGATGTCTCTTTTTTTTTTTTTTTTTAAAGGGGTTGTAAAGGTTCGTCTTTTATTTTCTAAATTGGTTCACTTACCGTATTTATCGGGGTATAGCGCGAACCCCTAAACTTGCCCCGAATTCCTGTGTAAAGTTTTTTTTGTACTTACAAGTTTTGGTGTCTTGCACGGCGTCCATCGTCGGGTCCGGCGTCCATCTGCGGCTTCGGGTGTCCTCTTCGTCGGGTCCGGCGTCCTTCTGCGGCGTCCTCCCCGCTCGTTTCCCGCGCCGAGTTTGAATACTGCGCCGACATATACAGAGCACAGTACACTCGTGTATCGTCGGGCAGGCTCTGCAACTCTCGCGCTGACGTCCTGTACGTCCAGAACGTCAGCGTGAGAGGACCCGAGACTGCCCAACGATACACGAGTGTACTGCGCTCGGTATATGTGGGCGCAGTGTTCAAACTCGGCGCGGGTATCGGCGTATACCGCGCACCTACGATTTTGCCCTGATTTTCAGGGCAAAAAAGTGCGCGGTATACGCCGATAAATAGGGTACCTTTTCCTTCGATTTCCCTTCTAAAATGTTTGAAATTCTCACTCATGTTTCTCCTCAGTAAGCTTTCCACCATCATCCAAGCGGTGGAAAGTCATTTAGAACAGCTTACTGAACACCTTACTGAGGAGGAACAGGAAGTGAGTAATTCAGACAAAGAAAACAAAGAAAAAACATTTAGAAGGGAAATGGAAGGAAAAGGTAAGTGAACCAACAATGCACTAGCTTAAAGCAACCAATTTAGAAAATAAAAAACAAACCTTTACAACCCCTTTAAAGGTTAACACCATAACACGTTTGTGAAAGTGCAAGAAGTTGACTGCATTGACGTTGGAGTTTTTGCACATTCCTGCCTTGATGAAGATTACCACAACAAAAGCCTTCCTGTCCTCACTCTCCTTCATTTCTTGTCCTGATGTCAGAGATCAAGTTTAGGGAAATTTTTCCCCTCTGAGGTCAGACAAATTAAAGCATGGTTGAGTTTCTAACTTCTCCCCACTCTATCAAAAAAAAATAAAAAAATAGTTTGGAGTTGGGCTTAATCATCAAAGTATAACTAAAAGGCAGATCCTTCTCCTTTTTTTTTTTTTTTTTTTTTTTTATACTGTCTCTGTCCCTGTTAAGGAAATTTACCCTTTTTGTCCTGGTGACTTTTATCACCAAGACTGAAGGTGATTGAATGCAAATCCCACATTTTCAGTTGTCCTCAGAAGTGGAATAGAGGGGAAATCTTCCAATGGAGACACTAGTTCAGATGACAACCAGGAATTTTCCGTAAAGGTTTGTTTTTTATTTAATAGGTTCCTTTTAAGGAAGTGCATTGTTGGTTCACTTACCTTTTCCTTCGATTTCCCTTCTAAATATTTTTTTTTTCCTTTTTGTCAGAATTTCTCTTTTCCTGTTTCTCCTCAGTAAGCTTGCCCCCATCATCCGAGCCGTTCTGGCTGGGGGTTAGTCAGCCAGAACCGCTTACTGAGGAGTAACTGCTTCCTGAGAAATTCAGACAAAGAAAACAAAGGGGGGGGAAAAAAAAACATTTAGAAGGGAAATCAAAGGAAAAGGTAAGTGAACTAACAATGCACTAGCTTGAAGGAACCTATTTAGAAAATAAAAAACTAACCTTTACAACCCCTTTTTAATTGGGAAGTATTTCCTTGTGTGGCTATGGGACAGGAAGTGAAGGGAAATCTCCCCAATGGGACACAACGACAACAAAACTGATGGGTTTTAATCCTCCATTGCTCTATTGGAAGGTTTTGGCTTTAGTTCCACTTTTATCTTTTGACTACTTTCTAAGCCACACTTTCTAAGCAAAGAGCCTGTTTACTGTTTGTTAGACTTTAAGTGACAAGTAGAAATGTCCTGGCAATTGGGGGGTAAACCGTGCCCCATCTTTAGTACTAGGGGGAGGAATAGTGCCCCATCACTGGTGTTGGTGGAAGAAATGGTGCCCCATCGGATCCCATGGAAGGAATCGTTCTCCATTGTTGGTGTCAGGGAGAGGAATAGTGCCCCAAGGGCCAAATAAAGGCAAGCAAAGGGCCCCATTGGGTCCTCAAGTCGCAGTTTAGAAACCCCTGTTCTAAGCTATGTAATTTCTGCTTTATAACCTGACAAATATAGGTCATACTTTGACTGGCCACAGTAAAATGTGATTTTTATATATATATATATATATATATATATATATATATAAAATGTTGTTGTTGTTGTTGTATTATTATTATTATTATTATTATTGTGGTGTTCAGTTCCTTGTATGACATTAACCTATTTAATTTTATTTCTGTGACCTTGTATGGCATTAACCTATTTAATTTTATTTCTGTGACCTTGTATGACATTAACCTATTTAATTTTGTTTCTGTGACCTAACTGTGGGTCTTGGGCAACGTCTGACCTTGACCCAAGAAGTTCTTGGGTTTGTTCTGTTCAGCATGTTCTGTTCATACTTCAATGCACTGAATGAAAGAGATTCATCTGGGAGATAATGAGTAGGCCTTGTGATCGCAACGCATTTTATTCGCCTGTTTGTTTTCACTCTGATGGTGGAAGTTGCCTGATGGCTGTATTGACTGATTACACCGTGCGACTAAATATAACATAGCAAGGAGCTAAAATGTTGATAAGTTCTAGGAAGAATGTTTTACGTCAGATGAAGCAGCCATTGTCCCTCCTCCCCATTTGTTTCCAAGGAAAATGTCATCTGGCATGGTTTATGTCTTGCTTAGATTGTGGAAGCGAATGAGGTGTAGGCTGAGGGCCCTTGTCTGTTTAGCTGAGGAGAGGAAATATTTGGATACATTTTTATCTTAAAATGTGTGCAGAACATATAGAGACGCATTCCTAGAAAATTCCTTCTGAAGTAGTGTACAGAGGAAAGGGTTTTGGCCGTCTAAAGTCCAGCAGAACCTCTTTAGCGTTCCTTGACCCCTTTGAGACGGCAGGTAAAACAAACCTTTTTACCTGAACCCAGTTTTCCAACATTGGCGTGTTGATAAACGTGTGTGTGTGTGGTGTGTTTTTTATTTTTTATATACCGTATTTATCGGCGTATACCGCGCACACTTTTTTTGCCCTGAAAATCGGGGCAAATCGTGGGTGCGCGGTATACGCCGATACCCGCTTTCCCGCGCCGAGTTTGAATACTGCGCCGACATATACAGAGCGCAGTACACTCGTGTATTGTCGGACAGTCTCGGCTCCTCCCGTGCTGACGTCCTGGACGTAAAGGACGTCAGCGCGAGAGTAGCCGAGCATTGCCGACAAGACACGAGTGTACTGCGCTCTGTATATGTCGGCGCGGGGAGGACGCCGCAGAAGGACGCTGGACCCGATGAAGAGGACACCCGAAGCCGCAGAAGGACGCCGGACCCGACGCAAGACACCAAAACTGTAAGTACACAAAAACTTTTTTTCCACAGGAATTTTGGGCAACTTTAGGGTAGGGTTGCCACCTCATCCCTTTAAAACAGAACACATGAATTACACAGGTTCTGTGGCTGATTTAATGCAGGTAAGGCACCAAATGAGTCTAATTACCACCTTAATTGGCCACAGAACCTGTGTAATTCATATGTGTTCTGTTTTAAAGGGATGAGGTGGCAACCCTACTAAATACGGTATTCCACTACTTCCTGGTTTCTGGCCTAGGAAAATGATGTCCAAAATTACCTCAAAAGAAAATGGGCAATGAAATAGATTGAATGAATGAATATGTATATGTATATTATTTATTTATTTTTTCAGTTTATTTCTTTGCCCACAAAATCCCATTTTCTTTTTGAGGTTTTTTTTTTTTTTTTTTTTTTTTTTTTTTTTTTCTGATTCATTAGGGATGGTGACAATGTACATTAGTAATACATTTTCAGAAAAATGTATGTCCTACATCCCCAGGATTCTTCAGGAGGGATTTTCTCCGCTAAGCACCCCATTCTGCCTGCATGCCTGAGCTAAGGGCAGATGATTCCAGGAAGTAAGTGCTACATGAATCTGCCCCTACTCAAGATGGCCAGAAATGCTAAAGGATGTTTTTTTTTCAAAGTATTTTCTAAGGAAAACATGTCATGTCGGGACGTGGATGGATGGGTGATTTTGCTTTGACTATTAAAAATGAATCGACGTTTTTTGTTTGTGGTGCTCGGATGGATGCATTGTAGTTAAGTATTGCTTAACTGCAGTAAAATTGCCTTGTCAGCTAAGACTGTATGGTGTGTAAATCTCAAAATTGCGTTTTTTGTTATTAAGTACTGCTCGATTTTGTTCTCATAGCCATTTAGTAATGTGCATTTAAAATGGGACTTTGAAAAAAAAAATGTTCATGTTTTTCAGCCTTGGAGGGGGGGGGGGGGGTGGGGTGTTTCGAAATAATGGCAATGATCACATTTTTTATGTATTGTGAGCTCTTATGGGGAATATGCAAAATAGACATCTGCTTATTGACTGTGTATTCAAGTTGTTGTTCAAATCCTGTGTTCCTAATTAGAAATTCCAGTTCTATATTCAGATCTTGTTTTTCCTGGCTTTCGCAAACTCCCCCCCCCCCCCCCCTTTCTGCTTTAATGTCCCTATTGCACTGAGGGATTCTACAGCCGTGGACAAAAGTTTTGAGAATTACACAAATTTATTTACAAAGTCTGTTGCCTCAGTTTTTATGATAACATTCTGGAGCATATGCAAGTTATGAAGAGTGATCAGATGAACATTTCCACTGTATCTGTGAAGAAGGCTTCAGGGCTCCCAAGAAAGTTCAGCAAGCACCAGGATCATCGCCTACCGGCTGCGGGATCGGGGCATCGCCAGTGCAGAGCTTGCTCAGGAATGGCAGCAGGCAGGTGTAAGTGCATCTGCACGCACCGTGAGGAGATGACTTTTGGAGGATGGCCTGGTGTCGAAGGGCAGCAAAGAAGCCACTTCTCACCATGAAAAACATCAAGGACAGACTGATATTCTGCAAAAAGTATAAGGTTTGGATTTCTGAGGACTGTGGGTAAAGCCAAATGGATGGAAATGATCACACTCTCCGGGATAAGCTTGTGTAATTGTTGGGCAGCACATGTGTAGAGGCATAGAATGGGATGCTTATGAGCCGACGTCCCAGAACGAGTGAGCTGTAATTGCAGGAGAGAATTTTCAGAAATCAGAACCATCTGAGTCCCAGCCAGGGCATAAAGGTACAAAACTGCAGGGCAGCAAAAGCATCTTCAAACTTCTTTTGGCCCAGAATCCAATGCATCAGAAAGGCACCGGTAATATCACAATTCCTTTCGGCGGGGCTAGGCCTCAAACTTGTTCTTATTGCTGTCTGTGCCTTCGGTTGGCTTCACAGCTATTTAATTTTGCACTACAGAACGTGTTCCATAGGAAACCATGTTAAATAGTGGAAGTATGCAGTGGAAAAAGCACCAAAAAAAATGCATAGATGTGAATTAAGCCTTAGGCTCCATTCACATCTCTGCGACAAGCAACGCCGCGTACGCGGTGTATTTTGCCGCGGATAGTGTATCTTCTTCTTTTTATTTATTTATTTTTCTTTTCACAAATTCTTCCCATTGCTGTCAATGGGCGAACGCCAATGTCGCCTGGAAAAAAAGGGTCCGGGACTTTTTTTTCAGGCGTACGGCGTCTGAGATGTGAACCATCTCCATAGACAGCAATGGGAATTTCCCCCTCTAGTGGCACAAGCGTCGGGCGTTTTGTCGCCTAGATGTGAATGGAGACTTACTGTCCCAAGGATGACCACAATTTGGCATTTGGGCGTCACAGTAGGGCTGGGGAAAAAGTTGATTTGAATCGAGTTGCGAGGTCAAATCGATTCAGATTTTGACCAAATCTATATTTTTTTTTTCATTCGGACAGACGCTCTGCGGACTAAGCCTAGTCTGCGCCCTTTTCCCAGGATCGTGGCGAGCTGTGGGCAGGATTTTTTTTAGGCGAGGCCGTGGCTTCGGCCTAGTCCGCGGTCTTTTCCCAGGATCGCAGCAGACTAGGCCGAAGCCGCGACCTCGCCTAAAAACTCCTGCCTGCAGCTCCTTAGGACCGGCACTCTGTCCTTCAGGAAACAAACTTGATTCGAATCGTGAATCAAGGGTGTGTTTATTTTTATTTATTTATTTATTTATATCGCAGATTTTTGGGGGCCAAAATCGCCCAGCTCTACGCGTCGCAGCAAAGAAAATATCATATAATCCCAATAGAAAACTGAATGTATAAATGTGTGAAATTCTGAGACCATTTTTATTTACCCTCCATTATGTAGACATCCAAAAGTCCTGAGACTTCTGGTGGGTGCCGCCATCTTGGATGTGATATTGACGGTCTAAACAGACTAGCAGCGGTGACTCAGTGATGCTCAGTTGTATTTCCTCTTCCCTCTATTCCCTGATGCTACATAAAGTCTGTATACTTGTGTATCTGCGATGGCCAATTTGAGGCACTGCTGCCACTGACTGCTGGTCTCGGGAGATCTGGAGTGGAATTTCAGTCATGTTGCTGCTCAGTGTTCTCCTTGCTGGAGGCCCTGACATGGAAAAACCCATCTCTGTACAAATAAGGCATGGTAAATCACTAATGAGAAAATGATCAGCTGTAGGGAGCTCATGGGTTATACTGGTCATTTGACCTCTGCTGGCCTCCCTTTTTATTTTTTTTTATATATTTTATTTTTTTGGGCACATCATCCACTTTTTTTTTTTTTTTATATATTAATTGATCCTCCACTCTCCTGGCAGAAGGGACCTTCTCATGTTCTAGCAGTTTTCTGTTCCGCTGTGTAATCCACGTCTAGTGAGAGGCTATGGTCTCTACATCAGTCTTGATGATGTCAGAGAACCTTAGTCTAGACCAGAGGTGGGCAAACTGCGGGCCGTATACGGCCCGGCGGACCTTTTAAATGCGGCCCCCGGGCGGATCGCTAGAAATCTGAATTTGAAGTCTGAATTTGCAGCCAAAAGAATTGCTCTTTCCCGCCCCCCGCTGGTGCAGCCGAAGAAACCCGTGGGTGTTAGCCGCGCCTCCTTTCCCGCCCCCCGCTGATTCAGCCGAAGAAGCCATTGGAGCTGGCCACGCTTCCTTTGCCGCCCCACGCTGACGGCATTCCCAGCCGCCCGCCACCACGTGGAGTGAGTGTCCCCGAATTCAAAAAAGTCCCCCAATTCCCGCCAAGTAATGACCCGGTCCCGACTCCTCACCTCACACTGTGCACACTGCACAGGCTGCTGTAGGAGACCCGAGACGGCCGAGGACTGCAGGCAGCAAAACACTGACAGGACAGAGATTTCATCATCATCATCATCATCAGGTACTTGCTTGTGGGGATGCTGGCAGCAATTTATGGCACACTGACAGCAATTGATGGCACACTGGTGGCACACTGGCACCAATTGATGGCACACTGGCAGCAATTGATGGCACACTGGTGGCACACTGGCAGCAATTGATGGCACACTGGCAGCAATTGATGGCACACTGGCGGCACACTGGCGGCACACTGGCAGCAATTGATGGCACACTGGCAGCAATTGATGGCACACTGGCAGCAATTGATGGCACACTGGCAGCAATTGATGGCACACTGGTTTATGTATGTCTTAGTGATTGATTAACATCACCACTTCATTGATTTGAAATGGATACCCTTATTTTTTGTATGATTTTTGCTTTTGCTCATCACTGCCACACGCATGCAGCCATGCATTGCACGTGTGTGGCAGTAATGAGCAAAACTAAAAATCATACAAAAAAAAAAGCTATCAATGAAGTTGTGATGTGAATCAATCACTAAGACAATAAGACATACATAAACCATAATTTATGACACGGCATACATTGTCGTTTGGCAGGACTTTATGGGGACAATGTCTGCAGTCTCTGATCCTCTCTAGTATCATGTCCGCAGTCTCTGATCCTCTCTGGAAATTTTCACTAATATGAGTCACAAATAGTGAAAAATGTTCATTGTTTTGGGAAATTTTGTTTAATAAATTAAATTTTTTTTTCTTGTAAGGCAACCTCACTTTTTTTATTGTTTAACTATAACAAGTACTCATACCAGTTGTCCAACAATGAGATTTACTGATTTTTATAAAGAAATACAATTGATTTTATGCAGTATTGAGTTTAGCCTTTTGGCCCGGCCCTCCAAAATATTTTTAGTTTCTCATGTGGCCCCATCGAAAAAATAATTGCCCACCCCTGGTCTAGACTGTTGGCGTACAGGGGAGAAGAGGCTGGTGTAGCAGCGCAGAGGAGCCTGTAGGAGTGGAGGATCAGGTAAGTCGTTTTTCTAAGTCCCACAGACATAAACCAGTATTCAACCCTTGCAGTTCAAGCATCGCTCCACTACAAGTAGGGTTTTTCTCTTTCCCTGGAATTCAGCCCTAAAGGCCAGTAATATTTTCCATTTTTTATTTTTGTGTGTTTTTTTTTTTTTTTTGTTTTTATATTGGGTACGCAAGACCTGACATACAGTAGATTAACATGATCTCAGTCAGCTGGTTGACTGTCCATCCATGCAGATGCACATTGTTAGGTAATTTCAGCTTGCTTGCTCCAGATTTAGCTGAAGTTTGCATCAATGGAAACCACTCGGGAAGAAAACAATGATATTATTTCTCATGATAAATCTGCTCTTTGTGTGTATTTAATTCAAGAGATTAAAACTGAAAATGCATGCTGAAACCTCACACCGGCAGACTTCTATCCTGTTTGTTTGGGGGGAATCTCCAGATGTTCAGATGGTTCAGTGTTTAATCTTGGCTTTGTTTAGTTGCCAGCCACGGATGCGATCTGCTCCTGTCGCACGGCGGAGGAACACCTGTCAATTGCTGGTGTCAGCGGTTTAAGCAGAAACTTCACAAAGTAGTTTTAAAATACAGACATCCTGTGAATGTTGTCAGACTAGCTGGTAATGAAATGCAGTTTCAGGAAGCTACGGTATTTGTGTAGTTACTGCAAGGGCATAGGTTGGGGGGATGTAACAAGTTTATTGAACCACTTAAAAGCAATTTAATGGGGTTTTTTAATTATTATTATTTTTTATATATATATATATATATATATATATATATATATATATATATATATATAATCATACTTCCCTAGGTGGATACAGCATCGATCCATTGTTGCATCTGTTCCTTAAACACTGATAACTGAGTGATTCAACACTGCCTATTGCTTTGTTCTCTCTGCTCTACCAAGACCGGCTTGGGCTTTCAGTGGATCCCAACTTTGTCGCAATCTTGCCCAAGCCTGGACCGACTTTGTGATGTCGGCTGACAGCGGGCTTCAGCCTACTGTCTGCAAAAAATGGGTCACTGGAGTACAGAACAAACCACATCCCTGTGATCCACAGGAAAAGTACAGCCAAAACAAGCACGGCTGTCCCGACGGATGGGACAGCCGTGTGACGTCATCACAATCCACCGCTCAGACGTGGCTGTGTGTGTGTGTGTGTGTGTGTGTGTGTATACAACAAAGGCTATCTTCCTAGCACTGGGGTCAGTGCTTCTCTTTTGAGTTGTGTTCCCCTTTCTTTTCTTTATTTTTTTTCTTTTTTTAAAAAAAAAGATCATTTTTGAATAAGCAGAGAGCACTATGTATATTTAATTGCATTTTGCATGAACCACGCTGTTGCCAAACATACGAGAGGGACACCTCACCAATACAAGCAATGAGCGGGAAAAGATTGTAATAGCTTGGAGGCAGGATCCATCTCTTATGTGGGGAAAGCGCATCTGACCTCCTGTTCATTCAGAGGTGCAATAATTGAGGTGAGCGGCCTATACTAATGGTGATGGAGACGCTACAGTGGATGCACAATTGATTTACATCTAACGGCACCCTGATCACTACTGAGGAAACTTTCCCTGTCCAGTGGTGTGTTTTTTTTTTTTTTTTTTTTCTCGGTCTTGGATTTTGTACCATTTGAAAATGGGACATCTTGTGGTTTTCTTCATGCATTTTGGAATTTTATGTATGCTGAACCATTGGACATTACCCATATGAATTTAAATGTATGTTAAATTTTTTAGCGCTGCACTATTTTATTTATTCTACAGTATAACAATGATCGACTTCTAAATGGTCACACACTGACTGGAAGCCCTTTTGTGGACTATGTCTTTCCTCGCAGCATGCACAGCCGGTGGCCTCGGTCTTTATCTCACTGCTGGATACACTCAGGCATTTGAGTGACAGTGGCGTCATTTGCGGAGTACCGAGACTGAGTAATGATCATTACAAATACACTGCTCTAAATTTAGATACAGCATTGCAAAATGAAAAAGTAGCCAGCTATAACCTTGGTTTACTAAGAGGCAATATTCTACCTATCGATCGATATTTTAAATCTGCATATAGACGGTCACATGACTGTTTGTGTTCTTCAAGTACAGTACTGTAATTCTAAAACCACACTTGTCCATTTAGTGATAAAGTGTGTGTGTGTGTGTGTCATGAGGGAACAAAGTGCTTCCATACAGGGGTATTGCGGCATGGGTTTCTAAAAGCAAAGCCATAGTCAGCTTAAAGGGGTTGTAAAAGTTTTTTCACCTTAATGCATTAAGGTGAAAAAGCATCCGACAATACCGCCCCCCCCCCCCCGTTTTACTTACCTGACCCCTCGAAAGTCCCACACTCGCCCCCAACATCTTCTTCACTGCTCAGCCTGGCCGTTGATTGGTTACAGTGGATGGATTGAAAGCAGCGCAGCCATTGGCTCGCTCTGCTGTCAATCACAGCCAATGGCACGGTGGGGGCGGGGCCGAGTGATACAGTCGGTGGCCATAGCCGCGCACTGTATCGCGGGAGCACGATGCAAGCTCGCTGGCATGAAGGTGTTGAGTCCTTTTGGGAGGAGCCGAGACAGCCGCGGAGGGACCCCAGAAGACCTGGTTCGGGGCCACTGTGCAAAACGAGTTGCACAGTGGAGGTAAGTATGACATGTTTGTTATTTAAAAAAAATAAAAAAAAATTCTTTAGTGATCCTTTTTGAAGCAGTAGTAAATGTCACTGCGGAGTGACGTCATTGCGGCTTCAGCCACTCACCACACCAGAGCCCGTAAGCAAGATCGGGGGAAGATGTCGAACCTCTCAGCGTGCCACTGGAAGGGCTTTGTTCTAAGGTAAGCATTTCATAATGTGCTAGTATGCGATACATTCTAGCACACTATGCCATTTTCTTGTCTTGCAGGTTTTTTCTTAATTCTGCAGCGGTTTACTACCGCTTTAAATATTAAAAAATAAATATAGACCCCTCAGAATCCACTTCAGATCAACATTGTACAGCAATATTTTAGCATGTTTTTTTTTTTTTTTTTTTAGGCTTGGTTCACACTGGTGCGATGCCGGAATCACGCGATTCCTGTGCAGGTTTTCACATCGCATCAGACTTTCAGGCTGTTCACACGGACCTCTGCGAACCGCTACGAGTGTCCATATAAAATTAATGAGGCCACCAAATCGGTTTGCAGAATGCAGCGTGAACTGTGGAATCGGATTGCATGGGTCTGAACACTCCATGTGATCCGATTCCAGGGCGGCTCAAAAAAAGGGGCTCTGAATCATTTTGGTGCAAATGCGATTTTCAGTCATACAAATTTAATGGCTGAATTTGCATCGCACAGACAACTCGTGTGATGTGCACAGAAATGCGGTGCGAATCATATGAGATGCCTGGCATCGCATACGTTTATCGCATAAATGTATAATATTAATGATGATGATAATAATTTAATAATGATAATACTACAAATATTAAGTGTAAACACAGCCCTAGAGTAGATCTTTTATCTTTTATTTTTTCATTCCCTGCCCTACCTTGAAATATGAAAAGTATAAGTAAAATATCTGCAATTCTAATCAAGCATAGGCCCCCTTATGACCCACCTGTTAAAAACTGTATACTGCTATGAACTTTGGAGGCATTTTGTATAATGGTAAAAAATGTGTAATATAATATTCAGGTAGAGTGTGGGTATAAAACATGTAAAGCGGTGTCATTCTTTCCACTTACTGAACATTGGTTTGTGTTACAGGAAATTTACATTTTGTTAGAGGAAGTTAAAAATGCAACCCAAGAACGGAACAAAACACATGTTGGTGCTTTCACTTAAGTGATTGTAAAGTCTTGTTTTTGTCCTATAAATATAACACTATTATAGTTACCTGCTCTTTTGAAGTGGATTTGCACAGAGCAACTCAGTTCCTCCTCTTCTTGGGTCCCTCTTTAGTGCTCCTGGCCTCTCCCTCCTGTTCAGTGCCCCCTACAGCAAGCGGCTTGCTATGGGGGCATCGAGCCGAGTCACAGCTCCCTGTGTCCATTCAGACTTGGAGCCCCACCCCATCTCCTGATTGGCTACTGTTAAAGTCAGCTAGCCAATGGCTCCGGTGCTGTGTCTCAGCCAATCAGGAGGGAGAATCTGGAACAGCTGAGACACTCATGGACATTGCTGGATAGAAAGGGACCTCAGGTAAGTGTGTGTGGGGTGGGCTGCTGCACACTGTCTTAAGGCTTATCTTCATGTGTTAAGATAAAAAACCATCTGACTTTACAACCTCCTTTTTTTTTTTTTTTTTTTTTTTTAAAGCAATATTGAACCCAAAAACAAAGATGTATTCTGTTGCACCTTACCAGTTCTTAGAAGTACTGTAACCACCAAACATTCTATATATATATATATATATATATATATATATATATATAATCATATTTATTGCGGTATAACGCGCTCCCGCGTATGCCACGCACCCCTAAAGTTGCCCTCAAACCTGTGGAAGAATTTTTTTTTACAGTTTTGGTGTCTTGCGTGGCGGTTTTGTCGGGTCCGGCGTCCTTCTGCGGCTTCGGCTGTCCTCTTCGTCGGGTCCGGCGTCCTCCCGGTCGTTTCCCGCGCCGAGTTTGAATACTGCGCCGACATATACAGAGCGCAGTACACTCGTGTATTGTCGGCAATGCTCGGCAACTTTCGCGCTGATGTCCTGTACGTCCAGGACGTGAGTGCGGAAGGAGCCGAGACTGCCCGATTATACCCGAGTGTACTGCGCTCGGTATATGTCGGTGCAGTATTCAAAACTTGGCGCGGGTATCGGCGTATACCGCGCACCCACGATTTTGCCCTGATTTTCAGGGCAAAAAAGTGCGCGGTATACGCCGATAAATACTGTGTGTGTGTGTGTGTGTGTGTGTGTGTATATTTTACCTAGTCAGCCAGTCTGTTACTTACAGGCTTACCCCACTTTTAAGTACACAATGGGATTTATTTACTATAGCTTGAGAGTGTAAAATCGGGCTCACTTCTGCATAGAAACCAATGAGCTTCCAGGTCATGGTATCAAACCTTGGATGTTTTTTCCGACGGAATTCCACTCAAGCTTGGCTTGCATACACACCGGTCACACAAGTTCTCTGAACTGTCAAGAACGCGGTGACGTACAACACTACGATGAGCCGAGAAAATTAAGTGCAATGCTTCCGAGCATGCGTCAGAATTTTGTGCGTTGAATTGCTACAGACGAACGGAATTCCCGTCTGAAAATTTGAGAACCTGCTCTCAATCTTTTGTTGGCGGAAATCCCGACAGCAAAAGTCCGATGGAGCATACACATGGTCGGAATTTCGGACCAAAAACTCACATTGGACACATTTCCGACCCGTGTGTACGCGGCACAAGTTTTTGTTGGATTGCACGAAAAAAACTGACTGCTCTGTTTGGAGACCCTGTACTAACTAGGCAAGGTTAGTCCTGCGAGCTGCGCTGTTGTGTTCTGAGAGGGGGTCAGTGCACAACCCCCCAGAACACTATGATTAGCGCTCCCGGCCATTGGCTGAGATAGCTGATTGGGAGTCGGTCGGCCCAACATACACACAGGGTGTGTGTATGTTTGGGGGGCCCCCCCCTCCCTGTTTTGGTGTGCAGAAGGGAAGCTGCTTGCACAGGATCTGAGCAGAATGTGGAAGACTGTGTATCTCTGTAGTAGCATTGACTACTACAGTCGTTTTTTCAGTATCCCCAGCAGTCCTTCAGATATGATTCCATAAATTTGCAACTATCATTTTATGCTTTTTTTTTTTTTTCTCTACCGTATTCCATTTATAAGCGACACATTTTTATGAAGGTTATTATACCCTTGGGCATGGATTTATAGGGAATGGCCTCAGTACCCCTGTCAAAGCCCTCCCACCCCACCCAGCCGAAATCTATATGCAGCACCATAGAAAAGTATATGTGTCCTTTGCAGCTCTTGGGTCATACTATGCACCTGCTGCCTTCATACGGCTTGTATCTTCCAACATGTCACTATTGACTTCTGAAACGTTTAGGTAGCGACAGCTGATTACTGTGCGTGTGAGCATGCAATACCATTTTAGGGACAGTGAAGCATTAAAGGTTGTACAACGATTACCTTTAAAGCTGAACACTAGATAGCGGTGTATTTTAGTACACCTTGCCGTTTACGTGAGTATTGCATAGGTCTGCGAAGAACACTATATAGTGAGGATGCTGCCAATCACTAGTGCAAACATTACCACTGAAAGCAAACCTCCTGGCTAGCTGGAGACGGTCATTTTTCTTATGTATTGCTCACTATAATGATGGGCAGTCTCACTGACCAAAGATTGGGACTAGGTGCATCTTTGAACAGGATGGGCCAGATTCAGGTACATTGGCGTATCTTTGTGCCGGCGTAGCGCATCTCATATGCGCTACGCCAACGTAACATTGAGAGGCAAGCTGAGTATTCACAAAGCACTCGCTCCCATATTTGCGCCAGTGTAACGTAAATGGGCTGGCGTAAGCCCGCCTAATTTAAAGTAGACGGGTAGTGGGCGTGATGTATTGAAATTAACCGTGACCCCATGTAAATGAATGGCCGATCGAACGGCGCATGCACCTACGCCCAGCCCCATTCACGTACGACTTGCGTAAACAACGTAAAATACAACGCTGTTCCCGCGCCCATACCTTAACATGACATACCCCTGCTTTATGAGGGGTAAACTTACGCCGGGCGTACACGGCGTAGCTTACTGCGACGGGCACAAGTACGTTCGTGAATCGGCGTGTCTAGGTCATTAACATATTAGACGCGTAAATCAATGGAAGCGCCCCTAGCGGCCAGCGTAAATATGCACCCAAGTTACGACAGCGTAGGAGACTTACGTCGGTCGGATGGAGCCAGAATTCAGGCGTATCTGGTTTCAAGAATACGGCGCATCCTAGAACTTACGCGGCGTATCAACAGATACGTCAGCGTAAGTTCTCTCTGAATCTGGCCCATAAAGTGTATTAAAAAACTATTTTAACTCATTCAATGAATGCAAGCTGAGATAACATGCCTGCATTGATGAAGTCACACAATTTCACAGTAACCATGAGAAGGAATATTCCTTTATCCCATTGTTTTGCTAATCTATGTACACTACAAACTGTATGATTGAATCGCTTCTGATATCGCTGTTTTACTAACCTGACGGCTTATTATTCTAAATGGGGAAACCCTAAATTTGTTTGCAAATATTAAAGATTCTAACTACCAATGAAAAATAAGTCCTTGCATGTAAAGAGCACCTGTCATTTCAAATCCATCGTGGCAGCGCCTGTTGGCGGGCATCCACTCACATGCTGCCGCCACATCCCTCGCCTTGTGTCACTGCCGCATCACCAGCCATCCCATTAAAGTGAATGGAACTGTCGAGGAGCGACTGCAGGACAGATGACAGTTGCTCTTTAAATTATAATTTAAATCGACTTGATTTAAATCAAATCCACCCAGCCCCTAACTAAAATTTAGTAGAACCAATTGCCTTCAGAAGTCACCTAATTGGTAAATGGCGTTCACCTGTGTAATTTATTCGTAGTATAAAATACAGCTGTTTAGTGAAGCCCTCATAGGTTTGTTGGAGAACCTTGGTGAACAGATGAAGACCAAGGAACACACCAGATAGGTCAGGGATAAAGCTGTGGAGAAGTTTAAAGCAGTATTAGGAGATATAAAATCCCAAGCTTTGAACATCTCACTGTTCAATCCATCATCCGAAAATGGAAAGCATATGGCACAACTAGAAACCTACCAAGAAATGGCCGTCCACCTAAACTGACAGGCTGGGCAAGGAGAGCATTAATCAGAGAAGCAGCCAGGAGGCCCATGGTAACTCTGGAGGAGCTGCAGAGATCCACAGCTCAGGTGGGTGAATCTGTCCACAGGACAACTATTAGTCATGCACTCCACAAATCTGCCTTTTTTTCTTTTTTTGTGGCAACATAGCCAAAAAGAAGCCCTGTTTGCAGTTTATGAGAAGCCATGTGGGGGACACAGCAAACATGTGGAAGAATAAAATACATTTTATGTGTGTTTTTTTGTTTTTTTTTTGTAACATGACAAAATGTTGAAAATTTCAAGGGGGTATGCATACTTTTTCAAGGCACTGTAACTTGCATGCATTTTTATTTATTTTTTATTTCCTCCTTGGAGCTTTCTTTTTTAAATTGTCCCTAAATCGTGCTGCTAAACTCCCATTCTCTCTGTGCCCCCTTTTGCTGCCAAAAGGCACAATGGGAATATAGCAGCATGGAAAGGGGACATTTGAAAAGAAGCTCCAAAGAGAAATTGCAGAAAAAAATAAATCGATTCGTGTGTTTATCTAAATTATAAAAATAGATTTTTTTTTTTTATATTATTTATTAATACTTTATTTTTTTTATATATAGTAAGGGGGTTTGCTCGGTAGCGGGGGTGTGTGACCCCCTGGATGGGTTCACTACACACTGAACGATACAGAGAAACAGCCGAAGACGGTTGAAAACAAAGATTTTGGTTTATTCTTCCATCTTGCTGGAAACAAGTGCAAGCATCCAAACAGCATAAACAAAATCAAACATAAAATAAACCCTGGCCACTTGGGGCATCTACCTTCACCACACAGGAACCTATCTATGGAGTCTGGCACAGCCTACTGCTGAGCAGACACTGCTGGTCATACAGCAGAAAAACAAATTGTCTTTTTGATTTTTATCACATAGAAAAATCAACAGCACCTCACCTCTTCAGAAGTATCTCTGTTCACTGCTCTCCTTGACTCAAAAAGCCTCAGGATGCAGCAATCAGTAGTAATCCTCTGGATTACTTATAGAGGCCTTAATTGCCTCATGCTGAAGTTTTCCAACGCCCTTAAATCTTTCTAATTGGTATATTGTCTAAACAAGGCAGAAATGTATCTCGCGTCTGTGACAACACCCACAGATTTACCTAAGTTCCTGTGTATATATATATATATATATATATATATATATATATATATATATATATATATATATATATTCCTTAAATCTGGTTTAGAAAACTTTTTTTTTTTTTGTGCATACCCCCTTTCATGAACAAAACGGCAAACTAATTTCCATGGGCAACACCTACATTTTTCTTTCCATATGCTCTTTAACACTACTGAGTATTTACAGTGTATAAACCCAGATGATGACTCCCTCAAGCAGCTGTGAAATGATGAAAAGAGATCAGACAGCTGTAATTATAGCATAACATAAGATTAGTTGTAGAATGGGATTGAACATATTTACAGTAACCGAGATAACTGAGAGCTGTCGCCTAAAGCAACAATTCAGGCACCGGTGCTCACCATCTGACCGGGGACAACAGTCTTGCATATCTGTTCCCCATAATACCATTCTATAGTTTTTCCAGATGGACGGCGACTATGAATTTTAGAAAAAAAATAAACATTTTTTCCATGGCAATCATACAGATTTTATTCTTCTACCGTGTTTCCTCGAAAAAAAGCCCTAGTCTTCTATAAATTGTTTCAACAAAAGACCCAGTAGGGCTTATTTTCAGGGTAGGGCTTTTCATGTCCTGTCTTCTCTCCCCATTTCCCTCCCTGCCTGTTAAAAATCCCCAGTGGAACGGAGTTAAAAGTGCCTGTAAACTCATAAAATACACTGCATTACAGCCCTATACAATGTCAAGTGTGCAGATACCTTCCTTGGCGTTTCCGTGACCCGCCTGATCGGTCTTCCACGCTCCGAGCACTGTAGAGGGAGGGGGGCCCGAGATCCCCTGCTGGCAGAAGAGGAGAGCAGCGGGGATCAGCTGAGCGGCGCCACAATGAAGGTATTTACCACAGAAACATACACAGTCTAAACCACACAACCCTTCCCAGCTAGGGCTTATTTTCGAGGTAGGGCTTATATTGCAGCCCTCCCTGAAAATCACAGTAGGGCTTATTTCTGGGGTAGGTCTCATTTTTTGGGAAACACGGTATAGGCAGATTGGAAAAATTCTAGAAGTAGTAGTAGTAACTTCCATTTCCTCACGTTTTTTAAGTGTATCTATAGCCGAAACTTTATTTGTTAGAAACCCATGTTGGGCTTTACTGCTATTTTCAATGCTGGGGACAATGGTTACCAGAAAAGAAATGAGTGAAAATCTGCAACTGGGAAATGGGCAACAATGAAAAGCTGACTTCCAGCTTTCCCCTATTTAACGTAAAAACATTTTTCACTTCAGTCTGCCATTGCCAATCTTCCTCCTGTCGGACAAGTAAGTAGGGTGAAATCCGGAGTCCCAGACAGCAGGAAGACCAGGTTCTTGTCTTTCTCCACTCTTTTTGAAACTAAGGGCCAGATCCACATACAAATGGACAGGCGCAGCGTATCAGAGATGCACTACGCCGCCGTATCTTACCTGGCTTTAAGTCGAATCCAGGAAGATTTTGCGCCGTAAGTTACGGAGGCGTACTGTATTTCTGGAGGCGGAAATCATATCGGCGATTAGGGGTCGTGATTCATTTAAATGAAGCACGTCCCCGCGCCGATTAAACTGCGCATTCGCTCCGTTTCATAATTTCCCGCCGTGCTTTGCGCGAAATGACGTCGCAACAACGTCATTTTTTGAACTTAGACGTGAGTTACGTCCATCCCTATTCACGGACATCTTGCGCAAAAAAAAAATATCAAATTTCGACGCGGGAACGACGGCCATTTTAACATGGCAAGTCTGTCTATACGCCGGATAATACTAGCTTTAACTATACGCCGGAAAAAGCCGACTAGCGACGACGTAAGAATGCGACGGCCGCGCGTACCTTCGTGGATCGACGGAAAAAGCTAATTCGCATACCCGACGCGGAAAACGACGCAAACTCCACCCAGCGGGCGCCGAAGTATTGCACCTACGATCCGAAGGCGTACGAAGTCGTACGCCTGTCGGATCTAACCCAGAACCTGTCGTATCTTGGTTTGAGGATTCAAACTAAAGATACGACGCGGGTAATTTGGAAGTAAGCCGGCGTATCAGTAGATACACCGGCGTACTAGCTATGTGGATCTGGCCCAAAGAGTCTTGGCTGTAGATGTAAGTAACTGTGCCAAGACATGGCTATAATGATGTGTTTTAAAACCCAAAACATTAATTAAAGGAGTTGACCCTCATGATGTTTCACCTTAATGTATCCTATGACACTGTTTGGGCTCCTTTTCAGTACCAACTGAGCATTGTTTAAATGGCACGGCCTACCTGAGTATTGTTGCTGACCATGTCCATCCCCTTATGACTACAGGGTACCCATCTTCTGATGGCTCCTTCCAGCAGGATAATGCACCATGTCACAAAGCTCAAGTCATCTCAAACTGGTTTCTTGAACATGACAATGAGTTCACTGTACTCCAATGACCTCCAGTCACCAGACCTCAATCCAACAGAGCGCCTTTGGGATGTGTGGGGAAAGGGAGATTTGCATCAAGGATGCGCAGCCGACAAATCTGCAGCAACTGCGTGATGCTATCATGTCAGTATGGACCCACATCTCTGAGGAATGTTTCCAACACCTTTGTTGAATCTGTGCCATGAAGGATTAAAGGGGAATAAATCCCTGATGGGTCTTACTTTCTCTTTATTCCCCCAGCAAAGTAACAGCACAATGGGCTAGTATGTCCTCAGCTTGCTCGGCCGTTCTCTGCTTAATTCAATGATGACGGCACTCCGTAAGCGGGAGCAGTTACGTGTTTCAGGGCTCTGTCCCTTTTGTTAAACTATAGGGAACCCGCCACTTGCCTGCCGATCTTTACCATTTGATGAGTCCTCCATGGATGACATGCGGATTCTTCCTCTACTATATGTGAGTGATCTATAGTGTGTGTGTGTGTGTGTGTGTGTGTGTGTGTGTGTGTGTGTGTGTGTATGACTTGCGAGCAAACCCTGAGTCATATATGCAAGTATCACACTCCCACTATAAATGTGCAAATAAACTCCAAACAAATAATGCTGCACTAGTGATAATAAATGTATCCACTCAGAGCCGGTTCACACAGGGGCGACTCGTCGGGTGACTCGGCCACATATGTAAATGGTTATCCTTGGAAAACATGGAACGACTTATTATGCAACTTTGATGTCCAAAGTCGCATGACAAGTGTGAATGGAGCCTGATGCGTACACACGATCATTTTTCAGCATGTCTAAAAAAACAAAGTTTTCCAAACTTTATCATTAAAACGACGTTGCCTACACACAATCGTTTTTAAAAAATGATCTAGCACAACGCGGTGACGTACGACGGCACTTTAAAGGGGAAGTTCCATTCGCTTTTGGGCTGCTTTTAGCCAATTCCATGTTGGTAAAAGACTATTCGCGCTTTTTTTGTCTGTTACAGCGTGATGAATGTGCTTTTACTCCATTATGAACGGTAGTTTTACCAGAACGAGCGCTCCCGTCTTATAACTTGCTTCTGAGCATGCGCAGGTTTTTTCAATGTTTTAGCCCACACATGATCGTGTTTTTCGGGTTGTAAAAAAAAAAAAAAAACGACATTGTTTAAAACGACGTTAAAAAATGCAGCATGTTCGAATATTTTTTTTTTTTTTGTCGTTTTTCAGAACCTGAAAAATGATGTGAAGCCCACACACGATCATTTTAAATTGCGTTTTTGAAAAACTACGTTTTTCATGCTGAAAAATGATCGTGTATACGCGGCATTATTGTCAAAGTTTAATTGAGCAAGCTGAATTTAGAAGCAGATTGATTACTATGCAGAGCTGCACCAGATTCTGAGGGCACCAGTTTTGGTAAATCTCCCCCCTCTGTGCCCTGCATTGATCTATGCTGCTCAATGAACATTGCGTTAACAAACCCTAATGCCTCGTACACACTGCCGGACTTTGGGGGGGGGGGGGGGGTAAGTCCGACAGGCTTTTCGCGGAACGTCCGGCCGTGTGTAGCCTCCATCGGACTTTTTTTTTGTCAGAAGTCCGACAGACCTTAGAGAACCTGTTCTCTTTTTGTCAGACGGGGCCATAGCGGACGTTTGCACTGTCAAAAGTCCGACCGTGTGTACGAGGCATAAGTCTAACTTTTTGTTCCTTTTTTTAACAATGGGTCATGTTTACACACTTTAACAAATGACTCAGACTATAGATTCCCTTTAAAGTATAGGAAAGGTTTTTTTTTTTTTGTAACATTACATTTTCAGTTCTGGGAGTTTCATTTTTGCCATTTAAAAGATTATCTTGTCTTTCCTGGCTCCTATTTTGGAATTCTCAATGGCTGAAAGCTGGCCATATCCCTTGAATCTTCAGTAGCGTGTGTGATGCAGAATGTGTGCCTGCCCTCTGCTTTCATTGGATGAAGATTCCAAGTGTAACAGCACCATCATAAAGCAGTCACGTACTCTGCTTCACAGTCCTACCCGGGCTGGATTGCATTACACAGCTTCAAGCCAAGGACATGCTCCACACTTAGGAAACCAGCATGGATCGAAGCCGCCCTCGTAAGGATATGATCTCCGTAAGGCTTGGTGCTTTTTTTTTTTTCCCTTTCTAAAAGCTAAGAAATTGTGATTGCAGGGCATGCTTGCCCAAAGATGGCATCCTCTGCTTCTGATTGCAGTCACTCCTATGTTGCTTTGTAGAGTATTATCATACATGGTACTTTTTCCTTTTAAAAATATTGCTTATTTTCTTTTACTTGGAAAAATTTTGTGTGGGTTTTTATTTATTTTTTTATAATTTTTTTATTTTTTTTTGGTTTGACAGACAAAGGGTATTTGTGACGTATTTTTATGTGCTGTAAGACTAGTTAAACAAGTTTGCTATCCAGCTCTGCCTTGAGGCTTAAATCCCGCAGCTAGAAGTGTTCTTTACGATAACTGTCATTATATTCAGCGGCTCTGATTGGCTGCCTTTGCTAAAAAGAACAGTTGTAATGAATTGATTCCCATTCAAAAACAACAGACCGATTTTGCCGGTAGCGTCTCGGGATGTTCTTCAGCATTCTTTTCAAACTGACACAGGCAAATAAAAAGTGCAAGAAAATGCCCCTGATCCGCTTTAGGTTTAAGCTAAGCTGATTCTGTGCTTCAAGGTAATCAGTTTACAGCTAAACGTCTGTTTGTTTTTACCAAGTGCGAGATGCTGGCGACTTCCCCATTTGATGTTTTCTTCATGCAAATGTTTAATTTGATACCACGATAGCATGTTTTTATTGGTGCCGGCTTTTTCTTTTTCTTTTTTTAACTGTCGCATGAATTACGATTTTGCTGATGGAATATTTTGCAGGTGGTTGTCTGGCAGTAGTGCTGTGCTTGTGTCTGGGGGAAGTCTGGTACGTGCGTCAGAAAGATAAATAAATGGAAGTTCAAGGAACTCCTTGGTGTTCACATATGCCCCATTCTAAAATATTCCCTGCCTGTTTTGTACGAGTGACTGTGACGTTTGTAT
The DNA here is from genome assembly GCF_905171775.1 of Rana temporaria. Classification (NCBI taxonomy): domain Eukaryota; kingdom Metazoa; phylum Chordata; class Amphibia; order Anura; family Ranidae; genus Rana; species Rana temporaria. Next base: position 113,767,105 of record NC_053493.1, on the reverse strand, counting down.
TTTGCTGCTTGATCTAACTTTTTATTTTATTTACAACAAAGCAGGCCATAGAGTCAAAAACCGAACAAGAATTCTTGCCAATCGCCGGGTCGTGTTTTTTGTTTTGCTTCATTCGTCTGCCAGCTACGACACGCGAGTTTTGTACCTCACAAGTGCCTGATCTGGATATTTTTATTATTATTATTATTATTATTATTATTATTATTATTATTATTATTTTGTATAAAAAAAAAATTAAAAACCTTTTGCTTTTCGACAACTCTCTATGGCCGGCCTTAGGGCTTGTTCACACGGGCAGCCAGGGGGCAATAAAAATGGGCAATGAAAGAGGAATAAAGGCGTATTTATTTTTTTCCTACAAATGCGCCCTAGACATCAATGCAGTATTTTCTGCAAATATCACCTTAACCGTGGTAGGTTAAAGAGATATTTCTTGCACCTACAGGTGAGCCTTAATCCGCAAACCCAAAAGGAGGACCGGGTGAAGATGGAAGCGATGACAGCGTGCCGCTGGAGGGCTTTGTTTTCAGGCAAGTCTGTAATAATGCGCTAGTAAGCAATGCATACTAGCACATTATGACTTAAAGTGGTTGTAAAGGCGGAAGGTTGTTTTATCTGAATGCATTCTATCCATTTAAGATAAAAAGCCTTCTGTGTGTAGCAGCCATTCCAAGAACCCCCTAACACTTACCTGAGGTACCTCCATGTCCAGTGATGGCCACGAGTGTCTCAGCTGTCCGATTCTCCCTCTTGATTGGCTGAGACACAGCAGTGGTGACATTGGCTGCTGCTTCTGTCAATCCAAGTCAGTTATCCAAACAGGGGAGAAGGGACAGGACCGTGTTGGGACTCCTTGTCTGAATGGACACATAGAGCTATGACTTGGCTCTGGGGTCCCCATAGCCAGCATCTTGCTGTGGGGGCGCTGAACAGGAGGGAGGGGGCCAGGAGCACAGAAAAGGGACCTGAGAAGAGGAGGATCTGGACTGCTCTGTGCAAATTCGCTGCACAGAGCAGGTACCGTAAGAAAAACATGTTTGTTATTTTTATAGGAAAACATTAGACTTTACAATCAGGTACAATCAGTAACTGCTCAGGGCCCAATTGTTTTTATAATTTTTTGGTGAGGTTTACTACCGCTTTACGCTAGCCATACTTTCATTTAACACTGAGCTTAAAGTACTATATTTTTTTTTTCAATGATCTGACATCATCATTAGGCGCCGAGATTTGAGCATGCTGAGCTGCCGCCCTTTACTTTGCTCAGTGTGGGATGAGGTCACTCCTCTGCACATGTAAAGGAGTTCAGTCTTCTGGTACACAGGATCTGTGCCAGAATGTAATCTGAGCTGTGCTGGCACAAACAGGTGGGTTTATTTTACTGCAGAAAAGACCTGGCATGTTTTTTCTGCAAAAAAAGCCTGCTTTTTAAAAATGAGTCATTGGTTCTGCCTTAAAGGGATTGTAAAGGGGTGTGTGTGTGTGTGTGTGTGTTAATAACACAGGGCTCGCAATTGCGACAATATATTGTGACCTTACGCCCGCCTGTAATTGAGGCCTCAATTACCCGCCGTCGCGGGCCCTCCGCGATCGCGCGGTGGGGGCGCACGGAGACAAGGAACGATGCAGCCATGAAAAAGTAACCATAGAATCTTAAAGCGGTTGTAAACCGCATAAACTTTTTTTTTTTTTTTTTCAAACCTGCAAGGCAAAAGGCATAAACGGCTAGTATGCACCGCATACTGGCTGATTATGAAATACTTACCTCGGAACGAGGTGAAGAACACTTACCTGGTTCACGCCGAGCGAGATGGCCTCTTGCTCTGGCGTGTCTTCCGGGTATCGCCGCTCCAGAGCTGTGATTGGCTGGAGCGGCGATGACGTCACTCCCGCGCGCGGGAGATTTAAATTCGGCAAGGTCCGGCGGCTGCCGGTCCTTTCGCCGTGGATTCCCCCCTGCGCATGCGCCGCGGCGCATTGCGAGGGGAATATCTCCTAAACCGTACAGGTTTAGGAGATATTCTTTATACCTACAGGTAAGCCTTATTATAGGCTTACCTGTAGGTAAAAGTGAAAAAAGTGGGTTTACAACCACTTTAAAAGGTTGTGATACCCTCAAGAACTGGTACAAGCATAAAAAACATAACACAAGGATTTTCTGAAGGTCCCACTGATGTAAGGTGTTGCAACAACGAACTCCGGGCATGGTCCTCAGGAGTAACAAGGGTCCCCCTACCCCCGTCACCCCGATAAGGATCATGCTATGCCAAAGGCGCGGTCCCCCCGCAACCCCCAGGACCCAACCAGGATGTAGGCTGACCAGGTGGGAAAGGGGAAGGAAACAATAGTGTTATCATAGCTATGTGAAGATATTCCCCTCCAGTGCTATGGAATCGGTAGAGCCTAAACAGTCACCTGTGTAGGTTACAAGAATAACATAAACGAAAACAAGGATAGATAGAGAGGAGATAGGGGGGGGAAAGGGAAGAGGAGGGTGGGATAGGGGTAAGGGGACAAGGGGAAGCAGAGTGCCCAGTTACGGGCTTAGTACTGTGTAGCAACTGTGTGGATACCAGCACATTTTTATTTTGTGCAAAAATTCCCCCCTCGAGTCACCTTTTTGCGCCTGATCTCCCAACTTTGGGGACCTGGTACCGGCCAGCCGTAGGTCCCCTGGACCCCAATCTTGGCACACATGTAGCCCCACTCTTCCTCTACAAGTGTGCAAAGTCTTTTGTCTGGGGGGCCTATGGCCGGGGAGCACCGATTTTTTTTTTTTTTTTTTTTTTTTCTTTTTTTTTTTTTTTTTGTTTAAAATTAGGTGCCTCGGCTTATATTCAGGTCGACTTCTTCTACTCGAGTATATACGGTATTTGTTTCCTTCCAAATAAGCTAGCCCTTTGAGTGCTGGCTCTAATATCCGTTTTTTGCAGGGGACTCCTTTTTCCTTGCAGGGTCCCAATAAAGTAGAACTTTATTTTTTTATATATATATATATATAACATAGAGTGGAAAGGAATTAGAACACTTGTCAGTTTAATTGCTGTCCATCCCCCCCCCCCCCCCCCTGTTAAGGAGATTCCCCCTCTAGTCCTGATTACCATTTATCATTGAAAGTAAAAGAGAACCACAAATTTGGGTTTTCTCTCCAGAAAGGTAATAGAGGGGAAACCTTCCAATGACACTAGTTCTAGGGGTCCCCAAGAAATTCCCATTTTTTTTATTTTAAGGTATTTCCTCTCACTTCCTGTTTGGCTATGGGACAGGGAGTGAAGGCAAATCTCCACAATGGGTCATGGATGGCGAAAAAACAAACAAAAAACAGACGGGGTTATAACTAGGGGTGCAACGGATTGCGCCCGATCCGTGATCCGAACGGGTCGACCTGTTCGGTTCGGAACAGAATACGATCCGCGGAACGCACCGCCGCCGCGGCTTCGGCCTAGCTCTGGAGCGGTCGGCCATCTTGGTACACCCGGCGGCGGTGTGCGCTGACGTCATCACCCCTCCCTCTGCTCGTGGATCTTCTATTCTGCAAGAGCGCGCCGCATACTGTCTGCAACCGAGTACAGTGAGACTGAGTACAGTCAGTGAGTTGAATGTTGGCTATATTACAGTGGGAAAATGGCTATTATTTCAGTGTTACTGCAGTGTTTACTAGTGTGGGGGCAATGTTGGACTGGAACAGTGATGGTTATGGCGAGTGGGGGACAATGGTGGACATTACAGTGAGTTGGATGTTGGACTGGCTATTATATTACAGTGATTACTAGTGGGGGCAATGTTAAACTGGCTATTATTACAGTGTTTACTAGTGTGGGGGCAATGTTGGACTGGAACAGTGATGGTGATGACGAGTGGGGGGGCAATAGTGGACATTATAATATAGAGCCATTGGCCCAGCTAGAGCCCAGACTTGAATCCGACTTTTTTTCATAAATCATTCTTTTTATTTTATTTTTTTTGCTGATCCGAAAATGATCCGATCCGTGACTCCTGATCCGAGGATCGATCTGATCCGTGAGTTTTTTAATCCGTTGCACCCCTAGTTATAACCCTTCCGTGCTCTATCCAAAATGACGAAGACAAATGTGTCTAAAGTTCTACTTTAAAGCGGAGTTCCACTCAAAAGTGGAACTTCTGCTTTAAGCACTCCTCCCCCTTTACATGCCACGTTTGGGATGTCATTTTTTTTTGGGGGGGGGGGGGTTGGGGAGAAATGGGGGCTTCGTTAAGAGTGGGACTTCCTGTCCCACTTCCTACTTCCACGTACCGGCCACCTAGGCGACTCCTCTAGGCGATCTCCTGGGACACGTGACGGTCCCAGGAGATCACCTGTCCTCTCCTAGTGCGTGCCTGGCCGTGAAGCCGAAAGCTGTCACGACCAGGTGCCCACAGTGTGAATGGTGGTGCCGGCAGAAAGGGTGGGGGGGAGCAACGCTCCAGGCGGCCGCATCGCTGGACCATGGAGCAGGTAAGTGTCTGTTTATTAAAAGTCAGCAGCTACACTTTTTGTAGTCCAAGGGAGGGGGCGAGCACGACACTCCACACCAGGGAAAAAAAGCCTTGCATTACGGTGTGTAGTTACAGACAGAAGAACAGGAAGTGAGGATTTCTCAGAAGAAATAAGGACATTTAAAAGCAAAATGGAAGAATGAGGTAAGTGAAGGAGGACTGCACTAAGGTAAAGGAAGCTATTTGGGGGAAACATATTTTTTTTTTTTTTTTTTTCCTTTACAACCCCTTTAAGCAAATTTACTGTATATCTGTGTTCGTGTTAAAGGAAATATCACTTTAATAAACTGCAGGTTAAACTTAAATCTATTTCCACATTTCATTAGTGTGTTTGCATCATAACTATGAATTTGTCATCCGTTTTTCTATATGAATTCCAGTAAACTCTTACCAGCTGTTCGCCCTAAAATTTCCTGTTTGGTTTGACCCAGTTCTGCCCCTGTTGCTCATGTACATGTGTGTTATGATTACATGGTTGGGGAAGGACACGTCTGAGACAGTGCGGGTGTGTTCTGACGTCTCAATGCAGACAGTTGTAATGAGTGTTAGTTAGATGAAATTCTAGGTGCATGTGATCATCATCAAATGTTCTGTACTGAAAGCTGCCTGTAGTCCTTTAGGCCCGGTTCACACTGATGTGAGTTCATAACGAATGTGATGCGTCAACTTGTCATGTCATCCATAAAGTCAGTGTTTTCAATGATGGTCCTTCACATACATGTGTTTCGATTCCTCTACGAATGCGATTTAAAAAAAAAAGGGTCTTGTGCGAGTTTACAGTGTTGCGTTGCAAATTTTAGACATCAATGTTAATTGTTCTGGAATCGCATTGATGGTTCACATGTGCGAATTCCACCACACTACTCTCCACAAACACCAGGAAATAAACAGGAAGTTAACACTTTTTTTTTTTTTTTTTTCAAAGCTTTTAGTTTTAAAGACGTTCATTCGCTTTTCTAATCGTTAGTAGGGTCAAATTGGGAGTGGAGATCAGCTGTGTGTGTGTGTGTGTGTGTGTGTTTTTTGTTTTTTCGATCAGCCACGCAAGCAAAGTAGATGACGGAATCCTCCCTTCTGTGTCATTACTGATCCGCCCCGTGTGAAAGGGGCCTTAGTCTTGACTGACCACCTTAAACACACCTTGAAGTTTCTGAGGCCACATGGAAAAATGTGTTATGGCCAGATGAGACTTAAAATGTTGTTTGGCGCCAATTTCTCACCTTATGTGGCTCCCAACTAAGGAGAGGCCGGCCATCCTGTGCCCTACTTTGTCATTGTCTTTAGACATCTGGGATAGACTTTCCAGAACTCACAAATTTAGGTCACCCCATACCCTGTTGGCGCCTTTTTTGCAGAACAAAACTTTCACCCCGGGTCTCACCCCCCAAGCATTTAATTGGTGGACTAATAAAGGTCTTATGCGGATAGCAGATTTGTGCGATCATAAAGGTATGTTGTCCGAGAGGGTCATGATTGACAAATACCATATGCCTCCAACAGAAGGTTTTATAGGTTCACTCAGCTTACCCACTACATACGGACTTTGGCCCGTAAGGGCGACTTATCTACCTCTACACCCATGGAACAATTATGTAGACAGTACGACAAGATTAAAGGCCACATATCTGTTGTATATTCTATATTGTCGTATGTGGCGGCTAAGTTGAGCTATATGGTCCAGTGGGAAACCGATTTGCAGGAAACCATTGAACTAAAAGACTGGTGTGAAATGGCAGAGATGGCTTCCCGATCCCTCATCAATACTTCTATAATAGAAGCCAACTATAAGGTTTTGCTGCGTTGGTACATGGTGCCAGCTAGGCTGGCAACTTTCGTACCAGGAGCTACTCCGTACTGCTTTAGGGGATGTGGTCAGCTTGGTACTATTTATCACATCTGGTGGACATGCCCCAAGGTGAGGAGGTTCTGGATTAGGGTGTACAACTTTATTTACTCCCTCACCCGGATAAACCTGCCCAAGTCGGCGAAGCAGGCGCTGTTGGGAAGTGGGGGGGTCGAGGCCCCTAAATCTGGCAGGCGACTACTGATATTTATTTTTATTTCGGCCAAAAGCACCATTGCCAGAAACTGGAGGTCAGCTGCTCTCCCATTCGAACAGCTTAAGGGCAAATTATCCTGGCTGATGTTAAATGAGAGGTTGTCGGCCCTAACACAAGATAAAATGAATTTTTTTTTCATCAGGTGTGGGATCCTTGGATTGGTTACCTCACTAATGATACCAGTGTGCGTGGGACTTAGTTATAATTTTCAGTTCTGTAGCTTGGAAATGCCGATCCGTGGTTCCTCCCCCCCCCCCTCCTCCCCCTTCGCTTCTTACTTTTCTCTTCTTTTTCTCTTTCCTTTCTAATTCTTTCCTTTATATCTTATTTTCTTTCTTGGACTTCTCTGTCCTTATTGCCTTTGTAAATTGTTATTAACATAACCGGATTCAGCCCATGCAGGGTTTGCTGGCTCCGTCCTCTTTCCTGCCTTATACGCATTGTGCGATCATTGTCGGTCACCGATCGACCCGAAGTTGAGGGAAAGAATTGTTTGTTGCTAGTCTATGTGAGCTCTATTAGATTATGTATTCTATTTTTGTTTTTCTTTTACCAATGTTTTCATGATATTCCAACTAGGAGTTTAGACGTCAGGGCCCTTGATATTGAAATCTCATTTGCTATTATGATTGTACAATGACTAGATACGCTTCTTGTCTGTTAATATCATTCCATCTTTTCTAATAAAAACATTGGAACATAAAAAAAAAAATGTTTGGCCTCAACACCAAACAATATGTCTTGCAGAAATCCAATACAGCTCACCATCCAAATCAGAAATGGCACCATTCCTACAGTAAAGCATGGAGGTGGTAATGTTCTGTTTAACCACTTGCCGGCCGGCTAATGCCGATCTACGTCGGCAGAATGACATGGCTGCGCAAAGCAATGTGCCTGTACGTTTCTTTGCATTTGCCACCGTGCGCACGAGTGCTCTGTGACTGTGCCTGCAGTACCCACGGGCTCTATGTCCGCCGGTGTCCCACAATTGTGTAAACAAGGCATTTCCCTGTTCTGCCTAGTGACAGGACAGTGATCTACTGCTCCATTTCATCGGGAGCAGTGATTACTGCCGTGTCACTTGTAGCCCGGGCCCCCACATTTTAGAATCACTCCCTAGGACACACTTGACCCCTTCCTTGCCCCCTAGTGGTTAACCCTTCCCTGCCAGTGTCATTTACACAGTATTCCATGCGTTTTTTTATAGCGCTGATCGCTGTATAAATGACAATGGTCACAAAATAGTGTCAAAAGTGTCCGATGTGTCCCCCATAATGTTGCGGTCATGATAAAAAAATCGCTGATCGCCGCCATTACTAATAAAAAAAAAAAAAAAAATACCATAACGCTATCCCATATTTTGTAAACGCTATTACTTTTGCGCAAACCAATCAATATACGCTTATTGTCTGCAGGGAATTTCCTTTTTATTTGTTGCCTGTGTTGCAAGAAGTAAATGGAAATCTCCTCAATGGGAGTTGGCAAAAAAATTGATAGGGATTTTAACCCTCCCCTAACTTTATACAAAGCGCAAAAAAGATTTTGGTTTACACTAATATATATATATATATATATATATATATATATATATATAATATATAACACAATTTTGAGGGGACTAGGGTAGAGGGATTATATATATATATATATATATATATATATATATATATATATATATATATATAATCCCTCTACCCTAGTCCCCTCAAAATTGTGTTATTTATATATATATATATATATATATATATATATATATATATATATATATATATATAATATAAATCCCTCTACCCTAGTCCCCTCAAAATTGTGGAGTGTGTATGTGTGTGTGTGTATATGTATGTATATATATGTATATGTATATGTATATGTGTATATATATATATATATATATATATATATATATATATATATATATATATATATATATATATAAATTTTCATTCATTCTTTTTGAATTTATGAACATTAGGGGTTAATTTCTGTAGAACCTAAAAAACATCTCCCAGTCCTTGTATTTCTGGGAATTGTTTCATCATGTAGTCACCTGTTCAGGGACTGTCCGTAGGGTAGACCCACATGACTGGGTATTCCATCAGCATACTTGGACCTTGCACTGTTTGTTTTTTACTTTAGTATTTTGTCTGTTTTCTTGAACAGCAGAATATAAATAACAGTATACATGAACAGACCTGGACAAATGTCACTAAACGGTACTTCTTCCAAATTGAAACACGTAATACATTTTATATACATAATAAAAAAAAAAAACTTGTGTGCTTTGTGCAGTATTTAGTGTACCTGACCAGACTTGCTTCAGATGTATAGCTAGTTTTAGGTTACCGGACAAAATATCCTGAAGCGTGAGAACCGGTATCCAGTTCACAGGCTTGTGTGAAATGTGCTGTGGTCATAAATTCTGGTAGGATAGCATGCTACAATGTTGTGCCTATGTACGGCTAAACTTTTGTCAGTTTTATGTCCTAAAATGCTTCATCTTGTGTTAGTTGGTAAGTTACTTAAAGGACAGCTGTAGCAAAAGTGTGGTTGTCCTTTAAAGTAAATTCTACTACTAAAATCTTAGTTACATGGTTGGTAGGGTTGAATAAAGACAGCTGTGTGTGTAAATCATTTCCCATATCCCCCTATATTGTTTTCACTAAGATGCACGTCCAAGAGTCTTTTAAAACTATACATATTTCCTGCTGTCACCGATTGTGGAAGAGTGTTCCACATCCTTACTGCCCTGACGGTGAAAAAAAAACATGCACAGTTAGACAGTTGAATTTGGCCTGATGTTTGGGTGGTAAGGTGTGAGCCTGGTTATCACGTATACAACTTTATTTATACTAGGGTTGTCCTGATACGATACTAGTATCGGTATCAGGACCGATGCCAAGCATTTGCCCGAGTACCTGTACTCGGGCAAATGCTGCCGATGCTTCCCCAGATACTTGTACAGTCAGCGGTGATCACCGATTTGTATAGATTTAAAAGTAATTTCTCCGCTTCTCTCTTCACTCCCCCCCCCCCCCCCCCCCCGCGGCTTTCAGCTGCTTTAAAATCAACGGTGATCGGTGCTTGTAACTCTCCCACACACGATAACTGCTGACTGTCCCGTGTCCTCCTCCAGCCCCCCTCCGTTTTGCTGCAGTCTCTCTCCCTCCGTGTCCCCCCTTGGTGTTTCCTTCTCCCTCCGTGTCCCCCCTTGGTGTTTCCTTCTCCCTCCGTGTCCCCCCTTGGTGTTTCCTTCTCCCTCCGTGTCCCCCCTTGGTGTTTCCTTCTCCCTCCGTGTCCCCCCTTGGTGTTTCCTTCTCCCTCCGTGTCCCCCCTTGGTGTTTCCTTCTCCCTCCGTGTCCCCCCTTGGTGTTTCCTTCTCCCTCCGTGTCCCCCCCTTGGTGTTTCCTTCTCCCTCCGTGTCCCCCCCTCGGTGTTTCCTTCTCCCTCGGTGTTTCCTTCTCCCTCCGTGTCCCCCCCTCGGTGTTTCTCTCTCCCTCCGTACTCCTCCTCCACCCCCTGGAACTGTCAGGATGGAGAGCGGATGTAGGAGCCGGTAAATCTGGCTCCTTACTGTTCCGAATGTACAGAGTCGGTGATTACTGACTCTGTCCATTCACATAACTGAAACATCGTAAACTGTGTTTACAATGTTTCAGTTTATGAATGAAGAGAAGCGGCAGTCTTCTGTCCATTCATTTTCAGCGCAGCTGAGGCTGCTGAAAAAAGGGACTGGGGAATCTGTGTCCCTAGTCCCTTTCCCTGTCTCAGAGGGGAGATGTCAGAGGTCTGTTAAGACCCCTGATATCTCACCAAAGCCCCCCAACAGGGCTGATTAAAAAATAAGAAAAAAAAATTGCAATAAATAATTAAAAAAAATAAAATGTAAATAATAATTAAAGAAAAAAACACACTGACAATACACTCTGGCCTAAAAAAAATAAATATATATCTCCCTGTAAAAAAAAAATGGTAAAAAAAAAAAACACCACTGTCACGTGACATAAAAAAAAAAAGTATCGGTACTTGTACTCGGTCTCAAAAAAGTGGTATTGGGACAACCCTAATTTATACTTACTGTTTGCTTAAAAACGCATCTCATTCAAAGTCCCAAAAACTCCCCTCTCTTTTAACCAACAGGGATGGAGGCGTATGTTTTTCATATGCCTCATTTAAAGTCCCAATCCTAGTTTTCTTTACACTTCCGGGAGACGGGCCACAGCAAATTCGGCCCCCTCCTTCCTCCGCCGCCGGACCAGTTAGAAAGCTCTTCATGCATGCGCAGTAGCGAACTAACTGAAGCCGAAAGGCTTCACTTCTGGGCAGAGGTGGCTCTAGGCTTTGTGAGGCCTTAGGCAAAACTTGACATGGGGCCCCACTCAAGCCCATGATGGGGAAAAATAATTCAAGGACAAGAGCCTCTTCCCCACAACCCTGGCTGGTGGTTGTGGGGGTTTGTGGGAAGGGGGCTTTTTTGAATCTGGAAGTCCCCTTTAACAAGGCGGCCCCCAGATCCTGCTCTTTAATAACTAAGGGGCGGGGGCCACCTGGTGATGTTACCTGGTGAACCCGAACCTTGAGACGTCATTGACCCAGCATGCCCTCAGTCATTGATGTCACAAGGTGGTGGTGTCACCGATATTCACTGGTTGTCAGGGACGCTGGAGGGCCCCGCTCCTGAGTCAGGGCTCTTAATGCTGCCTGAGCACAGCAGCGTTAAGGTCCCCTGTCACTCAAAACTGGGGTGATGCATTGGGTAAGTTAGGCTAATTGCCTAATTAAAGAGCCGCCTCTGCTTCTGGGTTTCCGTTACCAGGAATGATGGTGGCTGCACCCGACAGCCTATCCGGAGATTGGCTGTGGTGCTGACATTGCGGGCTCCCTGGACAGGGAAGTGTCCATATATTAAAGTCGGCAGCTGCAGGATTTGTAGTTGCTGAATTTGACAGACTGACGGGCAGGGATTTTATAACAAGAGACCGTAGAGTTCATAGATGTTAATGCCCCCCCACATCCCCACCATGTGCCCTGGTGATGTGACTCCCGTGCGCATGTGTGGGAGTGAAGAAACAAAGTAGATATTTGCCAGCACAAAGTGGCATCCAAACAGGTAGTTTTATTGCATAATCACAAGAATGGTGCAACGTTTCAGAGTCACTCAGGGCCCCTTTGTCAGGCATGGCAGTGAAGTCCCCACAGCCCAGCCATTCAAGTGGCTAAAGAGGCCCTACTTCCTCTTTCCTCATCTAGGCAAGGATGGCATTGCTCCCCTGTGTCCACTTCCAATGAAATTTATTGGTGCCAAAAACACTTGATGTTTGTAGCTCAAACGAAGCTCATGTGCTTTTTCATGTTGTAAGCTTTAAGCGACCATACGCTCAGGTGTGAACGGGCACAATGGGAAACCATTGAATTTTGAATGTCGAGCATTTCGAAGCTTCAAGCTGAGCTCTAAGCGGTTCCTTGCCGTTCTGGACAGATGTGCTTCCTTGGGTGTAGACCGATGTGTTCAGAGTTGGATATCTGTGTGAAATGCATGTGCAGAGCGGCCACAGCTGTTGGCATACACCTGTAATCCCAGCCCCAGGAATCCATTGTATGCCCCAAACACCCGTCTTAAAGAGGCCTACAATTCCTGTGACTTTCTGGTATTTCTGTAATGTGCACCCCTCCTAAAATGTTCCAAGCACTAAGAAGTTTGTTCAGTCTGCCAGCTACAACCATGTATTTCACCATCTGTTTTTTACCTTGTTAGCGTCGGTCTGATCACATACTATACTTATCAATCATAGTTGGTTTATATCTTCGTGTGGAGGATTAGATGATGACCCCAAACCTTGGCACACACTGTGAATGGCTTATGGTGTAAAGCTTTACTCAGTCATAGCTGACAGTGTGAGTTTTTCTTTGTCCCTTTTCCTGCCCCCTTGACAACTGTTAAGACTAATAAAAATTGGATATGTATCGCCTTCCAATGAAAAATGGAGATCAGTACGTTCATGAATCTCGCAGTTCTGGAACATAAAACCTAGCAGCTCATATTTGTGTGTAGCCAAAATGTGCTAAATTCACACTTGACTTTGTGTTGGAGACAGCTGGTTATTTTATTAAAGTGGTTGTAACCCTTAACAAGCAGGATACACAGCATAGTGCTTGTGCTCTCATGTGTCCCTCTCTGTTTTAAAAAAAACCTGGTTGATCCTGCCAGTTCCTGTGTCCCCCCTGTCTGTGCTGACCATGATAATCATGGCTGCTGATCCCTGATTACCGTGGTCCGTTTACATGCCTCTATCAGCCCGCTGCTGTCCTCCTCCCTGTCAGCTCAGGAGTCTGTAACGTAACTGGTGCAACATTCTGTAATCTGCTCTGTCATAGGATAATATATATATATGTGTGTGTGTGTGTGTGTGTGTGTGTGTGTGTGGTTTTTTTTTTTTTTTTTTTTTTTTTTATATCTCATTCTGCAAATAAAACTCTTGTTGTCCTAGAACACTCCCTCCCCCACTGTGTCTGTGGGGGGGGAAACCATGGTTCAAGCTGGACTACAAATATGTCCGCTTATCTTCATCTCTATTAACTTGGGGATTAGTAGTTTACAGGAAGATATGGTTTGTGCTTACTCTTCAGCCATCGGCTCCTGTTTCTGTTAATCAGATCCTGTGATGGGGGTGGGTCCGAGCCCTGCTTATCTGGGTCTATGGACACACGCATCGCTGCTTGGGATGGATCCTGCTTGAGTGCCCCCATAAGTGGCTTGCTATGGGGCCACTCATTGAAGAGAAAGCAGGAGCGCTAGAATCGCTTTAACCGTTTGCCGACTGTATATATACAGTGTCAAAGTGGCTCCTCTGCACAGGCTCATGTAACTGTACCAGATGCAGTGGAAGCCAGTCAGTGGGTCGGGCATACGCAATGTCCGCCGGTCGTTCCCGAGAGAGACAGAACGATGGTCTACCTATGTAAACAAGGCAGTTTGCCTTTCTGTGAGAAGGGGAGGTAGTAATCCTGTGTTTCTGCTAAGCAGGAACACAGTTCTCTGCCTTCCCACAGTTTTAAACACTCACCACACAGTTGGTAAGCACTCCCTAGGAACACATTTATCCCTTTGATCGCCTGGTCATGAAGGGGGGTGTAAAACTTCCTATAAAAGTGACGTCAAATATAAACCATATGGCAATTAACCGCTCCATTATATGTATTTTTTTTCTGTGTATTTAGTGGTTTGCCTGGAGATCAGCTTTAAATGCCATCCCATTATTTGCTGCTCCAGAGGCAGGTTCTCTTTAAGATTGGTACACAAACTGCCTAGATTTTTTTTGCATTAGTCTTGCATATCCATACGGAAATGCCTGCCTATATGAATAGTATTGTTAATACTGTAGCCAAGCTATTTTTTTACTGGTGGAAAAAGTCCTGCTTTGATTTTCTATGAATTTTGTTCTAGCCTTAGTGATGGGAATTTTTTGGACGGTGCGTCACTACTCCATACAGTACCGTACTGTGCTGGCAGTCCAAAGTGTTCAGCGCAGAGCCCGCGAGGCAATATTGTTTTTATTTTTACACTTAGAGAACAGATCTCATCTAATCATATGCCAGTTATGAATGGTCTCATTTGTTAAGATAAGCTTGGTGGTTGCCAGTGGTTTATTCTTGGAAGGTCTCCTGCGTTCCTTTTCATTAAGTGAAATATAAAGTAACATCAAGATTTACAAGGGCATGCCTGTCTGTAATGTTATCCTAGTAGACATGCAGCTTCCATGTGAATGGAGTTTTTTTTTTTCTTTGCCTGGATGCTGGCACAGGGGTCACCATTCTGCAAATCTAAAGTGTAAATTAATTGATGCCTGCAAGGTATAACAGATGGGTCATTACAGGTGCAGAAAGACATGTTGGCCTCAAATGTAAAAAAAAAAATGAGCTAGAACATTTACAATGGATTTAGCAATCATGGCATAGAAAGACTAGCAAGCCACAGTAGCCATTTGTATAACCTCAATGAACGACATTACTAGTGTGTGCAAGGCCAGATTTCCATGGCCGTAGGCAAACCCAACCCATGTTTCTTGTGCTCTTGTATACAGTGGGGTGGATTCAGGTAGCAATTACGCCGGCGCTACTAAGCAATTACGCTGCGTATCAACTTTCTGTATTCAGAAAGCTCGATACGCCGACTGTAGCCTAAGATACGACTGGCATAAGGCTCTTATGCCGTCGTATCTTAGGCTGCATTCTGACGCTGGCCGCTAAGTGGCGTTCCCGTAGTTGTCAGCGCAGAGTATGCAAATTGCATACTCACGCGGTTCACAAACGTACGCGCGCCCGACGGTCGTGTTTTACATCGTTTGCGTTCGTCGCTTTCGTCGTAAGGCTGCTCCTGCTATTAGGAGGCGCAGCCAATGGTAATTATAGACGTCGTTCCCGCGTCGCGATTTTCGAAATTTACGCTGTTTGCGTAAGTGGATCGTGAATGGCGCTGGACGCCATTTATGTTCACGTCGAAGCAAATTACGTCTTTGCGACGTCCTGGCGACGTCATTTACCGCAATGCACGTCGGGAAATTTTCCCGACGGAGCATGCGCAGTACGTTCGGCGCGGGAATGCGCCTAACTTAAATGATCCACGCCCCCTACGGGATCATTTAAATTATGCGCGCTTACAACGGCCCCTTTTACGAAACGCCGCCGCAAATTACGGAGCAAATGCTTCGTGAATGAAGCGCTCCCAATTTCCGACAAAAGTTCGATGTGAGCTTTTGGTGAAAACTCCGACTGTGTGTAGGCTCCATCAAACTTTTCGGAATTTCCGACAGCAAACATTTTAGAGCTGGTTCTCAACATGTTCTTGTTGGAAATTCCGATCGTCTGTATGCAATTCTGATGCACGAAAAAACATGCATGCTCGGGAATCATTGAACTTAATTTTTCTCAACTCACTGCGTTCTTGATGGTCGGAATTTTGTGTGACCGTGTGTATGCAAGACAAGTTTGAGCCAAAATTCAGTCGGGGGGGGGGGGGGGGGGGGGATCCACGATCGTGTGTACGCGGAATAAGATGTCTGGATTATAAATTATGATGAAGTGTGGCCGATGGCTATATGGGGGAAAAGGGCCTCTGCCACCCATAGGTGCAGGCTTGCTGTGCGTAATGTAAGAATGCCTGTTATGGCCCATACTTTAACTTCCTTTGAAAAACCTCACTAGAAAATGCACGCTATTTTAAAGTTGGGTGGCTTCTAAGGAACAAAACGGGCATACTTTGCTAAATTAGACCTATTATGTACACTGCATGGTTCTATGGGTTCCCAGGCAATGCTCAAATTCCTTTCCACAAAAGAAAAACATGATCTCAAAGCTAGGTGAATGTATTTGGGTGTATCGCATGCAATCCAAAACCAGTTTTCATTATTTTTGGCCCTTCTGAGAGGATTAGTCTATTCACCAGAGGAAAACTTTGCATTCTTTTACCCTAGACCAGGGGTATCAAACTCCATTTCATTGTGGGCCGCATCATGGTTGTCCTCCAAAGGGCCAGTTCTATCTGTCAAGGTCCGTAAACACGATCGGATTTTCCGACGGTAATTGTGTGATGACACGCTGTTGGGAAATCCGACCGTTTGTACGATCCATCAGACAATTGTCAGATTTTCCGCCAACAAATGTTGGATAGCATGCTTTAAAGTTTTCCAACAACAAATGTGTGTTGTCGGATTATCCAATCGTGTCTTTGGAAAAAAATCCAAAATACAAACCTGCATGCTCAGAAGCAATGCTTACCATAACACAACATTCGCAGAAGTTGCTTAAAGGGTGGTGCTAAAGAGCTAAAAAAAAAAAACACTTAGTTTAGTTTCATGTTTGTTGGCCGACAATTTTTTGTGTGCAAGACAAGATCATGGCCAACGCCATTCGGACAAAAGTCCTACGCTTTTGTCGGTGAAAAATCCGATCGTGTGTACCAGGCTTTAGACGAAACATTTATGCAGATCCCCCCCCCCCCCCTTTTTTTTTTGCTTAAGTTCAGAAACTCAACCAACCAACCCCCAACCCACCGAACTGCATTGAACGGTGGTTGTGGCCAAATGTGCACTTGCAGTGGGAGGATCTTATTCACTTCAAGACCAGACCGAATTCTGCCATTTGTTGTTTACAAGTTAAATCCAGTATTTTCTGCTAGAATTTTTTTTTTTTTTTTTTAGCAGAGACCCTAGAGAATAAAATTGCGGCCGTTGCAACATTTGAGCAGCGGTCTTTCAATCGCAATTTATTTTGGAGGGGGGAAAAAATGCACTTCAATGAATTGTAAGAAAACGAAACGGTAAAGTTAGCCCAATTATTATTTTTTGTATAATGTGAAAGATGTTACAAGTAAGTAGATGCCTAACAGATCACGCTTTAAAATTGTGCACACCTGTGTAATGGCGACAAACTACGGTACTTAAATATCTCCATAGGCGATGCTTTAAAAATGTAACGGTCATCTGTTTAGAGTTCGAGGAGGTCTTCTAGAATTATTGCTCTCGCTCTAACGATTGCAGCGATACCTTACATGTGTGATTTGAACACTGTTGACATTTGCAGGTGTGACTTGTGTATGCATTTTTCATTGGCACGTGAGCACTGAGAAATGGGGTGCTCTAAAATTTTTAGGTGTATTTACAATGTGTTTTAAGGTGCAGTTGTGGTGCATTTTCAATAGAAGTGAGTGGAGACAGTTGCAAAACATTAACGCTTACTAAACTCTGAAGACAGCGCTATTTTTGCCCAGCCGTAAAGCAAAGCAACTCCAATGCTGCAGTGTGAACACCGCCATCCTCTCCCCGTTGTAACAATTTTGTGTGGCTCAAATCGGGAGGGGTTAAAAAAAAGACCCAACCACCTATGGTCAACGCCTGTGTGATGGAGCCCTAATACAAGTAGACCAAACCTGTTGACTTTTTTTCTATATACAAATCAAGAAAATCAAAATGCATGTGCAGAATTTCTTTTTTTATTGATTCCTTAATGGGCATTTTGCTATTTTATTTTTTTATAATCTCATTGATCAGCTGTACTTGCAGAGGGCAATTGAATGTTAATACATAAACCTGAATGTGGGAAGTTTATGCTGACTTGGCGTTGGTAATACATGCTGAGCTTAAAGCGGGGGTTCTCCCTAAATTATTTTTTATTTTTTTTCTAGCATGTCATTCAGCATAGTAGCTACCATAGTAGTGAGCTACAGTATGCCTTTATATATTTTTTTAGCGCCGTACTCCCTGTTTAATCGGGTTGTAAAGTTTCAGGGGAATGGGCGTTCCTATGCAAAGGGCTCGTGATTGACGGCCGGCTATGGCACGTCACGCTTCACGGAAATAGCCAAAATAGGTGTTTGCCCTTCATGGCGCCTGCGCAGTCAGCTCCGATGTCTGTGTGCAGGCGCCGGGAAGAGCCGAGACCTACTCTGGCTATCTTCAGGGAGCGTGACGCGCCATAGCCGGCCGTCAATCAACTTCCCTCTGGATAGGAACGCCCATTCCCCGCGGGGAGTCTGAATCTTCACTGTAGGATTAAACAGTGAGTACGGGGCAAAAAAATAAAATAAAGGCATACTGTAGCTCGCGCTACTATGCTGAATGACATGGTAGAATGTTGTTACTGAGGGTAAACCACCGCTTTAACATTTTTACATACCAACACCTACTGAGTGTTCTCGGATGACATGGCCAGAAAAAATTGTGAAGAAATACACCTGAGCTGTCCAAAAAAAGTCTTTACACTAAATAAAAAATATGGATGCAGCCTTGATTTTCCTGGTACCCTTCAAGTAAGGGGTTGGACATTCAAGAGTGAGCCAGTGTAGTCCCTACAAAAAATTAGCCCATAGTCCTGATTGTGGCAATCCTCAATCTTCCAAAAATTAATAGGGCTGGTGGTGACTTTGCAGCACTTGACCCTGTGTTTTTAATTCCCACTATCTGAATAGCTCCAAGTACCCCCCCCCCCCCCCCCACACACACACACACACACACTTAAAAGGGGCACTAGTAGGAAAAGTTGCTTTCAACCACAAAGTGCATGGATGTTTTGAATAAACTATGGGACATTTGATTGTTGTCTCCTCTGAGCTAGGACTTGCTGTATATCAACCTACAGATGGAACAGCACCGGCATGGTTTCATAGTACCAATATGTCTGTGAATGTTCTCATTCATCCAGGTCGTGGTATAGCTAGTAGTAGTTGATCACATTCAACTGGGCTTGTTGTGTAACCTATCCAATGTGTAAATGTTGAGGTTTTTTTTTCTGACACTAGTTCGAACTGATGCAGTGACTTGGATAAGCCATGCAACATCTTCAACATTCGAGAACCAATTGAATGCAACTAAGGCTGGACATACAAAGTTAGAAACTTGACCAGCTTAGCCAGAACCGGTTGATTCAAACCATGTATGGACAGGCTGAATGTACCAAGTTGATCGATCAACTTGGGTATAACCAGCATGCAAGATCTAACATACGACTATCGTTAGCAGGTGGTATAGCCACTGGCAATAATCGTGGTCTTCTGGCGAGGATGGCTTTGAACTATACATATACAGTTGTGCTCAAAAGTTTACATACCCTGGCAGAATTTACGATTTCTTGGTAATTTTTCAGAGAATATGAAAGAAAACACTTCTTTCACTCATGGTTGTGTTTGGCTGAATCCATTTATTATCAATCACATGTATTTACTCTTTTTAAATCATAATGGCAACAAACTATCCCAATTACCTTGATCAAAAGTTTACAGAATTGTCAAAGGATCTACGGGAAAAGTTAGTTGAACTGTATAAAACAGGAAGGGGATATAAAAAGAAGGAATTGAGAATGCCAATCAGCAGTGTTCAAACTCTAATCAAGAAGTGGAAAATGAGGGGTTCTGTTGAAACCAAACCATGGTCATGTAGACCAACTAAAATTTCTGAAAAAAATTGTTCAGGATACAAAGAAAAACCCACAAATAACTTCAGGTGAAGTACAGGACTCTCTGAAAACATGTTGTGTGGCTGTTATAAGATGCACAATAAGGAGGCACTTGAAGAAAGATGTGCTGCATGGTTGAGTAGCCAGAAGAAAGCCATTACTATGCAAATGCCACAAAGTATCCCACTTACAATAGGCCAAACAGCACAGAGACAAGCCTCAAACCTTCTGCTACAAAGTCATTTGGAGTGATGAGACCAAAATTTAGCTTTTTGGCAACATCCATAAATGCTACATTTGGCAAAAATGCCTATGATGAAAGGTCCATCATCCCTACTGTGAAACACGGAGGTGGATTGTCTGTTTTTGGGGATATGTGAGCTACAAAGGCACATGAAATTGTTGCCAAGTTGAATGCAGTATGTTATAAAAAAATACCGGAGAAACCTTTCCAGTCATCGGCCAAGAAGCTGCACATGAGACGTGTTTTGGATCATTGTCATGTTGGAATGTCCAATTACAAGGCCAAGTCGACCTGTCATTTGGCTACAGCAGAATAAAGTGAAGGTTCTGGAATGGTCATCTCAGTCTCCTGACCTCCATATCATTGAGCCAATCTGGGGAGATCTTAAACATGCAGTTCATGCAAGGCAGCCCAAGAATTTACAGGAACTGGAGGCTTTTTGCCAAGAGGAATGGGCAGCTTTACCAACTGAGAACATGGAGCCATTGATGTTAAAGCGGTAGTTCACCACCCCCCCCCGACACATTTTACCATCGAGACAGGCATTGTAGCGCGAGCTACAGTATGCCTGTCCCGATTTTTTTTTAACCCCGTACTCACCTTGTAGTCGTCCATCGTAGATTCCGGCTCCCGCGGGGAATGGGCGTGCCTATGGAGAGGGAGGATGATTGACTGCCGGCCCTGGCACGTCACTCTCCCCGAAGACAGCCGGAGTAGGTCTCGGCTCTTCACGGCGCCTGCGCACAGGCTATGCGCACGCGTCGTGAAGACCGAGCCTATTTCGGCTATTTCCGGAGAAGCGTGACGCGCCAGAGCCGGCCGTCAATCATCCTCCGTCTCGATAGGCACGCCCATTCCCCGGAATCTTCGATGGACGACTACAAGGTGAGTACGGCAGTAAAAAATTCGTGACAGGCATACTGTAGCTCGCGCTACAATGCCTGATTTTAAGGTAAAATAAAAAAAAAGTTTTTTTTTCCCGTCGATAGGGTGAACCCCCGCTTTAAAGGGGGCAATACACGGTATTAAAGAGGAAGTAAACCCTCCTTGTCAAAAAATAAATAAAGACCACCTGCAAGACGAAGGCATAATGAGCTAGTATGCATAGCATACACTAACCATGAGTGAAAAATGGCCAAGAAATCATAAATTCTGCCAGGGTATGTAAACTTATGAGTAAAACTGTATCGGTTTGTTTTTTCATAGATGTTTTAATGCTAGAGTGCAAGTTATGATCAAAGCATCAATAAAAAGCCTATGTATATGTATGTGTGTGGTATGTATGTATGTATAATATACATATATATATATATATATATATATACATATACACATACACATACACGTACTTTATCTGTCTATGATGCCTTGGAGCCAGAAAGAGGTACAATATTATATCGTTCTATAATTTTGTTTTAGGAACCATGGTAATAACTCCTACTTTACAATAGGAGGCCACCTTTACTGGCTAGAATGGTAAAGAATCCTTGGGTCGGGTTATGTGGAAATTTCCCTGCTCGGATTATGAGCTTGCAAATGTCTTGTGCTTGTTCTCCAAGCATGCTATCAGATGTGTGCTATATTTGTATTAATTGGCCGCACATTCTCCCAGTAACTGTATGACTTGTGACTATGTTACTACACGTGGTAGCAACTGGTGCAAAGCGCTGTGTTTTCAACCCTATTTCACCAGGATTGACCTGCTGCTGACCATATGTTCAAGATGACTTGCAAAAGCTGGCTTTGGTTTCTTATGTAGTTAATGAAGCCATACTTATGTCTCTGTGATGCCTCTTACACACGACCAGTTTTCCCATCAGGAAAACTGCCATGACCGCTTTTGGCCAGGAAAACTGGCCGTGTGTATGCTCCATGGCAGTTTTCCCAACAGGAAAACCGCCGGGAATCGCGGGAGGAAAAATATGAACACGTGTGTGTGTGTGTGTGTGTGTGTTTTTTTTTTTGCGGTCTTTTTCCACTGCGGTGGAGCATACACACAGCCGGGATTTCCAGCCAAAGCTCTCACCACATTTTTCCTGACGGGAAAACCTCTGGTTTGTACATAGGGAAAGTGACCGATTGGAACCGGTGATGACTGTCTTGTCACACACAGCCCACCCCCCCTCCTACAGTAAGAAACACTCGCTAGGGCACACTTAACCCCTACAGCGCCACCTAGTGCATTTTTATAGCACTGTTCGCTGTAAAAATGACAATGGTCCCAAAAATGTGTCAAGTGTCCAATGTGTCTGCCATAACGTCGCAGTCACGATAAAATTATTAAAAATATTGAAATATTTTTTTCAAAATTGTCGCTCTATTTTTGTTAGCGCAAAAAAAACTAAAACGCAGAGGTGATCAAATGCCACCAAAAGAAAGCTCTGTGCGGGGGAGAAAGGACGTAAAATTTGTTTACACTTGCAATAAATGCATATGACATTTGTATTTTGATTTGAGTAGTTATTAAACAAGATGACTGAATTTCCGTCTAGCAATATGACCCGAATCAAGAGATTTTTATTTATTTTTTTCCTCCACAACCTTTTGATGACACGCAGTTGTACGCTTCTGTTTACTGACTCTGTGCCAATTTAACAAGGTGAAATGCGATTTGTATGGGGGCGAAAGTGCCATCAGCTAAAATAACACGTGTGATGCCAGAGCATATTTCTAGAAGTGCCAAAGATGAAGTAACTTTCCTGCAGGAGCCATGCCAATCGTACTGGAATAAACCCTGGGGAAATGTTGTATAGAACGATTACAAAAGTCTTTGCTTTTTTCAGTGAGTGACAAGTGACATGGCACCATTTACACCCAAAGTCACTGCCTCTGGATAACTTGCATTAAACTGTGTACTTAACCTGGGTGTAGTAATTGATCAGGTGTTCTCTCTGACATCATATACCACCCACTATTGTACTGTATTTCAGTTTCATGAACATTGCAAAATGCAAACACCACCTACCCAAAGACAATCTGCCAACTAATTGTACAGAGCAGATAGAATGTCTGTCTGATGTCGATACCGATCGCAATAAAACCAGTCACAGGTTTAGAGTTCTTGCACACCTTTGTGATAGCCAGATAAGTTTTAGCTGAAGTTTCAATCAGTAACAGTTGTCACGCTTCCATCAGACTGATTCTTTGCTTTTCCCAATGGATGAACATGAGCGAAAATCTTTACGATTGGCTCTCGGTGCTTTTTAAGGACTTAAGTAACTTGTGTCCTTATGTTCGGCTTCATACGGTTTCCTTTTCTTTCTTTTCTTTGTTTTGGATGGAGTAGGACGCTGTCTGTGGATCAATTGGGGAGATCTTTTGCCTGTCGTTTGTCCTGGTGGTGGACATTGGGACAGAATTGGGGGGGGGGGGGGGGCCTTGCAACATTTCTTCAAGTGACCAGATATGCGCCTCTTGTATATCTTTTTGTGTTTGTGATTTTGGGACAGGAATTTAAGGAAATCTCCCTAATGGGACACAGCCAACAAAAAAAAAGAATTCACTTCCTGTTGTCATTTTGAGTCTGGAAACAAGGGAAACCTCCATAATGGGACACACAAAAAGAAATGTCCACAGGGATTTTACTATTACTTACTCTTAGGTTGGATTCACCTTTTTTTAGGTTATGCTTTTAGGCTGTGTTAAAGGAAAAAGTGTGGGAATTGGGAAAAAAAAAAAAAAAAACAAGCCTACATATTCACTTCTGTGGCTGCAGCAGTGGTGTGATGCTGCAGCTGTCCCCTGTCCGCACTAAGACCGAGAACTGAATAATCACGTGGCTGCTGATTGCTCAATTCTTGGTCCTCTTTGAGCAGAGAACGGTGACCATCAGTCACCACTGTTTGCTCTGCCCCTCCAGCATTCATTGGAGCATTGGAGAGGGGGTGGGAGCGGCTGACTCGGGCTCAGTAGTGTGCGGAGAGGCAGAGCCAGCTATAGGTCAGGTATGTGGGACAATGTTGGGATCCATCCACAGCCTAGACTGGCTCTGTGACATCAGCCGATTTTAATTCTGGATCACAAGAGCAGTTCTATGACCCAGATGAGAAGTATGACTGAAAAAGATTTCCCAATACTTCTCTTTTTAAGGCAGTCTAATATATATATATATATATTATAATTTTTTTTAATGGGTTTCCAGCAGGGCTGTGGAGTCGGTAGATAAATGTTCCGACTCTGACTCCTCAGTTTTATGTACTTCCGACTCCGACTCCTCTGTATTAATATGCGAATGTATTTTATACATTCCTTGAGGGAAAGAAACGCAACCTACCACAGGACTACTGGCTGGGAAGCCAACAGTCTACTGTATTGCACAGTTTAAGCAAAAGACAAACACAATGAAAACAATCAAGTGGCTGGATAGTAGCAGCAGGCATAAACATCAGGAACAGGATCTTTACCAGTTCAAAAATACAAACCACATTATTTGGTTGTTTTAGAACAAAAACAAAGCTTATCTATAATGAACCAAAAACAAAATCTGTAAAACCTAGAAATGGTTTATATTAATCTTGAAATGTAGCTTAGCAAATGCAAATCAATTCAATGTAGAGTTCTAAGGAAGAGAATTGCCTCTGCCAGATCCTCTTTCATAGAAGCTCTTAAGTCAGACTGAGCCTAGGTTCACACTGCTGCGAATTCAAAATTTGCCGCGATTTGCTGCGATTTTGCCGCGATTTCGGCCACCATTTAATGTAAATCGCGGCCCGAAATCGCAAAAAGTAGTACAAAACTACTTTTTGAAATCGCAGATGCGGCGTCGCACTGATTAGGACAGTGCCATTGCCGCCGATTTGAGATGCGATTTGACATGTCAAATCGCATCTCAAATTGTTCCAAATCGTACCCAGTGTGAACCAGGGCTTTATTTTTAGGGCTGAAAATAATCTTTCGACACTGACTTGGGTGGGTGGCATTGCAGTAACTATTCTGGCCACATCACTAACGATCTCTGGATAAACAAGGATGGCTTCTTCAACAGTAAGTTTTGATGAGCGATCATACTTTTCAACTTCTTTTAGTGCTTTATAAAACTCCTGTTGGAATTTTTTTATTTGGACACTTACTGGTTCTCTAACATGCATTCCCTGTAAAAGCAGAACACAACACTTCGGAAAGTATAAGTATTGCAGCTCCTAATTGTGCGTTGCGTGCCATATAGTGAAGCACATGAAAAGCATGCTTCTTCACGGTCACTTAACGTGTTCGTTTTGCGGTTACGTGAGGCACTGCATGCATTGGTCTTTATTCTTACAGTAGAGAAGTCATTTAATTATAACTTTTTGTGAATTGGGACATTTAAACTTTTTTTTTTTTTTTTTTTATTCCAATCTAAATTTAGGAGTCGGAGTCGGTGCATTGTTTGCCGACTCCGACTCCAGGTACCCAAAATTTCCCCTGACTCTGACTCCTCGACTCCGACTCCACAGCCCTGGTTTCCAGTGTATTCATAATCGGACCTGATCATTTTTTATATTTTTTTTTTTTTTTTTTTTATTGTATTGTGGAGCCATTCAAAACAAATATCCCTGCAATGCAGTATGTGTGGCAGTAAGGCCTACTTTAACACCATGCATGAATACGCCCTTACAACAGAAGTCTCTAATGGTAATGCACTTAAAATCTTGGTCAGGGCCCTTTTGCTCTTTCTTTCTTTCTTTCTTTCTTTCTTTCTTTCTTTCTTTCTTTCTTTCTTTCTTTCTTTCTTTCTTTCTTTCTTTCTTTCTTTCTTTCTTTCTTTCTTTCTTTCTTTCTTTCTTTCTTTCTTTCTTTCTTTCTTTCTTTCTTTCTTTCTTTCTTTCTTTCTTTCTTTCTTTCTTTCTTTCTTTCTTCCTTCCTTCCTTCCTTCCTTCCTTCCTTCCTTCCTTCCTTCCTTCCTTCCTTCCTTCCTTCCTTCCTTCCTTCCTTCCTTCCTTCCTTCCTTCCTTCCTTCCTTCCTTCCTTCCTTCCTTCCTTCCTTCCTTCCTTCCTTCCTTCCTTCCTTCCTTCCTTCCTTCCTTCCTTCCTTCCTTCCATCTTTGTATTCAGAGCCAGACTAAAACATTTTTTTTGCTTAGCAAGGCATAGAGCAAGAAAAGGAATTTCTCAGGATCAACATATATGGTGGTGGTTCTTATCACCTGACTACTTTTTAGTAAATCTTGGAGAGAGGAGTCTCGCCAAGTAATTAGGAGAGGATAAGGATAACCACCCCAAAAGCACTTTCCATATGTAAAGGTATCGGCTTATATAGTGATATCCTGACTGTTCTTTTTTTAAACTTGTATCTTTAGCTTCTGGAGTATGCACATTTGTAACCGTGGGAATTTCCAGCCACCCATATACATAATATGTATATGGGTGGCTGGAACTTAAAGGACCCTGGTGTCACATTTTGCCAAGATGTGGTTTTTGCAAATATGGCGATTCAGAGACCCTAGTATCCGATCATGAAAACCCATTTTTTTTTTTTTTTTTTTATTTATTTTGTCTGTCTAAATTGCTTTCCTATGATTTTAAATGTTATGAAAGTGTGTGTGTGTGTGTGTGTGTGTGTGTGTGTGTGTGTTTTTTTAGTTTTATTTGACTAAACTCCTCTTCCCCTTTTTTTTTTTTTTTCTCAGGGGCACGATGAGGAAGCCGTAGTTGATCTGGGGAAAACCAGCTCTACAGTTAACACCAACTTTGAGAAGGAAGAGCTAGAAAGTGAGTATCACTGTGTTCAGCTTTCTTTTCTGCATGCATTGCTAGGTCATTAATCCTTCAGATCATTTTGTCTCTTTGAAGTGTGCGGATAATACAAGAACGGTGTGGGAACACAAGCACGGTTTCTTAAAGCAGCTTACCAACTTGTGTAATATGATGTGCCCTCTGTCCTGATGCCATACCCTTGGAGAGTGTCTTCTCAGTCTGTTTGCACCAGCAGATCTGAATCGAACATAAAAGGAAAAAAGTAATCTGGATTACACTGTAGTCATTGGCAGCAGCTGTTTGAAGGATCTGCATTGTATTTTTATAGTCCTGAAACTATTTTGTGGTTATTCCTTTACTGAGTCTGCAGATGCACAAACAACTGACTTCTGTTTCTTGGAAGCCCTCGCCACATCTTCCAGTCTGCTGCATGACACAATTTCCGTTTTAGTAATTTTCACTTTACAGGCTGTATTCCCAAGCTACTAAATATGCTAGGCCCACATTGACATCGCTGGGTAGCATTGGCTGAATTTATACAGTAGAAATGGTTTTAACAGAATATTCTATAATGTGCCTCCTTTTATAAAAAGTGTAATTTGCTGGTGCAAAAGGATTTTTGGTAAAAAAAATCCATCTATTAATCAATGTTTAGCTTTATTATTGATGTAGAATAAGTTTGGGGAATCTGTCTTGGGTAGAATTGTTTGGGCATACAAAACGAAAGAATCGACCATCAAAAATTGCCATAAGGGCAAGGGATTAAAGACTCATATGTAAAGATCAGAATTTAGTAGGCATGTCCTATTTATGCATTGCTATTCAGGGCATTCAAAGTCTATTTAAGCCCTACCCCCACCCACCTATACTTGCCTTCACACCGTCGGGGCTACAGCAAAGTATCTGGTGCTTCATGATACAAAGGAGCTTGTGACCTTCTCTCATGATGCAGTACTTGGGGGGCCGAGTGGCCAGTTGACAGATCCAAACGCTGTCATTTGAGGAAACGGGTGACAACATCCACCTTGTACAAGGCTGGCCATACACGGTTTGAATCTAGGCCGGTTCAGCAGGAACTGGCCAAGATTCAAACAGTTAATGGGCAGGCATGATTGTGCCAAGTTGATCGTACAACTTTGGTACAACCAGCCTGCCGAATTATCTTGCAATTACAGCTAGCGGCTGCTATAGTCACTAGCAATAATCACTGTCTTCTCCCGGCAAGGACAGCTGCCCCCGCCGGGAGCCGACAATTGCTCATCAGTAGGGATTCCCCTGTCAGCACTGTCTGTGTTGATGGGGGAAAGATGTGAACTGTGTATGGCCTGCCTAAGATCCGAAACAGAGCTTACACAGGACTGCAGATGAACAGATAGGTGGGGGAGATGAGATCAGGTTAAGTATAGTTGGGTCATGTGATGGTCTTTCATTGAAATCTGTGCAACAAATGAAGGGTAAGGGAAGATTCATTTTCATAGAAACTTAGATCGGAAAAGTGCTTCTCCTGTTAAGTCATCTTGGTTTTAGGACACTGTCTTTGCAACCGAATGAAGGGTGTTTTTAGTTGGCCAACAAAACGACAAAGGGCGCACCACCCTAGTGCGTTACCAGCTATACCATTTATTAAAATGTTAAGCGCTGAAAATTCTGCTCCCAAAGTCAAATGAGTATAAGGCACATAAAATGAACCATAAGGCGACTCTAACTATAGCCTCAATTTGTAATTCTAGATAGGCACCAAATAGAAACAAGGCGTTACTAGATTTACTGATTACCAACAATACAGACCTAATCAGGGATGTGGAAATACAGGGCAATTAAGGAAACGGCGATCACAGGTCAATTGGCTTCAGTTCAAATCGCACAAATGGGGAAACACAAGAGGAACACAGACACTGAATTTCAAAAGAGCCAACTTCCCTAAACTACGAACCTTGCTAGAAGATATAAATTGGGATAAAAATCTTTAGAAACCGAACACGCAGGAGAGATGGGTTTACTTTTAAGAGCATATTAACCACTCAACTACCGGCTGCCGTCAATTGACGGCGGCACAGTAGCTCAATTGTTCTGACAGGACGTCATATGACGTCCTCGTCTTTTAAAGCCGATAGGGGGCGCGCACCCGCCGCGTTACTGGGAACACGATGCGCATGACCGGCGGCCGTGATTGCCCAGTGACTGAGCAGGACCGTGGATCTCTGTGTGTGTAAATAGAGATCCACGTCCTGTCAGGGAGAGGAGACCGATGCTGTGTCCCTTGTACATAGGGACACGGATCGGTCACCTCCCCAGTCAGTCCCCTCCCCCTACAGTTAAAATCACTCGGCTACACATTTAACCCCTTCCTTGCCCCCTAGCGTTAACCCCTTCCCTGCCAGTCACATTATACAGTAATCGGTGCATATTTATAGCACTGTTCACTGTATAAATGTGAATGGTCCCAATAAAAATGTGAATGTGTGAAATGTGTCCGCTATAATGTCAGTCCCAATAAAAATCGCAGATCACTGCCATTCCTATTAAAAAATAATTATAATAAAAAAAAAAATCATAATTATGTCCCCTATTTTGTAGGCGCTATAACTTTTGTGCAAACCAGTCACTATACGCTTATTGTGTGTGTGTTTTTTTTTTTTTTTTTTCAAAATTGCTGCTCTTTTTGTTTATAGTACAGAAAATAAAAACTGCACATGCGATCAAATACCACCAAAAAAAAGCTCTATTTGTGGGAAAAAAAAGGACGTAAATTTTGTTTGGGAGCCACGTCGCACGACCACGCAATTGTCAGTTAAAGCGACGCAGTGCCGGAAGCTGAAATTTCGCCTGGGCAGGAAGGGGGTATATGTGCACAGTAAGCAAGTGGTTAAATAAGAGCATATTAAGTCAGTGCATTAGCCAGTGCAACCCATTGGGAAATAAATGTAAATAAGCGAACAAAAGTCATGGATGGCTGAACTCTAATGTAAAAATGCATATGAAAGCAAAGGAGAGGGCCTTCAAAAAATACAAGGCTGAGGGATCATTATCGGCATTCAGACTTTACAAAGAATTCAATTAGATATGTAAGGGTGCAATTAGGGCGGCTAAGAGAAAAAGACACATAGCTGAGGAGAGCAAAAAAAAAATTCTTTAAGTATATAAACGGTAAAGGACAGACCATTTTGGCCCCATAAAGAATATGAAAGGACATCTGGTTTAAAGGATGGGAAGATGAAGGTATTGAATTTATTCTTCACAAAGGAATCGTGGGGGGGGGGGGGGGGCTGGGCTGGGCTGTCTTCAGTAACCAAAACTGCAGTGTTTGTCCTTATAACACCTCATAGGAAGCACCCTCATGGATAAAAGAGAACAGAATTAGAAATAGACTTGGAAAACTTAAACTTTAAATTACCGGAAAAGATGGTTTGCACCCCAGGGTACTTGGGGAACTCGGTCAAGTAATTGCCAGAACATTGTTCCTAACTTTTTTACTGACTTGAATGGTACCAGCTGATTGGAGAAAAGCCAATGTCGCACCAATATTTTAAAAAGGGCCAAAATACATCCCTGAGAATTAGACCAGTTAGCCTAACATCAATAGTATGCAAGCTCTTGGAGGGGATGATAGGGGAATTTATACAAGATTGTAGTAATGAAAATGGTATCATTAGCAGTTATCCGCATGGTTTCATGAAGCATCGTTTTTGCCAAAACAATCTAACATTCTATGAGGAGGTGAGCTGCCATCTAGATAAAGGAATGCCCAAAGACGTAGTGTTTCTGGATTTTGCAAAAGCATTTGACACCGTTCCCCATAAATGTTGTATTCTATAACTACTGTACAAAGTAAGGTCCGTTAACATGGACCATAGGGTGAGTACATGGATTGAAAACCTGGCTACAAGGACGAGTTCAGATGGTGGTGATAAATGAGGAATAATCAAAATGGTCAGGGGTGGGAAGTGGAGTCCCTCAGGGTTCTGTGCTGTGACAAATCCTGTTTAATTTGTTCATAAACAATCTGAAAGATGGGGTAAACGGCTCAATCTCTGTATTTGCAAACGACACTAAGCTAAGCAGGGCAATAACTTCTCCGCAGGATGTGGAAACCTTGCAAGAAGATCTGAACAAATTAATGGGGTGGGCAAATACATGGCAAATGAGGTTTAATGTAGAAAAATTAAAAATAATGCATCTGGGTGCCAAAAATTTGAATGCAATCTACTCACTAGGGGGTGAACCTCTGGGGAAATCTAGGATGGAAAAGGACCTGGGGGTCCTAGTAGATCAGTTTAGCAATGGCATGCAATGCCAAGCTGTTAACAAAGCAAACAGAATATTGGCATGCATTAAAAAGGGGATTTCTCTCACTCTACAAGACTTTGGTCCAGCCTCATCTGGGGTATGTCGTCCAGTTCTGGGCACCAGTCCTCAGGAAGGATCTACTGGAAATGGAGAGAGTACAGAGAAGGGTAACAAAGCTAATAAAGGGACTGGAGGATATTGGTTATGAAGAAAGGTTGCAAGCACTGAACTTATTCTCTCTGTAGTAGAGACGCTTGAGAAGGGAGATGATTTAAATTTACAAATACCGTACTGGTGACCCCACAATGGGGATAAAACTTTTTTGCAGAAGGGAGTTTAATAAGACACGTGCCAACTAACTAACATTTTGAAGAAAATAAGTTTAACCTTAAACTGCGTAGAGGGTTCTTTACTGTGAGAGCGGCAATGTGGAATTCCCTTCCACAGGCGGTGGTTTTCCTCACGGGGCATCGATTTGTTTAAAAAAAAACTGAACGACCGCAACATACAGACATATGCAATGCTGACATATAATCACACACATAGTTTGGACTTGTGTCTTTTCAACCTCACCTAATATGTAACGCCCAAGGCTACCTCTCTGCCATTTCATTTATATAGTGCTAGTGGTCAGATCACTAGCACTAATTTTCATCCCTGCTGAACCAGACTAATTTTGATCAGTCTCTGGCTAGCTCCAGTATGAATGTGCACACATGGGTACATAAAGACATGGGTTGATGATTTTTTTTGGTAAGGAGGAACTCCGGTGGCCTGCACAGAACCCTGACCTCGGCCCTAGTAAACCAGATTTGGAATAATTTAGAACCCCATTATCCGTATTTGTTCCCATTCAGCCAAAAGTGCATTTGTGAGGTCAAATTCCCACACTCCAAAATCACGTGGAAAGCCATCCCAGAAAAAGTAGAGGCTGGCATTGCCATAAAGGATAGCCAACTCAGATATAAAAAATGATTATTATGAGGGTAAAGGTGATGAACTGGCCAAGCATGTCTCCAGAACTAAACCCGATTGAGCATCTGTGGGGCATCCTCAAATGGAAGGTGGAGGAGCGCAAGGTCTAACATCCACCAGCTCTGTGATGTCATCATGAAGGAGTGGAAGAGGACTTCACTGGCAACCTGTGAAGCTCTGGTGAACTCCCTGCCCAAGAAGGTTAAGGCAGTGCTGGAAAATAATGGCCACACAATATTGACACATTGGACCCAATTTGAACATTTTCACTTGGGTGTGCATTCGCTTTTGTTGCCAGCGGTTTAGACCATTAATGGCTGTGTGTTACTTTGGGGGGGGGGGGGCAGCACATTTACACTGTTATGCAATCTGTACACTCACTACTTTACATTGTAGCAAAGTGTAATTCTTTCAGTGTTGTCACATGAAGTTATATAATATTTACAAAAAATGTGAGGGGTGTACTCACTTTTGTGAGATACTGTAGATACCAACAAAGAAGAGCAACATTGGGGAGAAACTTAATTTTATCAGGTAATCAGTGTCTTAGCCGTGGTTTAAAGTACATCTGTCAAGAGAGCAATACTGAGGCTGCCATTGGGGGACTGATGAGCCTTTAGTAGAGGGCGTAGGGCCATATTGATTTTTATTGATTTTTGCTATGAAAGTTTTGTGTTTTTTGCTTTTAGATGGGTGGAATAGGGAGTAGGACACCTGTCGTGTTTTTATTGCTGTCCGTGTACACTTGAGGGAGCTTCTCCCTATTGATCCTCCCTCTCTTGCCACCATCAAAGAATAGGAAGGAAGGCTAGGAGGATGACTGCCAAAGATTCCCTCACTTTGGGTATCTTCTCACTTCTTTAGGCTAAGGGAGAGGATGTGAATGGGAAAACTCCCAACGGGCCACAGATTGCAAAAACCTGCTGGGACTTTTAATCTTCCATTATTAAAAATGCAAATTCCCCTTTTTTAGTTCTATTTGGCTAACTGCTCATTCATTTAGGAGCCCAATTAATTTTTTATAGCGGGGTGAAGGTCCCTCTCAGTTTTGGAAGGAAGTGTTGGAATCCTTTTTTTCTGCTGTCTGTTTCCGCTGAGAAGTTTCACCCTTTCTTTTTGTCATGGTGACCATTGTCTCTGGTTCCTGTCAGTGTTTTCAGTGATTTTCTCTTTGCCCAAGCCAAAAGGGGCATCAGCCCCATATTTGATCCTAAAGCCATTTGTGTTCATCCATGCCCACAAGTTCTGGATACAGTCCCAGAGAATGGTCACTGCCTTTCGCTATTGGGGAGGTTCCTGGCCTTGGTGAACATAAATGATGATATCTTCACATACCTATCTTTCCTGCATCTTGGCACTTTTTCCTATTCGCTGTAAGGCCCTACCACTACCAAATTGTGGCTTTCCCATTTTGCCTCTCCTCTGCTCTTCAGGGGTTCACCAAGGTGCTGGTTCTGGTCTTGGCTCCTCTGTGGTCATAGGGTGTTCTTAGTGTATTGCATGATTTTCTTCAGGAACAGTCATTGATGGAGGGCAATGTGTGAG
Organism: Rana temporaria; assembly: GCF_905171775.1. NCBI lineage: Eukaryota > Metazoa > Chordata > Amphibia > Anura > Ranidae > Rana > Rana temporaria. The sequence continues at coordinate 113,733,865 of NC_053493.1, read as the reverse complement.
CCGCATTGCAAATGCTGCAGTACTCAAATTTGTATTCAGAATTCATTGACAGCCTGAAATTCTGGGATTATTCCTGGATACCCTTTTGTTGAGAAACCAAGTGGGGGGGGGGGGGTGTTTATTGCCATAATCACAGGGGTAGTTTGCATTTCTGGGCATTTGTCCTTAAGCACATAAGGCCCTAAGTGCGTGTACCCCTCCGTACAACATTCAGTCCTTCCAACCACAACATGGTTTTGACTTGCTGCAGGCAGCAGAGCTGGGCACTGCACCTCTGCTTTCTGGGTACACTAAATTGCTGGGATGCCTCCATACAGGCCCGGATTTGCTTCTTTTGCCGCCCCAAGGCCAGGTCCTTCAATGCCCCCCTCCCCACCATCACATGGGGGGGGGGGGGCGACGCACGGGGATAAGCGACTGGTGTTAGTGCTTCAATCATTCCGGCACCATGGTTGTTATGGTGTCAGGATGATTGAAATGCATTATTTCTTTCATTACATTGTAATATAAAATTTAATAGTTCAACTCACAAAGCAGAATGAGTGGGAGCCCTGAGTATGTCACCTGCCACCGTCGCTTGTCACCAGATGGGAATGTCACTTGCCACGCTGCCTGCCACCAGATGGCAATGTCACTTGCCACAGTGCCTGCCACCAGATGGGGATGTCACTTGCCACACTGCCTGCTAGCAGAATGGGGTTTGCCACAGTTACCTGGCTGCCACCCAAAAAGTACCAGTTTGTCACTAATTGCATGTAAAATCAAGCCCCCCAGCATTGCAGAGTACTTGCAGCCAGGTACAACACTGTCGGCCTCTCCTCTCCCGCGCTGGGAAACTATCTGTAGGTGAATTGTGAAACCGAGGCACATGAGACTCAAGTGAGAGATGAGAGTGAGGGCGGGCGGTGAGAGATGACCTCATTCGCTCTCTTCTGTGTCGCGCAGCCTTCACGCCCCTGTAAGGGCGGAAGTTGAAAACAGCAGTGTGGGCAACGAGAGAAGATTTAATCTCTCTTCACTGCCGCATTGGCCCGCACCACTGAAAAATTACTTGTCTCCTCCACCGCCCCTGCACACAGTGCCGTCCCGAGGCCTGGCCTTGTAGCCCTTGTGGGAAATCCGGCCCTGCCTCCATATGCAAGAGACCTTAAGTGTAAATTTGTTGCATCTGGTCATGTCATTGGCTCCCAATTTCAAAATATGTCGTGTGTTTTTTTTTTTTTTTTTAATCAAGACTGCAGTTTATTCTGTGACAGATGGGTGTGTTTCCCAACCGCTTGAGGAAGTTTTTATTTCAGACCTAAATCAATATTCAGAGAACAAAGCCCATCAATTCATGACTAAACACGGACTAGTGCAGGGAAGGCTTTAATGCAATAATTAGACACACTCCCATTTTCTAAATAACAGCCCACGTAGCTTTAAGCTCTCATTGTTGTTAGTGGCCTGTGTAGCCTCACTGTATATACATTTTCTCAGCTCTGACTTATCACTTGCAACATGCATGACATTTCCTGCCCTCCTAGTAATGTCTAAGTTTTAATCTGCTTAGGAAATTTCCTTTTGGTGAACACCCTTATTTCAATTTTCCTATAATTGTTCTCTTGGGATTTAGTGTGTGTGTGTGTGTGTGTGTGTGTGTGTGTGTGTGTGTGTGTGTGTGTGTGTGTGTGTGTGTGTGTGTGTGTGTGTGTGTGTGTGTGTGTGTGTGTGTGTGTGTGTGTGTGTGTGTGTGTGTGTGTGTGTGTGTGTGTGTGTGTGTGTGTGTGTGTGTGTGTGTGTGTGTGTGTGTGTGTGTGTGTGTTTTTTTTTTCCTCCTTCGCTGTGTGGATTTAATTATAGTTGAATTATTAAACTGTATTTAGGTTTAGATTACCTGGTACACACGATGAGATTATCGGACGAATGTTTTTTTGCATGCTAATCTTCTATCAAAAAATGGAAGCGTTTACTAAAGTTACGAAAATTCTTAGGCCTTGTATACACGAGAGGATTATCCGCTGGAAACTGTCCTCCGGACCGTTTCCGCGGATGAATCCTCTGGCGGATTTTGATCTGATGGTTGTACTAACCATCAGATCGGAATCCATCCGCGGTGACGTGTCGCGCCGTCGCCGCGATAACGCTGCGACGTGCGCGACGCTGGAAGGTAAAGACTTTCCACGCATGCATCGAATCATTACGACGCATGCGAGGGAGGGGATCGGACGGATTGATCCGGTGAGTCTGTACAGACCACCGGATCAATCCGCTGGACAGGATTCCAGCGGATAGATTTCTTAGCATGCTAAGAAATTTTTATCCGCTGGAAATCCATCGGCCCAAAAAATATCCGCGGATAAATATCCGCTGGGCCGTACACACCACAGGATCTATCCGCTGGAACTGATCCGCAGATAAATACCAGCGGATAGATCCTCTCGTGTGTACGGGGCCTTATACGACCGAATAAAAATTCGGAAGTGATGTAATGTGTTGTAGTGTATTTGTATTGCATTTTAGAAGGTTAACTGTACTGATTTTAAACGCAAATCGCACGATCTGGTATCGTATGGGAAGAATTTTCTTGCTTGTCCCTTTTTGGACGAACTGTCGTGATTGGCTCTCGAAAGCTGTGTACAAACCATCAGATTATTGTACGATCGCTTTGAAAGCAGTATTTTTCATACAATTTTCCGCTCGTGTGTACGGTCCATTAAGCCCTGTACACGCGACCGGGATTTTCCAGTGGTATAAAGTCCACGGGAAAACCGAGAACCTGCTCTGTAAGTTTCCCTGTGTACACGCGGCCGGGTTTCGGGAAAACTGCGGGGAGAGCTTTGACCGGGAATCCCGGACGTGTGCATGCTCCCTCAGTGTTTCCCCATAGGAAAACTGCCGGGTTTCAAACCGCCGGGAAAATAGAGAGCATGTTCTCTATTTTCCTGCTGGGATTCCTGTCGGGAAAACTGCGAGGAAGCGTACACATGGCCAGTTTTCCCGGCCAAAAGCTCTCCTGGCAGGAAAACCGGTCGTGTGTACGAGGCTTCAGTGTTCATGAATGAGTTTATTACCTGATCCAACCAGTCATGGCAGACTCTATCAGTACCATGACCTCTGCTTACACTGACTGGGTAACTAATATTGGAGGAAGAATAACAATCCACTGTTAGATGTTCTGTCCCAGAGATGAAGGTTATGTCAAAGTGTCTGCATAGTGCATGAATGTGCAAGCTCTGCTGATAACATGGATGTCTATAGCATATTTATTCTAAGGAGAACATTTGGTGACCAGATCTTCCAAATCGCAAAAACAAACAAAAGATGTCCTATAGCCTAACACTTGCCAGCCTGCAAAACAACCAAATTGACCCAGTGAACAGACCTGCAAATATATGCATAAGCCGCAGGGCCCACGTCAAGGCTCCTCCTTATACTCCAAATACCCTATCCTCTGGTTACAGATGGCAATTGCAGCCAGTCTGACCCTTGCTTTCTATACATGTTTAGATTTTTTTTTTCAACCGAAAATGCATAAAAAAACTTCTCTGCACCATTCATATAGTTCTGTATGATCTAAGGTTTACCAATATGCTTGCTGTATTTGCAAGGGTATAAGGCGACCCCCCAATTTTACAGTTTCTTTAAGATTTTTTGCCTGTACTCATCGTATAAGACGACCCCCCCCCCCCCTTCCGACTCTTCACATTTCTTCCTTCTGGAGCCATATTCTTCTTCATTCTTGCTGGGGCCATATTCTTCTTTCTTGCTAGAGCCAATCACGGCGAGTGATGTATTCTATTTATGAATACAAAGCCTGCTTGGATTGGCAGAGGCTGTAACATCAGCCTACGCCTCTCTGACTCTCAAAATCAATCCGAGCAGGCTACTGTATGTAGCCTGCTCGGATTGGCAGAGGTTGTTACTCCAATCCGAGCAGGCTCTGTATTCACATGAATACATCGCTCACCGGGATTGGCTAAGCGGTATATACTGTATGTAGACCAGTGGTTCTCAACCTGGGGGTCAAATGATGATTTGCCAGGGGTCACCAAATCCTGGGCTGTTCCTGAAGCCCGCACCGCTTCCAGCTTTTATGCGGCTGCCCAGTAGGGCTGTCCCTGGAGCCTGTGGCCGCTCAGCTGGGCTGTTCCTGGAGCCCACGGCCACCCACTTGGCCTCTTTGCAGTGGCCCATTCAGTTCTCAGCATGGCTGGGGGGCAGAGACTAGAGGTCCGCTGACTGGTGAGAATTGTGATGTGGGAGGGGCTGAAGGAGACCCTGTCTCCTGATTTCAGCATTGGTGTCACTGCTATGAGACTCCACAAAGTCGGGGACACAGTGGGTAACACTACCTGTGATTATAGTTCCCATTAAAAGTCCCCACTACAGTTCTCAGATCAGCCGATGACCTTGATCAAAAGCACCTAAGTTGGCTGTTCACAATTACCCCCAGCATTGCCACTCATCCCATTCCCCCCCCCCCCCACCAAGGAGTAAGAGAAGGAATAAAAATGGAGAATACATAGAAGGGAGAGGAAAAGAGGGGAAAGAAGAAAGATACATGGAGAGAAAGAATAGGGAAAAAAAACAAGAAAGATGGCTAGAGAGAGGAATGGGGGAAAATAAATTAGGACAGGCCAGAGATAAAAGGGAAAGAAAGGAGAACAAAGAGAAAGTGATACATCCTAAAATGTACTATGAGGTTTTAATACTGTACGAGTGGAAGGGACTCACGGAGTGCTAAATTTTCGTGGGTTAGGGTCGCAAATTACTTGTCTTGGGTGCTGACAACCCACGCTACGAAAATAATTTTACTGTTGGGGGTCCCCACAACTTGGGAAATTTTATCAAGGGGTCACGGCACTAAAAGGTTGAGAACCACTGATGTAGACGAAGCTACATACAGTATTACCGCACATCCAGCAGGCATCCGAGCAGCTGACCCGGCGTATAAGAAGACCCCTGATTTTTGGCCAGTTTTTTTTTAAAGTGTAAAAGGTAGTCTTATACGCCAGCAAATACAGTATGTTGCAGGAAGTCTTTTTTAAATTGTCCATTCTGTAGTTGTATCTCCTTGATTGGTCTTGCTGCACTTTGCTGGATACACTGTAGGCAGAGTTTTTGAATGTTACTATGTAGACTTGTCTCTCTGTATGTGTCATTTTTATCTATGAATTCTGGAAACTTTTAAAGTAATTGCAAAAAACATTCTCTGTACATTCAAAGGTTTGAGAGTTTAAAAATAGTTTAAAACATTGGATTTTGGGAACTAAAGTATTTTACTAATTGAAAACCGCATTCACTGTTAGAAATTTGTTGGTTCAAGAAAAAAAATGTCCATCCTGCTCCTTTTTAAATGTTGTCCCTGCGGTTGGAAACAAACGCTGAATTTTATCCACCAATAATTACAGAATGAAATGAACGTTCCTAAAACGAAAAATTTGGACAAATTCCACTACTGTAGTGTGCGGCGAGCTTGAGATTCTTGCTCTTGAGAGATAGCAGGCAGTTACTAATTAGTTGCTTGTTAGCTTACGGGTTTTATATAGTTCTGTCTGTAATTTACATGCATTTTAAATGCACTCTGACTACATACTAAGTGCTGGTGAATTTGTATCTTTATGAATGGAGCAGTTTTACATGTGCCAGCCTGAGCTGCATTTTTGAAATTGCAGCATTTGTGTTTGTCTTGGTGAAAGGAAATGGCTTTGATATTATGAGAGACTGCATCAACACTCATTTTGTGCTCTTTTGATTTGTGGAGATTGCTTATTTTTTTTCTGACTTTGAACTTTCACTTGATGTATTCATTGAAATAAAGACAACAAAAGTCATTGAAATGTCGTGCTGAATACAGATGGATGTATTCAGATATCTAAAAAAAAAAAGTACACACGTAGATTAGAGTGTGGGATGATTTTTTATTAATAAATATATATATATATATATATATATATATATATATATATATATATATATATATATATATATATATATATATATATATATATATATATATATATATATATATATATAGTGTATTAGTTTATTATTCCTATATAAAAAATATACACCCTTTATTTATGTTTTAAGTACAGGTTTCCACCAGTGAGTGGCCTATAAAGGCCACTCCATCTCCACGCCACTGAATATTGAGGTGTGTTTTTTTTGCAATAAATATAGTTGGAATATCCTAATACTTCTTTTTTTTTCTATTTTTTTCTTTTAGGGCACAGAGCTGTTTATATTGGTGTACATGTTCCCCTTGGCAGACAGACTAGGAGAAGGCACAGACATCGGGGCCACAAACATCATCGGAAAAGAAAGGAAAAAGAAGAAAATGACAAAGATGACGGCCGGGAATCTCCAAATTATGGTACGTGTGGAAGTCTGTGCAGCAAAATGGTTGATATGTCATCTGCTTTATACTATTCTCTCCAGGTGTAATGGTACACGTTTGTGGTATTACTCCTAGGGAGCGGACTAGCCCTCCATGTAAAATATCACAATGTCAAGTTCTATTATACTCGTTGTGACCAATTTATGCTTTGAATTGCCTAAAACCTGAAAGATCCAAAATCATCCAACGCTTAAACCAGGGAATGTCAGACATGGACTGTAACGGGAGGGCCGTGGGACCCAGAGGCTCTTGCAGGGTGTGGGGTACTCCTGTTTCAGCTTCACCGATGACTCTTGTGTCTTAAGTCATCCTATGTCCACTAGGGGCATAGGATGACTGAGAAATGATATCTTGGACTACATGAGATGGGGCAGTAATGTAATCCACAATATATTCAAGAATGTCTAGAAGAACTAATTACAGGTTGTTGATTCTGAACCTAACAGGTCAATAGAAGAGTGATTCATTCAATGTGGGAACACAGACGGTTAAGGGGGTAATTAAGTCTGCTACTGTCATGTAAACTAACCTTAGTCTGGCTTCTAAAGACCTTTCATTGTGTTATGCTAATTGACACTGTATTGTGCGAATTTCTATTGATGATAGATGTGTATTGTGAGTTAGCATAGTCTAAAGGTCAGATGTCTGACTTATGTCTACTAAAGGAATGTGTATTGTATAGCAGGTGAGAGAAGCCGGAGTCATGATGTCTGACTTGTCAGCTGTAGCTAATTGGCTCATGTGGATTGTGTCAGACCTGGTGCCAGAAAGTCTGACTAAAAGATGTGTATTGGGTTCATTGTATAATGTTGTGGGTGGAGTTCAGTCATTGTTCATTGGGGTTTCTAACTGTATATAAGAAGCCTGAGTTTCCCATTAGTCTATTCGTTTGACCCTCAAACAGAGCTGTGTCTCATTATTGGGGTTCGTCTGCTGGATTGTGGAGTGTCGATAAGCTGTCATAGGTTGGTGGAATGGAATATTGTAAACGGCGTTAACCCCTGATCGTTACATGGACATAATATCAGGCATGGATAATATCCGGCTTATCAGACATGGCTCTACCATATAGGCCAGGTCTCCTCATCCAATGCCGGGCATGAGAGGCTTATGTTTCGGGGAACAAGCCCCCTTGCTCAGAGCTTAAAGCGTTATTAAAGGGGGTATAAAATAATGTGCCCCCCACATGTTAAAGCCATAATGTACTAGTATGCACCGCATACTAATACATTATCACAGTTACCTATAAACGGACCCCTCCAGCAAAGCACTGTCAGGGCTCTCCCCCTGATGCTTCCATTGTAAACTGGTCTTCATTCTGGGTTTCACATCTCCTGGCACTTGATAGGCCGGACCAATGTGACATCACTCCCGTGCATGCATGTGGGGGTCACATTGCTGCAGCATGCAGAGTGGATGGTAAATGTGATCTCAGATTACATTATCAGCTGACAGGCTGGAGGGACATGTATGCCAGAAGAGACCTCCTAGGGCAGTGGTTCTCAACCTGGAAGTCGTGACCCCCACGGGGGTCAAATGACGATTTGCCAGGGGTCACCAAATCCTGGGTTGTTGCTGAAGCCTGTACCACTCTCCAAGCCTTTTCGCGGCTGCCCACCTGGGCTGTCCCTGGATCCTGTGGAAGCCCACCTGGGCTGTCCCTGGAGCCTGTGGAAGCCCAGCTGGGCTGTTCCTGGAGACAACAGCCACCCACTCAGCCATTTCACAGCCACCCATTCAGTTCACGACATGGGTGGGGGGCAGAGACTAGAGGTCAGCTGACCGGTGAGGAATGTGAAGTGGGAGGGGCTGGAGGAGACCCCATCTCCTGATTTTGGCATAGGTGTCACTGCTGCGAGACGCCACATAGATACAGTGAAGCTGGAGACAGTAACGGCACTACCACTCATCCCAACTCCCCACCAGCACTGCCACTCATCCCCCCCCCCCCCCAACCAAGAAGTTGGAGAAGGAATAAAAATAGAGAATGCATAGAAGGGAAAGGGGGGGGGGGAAAGAAAAAGGAAGAGAGAGAGAATAATAGAGAGCTAGAATGATGGCTAGAGAGGCATGGGGGAAAAAACAAGAATTTAGGATGGATAGAGAGAGATAAAGGAGAAAGAAAAGAGAACAAAGAGTGGTACATCCTAAAATATACCATAAGGGGTTTTAACACTGTACGAGTGGAAAGGACTCAGGGAGCACTAAATGTCCGTGGTTAGGGGCGCAAAGTACGTGTCTTGCCTTGGGTGCTGACAACCCACGCTATAAAAAATAATTTTATTGTTGGTCCCCACAACCTGGGAAATTTTATTAAGGGGTCACGGCCCTAGAAGGTTGAGAACCAATGTCCTAGGGTCTAAAAATTCTTAAATGTTGCATTCATTCATTCATTCATTCATTCATTCATTCATTCATACATTATCTCACAAAAGTGAGTACACCCCTCACATTTTTGTAAATATTTTATTATATCTTCTCATGTGACAACACTGAAGAAATTACACTTTGCTACAATATAAAGTAGTGAGTGTAATTTCTTCAGTGTTGTCACATGAAAAGATATAATAAAATATTTACAGAAATGTGAGGGGTGTACCCACTTTGAGATACTGTACGTACATACATAAAAACTACTTTAGACCGTCATTGGGTCGTAAAAACGTCTCTGTACACATTGTGCAATCACTTCATTTCACACGTCTACTACAACATACACCTGAAGAATTTTTCTAAATGTATCCACTGCCATTAAATGACTGTTGACCCTGCATGATTTGTGAAGAGCAAAGTACAGTGGATATAAAAAGTCTACATACCCCTGATAAAATGCCATCAGGTTTTTGTGATGTAAAAAAAAAGAGATAAAAAGATACTTTCTGAACTTTTTCCACCTTTTCAATGTGATCTATAAAACTCAATTGAACATCAAACTGAAATCTTTTAGGTGGAGGGAAGTAAAAATTAAAAAATTAAATATGGTTGCCTTGGTGTGCACACCCTTAAACTAATACTTTGTTGAAGCACCTTTTTGATTTCATTACAGCACTCGGTCTTTTTGGGTATGGGTCTATCAGCATGGCACATCTTGACTTGGCAATATTTGCAAACTCTTCTTTGCAAAAACTCTCCAAATCTGTCGGATTGCGAGGGCATTGTGCACAGCCCTCTTCAGATCACCCCACAGATTTTCAATGGGATTCTGGGCTCTGGCTGGGCAATTCTAAAACTAAGCCATTCCTTTTGTTGATTTGGATGTGTTCTTTGCGTCATTGTCATGATGAAAGATGAAGTTCCTCTTCATGTTCAGCTTTTTAGCAGAAACCTGAAGGTTTTGTGCCAATATTGGCTGATATTTGGAACTGTTCATAACTCCCTCTACCTTGACTAAGGTTCCAGCTGAAGAAAATGGCCCAAAGTATGATGCTGCCACCACCATGCTTTACAGTGGGTATGGTGTTCTTTTGGTGATGCGCAGTGTTTTTGCACCAAACATATCTTTTGGAATTCTGCCCAAAATGTTCAACCTTGGTTTCATCAAACCATAACACATTTCCCCACATGCTTTTGGGAGACTTCACATGTGTTTTTGCAAAATTTAGCTGGGCTTGGATGTTTTTCTTGATGAGAAAAGGATTTCGTCTTGCCACTCTATCCTATAGCCCAGACATGTGAAGAATATGGGAGATTGTTGTCACATGTATCACACAGCCAGTACTTGCCAGACATTCCTTCAATGTTGCTGTAGGCCTTTTGGCAGCCTCCCTGACCAGTTTTCTTGTCTTTTCACAAATTTTGGAGGAATGTCCACTTCAGGTAATGTCACCGTTGTGCCATATTTTCTCCACTTGATGAATTTCTTCACTGTGTTCTATGGTATATCTAATGACAAATTCTTTTGTACCCTTCTCCTGACTGATACCTTTAACAATGTGATCCCTCTGATGCTTTGGAAGCTCTCTGTGGACCATGGCTTTTGCTGTAGGATGCGGCTAAGAAAATGTCAGGAAAGACCTACTAGAACAGTTGAACTTTATTCAGGGTTAATCAGAGGAACTTTAAATGATGGCAAGTGTGTACTGAATCCTATTTAACATGAGTTAAATAAATGTGATTGCTTAATTCTGAACACAGCTACATCCCCAATGTGCAATCACGTTTTTTTTTTTTTTTTGTACTTTGTCTAATTTTTTTTTACATCACAGAAACCTGACATTTTAACGGGTGTGTAGACTTTTTATATCCACTGTATGTGACCAGGGCCCAAAGAACATCAGAGGCAGCAGGGCTGGACCAATCGCCTGGTTTGGAGGGACCCTGCTGGAATGAGGAATAAGAAAATGTATTGAACCTTATTTATGCAACCCTGACTAAAGCCAGCCATACACGGTTCGAATTTCGAAATAATTTTCTTTTGGAAAATCGCATCAAAGAATTTTCGTACGAATTTCGCACCGTTGGTGAGCTGCAGCAACAGCTGATTTGTGTGTGGCAATCAAATTTGAGGAATCAGACATGTTGGATGTTTTTGGGGAAAAACAAAAGATTTTCGAATCAATGGGAGAATCGTGCGAAAAATGTAATAGAAAAAAAAAGCGCATGTGCAAGAAAAGAAAATTCCTGGAGAGAAAAGAATATTCCCGGCAACTAAAACATTTTTCTGTAGCCACATGAAGGCTTGGTCGGCCGAATTTTGAAAATCAAAAGTGGCATCATCGGATCACAAAAAATAAATAAAAAAAATTCTGATTTTGAAAATAATTTTTTTTTTTAAATTTGACCATGTATGGCCTGCTTAAAGGAACACTAAAAGTTCGTTTTTTATTAGATCAATTGATTGCTGTAAGCAAGAGCATTTAAATATCACTTGCCTCGTTTTTCCTTTTTGATCTCCAAAATACAGTAATCCAGGTTTGAAAATGCCATTTCCTGTCTCTCCTTTTCTTGCTTTCCACCAGCATCTGAGCCGTTTTGCATGGTGGAAAGCAGAATGTGCTCACCCCCTCCCTATGACTACAGCCCTGCCTGAAGATGCTCTCTTATCCCTCACAGGCATGCAGGCTAAGCCTAATGGGAACTGTAGTTCCCATTAGGCCGTGATGTAGCAAGAATGAATGCGCACCGCAAACCAGGAAGTCAGTGTGAATAATGATTCAGGAGTGACGGAGGTGAATGAAACGGCTCGATTTCAACAGGTATCAAACTAGTTATAATGCAAAACATTACTTTTTACTTTATCAGCTACTGTCAGACTTTACAACCCCTTTAAGCAAGTATATTTTACCCCTTACAGGGAAGGGGGGCACTGCAAGGGTACATTTTTGATGAATTTCTAAATTTTTCTCTGGGAATGCTGCTTCTGATCCTCATACTCCAGTGCTTTGTTGGCATTGTAAATGCCACATCTCTTTCCATTTATCACAAGTGCCCTCAAGGAGACTTGTATTGTTGAGAAGAGGGGGAGGCGACATATCAAACCAGGGCTCATTTACACTCGCGTTTGGGGAGGTGGTAAAAACGTGACTGAACCACATTTTTACTACTATCCCTTAAGCTGCTAGGTCAGTGGTGTAAGTGTGCCTGAAGAAAGATTTATCCCCACTGTTGCACTTGAGGCAGTTTCCCGCCAAACCTGACCTGTTTAGTGGAATGCAGGTTTTATAATGTGACAGGCGAGGCATGATGTTGCCGCCTCACTACCTGCTTTAAACATTGCAAGTGTTACTAAGCCCTTACTAAGGGCTGCTTCGTACATGCATTGAGTTGAACTCTGTGCAGTAGGTCTGCAATCCAAAAGGCACCAGTACGTAAAGTGAAGGTTAGACTATGAAAACGGAGGTTGTTGGTACAATGTCGATCTGACTGTATATCTATTTCTGTAACTTTTATTGGCCTTTAACTTTCCAGTTACTTTCTGAATGGCTTCTTTTCACACTGCGAAGAGCTGCCACAAGTATTTAATTTGGAAATGTTGGAAAATCTAGTCTAAACAAAAAGCTTACCCACAGCTTGTTGCTCCAGGCCTGGGAGTCCGCCAAGTCAGTGTTATAATCTACTGTTAATCCTGGCTGCCACAGATACATATTATGATGGCAATTAAACGGTATAGAGAATGACAGATCTCTGCAACAACAGATTTGCTGTCTCTGCTGTGTGTCCATCATTTAAATGGATGTCTAGCACAGTTTCAGAGTATAATGGCCTCCAATGGGGCCACTACTATGAAGAGACACACTGTTTTATTTTCAATTTAACTGGTTGGAATTAAAGCGGGAGTTCACCCGAAAAAAAAATTTTTTAACAGTAGATTGGGCCTAATTACGTGAAGCAGAATCGGGTGTTTTGATTAAAATCAATGCAGTACTTACCTTTTTTGAGATGGATGTTCTCCCGCCACTTCCGGGTATGGTCTTCGGGACTGGGCGTTCCTATTTGATTGACAGCCTTCCGACGGTCGGATACAGCACGTCACCGAACGTCGGTGCTGCGCTATACGGCGCCTGCGCACCGACGTTCGGAAACTGGTGACACACTGTATGCGCCGGTCGGAAGGCTGTCAATCAAATAGGAACGCCCAGTCCCGCAGCCCATACCCGGAAGCGGCGGGAGAACATCTATCTCAAAAAAGGTAAGTACTGCATTGATTTTAATCAAAACACCCGATTCTGCTTCACGTAATTGGGCCCAATCTACTGTTTAAAATTAAATTTTTTGGGTGAACCTCCACTTTAAGGATCCGTATTGTTTCATAAATAATAACCTGGTGTTGTCGATTGACGTGAGGCCGGACAAGTCCCTAAAAATACACCGTTACTGAAACCAATAGGCCGAGATCTCCGCTAACACTAAATTTATAGCTGAAGCAATATCTAGTAACCTATACAGAGCTGAGCTTGTGTAGGATATAATTTCACTCTTAACAGAAATCAATCAGAACTTCACTCCCTCAATCAACATTTACTATTTTTTTAATCATTCTGCTGCTAGGAAAGTAGAACGTAATTTACTTGTGTTAAACTTTTGTTTACATTTATTCAGTGACTTCCTGGTTTCCAGGCCTAGGTAAATGATGTCATATATCCCAGAAGTCCTCAGGAGCGGAGGGAGGGTTCTCAGCTCAGCCAATGCCTGAGCTAAGGGTGGATACATTCCAATAAGTAAATGCTACATGAATCATCTGCCCTTACTCAAGATGGCCATAGCCAAAAATGCCAGGGGGGTGTTTTTCAAAAATGATATCTCAGCAAACAAGACATGGAGACTGGGGGGGGGGGGGGGGGGGGAGAGTTTGCTTTAAATATTAAAAATGAAATGGCGAGCGAGTGGAAAGTTTAATTGATCGGATCATCAATTTTGTAACAGACCTGCTAGTCCTGCTTTAATGTAACTGAAAAGGTACGAATATATTAAAAAGGTTTAGCTGCTGCGTTGAGTTGCCATAAACTATGGGGTTGATTTACCAAAACAGAAGAGTGCAAAATCGGGTGCAGCTGTTGATGGTAGCCAATCGGTTTCTAACTTCAGCTTGTTCAATTAGGTTTTGACAAAATTACTGGAAGCTGGCTGGTCTCTCTGCAGAGCTGCTCCAGATATTGCACTCTCCAGTTTTTGTAAATCAACCACTATGACCCCAAGACAGACTCTATGCGTGTTTTTTTTTTTTTTTTTTTTTTTTTTTACGCTGAAGATAGTTTAAAATGACAAGGAGTCCTAAACTCCTGCCATAGTGCTGATCTATAAGGATATAGATGCCTCCTGCATGTATCCTTACCTGTCAAAGTTTCCCCTCTGTCTAGTATAAAACCTGAAAAACTGCAGATTATGTGGAGGGATCTGTTGTCTGGAGCTCTGTGGGTGGAGTTGTGATGTCAGACTCCCCACCCTCCTCTACACTCCCCTTGTCAACATGCATTTTTTCCTATGTATTCCTTACACTAAATTCTGCTATGGTCATTAAATAAACAAATCAAAATCCAGAAAAGTAACCACATGACTTCAGAAAAGGAGTGGGGGTGGCAATTACAAAATAATACCCGTCTCCATGCTAGTGCATGAGATATGTAAATAACCTGTCACTCACAGCAAGGGGGCGGAACGGACTAAGGCTTTTCTCTGTAAGTCTGTTTTATTTCACTAAACAATAAGAGGATTGCTCAGAGCTGGATTAATGCTGTGTGGCAAGACTGGGCACAGATGATAGAAAATCTTATACTCTACATTGTGACATTAACCACTTAACCACCAGCCGCCGTCTACAAACGGCGGCAAGGTGGTTGCTTAACTGGGGGTCGCCGTTCTGAAACGGCGCCCACCAGAAGCAGTAATGCGCGCCGCCTCGGGCGCGCACACAGAAAATTCTGTGCGCGCCGGGTCTATGAGACCCGGCGCTACACAGATCACGGTAATTGACCGGCAACGGCGGTCTTTTACCATGTGATCGCGCCGTCCAATGACGGCGCGATCACAGGTAAACAAACCGGCGTCATTTGATGACGCCGGTTCCTCCCTCCTCTCGCTGTACCGATCGGTACAGTGTGAGAGGAGAGCGCGGATGGCAGCAGCAGTGTGGGATGGATCTGTGACTATTGCAGTCACAGATCCATCCATCCCTGCTCAGCCATCCCTGCATTAACCCCTGCAATACTCTGCCTTCCCTGTGCAATACTCTGCATTAACCCCCTGCAATACTCTGCCTTCCCTGTGCAATACTCTGCATTAACCCCTGCAATACTCTGCCTTCCCTGTGCAATACTCTGCATTAACCCCTGCAATACTCTGCCTTCCCTGTGCAATACTCTGCATTAACCCCTGCAATACTCTGCCTTCCCTGCACAATACTCTGCAATGCTCTGCCTTCCCTGCGCAATTACTCTGCAAAACACCCGCGCAATACTCTGCAAAACACCCGCGCAATACTCTGCAAAACACCCGCGCAATACTCTGCAAAACACCCGCGCAATACTCTGCAAAACACCCGCGCAATACTCTGCAAAACACCCGCGCAATACTCTGCAATACCCCCGCGCAATACTCTGCAATACCCCCGCGCAATACTCTGCCTTCCCTGTGCAATACTCTGCATTAACCCCTGCAATACTCTGCCTTCCCTGCACAATACTCTGCAATGCTCTGCCTTCCCTGCGCAATTACTCTGCAAAACACCCGCGCAATACTCTGCAAAACACCCGCGCAATACTCTGCAGTACCCCCTGCCAGTACTCTGCAGTACCCCCTGCCAGTACTCTGCAGTACCCCTTGAGCAATACTCTGCAGTACCCCCGCACAATACTCTGCAATACCCCCGCGCAATACTCTGCAATACCCCCGCGCAATACTCTGCAATACCCACGCACAATACTCTGCAATACCCCACGCACAATACTCTGCAATACCCCCCACACAATACTCTGCAATACCCCCGCACCATACTCTGCAATACCCCCCACACAATACTCTGCAATACCCCCCACACAATACTCTGCAATACCCCCCACACAATACTCTGCAATACCCCCGCACCAATACTCTGCAATACCCCCCACACAATACTCTGCAATACCCCCGCACCATACTCTGCAATACCCCCGCACCAATACTCTGCAATACCCCCGCACCATACTCTGCAATACCCCCGCACACAATACTCTGCAATACCCCCGCACACAATACTCTGCAATACCCCCGCGCAATACTCTGCAATACCCCCGCGCAATACTCTGCAATACCCACGCACAATACTCTGCAATACCCCACGCACAATACTCTGCAATACCCCCCACACAATACTCTGCAATACCCCCGCACCATACTCTGCAATACCCCCCACACAATACTCTGCAATACCCCCCACACAATACTCTGCAATACCCCCCACACAATACTCTGCAATACCCCCGCACCAATACTCTGCAATACCCCCGCACCAATACTCTGCAATACCCCCGCACCATACTCTGCAATACCCCCGCACCATACTCTGCAATACCCCCGCACCAATACTTTGCAATACCCCGGCCAATACTTTGCAATACCCAGAAAATACTCTGGGGAAAAAAATGTGTTTTAACCACTTCCCGCCCACGTCATATGAGCTCCTTTACTTTGTGCAGGGATATCTAAATGATGCCTGCAGCTACAGGCATCATTCAGATATCATTTTTTTCAGCCGGCGATTCTCTACACCATAAGAACAATCATGGCGGCTGTTCCGCCTCTTGATCGTTCTTACGGGAGGCAAAAAGGGACGTCCCCACTCCCTTCGCCCTCCGGTGCTTCTTCTGACTCACCGCTGCGATTGAAGCCAGGATCGTTTTTTTTCTTGTTTTTTTTCAGGCTTCCCAGCCTAGAGGTGAGATGTGGGGTCTTATTGACCCCATATCTCACTGTAAAGAGGACCTGTCATGCTATATTCCTATTACAAGGGATGTTTCCATTCCTTGTAATTGGAATAAAAGTGATCAAAACATTTATTTTTGGGGAAAAACGTGTCAAACTAAAATAAATTAAGTAAAATGAACAATAAAAATAAAAAAAAATATTTAAAGCGCCCCTGTTCCCGCGTGCTCGTATACAGAAGCGAATGTGTACGTAAGTCCCGCCCACATATGAAAACGGTGTTCAAACCACACATGTGGGGTATCGCTGCGAACGTTAGAGCGAGAGCAATCATTTTGGCCCCAGACCTCCTCTGTAACTAAAAACATGTAACCAGTAAAAACATTTAAAACGTCACCTATGGGGATTTTTAAGTAGCGAAGTTTGGCGCCATTCCACAAGCGTGTGCAATATTGAAGGGTGACATGTTGGGTATCTATTTACTCGGCGTAACTTCGTCTTTCATATTATGCAAAAACATTGGGCTAACTTTAATGTTTTTTTTTTTAAAAAGCACAAAACTGTTTTATTTCCCAAAAAAATGCGTTCGAAAAATGGCTGTGCAAATACCATGCGCGATAAAAAGTTGCAACGACCGCCATTGTATTCTCTAGGGTCTTTGCTAAAAAAGCATATATAATGTTTTGGGGTTCTATGTAATTTTCTAGCAAATAAATGATGATTTTTACATGTAGGAGAGGAATGTCAGAATTGGTCTGGGTGTTCCAGAACGCCTGATGGTGCTCCCTGCATGTCGGGCCTCTGTATGTGGCCACGCTGTGTAAAAGTCTCACACATGTGGTATCGCCATACTCGGGAGGAATAGCAGAATGTGTTTTGGGGTGTAATTTGTGGTATGCATATGCTGTGTGTGAGAAATAACCTGCTAATATGAAACTTTTGTGGGAAAAAAAAAAAAAAAAAAAAAACCTTGATTTTGCAAAGAATTGTGGGAAAAAATGACAACTTCAAAAAACTCACCATGCCTCTTTCTAAATACCTTGGAATGTCTTCTTTCCAAAAAGGGGTCATTTGGGGGGTATTTGTACTTTTCTGGCATGTTAGGGTCTCAAGAAATGAGAGAGGCTGTCAGTACATCGGGTGTGATCAAATTGATCAATTTTCAGTAATTGGTACCATAGCTTGTAGACCCTATAACTTTCACCCAGACTAAATAATATCCAAATTTTTTTTTTTTTTTTTACCAAAGATATGTAGCAGTATACATTTTAGGCCAAATTTATGAAGAAAAATTCATTTTTTGCAAAATCTTATAATAGAAATGAAGAAAAATTCATTTTTTTACAAAATTTTCGTTCTTTTTTCATTTATAGCGAAAAAAATAAAAATCGCAGAGGTGATCAAATACCACCAAAAGAAAGCTCTATTTGTGGGAAAAAAAGGACAAAAATTTCATTTGGTTACAGTGTTGTATGACTGAGTTATTGTCATTCAAAATGTGAGAGCACCGAAAGCTGAAAATTGGTCTGGTTATTAAGTGGGTTTAAGTGCCCAGTTGTCAAGTGGTTAAAAAAAAAATTGGGTTAAGAAAAAAAAAAGCTTCTGTGTGCAGCAGCCTACCTGAGTCCATCTCTGTCCAACGATGTCCACAAGTGTCTTGGCCGCCTGAGACTCTCTTCCTCCTGACTGGCTCAACAGCGGCGCCATTGGCTCTCCAATCAGGCGATAGAGGGGACGGGCCGGGCGCCACATCTGAATAGATACAGGGAGCTGTGACTCGGCTCAGGTGCCCCCATAGCAAGTTGCTTGCTGTTTGGGCACTCGACAAGAGGGAGGGACCAGGAGCACAGAAGAGTGACCCGAGAAGAGGGGGGGATCTGGGCTGCTCTGTGCAAAACCCCTGCACAGAGCAGGTAAGTAGAACATGTTATCTTTATACGAAAAAAAAAACAAGACTTTACAATCACTTTAAGGATTTTTACCTTCAAGGTGAAAAACCTTCTGTGCTGCAGATTGGCTCCCGCTGCCGCCAATCAAATCCAGTTACACAGAAGCAGTTGGCAGGGCTGAGACCAGCCATCTGTGTCAATGGACGGCAACGGGAATTGGGAGCTTTGCCTGGGGGCACCGGATGAAGAGGAGGGGCCTGGAGCACCGGCAGGGGACCCCAGAAAAAGAGGATTAGGGCTGCTTTGTGCAAAAACATTGCACAGAGCAGGTAAGTATAGTCTTTGTTTTATGAAAAAAAAAAAACTAAACTAAACAAAGCTTTAGTATCACTTAAACCTGTATGCATGCGTGCAAATTTTCCAAAAAAAAAAATGTTATTCTATAAGGTTGCCAGGATACATACAGTGCCTTGAAAAAGTTTCCATACCCCTTGAAATTTTCTACCTTTTTTTTTTTTTTTTTTTTTATCATGTTACAACTAAAATGTATTTTATTGGGACTTTATGTGATGGACCAACACAAAGTGCCACATAATTGTGAAGTGGAGGGAAAATGATAAATGGTGTGCCATGCATTTGTATTCAGCCCCCTTTACTCTGATACCCCTAACTATAATCTAGTGGAACCAATTGCCTTCATAAATCACCTATTTAGTAAATGGAGGCCACCAGTGTAATTTAATCTCAGTATAAATACAGTTGTTCTGTGAAGCCCTCTGTTGGAGAACCTTGGTGCACAAACAGTATCCCAAAGGCCAAGAAGCATACCAGGAGGGTCAGGATTAAAGTTGTGGAAAGGTTTAAAATAGGGTTGGGTTCTATTGAAAAAAACTAAAAATATACCAAGCTTTGAAAATCTCATGGAGCACCGCTCAATCCGTCACTAATGCAACTTAAAAGGTGAAACTAATATATGAGACTCATTAAATGCAAAGCAAGATAGTTCAAGCCGTGATTTGTCATAACTGTGATTATGGCTTACAGCTCATGAAAACCCCACATCCACAATCTCAGAAAATTAGAATATTGTGAAAAGGTGCAATATTCTAGGCTCAAAGTGTCCCACTCTAATCAGCTAAGCCATAACACCTGCAAAGGGTTCCTGAGCCTTTAAATGGTCTCTCAGTCTGGTTCAGTAGGAATCACAATCATGGGAAAGACTGCTGACCTGACAGTTGGTTGTGAAGAAAACCATCATTGACACCCGCCATGAGGAGGGAAAGCCTCAAAAGGTAATTGCAAAAGAAGTTGGATGTTCCCAAAGTGCTGTATCAAAGCACATTAATAGAAATTTATGTGGAAGGGAAAAGTGTGGAAGAAAAGGGTGCACAAGCAGCAGGGATGAGCGCAGCCTGGAGAGGATTGTCAGGAAAAGGCCATTCAAAAGTGTTGGGGACTTTCAGAAGGAATGGACTGGGGCTGGAGTCAATTACATTGCATTAGTGAAGTAAATGAACTTTTGAACGATATTCTAATTTTTCGAGTTTCACCTGTATCATTTTCATTCCAGTTCACAATTGTGTGCCACTTTGCTGGTCTATTGCCTAAAATACATTTTATGGTTTTGGTTGTAACATGACAATGTGGACATTTTCAGGGGGTATGAATACCTTTTCAAGGCACTGTATCTAGAAATGCAGACAAATGCATATTTTAATATTACATATTTTTTTTGCCTAGTTATAATAAAAATACATGACACTCATTTGCTGGAAAACGTTAGGAAAGCATATAGCTTCACATGTGTTGCGATTGTGTGTGACGTTTTCTATTGCAGTGTTTATTGTCACTGAATTTATACACAAAGCTTTTTAAAGCATTGTTTTACTACTTGTACAGATACCCCATCGCAGCGCGTGCAGTTTATTCTGGGTACTGAGGATGATGATGAAGAGCACATACCACACGACCTCTTCACCGAGATGGATGAGCTTTGCGTTCGGGATGGAGAGGAATGTGAATGGAAGGAGACTGCAAGGTGAGCTCTCTAAGCTGGTCTGTATGACCTCAGCCTATTCTATAGATAAGGCAGAATGGTATCTCGGGTGTCTTGGTTGCTATTTAAAGGACGCTTGCCACTTTTCTATGGAAAATGATCCCTACCTTCAGACCACTTTGTGTAGTTACATGAAATTATATTGCTTCCAATGCGCTCAGAAGCACCATTTGGGCCCCTTTCTTGCTGCTCTCTACATTTGTGGATTGTGTCGGTCCTTTTTAATATAATAGATGCCACAAAATACTGTTTTTCACAGAAGATGGCCGATTCTGTGGTCTACATTGACAGAACTGATCTGAGTTTTAAGGACCCTTTCACACTACTGCGAATTCACTGCGATTTTTGATGCGATTTCAGGGAATGCCTGTGTAAACTTGAGGTTTATGAACCTTAACTCGCATGAAAGTCGGACCAAAGTTGTACAGGGACTACTTTGAAGTTGGCACGACTTGAAGCTGAACAATTTATGAATGGTTATAATTTTGCAGTCTCAAGTTGCACAAGTGTAAAAGTGGTCCAAGTATTTTTTTCTAATTTTCCGTTCAAGTTGATATCTGCATTAAATGTTGGTCATGTTTGGGCAGGAAGTGTAAGGGCAGACTACTGCTTATTTGCAGCACTTGGGTCCTGCTTTCAGGACCCCTTTCTAATAGTGGGCTTTTTTTTTTTTTTCCTTAATCCTGTCATTCTTGTGCGGCTTCACTATAATTTCTCCAGTTTCTATTAATTCAGGAAACATGCTGGTAGGTTAAAGCTGAGCTCCAGTCGTTTTTGTGTTTAAAAAGTCAGCAGCTACATAAACTGGCATTTCAACTGTGGGCACCCTCCTGTGACAACTTGTGGCTTCACAGCCGGCTGTCCATTGTGCATGCACACGTCGCGCTGCGCCTCCTGAATGGTGTGGCAGGCTTCTAGGGCCTTGACATGTCCCAGAAGAGACTGCAGGGAGGTAGGCAGAGATGAGAATTTCAGCTTGGATTGCCAACCCCCCAAAAATAAAAATAAAAAATATATAAAAAAAATCCTATGCCAAATGTGACAGAGGAGGAGTACTTAAAGCGGAACTTCCCCTTTTGGGTAGTGCTCCTCTTTATTATATTTGCCCAAAATGGTATGAATTTGTCTGCTTATATGAATGGTATAGAGTAGACCATTCCTCTGAGTGCTGAGAATTTTAAGTTAAGTGCTCTCTCGGAAAAAAAACTACTAAATTATGGCTGCTAATACATGTAGTATTCAATGGCTTTGGCCTAAACTTACATCTTCAATATTTCTTATGCAAACTGTACTTGTACATTTTTTTCCTTTTACCAAAGAAGTGCACAAGAATCATATGATGACTCCTCCTCCTCCCCACCGCTTATTAATAGGTTCCCTTGTGTGATAACAATCCTTAATTCCGCCCTCCGCTTAATGTAACATAATGACTGAAATAGATAAGATGAGACCCAAAACAGAAACAAGAATTAAGAATGCGCACAGTAAAACATGTAACACTCTACTCCTAGTTTAAAAACGTATTCTATTCAAGTATTTTGAACTCCAAAAATACCTTCTGTTCTCAGTCTGCTTCAAATCTTCAAATGCATTTATTTTTGCTGCTTTAGAGAACCTTGGGGAAGACTTCCCGTCAGAGCAGGGGTCCAAACCAGTGGCCCGCGAAGCCCACTGATGGGGGGGGGGGGGGGGGGGGGCACGGCCTCCTGCTCTGGGATGGCAGATCCCAGCCCAGATTTCCGGTCACTGAAAAAGCGCTGGCTCCTGTCATAGGTGGCGTTGGTATCCGGTGATACCTGAATGGAAGACTGTTATTAAAGCGGTTGTAAAGGAAACATTTTTTTCCCCCTAAAGCTTCCTTTACCTTAGTGCAGTCCTCCTTCACTTACCTCATCCTTCCATTTTGCTTTTAAATGTCCTTATTTCTTCTGAGAAATCCTCACTTCCTGTTCTCCTCTCTGTAACTACACATAGTAATGCAAGGCTTTCTCCCTCTATACATTAAAGAGGTTGTAAACCTTCTGTAGTGCAGAATCCCCCCCAGAGCCCCCCTTTTTACTTGCCCAAACCCAATCGTTCCAGCGACGGGGACAAGCACAGCAGCTCCAGCCGCCGTCTCGGGTCCTTATTGGATTGATTGGCTCCCACTGCTGTCAGTCAAATCCAGTAATGCTGGGGCCGAGTCCTGCTGTCTGTGTTAATGGACTCGGGAGCTCACCCGCACGGGTACCCCCATGGAATACGGCTCTCCAGGGGGCACTTGAAGAGGATACGCCAGGGGCGCTGAGGGACCTCTAAAGAGGACGATCGGGGCCACTCTGTGCAAAATTCTTGCACAGAGGAGGAAAGTATAATGTGTTTGTTTTTTCTAACTAACCTTTAAGATTAAAAAAAAAAAAAAAATTTGTGGGCAGCAGACCCCTCTAATACTTACCTGAACCCCATCTTGATCCAGCGATGTTGCACGAGAGTCTCGGCTGCCATTGGCTCCCACTTTTGTCAGTGTGCCAATGAAGAGAGGGGAGGGGGGGAAGCTCTGTGTCTGAATGGGCTTGACTCAGCTCAGGTGCCCATAGCAAGCTGCTTGCTGTGTGGGCACTTGGCATGAGGGAGGAGCCAGGAGTGCCAGCAGGGAACCCGAGAAGAGGAGGATCTGGGCGGCTCTCTGCAAAACCAACTGCACAGAGTCGGTAAGTATAACGTGTTTGTTATTTTTAAACAATATAGAGAAAGCGGGACTTTAGCATCACTGTAAATTTAGTCATCTGCTAGTAGCATACAATGTGTTTTTTATGAAGAATGTGATCTTTTGATGTCAATAATAATAATAATTTGATTCATTGTAAATATTTCCCAAATTAGTATAGGTATAGAATCAAATTGCAACCTAATTTAGCATTTTGATTTTTGTTTCAGATGGCTGAAATTTGAGGAAGATGTTGAAGATGGTGGAGATCGATGGAGTAAGCCTTACGTGGCCACACTTTCACTACACAGCCTCTTTGAATTGAGAAGTTGCATACTCAATGGCACAGTGATGTTGGACATGAGAGCCAGCACCATAGAGGAAATTGCAGGTAATGCATGGTGGAAGAGTTCCTGATTTGGGATCAAAAGGTTTATTAAGGCTGGGTTCACACTTATTGGATGTGTTTTTCTGCATCCAATTTGCATGTCAGGAGAGTGTGACCAGCTCTCAATGTGACCAAGTCTTGCATCCCTGGGGCGGCTGCGGAATGTACTGCAGAAGGGTACTTTGGCTCAGTTTCAGGTCCGAATTCAGGCAAAAATTTGGCCCCGATTTGCCTGTGAAGAGGGACGCACCGGACTCCCTTGCTGTGAGCCACTCCACAAACTGTGTGAACCCAGCCTTGAACTGCAGATAATTTTGCAGAGGATATTTTAATGATTTAGACTAGGTCCACACTGATGCGAATTGGATACAGTGTTCTTCGCATCCAATACGTATTGCGGGAGATTGTGACCGGTTCCTAAAGGAGTCAGTTCACACAGCTTTGGGGCGGCCACGGTCCGCATCGGAAAAGGGTCCTGTGCATCTTTGGTTCTGTTTTTCACCTGAATCGGTGTACAGGGATACAACCAACACCAACATGATCTCCCCTTCTTACATTGGTGCTCTTTTTACTGTGAAAACGATGCTTCAGTTTATGAATGGCGAGGAGCCGCTATCTCCTGTCCATTCATCTTCAGTGCAGCTGAGGTTGCAGAGAAAGGGACTGGGGGAATCTGTGTCCTCAGTCCCTTTCCCTGTCTCAAAAGGGAGATGTCATGCGTCTGTTAAAGCGAAGTTGCGGCAAAAAAAAAATTAAGTCCGCAGCTACAAATACTGCAGCTGCTGACTTTTAAAAGGACACTTGCCTGTCCAGGGCGCCTGCGATGTCCTCACCGAAGCCGATCTGTCACTCGGCTCCGGGTGCAGGCACCAGCATTGCTAGTAAGAGAAGCCTTGCACCTTCACTCCTGGTTCCCTTCTGCACATGCGCAAATTGAATGGCCCCTGCTGTGTTCTGGGACCTGTCTATTTAAGACACCTGATATCTCTCCAAAGCCACCCCCTAACAGGTCTAATAAAAAAAAATATATATTTTAATAAAATTGAAAAGGTTAAATTGTAAAAATAACCCTAGTTCCAAAGGTAACAGAGTTTACTGGAAATTCTAGTTCTTATGCCGTGTCATCACTTCAGATGGCTGCTTTCCAGTTCCTCAAGCACTAAAATTAAATTTGATCTCGGAGGATTGAAATGTTCCCTACATGTAGTACATTCTCTGGGCTTTATTGCATTATGTGTACATAAGACTTTACTTCCCTGTTTGCATGCAGCACTGAATAGGACTGTTCATTGCTATATACTGTACTATATTATGGTAGTCTGGTCAATACCTGACTGCTATTTCAGGGTAATGTATTAAATAGTTCTGATATCTCCTATCTATATTCTGACTGTGGGTCACGAGACAGAAAATAGGAAAAACTCACTTTTTTTGTAAAAATGTGGTGGGGTTAGAGTGTGTGTGTGGGGCAGATCCACGTACCTGCGCGCAATAATACGACGGGCGCAGCGTATCTAAGATGCACTACGCCGCCGTAACTTTTTTTTTTTCGAATCCTCAAAGAATTTGTGCCGTAAGTTACGGCGGCGTAGTGTATTATTGGCGGCGTAATTGCGCGCCATTCAAATCTCTGTGATGGGGGAGTGTTTTATGTAAATACGTCGTGACCCAACGTAAGCAACGTTTTTTTTAAACTGCGCTTGCGCCGTCCGTGGGGGTATCCCAGTGCGCATGCTCGAAATTAACCCGGAACAAGCCAATGCTTCCGATGGTGATGTCATTCTACGCAAATCCCTATTCGCAAACGACTTACACAAACGACATAAAAATTTCAAATTTCTACGCGGGAACGACGGCCATACTTAACATTGAGTACGCCTCATAACGGTAGCTTTAACTATACGCCGGAAAAAGCCGAACGCAAACGACGTAAAAAAAAATGCGCCGGACGGACGTTCGTGGATCGCCGTAACTAGCTAATTTGCATACTCGACGCGGAATTCGACGGAAATGCCACCTAGCGGCCGCCGAAAAATTGCAGCTTAGATCCGACGGCGTACTAAGATCTAGCCGAGATGCCGTCGCATCTTGTTTTGAAGATACAAAACAAAGATACGACGCGCAAAATTTGAAATTACGCGGCGTATAAAGAGATACGCCGGTGTAATACTTTTGTGGATCTGCCCCTGCCCCCCACAGCCTCCACTAATACCTACCAGACCCCCCCTCTCGATCCAACAATGTGCACGGGAGCCTCGGCCATCCCAGGTCTCTCTTCCCTGTCAATCACAGCCAGTGAGCCAATGAGGAGAGAACAGATGGTGGGGCCAAGCCATGGCTCGGTGTGGACGCATAGAGCGGGATTTAGGAGAGCATGCACCAGTGCCCCCCTATTGGGGTACTGTTCAAGGGGGAGGACCCAGGAAGAAGAGGATTGGGGCTACTTTTTGCAATACCCTTGCACAGTGCAGGAAAGTATGACATGTATGTTTTTAAAAAAACAACAACAAAACACAGAACCTTTTAATATCACTTTAATTGCATTGGCAAGGAGTTCTCCAAGGTGCTTGGAACAACCTACCTACCGAGTTCCTTCAAAAGCTCTGTGTACAAGTACTGTATGTATCTAGAACTGGTGAAAACATTGATTTGAGTTTTTTTCTTGCTGTCTTTATCTCCACCAAGGAGTTTCTGTATAGGCAACAGGTAAACTTTCTTACCTGATTTGAGGTCTTTCCACCAGTAGTTGTGGTTATTCCTTTGAGAAAAGGCAGAAGGATCTCAGAACCTGGAAAATCGGTTGTACTGGGCCTCTACATTAGTATATTAGTTTGCATGTTTTAACGCGTTTTTAATGGGAATTGAATCTTAACTATAATAATCCTGTGGCATTTTGTTATTACAGATATGGTGCTGGACAACATGACAGCGTCAGGACAGCTGGATGATTCCATGAGGGAATGTGTCAGAGAAGCTCTCTTAAAAAGACATCACCATCAGAACGAGAAGAAGCTGAGTAACCGTATCCCACTGGTGCGGTCCTTCGCTGACATAGGCAAGAAACATTCTGATCCTCACTTGCTTGAACGAAACGGTGAGATAAGTTGTCACAAGCAGCTTCATCTAACCTATTTCGCTGAGATTTTCATTTTAAAGCAGCAGCCCCGCTTTTACTTATGATTTCTAAAAATTCGGCTTTAAATCATGCTTAAATCTAATGCTGGCATAAATAACGCATCTAGATCTGCTATAATCCTTTCATCTGCTAAGAAATCATCCATTTACTTTTGTAGCAAAATCATTTTTTTGGGATTGTTGTGCGCGCAACACAATACATGGTTTCCTTTGAAACTGCCGCACAATTTAGGGGTTTTATTTGCACTTATTTTTTTTTATCTGCCTTGATTGGCTGCTGCTTTATTTTACTTTTTTGATTTGCCTTTTACATGTTGTGTTGTGAATAATTCTGAAAATGCATTCACTGAATGATGTATTTACTCGCATATGATTGGTGATTTGTCCATCCATTTGTTTGAAACAGAATTTAATTCTTTAGGGTAGACAAAGAACAAATTGAACATATCATTGAGTTTGATTAACTCAACATGAAAGTTATATACTGATATTACCAATGTATTAACACACTGAAGTACAAAGTGACCTAGAAAATGCTTTTTTTAAAGCCTAATTCAACCTTTGGTTTACATCAGCTAAATACGTATGGCGAACCTTGGCACCCCAGATGTTTTGGAACTACATTTCCCATGATGCTCAACTACACTGCAGATTGCAAGAGCATTATGGGAAATGTACTTCCAAAACATCTGGGGTGCCAAGGTTCGCCATCACTGATCTAGGGGCACATTCTTAAGCAGCCCATAGACCTATGCGATTTTTCTTTCCTTTCATCATGGGTGAAAGGAAAAAAAATCCCTCCCACAGCACTATTGTGTTGTCCTGTTGGGTAGCCTTCCCGGCTGGCAGGACACAATGATTACTGCTAGCAGATATAGCCGCTGGCAGTAATCGAATGTAAAAATTCCGATAGCCTGCCCATGTATGGATCGGATCATGGCCAGTCCCTGCTGAACAGGCCAAGATTCGATCCATCTATTGCCAGTTTTGCAGTTTGCTTTCTTCAGAAAGATGCCACAGCCAAAGTAGAAAAGTAAAACAAAAAAGGCGCCTCTAAGTGCAGAAGTATAAAACTGCAGAAGTCAGACGCCCCCATCTCCCCTACTAAAAAGAATATGGGGCCTGCTCTGCAGTATAGGGACAGGACTTTTCTACTTTGGATCCAGAAAAATGTCTATATCCAGGGCGCTCCAAGCATTTGAATCCTGGCAGATAAAGTCTGTGTTGGAGAGGGTAGCAAATCTTCACACTCTTTAGGCAGCACTCAGGGAGACAAGCGATCTCTAATGGAAACAGAAAAACAAACAAGGCGCCTCTAAGTGCAGAAGTATAAAACTTTTAATATCCCCTAAAGGGGTTAAAAACACTTACAAGATAGTGGATGAAACAGGCATGTAGCAGGTAAGTGCGTCCAGGAGATGTTCCAGTGGCAGGGCAGTCCCAGTCTGTGATGGTAAAGCTTCCAGGAAAGTCCACAAGATAACAGCCAACTTGTGCTGTGGATGTTCAGAGGACACAATAATGCTGGAGTCTGGGGATGATGTCAGAGGAAGCGAGACAGAAACCAGCATGGAACACAAACAGGAAGTGGACAGGAAGTGTGTCATAGAGACGGGACTTGTTTCGAAACAGCCAGTGACCTGGGACTGCCCTGCCACTGGAACATCTCCTGGACGCACTTACCTGCTACATGCCTGTTTCATCCACTATCTTGTAAGTGTTTTTAACCCCTTTAGGGGATATTAAAAGTTTTATACTTCTTCACTTAGAGGCGCCATGTTTGTTTTTCTGTTTCCATTAGAGAGTGCTTGTCTCCCTAAATGCTGCCTAAAGTGTGTGAAGATTTGCTACCTTCTTCAACACAGACTTTATCTGTCAGGATTTAAATGCTTGGAGCGCCCTGGATATACACATTTTTCTGGATCCAAAGTGGAAAAGTCCTGTCCTTATACTGCAGAGCAGGGATTCTTTTTAGTAGGGGAGATGGGGGTGTCTGACTTCTGCAGACAGGTCACTGCTTGGCAAAAAGAGCAAGGGCGTCACCCTCGCAGGGACAGGCTTCTATGCTTGGGCTGTAGCTACTTTATAAATAAAACAAACTGAGACATTGGATGCCTTTTTTTTTTTTTATGCACCTGCAATGGGTTTAGCAGAATTTCACAGAAGGTTCCATTGGGCTCTAAGGTTAAATCGCAATTGCTTAAAATTTCAGACCTTTGTGTAAAAGTCAAAGCCGCTTCTGGGAGTCTTAAGCTGGCCATACATTATACACTGTTTCTTCAATTTCCTTTTGATTTACCTGTAATTATGTAGTACAAGGGCCTGCCTGATTGCATACAAATGCAAAGGGTTTGACCTCATATTATATGGTTTTGGTAAATCCTAAATGAAAATTCTACAAGCCCTACTTTGGTATTCCCGTTAAAGGATATCCATTTACTCCTGAACCCTGACTATGGCTTTAATTCAGGGCAAAATGACATTGTGTAAAGAACAAAATAAGTGCTTCTAGGTATGTAGAAGCATGTGACCCGCCCCATGTCATATTAGAAAGGTGACCTCACTGATCCATCTTTATTGCAACACCAATGGACACCTGGTACTTCAGTGGTAGCTGTCACAGGGAAAATAAGTAATGAGAGATTGCTGGAGAGGTATCGGGGGGGGGGGGTTGGGGAAGGAAGGGAGGGGAATTGAGTCTCTAGACACACTGTCGCTTTAAAAAGAGTCTTACCCAGGGCTGTTATTAGAAATTGCGGGGCCCTGTAAAGACTACCTGCCCCCCCCCTCGATATTAGCAGATACAAATACAACATAATTTACAGAATTCCTGCTAAATCGAAAACTGAGATAATAAAGAAAAATGAAGATGAGATGAAAAAGATATACATGCTGGACAGTTGGATCTCTGGGATCAGAGACAGACATTGCATGCGGTCCAGTGCGTTTTTTTTTTTAAGCATCGAAAGTAGGTTGCAGTTCCAGAAAAATAAATTGGAACATGCTGCATTTTTCCTGGACTGTACTGGAACGCTGTAAAATGCAGTGGAACACATGTCATTTTTGAGGTTAAGAAAAAAGAGGGGGCAGAATTGCACTGTAACGTGTCAAAATCGCGCATCTGGAACCCTTCTGGACTGCGTTTTCTATGGTGTGAACTGGCCCAGACGGAGAGAAACAAAGTTACAGAGATAACAAACTCACTAGCAGAGCTAACATTGGAGCTAGTAAAAGCTTGCAGCAGGGAGAGGGAGTACACCAGCTTTCAGGAGTTTTGCATCCCCCTGCCTGTGTGGGCCTCTGCACTCAGGCCCCCTACAAGAGGACCGGTGGCCCCTCAATCAGCGGCTCTGGCTATACCCATGAGAGACAAAGCAACAGGTGTGCTTCAGTGTCCCCTTCCCCAGTAGTACATACTCTCCTTTTTTCTTTACTCCCCTGCCGCCCTGCTCAGCTTTAGGACTGAGGAAAGCTTTGAATTGCTCTAGTTAGAGCTCACCCATAATTGTTCTCTCCCCCACACTCATCTGACAGTACTGGTGTATATGGAGAGTAATGCTGGCCATACACTCCACGAAAAATCGTCCAAACTAACTTTCGAAAAATGAACGTTCGGTCGTAAGTGCAAACGATAGTGCCATCATGTAATGGCCGATAAATCGTTCAGTGGACATAAATAAAATAAAAATTGGTTCTTTTTTTTTTTTTTACATATACCTAATGCAGAAAGTGTCCTTTTTTCGGCTCAAAAACGTCCCAACAATTATCGATTTTGTGCCCATTAACTGTTCGAAAAACAAAAGAACTGTCTGAACGACCGAATTTTCGTTGATTTTTCGTATAGTGTATGGCCAGCATTGGTACACCTGATCCTCTATAACCTGAAGTACCAGATATTTTCTTGGCTGTGCTGCTCTGGTTTGCTTTGAAGTATATGTGAATGCACAAATGCAAAAGCACATATTAAATTGGATACCATATTCCGATTAGCATGTTTTAAAAAAAAAAATCAGTTTCTTCTTTTTGCTTTTTTTTTTTAATTTCTAGGTCACCTGACTGTACAGCTTTATTTCATGCCTTCTTTCGAAAAGCAGGGGGTGGATCAGCTTCTGGAGCAGGCAGGCAATTTAACCTTTAGCTGAGAGTGGCTGAAGTTTAACATTAAAAGCTGCCGTCACTTACCAAAGCGGTGCTGGGTGGGTGGCCTGGCTATTAAATGGTCTACAGGAGATGAAGGCACTAAAACTAAAACTAGAGTGTAAAAAGTCCATGACATGCCCATAGATCTTTTTTTTCTTTCAAATGTATTTAGGACGTGGCACATTGATTATGATCCATGTATCCACATGTCCACTATGTGTGATCATACATCCTATTCTCATTTAAAACTAGAGTGCAAAATCTGGTGCAGCTGTGCATGGTAGTACCCAATCGGCTTCTAACTTCAGCTTGTCGAATTTTTAACCGACCGACATAGGAGACAAGCTCATTGGACTCTTGTAGATGATTTATTTTGCTGATTTTCAAACGATTTTTGTAAACATGTTCCATCTTATGCTATAGACATCTGATGTTTATAAATGTTGTATCTTTTTTTTTATACTGAAATATAATAAAAAAATATATTTACCCCCAAATTTTTAAGTTTTGACAAAAAAGAACTGGAAGGCTTTTTTGTTTTTTGCAGCAGAGCTGCACCATAATTTTCACTCCCGTTTTTAGTAAATCAACCCCAGTGAGTCAGCATGGTGTCCTGTAGCTCTTTGCCTCAAGCCTTGGGACACACACAGGCCAAGAAAGCACAGATCTGCTGACATGCTGGGTGTGGTCAGTTTACAAATAGGAAAAATGTGGACTGGCAGGATCACCAGGGTATTCCAAGGAAATGAGCCACTGAAAATGTCCGATTATTATAAACATTTACAAGGGCAAACACACACATATCCAATAAAAAATAAACGACCTGTCAGGTGACTTATAATATTAGATTGTTCTGACGTCCTGCCAGTAATGTCCTGACCTAGGATGCAATGTCAGTTCAGTGACTGAGCAGAGATGGATTTGGGATAATTGACTATTGACCTCGAGCATTAATGAGCTTTTCACATTGACAGATCCTTCTGTGAACTGTGCACTGAACGCTAATACCGAACGAAATGGTGAATTACTGTATTTGCCACTGCAAAGTTTGTCATTTTGTGTATTTATTGTTTTTACATTTATGTTACTGTATAAATCGGTGGTCTCCAAACTGCGGCCCAGGGACGGATGCGACCCTTTGCTTGTCTTTTTCTGACCCTTGGGGCACTTTACCTCCTACTGATACAAGACACTATTCCTCTCCCTAACCCCAACAATGGGGCATAATACCTGATATTGACACCATCAATGGGGCACTATTTCTCCCACTGACACCACCAATGGGGCACTATTTCTCCCACTGACACCACCAATGGGCCACCATTTTCCACTCCCAATTGCCACAGTCCGGCCCACCTAAAGTCTGAAGGACTGTAAACTGGCCCTTTGTTTTGAAAGTTTGGAGACCCCTGGTATAGATCCACAGCATTGGTGTCTTTTATGTCCAGTTTCCTTCCTTCCTTTTCCCTGAACTAAGCATGCAATTTGACTACATAACAAAAATTGTACAAAAAATGTAAAAAGGGTTGTATAAATCATAGCAAAAACACTGTTTTATTTTCTTCTCTTGTCTTACCTCAGGGGACGGCCTTTCAGCCTCCCGTAATTCATTGCGTGCTGAATCTCGCTTATCCCTTCTGCTCAATTATATTCTGCCTCCCTCGAGAGTTGGAACCCCAGCTGGCTCCCGGCGTACAACCCCTGTACCAACCCCCCAAAACACCCCGCCTGGCAGCCCTAAATTTGATCGGCTGCCTTCCACGAGTTCTCAGCAGAGTGACTGGGTCCCATTGATGCAGCAGTGTACTGTTGATGATATCCCCACCGTAATAATTCACCCACCTGATGAGGAGGATGAAAATCGGGAAGCCTTGGACCCAAAGAAAGAAGACTTTCATGATTTTGATCCAGGCAATTATTATTCCACTTTCTGTGTGGTGCACCTTGCTGCTGAATCACTCACAATGGAATGCTTTTGAGCACAATTGATTGCTTGAGCATATGTAACTGACATCCTTTATTGATTACAACTCACACGGTTGCTTCAATATGCATGCATTTTATCATTTGGAGTTCAATCATTAAGTTCATTTCTTCTGGAGAATTTTGTTGCACAGAACCCATTGCTTTGTTCATAGTGGACATATACCGCTATGCAAGCAGGCTGCATCTGTAAACTCAACCAATGTTCAGTCTGCCCCTTTCTTTGGTCTATAAACATACTGAAGCCTTAGGATCTACAGATAAATATGTATCAAACAATATTCAGAAGGAATCTTCTGGGGTTTTTTTTTTTTAAGGATGGACTACTGATGAAAGTGTATATTCATCTGAACTCTTTGAGATGGAAGTGAAGTGAATGTTGCATATGTGCACCTTAAAGGTGCTCAGCCAGTAGTTGGCCACTAACAGAATGTAACGCTGGCCACAACAGATGGGCCATTTTTTTTCATTATGCCAGTGGGCTAAATGGGAGAAAAAAAGCCCTACAGATTCTTCCATACACACGAGCAAAGTTGATCAACACACTCCCCATTTGAACATTGTTGGTCTGGCAGCAGGACTCTTCACTGTCAGAATACACTGACAGCAGCTGATCGACAAACATTGTTCCAGCAATTGACTTATGTTGAATAAGAACATAGATCGTAGTTTTGCCAGTCCTGGTTAAACCGGCCGAACATCGATCCAACTATGGCCAACTTAAAAGTTAGTTGGTTTTTTTTTTACCTTTAAAGTAGAACTATAGGAACATTTTCATTTGGATAGAGTAAGGGAGAGTTATAACCCCAGTAAGGCTTATTTTTGCCATCTTTGTCTCATTGGGAAGATTTACCTTCACTTCCTGTTCCATAGCCAAACAGGAAGTGAGAGGAAATCCCTAAAAATTAAGGGAACCTCTTGGGGACCCCTAGATTGGGAGATCTAGTGTCTCCATTGGAATATTTCCCCCTATTACTTTTCTGGGGACAGCCCAAACATTTTTTTTTTACTTTCATGAAAATGGTAAACGGGACAAATGAAGATGGTAAATCTCTCTATGGGGGGCACAGACCGCAATAAAAACTGACGGGTGTTCTAATCCCTTTCCACTCTATCCAAAGCAAATTCCTTTAGTTCTACTTTAATGCATTCTGAGTTAGGGTAAAAAAAACCTTTAAGTGTAGCTCCCACCGCAGACCCCCCCTAAATACTCACCTGAGCCTGATCTCAGTCCAGCGCTATGCACTCCTGCAGCAGTTTTCTCCCCTCTCCTCACTCACAGGCTTGGCTGAGAGCAGTGGCAACCATGGCAAAATCTGAGAGTAATGGGCAAGGCTGTGTGTCTGATGAAGTGCAAACAGCCTGACTTGGGAGAAAACCTGCATTAGTGGGCCCATAGGAAGTAGCTTTCTATGGGGGCACTCAGCGGGAGGAGCCAGGAGCATTGGCAGGAGACCCGAGAAGATGAGGATTGGACCTGCTCTGTGCAAAACCATTGCACAGAGCAGATAACTATAGGATGTTTATTTAATGAAAACAAAACAAAGGCTTTACAATCACTTTAGACCCCTTTCACATGGGGCGGATCAGTATTGATCCACCTCCGTAAGCTCAGCGGGGATCGCTCCGCTGATCCCCGCTGAGCCGGCGGATGACAGGGCGGTCCCCGCACACTGTGCAGGGACCGCCCTGTCTTTTTTCCGCTCTCCCCTATGGGGAGATCGGATGAAGATGGACCGTATGTCCGTCTTCATCCGATCGACAGACGGAAGAAAAATTTGGGTTTTCTTCTGTCTGCAAAATCGGATCTTTGCGGAGGCGGACGATTATAGGTGTCGGCGGATGTTCATCCGCTGACACCTGCAATCACATAGGGACCAATGTATGTCCCTTTTTCATCCGCAAACGGATGGATGAGAAAGTGGACATACGGTCCGCACGTGTGAAAGGGGCCTTAAGGAAAGTCTCCCAAGTGAGAGTCACAGATGGGATTTAAAATCTGACTGAGGTTCTTTCCCTTCTCTAGCCTGTCAAGTGTCAGAATTGGTTAAGCTGCCATAGATTCTAAATTCCAGTGGTCAGCATATTACACTATTGGGTTTCATTAAAATCTAGGGGGAATAAGGTATTAGGCATACTATCTGCAGTGCACTTCTGAGATATAGAGATCAGGCTAGTTTGGTCCTCAAACCAAAGTTCCGAAAAAAGGGGGGCTACTGGACTATCTCGGATCTCACCTCTTTAATTTGTACCGATAGTCCAGTAGCCCCCCTTTTTTTGGAACTTTGGTTTGGAGATCAAACTAGTCTGATTTCTAAATCTCACATTTTTTGGATGAAGGTACTATAGATCTAGAACACATTACATGTGTTTCTCAGAGGCTATATCGTAGTTGCAGTGCACTTCTGTTTTATATTTTATAGTGGGCATCGCTGGCGCTTGATTAAAGCGGGCTTTGCAGTCTGTAGTAAGTAACTCTTATACTTTTACTGCCATACCCCAACCTCATCTAAAAGTACTAAGCTAAAAAGACCAGAAAAAGGAAAAAAATACCATGGATTCTGACAGCTTTGCCCAGGTGAAGGCGACGCAACTGAACACTCTTACCAGAAAACGGAATTCCCAAATCTTGCATGACTCCATTGTAAGAACACTGGGCCAGATTCACAGAGCAGATACGACGGCGTATCTCCTGATACGCCGTCGTATCTGTTGTTCTATCTATGCGACTGATTCATAGATCCGACAGGTGTAATTGTTTTACACTGTCGGATCTTAAGATGCAATACCGCGGCCGCCGCTGGGGGGAGTTCGCGTTGTAAACCAGCGTTGGGTATGCAAATTAGGAGTTACGGCGATCCACGACGTTTTTTTCGCGTTCGCTACGTCGCCGCTAGTCTAGTTTCCCGTCGCAAAGTTTTTTTTTGGTGCCTTAACTTTACACAGCAATCGTATTGCTGTATAAAGTATGGCCGTCGTTCCCGCGTCGAAATTTTAAAAATAACGTCGTTTGCATAAGCCGTACGGGAATACGGAATTATGCTACGCCCGTCGCCGTTCGAAAAAATTACGTCACTTCGCGCAAAGCACGGCGGGAGTTCGGAAACGGAGCATGCGTGGTAGGTCCGGCGCGGGAGCGCGCCTAATTTAAATGGCACACGCCCATTTGAATTGGCCCGCCTTGCGCTGGAGGCCGCCGGCGTAGTTTTTATCGCAAGTGCTTTGTGAATCAGGCACTTGCGATGAAAACTTGCAACTTGCGGCGGTGTAACGATACGTTACGCCTCCGCAGTTCTATGTGAATCTGGCCCTATCTCCTGCACTGTGCATAAAAGAATTGTCACAAGATTTGGAACCTTTGGCTTTCCCGGGATCCTGCAAGAATGCTGAGTGATGTCACTCTCGCATACTTGGAGTCTAGGATGAGTGTTTACGTTCTTTTTCTTTTCTTTGGCCTAGCAATTTAGGATGGGGATTTGTGGTGGAACTACAGTATAGGATTTAATTGTTACGATATGCAGGGTTCCCTTTAAATACTAGTTATCGCCTTTTGACTGCAAGCATTAATGCCTAGCGGTCAGTTACAAGCTTTCATGTCCTTTCCTTTTGTTCTCTTGCCAGGTTTGGCAAGAAACATTTAGACAGCAAAGCATATTTTAACTTTAGTGAAAGTTCCAGTACACCACCTGCATTTTGAAGTATGCAGTGCTTTTAATAGATGTGCAGTATACACTAGCTTGGGTGCGTAATGCCAGCTTAATTATCAGTGTTTTTTTTTTTTTTTATTGCCCATCTTTAGCAAACCTTGCAGCCTTCTTTCAGATGAGCGTAACTTGGAATGCGTGTGATGCTTTGCTTACTGTACTAACCACATTACATCTGTGTGTGTGATTTCACTGGGCTGTCACCACAGGGTCATAAAGCAGCTAAATGTTCATGATGTGGTCCTCTCAGGTAATGCCAGAATCCTTATAAGCCATGCACATTCTAGGAATTCTGAATTGCTTTCTATTGTTACTAAAGTACGGTATGTAATCCATGTACCCTATGTGCCTGATCTTTTTATATCCTGACATGTCCCGTTATTGTGAGAAGCGATTGCTGCATTACATACATATCCATTTCTAGTAATTATAATGAAGAACTTACCAGTATATTGTTTAATAATCCATATAATGTACTGATTATCTGGGAGGACCACTGGACATTATTGCAAGCACCACGCTTGGTGTGTAGCGGTAACGCATGCCTGGGTGTATCCGCTTTTTTGCCTAATAAATGTGTTGCTTTTGATGGATACAGCAATTGTTCAGCCTTTTCAGTCGACTAGGAGAGCATGGCACCATTGTTTGGCTTAGTAATAGCTTTTTGCTGTAGAGTAATACTGGTTAGTCTGCTAGATGTTTCTCCCCACAGGAACACCTGAAGGATATATGAAGTCAGCATATGATTCTGCTTACCAGCAACTAAGCAAAAATTTAAGTTTTTTGATGGAATATTCTTTAACGCCCAAGTGTTTTATGCTTTTTTTTTTTCAATCTGTTTTAAGGTTTGTAGTACAAACCTCAAACCATTACAGTAGACAGAACATTAGCGAACTTCCCTTTTTTATTTTTTTCATATGTTATTTTCCATCTAGCTAGGTCCATGACTACCACTGCTGTCCCCCTTTGGGGGAACTTGAGATACAGAGTTGGGAAACATTACACTACAGCAGTTCGGCTCTATTTCTTTCCATTAAGTAATTTGACGTTTTTTTCGGGATTACTTAAATTGCCACTCAAAGCTTTTGGTTGGATTCATTTTTAAAATCTGGAGGACAAAATATGCTTTGACATCAAAGGTCAAGCCCACCAAATCAGGGATATGTATGCTGGTGGACCACGCCACTGAGACCTTTCCACTTATGAAGTCCACCACTGCCCACCCTTCCAGGATTTTTCATTTGTTTGTGACAAATAAACAGGAAGGAGACCAAAGCCCATTGGCGTGGCCAAGACCAATGGACACAATTTGGGTGTAGAAATCGGATCACCAGACTTCTTAAGAGTTCTAAAAATCAGGTGGATCACCAACAGCTACTAAAAGCTGAACAAATCTGATTTGATTGGAGCGATTCACAATCAGTCCAATTCCAGTCGTTCAACCTTTTAGGTTAGAAAACAAATAAAAGGATTTTTCTGGGTCCCCATATACATTCAGTTAACTTTTTAAGTAAACCTCTAAAACTGGCCTTATTAAGATTGAAGACATATTCAAACAGACCATGTCACCAGATTAAAAACGTTCAGGTAAAAGCACAGAAAAATCAAATATCTTAAATGCTTACGGTACTTAAAAAAAAAAAAAAAAAAGTTTCCCCTTTTTCTATAAATAATTTTTGTATTTACTATTCACATTTGCATGTCCTAGCTCTCTCCTCTCCTCTCCTTGGAGAATTTAATTATTCTCTGTCCAGGCCCAACTCCTACTGCCCGTTGCCTATCTCCCTACAAAAACTTGTATATAGCTGTTGGCGGAGTACAGTAGAATGTCACTCAAGTGGCAACTCTGAGTTTGCTGGGGCTGTTGACCCCACAAATGGTGGCCCCCGGTAGCAGTCTTTTGGATGTATACACAAGGGATGCTTTTACAGAAAAACAGCGTAAAATACATTAAATGCGCATATAATTTTATAGGAAGATTTTTGCTGAAATGATCTGGCCTCCTAAACTTTTTTAATATTTCTCAAAAGGTAATTTACAATTTTCAAAGGACAAGTTCACCTGTCATAACATGTTACACCCATTTTCGTGGTGCAACATGTTATGAATGGACTGGTCCCCACACCTACATATTCGCCAGCACACCGTGGATCGTACAGAACGTCCAAAAATGTATTGCAGTGAAAACATCACAAGAATTGCAACGTTTCGAAGTCGCGCAGGACCTCTTCGTCAGGCAAGTGATGCGTGCCTGACGAAGAGGTCCTGCGCGACTTCGAAACGTTGCAATTCTTGTGATGTTTTCACTGCAATACATTTTTGGACATTCTGTACGATCCACGGTGTGGGGGCGAATGTATGTATGATTGTTTTTTCAGTTCCCAGCTGGTGATCGCTTCAGCACCCATTTTTGCACTTATTGGCCGTTTCTCCAGGAAGGTGTGCGATTGGAATATTGACTAAGACTGGTCCCCACACCTCTCGCTGTGGCAGCTAGCGGGGATCTTCTCCGCCCCTGCTAGCTGTCAAAATGTAAAAGAAACCGTGGCCGTGTTGGGCTCCACCCACCTGGCCGCATCACTCCGTGCTCTATGAACTACAAGGTCGGTAGCCTTTGCCGCTGTTGGATTTTAGTTTTCAGTGAACTACCACAACGCTGCGAGTGCAACGGCAGTTCATTCTTCCTGTGAGCATGAATTGGCTTACTCGTACGAGGAAGCCCATACACTGACAGACCTGCATGGCACCAACGATCCGCTGATCACTGGTAAAATGCTTCAGACTACTACAACAAAAAACAAAATGTCCATCTTATTTTTAGATTATTTTTTACCTGCAAAAAAAATTTGTGAAAATGTGAACTTTATCCCTTTTTTTTTTTCCTAAGAAAATGTCTATGTACATTTCAACTGCAGATTATAAACAGGAAGCCATGAGGAATGTGTGGTCTAAAAATATAAGCTCAGGGCATTCTATAGGAACAGAAATGTACAGATCTAGAATTCGAAGGCCTCGTACACACGACCGAGTTTCTCGGCAAATACCAGCAAGAAATTTGCTGGGAGAATTTTTTTTGCCGAGGAAACCGGTCGTGTGTACATTTTAGTGGAGGAAACTGTCGAGAAACTCGACGAGCCAAAAAGAGAGCATGTTCTCTATTTCCTTGACAATAATGGAAAAAATTGGCTTGTCGAGTTCCTCAACAGCCTGACAAGGAACTCGAAACGATGTGTTTCGCCCGTCGAGTTTCTCGGTCGTGTGTACGCGGCCTTATAGTATAGTTTGTTACCAAGCTGTGTATAGCTATCACGGCTGCTATGTTTGTGCTAAGTAAACTGAATGTGCTGGAAGTAAATATCTCACTGAAAGAAAGAAAAGAGTATCACATCACTGAATCACTTGTATGGTTACAGGAATCTGCAGCATAAAACTCGTCTGAGTGACAGTTTGCTTACATTGACTTTTATGTGGTCAGAGCTCCTGCTTTAGAACATTATGTGTAGGCTATTGAAAATGGTATTACTTGTGTGCTTGTTCACTTGACTTTAAATGCTTGATTATGTCATTTAAATTTTGTGCCAAACTAACCACTCACAATACGTCACAATGTTCACTGGCGCACCCCAAGATAAATATAGGCACCTTTCACTAAAGACTGTAAAATTGTCCTCACTTCAAGTCAAGTGATGTCCTAGAGAGAACACCTTTCTGACTCTATGTGCTTGTTTGTAGGGCTGCTATCTTCTCCACAGTCAACCCCTGCAAACCTGGACGCTAGTAGATTATCGGAGATCAAGCGGAACGGAACCGGAGGAGGCAGCCATGAAAATAGCACAGTTGACTTTAGTAAGGTATGAGAAGTTTTGTAGGAAAACGAAATGCACCGA
The DNA here is from genome assembly GCF_905171775.1 of Rana temporaria. Classification (NCBI taxonomy): domain Eukaryota; kingdom Metazoa; phylum Chordata; class Amphibia; order Anura; family Ranidae; genus Rana; species Rana temporaria. The sequence continues at coordinate 113,693,280 of NC_053493.1, read as the reverse complement.
ACAGTCTGATTTGTCCAATTTAGCCATTCATTGCTGTGTAGAAATAGGCCAGACCTACTTTGGTTTGTAAACGGTAACTTGTTGAATGATCTTGTTGCATAGTGTAAGGAGCAAGCAATGTATAGAACCCTTTACCAATGGTTTTTGAGAACATCACAAACTAATACAATTTATTTCCAGCTCAAATAAACTTTCTGACTCTGCTTTGAACACTTTGGGGTTGATTTAGGCCAGGTTCACATCAATGCGAATTGAGTGCGGCTTAAACCGCATCCAATTCGCAGAACATTTTAAAATACATTGTTTTCAATGAGGCTGGTTCACATATGTGCGATGCATTCGCACTGCGCATTGCCGCCAAACCATGTGCGTCTTTTAGGCATTGCGGTGCGGCTCAGGTGCGAATTCAAGCCCATTATCTTCTATGGGTACGCAGCTGATTCGCAGATGTGTTCAGTTCTCTTCAGGAATTTATCTTATTCAGCTCAATACACTTCTCCCCCACTCTCCTCTCACCAGTAACTTCTCCCAGGTCTCCAAATTTGCATCTAAAACGTTGCTAATCTGCTGAACACTTCTCTTATCTCTCTGCAGAGATAAGAGAGCTGAAATTCGCACCGCACTAGTGTGATTCTGGCCTTACACTATGCACTTTGCAAAGTACAGTTGCACTGTGCAAGAACAGTTGCTCCAGAGCTTGGTAAATGAGGTAAAGCTTCACATTGCAAAGAGTACCAAATCGCATGCAAGGGGAAAAAAAAAATTTTTTGCTTGCACAGGATTGGATGATGGAAGTCAGCAGGAGCTCTCCCTCATTTACTAAATTCTTGAGCAATTGCACTTGCAAAGTGCACAGTGTCATTGCCTTTTAGTAAATCAATCCCTCTGTATCCAGCCCCCTGTAACCTCTCAGGGAAAAGAGAAATCATCCTTCATTTGCTTGCATTGTCTTGGAAGATTAGAGCCATTCATAGATGTTCGATGACTGATTTTATAGGGTTGGTTCACTAAAACAGGAGAGTGCAAAATCCTGGTGCAGCTGTGCATTATAGCCAATCGGCTTTGAACTTCAGCTTGTTCATTTAAAGGGGTTGTAAAGGTTTGTTTTTTATTTTCTAAATAGGTTCCTTTAAGCTAGTGCATTGTTGGTTCACTAATCTTTTCTTTTGATTTCCCTTATAAATTGTTTTCTTTGTCTGGATTTCTCACTTCCTGTTCCTCCTCAGTAAGCTTGTTCTGGCTGACTAACCCCCAGCCAGAACGGCTCGGATGATGGTGGAAAGCTTACTGGGGAGAAACAGGAAGTGAGAAATTCAGAAAAAGAAAACAATTATTTAGAAGGGAAAGCAAAGAAAAAGGTAAGTGAACCAACAATGCACTAGCTTTAAGGAACCTATTTAGAAAATAAACAAACCTTTACAACCCATTTTTGTTTTTGTTTTTTTGGTTTCTATGCAGAACTGCACCAGATTTTGCACTCTCCAGTTTTATTAAAACAACCACTTTTATTTTATTTTTTTCTTTCAGTAGACTTCTTGCCTACGTGTTAATACAATGAGCGAACCAATCTAGTTCACGACCTGGTCAATCTATTTTGTTCCTCAAGAATTTGCTTGCTAAAGTTACTTTTCGATATCTGATTATCTAATTAATCTGTCTATTATTAAACATTCACCGCTCTGCAGTCAAAATGTTAAAATATAGGCTCCACCCCGGTCGAGAAGAAAAATCTTGACTCCATGGTCTAGCTAGTTTCATTGTATTTTTTAAATTGTTTATTATATAGAATTTGACTTTTCAAATGAACAATTATTTTAGGGTACAGCCATGATGTTTTGTAGGGTTTCTAAGGGGGGCACAGCTGTAACTTCTCCCTCCTGTGACGGCCTCTCTCTATTTGAAATTCTCTGATGCCCCGTTCACATTGGCACGATTTGACATGTCAAACTGCATGCCAAATTGCTGCTTATTGCTGGCATCAGCACTGTTCCATTTAGATTTATTTTTTACATACTTTTACCAGCACAGTACAGCATCATCATATGACTGGTGTGGCAGTAATCGGAACATTGACTGGTGATGAGATGTTGAGAGAGAAGAAAAAAAACACATGGCAGACACAATGATGCACATGCCGCCCTGCCGCAGCATATGTTCTGCAGCGGGTCGGCAAGTGGTTAAGCGACTCTCTGCTACTCCCCATCCCCAAAATTCCTTTGCCCCCAACTCCATCATCCTTAACCCACACATGCCATATTTTTTATTTTCACAGGCAGCTGCTTGTTCTGCAAATGCATGAAAAGCTCCTTAATTTCCGTGGAGGGGACATGCACCTTTGGGGTGCACAACCTCTATGGGAATGGGTAACGATATCCTGCATATACAAAGTAGTAGTACAGTTATCCTTAAAGGGGTTGTAAAGGTAAAACAATGTTTTTCCTAAATAGATTCCTTTACCTTAGTGCAGTCCTCCTTCACTTACCTCATCCTTCCATTTTGCTTTTAAATGTCCTTATTTCTTCTGAGAAATCCTCACTTCCTGTTCTTCTGTCTGTAACTACACACAGTAATGCAAGGCTTTCTCCCTGGTGTGGAGTGTCGTGCTCACCCCCTCCCTTGGACTACAGTAGAGTCAGGACACCCACTAACACACAGCTCCTTTTCTCTATCTGCAACGTAGAGAGCGTCCTGACTCTCCTGCTCTCACCCTCCCCTCTCAAGGGACGGGGCGAGCACGACACTCCACACCAGGGAGAAAGCCTTGCATTACTGTGTGGAGTTACAGACAGAAGAACAGGAAGTGAGGATTTCTCCGAAGAAATAAGGACATTTAAAAGCAAAATCGAAGGATGAGGTAATTGAAGGAGGACTGCACTATTTAGGGGATTTTTTTTACCTTTACAACCCCTTTAAAGCAATAAGTTAAAGCTGGGGTTCACCCTAAAAAAAAATTCTAACATTACATCCAGGATACTAACAACATTTACAGTATGCAGGCCTATCGCTGGGTTAGATGATTGACGTCTGGTGAAACAGTTCCCATGTCGCACAAGGCGCGTCACCAGATTCCCGTAAATAGCCGAGCTGCGAGACGGCGCTATACGGCCCCTTCGCCCACCGTGTAGAACTGACTGCGCAGGCGCCGTATAGCGCCAACTTGCAGCTCGGCTATTTACGGAAATCTGGTTACACGCCTTGTGCGACATGGGAACTGTTTCACCAGACGTCAATCATCTAACCCAGGGATAGGAACGCCCAGTCCCGCAGCATACGGAAGCCGGGGAGAAATAATCACAATATAACGGTATGTACGGCGATAAAAAAAAGACCTGTATACTGTAAATGTTAGTATCCTGGATGTAATGTTCGAAAATTGTTTTTAGGGTGAACCCCCGCTTTAAACTCTCTTGTCCTTTTTAAGTCTCCTAGAAAATACAGCCCATCAGTGGAATGTCAGACCTTGGTGGCTATAGCCTGTATAGGGGAAAGCTTCTATAATGTTCTTTTGCAAGCTTGTTGCGCTCTCTTTATGTACTAAAATTGGACCATATTTTTTCTATATCTGGCACAACATTTATGACCGTGTGTATCATTGTTTTTGCTTGGCCTCCTGTTCCCCCTCGACGAGCAGGATTATGACTCCTGGCACTGTAATTGTGGCACGTTTGTAACGGGACGCAAGAGGTCGGCTGTAAGTTCCTGCAGATAGCCATGTCAATGGTTTTCTCCAGTACACATCACATCGCCCACCAAACTCATTTGTGCTGTAGCCCCTGCTATTATACACATATGATCAAATTGTTCATTGGACCCATTTTGACCTGAACAAACTTTATACCTTAGACATGGTTTTTCTATGATCTTCATTGGCTAAATTTTAAAAGAACCGTACATATTGTGTATAATATCAATTTTGTGTTTTTTATCCTTTAATTTTAAATCACGTAATTTATTTAGATATTGTATAGTTAATGTATTTTTTCCCATATGTGTAAGAATGTCTGTCAGTGTAAGGCATTTTTTAAGTTCTTGTGCCTTTTTTTTTTAAGCATGTATAAATAAATGTTTTTTTTTTTTTTTTTTTTTTTTTTTTTAAAAAAAAAAAAAAAAAAACGTTCATGGAAATATTACTTTCTAATCGATTTTTTTGGGGGGATAATTTGCTTAATCTTTTAAAACATTAGTAGGTATGTAAAATGATATTTGAAAAAGCATTACATCTGACAGACTTCTCCTTGGTGAAAACTGTTTTCCACCACAAATTTATGTTTCAAATATTTTCATGTGCTGTGCCAGAGTCGTCCTGTTCTCATCCACAGGTACCTATTTTATGAAATCTTTGTATGGAAAGTTAACCTCCCTTTTTTTGCCATAGGTTGACATGAACTTTATGAGGAAGATCCCTGCTGGAGCTGAGGCATCAAACGTTTTAGTGGGAGAAGTAGAGTTTTTAGATCGGCCAATCATTGCCTTTGTGAGGTTGAGTCCGGCAGTCCTTCTGTCTGGACTCACAGAAGTACCAATCCCAACTAGGTGAACAATGTCTGGTATCTTAACTCCAGCCTTACCTTTTTTTTTCTTTTTCTTTTTCTTTTTTTTTTACACCCACATTAAAGCAAGTCCTCTCTTGTGTTCAAACTATATAAAACTTTGAAGCTTCAGCTGCTATTTTGATCCTGCCTTCATTTTCTCACTGAATTACTTCAATCATCAGTCACCTCTCCTCTTGATCTGTACTGTCGTTGTCTGCCTCTCATAGCTATTGGCTTTCGCTGCCATCAATAAACTTGTTCCTGAGCATTAAATGAAAGACTAGATCCCCAGCATCCCTTTAGATTCATGCTCAAGCAACCAATTGCTAGATTGCACAACTCAAATCTGCTGCACCCAGTGGTCAGCAGGAAGCGTATACATACCGTATTTATCGGGGTATAGCACGCACCCCTAATGTGGACCCGCAATTCCTGTAAAAAAAAACATTTTAGTACTTATAGTTTTGGTGTCTTGCGCGGCGTCCACCGGCGGCCTCGTCGGGTCCAGCGTCTGGCTGCGGCTTCGGTGGTGTCCTCCAGGCTTCTCCCGCGGTGTCTCCCAGTCGAATCGCCGCTTCCCGCACTCAGTTTGGACGCCTCCGCCGACGTATACCGCCGAGTGTAGTACATTCGGCTACATTCGGCCAGGCTCGGCTTCGCTCGTGCTCACGCTCTGTGACGTTTATGCGTGAGCACGAGCGAAGCCGAGCCTGGCCGAATGTAGCCGAGTGTACTGCACTCGGTATATGTCGGCGCAGACATTCAAACTGAGCGCGGGTATCGGCGTATATCGCGCATCCACGATTTTCCCCTTATTTTATGGGGGAAAAAGTGCGTGGTATACGCCGATAAATACGGTATATAATGAGGTCCAAGGCTGCTGCTGTGCCATTTACAGGAGCCGGTTTGCCCCAAAGATGATGATGACATAAGATCTGACCCTTTTAATCACCCTCAGCATATGGTTTCATCCAACCCCTGTAAATGTTACTTGTGATGAACAGCTTGGTCTACTTGTAAAGCTAAAGAAAAATATAAATGAAGGCATGGGAAATACAAAAAAAGGAATGTAAATTGAATTCTGTCATTAAAAGTGGTAGTAAACTCCACATTTTTATTTTTACCTACAGTGAGGGAAAAAAAGTGTTTGACCCCCTGCTGATTTTGCATGTTTGCCCACTGACAAACGATCAGTGTATAATTTTAATAGTAGGTTTATTTTAACAGAGACAGAATAACAACAAAAATATCCAGAAAAATGCATTTCAAAAAAGCTATAAATAAGTATGTGATCCCCTATCGGTCTGCAACGTTTTCTGGCTCTCAGGTGTCTTCTATACAGGTCACAAGCTGAGATTAGAACACTCTCTTAAAGGGGATGCTCCTAATCTCAGCTTGTTACCTGTATAAGACACCTGTCCACCAGTGGCGGCCCGTCCATAGGGGCGCCCGGGCGCCGCCCCCCATCCCACAGTCAGTAAAAAAAAAAAAAAAAAAAAAATTTTTTTTTTAAATCTGTCCCTTTAAGAATTTTTTTTTTCCCAAAAAAGGGCCTTATGGGCTCTATGTCCGCGCGCCGGACGCCGGGAACAGTCCTGTAGGAGTAGCGCCACGTCTGTGCAATCACGGGATTGCAGACGCGGCGCTACATTGGCACAAAAAATATGCCTTTGTGGCGCTCTCCATCGCGCCATTTGCTTCCGGCGCGATGGAGTGTATAGTTATGGCCGGGCGGGTGCATACACTGTCTGTGTGCACCCGCCCGTCTCTGTGCTCGTTCCGACGTCACTTGAAAAACAGGAAGTGACGTCGGGGCAGCTCGAGCTCAGTGCGCCCGACCGTGGACGAGGTAAGCTTGCCTGTCTCTACTTCGGCGGCCGCTTCACAGCCGCATCCAACCCCTCCCGCGATTTCCACAAAGTATGTTCGTATTCGGCGGCCGGCCCCCCCTTCCCCCCCCCCCCCCGCTTATTCAAAGTTTTTTTTCAATTGATTATTCGGCGGCCCCCCCCCCCCCCCCCCGCTTATTCAAAGGCTTTTTATTGCATTTAATATTCGTCATTTTTTTTATCTAATATTCGGCGGCTGGCATCCACCCTCCACCCCCCCTGCTTAATCCAATTTCTTTTTTATATACAATGCCAGGCAACAACCCCCCCCCCCCCCCCCAATCAATGTTTTTTTTTATTTAATATTAGTTAAATATATTAAGCTTATTAACAGTTTATTTTTTATATTTGATTCAATTTAGCATTAAGTATAAAAAAAGTTTTTTTTTTAATAACTGGGGGGGAGGGGGGGGTGGTCTGGTGGGGTAGTGTTACCGCCCGCTGTAGTGTTACTTGTGCTGTAATGAATTTTTACATAGAAAAGAAATGTTGTTAATAAATGGGTAAATGAATTATAAAAAAAATATTTTTCCAATAACGGTTATTAAAAAAATCTTTTTTTTATAATTCATTTACCCATTTATTAACAACATTTCTTTTCTATGTAAAAATTCATTACAGCACAAATAGCGGGCGGTAACACTACCCCACCAGACCACCCCCCCCAGTTATTAAAAAAAAAACTTTTTTTATACTTAATGTGCAGGGAAAATATCGGCCGTCAACACCACCCCACCCCCCGCTTGCAAATTGTCCTGCGACTTGGGACTGGAAAGTTGCAGGATGAGTTGGACCCGATGATTTCCAATGAGAACTGTTCATATCTGTGCAACTTTGAAGTAGTTCCTGCATTACTTTTGTCCCACCTTGATGTGACTTGAGGTCCATAGACCTCCAGAATACATAGGCATTGCTTCAAGTCGCTGCAAAATCGCACCAAAAAATTGTGGCAGAATCTTGCGACTTTCAGGCTAATGCAGTCTGAAAGTTGCACAATTCTACTGCAATTCTGATGTGACTTAAAGCAATGCCTGTGTATTCTGGAGGTCTATGGACCTCAAGTTGCATCAAAGTGGGACCAAAGTAATGCAGGGACTACTTTGAAGTCGCACAGATATGAACGGTTCTCATTGGAAATCATGGGGTACGACTTGTCATGCAACATTTAAGTCCCAAGTCGCAGGACAAGTAATTCCTGCAGTCTCTGGTAATCTTGTGCAGTATGTCCGCAGTCTCTGGTAATCTCCTGCAGTATGTCCGCAGTCTCTGGTAATCTTGTGCAGTATGTCCGCAGTCTCTGGTAATCTTGTGTAGTATGTCCGCAGTCTCTGGTAATCTTGTGTAGTATGTCCGCAGTCTCTGGTAATCTTTTGCAGTATGTTCGCAGTCTCTGGTAATCTCCTGCAGTATGTCCGCAGTCTCTGGTAATCTCCTGCAGTATGTCTGCAGTCTCTGGTAATCTTGTGCAGTATGTCCGCAGTCTCTGGTAATCCTGTGCAGTATGTCCGCAGTCTCTGGTAATCTCCTGCAGTATGTCCGCAGTCTCTGGTAATCTCCTGCAGTATGTCCGCAGTCTCTGGTAATCTCCTGCTGTATGTCCGCAGTCTCTGGTAATCTTTTGCAGTATGTCCGCAGTCTCTGGTAATCTCCTGCAGTATGTCCGCAGTCTCTGGTAATCTCCTGCAGTATGTCCGCAGTCTCTGGTAATCTTCTGCAGTATGTCCGCAGTCTCTGGTACTCTTGTGCAGTATGTCCGCAGTCTCTGGTAATCTTGTGCAGTATGTCCGCAGTCTCTGGTAATCATGTGCAGTATGTCCGCAGTCTCTGGTAATCCTGTGCAGTATGTCCGCAGTCTCTGGTAATCCTGTGCAGTATGTCCGCAGTCTCTGGTAATCCTGTGCAGTATGTCCGCAGTCTCTGGTAATCCTGTGCAGTATGTCCGCAGTCTCTGGTAATCCTGTGCAGTATGTCCGCAGTCTCTGGTAATCCTGTGCAGTATGTCCGCAGTCTCTGGTAATCTCCTGCCCATTTCGAGTACTTCATTACTAACAGTGTCATATTTTAGTTTGTTTGCACCGATCTGTAAGGCTGCGCTATATACCATGATTTGTGATGCTGGGGCTATATACTCTGTGCTGTGACACTGAGCTGTATACTCCTGACATTGAGTGGAATACAGGGGACGGAGTGGTGGATTCTATAAGGGGTGTGGCTTATGAGAAGTGGGAGGGACCAAATGTGGAAGGGCGGGGTATTGCGCCCCCCCATCATAAAACTTCACCAGCCGCCACTGCTGTCCACAGAAGCAATCAGTTTCCCATCTCTACACCATGGCCAAGACCAAAGAGATATCCAAGGATATCGGGAACCAGATTGGAGACCTACACAAGGCTGCAATGGGCTACAAGACCATGGCCAAGCAGCTTGGTGAGAGGGTGACAACAGTTGGTCCGATTATTCGCAAACAAAAGAAACACAAATAACTGTCAATCTCCCTCGACCTGGGGCTCATTGCGAGATCTTACCTCGTGGAGTTTCAATGATCATGGGGAACGGTAAGGAATCTGCCCTGAACTACACGGGAGAATCTAGTCAATGCTTTTAAGGCAGCTGGGATCATAATACACCGTGAGGGACTGAAATCCTGCAGCTCCCGCTCAAACGCATGTACAGGCCTGTATGAAGTTTGCTAATTAACATCTGAATGATTGAGAGGAGAACTGGGTGAAAGTGTTGTGGTCAGATGAAACCAAAATCAAGCTTGTATGCTGCCTATGACCCCAAGAACAACATCTCAACCATCAGACATGGAGGTGGAAACCTTATGCTTTGGGGGTGTTTTTTCTGCTAAGGGTACAGGACAATTTCACTGCGTCAAAGGGCTGATGGATGGGGTCGTGTACTGTCAAATCTTGGTTGAGAACCTCCTTCCCTCCAGGCATTAAAATGGGTCATGGATGGGTAAAGCACACAGAAAAGGCAACAAATGAGTGGCTCACGAAGAAGCACATTAAGGTCCATGAGTAGCCTAGCCAGTCACCAGACCTTAGTCCCATAGAAAATATGTAGAGGGAGCTGAAGGTTTGAGTTACCAAACATTGGTCTCAAAACCTTAACGACTTGGAGAGGTTTTGCAAAGAGGAGTGGGACAAAATCCCTCCTGAGATGTGCGCAAACCTGGTGGCCAACTACAAGAAACATCTGATCTCTGTGATTGCCAACAAGGGTTTTGCCACCGAGTAAATAAATCATGTTTTGCGAAGGGGTCAAATCCTTTTTCCACTCATTAAAATGCAAATCCACTTAACTTTTTTCAAATACATTTTTCTGGATTTTTGTGGTGTTCTGTCTCTCTGTTAAAATAAACCTACCATTAAAATTATTTGTAAGTGGCCAAATGTACAAAGTCAGCAGGGGATCAAATACTTTTTTTCCCTCATTGTACAGGTAAGCTTATAATAAAGCTTACCTGTAGGTAAAATGAATATTGACATAGTGACATCACCGGTGCTTGCTCTCTGAAGGAACGGCATACCTGTGCCGTTCCTTTAGAGATGTGGCTGAGACTCCTGCGTAAATGCGCAGGAATGACATAATTGCGGCTTGGCCATTCAATTGGCCGCAGCCTGCGAACCCAAAAGGTAGACCAGGTGAAGATGGAAGTCTCTGCAGCAGTGACAGTGTGCCGATGGAGGGCTTGGTTTCAATGTAAGTCTTTTTCATAATGTGCTCCATCAAGTTCAATCAGTAAAACCTATTGAATAAATCAAAAACCTGCATATACAGAATCGTCAACCCACAGTTGATCCAGAGGGAGGCTAAACCCTTATAAAGCATGATCCAATTTGGAAAATATTCTGCTAGGCAATCAAATATTCCTTGGATTAACTTTCTACAGTGTTATTACTTATGAATATTAATAGCCATTAAGCGTAGCAAGTTGCATCAGTTTTATTGTCACCTTTGAGAACATTCCAGCTTTTAGTGTGGGAAAGGAGTGAGACCCTTCCGCTCCAGCGCAAAAGGAATCCATGTGATGTAAAATCAATTGAGCAATTCACATTTCTATTATGTGCCTTCCCAGTCAAGTGGACTTTTATCAGCAGCTGTAATACATAAATCAATATTCCATTGCCTTTGCTTTATTCAACGTGTCCAAGTAATGAACTAATTAAATGATGCCTAACTATATTCCACTGTTATTCACTGCCAAGTAGAGTACATGTCCCAGTAATTGGCATTTGCATTAACACTGGCATCCACACTGGTTAGCAAAGTCTTTGAAGTCTAAGTACATTTTACAAATGTTGGCTTTGCGGAGTATACATTATATAAACTATTGCCTGAATTACCATCTTTCTCTTTGATGTGTGATTACAGTGCGTAATCGGCATGCTGGAAGACCATTATCTGACCAGGATCCAATCGGTGTTGGCAGCCAATAGCTGTCAGCGCTGATCAGTTTATTGTGGTGGTAAAGGCACAGTGAGGGAGATTGCCACACTAACATCGCTTGTTACTACAGAGATCTCTCCCCCCCCCCTCTTTTTTTTATTATTCCCATTCATGCTGCTGGGTTGAAATAAAATAAAAACTTCTAGTGTGCACCCAGCTTACGTATAGCAGTTTCAGAAGTAGGAAAGCAATGGTAGCTTCTTTTTTTTTTCTTTTTTTTTTTTTCCCCCCCCATTAGTACAGGTTTGCTTTAAACATGAATGGCAGGCTATACCAGTTTATAATCCTACTATGGTTTATAATTGAAAAGCTGCTTAGGTCTCTAAATATAGCTTGTTAACAGTTTGTCTCAGTTTTCGAAGGTAGACGGGTTGCCAATAAATTTGTTGGTCTCCTAAAACGGACACCCGATATAATTCCTCGTTTAGGACTGCTCTGCTTTAGGATCACAGGGAGTCAGTGGGGCATGCTTTATGTACTCCACTGACCTGCTATAACATGCTGAGGAGCAGAAGTGGGCAAGGACTTCATTCAACATAGGGGACATCTGGTTGAATGAAAGATTTTACCATCCATTTAGGAAGAGATTCTTTCATTCTTTACAGTGAAAGTAGTTAGTTTTGTGCAGACAAATAATGAAGCAATTGCTCCAACTTTATTGAGGAATTTGCCCTCTAACTTTTGTAGTGGCAGAAGCTCCTGTTGAGTAGACAAATGCCCTCAGCTGGGTAATTATGTGCTGGTTAACCAGTGTCCTCAATGCTCACCCACCGATTGGTTCTGCAAGGTTAGTCTACGTGAAGTACCCCTGCAGACGCCTCCTCCCAGCATCGCTGAAAGAAGATGAGATTTCATTTTTTGCTAGTGTCCTTTTGTGATGGACCACCTTTTCCCTGTGGAGAAGTTTTTCTATTAACTAGTTTCCTTATTTTGGATTCTTTCAATCATCTCTTCACTGCCCCCCGTTTTTTTTCTGTTCTATTCTTTATAAATAAGTACATACAATGTATATACAGAGATATAAAAAAGATATAACTATTTATTAAAGATGTAAAAGATCTAAAAATACCATAAGGACGTAGTGCCACTTAAACATACTTAAATGTCTGTATCTGTAATGGCATTAACTTAATCTTCTGTAATTATTACAACTTCTTTATATCTACCTGAAGAACAGGTAACTACTTTTTTTATTTTTAATAGGCATATAGAAATAAGAACTTTGAAAGAACCAATGTAGGCACAATTACTGCCTTTTACTATAGCTTTAAAAGCAGTGGTTTGGGATCAGCATAACCTTGGTAATACCGAAACCAGACTCCATACTGTGAGGACAACCTACAGTGTTGCTTCGGTCACTGGATGCTGCTAGTGTGCTCACCTTGTCGCTGAATGAACTGTGTGTAGTTAGTTGGAGGGTGCTATACAGGTCCAGGGCCCTGGTCCATTTCTATGGATCCCAAACCCTAAAGACCCCCCTTTTTTTTCCAAATTTAACTAACTCTAAACCTACTCTCAGCCACATTCTAAGCCTAATCTGTCTATCTAGACTCGTAAAAATGTCTATACTTGCCTATTCTGCGTTCACGCCAGTCCCAGGCTGAGCTATCGGCACTGGCTTCAGTGTGTAGGACAGACAGCCGACAATGAAAGCCCCCATAGTAAGTGTAGGGGTGATGTCACTACCCAGGCATTTCCCAGCCTCTGTTGGCTTTCTCCTGCTCCAACTGGACCGGAGCAGCTTCAAAATAGATAAGTATAGTGATTTTTTTTTATCTTTACAGGACTAGATGGATTAGGCTTAGACTGTGAATAGGTTTAGAGTTAGGTTTTGCCTTTACTTGCACTTGTTTATGGTTGTTGAGCACGTGAGTCCTAAAACTTTTTTTTTTTTTTTTTTTTTTTTACCGAGAAATGAAATCACACTGGGGTTTTGCTACAGTTAAGTTGTGAATAGTGTATAACTTAATTCTTCAGTAAGATACTCTCATCTAATACCCTCTCTCATCTAATACCCGCTCTATCAATGGGTTCAGTTTAACTGTTGTATAAAAGTATTTTCCGTTCCTTTCTCTTGAAATATACATGACTTGCATTTTATTCTCATCTAATTTCATTCAACAGGTTTTTATTTGTATTATTGGGTCCAAATGGAAAAGCTGCTCAATATCATGAAATTGGAAGATCAATAGCTACTCTAATGACTGATGAGGCAAGTCTTATTTTTAGCATTGTGTATGCTTTTGACCATATCTATTGAATAATGCCTTATATCTTCTTGCTGGATGCCATCATGAATCTAAACTTTGTCTAGACTTGCCACAATCTATACCAGTAAATAATTTAGGGGCCTTTTTCTCCTAGTGTCCATATAAGAGAGAAGTCAGTCTTTCTACATATTGCTAAATCTTATGGATTGCATTTCTCTTTGTGTTTAAATTTTGTATGTACACATAAGCTTTTGTTTCTACACAGACATACATGTACAGACAATATGGCAATATTTTCCTTCTTGATTGTGCAGTTAATTTTTATTATTTTACTAATAAACATTAATGATGTAGGCACTATGTTGCCTAATGTGTTAGCACTGCAAGTTGAGCCTCGTCCACACGCTCGTTTTTTTCGGCAAGAACCAGCAAGAAAACTGCTGGCAGAGCAAACTGAGCGTGTGTACGAGGCTTTCAGGTTTCTCGTCTGGAAATCTGGCCAGAATCTCGACGAGAAAAATGGAGAACCTGCTCTCTATTTTCTTGTCGAGATTCTTGTCGGCCTGTTTCCCGTTGAGAAAACCGAGAGTGTGTATACTTGTTTCCGTGGAAACCTGCGCATGCTCAAAATGACTTTGATGGGGTCTTAATTGGGGATGCATCGAAATTGTGGCACTTTGCCAAAAGAGAAAACGCGCCGATAACGGAGCCCAAAATGGGGCGGGCCCCATCCCTGGTGCTGCCCAGTACGGGGGTGTCGTTCTGGAGCGTCCCCGTCCAGTCCTCTCCTCCCCTCCCTCCCTCCCTCCTCAAGGCGGCTGAAAGCAAAACCGTGCTCTATATGGAGGAAAGCTACCAGCACACCGCGTTAAAGAGGAAGTCAACCCTGATGGGTTTTACTTCCTCTTTTGCTCCCTGCAAATGAAAAGCATAATGGGCTAGTATTCATCGCATACTAGCCCATTATGTGAAACTTGCCTGCAAAAGAATCCAGCGATGTCCATGTGCAGGCTGCGTCCTTCTGGCCTTTCCTTCCTTTCTCTGTGGACACAAGCTCCGACTGATGGTAAAGCATTGCACTAGCGATCAGCAGATCACTGATGCCATGCAGGTCTCCTGCAGACCTGTCAGTGTATCCGCTTCCACAGCGCCGTATTAGTTAATTGAAAACTACAAGTCGACAGCCGCAAAGGTTGCCGGACCTTGTAGTTTTCTATTTACAGAGTGCTGCTAATGAGTGACGCGGCTGGGTGGTTACATTTTTACAGGTAGTGGGTGGAGAAGAACCCCACTAGCTGGCACAGCGGGGATCGGGGAGGAGCAGGGGCCATTCATAACATGTTACACCCCGAATATTGGTGCAGCATGTTTTGAAGGGTCAACATATGCTTTTAAGTCCGGAAAAGTCAGACCCTGTAAAATGATTGGTAAAAGTAAATCACAGTGGGGCACAGAACAGACTAAATGGAAATTCTCTTGGCATTAGTTCAAAGATTTGGGAATGATGTAATTATTATTTTTCTGTTTCCTTTACAGATATTCCATGATGTTGCCTACAAAGCGAAAGACAGAAATGATCTTTTAGCAGGAATAGATGAGTTCTTAGACCAAGTGACGGTCCTACCTCCTGGAGAGTGGGATCCAACTATACGCATTGAGCCACCAAAAAGTGTTCCTTCTCAGGTCAGTGTTATGCATTGTTGGTTTCGGCCTAACCGAGGTTGCTGAATGTGGATGACAGGTAATCACTGGGAAAAATTTACCTAAGCAGGCAGCATTTCTAAAATGCGGTATATTGTGCAGAGTGCAGGTATTTTTTTTTACAATGCATTATACCATGTCCTACCAATATAGCATACAATGTCACATCTCGTAAAGAATTTGCAAGAGTTGCATGTTGTGTATATGTATAAATAGATCAAAAAAATATCCCCATTTATTTTCCATGACCACAAATTATTGCAAGCTGTCTCAAGGAAATATTAAGGGACAGTGTGTGTATGTATGTATGTATGTATGTGTATCTATATCTCTGCATATACATAAAAACAAATATTGGTAAAAATGGTCAGTGTCCATAGTGCTTTTGAATGCATAAGTCAAAACACTATAATAGATATATCTCATTCCATAGAGTATTTGCCAGCACATCCTCTGACTGACTGTCTTTTCTAGTTTAAAAGATGCAGCCTAAAGTTGGCAATAGGTGGATCGAAATTCAGCAATTTTTTTTTAGGGACCAAACAAATGTTGATCTATCTATGGTCGGTTCTGTTGTTTCCATATATCTATATGGATAAATCTGAATGATAATTTTCTTATACCACTGCATTTTCTTTCAAAGCAAAAATGTAGGACCTACTCTGGTCTTAAAATGACCATTCTTATCCATGGATTCCAAAAAGTTTATTGGTATATTGGTCTGCACACCTGAATCCACTTTCCACAAGTTAACCTTTAAAAAAAATATATACAAATTTTTTTGCAGATAAGGAAATGTACAATTACTTTTTTTTTTTTGTTTTTGTTTTTTTTTTCTTTCTTTTAGGAGCCTGGCAAGCATTGCACCAGAGATCAGCAGATTGCTGGTGCCATGGAGGACTCCTGTAGACTAGGTGTAAGTTGTCTGCCTGTACATGGTACGGGCAGGCAGTTACACCATGACAGGAAGAATCAATCAACTACGAGAGGGCTCAACACTGCCGTGGTAGTTCGTTGAGAACTACAAGATGACTGGCACATAGAATGTCAGGACTTGTAGTTGATTTATTCAATGAATGACACAGCCATGTGGGCGGAGCCCCACACAATCACGCTCTTTCCAAAAAGTGACAGCTGGTACAGGGAACTTCTCCCCGTACTGCTGTTGCACCAGGTGCTCGGATCCCCAAGCAGCTGCAGGAGCATGTTATATGTTCCACCCTAAAAACGGATGAAACATGTAACATGTTCCCGAAGGTGTTCCACCCTAAAAACGGATGAAACATGTAACATGTTCCCGAAGGTGAACTTCTCCTTTTTATTGGCGAGTGTTCTGTTAACTCCTGTCCCTGCTCATATGCTCAAATAGCTTATTTGACCGACTGCTTAATTCTTTTTCCCACTTGTACAGGAAAAACGCAAAATCCCAACCATCCCAAATGGTTCAACACCAACAGGTGAGACGTTAAAAGAGGAACAACACCATGCTGGACCAGAGCTCCAAAGAACTGGAAGGTGTGTATCACGCTCTTCATTTTTATATTGGCCAACTGCAAGTGCTGAAATGTTTGAATAGTTGTAGAAACTGTCTCCATGTAGGTTTCTCTGTGGCACTGGCACTCATGAGCATGGACTTGAGTCTATAAAATGTTTACGGTGGCCTTACTAGAGAAAACTTCAAGGATCAGTTTAATGCCACTGTAATGTTATTTATTTAAAAAAAAAAAGGTTAATATGTTGTATGGCACTTCATTTATTAGTAATCAGTAAAGTGAATATATAGTATATAAAAATGTATCCAGTAACATTTTGAGCATTACACACTGTGTGAGTAAAAACCAAACTTCCTTGCCCTGTTAATGTTTAACAGGAGCAGAAGGTTCAAATGTTGAGTTTGGACTTTTTATTGCAAAATGTGCCTTTTTTCAAAGTGACATGATTCTGGTGGCCTTTTGTCCCAGTAATATTCTTTACGCCCGCTGCTTATCAGAGGGTTTCAATGTTTAAACTACTGCTAATGGAAAATCCTCATGCTTTTCTAGGTTTTATTGTTGTAAGGGGAATAAAATGATAAAGCTCATAGAAAACAACTGACGCACATAACATTATGGCTGAACAATTAGAGAGGTACATCATCGTTGACTACAATAATAATCAAAACATGTAGGCAAGAAACACACAAAGGGGCCAAAAAAATATTTCCTGTTGTCCACAGAAACCAATCAGTCACTTTGTCGGTTTCAAAACAAGACTGGAAGATGATTGGTAGGTGTGGGCAATGTATATATTTTTTCTCCTTTGCTTATATTTGATTTAGATTTTCAGATTTGTTTAAATAGCATTTTAAATAAAATTTTATACATTTATACCAGGATGAATTGATCATGGTAAAATTGAAAGAATTTCTAATCGTAAAACAGTTTCTGCTGTATAGGACTGTAAATAGCACTTCTGTTTCTGCCATTTTAATTTTGTTTAAACATATGAAGTTGAGTCTAATCTGTCAAATTCAGAAGGCCATTAAGCATTAATAATATATTACCGTATATACCGAGTTTTTCAGCCCTTTTTTTAGGGCAAAAAATACCCCCCTCGGCTTATACTCGAGTCAGTGTACCTGAAGGGCTGTGAGCGCTCATTGTTTAAAAGTCGCGGCTTCCCCCTGGTCCCTTCCGTGATAGGCGTTTCCCAGCAGACACTGTGTTCGGTGTTCCGCCTATCATGGACGTTCTCTTGTCCGAGGATGAAAAGACGACCGTGATTGGCGGAACACTGAACACAGTGTCTGCTGGGAAACTGAGTCCGAGGATGAGAAGACGTCCGTGATAGGCTGCTGGGAAACGCCTATCACGGAACAGGACCAGGAGGAGACTGCGACTTTTAAACAATGGACGCCCGCAGCCTGTCAAGAATTTCAGGTACACTGACTCGGGCACAGGAAGGCTGCAATCGGCACAGTGTGGTTGGGCACAGTGGTGGCAATGGGCACAGTGAGGTTGGGCTCAGTGAGGTGGCAATGGACACAGTGAGGTTGGGCACAGTAAGGCGTGCAAAGGGGCATTGTTGACCCTCTTTTCCGCTTACAGTAGTTGCTGCATTCTCCCCCTAGGCTTATACTCGATTTAATACGTTTTCCCAGTTTTTTGGGGGTAAAATTGGGTACCTCAGCTTATACTCGAGTATATACAGTACATTGTATTCTAGAATGATTCTTAGTTCAGTATCTCAGGAGATTGCTATTGGCAAAAGGTCCTTTTATTTCCATGTTTCATACATCAACTCTCATAAGCCTGGATGTAAAAAGACAGATTACTTGGACATAAATTTTACATCGTTTGAATTTTCTTGAACTCCAAATACTTCATAAATTTTTATTTTTTTACCGGATAGGGTTGGCCTGGTAAAATTCATGTTATTACTAGGGCCAGCTGTCTTTTTGGAATGTTTAAAAATTAATTGCCAAGGAGGAAGCTCCATATATTACTGGGATGCGTTTTTTGGTCTCGACACCATAAGCTTTCAGTGCTCTTGGCATGTGACACTGATAACGGGAAATCTAATGATTATAACTCGAAGAGGGTGGGCATTGTATGAGTGGTACTGCATTGTAAATCGTTTTTGCAAATAGGTTTTTAAGCTATAATAACCTCTACAGGTTTGTTTTGATAAACCTAGAAAATCATGACGCTTTCCATTTGCATAATTGTCCATTGCATTTCAACATCCATTTGTAATTTTATGCAAGTTTGTAAATGATTTCATATGACTGTTTAACGCATGTATAGTATTGCATAAATGTTTATTTGTTACAGTTATTTCTCTTTTGGCAGTTTAGAATAATACATTAATTGGAATTCAGTAGCTAGTCCCCTTTTTTATTAATAGAGATATCCCTGGATTGATATAGATATTGTCAAAATTTATGAAAAAATTGTTAATTTTATGTTTGGCCAGATTATTTCAATTTGAAGGGCCTGTTTATGGTCCGCTAACAGAAGGGGCCTAATGTCCAGGACCCATGGGGGTTTATTTACTAAAATGCTGTGCATAGTAGCCAATCAGCTTCTAACTTCAGCTTGTTCAATTAAGCTTTGACAAAAAAAAAAAATAGAAGTCGGCTGACTGGTTTCTATGCAGAGATGCACCAGCTCTGGTATGCTCCAGTTTTAGTAAATCAATCCCATGATGTCTAAAGATAGAAGCCCCATTCTGGCTACCCATTCAGTGCTTTAAGAGGTTTGGGGTAACCTCCAGCTGCTAATTGCAGCCTAGCTTTTGTTGGTCTCATTACACTCAACAAAAAACAAGTTTTCGTTGCCATTGGTCATTGCTAGTCTTTGCACTAGTGTTGCCAAATATTGCAATCTCGGCAGTAGCAACTATACAAGTCCAAGGGCTAAATATTAAGAGTTGAAAGCCCTGGCCATCATACCCCTTCTGTTCTGCTGTGTCTAGGGAAGGGATTGCAAAAATCTTTTACTGTAGATGGTTAGCTCCTTTTTTTTTTAAATAAGAACTAGTTAGACTCCTGCAGTGTACAGATTGACGAGTTTCATCTCACCTATTTAGGCTTTTTGGTGGTTTGATGCATGACATCAAAAGGAAAGCACCTTTTTTCTTGAGTGACTTCAAGGATTCATTAAGCCTGCAGTGCCTGGCCTCCGTTCTTTTCCTATACTGTGCCTGTATGTCTCCTGTAATCACTTTTGGAGGTCTCCTGGGAGAAGCCACACAAAACAGAATAGTGAGTACAAAAGAAAGATTGGTAGTGCCCAGGCTTTTATTAGACCTTCTCAGGAAGTTGTCCATGTGCATTTTTCTCACGTGTTCATGCTTGATCCAAAGAGTCTACCCCACAGTATTTGAACTTCCCCCGCTTACAGCTCTGACACAGTTTGGGGGAGCCCAAGTGAACAGAAGATGCAGAGTTTGAGGTAAAACAGTTGTACGTCAGGAGGTCTTACAAGACATGGGCCCAAAGCGATCTCCAGAGTCCTACGCCAGGCAACGTTTTTTTTTTTTATTTGCTTCTTTCCTTGTTTTTAGGTTTCTGTTTGTTACTTGAATAAGGTAAAATGCTTTATTGTAGTTCTGTTTTGTTTTCTAACGAATAAGTTAAACTACCTGGATTTTATTTCTGCAGCATTGATCATGTATATGCACTACCTATGCTCATTATGAAAACAGCCGACTTGTGAGACCTTGCCTCTGATTAACCCAAATCTTGCCCCAGTCTGGCCGAATTTGGTGGCAGTGACCTGCCTTTTCATAAGCTTTCCTCCTTTAAAGCTAAATTCTATGTATGATCTTTAACGCATAGTTATATTGGTTCAGCTTGGACTAATGTAAGTACCATATTTTCTGGCGTATAAGACGACCCCCTAATTTTCCAGGAAAAATTTTGGTTTTGGGATATACTCACTGTATAAGACTACCCCCTTCTTACTAGTCTTTCTGGAAGCTGAGGGGTAGCCAGAACCGCTGACAGAAACAGGCTTTTTCAAATCTCAGTGCCATTACATTGCATGCCCCCACTGTGCCATTACATTGCATGCCCCCACTGTGCCATTACATTGCATGCCCCCACTGTGCCATTACATTGCATGCCCCCACTGTGCCATTACATTGCATGCCCCCACTGTGCCATCACTTGCCCCCCACTGTGCCATCACTCGCCCCCCACTGTGCCATCACTCGCCCCTCACTGTGCCATCACTCGCCCCTCACTGTGCCATCACTCGCCCCTCACTGTGCCTGAACTTGCCCCCACTGTGCCTGAACTTGTTGCCCCTCAGTGCAATCACCGCAAACACTCACTTTTTTTGCCGGCAGTGACAGTCTCCGTACTGCGAGCGCTAGCGTCAATGATTTGAAAGCCGCGCCTTCTCTTCAGAGTTTTCTGTGATAGGCGGAACACAAATTTTCCCAGCAGCGCCTCTGTTCTATGTTCCGCCTATCAGACGTCTTCTCATCTCGTCCGAGGATGAGAAGGCATCTGTGATATGAGGAACACAGAACAGAGGCACTGCTGGGAAGATTTGTGTTCCTCATATCACAGAACACTCTGAAGAGAAGGCGCGGCTTTCAAATCATTGACGCTAGCGCTCGCAGTACGGAGACTGTCACCGCCGGCAAAAAAAGTGAGCACGGAGACCGTACCTGGCATATAAGACGACCCCCGACTTTGGATGCATGTTTTTGCATCCAGAAAGTCGTCTTATACGCCGGAAAATACGGTATGCTTATCTCATACACGAGGGAATGCTGTGGAAGGGGACAATTTCTGTAATAGTTGCTACTACTGCTGTGATCACTGCAATCTTCCAGGTCCTGTGCTGAGCTGCTTCCTTCTGTTAAATAACCACAGAAGGTCGCTTGCTTAGCACTTCCACCATTTACAGAACTCCTTGTAATTTTTTTCAATGATTACAAGGTGTTCTCTGATTTGGATGAGGTGGAGATCATAACATCACCTGCCTCTCCACCTCACCCAATCTCAGAATACCTTGTATTCATTAAAATACAACAAATTTTGTAAATGGCAGCAGTGTGAGATGGGCGACCCTCTGTAGTCACTATGCAGAAGGGAAACTCAGAGGATTGTTGTGATCTTCCACAGCGACAAGCACTACTACTGTGCTTGTCATCTTCCACAGCGACCCTTCAGGTATGAGATATGCATGTGTATGTTGGTCTAAGCTGGACCAATGTAACTATACAATAAAGGTCATGCCTAGACTTCAGCTTTATCCATGGTTCAATGTCACTAATACTAATGGAAATGCTGTGCGTTCTCATGATTTTCAAATCGGCTGTCTCCATTGTGTGTGTATAGTGGACAAGTGCACATTATAATTATGCCTGTATAGTCCAATATCAAGCACTTTCTTTTTCTTCTGCTACTTAATTTTAGCAATTTATGCAAAAATGTTGAAGACCAGTTTTTGTTGTATTTAAATGTATCAAATGTAAGTTGCCCCTACTGGTATTAACTCTTGTTTATTGGCAGATATTGGTATTTTTGTAAGCAGTTAAACTTTGATTGCCGCAAAGTAATTTTACTTTTAGACCGCAGATCTTAGGGGCCTTTCACACGGACGGATAGAATGGTGCTTTTAGCTGCGGAATTTCTAGTTTTCTACCGCAGCTAAAAGCACACAATGCTTTCCTATGGCCCCATTCACACACAACGTTTAGCTGCGTTTTCGTTGCATGCGGTTTGGTGCGAATAGAATTGAATGCGTCCAGGTGCGATTTAGCGCAGCTATATGCACTTAACCGCAGGTAATCGCAGTCTTTTGTGTCAACTGCGGATAGAACAGGAAGAACATCATAATAAAAAATAAAAAAAAGGGTTGCTATGGAAATGACTACCGCAGCTAAACGCGGCCGCATGTAACCGCACGTAATCGAAATGTACAAATGCAGCTACTCGCAGAGCCCAGAGCCTTAAATTTCACTGAAAATTGACATGCTTTTAATTGCGGCAAAATTGCCGTCCGTCTGAAAGGGGCCTAACACTGCTGGTGCAAAGATGTATATTAGAAATTCAGTTCTGAAGTTAGATTATATTGCAAGTTCAATTATGAAGGTACAATAACCCTTCAGGGTTAATTTGGATAAACGGAAGTCTCACTTCCTGTTGCATAGACGCAGGAAGTTGATGCTAAATTGTATTTGGGTGTCCAAAAAACAAATGGACCTGATAAAGATTGTTTTTTCAGAATCTTCTAGAAATATGCAGTTGAATGTAAATTTCTGTCTGTGTATAATCTTTTGTGCAGTCATGTCTGTACTGTTCATTTCAATTTTTACTATGACCTGCACAGGCTGAGTCACAGATGAGAAAGTGTACATGCTATGTTTGCAGATTATGAGCTGTGTGTTGACATGTGGATTGTGGTTGCTTGATATGACTTCCTTTTTTTTTTTTTTTTTTTTTTATACCTTTTTGTCTTGTGTTTGTACCTCCTTTTATGTGAACTTTTGTTACTGAACAAAAAATGCAACCCGTTATTTTTGTTTCTTCTGAACAGAGTGCAATAGAGTCTCTCTTAGGAGCATCACTAACGGGCATTGCCTATTCTCTATTTGCTGGACAACCCCTCACCATATTGGGAAGCACGGGACCTGTCTTAGTTTTTGAAAAGATTCTTTTTAAGTTTTGCAAGTGAGTACGATTTAGCATTTGTCTGCTGCTCAGCATATTAACTGCATGAAATCCCGAGCAATACTTTGGTTTTATCACAGCACATCAATTAAAGTGGAACTCTGAGGAAAATAAAAATTCTGCTTGGCAGAGGGTCTCATCCTAAACTACAAGGGTTATATGCTTTTGGGTACCTGTACCAGAGACATTTACCTCTTTTCCATCACTTCCCCAGCAGCCTGTGCTCTTCTCTTCTCCCTGACTCTCTGCCTTGTGGGTGATCCCTTGGATTCCTCATGTACAATGCAGGGCTATTGGCCCTGTATTATATGTGATGGCGTCAGACTGCCTGCAACCGCCAGAATGCTGAAGAGATGCTGTGGGGCCGGTCTTATAGCATGAAATAGCAGGTAATGTATATGCAAATCTCAACTTTTCCTATAAATGTTGAGCTTGTCCCTAACTTCCTATTGATCACCGCAATCAGGAGTCTTGAGGAGTGTGACCAAACTAATATTTATTATGTAGGAAACTTTTATCTCTGGATCTGTTAATCATTTGGACAAACAGATTTAAATGACAGTGACCCCAGGCTAATACTTCTGTTCTGTGAGTGTTTAGAATAAGTTGCCCATTTTGTGGCAGATTTATTTTACCCATCATTTAGTGAAATAAGCATCTTCTTTTGCATGGATTATCCAGTTTGCATGTTGTAATCGTCATATATGTTAAAGTGGTTGTAAAGATTTTTTGTTTTTTAACCTTCATGCATTCTCTGCTAAAAAGAGAGAAGACTGGAGAATAGCCCTGTGTCAGGAACCAAAAACTAGGCAGAGACAAAGTGCAGTTAAAAGCACACCTTTAATAAAATGACAAAAATAACACAGTTCAGGAAAGTAGTCAAATAACAGAGGCCAGTGTTTTGATGCCAGAGAGGGTAATCCGATGAGCTGGGGTCAGGAAACCAGAAGTCGGCATAGTCGGGAGCAAAAATCAGGAATTGGAGGGGAAGTCAGCTGGGCCAAGTCATACACAGGATCAAAGGAAGGACAGCACTTGGATCATAAACCACACAAGGGCAAGGAGGAAATGAGCTAAGCTGCTTAAATGGCAAAAAGCAGCTGTAGGCTGGACTAATGAGGCAGGTTACTGTTAACCAGGTGAGCCACTGTGGTTGCAACGAGTGGTTGATAATGAGACTTCTGAGCACTGAAAGAAAAGAGCTGCTCATTAACTATCAGGAACCCAGCTCTGACACCCTGGTTGCATGTAAACCGCCTAACCAGTGAGTTTTTGGAGAGTCTTCACGCTTAAGCCTGGTACACATTGGTACCATCCAAAGTTAGTACAACAATCTCCCCCGCTGAGCTTTGTGTTCTGACAGGGGGATGGCCCCCTAGCCAGAACACTAGTATTGGCTGAGAGCGCTGATCGGGATTCGGGTCAGCTTCTTGTTTTCCAGCATGCTCGTCTGCATCGTGCACACGGGCTGAATGTTGGACATTTTTTTTTTACCTGCCCAATTTCTCCCAACAATCTGCCCGTGTGTATGGGACTTTACTGTTATGTCTGCCGGACAAGAAGTGAAGGGAAATCTCCCATTGGTACACGAAAGTCAAATAAAACTTGAAAATTTAACCCTTCTCTACTCCATCCAAAACTAGAAATACGTTTTGCCCTTGAATACATATTAAAGACCCATTTGCACAGTTGTGTTGCATCAGCATGTTGCCATTCTGTAATTGCACCCTCATTAAGGGGACACAAATTCTCTATTGTGCTGCTTTGATGCATATTTGTAATTTTGTTTTTCTGTTTTTGGCATCTTGGTGCATTTGCAGCCAGTGTACACTGATGTCTAGTGCCTGTCCTATTGCCTGTAACTGTAAACTGATACTTTAGGTGAACCTAAAATCAAAAAGTGAAGCTTTGCCATGGTGTAGGTGTATGTTAGTTGTGCATAAGCAGTAA
This sequence comes from Rana temporaria, assembly GCF_905171775.1. Taxonomy (NCBI): domain Eukaryota; kingdom Metazoa; phylum Chordata; class Amphibia; order Anura; family Ranidae; genus Rana; species Rana temporaria. Next base: position 113,668,373 of record NC_053493.1, on the reverse strand, counting down.
CTGCAAGAATAACCCTTTTGTCTAAAATTCCCCCTATTAAATGACATTTGTAAATGTGCCTAGATGCCACTGTGCTGACCGCCTCTTTGCTGTATATGAGTTGTGCATTTAGGGCAATGCTTGCTTCTGAGTCTCAGGAGATTTGGAATGAGATTTAGTGATTGTTCTCATTGTTCTCGCTGGAGTCTCTGCCTTGAGGAAGCAAAGCCCTGCCTATACCAAGACCCACAGAGACATAGTCCGGAACAAGACATGGTAAGTCTGTAATGGGGAAAGATAAGCTGCAAGAAGACCAAAGAAAATCAATAAATACCGGTGACTAGTCCTTTGCTTTCTGCCTGCATTTTTTTTACAATTTCCAAACTGTTGTTCATTAACACTGCCTATGTATAACTTATACTGTACATGCTACTATTTAATTACAACTTGCTTTTAAGTAGGGTCCTTCTTATATTTTTTTTTTTTTTTCATTATTTTCATAGAGATTACAAACTGTCCTACCTGCCTTTGCGCACTAGTATCGGCTTGTGGACTGCGTTTCTCTGTTTAACATTGGTGGCCACGGATGCAAGCAGCTTGGTCTGTTATATTACACGGTTCACAGAAGAAGCATTTGCTGCGCTCATTTGCATAATCTTTATTTACGAAGCGCTAGAGAAGCTGTACCACTTGGCAGAGAAATATGTTTTCAATATGCACAATGATCTCGACATGCTGACAAAATACTCGTAAGTCTAAAAAAAATGAATTACTGTCACTCCTTACTACTCAGTTGTTGCATCTGATTTGCTAAAATAGCCGCAGTCTGTTCATTGTATCTGTGTCTATGTAGCAAGGCTCTGATCTTGGCCACATGGCTTTGTAATCTTGACTTCAGTTTGGTACCCTTGGGTACACTTTTTGGACAACGCCTTCACTATGTTCTATGCCTGCATAAAAATGAAATGTGCGAAGATCATGACACAAAATGCAAATGTACATCCCATAGAGTACTGTTGTATTTAAGAATAATTTAGTGGTTTATAATAATTGTCATGTATCTTTGACATTTGTTTAGGGCCTATTCACACTCAAATATTCTCACAGTAAGGCCCCTTTCACACTGGGGCGGGGGCGACGCCAGCGGTAAAGAGCCGCTTTTTTTTACTGAGGTTTTCGGCCACTAGCGGGACGCTTTTAACCCCCGCTAGCGGCTGAAAAAGGGTTAAAACTGCTGGCAAAACGCAGCTGTAGGCGGTTCGGCAGTTTGGCTGCGCTGCCCATTGATTTCAATGGGCAGGGGCGGTGGCGGAGTGGTGTACATACCGCTCCAAAGATGCTGCTTGCAAGCGTTTTTTTTTTTTTTTAACGTCCTGCCAGCGCATCGCCTCAGTGTGAAAGGACACTGAGACTGCAGGGGAGGCGTTTTTAAGGCACCTTACAGGTGCTGTTTTGAGCCCAAAAGCGCCTGAAAAACGCTCCATTGTGAAAGGGGTCTAAACGCATATAGCCAGATTCAGGTAGATGTGCCTAACTTTAGGCGGGCGTAGCGCATCTCATATACGCTATGCCGCCGTAAGTTAGAGAGGCAAGTACAGTATTCACAGAGAACTTGCGTCCTAAGTTATGGCGGCGTAGTGTAAATGGGCCGGCGTAAGCTCGCGTAATTCAAAGTAGGCTGTAGTGGGCGTGTTGTATGGTAATGAATCGTGACTCCACGTAAATGACGCGCCTAACGAACTGCGCATGCGCCGTCCGTGGACATATCCCAGTGCGCATGCTCAAAATAACGTCGCAAATAGTCAATGCTTTCGACGTGAACATAACCTACGCCCAGCCCCATTCTGAATCGGCTTACGCAAACGACGTGAAATTCGGCTGTTCCGACGTCCATACTGAACATTGGATGCGCCATCTTTTTGGTGGTTTATCTTTACGCCTGCAAAACGCCTTATGTAAACGGCGTAGCTTACTGCGACGAGCGTACGTACGTTCGTGAATAGGCGCATCTTGCTCATTTACATATTCTCTGCGTAAATCGACGTACACGCCCCTGGCGGCCAGCGTAAATGTGCAGCTAAGATACGACGGCGTAGGAGACTTACGCCGGTCTCGTATCTTGACAACAGAGGAGCGGATCTCAATTTGAGCATACGCTTAAAGATACGACGGCACGGATTCGGACTTACGACGGCGTATCTACTGATACGCCGTCGTAAGTCTTTGTGAATCTGCCTAATACATTTCAGGCAGAAATCCTATTTATGTGGCAGTTTAGTGTGTTTTTTTAAAGGAAAACTAGAAGGGCCGATTCACACTTGTGTGTTGTGATATGCGTTCCTTGGTGGGAATGGGTCCTAAAAGAAGCAGGATGTCTAGCCTAAAGTCCCCCCCCCCCCCACCTTAGTACTTACCCGAGATCCCCCTCAATCCAGCGATGTCCACAACGGCATCGGTTCTCCAAGGACTCTCCCTCATTGGCTGAGACATGAGCAGGAGCCACGAGCTCCCGCTGCTGTCAATCACAGCAAGACCGCCAATGTAGGGAGAGAGGGCGGGCAGTGGCTCTGTGTCTGAATGGACTTGCAGAGCTGCAGCCTGTTTGCTCTGGGGGCACTGGACAGGAGGGAGGAGCCAGGAGCACCAGCGGGGGACCCAAGAAGAGGAGGATTGCGTTCTGCTGTAAAACCGCTGCACAGACCAGGTAAATATGACATGTTTGTTGTTTTTTTTGTTTTTTCAAATTTTAATATCCCTTTTAATAGTGAGTTTGTCATGTCATTGTTAAAGGATACGTTCTGTGACAGCAGTGGGGGGTCCTCTCCCCCATAGTCCCTGTCACATTTTAAAATCTGCACAGCCACGTCAGTCATTCACAGGGTTGTGCCAATGAGTAAAGTACAAGTCTCCTCTTCCACCATGGCAGATGGCTTTGTAGTTCTCAAACTTTGTAGTTTGCCAGTGTGCCAATCAGCACATCCTAGTCCTTTCTTTCTCCCTTAAACTGAAAGGCTGTACAGAGGTATGGGCAGAAGCTGGAGGAAGATTGTGCAGGAGCCTGACATTGCATCAGCAATTCACTGACCCACTGATGCAATACGTTTCAGGTTTCTGTAGAAAAAAAACATAAATGCTCTTCTATTAAATGTATTTTATTAATATTTTTGTTTACCCGCAAAAATATGTGCATTTTTTTATTTTTGGGTAAACTTGGCCTTTAAACCTTAATTTATGCATTTTGACTGTTACTTAGGTGTGTTTGTGCAGAGCCAGTCAACCCTGACAACAAGACTCTGGCCTTCTGGAGTGGCAACAATATTACTGTCAGTGACATGCAATGGGATAACCTCACTGTCTCCGTAAGTCTCAGTACTGCTTCATAAGCATAAGTGCATGTGTGTGTTTTATTTTATTTAATATATATATATATATATATATATATATATATATATATAAATTATATTTTGTATTATTATATTTAAAATATTACCACTGCAGTTTTGAGATAAATACCGACCCTCTGTAAAAAAAAAAAAAAAAAAAAAAAAATACTCATGTTTAATCCTGGTATACAGGTAGATTCCTATACCAATCTAAGGGTGCACTCACACTGGGGCTAGTTAATCTGAACAGTGTTGGATTAATCTGTCTGAGTTGGATTCCTTCCGCTGGTCTGCACTCACATTGTACTGTTAGGAATTATTCCTGGGCACACTACTTTGCTAACCAGACCTTTGATTGATGCTTCAGTACATTGGGATCTATGGAGAGTTCTGTACTCTGACACAATTTGCATTCACACTGGAACAGACTGTATTGGACCACAAGTGAACCACACTGGGTACCATCTCTATGTGGTCCCAGGAGTGGTATGCCTAACCTATCCTGGCCGCATTTATAAGCACTTCCACTATACAAATAAACAGGCCCAAGGGGCTGATTCACACTGGTTCAGAATGCCAGCGTGAGTACACCCTAAAGCTTCGTACACTTTTTTTTTATTTTTTTTTTAAACCCAGTGGGCTGACGGAAAAAAGACTCAGAAGGAGCCGATGTACTAACTATATTATGTTAGTACAGAGCTCTGTCCTGCTGACCTATTGTATTCTGACAGGGGGACAGCCTCCGTGCCAGAACACTCTGGTCAGCGCTCTCAGCCATTGGCTGAGAGCACTGGTCGGGAGCTGAACAGCAGACTTTTTTCGGTCATACCCCTTTGATAGAAGCCAGCTGGATTCTGTCAGCCTGGCTGCAGTACACATGGCCTGAATGTCGGACGGTTTCTGTTGAACTGCCCGATGCCGCTCAACATTCGGCCTGTGTGTACTAGGCTTAAAGGGGAAGTCCAGCCTGAGCTTCTTTGGCTGGGCTTCCCCTATGGGTCACAGGAGTGCAATTTTTTTTGTACTCCTGTGGCCCGTCTTCAGTAGAGAGTGGTCAGAAGTCCGCTCTCTGCTGACGTCACTGGAATCCAGGCACGACATCCTCACGACAAAATCTGGATCTGCCAGGTGCTTGGACTGATGCCTGTTTCAGCCTCTCAGCAAGCCGCTGAGAGACGACGGCCGATCCCCCGCCCCTCCACAGATTAGCGCTCCAATGAGCATGGAGGCGAGCTGCTGATTGACAGTCAGCAGCTCTCCACTTGGACCTGTGCGAACTGAGCCATCGGTGATGTTCGATGGCTCGGTTCCCAGTGTAGAGACACCAGGGGACTGATGCTGCATCCACCTAGGTAAGTATGATGGAAAATAAAAAAAAGTCTTCTCTTAAAGGGGTTGTAAAGGTAAAAAAAAATCCCTAAATAGCTTCCTTTACCTTAGTGCAGTCCTCCTTCACTTACCTCATCCTTCCATTTTGCTTTTAAATGTGCTTATTTCTTCTGAGAAATCCTCACTTCCTGTTCTTCTGTCTGTAACTCCACACAGTAATGCAAGGCTTTCTCCCTGGTGTGGAGAAAGCCTCTTGAGGGGGCAAGCAGGAGGGTCAGGACACTCTCTACTTTGCAGATAAAGGAGCTGTGTGTTAGTGGGCATTCTGGCACTCCTGCTTGCCCCCTCCCCCCTCAAGAGGCTTTTCTCCACACCAGGGAGAAAGCCTCGCATTACGGTGTGTAGTTACAGACAGAAAAACAGGAAGTGAGGATTTCTCAGAAGAAATCAGGACATTTTAAAAGCAAAATGGAAGGATGAGGTAAAGTGAAGGAGGACTGCACTAAGGTAAAGGAAGCTATTTAGGGGGAAAAAAGTTTCCTTTACAACCCCTTTAAGGCCCCTTTCACATTAGCGGACCGTTCGTCCGTTTATTACAAGTCCGTTTATGGACTTGTAATGCATTCCTATGGGATCGCGTCCGTTAGCGGATGGAGCATCTGCGAACGTCTGCAACCATCCGCGTCCGTCAGGATCTGGTTTTTCGGACGGAAGAAAACCCTATTTTTTCTTCCGTCCGGCGGAACGGTTCGGATGAAGACGGACAGACGGTCCGTCTTCATCCGATTCCCCATAGGGGAGAGCGGAGGAAAGACAGGGCGGTCTCTGCACAGTGTGCGGGAACCGCCCTGTCTGCCGACAGCTCAGCGGGGATTACGGATGATCCCCGCTGAGCAGACGGACACACACGGAGCGGACACAAAAACGGTCCGCTCCGTGTGAAAGAGGCCTAAGACTTGTGGAAAAGATAACAAAATTAGCATCTGAGATTGATCAGTTTCTACCTAGGCTTAAGCCAGCCAAAGACGAGTTTTACTTACCGTATAAGCCGAGTTTTTCAGCACATTTTTTTTTTTTTTTTGTGTGCTGAAAATGCCCCCCTCGGCTTATACTCGAGTCACCTTTTTGCGCCTGATCTCCCGGACTTTGGGGACCCGGTGCCGGCTATCCGTAGGTCCCCTGGACCCCAAACTTGGCACACATATAGCCCCACTCTTCCTCTACAAGTGCGCAAAGTTTGTTGTCCGGAAGGCCTACGGCCAGGGGAGCACCGATTTTTCAAAGCCAGGCACCCCTTCTATATACTCCCATGTTAAATGTCAGTCTAGGCATGGGCACAGTGAGGCATGCACATGGACACAATGAGGCATGCAGGGTGACACTCTAGGCTTATACTCCAGTCAATAAGTTTTCCCATTTTTTTTGTGGTACAATTAGTTGCCTCGGCTTATACTCGAGTATATACCGTACATTACAAGAATACAGTATGTGGTTTACAAATGGTACACTGTGACTTTCAGTTTATATTGAGTTAATATGGTGTCATGTCTCCATCTAGCAAAGTGGAAGTAGAGCAGGGTAAATATTACTAGGATCAGGAATACGCTTTAAAGTGGAGTTCCACCCATAAATATAACATTACATCAGTAGTTTAAAAAAAATGTCATTAGTCCTTTAAGAAAAATTTTTTTTTTTTTAGATGCCTTCAAAGTGTTGTTGCTAGGCAGAATAGTTAATCTTCCCTCTTCCTGCACCTAGGTGCTTAAGCTTCACCGCACAGACTCCTGGGAATGTAGTGGGTGTAACTTTCCAGGAGTCTGTGCACTCCCCAGTCTCGAAGAATCATGTGACTTGGACAGTACAGGTGCTGAAACCTGATCTGAAAACTATTACATTGCTTGTGGCTGAAATCCAGGAAGTCATACAGTCTGGCTTCATGATGCCCACACTTAAGATGGCCCCAGTCAATTTCTATTTTATAAAATGTCTAAATGCTGTATCAACCTAACAAAACGGACCTTAGTTTATAGACTAACTTTACTAGAATACATTAAAGCGGGGGTTCACCCTGTTAAAAAAAAAAAAAAATGTTTTTTTTTATTAGACCATTACATTCGGCATCGTAGCGCGAGCTACGGTATGCCGGTCTTACATTTTTTATCCCCGTACTCACTGTGCTATGGCTCATTGAAGATTCCGGGGAATGGGCGTTCCTATGGTGAGAGAAGGTGATTGACGGCCGGCCCTGGCACGTCACGCTTCTCCGGAAATAGCCGAAATAGGCTTGGCTATTCACGGCGCCTGCGCATAGCCTGTGCGCAGGCGCCGTGAAGAGCCGAGACCTACTCCGGCTGTCTTCGGGGAGCGTGACGTGCCAGAGCCGGCCGTCAATCATCCTCCCTCTCCATAGGCACGCCCATTCCCCGCGGGAGTCTGATTCTTCAATGATCGATAGCACAGTGAGTACGGGGATTAAAAATTTAAGACCGGCATACCGTAGCTCGCGCTACGATGCCGAATGTAATGGTATAATGATGTGAAGGAGGGTGAACCACCGCTTTAAGCTTGTGTATTACAGGGGTATTTATATTTAAAACGTGAAATTGTGGCCGGAAATCCGCTTTAATATCAATGTATTTCTTTTCTCTTCAGGATTGTATTGCACATCATGGCTCGTTTGTAGGTTCTGCCTGTGGTCATCACGGTCCTTATATTCCCGATGTTTTCTTCTGGTCCCTCATCTTGTTCTTTACAACATTCTATCTCTCATCTTTTCTGAAACAGTTCAAGACCAAAAATTATTTTCCCACCAAGGTAACCATTTCATGTACAATTCAGCCTCATCTCACTAGTAGTACATTTAGGGACATTTCCTACATTATACATGAACTATGCGCACTGTAAGCTGTTGATTCTGTTTTAGAGATAAAGTATTGTGTACTTTTAGTGAGTACATAGTTTGAGTTATGATTACAATGTTTGCCTGACAGCTGAACTCCAGGCACACAGATAAATACACAAAGGAAATGTATACTGTATGTGGGAGCTGTTTTACCTGCCTAAAGAACTTGCGTTTCTGGCCATCCAGCTCTAAGATTCATACAGTTTTGCAAAACAATGCAGCTCGTCTGGCTAGGCTGAGAACCTGTTTTTTTTCCTCTGCTGAAGTTACGTTACAATACGCTTGTCTCTCTCCCATCCTATGACTGGACAGACAAAAGGGAAGCGGCAGATCGATGGGTTCATCTTGATCCTTCTGCTCTCTCCTGTTAGCATTTCTTCTGTAGCACAGGAGCACAGCTGGTTGGTTCCATGAGCTGATTCTCCCTCTCGGAGCTCTTCTGTACAGAGACCAATTACTTACATTATTTAAGAAAAATACACTAAATTATGTGTTAATGGATACCGAGTTGCATTAATTTGTGTCCCTCTCTCTGCCCGGAGTTCAGATTTAACTGCTGTCTCATTCTGGGTGGATGTCATAGGCAGTGGCAGCCCCGCGATTAGGGGTGCATGGGTGCCGCCCCCCACCCCATCCACTGTTCAGCCCCCTGATCTACATGCAGGGACACTGGACCATGGATTCAAATTGGGGGCCTAAAGCACATGGTTAGAGCCAGAAGCTCTAATAGGCTTCAAAAAGAGTGGTGTCTCGGGGGCACAGAGCTTTGCGCCCAGTTATGTTACATGGCAAATGAATATTCACTATTCTCACACTGATCCTCCTCCCGGCCCATAAGGAAGCAGGTCTGAGACCCGTCACCCAATTGACTGAAAGGACAGGTGATCCTATTGGACACCTAGGAGGAGGATCATGCTAGGACACGCTGCCTGCCTGCCTGCTACAAAGATTGGGTAAGTGCAGGGCCTTAACACCAAGTGTAGGTCAAAAACACCAGCCGCCACTGGTCATATGATGTCCTGCCTCACATGCCTCACTTCATGCTGTAAATATTTCCTAAACTTGCACCGTTTAGGAGATATTTACTGTATGCGCTGCTGGCGACGTCATCGGCGCATGCGCACTGGAGGAACGGCCTGCCTGTGCCGCTTCTTCAGGGCCTTGTGCAATGACCGGTGGCTCCCATGTGCATGTGTGGGAGTGATGTAATCGCTGGTCCGGCCACTCGGAGCCCAAAAAACCCGGAAGTAACTCTGGGAAACATGTTGGCCCTGTCAGCAGTGTGCCGGCGCCTCTTTAAGAATACAGTACCCATTGGTCCTTTTATACTACCATCTCTTGTATTTTCACAGGTGCGATCTACAATTAGTGATTTTGCCATCTTCCTCACAATAGTCATTATGGTGGTCATTGACTATCTTGTAGGTGTTCCTTCTCCAAAGCTGCATGTTCCTGAAAAATTTGAGGTAATTAACAACAAAACCTTTTGTACAGTAGGTGACCACTTTGAATAATGTCTGTCTTCAGAAATTCTTTATTAACCTATGGTTTCCATATTATTATTTTTTTTTATTTATTTATTTTAGCCCACATTAAAGGACCGAGGATGGTTTATAGGTCCTTTAGGAACGAATCCTTGGTGGACTATACCAGCTGCTGCTATTCCAGCTCTGCTTTGCACCATTCTAATCTTCATGGATCAGCAAATCACAGCTGTGATCATTAATCGAAAAGAACACAAGCTGAAGGTATTCTCGCAACCCACCTTTGTTAAGTGTTATGTTAATGACATTGGTATCGGGACCCTGATCTGTGGCAAGTCACATGTGGCACCTGGCACCCTTTGGTGTTGAATCCTTTAGCTTCTTAGCAGGTGCTCAGTAATGTAACTGATAATAGAACTATGACCATAGCAGCATGTGAAATTGTTATGGGACTGGGCAGTTTAGGAGTTCCAGAATCGTCTAACTGATAATCAGAGCATGGATTACCGATTTAGTGTCCTGGTTATCAGTGCCCCCTATCAGTACCGCCTCATCAATGCCCATTAGTGCAGCCTCATCAGCGCACATCAATGAAGGAGAAAATTTTATTTTTGCAAGATTTTGATTGAACAAACTGAAGTTGGAAGCGGATTGGCTACCATGCTCCAGATTTTTCACTCTCAAGTTTTAGTAAATCAACACCCATGTCTACACACGGCCAAGATCATAAAGACTGTTTCAAGGGGCATCTGAATTTACATGATTTGGCATGTTTGTCAGAAAGTAGATTCTGACCCTTCACTTTTTCACGCGTTGGTGTACGAGTACTTGACACATGTGTTAAGACAGCTCATTAATTTCAGTAGGCTGCTAAACACACCAAAAGGTGCTAGAAAGCTGAGCAAACCAACATAAATTGGGGTCGATTTACCAAAAGTGCAAAATTTGGTGCAGCTCTTCATTGTAGCCAATCAGCTTCGAACTTCAGCTTATTCAATTAAAGTGATACTAAAGTCTTGTGGTGTTGTTTTTTTTTTTTTTTTTTTTTTTCGTTTTCCTTTTAAAAACAATACACATGTTATATTTGCCTGCTCTTTGCAGTGGTTTTGCACAGAGCAGCCTGGATCCCCCTCTTCTCAGTCCCTCGCTGACATTCCTGGCCTCTCCCTCCTGTCGAGTGCCCCCACAGCAAACGGCTTGCTATGGAGGCACCTCTCTACTGATTGGCTAACTGACAGCAGCAGGAGCCAATGGCACAGCTGCTGTATCTCAGCCAAACAAGAGTGTGCTGTGCATACTAGCTCATTATGCCTTTTCTCTTGCAGGGTTTTTTTTTTTTTTTTATATAGGGTTTACTACTCTTTTAAGGTTTATATATTTTCTTCAAAGTAAGGAACAATACTACTTAAAATTAAATATATAAATCAGAAAGGTAGAGGAGTTGGGGGAGATTGAGGGTTTATATCGGTCACATTCAGGACAGGCAGACTTCTCGTTTACTGTCAGACTTGATAAGCCAGTCTAGAACTGTTATTATTATTATTATTATTATTATTATACAGGATTTATATAGCGCCAACAGTTTACGCAACGCTTTACAACATCAGGGAAGACATTATAGTTACAATACAATTTAATACAGGAATGATCAGAGGGCCCTGCTCGTTAGAGCTTACAATCTAAAAGGGAGGGTGAAGTGGAACAGAGGGTAGTAGATGTGGGGGGTGATCAGGTGGGCAAAGTTAAAATACAGTTGTTGGATGTGGGTAGGATAGGCTTCTCTGAAGAGGAGGGTTTTCAGGGATCCTCGAAAAGCTAAATGAGAAGGAGATAGACGGATAGTTTGGGGTAAGGAGTTCCATAGGCTGTAATAACAAATTGCATTGACATAAACCAGAGCGGATATATGATGAGATTGGTATTGTTTTCTTTCTTTTACAGAAAGGATGTGGCTACCATCTTGACTTGTTCATGGTTGCTGTCATGCTGGGTGTATGCTCCTTAATGGGACTGCCGTGGTTTGTAGCTGCAACTGTTCTATCCATCAGCCATGTTAACAGCTTAAAAGTGGAATCTGAATGTTCTGCTCCAGGAGAGCAGCCAAAATTCCTGGGAATCAAAGAGCAGAGGGTGACAGGTCTTCTGATCTTTGTTCTGATGGGACTGTCTGTATTTATGACCTCTGTTTTAAAGGTAAGATGGCATCCTGACCTATTCATAGCAGCATTCATGTACATAAATGTTTTGGGTGTCTTTTTCGTTTGCGTTCTTTTGACAAGAGATATTGCCGTAAGCACACTGAGTGATTTATTGTATAAGTGTATATATTTATATAATAGATACGGCATATACTTGTAAAGATAAGACTGTAGCATTTAAAGCATTTTACATCTTGAAGGTAACACGCATTACTCATGCTTATTGTTGCATTGGAACTGCTTAAAATACCGGACAAGGAACAAAAGCTCAAATACAAGCACCACATATTTTGTCTTGTGTGCTGTGTCATCGTTAGTCATGGCTCATCTTGTAAATTCCCAGTCTATCCAGACTGCTAACAATGGCACTGCCGGCCGGTCACACAGGCTTTTGCTGTTTGGCGTCCTTTCTTGTGTTGCATTTATCAATGGAAATGAATCAAATAACATGTTGGCCTTTAGCCACAACTCCAGACAAAACTTTTTTTTTGATTAGTTGGAACACGGCGTAACTTTTTTTATTTTTTTATTTTTCGTCTGTCATTTGGATAAATCTCCTTACCGTCTGTTTATGATGGGTGTCGCAGAACAAAGGGCAACCCCTTTTCTTCCCCTTCTTTAAAGTCTGAATGTTAGTTAAGCTCTATTCACATTTGGTATCTCAGGCAGAACGCACTACAATCTCAAAATGTATGTTCGGCTGTCATTCATTTTCAATGGCACCTAAAACGTGGTGCGGTTTTGCCATAGGGTGAACACAATTCAAAACTACCATTCAGGGACACCCTCCGCTCCCAAAAATCAGTTTGCTGTAACGAATCACAGCACAGTGATTGGACACAAAAGGCGGGATTTATGATTTCTCCCATCACCTGCAGGGGGCGAGATTGTGCCCCTGCAGGCATTCCCGGCCAGGAAAAATACTGTCATTGAGTAAAGCGGTGATGTGGCAGCCTTTTTTGGGGGCATCAGATTGGCCTGGGTGGTGTCTGTGTCAGTTTCATTCCGGGACACTGTATTGTCCTGGAATGAATGTGCCCGGACAGACCTGCAAAATGCGGGACTGTCCCGGGCAATCCGGGACACTTGGTCACCCTATTTTGCCACGATAATCGAAGCAAACTGCAATGCGTGAATCTTGTTGCCCATAAAGAAGCTTCATTGTTTTAGATTCCATTGAAATTAAGTGCCACCTGAACATGTGGTTTGCGATTTGTAGTGCGATTTGAGATCACAGGCAGAATCAGTGACTTTTGCTCAAGATCCCAAAACGCCAAATGTGAATGGAGCCTTAAGGATGCCATAGACTGCTTATTCCTGCTGGATCAGCCTAAATGCAAATCATTGATGGCCCTTTCGGCACCACTTGGTTTTATAAAAATCAACTATTTTTGAAGGAGTTGGGTGAGAATAGTCTGCTGATTACCACCTGCATCCTATCAAATGCAAGGATGCTGTTCAATTAAGGCCTCTTTCACACGGAGCGGATCCGTAATTGATCCGTGTGTGTCCGTCGGCTCAGCGGTGATCCCCGCTGAGCTGTCGGCGGACAGGGCGGTCCCCGCGCACAGTGCAGAGACCGCCCTGTCTCTCCTCCGCTCTCCCCTATGGGGAATCGAATGAATACGGACCGTCTGTCCGTATTCATCCGATCCGTTCCACCGGACGGAAGCAAAATAGGGTTTTCTTCCGTCCGCAAAAGCGGATCTTTGCGTACGCGGATGGTTGCGGACGTTAGCGGATGCTCATCCGCTAACGTCTGCAATCCCATAGGGATACATTACAAGTCCGTAAACGGACTTGTAATAAACGGACCGTTTGTCCGTACGTGTGAAAGGGCCCTTATTCTGAGAGCCACAGTAGCCAGGTGTCAGAATACAATAGCTGTCCGAGAGATTCCATTAACCCTGTTTAGCATGAATGGAGGAATCTATTAGATTCCAGCGGGCTAAATGAGAGAAATCTAGAAGTGTATGGCTATGCTTATGTAAAGCTTTGTGAATTGTGTCCCCTTGTATACCCATTGACTAAGGTACCGATTTTTGTGCTTCTTGGTAAAGTCTCCTTTTTTTTTAACTATAATATTGCAAATTGCAGTTAGACTTTTAAAAGTATAATCAATTACATCAATAGAAGGCATATATATTTTATAAATCGGTCATTTTTTTTTTTTTTTTTGTAGTGTATTGCTTTCCTTATTACCTTTCCTTTCCCCTCTCTTAGTTTTCCTTATGTTTTCATACTAAGGTATTATATGTTACAGTACAACTAATGTTGGACTTTTATTTTGTCTGGAGTTAGCCCATTACCAAGACTTTATACAAGCGAAAATAATACATATTTTGTAACAGTACCAGAATAAAAGTATTTTCAGGCAGAACTTGTAGTAAACTCTGTAGGTTACGGTGATACATTCCTGCTAACTTTTTGTGTATATCATTACAGTTTATTCCAATGCCGGTTCTGTATGGCGTTTTTCTATATATGGGAGCGTCTTCACTAAAGGGTATTCAGGTAAGTCTTCCATATACAGAATTCTGACAAATATTTATAGCAAAATAAATGTGCGATGGTGTACAAAGCCCAGCAGCTTGGGGAATGTATAGCACATCACACAGTGCAGAACTGGTACATTAGCGCTAAGCACTGGAAGCGTGTGGGGTAGTGGTGGTGAGTGGATAGGGACACATACTTTAAGGCTGGCCATACATCATACAATTGTCTTGTACAACTTTGCTTCAAATTTACCAAAACCATATAATATGAGGTCAAACACTTTCAATTTGTGTGCAATCAGGCAGGCCCTTGCACTATATAGTTGAAGGTAAAACTAAAGGAAATTGAATATGAAAATTGTATAATGTATGGCCAGCTTATGTGTCAGTGTCTATATACCTGCATGTCCTGTGGCAGTGTGTCTCCTAGGGGTGGTGTCAACACTGGGACTGGAGGTCTGCAGGTAGTGTTTAATCAAATGACCTATGCACTGCATGTGTGGACATGCACAGGTTACCATTTACCGTCAGCCAATGCTCTCCAGTGCCATTGATTGTATTGTAGAAAGCACAATTAAAGGGAACACTTAAAGTGGAACTTCAGTCAGAAAATTATTTCCTGATAGATAACTTCAGACTGGCCCCTTTTGAAACTATAGCTATGTAAAAAAATACATGCACAGTCTCGCTCTGCTCTACACATGCTCAGTTGCTCTCTTTTTTTCTCTGCACTGTGCCTAAAATTGGCTTTTCGATTAATGCTCCTTTTCACATTTGTGCGACTTGAGATCTGACTTGTGAGACCCAAAGTTGCAGGAAAAGTGAAATTCAATATATTTCTATGAGAGCCAGTCACCACTACTTCAGAAAAGGTTCCTGCACTTTGGTCCAACTTTTGATGCGACTTTAATCCAGAAAATGTAAAGTGAGATCAAAGTCACACTGGAAATTACACGAGCCTTGGACCCCTTTCACACTTGGCCGCTTTTCAGGCGTTTACGCACTGAAAATGCCGCCTGTATAGCGACTCAAGCCACTCCAGTGTGAAAGCCTGAGTGGGGCGGTGTGCTTGCATTACAGGAAAAGTCCTGCAAGCGGCATCTTTGGGGCGGTGCAGGAGTGGTGTATACACTGTTCCTCCACCACCCCTGCCCATTAAAATGAATGGGCAACGCTGCCAAAGCACCTGCAAAGTGCTCCGGCAGCGCTGCAAAACAGACACTATTAACCCTTTCCTCGACCGCTAGCAGGGATTAAAAGCGTTCCGCTGGCGGCCAAAAGGCGCCACTATAACAGTGGTAGAGTGACGCGAACGCCCACACCACCCCAGTGTGAAAGGGATCTTACTGTTGCTGATGGGGGAAGAAAGCAACAGAAATGACACTGTGCGGAGGGAACAGAGATTAGGGAGAGAGGAATAAAGCAGGAGAGGTGACAGGACAAACTCTGCTAAAAATGTAAATATCTTAATAGAAGAAAGTGACATATAGTTTTGAGACCGAGCAGAGGGGGAGCGTTCTCAGTAAGGCCCCTTCCAGACGACGCGGACTCCGTCGCTACTGATCTCCGCTGAGCTGGCGGATGACCAGCTCCACTCTGCTCACTAAGCGGCGAGGGGCTTGTCGGGCGCCGCTGTTTCCTATGGAGCAATCTGATGAAAACGGACAGCATGTCCGTTTTCATCAGATCTCACCCCGATCCGCCATGGACAGATGGGGACGTATCGGGACATTTTTAGCGGATCGGGTCAGATGTTAGCGGACATGTCTCCACTGACATCTGATGGTCCATAGAGATGCATGGAGTGGCCGTTAAGGTCCACCGTCAAAACTGACAGGGGCCTAAGGAAGCGACTGCTCTGGGCTTCAGCAAAATGGTGACTTCCAGCAAGCAGAAACAAGAAATGCTGGAGGCAATTTTGAGCAGACACAAATTTTGGTAGCATAATTATTAATGTGCAATGTATGTTCTTTTGTTAAAGAATATTAATTGTTATAAAATGTTATGGGTAAAGTTCCCCTTTTTAACCATGCATGTTTGCACCACATATTCTTGTGACTTGTCTACTTAACAGCCAAGTCCTGTATCCCCTGTGCAGAATAACGTGAGATACAGATTATTGCTTCACATTACTTCTCTTCTTTCCATGTCTACTTGCAGTTCTTTGACCGGATAAAGCTTTTTGGAATGCCAGCCAAACATCAGCCAGACCTCATCTACCTGCGTTATGTCCCCCTCTGGAAAGTGCATGTGTTCACTGTCATACAGCTCACTTGCCTGGTTCTTTTATGGGTCATCAAAGTATCTCAAGCTGCTGTTGTGTTTCCCATGATGGTAAATGGTCATATTCAACATTTTAAAATGATTTCTGTAAAACATGAGTTTGCTGCTTAATTGACTATTGCTTTCTTTTTTCTATTCATATTTTACTGCTACTTCCAGAAAACAAGGGAATGTATTCCATTTGTATACAGTACAATTAATGCATGTTTGTATTAGTTCAGCTTTTCTTTCACTCTACATAGTCCATCTGGCCAAATTGGTTATTAAATGATTATGGATCCACTTTAGGAAGCAAAAAAGAAATGTAATGAACTTTAAAACCACTAGATAAAGAACACCTTTATGTCCAGATATTTAAAAAAAATATATATGCATGTAGGAAGCAAAACAAGTTAACATTCAGTTGAAATTCATATATTTTTGCAGTGCCTTGGAAAAAGTATTCATAAGCCTTACAATTTTCCACATTTTGTCATGTTAAAACCAAAAACGTAAATGTATTTTATTGGGATTTTATGTGATTAACCAACACAGTGGCACGTTATTGTGAAGTGGAAGGAAAATGATAAATGTGTTTCAATGTTTCTTACAAATATGTAAAAAGTGTGGCGTGCATTTGTATTCAGAAAAAGGAGAGCCTTAATCGGAGAAGCAGCCAAGAGGCCCATGGTAACTCTGGAGGAGCTGCAGAGATCCACAGCTCTGGTGGTAGAATCTGTCCACAGGACAACTATTAGTCGTGCACTCCACAAATCTAGGCTTTATGGAAGAGTGGCAAGAAGAAAGCCATAAGAAGTCCTGTTTGTAGTTTGCAAGAAGCCATGTGGAAGAAGGTGCTCTGTTCAGATGAGCCCAAAACTTAACTTTTTGTCCTAAAATCAAAATGGTTTGTGTGGCGGAAAACTAATGCTGCACATCACCCTGAACACACCATCCCCACTGTAAAACATGGTGGTGGCAGCATCTTGTTGTGGAGATGCTTTTCTTCAGAAGGGACAGGGAAGCTGGTCAGAGTTGATAGGAAGATGTATGGAGCCAAATACAGGGCAGTCTTAGAAGAAAACCTGTTAGAAACTGCAAAAGACTTGAGACTGGGGTGGAGGTTCACCTTCCAGTAGGACAACAACCCTAAACCTACAGCCAGAGCTACAATGGGATGGTTTAAATCAAAGCATGTTCATGTGTTGGTGGCCCAATCAAATTTTGGACCTAAATACAATTGAGAATATGTGGCAAGACTTGAAATTGCTGTTCAGACTCTCTCCATCCAGTTATTTTACTAAATTATTTAAATTTACTCTAGATGTGCAGAGCTGGTAGAGACATCCCCAAAAAGACTTGCAGCTGAAATTGCAGCGAAATGTGGTTCTTCAAAGTATTGACTCAGGGGGGCTGAATACAAATGCACACCACACTTTTCACATATTTATTTGTAAAAAAAATATTGAAAACAATTTTTTATAATTTTTCTTCCACTTCACAATTATGTGCCACTTTGTGTTGGTCTATCACATAAAATCCCAATAAAATTGATTTAAGTTTTTGACTGTAACAAAGTAATTGCTCTTTTGTTGAAGCACCCTTGGTGGTTTTGGTGACCTAAGAACAATCATTGCTGAATGAAGAAATCGGTGTGTCTGCCTGTCTGTGCACTGTTGTAGGTGTATGCACATTGCACAACTGGCTAAACAGAATAAAAATCATTTGGCAGGTACAACAGTATATGTGTATACCGTTTAAAAGTGTATTGGCTAGAGTTCTGCTTTACCACACTATTGGAGGCAATGTAATTGATTGTGACTTGGAAGCCAAGAGTAGAAGGTATATTCTACATTAAAGCACTAAAGACATCAACACTTGCACTTTAGGCTGGGTTCACACTATTGCACATGCGGCACACAGCAAGGGTCCGGTGTGTCCCCGTTCATCGTTTCAGGTCCGATTTCAGGCCAAATTTTTGTCCTGAATTTGGACCTGAAACAAGCCAAAAGACGTACCGGAACAGCAGCTGAGATATGTGAAATGGCTCCATTGAGAGACGGTCACAAACTCCTACCATGCGAATTTAATGCAGGGAGACCCGCATTCCAATTTGCATAGGTGTGAACCCAACCTTAATAAAAGGGCCATCGTTACTGCGTCTTTATTTAAAGAGAACGTGTCCATTCTTATGCATTTCATAGACACATAGAAGAGTGACGGCAGAAATAAGACCAAGTGGTTGAGCAATGTAGACCTTCTCATAGCAGGTTGCTGATCCCAGATTATCTGTGGACAAGCCATTTCTTGCTGTAATATAGAGGGTATGTTGCACTACAATGTTTTACATTTTCCATGCTTTCTGTTTAAGGTCCTTGCTCTGGTATTTATTCGTAAATTATTGGACTTCTGTTTCACCAAACGTGAGCTAAGCTGGTTGGATGATTTGATGCCAGAAAGTAAAAAAAAGAAAGAGGATGATAAGAAGAAAAAGGAGAAAGAGGTAGTCTTTGGTTTTCCTTCTCTAATATATTTGTCATTTAGTAGCATATGATTTTTATTTTGAGGACACCAGTGTTCTGCCCAGGTACTCAATTCAATGCTTTTTTCCTTGAATAGAGATGCATTTTAACACTTATGACTGCCTACTTGCTATGCAGCTTTAGGGGCAGATGCTAGAACAGTTAATGCGGTTTCAATTACAAGGCTGTATGTCTGGCCCCCTTTATATTGCTGGAGGTGTTCCAATGAGCTGTAAACCCACTTTGACAACTTGCACCTACAGGTAAGTCTAGATTAAGGCTTACCTGTTGGTGCAAGAAATATCTCAACCTACACAGTTAAGGCGATATTTGCAGAAAACACTGCCCCGATGTATACGGTGCGCACTGAGTGTCCCGGCATAATGAATGGGATTATGCCGATCCCGCGCGCATGCGCAGGAGTGCTGTCATCACCGATCCGGCCAATCACAGCACCGGAGCGGCGATACCAGGAAGAAGCTCCGATGGGACATGGCGGCGGAGGGGAACGAGAAGCACTTTAAGGGCTTCGATTTTCAGGTAAGTGCCACATAATGAGCTAGTATGCTATGCATACTAGCTCATTAAGACTTTCTCTTGCAGGTGTTTTTTTTCTGGATTATTTTAAGAGGGTTTACTTTCTCTTTAATAAAGTGTTATAGTGAATGCAGTGTCCTGGGTTTAATATCTGGTCTCCCACATTACACACAACACTGAAATTCAATTATTTTAATAAATTATAAGCTGCTAAATGCCTTTTTCTCATCAGCAGTATATAGCAGTCTTGTGACTTCTATCAGTGTCCAGCCGAGTTTTCATTCTTCTCTGACTGTCCTATGAGGCTTTAGGACCCGTGACCCTCTGTCTGGACAGTGCTGATTGGCCCTGTGCTGATCACATGCACCCTCTACCCCCCCCCAAAAAAAAAAACTCTCTAGCAATACACATTGAGCTCGGCACTCCTAGGGCTCAGTGTTATCAGCAGATGGATTGGGGACAGTAAAAGAAAACGGCTTTTTTACACAATGCAGAGGATTAACCCCTTAGGTTTCACAGTTAATATAACAAGCATGCTTTACTGCATATACCGACTGACTTTACCATTGTGGGTTTAACTTTCACCTTAAAGTAGAATTCTGGACAGGACTATGGACAATTAAATATTTACTTACTGACCTCAGTAGCGACAGGCACGATGTAACAAATCACTTTTAAAGCTGAAGTTTAGCTAAACGCCCCCCACCCACCCAGTAGCCTCGTGTGGGACCTTTAACAAAGCACAGCGCGATTTGCGTATTTCCTGATTTGAGATGCTGGAGCCTGGACCCAAAGCCGATAGAAGTATTGGCTCGGATGAAGACCTTGCTGGATCCCTGGACAGGTAAGTGTTCCTATATTATAAGTCAGCAGCTACAGTATTTGTTTTTTTGGTGGGGGGAGAGAGACTGGAGTTCGTCTTTAGGAGGATGTGTTTCTGCATGCACATTTTAGTGCGTTTTTGATGTGTTTCCAAATGCATTCCAAGTGCTTTTTTTTTTTGTTCCAATGTACTGGGGTCTGGTGCGTTTTTTGACACGTCCTAGTGCATTTCGGTGCATTTTTTAATGCATTCCAGTACAGTCCAATGCAGCATGTTCTACTCTTGCCATTGGAGTCAATATAACCTACTTTCAATGCGTTTGTGATGCAGAAAAAAAAACCTCACTGGACTGCATGTGGTATGAACTGGCCCTTAAAGCAGAGTTCCACCCAAGCACTTCTGCCCACATTTGGCATGTCATTGTTTTCTCTGCCACCTAGGCGGCGACTCCTCTCACCCTAGATGGCTCCTCCCTGCCAGCAGTCTTCTGGGACTAGGCTGTTCCTGAAGCCTGCAGCCTTTTTACAGCCATCTAGCAGGGCTGTACCTGGAGCCTGTGGCCGCCCAGCTGGGCTGCTCCTGGAGCCCTTGCCTGCCCATTCAGTTCACAGCATGGCTGTGGTGCAGAGACTAGAGGTCAGCTGACTGGTGAGAAATGTGAAGTGGGAAGAGCTGGAGGAGACCCTATCTCCTGATTTCGGCATAGGTGTCACTGCTGCGAGACACCACAGAGCTGGCGACACATTCAGTAACACTACCTGTGATTAGAGTTTCCATTTAAAGCCCCCACTACAGTTCTCACATCAGCAGATAATTTTGATCAAGAGCATCTAAGCTGGCTGATCAGAACTCCTCGCCAGCACTCCCCCACCCCCCCAAGGAGTAAGAGAAGGAATAAAAGTAGAGAATACATGGAAGGGAGAGGAAAAGAGGGAGAGGAACAAAGAAAAAAGGGAGAGAAAGAATAAGTGAAAGAACGGGAAAGATGACTAGAGAGAAGGGTGGGGGGACAAGAAATTAAGATAGATAAAAGTGAAAGAAAGGAATACAGAGAGTGGTACATCCTAAAATGTACCAGAAGGGGTTTTAATACTGTACGAGTGTAGGGGACTTGGGGATCAATAAATGTCCGTGGGCTAGGGGCGCAAATTACTTGTCTGGCCTTTAGGTGCTGAAAACCCACGCTACAAAAATTCTACTGTTAGGGGTCCCCACAACTTGGGAAATTTTATCAAGGTGTCACGGCACTAGTAAGGTTGAGAACCACTGCTCGAACACTACATAATTACACAATTCTCATTATAAATTAAGCTCCACTGAAAGTAACGTGCAGTTTTTAATTTTAAAACACAACCGCATAGGGCTAGTGTGAAGAAATGTGGAACATCATTTTCTACCCCACCAGTTCCTACTTGCTTTGTAATTCCCCCAGGCAGCTCCTAGTCCTCTTCTTCATTCACGTGGAGAAACCTCCGTTCAGTTCTTAGCCGCTTCAGCTCTTTGGTGAAATGTAGTTGCACTTTAGATTTTAAAATGGAAAAATAAATTTAGTTTCTTTTAGAAAAATGCAGCATACTGTGCTTATATCTTGCTAATACTGTGCGCATAGAAGTAGAGTTTTGCAAAGGAGCGAATTGGCTTTTTGACCATCCTTTTCCTCTCTCCTTTACAAAACGAGAAGATTGACGATGACTCACCAGAGGTAAGTCAATAGAAGTATTAAATGGTGTGCACACTTTGTGGAGTACGCTGGCTGTTTTATTGTATAAAATTATTGGCCTGATTTGAATCCAAGAGTTGAGCTTGTTGTTCTGAGTGGCATACAGTATATCTAAACCTACCATGGTGATGGCACATTGGATGCGAATTGTGTTCAGTACCTCTCAGGACCTGTTATTTGGGTACTATTGTTGGAAAATACAAATGACCGCTATTGACCTACAGGCACAGAAACTTTCATACTTACTGTCTATCAGCATAGTTTTGTTTCTTGATTGAATTTTTTCAGTATGAAGTGACAAATGCCTCATTTAAAATCTACAGATGCAAATGTTATAAAATGATAGACTATGATAAATGGAATGGTGATACAAACTTTCTGATCTTGTCTGCAAATGATAAATTGGGTTTCAAAGAGTTAGAAGTTCTTTAAAAAAAAAATGATATATAGTCGTATTGTTGATTTAACTGAAGTGGTAATTACATTAGTTTTACTAATGATTGATTCTACTGGTGTTTTTAAAAATGCCAAATTTTGTATTTTTTTTGCCCAGATAGTTTTTTTTTATTAGGGTTTGTCATTGCGTTCACAGACTTGGCTTTAACCCCAAGAAATTGATGTAGAAATGCTCAAATTCTATTTGTTTCTGAAGTGGTCTGTGTGGTAGGTAAGGAAATTGCTGTATTTATTGGCGTATAACACTCACTTTTTTCACCCTGCAAATCGGTTACAAATAGTGTATACGCCGATACTGCAATTTGGGCTGCCTCGGAGAGAACAAGGAGGGGAGCGGGACAAGCGCTGTCAGATAGTATGTATACAGCGAGAATCTCCTGTTTACACAGCGGCCTGTGTAATAGGAAGTCCCGGCTCCTGGGCCGGCATTGGACCAGTGTTCTGTCTATCATAGAAACTGGTCCAGGAGGTGGTACTTTGTATTAAAGAGGCCGCAGAGTAAACAGGAGATTCTCGCTGTATGTAATCTGACAGGGATCATCCTGCCCCCCTCCCTGAGATGGGCATTGATCAGGCTGCATTCATGGCAATGGGGAGGCTGCAGATAGGCATTAATATTCATTGATGGGTAATGGTGAGGCTGCAGATGGGCATTGATCAAGCTGCATTGATGGGCAATGGTGAGGCTGCAGATGGGCATTGATCAAGCTGCATTGATGGGCAATGGTGAGGTTGCAGATGGGCATTGATGGGCAATGGTAAGGCTGCAGATGGGCATGATCAAGCTGCATTGATGGACAATTGTGAGGCTGCAGATTGGCAATGGTGAGGCAGCAGATGGGCGTTGCTCAAGCTGCATTGATGGGCAATGGTGAGGCTGCAGATGGGCATAGATCAAGCTGTATTGATGGGCACTGAACCTTATTTTGCTTTTAAAGTTCTTTATTTAAAATAAAAAAAAAATCCTGAAACTTTCCTCTTAAAATGAAGGTGTGTGTTATATGCTGATAAATATGGTAGTTATCAGTCCAATTTGCAGACTATCCATCTACAATAAAGGAAAAACAAAGGTTCCTGCCCTTAAGAAATTGGTGTGCGGCTGATTGAAAACGGGTCTTCGCTAATCAGGCCAGCACATCAGCTATGCTGAAACTCTCAACAGGTCAGGGGGAAAAACACAAATGCCACTCGAAAAAGGAACAGAGGGCGCACCAGCCTTGCGCATTACCGTTGCAACAATTTTTCAATATTGCAAGAAGCTTAAAAACATACTCCCAAATGAGTGATAAAACCAAGCAAAATGTATAAAGTCCACCATCCAGCAAGATCTGCTGGCCAGTACCAGTTGTGGGATGGAGAGTCCAAAGAAATCGGACGGGTTTCCTGGGGTGTCCACTCTTCTCCAGAGCTCATCCATCTTCAATGCCCTTTGAAATTTAAAACCTGTAAAATCAGTTACAAAAGAAGCATTCAAAGGCATAGTAAGCATGTTTATGTAGAGTAGTATTTCCTCTCTCGCTATCCCTTCTCCCCACCTCTCTCTCGCTATCCCTTCTCCCCACCCCTATCTCGCTATCCCTTCTCCCCACCCTCTCTCGCTATCCCTTCTCCCCACCCCTCTCTTGCTATCCCTTCTCCCCACCCCTCTCTCGCTATCCCTTCTCCCCACCCCTCTCTCGCTATCCCTTCTCCCCACCCCTCTCTCGCTATCCCTTCTCCCCACTCCTCTCTCGCTATCCCTTCTCCCCACCCCTCTCTCGCTATCCCTTCTCCCCACCCCTCTCTCGCTATCCCTTCTCCCCACTCCTCTCTCGCTATCCCTTCTCCCCACTCCTCTCTCTCTATCCCTTCTCCCCACCCCTCTCTCGCTATCCCTTCTCCCCACTCCTCTCTCGCTATCCCTTCTCCCCACTCCTCTCTCTCTATCCCTTCTCCCCACTCCTCTCTCGCTATCCCTTCTCCCCACCCCTCTCTCTCGCTATCCCTTCTCCCCACCCCTCTCTCTCGCTATCCCTTCTCCCCACCCCTCTCTCGCTATCCCTTCTCCCCACCCATCTCTCGCTATCCCTTCTCCCCACCCCTCTCTCGCTATCCCTTCTCCCCACCCCTCTCTCGCTATCCCTTCTCCCCACTCCTCTCTCGCTATCCCTTCTCCCCACTCCTCTCTCTCTATCCCTTCTCCCCACCCCTCTCTCGCTATCCCTTCTCCCCACCCCTCTCTCGCTATCCCTTCTCCCCACCCCTCTCTCGCTATCCCTTCTCCCCACCCCTCTCTCGCTATCCCTTCTCCCTCTTCCACCCCTCTGTCGCTATCCCTTCTCCCCCCCCCCCTTACTCTTCCCTTTCACTTGTTTTGCTGACAACCAAGTTGGTAAAAAAAAAAAAAAAAACTGGCAGAGGTTCAACAATCCTCCTCTATTCAAAGCAAAGACAAATAATAAGAAATAAATATAGGCTATACTTTATTTCACATTCAATCTAGAAAAAAAAATCGGCTTGTGAACTACGTTTTATTATACTGGTACATACTTTTTAAATCTCCTCTGTATCCAAATAGATCCTAGAGCTTTAACGAGCAGGGTCCTCTGATTCCTCCTGTATTTAATCGTATTGTAACTGTACTGTCCTCATGTTGTAAAGCGCTGCACAAACTATTGGTGCTATATAAATCCTGTATAATAATAGATATTCAAAGAGATTAATAGAGATGTGGCAAAACTGTCGATACTGCTGTTGAAGTTCCTTGCACAAGTGTTTGCAGCCCTCTGCAGGTCATTATGACAACCAGCCAAATGGGTAATGTAAAATCTGTGCAAGCACAAAACTGGGTACTGGTTGGGATTTACAAAGGTTTTTCTGTTCTTTCTTAAGCAGTATATAGCAATGATTCACACATTATTAAGAAAATGGCATAGAGAATAGTTCAAAATTTGTAACATGTATTTATTGTCATTTAAATTGCCTGCTCTCTATTTAGTAATTGAATGACCTTTAGTATCTAGCATGATGGCTTAATCATGTATGTCACTAAAATAGAGTTCATAACTGCTGCATTACTAGTGTTAATGAGAACATTGTTTTTCAAAACTAGAAAAAAGAAAACAAATATAAATACAGTACCTTGCTGAGAATGATTATTCACTTTTCCGCAGGAAGCGGAGAGAATGCGCCAGGTGGAAGACGGTGATCAGTTGGCTTTTGAAGCCACGAATCTTCTCCAGATTCCAGTCAAAAGCTTAAAGTACAGGTACGAGGTTGAGGATCTTGTTTGCATGGTTTTATATTCTTTTGGGCTTGTATACAGTGATGTATATAAAGAGACTCTTTTTTACCTATAAAAAACCTCCCTTGTGTAGACGTCCAAAAGCGGCTGAGACTGCTGCTGGGCATCGCCATATTGAATGTGATGTTTGCAGCCCAAGCAGAATCAGAGCTGTCACTCAAATGACAACCTGTAGTAAATTTTTTAGCACATTGCAAGTAATTAAACATTTTAAGATGCCTAATCCTGTGCTTTTACCTACAACTTTTTCTGTTAATGGCGGGGTCTCTAACATTTTTGCTGCTCTCAGCACACATTAATATTGCACCCAATTGCTTACAAGCCCCAAATATGTTTTTTTTAACACCTACTGCAGTATGCTACAAATCGTGAATGATAAAACCAAGCTGCACTGCTTGAAGCACGATTCTTTATTGTAAAGAGCTACTATAGTCTACAATCTGGCTCCTGTAAAGCTGGCCATACACAAATTAAATGTCATCCGACTCCTGCTGAATCGGCCATAATTAAAGCCCTCGCTGGCCAAGTCGGCACAACCCAGCTCCACAAACTTTGCTTGAAAAATTGGAAAAGGGTGTAAAATTGTCGACCGGATATTGTCTGCATACTACTAGGGCAGCACAGTGGTGCAGTGAGTAGCACTTTCGCCTAGCAGCAAAAGGGTCGCTGGTTCGAATCCCGACCACGACACCATCTGCCTGGAGTTTGCATGTTCTCCCTGTGTCTGCGTGGGTTTCCTCCGGGTACTCCGGTTTCCTCCCACACTCCAAAGACATGCTGGTAGGTAAATTGGATCTCATCCAAAAAAAAAAATTGGCCCAGTATATATATGTATATCTGTGTGTATGACTGTGTGTCCCAAGCGTGTCACGATCCTACGGGGTAAAAATGACCGCACCAGCCAAGCAGACTCTGGCTGGAAAAAAGCGCCCAGAGGCGATTCAGTTCGCATGCGTTGCGCTATACAAGTCATTCATTCATTCATTCATTCACTAGATGCAGTCACTGTTTAGGTATTCAAGCAGCCATGGGTGTCTTGCAGCACAAGAAGCCAGTAGGTTGTGCTGCTGTGCTCTTGGCCTAACAAAACATGCTTATAGCAGAAGAGAGCAGAGTGGCAGAGAGATGAGATCATCATTCTGTTCATTCGCCTTTTACTGTCCAGTCACATGATGGAGAAAGGAGAAATCTGTAAGCGTATCAGTAAAAAAAAATCCAGGCACAGGGCTGTTGTATCTTGCAGAGCTGTGTATATTTCAGAACTGGGTGTGAAATGTTTTGACGGGTGAAATGGCTCTCATATACTCTATGGGCCAGATTCACGTAGATCGGCGCATCTTTGTGCCGGCGTAGCGCATCTCATATGTGCTACGCCGACGTAACCCTGAGAGGCAAGAGCAGTATTCACAAAGCACTCGCTCCCTATGTTGCGCCAGCGTAACGTAAATTGGCCAGCGTAAGCCCGCCTAATTCAAAATAGGAAGGTAGTGGGCATGATCCATTTAAATGAAGCTTGACCCCATGCAAATGAAGGGCCGAATGGCACATGCGCGCGCATGCTCAGAATCACGTCGAATTTACTCCCTAAGATACGACGGCTCAATGCCTATGACGTGAACGTAACCTACGCCCAGCCCCATTCACGCACGACTTGCGTAAAATCCGACGGCTGTTCCGTCGTCCATACCTTTGCATGGGATGCGCCTCCTATAGGTGTTTTAACTTTACGCCGGACGTATGCCTTACGTAAACGGCGTATACTACTGCAACGGACACAAGTACGTTCGTGAATCGGTCGTATCTCGGTCATTTGCATATTCGACACGTAAATCGATGGAAGCGCCCCTTGCGGCCAGCGTAAATATGCGCCCAGGCTCCGACGGCGTAGGAGACTTGCGTCGGTCGGATGGAGCCAGATTTCAGATGTATCTTGCATTGAGACTCGGACGCATAGATACGCCGGTGCATCCGTGCACTTGCGCGGCGTATCAGTAGATACGTCGGCGTAAGTGCTTTCTGAATCCGGGCCTATGTATTTGATCTGTGTGTTTTAGCTGTTTGAAGCTGAGATTCAATTTTGTTCTCCGTTCATAGTCCTAAATGGAAAGAGAGTCTAGTTGAGCTGAGTTCTGTTGAAGCCTCTGTTTAGTTTGACTGATCGTGGCACTTTCTCCTTTATGCTGCTCTGCAAGCGATTAAAAACAGTAACTCCATTAATGCTCGTTTAGGGTAAGCTACTAACATCAACTTATGTTTATTCTCTAGCCTTGATCCATCAGTTGTAAACATATCAGATGAGATGGCAAAAACCGCACAATGGAAGGCTCTTTCAATGCATCCTGAAAATGAAAAATTATCCAAATCTAACCAGAGGTAGCTATCTCACTTTAACGTATTGTCCAATTTTATCTTTGTCGAAAGCATCAAATAAAATGCAAATAAGCAGGTTTTGTGCCAAATCCCAATGTATTAACAATCCTAGATGTTTTACTTGTTCAGGTTTAATTCTCTACTGTTTAGGAGACTTCCTGCAGACATTCGTGCATGTAATGACATGGTGTCACTGAAACAGGAAATGAGGGAAACAAATGAAACCTGCTTGTTTGCATTAATTTCTGCATATTAGTTGCTCATGTAAACAATGGCAAGAGCTGTATAAATGAGAGGTATCTCTAAATGTTTTTCATCAGTTGTAATTGAAAGTTTTAACACTATTTAAAAATGCTCACTATCAGGCACTTATAATTAAAGAGTCTTAGACTTTGTGTGATGCAAACATTGACATTTCAGGCCAATGTGTAACATGGAAAGCGCTTTGGCTTATCGCTTATTCTCTGCTTACTAATGCAGTCGGATCATAAACCTCAGTTGCAGCCTTGGATAAAAAAAAAAAAAATATTCACAGATATGCCTGTTATGTGATTTTTACACTGTAATTTAGATGTAGTGCTTTTAAAGGGAACCTGTCAGGATAGAAATATGTTCAGTTTGTTTTTGAAGGTACAACCTCCGAGACCTGTCATTCTTGTTCATTCTTCATTACAAGAAGGGACTGACCTAGAACAAGTAGACTCCTGACCTGCTTGCTTATTCTGGGTTAACCTCCCTGGCGGTGTGATTATGTCTAATTTTTGATGCTGAAAGCGGTACCATTATCTTGCATGGAAATTTGTTTTTTTATATTGTAGGCCTGTAATTCTTAGAAATAACTCACTTAAATCTGTCCAAACAAGAGTCTAGTAGACATCCCGGGTATGATCAAGTTTGAAACAGAAAATCATTATTTATAATATAATAAATAACTATAAATAATAACAAATAATAAAAATTATTCAATAATGTAATCAAATCAAAAACACTGAAATTTGCTCAGTTGCAGAATTGTCGCTGTCATTACTTTCAGCGTTTGATGATGAATTTCCCCACAAATCGCTCAATTCTGCAAGTGATTCTAATTTATTATCGCTGTTTTCTAGCTGGTCTAAAACCATTTTTGACATAAACGGACACTTTTTTTGGTTGCCATGGACAATCTCCAGTTTCCACCCAGAAAGAACAGTTTTTTATAATATAAAACTACATGCAGGACACTGGACAGACCACTAGGGACAAAAGGGATGTGTAATTATTTGATATAGTATACTGTAATCTTACAGATTACAGTACTGTATCTATACTGCATTTTTACGTTTTTGAATTTGGTGCCGAACTCCGCCCCCGTGCATCCCGCCGCTCGGGAATGGAGCTCGGCTGCACTCGGCAGTCACCAGTGTGTGTGAATCTAGCGAGATGACAGCTCGCGCACACACAGCAGGGACACATCGCAGGATCCAGGGACAAGGTAAGTAACTTCCCCTGTATCCTGCAATGCGATCCCGAGTCTGGCTCGGGGTTACCACTTTTGGTATGTAAAATTCACCCCAAGCCAGACTCGGGGGGGAATACCGCTAGGCAGGTTAATGTCTCACTAAGTAGTGGTGGTACAGGGGTTGATTTTATTAAAACTAAAATGCAAAATCTGGTGCAGCTCTGCATAGAAACCAATCGGCTTCTCCAGGTGTTTTTTTTTTTTTTTTTTTTGTCCAAACTAAACCACTTGTAGACCACCCTATTGCTGAATGATGCCGACAGCACAGACGGATAGTTCTTGGAGGCCATCATATGATCGTGATGGGGGGCTTGCTCCGGACACTGCTGATCACGGATGTAAATAGAAGTCCGTTATCGGCACTCTTTCCTCTTGCTGACTGCATGAGGAGAACCAATTACCAGCTTCTCTAAAAGTGTACACTGAAAATCAGGGCACTGATTATCCGTGTCCTGGTTGTTAATGCAGTCCAAATGGTGCCCACTGGCACAGCCTCTGCTCACAACAGTGAAGAAAAAAAATAGTTTGCAAAATTTCATAACGACCTATGAACTTTTTTTTTTTTTCAACATTTTTGCTCTTTTTTTTATTGTTTATTTAGCAAAAAAGAGAAAACCCAGTGGTGATTAAATACTACCAAAAGAAAGCTCTATTTGTGTGAGAAAAAAAATATATAAAAATTGTTTAAAGTGCGACAGCTCTGAAAGCTAAAAATTGGCCTGGTCTGGAAGGGGATACAAGTGGCCAGTAAGGAAGTGATTTGAACAAGCTGAAGTTAGAAGCTTGCTACAATGCACAACTGCACCAGATTTTGCACTCAATAGTTTTAGTAAATCAACCGCAGAGTATCAAGAACTATCCCAGAGCATGGACATTTAAAAACAGGTCAGCGCCTTTTGCTTTTTCCATAATTATCCTCTCCCTAGGAGCACATACATTCTTTACTTCCCCCTACCTTATTCAGCAGGAGAAGCCATTCTATGCAAGCCATGCATACTGTAGCTTAAACCAGGCCTAGAATCTTTCCACGTGACCATACTAATGATTGGCGTAGTGGGAAGTAAAGGAAAGGTGCATATGCGCTGCTGCGGTGAGGGGAGCTGTAGCAAGCAGCAGTAAAAACATGATGATAATTTGATTTATTTGAATTTTGGCAATCTGCACACTTCACTTTTATTTGCACAAGCGAGGATCATATTCTTCTTTCACTGGGTAAGAAAACAGGGCTAATGCAAAGCTGTTTTTGACAGGTTGTAAAAAAAGTGATGTCATAAAGTGATGGTAAGTGAAAGAGTCTGCTGCAACATAATGGGACATGTATAAAAGTGCTCTGAAAAAACTCTTTGTCATTTTTGTCAGGGAATTAACATCTTTAGAACCATCATCTGGAATCTGTATATAGCAAAACATTTAATACTCTACTAAGCTTTGCAACCCTTTCTTCAGAATAGATGTTCATTTTATGGTGCTCTAGTACCCCTTACTGATGGTACCATATGGTTAAATGTTTGCCCCTCTGCATATCATCAAGGAGATCTGAAGAAGAGAAAAAAAAGCTTTGCTCCATAATGCCAAAGGAAATGTGCAGTCGGCACAATGTAGCAAAGGGCATTGACAAAAACACAAATGATGCAAGATCTGAAATCATTGTACTGCCTATTGGCTGCTTTGATCATTTGTTGTATTTTCAACACTTGTAGTTTTTTAATATATATTTTAAATGTAAACTATATTCTTTGATCACACACACACAGTATATCTTTTATACATGTCCCTTGTGTCAGCCAGAAACACATGCACACCGCACGTACAGTATGCATTGTCTTTGCACACGCATGCATTTGTTGAAGTTTTTGAGTGTGCAGAGATGTGGCGTGTATCACTTAATATTTCTCAGATTTCAACTGTTGAGTAGAAAACGTGTGTTGATGGTTACTGAATTAAATTGCTCCACCTTGGAGCCAAAGGAAAGGGGAACACCGACAGCTTTGTGATACACTGGTGAGGTTGGTTATAGCCCAGTAACCCTGTTACTTGTTAGTGAACCTGTCATATAACATAGGAAGTCGCACCTTCAGAAGAGCAAAACCAGAGACCAGCAGGAATAACATTTACAGAAAAGATTCCCAGAAGGTACAGTACAGAGACCCTCCGATGCATCACACAGGAGGATATTAGAGATGCAGTTTTATTGTGCCCTTTGTGGCATATTAAAAAATAAAATATGCATGCCAAATTTTTTGTTTAGGACTTTGTAAGGGAATTTCAAATGTGAACTCTTGCTTATGACCCTTCCATGTAGAAACTTCCTAGGAACCCTCAATATATAACTGCAACCGTGTTCTCGGATTTTAGCTTTAGTCCTCAAGGTGAGGGCCAGCCTTGAGCTTTTTCCATTCTGATGTCATGACTGATATTGCATTTTACAGACAACAGGCATGCAGCAACTGATCATATTCTGTTTTTGTTCAGTTAACGTAACTTTCATTAAATCTGATTGTGTGCTGTGGGTCAGTCAGTTTTCTATATCGTCACTGCACTTTGCACGGTCTTAAGAATATAAAAAGTGTAGTACGAGTATAAAAAGGAGGTGGGAGATCCCCCATGTTACTACACAGACAAGTTTAAAGCAGGAGTTCACTTTAAGCTTGTTGAGGTACCTATTAAAGTACAGTATAGCTATAATGATTCTAATTACTTATGCATGTTTCCCTTCTGTTCTGTGCACCTTCCTAACATTTTAATGTTTGCAACTTACTAAAAATGTATTAATACAGCCTCTTCCTTTCTCTGGAATGCCTATGCTGCTTTAGTACAATTTTTATACCTTCAAATATGAATTTTAACACCTGTTTTCAGTTTTACATCTAAGGAATCTGTATACTTAGGATCTGTTTATTTTTGATTTTTTTTCACAGCCCTGACAAACCAGTTAATGTAAAAATCACACTTGATGATGGCTCTCTCCGCAAGTACGTGGACGCCGAGACCTCTGTATAGAACCAAATCAAGAGGAGCGTATGTGTTTTGTGTACGTCAACGAGAGAATGAACGAATGAATGTACATGTTTCCAATGACTATCAAACCATCAAAGTGTGAAAACATTTCCAAAATACTGTGTGTGCACCTGATAAATTATTAGCACTGTAAATACTGTATAGGATCTAAAATGGGCGGTATCCAACTGTAATAATATGCCACAGAATGATCACTCAGCAATTATTTATTCAATAGGAGTTTTTATAGACTTTTTTTAATTGATTTTATTGTATATTTAATTAGCCTGTCATTCAGCAATACTGTTTAAATACCTGCCGACTTTCCATTTGTCATTCCCAGAATTTCCATAGAAATGTTTTCCCATGTGGATGTATATTTTTAATGCTTTTTTTCGTATATATTTTTATAAGTTTCTGTAATTTCATATGTCGCCCACTTCATTTGCTAAATCCATTTACAGAAATGCATTAAGGGAAAATTCTAGCAGACTAAATAAACCTCCGTAACACAAATAAAATTACTCTTTTAAGATAACCTCATAAGGTTATTGCGTCCTTCTAAAAAAAAATGTAGAACACTTTATCACTGCAACTGTACACTACGCTATAGCCAACAAAACCCATAGGTATTAGCATTGAGGAATTTTAGTAACATTAAATTTAGAAAGTTTCTGATCACCCAACCACACCCTGCAATATTCTTGGTAACTAAGGGGTTGATTTACTAAATCTGGTGCAGCTCTGCATAGAAACCAGCTTGCAGGTTTTTGTTTTTTTGGTCAAAGCTTACTTGAACAACCTGAAGTTGAAGCCGATTTTTCACTCTCCGGTTTTAGTAAACCAACCCCTAATGTACAGCTTTTGTGTTGTCTTCAAATGTATGAAAAGTATGCTTTCAGTAAAAATATATAAATTCTTAGCATGGTCGATAGATTTCTTTATCAGGCAGAAGTCCCTCCAAGTCCTTTTGCAGTTAGTTATGCTATGTAGACTGCTCAGGTGTTCTGTTGTAATCGTAAGCATCAAACGATAGGTGTCTAATGTCTATGGGCTTAAAAGAAGCTAGGACGGAAATACAGGGGCTGCCATTTCTCAATTGTTTTTGAAAATTTAAAGTAGACCTAAATTTAAGCAATCTTGTCCTTCAAACAATGCAAGACAGGTCAGTTGTAAATTATATATGTCATTACTTACAGTAGAAGGAAAGTCTGAAATCTCCCAAGGTTTAAAATTTGCCCCCCCGCTTATATACATGCTGCATACTGTTCGTGTAAATACCTTCACATAATCGCATAGCTCCAGATATCTGTGTCAATGAGTGGCTCAACAACAGGGCTGAATTGCACCAAGCTTCGTCGCGTCACCCAATGGCTTCCACTGCTCCCTGTTTGTTGACTGGGAAGAGAATTGCCTTCAGCAAGACGAAGCTGTTCATTGTTCGCAAAAAATGTTAAAAGGTATTTACACCTGAGGTTTTGTTGTATGTATATAAGCAGAGGGAGGCAGCATTTCAAACATTGGTCTGTTGGCCTTTCCTTCTATTTTAATTACTGTATTTTGCAGTGTCTCTTTTGTTCATAAACAATGACCTCTGATGACCCTGTTCATGCAATTCAGTAATTTAAGTGACATTAAAGTATCATTTTTTTTTTATATATAATATGTCATACCTGCTCTGTGCAGTGGTTTTGCACAGAGCAGGCCTGATCCTTATCTGTTTGGGTCCCCTGCTGTCGCGCCTGGCTCCTCCTCTTTAGCCAGTGCCCCCAATAGCAAGCCATTGCTCTGGGGGCACTGGTGTGTATGCTTTCTCCCGAGCTCCACTCTGAGTCCATAAGACGCACAGAACCGCCCAACGCTTTCTCCTCATTTGCTCACTGGATGTGATTGACAGTAGCAGCAGCCAATGGCTCCCACTACTGTCTCAGCCAATGAGGACTAAGACCTGGGAGAATCTCAGATCTCGTGGACATCGCTGAATCGAAAGGGAGCTCAGGTAATTATTCGGGGGTTGGCTGCCACTGCACGCAGGAGGTTTTTATCTTCCTGCATAGAATGCAGGAAGGTGAATAACCTTTAAAAACACTTTATGAACAGGAGTGGAAGAGTATGCTATTGAACTTCTGAAGAATGGAGTGTGCATAGGCACCAATGCATGTTTGGAAGTGCACTGCTGCTTCCAAGAATTACATGTTAAGTCTTTTTTTTTTTTTCTGATTTGCCACATTAAAACAAATGATTTTTTTTTTTTTTAGCATTCTTTAATGAGTTTAGGTTCACTTTAAGCTTCATTACTGTCATTGTTTCCTTCAATTTACTACTCGACGACCCAGAGTAAGCATGTGCATATGCGGTATCTCTAGAACAAATTTTGCACATGCTTTAAGATCAGTGACCCACCACTTAATGAAAACACAAGAACCAAATCTGTTAAGCGAAGACATATGGAAGACCACTAGTATGTTAAACATAACGTTTGATTGAGGCAGCCCCTGGATTTTTTCTTATCACAAGTTTATTTCAAAGTGACAGGGTTACTCAACTCTTGTCATACAACACTTTAAAGTGACTGTCTCTTTATAAAAAAAAAAAGGTGCAGACAGCTAGAGTTGTAGGCACTTTTTCTGATTAGAGCTGCCTGCTAGTAACTTTATTCATTTTTTTTTATTAAAGTGATTAAAGTCACTTTAATGAGTTGTACTAATAGGCAATGCTAGCTAAACGTTCTGCCATCAAGATGCAACTGCATTTTTATTAAATATGTGTTCTCTGTAGAAAATGCAGGTGTAAGTAAAGCTTGATTCATTTGTCACCACTGGGGACACCACAGACCTTCTGTGTAGTAGTACACCAGTCTTTAGTAGTGTACAGGTGGTGTATTGTCTTCATGGTGGTTTATGTGTGAATCCGTAGATGCCAGAATATGTATACAAGGCCTGGTACATCAGGGCTCATACAAGCCATAAGTAATTTATAGTGATTTGCTTAACTCTAGTTTACCATGTATTTCTTGGATTTTCACAAATCCATACTTAACAGACACATTAACATTCTACAATATGAGGCTACTAAAATGTCCCTTTAAAATGCAGTGATGACCTATATTGCTATTTTCTAAAGCTTGATGTGAGCCCAGGGCCCATCTCAATGACGTAACTCAGGTGTTT
Source organism: Rana temporaria (assembly GCF_905171775.1). Classification (NCBI taxonomy): domain Eukaryota; kingdom Metazoa; phylum Chordata; class Amphibia; order Anura; family Ranidae; genus Rana; species Rana temporaria. Next base: position 113,632,965 of record NC_053493.1, on the reverse strand, counting down.
TGTGCAATATGCCGCAACAGTGCTTAGTAGGTCCCAGTAAAGGACCATTTATGATTTCTTGCCAAATTTGCTGCAAAAAAAAAAAAAAGTTGCTGTGGCAGTTTAATTGTGCTGTTGTGTGAAATTATTTTGTAGGTTGCATAGGATGGTGCTGTGAAATATATATAGTACCCTGTCAGTTTAGCCATGATTGTTTTGTATTTCAACTAATGTGAGTTTGACAATTTAAAGGGCTGTTTTTACTACATTTGAGACATTTTCCTTGACGTTTGAGCCTGACCAATAAGTGCATATTCATAAAGCAGTGAATCTTCCTGGAGCATGTGTTTTTAGGTGATTGGCTCACGTTTAGAAAGTTTTGCGTAAGCCACATTCACGGTTTTGTAAATATGCACCTATGTTCTGCTTAAATGCTTTCATGCGGGAAACACCTCCCACTCCGTTTTAAAGCATGGGGTTACTATCTGAATGATGTAAATTAGTTCATCTATTGTCCCTAGCACAAACCCTTAATTGTTGAAAGGAAATTTAGTTTGAAGGGATGGTGAATATTCCAGTGTTGTATCATTCATGCTTTAAATAATTAAGGCGAGCAACTGCCATCCCTTGAAATGGATTTCAAGGTACATTTTTTTTTTCTCTAGTTTTTATATGTGCTGTACCATATATACTGTATATTCAGACATGACGTGTAATGAAATCTGGCTTTCTCCTTATTTTTCATTTATGGTTTCTCAATAGAAGACCATTATTTTGTCCCAGTAAGCCCAAGGCTTTCTCGTTGTTTAGTCCAGGGGTAGGCAACCTTGGCCTTCCAGCTGTTTTTGAAACTGCAAGTCCCATAAGTCTTTGCAAGACCCTGACAATCACAGGCATGACTCCTAGAGGTGGAGGCATGATGGGATTTGTAGTTTCACCACAGCTGGAGTGCCAAGGTTGTCTACCCCTGGTTTAGTCAATGCCAGTTGTTTTTGCTATCATATCCATCAGGCAAATGGCTTTTGAGATTATACAGTCCTTTCATAACCTAGAGAGGTTTTGATCAGCGGTTCACTTTTTTTTTTTTTGTAAATGAAGCCAGGTATGGAATGGGTTATATAGTCTATATTTCAGATGGAGCCTTTATCATTGTTGATAGGGAAAAAGTATTTTCTAGACGCTGTTGGACATGTGCTCCTAGAATACTGTTTAACTACTAAGTTCACACTTTTTGCAGATAGACGGTTGCCTTTGTTCATGTATGGTGGATTCCAGTTCTAGGCTGGTGTTTGAGCTTCTAGTACATATCACTATGAAGCTGCATGCTATTTTTCAGGAACGCTAATGTGCATCTCTCACTGCCACCATTACGATGTTAAGTGATGGCCATCAGCTGTTAGGTTGAGATAATGACCTCATACAAGAAATCTTGAACAGTGTTACTAAATTCAACTCTATACAAACATGTTGAAACAAAATGTATTTGATTTAGTGTAATAGGTGTTCTCAGAGCAGCATAAAATAGATGTATTTTAGATTCATGTTTTCTAGTATCCACAATGTACTTCATCTTCTTAAGCTAAGCTTCCAGATATGCCTATTTGGATGATGGTGTGCTCTTGTATTTTTAAATCTGCACGGTTATGGCAATGGTTTACATTTCAATAATGAACCATATCATTTTCCATATGGGCATTTTAATGTTATTGAAATGTTGCTCATTGGCCTGTATCTGTGCATTTGGAACAGCCATTTGTAGCACTCAAATGAGAAAGTTAGCCTATAAAACACAGAACCCAATAAGTTCAATATTGAGTAATTCTGTTAGCCCAGTGAGTGCAAACATCTATGGTATGCCAAGTGCTAGAACCCCAAGACAGTCAGTTGCAGCTTACGCTAATCACATTTTGGGTTACTACATTTAACCCTTGTTGAATTGCCCCAAATGTCTCTGATGTCAAAAGCATCTTGGTTAAAAAGGTTTTATTTTGTTATTTGTGGACCGTTCTCATAAGCTGAACACAGTCAATTTATTCTTAGATCTGTTTGAAAGGTTCCAAACTCAGAATGTTGTATAGCATAAGTTTGTTGTCTGGTGGTGAGTTTAGGGAGGGGGGTTCTTCCTTTTTTTTTTTATTATTATTTTACCAACATCTATCTTCTTTTATTACTAGTGTTGTTTTTATAGGGTTATCAGTAGGGAAATGCTAATAAAAAAAATATTTAATTTTGTACTTTTATTTCATGCATTGTGTCAGCATTTCTGATTTAAAAAAAAAAAGCAAATGTGTTTATTACATTTTTGTTTTAGCTGTGTCAGATTTGTAATAAAAATGAATGAGTTATTATTCGTATGTGTTAACATGTAATTTTGACAAATTGATATGCATCGTGATACTATGGCACATACTTGAAGTATCTTGATTATGGGTCTATGACAATGGCCCTCAGCCAAGAGCTTGATAGAGTACACTGTGCCACTTTGGTTGAACATCTTGTACCTAGATTGGCACAGTGGTCACAGCCCTACAAAGACCTTAATTATGAAAAGGTAGATGTGGCATTTAAATTACACTTGCCCCTGTTCCCATGTTTTGATTTGCTGCTTAAAAGGCTCATTGCTTTTTTGGTATCCTTGGCAACTGAAAAATATTACACTGACACAATACATTTTTATAGGGTCATTAAGTAAATGAACCTAGACGTGCAGTGGGGCTTTTATTTTCAAACATAAGATTGCAGGAACAAGTGCCCAGGGTTCAGTTTGTACTGAGCACCACATGTAATTTTCTCCATTCCATCTGTTAAAGGAGTTGTAAAGGCAGAAGGTTTTTTTCTTATCTTAATGCATGCTATGCATTAAGATAAAAAGCCTTCAGTGTGCAGCAGCCTCCCCAGCACACCTTAATACTTACCTGAGCCCCATCTCTATCCAGTGAGGTCTACGAGTCCCTCTGGCGACCGGGACTCTCCCTCCTGAATGACTTGGACACCGCAGCGGCGCCATTGGCTCCCACGGCTGTCGATCAGTCAGTTAGCCAATCAGAAGAGAGAGGTGGGGCCGAACACCAGCTCCGTGTCTGAATGGACACACAGAGCTGCAGCTTGGCTCGGGGGGGTGCCCCCATAGAAAGCTGCTTACTGTGAGGGCACTCAACAGGAGGGAGGGACCAACAGCAGCAAATAGGCACCAGAGAAGTGGAGGATCCAGGCTGCCCTGTGCAAAACTACTGCACAAAGGAGGTAAGTATAACATGTTTTTTTGTTTTGTTTTTTTAAACAAGACTTTACAATCACTTGTGGAGTTCCCCTAAATGGTCTCTGTAAGTAGACAACAGTGACGTTGATCTACTAAAACTGGATAGTGCAAATCTGGTGCAGCTGTGCATGGTAACCAATCTGCTTCTAACTTCAACTTGTTCAATTAAGATTTGACAAAAACATTTGAAAGCTGATTGGTTTCTATGCAGAGCTGCACAAAATTTAACATTTTCCAGTTTTAGTAAATCAACTCCAGTTGTCCAAGGATGCTCTTGACACTTTTTTGGGGGTTTTTGAAGTTGTCTTTTATCAAACATTGTGTGACCGCCATTACCTAAACTGTGTTGGCTGTACTATTGAGACGGTGATTAAGAAGCAACGTGCAATGGTTTAAAAGCAACTTGGCCAGTTAGCTTAGCTGATGAAGTCTACAGATTACAAGTGACAGTTTATTTAAAAAAAATGTAAAGAAATTGGGTGACAGGTTGTATAGCCAAGGAAGATTCACCCCCTCTGCGTTGAACGTTCAATAAATATTACATGATAACACAGGTTCTCATAAACTGAAGTGTTGTAAAATCTTCCTTTTTTATATGAATAATTACTGGTATTTAGTTTATAGGTTTTAAGTCCCACTGTTGGTAATAATTAAAAAAAAAAATTAAACAAAAAAGACTTCACTACCGTAAGTTTATTTTGTACATTTTTCAAGGATGAAAATTGCATTGAGAAATGTTTGCGTCTGTAATAAACTGGGTGCGTTTATTGTAATGGGAGCTTGAACATTTAACTGTTTTTCCCTAGCTAAGGACAAAACAATGTACAGTTCTTTACTATTTTCCATGTTTAGTATCTTGGATAAAATTGTGTTTTGTCTTCCATTGTTCAGTGACGTACCTGAACATAGCCAGATTTTTAGTATTTATTATACTGAATACCTTTTAAGAGCACAGCACCAGGTTTTTTTTATGCCTGTTTTTGTATTGAAGATGGTGTATTGTTTGTGTTTTTTGTCTTCTTTTGTAACAAATCCAAAGCAAGTTCTGAAATCATAAATTATATTTTGTTAGTTTTTACAAGAGATATGTCTTGTTCTACCTGAGATGTGAAACCCTGCCTTTTTAATTTGTTGAAAACTTAGGAAAATGCAAACTCTATTTTGTAATGTTCAAAAAGAAAAAAGATTGTAAGCAATAAAAGATTAATGAAATTTCAGCAAGTGGTGGTGTTTTTTTTCCGTTTTTTTTTAAGATTTCTTTTTTTTTTTGTCTACTAACTTAGATGAAGATGCAGAAATGTATGCATCCTCGTTTTTATATGGCCGATAAAATCAATAATCATACGGATTGTAAAAAGTTTAGGTTGATTTACAATCTTGTTTGCATTAAGTATAGGTTGTATGGTTAAAAAAAAAATGGACAATCAGAATGTTGATTAAAAGATGAGAATGCAAGGAATTATGCGGCCAGCGTTCAGATTTAATTCAGGTCTACAAGAAAAAAATGTTCTAACTTGTCCAGTCTGTTTATCCGACTGATATTTTTCTTTGCCTAACAGCAACTTAGAAAAAAGTTCTTCAAAATGCCCTGTACTTGGGAAGGAATACTTGTCTTTCCTGCTGCTTGCGCTTATTGTAGCGAGTAATTCCCGACTGAAGTTTCTTCCAAGACCAGCACTTTTAGGAATGTTAAATTTTTGGTTTCTGCATTTGTAATTCTATCCCACAAGTAACGAGACAAGAACTTCTGAATTTACTGACTCTCCCAGTGTGTGTTTATTTCTGATCCATGAGATAGCTGTGGCCATAAAGCAGTGCAGACAATGATCCAAGGCCTGTCAATTTTATTATAAAATACACAGAATTTAAAATGTTTAATGTATGAGTACTAATCCTATATGGCAGGAGAACACCATAAACTGGGGCTCCTGCCATCCGTGCACCATAGTTGGCCAAAACATAAGACAACCGTGGGATGGACAAAGAATGCACAGATGAGTCTCACCTGGAAGCAGACAGTAAACATGGGTGCACAATAGAGGCCCTGTAGAGGCCTGCCTGGCTGGGACCTGGGATGGATCAGTGTGACTGAAAAGTGTATTTCCTTTTATATCAGGAAGCGTGGGAAAAGGCCTCCCGATCCCCGATGGCATGTGTTCCGTATGTGCCCCACCCTGCGCCATGTAACCATCTCCAATGTCGCACGCCGGAAACCCACCGGCGCTCACTGATGCATTGAGCGCTGGAGAAAACCCATCTGGCACCTATGGAACAAGGGGCAGGGGAAAGCACCACTTCCGCCAAGAAAAAAAATCTCCTCTATGCCACTCGTTCGTGAAAAGGTCTGACAATTGACTTACGTGTGCCATGCAGACCCTCAAGGTCAAACAATGTGGAAAAAGGAGAGGGATCCCTAAGAGGCAAATGTTGCCACACAAAAGTACAACATGTGTAGTTTAGTCTTGCACAAATGAATGATCACACATTGGGAAAGATTACAACGAATACGATGCAGTAATTCAGTATATACACATGCTATGGTAAACAATAACAATACAACACTATATAAACACCCAGAAGATGGCAGAGATTGGCATATAGTAACAGAGTATTACTTAAAATAGCCGATAACAAAATGGTAAGAAGAGAGTATCTAAGAATCCAAGGATCTGTCAGATCTCAAAATAAAGTACAAGATGTGAACTTATTTTTTAATGCCCCCTGAAACTAAGGGCCAGATTCACATAGCCCGGGCGCAGCGTAACGTAACTGGTTTAAGTTACACCGCCGCAATTTTTCCAAGTTCGTGCCCGATCCACAAAGCACTTACCTGGAAATTTGCGGCGGTGTATCCTAAACCCGTCCGGCGCAAGGCGTGCCCAATCGAATGGGGCGAGTCCCATTTAAATTAGGCGCGCTCCCGCGCCGGACCTACTGCGCATGCTCCGTTTCCTAACTCCCGCCGTGCTTTGCGCGCCGTGACGTCATTTTTTTGAACGGTGACGCGTGTAGCGTACTTCCGTATTCCCGGACGGCTTACGCAAACGACGTTGATTTTTAAATTTCGACGCGGGAACGACGGCCATACTTTAAACAGCAATACACTTGCTGACTAAAGTTAAGGCACCAAAAAAAAAGTAACTTTGCGACGGGAAACTATACTAGCGGCGACGTAGCGAATGCGAAAAACCATCGTGGATCGGCCGTAACTTCTAATTTGCATACCCGACGCTGGTTTACGACGCAAACTCCCCCCAGCGGCGGCCGCGGTACTGCATCCTAAGATCCGACAGTGTAAAACTATTACACCTGTCGGATCTTAGGGATATCTATGCGTAACTGATTCTATGAATCAGTCGCATAGATAGAAACAGGGATACGACGGCGTATCAGCAGATACGCCGTCGTATCCCTTTTGTGAATCTGGCCCCAAGCGCTCTAAAAAAAAATGGGGGAAATTAATGGCATCATTCAGGCCAGGAGGGGATGTTGCTTCCAGTTTGTGGATCCACCTCAGTTAGCATTGGAGCAGAATCTTGTTCCAGCCCCCTCCCTGCAGGCTATGGTGTAAAAATGTAATTTTGGGGAAAGTTCCCCTTATGAGTTGTAGCAACATGACTGCCCCATTGCAGGTCAGGGTTGCACGTTTTCATACTCGGAATGTGGCAATAGGCTCTTTTCCAAAATTCCTGTCTAGTCTTACCTACGTAAAGCACTGCTGCTGGCTTGTTCATAAATGAGTGCTGCACTGACCCGAAGTTGGCGGGGGAGAGAATATTTTGGATGTGTAGCGCACTCCCCAAACGGGCCGCTGGAAGTAGACAGGTTCTCTCAAAGTAGTAGAAGGGCTACCTGCCACAGACAGTTCCAACAACACCAGCTCAGTCTAGGGGATGTCTTTTGTGAGTTTTATTTGCAGAAACTTGAACAGGAGTTGATTTAAGGGTGCAGGATGCTCCAAAACTTTAGATACAATTCTATTGTTACAGCCTTTGGTGGGGATATGAGGGTATAGGCAGATAATCTGTTACTCCATGTGAGCAGTGTCAGTCCTTACAGCAACCTCTGGCACTTGCAACCCCAAGCACATGCACACCTGGGATCCATAATCAAGTTTTGCTCTCAACATCCAAGGACAGCTGTTGGTGACCCAGTCTCCATGCTATACTCTCCAGTAAGGAAGGAAAGGGTCCCTCTCCAGGCCAGTCTTCACAGGTAATACCCTCCAGCAAATGTCTCTCAATCAGATCTCCTTCAGTCTCTCGGCCACGCATATTCTGATGCCCAATTAAATTCAAAGTACATAAGCTGCGATCCTATGCAGTTTTGCATAAGACATAATGCCATTGCCGCAGTTTGTATGTTCAGTCTACGGTCGAATCCAGAGCATCTGAGGATAAAGAGCCTTCTACAGAGAACAGGACCAGTGAGATCTGCAATTTGCCTGAAGATTCACGCTTTGGAGATCTGCCATTATGGACTCTTTCCTGTACAGGTATGTTGGGGCAGCTACAAAGCCTGATTTGTAGATTCATTTACGGAAAGACTGGTATCTGTGTCTGTCTGCTCTGCTGAGTTATCTATGTAAAGTTCATGAAACCTTGTCTTTGCCTGATTTTAAAGTTGCTAAAGAGGTGTAATGCAAGTAACCGACACATAATCTAGAGCTTGGGTCAGTTAAACACACTGGGGTATGGAGACGGCAGCACAAGATAATGTGGTACAGAAAGCAGCAATTGGTTACCAAGGGTAACAAAGGTTTCTCCAGCAGCCTGGCATAAGCGTGTACATGTGCCTCCTGCCATTGTCAAGCTACAATTACCCGTTTATATTATATTTCCCATTATATTTCATATTGTTACGTTTTTTAGCAGTACAACCCTTACTGAAAACTTGTATCAAAAGCAGCTTTACCACTTGCCGACTGGCTCACGGACATATACGTCGGCAAAGTGGTTCATTCCCGCGAATTGACGTACCCGTACACTGGCTCCTTTAAGAGCCACACATGGCAGGCAGGTGCGATCGCCATCCACCACCCACGATCGTGGGCATGAGGGTCAGAAAGTGGATTTGTGTATGTAAACGCACAAATCCTCGTTCTGACAGGAGCGAAGGGACAGATCTGCTGTTCTTGGTAATTACGAACAGCGATATGTCTCCTCCTCCACTCAGTCCCATCCCCCCCACAGTTAGAAACTCACGAGGGAACACATTTAACCCCTTGATTGCCCCCTTCCCTGCCAGTGACACAGTAATCGGTGCATTTTTATAGCTCTGATCGCTGTATAAATGTCAATGGTCCCAAAAAAATTTAAAGTTTCTGTAGGTTCACTTTCTGACCCTTCTAGGCCTTTAGTTTCTCATCCATCCTCTCACCATTTCATGGGCGTCCGCAGAACTTTTTTTTTCAGGGGGGGTATCATTTTAACCACTTAGGGGCTGGAAGGATTTGCCCCTTAATGACCAGGCCATTTTTTGCAATACTGCAGTGCATCGCTTTAACTGACTATTACACAAGTACTCGTGCGACACTGTACCCAAACTAAATTTATGTCCCTTTTTCCCCACAAATAGAGTTTTTTCTTTTGGTGGTATTTAATGGTGGTTTTTGTTTTGTGCTATAAACAAAGACCGACAATTTTGAAAATATATATATATTGTTTTTATATATTGCTATAATAAATATCCCCAAAAAAATGTAAAACAACAAATTTATTCCTCTTTTTTTTATTTATTTTTTTAACTAGTAATGGCGGTGATCAGCGTTTTCTTTTAAGCAGGACTGCAACATTGAAGTGGACAGATCCAGACACCTTTGACACTTTTTTGAGACCATTGACATTTATACAGTGATCAGAGCTAAAACTAGCCACTGATTACTGTATAAATATTATTGGCAGGGGAGGGTTTAACACTAGGGGGTGATCAAGGGGTTAAATGTGTGTCCTAGAGAGTGTTTATAACTGTGGGGGGATGGGACTGCCAGGAGGAGACGGATTGCTGTTCATAATCAGTATGAACAGCAGATCGGTCTCTCCTGACAGAACAGAGATCTGTCTGTGTTACATTTGACAGATCTCCGTTCTGTCTCTCTCAGGAGCGGGCACGCATATGGGCTCCGTTGTCGCTCCACTTAGAGCTCTTAAAGCGGCCGAAGTACAGCTATGGCAATGCATCCATGGGAGCCAACCTGCTGCAGTATAACTGTAGCTTCTGGTCCTTAAAGCGGAGGTTCACCCAAATAACATCTATATCAGACAAAATTCTTTATACCTCTAACATGTACTATTGGCATTTTTTTTTTAGGCTGCACATACCTTATAATCTATATTTGCAATCCGGCTTATGGGTACTTCTCCCGCAGGAGTAGGCGTTTCCAAGCTGAACCGCAATATAATCTGGGAGTTCGCCCAGATGCGGCTGCTGGGGGGAAAGCACTTGGCGATGGCTCATGTGGTGATGTCACCCATAGGTTCCCATGTCAGTTGTTCTTGGTTCCTCCTCCGAGGAGCCATCATGATAATGACCCCAAACACACCTCCAAGATGACCACTGCCTTGCTAAAGAAGCTGAGGGTAAAGGTGATGGACTGGCCAAGCATATCTCCAGAGCTAAACCCTATTGAGCATCTGTGGGACATCAAAGGAAGGTGTTGGAGCGCAAAGTCTAACATCCACCAGCTCCGTGATGTTGTCATGGCGAAGTGGAAAAGGACTCAAGTGGCAACCTGTGAAGCTCTGGTGAAATCCATGCTCAAGAGGGTTAAGGTAGTGCTAGAAAAATAATGGTGGCCATACAATATAGACACTGTGGGCCCAATTTGGACATTTTCACTTACGTGTACTCACTTTTGTTGCCAGCAGTTTAGACATTAATTGACTGTGTGTTGAGTTATTTTGAGTGGACAGCACATTCACACTGTTGTACAAGCTGGACCCTCACTACTTTGCATTTTAGCAAAGTGTAAAAGATATAATAACATAGTTACAAAAATGTGAGGGGTGTACTCACTTTTGTGAGATACTGTATATGGCCACAATACCGCTACACTAGCATGATCTTTCGACAGAAGTCGATCTGCTGAACGATTTCTGTCTAACTGGATGGGAGAAGGCCAAGCACAGATTAAAATTTGGCTGGTCCCTGCTGAACTAGCATCAGTTTGTACCCACCCTTAGGAGGACTGTTATGGTAGTGGTATGAAGGGGGTGGGTAACTAGGAGGGTGGGGGCTCTGTGGGGTGCATTTACCTTAAGCTGGGCACACACTTTTTTTTTTTTTTCCCGTTCAACCAGTGGGCTGAACAAAAAAAAACAATTCTTGCATCCACGCAATTGAGGTGGATGCAGGGATCCTCCTGCTGTATTCTAACAGCTGGACTCCTGTGTCATGAATACACAGATCAGCGCTTTGTCAAGACTTTGTCAGAAACCAATCTAATGATCGCCTTCTGTTGAACTGGTAGGGCTCCACACAGATCGAAATTTAGCTGGTCCCTACTGAAGTGGTTGATTTTTTGTCTGTGTGTACCCAGTTGTCATGGTCAGGAGAAGCATGGTGCCATGGTCAGGAGAATGATCATGCCATGGTCAGGATAAGGTTCATGCCATGGTCAGGAGAAGGATCGTGCCTTGGTCAGGATTAGGTTCGTGTCATGGTTTGTAGAAGGTTCGTGCCATGGTAATGAGAAGGTTTGTACCACAGTCAGGAGGTTCGTGCAATGGTCAGTAGAAGGATCGTACCACGGTCAGGAGAAGGATTGTGCCACGGTCAGGTACCCAGTTGTCATGGTCAGGAGAAGTATGGTGCCCTGGTTAGGAGAATGATCATGCCATGGTCAGGATAAGGTTCGTGCCATGGTCAGCAGGAGGTTCATGCCATGGTCAGAAGAAGGTTTGTGCCACGGTCAGGAGAAGGTTTGTGCCACAGTCAGGAGGTTCGTGCCATGCAGGGCAGCCATCAGAAATTTTGGGGCCTCTTACACAGCTTTAGGTCTGCCTCCTCCCCACCCCCTGGGCCTGACCACAAACATTCCTCAAGGCCCGCCCACTGTCTGTCCCACCAAATACACCCACTGGCCATCCCACCAACTCCTTCAGTGCATCCACTTTTATTTAAATACTCTTACAACCCAATATATCCTCCATCCCATGTCCTCTTCGGCCCCGTACACACGTCCGAGGAACTCGACGGGCAAAACTCATCGTTTTGCTCGTCGAGTTCTGTGTGAAGCCGCCGAGGTTCTCGGCGAGCCAACTTTCCTCATTGAACACCGAGGAAATAGAGAACATGTTCTCTATTTGGCTCGACGAGGAACTCGTCGGCTTCCTCGGCCGAAAGTGTACACACGCCGGGTTTCTCGGCAGAATTCAGCTCCGATCGAGTTTCTGGCTGAATTCTGCCGAGAAACTCGGTCGTGTGTACGGGGCCTTACTCCTCCACTCCCATATCCTTCATCCCATGTTATCCTCCATCCCATGTGCTCCTCTTCCAGTCCCTTCTCCCCCATCCCATGTCCTCCTCCTCCATCCCATGTCCTCTTCCTTCTCCAGTCACATCTCCTCCGTCCCATGTGCTCCTCTTCCAGTCCCTTCTCCCCCATTCCATGTCCTCCTCCTCCATCCCATGTCCTCTTCCTTCTCCAGTCCCATCTCCTCCATCCCATGTCCTCTTTCTCCTCCACTCCCAAATCCTCCATCCCATGTCCTCCTCTATCCCCATGTGCTCCTCTTCTAGTCCCTTGTTCCCCATCCCATGTCTTCTTCCTCCTCCAGTTCCATCTCTTCCATCCCACATCATCCTCCTTTTGCAGTCCCATCTTTGCCATCCCATGTCCTCCTCTTCCTTCATTCTAGGTCCTCCTACTCCATCCCATGTCATCCTTCTCCAGTCTCGTCTCCCCTCTATGTTGGTCTTCTCTCGCAGTGTCCTCCCTCTGTAGTTGTTCTATCCCTTCTGTGCCGTCAGTACAGCCCCGATCCAGTTGGTGTAATCCCTCCAATTTCAATATGTAGAGGAGAGGGGTGTGGAGAGTATGACAGTAGCAGAATAGGTGAGGATTTATTTTAATGGCAGCATGTGAGGTGACCAGGGAGTGATGTTGGGTAGATAAGGGCCTGAGTGATGTCCATCAGCTGGATGTTTGAAGTGGTCTGGGGGAGTAGGGGGCTGAGATGTGGTCAGATATGTTTATAATAAAAAAAAAAACTGACTATTGTGCTCATCTGAAAAAAATAAATCCCGATAGTCACGTGACCATAACGAACACGCGTCAGAATGTTCAGGCACCAGAAATGATGTCGGCGAGCTCGCTGCTCGTTTTTTGTTGTGAATTGTGTGTTATATTGAAATGTGAGTACTTTCGCTTTTATCCGCAATAAATTCATTTTGAAACATACTACACCATCGAGCCCCCCTTTTCTTCTTCTATTACCCACCCATTGAAGGCATGCCAATATTGGCCATAATTGGCAGCAAGTTTGGGCATCCAAAGGTGGGCATACACTACCGCACCTGATCGGGAGGTCGTGACTATCTGGACACACAGGGAGCTCACCTTTAAAGATATATTTACATGCTGTTACCTTACAGATGTGAGGTAAGGGGACACCTGATGCACTAGTATATTGCACTGAAGATAAGGAGTCACTTTCTGCACTTTTTATTTTTGCACAGAAGATATCATCACGTATTTTGCACTATACGAAGAATCGTGCGAAATTCGGTCTTTCAGACAGTGCGTTCGTTTTTCGAACAGTTAATGGGCACAAAATCGATAATTGTTGGGACATGGTTACATAATCAGGTTGAAAAAAGACACAAGTCCATCCAGTTCAACCACAAAAAAATAAACAAACAAAATAAAAAACACAGGGACGTTTTTGAGCCAAAAAAAACGAAGGACAAGTTTGGAAATTTTCTGCCGAACGAATTAAAAATTGAAAGGTTAATGTGTTTCCCGTCCGAACTTTCTGCACTAGGTATATGTAAAAAAAATGAACCAAATTTTTATTTATGTCCACTGAACGATTTATTGGTCATTACATGATGGCACTGTCGTTTCCGCTCATGGCCGAACGGTCGTTTTTCGAAAGTTCGTTCAGTCGATTTTTTCGTATAGTGTATGGCCAGCATAAGTCACTTGATTATTTGCATCATTGCACATTGTCACGTTATTCGCACACTCATCAGTACAGCTACGGCTGTTTATATATAGCATATATTTAGCACATTGTCACTTTTTTGTGCATGGATTACAGTTTATTTGCTATGGCTATTCATGTTTAGATTTATACAGCGCAGCACTATTCCTTTTTTTTTTTTCATTTATCTTTGTGGTTCTGGTTTAACCCTTTTGGTGCTTGCAGCAGTTTAGTTACTAGTGGCACGGGGATGCCTATTCTATGTCTTATTGTGCTCATCTATCTACTAATAAATAAAAGTTACATAATACAAAATTGGTACTGAAAGAAAACCTCTTCCTGTTAGAAGATGTAAATGTATATCTGTATACCCCTAGCACTCTGTATGTCCAGATAATGTGAAACGAATTTATAATTCATTTAGCTCTATGTTATCCAAGTTCTGAGTTTGCAACATCAGAAGTGTGAACTCACAACATAAACACAGAGTGACATGAATGGTTAGAAATGGCATTGCCAGCATTGTGTGGACAGAGTGGTGGGAGGATGTTGTGTGTTAGCTTGGGAGAGATCTGTGACACTCGCTGTGTCTTCATTCTCTGCTCTCCTTATCACTGCAATACACACAACACCTACTACATGTCGGCTTTTCTTTCTAGTGTGAGCAGCCGTGGGACAGCAATGGAAATCGGAGTTTCCTCCTATGATCCTGTGTAGGATTACAGCTCTCTTGCCCGAGTAGGATTACAAGGTGTGCGCCTGTCTGGCCACGCCCCTTCTTGTCACTAGGCAACTCATTGTTTACAGCGTTACCAGGGAGACCGGCAGCCGGGACCCGCAGAGCGGCCACCAGCACCGGAGAGCAGCATGTGAGTAGAAAGGGGCGGGGGGCTGTGATCCGGGGACACAGGGGGGAGTCCGGCCATGTGCTGGAATCTGATGTGTCACCTGTGATGAGTAATGTCATTGTCACTGCATGGGAGGAGGAATGGTGTGATATCTTCCTGAATGTGATGGGACTCGATTACATTGTCAGCAATAAAACAACACGGAGGTCTGTCTGCAGTATGATGATGGCTGGTGTGTACATTGTGTATTGCTTTCATCTGTCACTTTGTGTCACAATCACCATCAGCTGATCTGTAGAAGACACACACACACAGACACAACACACACACAGGGGTCCATATGATAGGATTGTCTTCTATGTGTCTTCATCACACCACAGCGCTACATTCAGGTGATCTGCGCTACATTCAGGTGGGCTGCTCTGCATTCAGGTGGGTTGCTCTGCATTCAGGTGGGCTGCTCTGCATTCAGGTGGGCTGCTCTGCATTCAGGTGGGTTGTTCTGCATTCAGGTGGGTTGTTCTGCATTCAGGTGGGTTGTTCTGCATTCAGGTGGGCTGCTCTGCATTCAGGTGGGTTGCTCTACATTTAGGTGGGTTGCTCTGCATTCAGGTGGGTTGCTCTGCATTCAGGTGGGTTGTTCTGCATTCAGGTGGGTTGTTCTGCATTCAGGTGGGTTGTTCTGCATTCAGGTGGGTTGTTCTGCATTCTGGTGGGTTGCTCTGCATTCAGGTGATTTGCTCTAAATTCAGGTGGATTGCTGTACATTCAGGTGGGTTGCTCTGCATTCAGGTGGGTTGCTCTACATTCAGGTGGGTTGCTCTACATTCAGGTGGGTTGCTCTGCATTCAGGTGGGCTGCTCTGCATTCAGGTGGGTTGCTCTGCATTCAGGTGGGTTGCTCTATATTCAGGTGGGTTGCTCTGCATTCAGGTGGGTTGCTCTACATTTAGGTGGGTTGCTCTACATTCAGGTGGGTTGCTCTACATTCAGGTGGGTTGCTCTGCATTCAGGTGGGCTGCTCTGCATTCAGGTGGGTTGCTCTGCATTCAGGTGGGTTGCTCTAAATCCAGGTGGGTTGCTCTGCATTCAGGTGGGCTGCTCTGCATTCAGGTGGGTTGCTCTGCATTCAGGTGGGTTGCTCTACATTCAGGTGGGTTGCTCTACATTCAGGTGGGTTGCGCTGCATTCAGGTGGGCTGCTCTAAATTCAGCTGGGTTGCTCTAAATTCAGGTGGGTTGCTCTAAATTCAGGTGGGTTGCTCTACATTCAGGTGGGTTGCTCTACATTCAGGTGGGTTGCTCTGCATTCAGGTGGGTTGTTCTGCATTCAGGTGGGTTGCTCTACATTCAGGTGGGTTGCTCTACATTCAGGTGGGTTGCTCTGCATTCAGGTGGGTTGTTCTGCATTCAGGTGGGTTGCTCTACATTCAGGTGGGTTGGTCTACATTCAGGTGGGTTGGTCTACATTCAGGTGGGTTGCTCTGCATTCAGGTGGGCTGCTCTGCATTCAGGTGGGTTGGTCTACATTCAGGTGGGTTGCTCTAAATTCAGGTGGGCTGCTCTGCATTCAGGTGGGTTGTTCTGCATTCAGGTGGGTTGTTCTGCATTCAGGTGGGTTGCTCTGCATTCAGGTGGGTTGTTCTGCATTCAGGTGGGTTGCTCTGCATTCAGGTGGGTTGCTCTGCATTTGTACACATCACTCATGTCAGAAGCAATCGCCCAGCCATGACAATTCCGGATCATAATTTGCTTTATATGTTAATTTCCTATGATTGCCATCTCTGTCTAGTGTCCACAATGCGGTATATTTCCTGAAATACCGCAGTCAGAAAAGTACTGTATTAAGGCCACCAGATGGAGATGATGATCAGAGAAAATCAACATAATAACCACTTCGATACAGGGCACTTTTACCCCCTCTCCTGACCATGCCAATTTTCTGTTTTCAGTGCTGTCACACTTTGAATGACAATTGCGCGGTCATGCAACACTGTACCCAAATACATTTTTTATAATTTTCTAACACAAATAGAGCTTTCTTTTAGTGGTATTTAATCACCACTGGGGTTTTCATAGTTTGTTATAAAATTTTGCAAACAGGTAATTTTTCTCCTTCACTGATGAGCACTAGAAGTGAGCTTCGAGTTCGAGTCAAACTCATGTTCGACTCGAACAGTGAACAGTTTGCGGTGTTCGCAGCAAATTCGAAAAGCCGCGTAACACCCTGTAAAAGTCTATGAGAGAAATCTAAAGTGCTAATTTTTTTCGAACACCGTTAAAGTCTATGGGAAGTCTATGGGACTTGAACATGAAAAATCGAAAGTGTTAATTTTAAAGGCTTATATGCAAGTTATTGTCATAAAACGTGTTTGGGGACCTGGGTCCTGCTCCAGGGGACATGTATCAATGCAAAAAAAAGTTGTAAAAACGTCATGTTCTGATACGAACCAAACTGGGGGTGTTCGGCTCATCTCTAATGAGCACTGATAGGCTGCAGTAATAGGTGGCACTGATAGGTGCTGTTGATGGGCACTGATCAGGAGGCACTGATAGAGGGCACTGAGAGGTTTCACTGATAGGCAGCACTGATGAGGCGGCACTGGTGGGCACTGATAGATGGAAATGATGGGCACTGATGAGGCTACACTGATAGGTGAATGGAGTCGCTCTTTCAGGGTGCTTTGCAGGCGCTATTTTTAGCTCTATAGCGCCTGCAAAGCGCCTCAGTGTGAAAGGGGTCTTAAGGATAAGTTCACATTTTAAAAAAAAAAAAATGAATGCACATTTTTTTGCCAGTTACGCCTCCGCAACTTAGACGGGCAAGTGCTGTATTCTCAAAGCACTTGCTCCGTAAGTTGCCGCGTAAATGACGTCCAGCCCCATTCACAGACGACTTGCGCAAACAACGTAACTTTTTCTAATTTCGACGCGGGAACGACGGCTATACTTAACCTTGGTTCGCCGCACTTATGCCACCATATAGCAGGGGCAACATTACGCCGGGAAAAGCCTAACGTAAACGTCGTAACTTTACTGCGTCGGCCGCGCGTACGTTCAGGAATTCGCGTATCTAGCTAATTTGCACACTCGACACGGAATTCGACGGAAGGGCCACCTAGCGGTGGAAAAAAAAATGCAGTTTAGATCCGACGGCGTAAGAGACTTACGCCTGTCGGATCTAATGGATATCTATGCGTAACTGATTCTAAGAATCAGTCGCATAGATACGACGGGTCAGATTAGGACTTACGACGGCGTACATGGCGCTGCGCCGTTGTAAGTCCTTTGAGAATCTGGGCCAATGTTTTTTTATAAATAGACCCCATAGACTTGAATGAAGTGACAATTTTGTATATGTTATCACCTCTCATAGGGAACCATTGATTTGGACATGTCATGTGACTTGTGCTCTGGAAATCAGAGCGCATGTCGGATCAGTGTGGACACTAGCGTCATTTTTGTCTGCTGCTAGGTTATTAGCCAATTCCTCCTACTTATGTCTGCATTATGTTTTCAGTTACACTGGGGGGGAGAACACAATAATGTTCTGTAATTTTTGGTCCATCAGCAAAACATAAAGCCCGACCCAGACAATGTACGGCTTCCGTGGTTTGGGAAAACTAGCTTTTGCCTGCAATACAATTTCTTCCAACTATAAATCCTGTTCTACCAGCAGTTAGAATTTTACCCTTAGAGAGCTGACTTGTTAAAGTGGTTGTAAACAAATCCTCCTACATAAGTAGTACATTTTCATCTGCAGTCTTCTCTACATCCATTCTAAGTGCAGAGTTTATAAAGCTTGTCTGAGTAGTCAAAAAAAGGGGGTGGAGAGCTGAAGTTTCTCTCTGCAGAGCTCAGTGAGGAGAGCTCTGAGAGCTGATTGGAGGGAAGGGACAACCCCCCTTCACAAAGCACACAGGAACAGGGCTGAGCCTGTCAGTCACCTGGAGGTCCCTCCCCTGTCACCTTTTTTTATCTTAGTGTCAGGAAAACTTGTCAGAAGTGATTCATGCTGATAGCAGAAGATGGAAGCAGCAGGCAGAAATATTACTGTTACTAATTGAAATAAATACACACCATAGACAGTTCATATTTCATGTATGAGGTTTATAGCCACTTTATAACTATGTTACATATTTACCTTTTTGACAATTAGCAGGTGTGTTGGGTGAGCTAAGCTAGATAACTGTATATGGTCCACTTCCGATAACCTCTTTGCTCCACCTTCAACAAATAAAGCTTTCCTTTCAAATAACTTATCCCGGCTTAAATAAATAGTTTGTGACGAAGAAAGTGACAGTACTGTGTTTACACTTCCGTCTCCATTCAATGGGGAGTTTGCCAGCAATTACAATAACAGAACAAAGCATGTGAAATATGTTTGTGTACGGGACTCAATGCTTACATCACACCATATAAACCCAGACGTCACACTGGCAGGTCTGTTCAAAGAGGCACTGCAAACAACAGAATGTTAAGGAAAATGCAGTACCCAGGGGCAACCAATCATATTTCAGTTAATTTAACCACTTAAGACCCGGACCAAAATGCAGGTAAAGGACCCGGCCAGTTTTTGCGATTCGGCACTGCGTCGCTTTAACTGATAATTGCGCGGTCGTGCGACGTGGCTCCCAAACAAAATTGGTGTCCTTTTTTTCCACAAATAGAGCTTTTTTTTGGTGGTATTTGATCACCTCTACGGTTAAAATTTGTTGCACTATAAACAAAAATAGAGCGCCAATTTTGAAAAAAATTCAATATTGTTTCCTTTTTGCTATAATAAATATCCCCCAAAAATATATAAAAAATGTTTTTTTCCTCAGTTTAGGCCGATACATATTCTTCCACCTATTTTTGGTAAAAAAAATCGCAATAAGCGTTTATCTAGTTGTTTGCGCAAAATGTATAGTGTTTACAAAATAGGGGATAGTTTTATTGCATTTTTATTAATATTTTTTTTTTACTACTAATGGCGGCGATCAGCGATTTTTTTTCATGACCGCGACATTATGGAGGACACATCGGACAATTTTGACACATTTTTGGGACCATTGTCATTTTCACAGCAAAAATGCTATAACAATGCATTGTTTACTGTGAAAATGACAATTGCAGTTTGGGAGTTAACCACTAGGGGGCACTGAAGGGGTTAAGTGTGACCTCATATGTGTTTCTAACTGTAGGGGGGAGGGGCTGGACGTGTGACGTCATTGATCGTGTTCCCCTATATTAGGGAACACACGATCAATGACACCGCCACAGTGAAGAACAGGGAAGCTGTGTTTACACACAGCTCTCCTCGTTCTTCAGCTCCAGGACCGATCGCGGGACTCCAGCGGCGATCGGGTCCGCGAGTCCCGCGGCTACGGAGCTTCGGACCAGGTCGCGTGCCGCGGTGCGCGCGCCCACGGCTGGGCGCTTAGAGGACGTACAGGTACGTGCTTGTGCCATTCTGCCGACGTATATGTGCAGGAGGCAGTCCTTAAGTGGTTAATTAATATGGAACTAATCTAAAAAAAAAGGGGAATATTTTCTATGATATATGATATCTAGAAATCTTATTGTCGCGGTCCTTTGAAATTTGACCAGAAAAACAAAAGTGCACTTTCTAGTATATGAGTGTGCCTAGGCATTTCTTTACCCACAGATTCATAGCTATACAGTGGGAAAAATAATTTGATCCCCTGCAGATTTTGTAAGTCTGTCCACTTACAAAGAAATGAAGGGTCTATAATTTTTTTTATCATAGGTGTATTTTAAATGATAGAGACAGAATATCAACCAAAAATCCAGAAAAAAACACATAATACAAATGTTATACATTGAGTTGCAGTTCAGTGAGTAAAATAAGTGTTTGATCTCCAAGCAACCAACAATAATTCAGATGAGTCCTGTCAATTTAAGAAGGTGCTCCTAATGATAACGGGCCATATTCTCGTAGATCGGCGCATATTTACTCAGGTGTAGCGCATCATAGTTGCGCTACGCCGGCTTAACTTGGAGAGAGCTCTCCCATATTCCCGTACCACATGCGTCCTACGTTGCGCTCGCGGAGCTGAAATGTGTCGGCGTAAGTAGGCGCAAGTGACGGTAGGAGGGATGTGGGCGTGAAGAATGCTAATGAACCGTGACCCCATGCAAATGATGTCCAGACCGAACGGAGCATGCGCCGGACGTGCCCCGCCCTCTGCGCATGCGCAAAACAACAGTAGGCGTAAATCCCTGCTGAGTTGGGCCGGCCCAGTGTATAAATGCGTCACCACATGCGCCCAACGAGTGCAAAGTGACTCCATTGATTCTGTTGGTGGAGATTTTTCTCTTTAGCTTTGCAATGCCTGGACCCAGGAAGGAAAGGCGAAAAAAGAATTTCAGCCAAGATGAGAGGGCCATCGTAGTCTCTGCCATGGAGAGATACGATTCAAGACTCCATGGTGCTGACAGTGGCAGCACAAGTAAAACCAAAAAGGAGGAGATCCTTAGGAAAGTGACTGCCCAGGTCAATGCCTTAGGCCATGAGGCAAGGACCCCCCAGGAAATTCAGAAAAAAATGAATGACCTGCGTGGTGTGGTCAGGAACAAGATGGCCATCATTGCAAAGCATGCCAGGGGCACAGGAGGGGGGCCACCCTGTTCTACCCGGCTCACTCAAGAGGAGGAAGTGATTGCCCACTGCCTTCGGAGGGAGCAGGTGGAGGGCCTGGAGGGCCATGACTCAAGTGAGCCACCCATGAGGACAGGTAAGTGTGTTTTATCTTCTGGTGTGTTGCATGTGTGGTGGGGGTGGTGGGTTATGTGACAAGTGTGTTGGTCCACCAACATGTGACTGTTTTGTGTCATCCACAGGTGAGCAGGATGAAGCGGGGCCATCCAATGCTGCCAGTGGCCGTCACAGACCATCATCCACTGAGCAGTCTGCTTCTGTGACTGACCTCCTGGGAAGCCAACAGGCCTTGGTGGAGGGGAGTGGTCAGTCCTCCGCGCAGGAGGTTGTTGAGGAGGAGGTCCATGAAGAGGAGGTCCAGGAAGAGGAGGTCCAGGAAGAGGTGGTCCACAGCGAGCAGGAGGTCTTCCTTTTTTTGGAGGAGTCGCATGTGGTGGCAGGACCATCACAAAGCCCCCGCATATCCAGCCCCTCAGGGTCCTCCAACACCCTCTCCAGTCCCTCCCGTCCCATCCCCCTCATCTCCAGCCCCTCCAGGTCCTCACTCTATGCAAGGGGCCCAGCCACTCCTGTCCCCAGGAGGGCTACCCACAGGACAAGGGGTGCGGCAGAAATGCTTCATGAGAATCTGGCCAGGCAGCAGGACCAGCAAACCCGTCATATGGGGGAAATCTTGGTGGAGTTGAGGCGCCTGTCCGACAGCTTGGCCTCCTCGGGAGCAGTACCAGATGCTCTGCAAGATGTGGCTGGAAACTGCGCAGCCACAATCACCAGCCTGGGTGAGCTGCAGACTACAACTGCCGAACTTGTGGGGGAGGTCAGGTGCCTGCGAAGGGCTGTTCAGGCCCAGACAGCTACCCAGGAGTCATTGCTCACCCGCATAGCACTAGCTTTGGAGGGCAGACAGGCAGGCAGGGAGGCACCTGGGAATGTTCCTCCACCTGGAGATGTTCCTCCACCTGATGCCCCAGCTCCCCCCAGGCAAGTGAGGGCCAGGAACCTGGGCACCAGGCGTAGCCCGCGCCGGGGCAAGTGATTATTTATTGTTCATTTGCTCTGGTTAAGAGCTTATTTTATTATTTGCTCTGGTTAAGAGCTTTTTTTTTTAGTTTGGGTGCTGCACACAGGCAGTGTTGCAGAGTACAGTGTGAATGGTGTGTGAATGTGGGGTGGTGACATTCCTGCCAGTAAGGGGTGTCACCCTCGGGCGCTGGTGATAAGTTCTCCCCAGGTCCGTATGAATGACGTATGAATGGACAGCAACATCATTGGGGCCTTGACGCGGCGTTGCTGCTCCTTAGTACCGTGCGGTGTACTTCGGTCTAA
This sequence comes from Rana temporaria, assembly GCF_905171775.1. Lineage (NCBI taxonomy): Eukaryota > Metazoa > Chordata > Amphibia > Anura > Ranidae > Rana > Rana temporaria. The sequence goes on along the minus strand of NC_053493.1, from coordinate 113,610,746 downwards.
TCCAATGTTCTGTGCATGTGGGGTGTGTGTTAGGGACCACAGTGGTGTGCATGCGTGCATTTTCTGTGTGCCATGTTTAATGTTTGTGTTTAACGTTCAAAGATTCGCTCCACGAGACATCTCCTGACTGCTGTACCATCAGCAGACGGGGTAGCCTCGGTTAGGGGGGGACATGGTGGTTGGGGGGTCAGGTCATCACGTAGGTCAATCTGCAGGCCCTTTCTCACTGCGAAGTTGTGCAGCACGCAACATGCAGCGATGATTTGGCACACGAAGTTGGGGGAATACAGCAGGGTACCCCCAGTCTTATCCAGGCATCGAAATCGTGACTTAAGGAGGCCAAATGTTCGCTCAACCACTGCACGGGTGCGTGCGTGTGCTTCGTTATATCTTCTCTCTCCTGGTGTTTGCGGATTGCGGAATGGAGTCATGAGATGAGGTCCCAGGGCATAGGCAGAGTCACCTGGAAGGGAAAAGACAGGAGGATGTTAGTCATGCATGTTCCCCTCGTGATGTCTGCATCATGGGGGGGGACAGTCATACCTGACACCCATGTCACTCACCAACCAGCCAGCTGTCCCCATACACATTCTGCTCAAATTGTCTGGGGATGTCACTTTGCCTGAATATAAAGCTGTCATGGCTGGATCCGGGGTGTTTTGCACGGACGTGCCATATGAGGCCATGTGCATCCACGATCACTTGGACATTGATAGAATGCCAATGTTTTCTGTTGCGGTATATGTGCTCGGTCTCGTGGGGGGGCTGTATTGCCACATGGGTACAATCAATTGCACCCACAGTGCGTGGGAAACCATCAATTAGGCAGAAATCTGTCATTGCCTTCAGCCGCATGTCCTCCTGGGTGGGTCTGATTATGTGGTGCGACATGCGTCGGAGTATTGCGGGGACAACTTGGTGCACGCATCTACTCATGCTGGTTTGGGATATCCCAACCACGTCTCCACTGGTTCTTTGAAAAGAGCCTGTGGCAAGAAAATGCAATGTTGCCAGGACCTTCACCAGTGGCTGCACTGCATGGGATCGTTGTGTTGGGCTGCTGATGTCATTCTTCAGGGCTCTGGTAATTTCAAGTATGGCATCAGGGCTGAATCTATAACGGTGAAACACATCCACATCAGCCATGCCAAAGAGGCTAATGCGCTGTGGGTAGATCCTCTCACGTGCCCTCCTCCGTGCCCTCCTCCTTCTAAGTGCCTCTTCCTCCTCACACACTAGCAGTGCTAAGACCACGCCTGCCCCTGGCATGTTGGCATACGAATGTGTTGTCCGCAAAATTTGGTTGCTCAGCTCGTCCGGGATGGTGCTGCTGTATTTGCTTTTTTCAAGCTAACTTACTCAGGTCTGGAGCAAAGTTAACCGAGCTTTATAAGGGGTAACTTTCAGCCAGACAATCGTCTTACGCGCACAGCGCGTAGCCTAAGCCGATCGCGCGTAGGTTCGGGAATCAGCGCATCTACATCATTTGCATATTTGAATACTAATTCTATGGCAGCCTAGGATGCCATCAGCTGAAATATACGCCTACGCTGCGTAAACTTAAACTAGTTAAGACGGACAGGAGTAGCCTGATTTCATAGATAGGACGGCGCATCTTTACACTTACGCCGCGCATCTCCATATACGCCGGTGTAACTTGTTTGAGAATATGGCCCAACTTGTTTTGTGTTGGAGCGATTATTTGCAAATGTGAGAAAATAGAAAATACCCATCAATCGCTGTCCGTCTGGAGCTCCATGCCAGATTTCGCCTCATGGGGTAAGGATAATCATGAGAAAAGTGAGGTATTAGCACAGAACTACATGGGAGGAGCTTGTGAATGATCAAGGCAGTTGGGATCACAGTCACCAAACAAACCATTGGTACCACAATACGCCGCCATAAATTGGAATTCTGCAGCGCCCACAAGGTCCCCCTCCTCAAGAAGGCACATGTACAGGCCCATCTGAAGTTTGCCACTGAACATCTAAGTGATTCTAAGATTCAAAGAAAGATTGTGAGAAAGTGTTGTGGTCAGATGAGACCAAAAGTAAGCTATTTGGCATTAACGTGACTCGCCATGTTTGAAGAAAGAACAATGCTGACTATGACCCTAAGTACACCATCCCTTCAGTCAAGCACGGAGGTGCAAACATTATGCTTTGGGGCCGTTTCTCTGCTAAAGGTACATGCTGACTTTGCCACATTGAAGGGCCAATGGACGGGTCATCTATTGTAAAATCTTGGATGAGAACCTTCTTTCCTCATTCAGAACACTGAAGACAGGTCTTTCAGACTGACAATGACCCAGTATATAGAAACACATTAAGTTTATGGACTGACCTAGACAGTCTCCAGACCTTATTGAGGGCGCTGAAACTTTGAGTTGCCAAGCAACTGCCAAGAAACCTTAAGGATTTCGGGAAGATTTGTGAAGAACAGTGGACCAAAATCCCTTCTGAAATGTGTGCAAACCTGGTACCCAACTACAAGAAAAGCCTTACCTCTGTGCCAACAAGGGTTTCTCCACCAAGTCAGGTTTTGCTAGAGGATTGAATACTTATTTTACTCACTGGACTGCAACTCAATTTATAACAAATTATAATTGGGATAAAATCTTAGGAACAATGAAAAATTTGTATGCTTTAAGAGCATATTAAATAAGGGCATTAGCCAGTGCATCCCAATGAGAAATACATTTAAAAGAGCTAATAACAGTCCTGGGTGGCTTAACTCCAACGTAAAAATGCATATAAAAGCAAAGAAGAAGGCCTTCAAAAAATACAAGGCTGAGGGATCATTATCAGCATTCCAAGTTTACAATGAATGCATCAAGAAATGTAAGGGTGCAATCAGGGTGGCTAAGATAACATGAAAGGCGCATAGTGGAGGAGAGAAAAAAATATCCCAAGCAATTCTTTAAGTACATAAATAGTAAGAAGGGGAGGTCAGATCATATTGGTCCAATAAAGAATGACGAAGGGAATCTGGTTACTAAGGATGGAGAGATGGCAAAGGTTTTGAATGTATTCTTCTCCTCTGTCTTCACGAGGGAATCGGGGGGCTTCAGTAACCAAAACTGCCATGTTTATCCTCATGACATGTCACTGGAAGCACCCTCATGGCTAACAGAGGACAGAAATAGAATTAGACTTGAAAAACTTAACATTAATAAGTCACCAGGACCAGATGGCCTTAAGGAACCCAGTCAAGTAATTGCCAGACCATTGTTCTTAATTTTTACGAACAGTCCACGGACTGGAATGGTACCAGCTGATTGAAGAAAAGCCAACGTAGCACCAATATTTAAAACAGGACCAAGATACATCCCTGGGAATTACAGACCATTTAGCCTAACATCAATTGTATGCAAGCTCTTGGAGGGGATGATAAGGGACTATATACAATATTTTAGTAATGACAATGATATCATTAGCAGTAATCAGCATGGATTTATGAAGAATTGTTCTTGCCAAACCAATCTATTAACCTTCTATGAGGAGGTGAGCTGCCATCTAGATAAAGGAAGGCCCGTAGACGTGGTGTATCTGGATTTTGCAAAAGCATTTGATACAATTCCCCATAAACCTTTACTGTACAAAGTAAAGTCCTTTGGCATGGACCATAGGGTGAGTACATGGATTTAAAACTGTCTACAGGGGTGAGTTCAGAGGGTAGTGATAAATGGGGAGTACTCGGAATGGTCAGGGGTGGGAAGTGGAGTCCCCCAGGGTTCTGTCCTGGGACCAATCCTATTTAATTTATTCATAAATAACCTGTAGGATGGGATAAACAGCTCAATCTCTGAATTTGCTGACAATACTAAGCTAAGCAGGTCAATAATTTCTCCGCAGGAATCCTTCCAAGAAGATCTGAACAAATTAATGGGGTGGGCAACTACATGGCAAATTAGGTTTAATGTAGAAAAAATGTAAAATAATGCATTTGGGTGACAAAAATATGAATGCAACCTACTCACTGGGGAAAGAACCTCTGAAGGAATCTAGGATGGAAAAGTACCTGGGGGTCCTAGTAGATGACAGGCTCAGCAATTGCATGCAATGCCAAGCTGCTGCAAGCTAAGCAAACAGAATATTGGCATGCATTAAAAAGGGGATGTAAAGGTTCGTGTTTTTTCATCCGACGATTACTGCCCCCCCAGCCCACGTTTTACTTACCTGAGCCCTGGAAAGTCCCACGTCGCAAACATGCTTGATCGTTGCTTAGGCTTCTTGGCTCGTCATTGGATAGATTGATAGCAGCACAGCCATTGGCTCGTGCTGTTGTCAATCAAATCCAATGACGTGGGCGTCAGGGGGCAGGGCTGAGTCCTGCAATTTGCAGCTATGGTTTCAAAATGCAGGACTCAGGAGCGCTCCCGCAAGGTAACCCCCTTGGGAGAGCGCTTCCCAGAGGGGGTTATCTGAAGTGGGGAGGAGCCGAGAGAGCCGCCTATGAACCCCAGAACAGGAGGATCGGGGCCACTCTGTGCAAAACGAGCTGCACAGTGGAGGTAAGTATGATATGTTTGTTATTTAAAAAAAAAAAATGAACCTTTACAACCACTTTAACTCCAAAGATAAAATGATAATTCTCCCACTCTACAAGACTCTGGTCCTGCCACACCTGGAGTATGCTTTACAGTTCTGGGCACCGGTCCTCAGGAAGGTCGTGCTGGAACTGGGGATAGCCCAGGGAAGGGAAACAAAACTAATAAATGGACTGGAGGACCTTGGCTATGAGGAAAGGTAACAAGCATTGAACTTGTTTTCTCTTGAGAGGAGACGCTTGATAGGATTTCAGTGTACAAATATCATACCATACCTCCCAACATTTTGAGATGGGAATGAGGGACACCTACAAGCAAATGTATGTAGGCATAGGACATTCCCCCTGCCACACCCCCTTAAAGGAGAATTAACAAAAAAAAAGGTTAATTAAATGCACAAGGGACTTTTTTTTACCACTACTTTTCCTTTATATTGGCTTTTAAGATTTACAAATGCAGCAATTTAGAATTTAGAACTGGGAAACACTTTTTGAAAGATAAAAAGTACATTTTATATACACATCTACAGATCAGACCTAAATGAGGGACACATGAGGAGGAAAGAGGGACAGAGGGACATTGCTCAAAATCAGGGACATTTGTAAGCTATGCCATACTGGTGATCCCACAATAGGGATAAAGCTTTTCCACAACTGGGAAATTAATATGACACATGGCCATTCAGTAAAATTTGCGTAGAGACCTTAAACTGCGTAGAGGGTTCTTTACTGTAAGAGCGGTTAGGATGTGGAATTCTCTTCCACAGGCAGTGGTTTCAGTGGGGAACATAGATCATTTAAAAAAACTATTAGATAGGCACCTTGAACGACCACAACATACAGGGATTTACAATTTAATACTGACATAAAATCACACACATAGGTTGAACTTGATGGACTTTTTCAACCTCGCCTATGTAATACTATGTAATAACATTTGATTCATGTGTTTTTTTATGTATTTTTGGTTGATATTCTGTCTCTATCATTTAAAATACACCTATGATAAAAAATTATAGACCCTTAATTTCTTTGTAAGTTCGGAAAAATCTGCAGGGGATCAAATGATTATTTTCCCCACTGTACATATGCAGTGAGAGAACTAAGGCACTGCTGCCTCTAACTGCTAAAGTAGGACTCAAATTTGGTGTCGCCACTACAGTACCATGTTACTCACTGTTCTGCTTGCTAGAGGTCCTGACATGAGGAAACAAAGCCCTGTCTTGGATAGAAGTGATTGAAAAGGTGGGAAAACCTTGTCCAATCACTACTGAGGGGTCTTTGTTTTGCTGATTGTACCATCTAAAATGGCCGAGCCTGAATTCATTGTCCTGCATGGCATTTTCTGATACTAGTTTTAAGTTACATTGACTTTATACAAATTTGGTAAATTTTTTCGATGCTAAAGATTTTGCAGATTAACTCTTGACAGCACGCCTTTTTTTAAACTTTATGCTACAGGTAAGCCTATATTAAGGCTTACCTGTAGCTACCCAGGATATCTCCTAAGCCTGCACAGTTTAGGAGATATCCTCCTGTGTCTGCATGTGCCGAAGTCATCACAGGTGTGCTAAAAGATTAAGTAATGAGACCAGCTGGGGGTGGGATCTAAGAGTGTCCCAAAAGGCAGATGAGTGGGATAGTGTGGAAGCCAGAATCGTCAGGACCCTGTGTCCCCGGGAAGAAGCCAACTTGGTCTTTATGGATGTAGAGTCTAATAAAGGCGGCTATACGATCGGCAAGGATCTTAGTCAGAATCTTCAAATCATTATTTATTAGGAGATAGGCCAGTAATTACTTACTGAGCTCAAGTCTTTAGCCGTTTTGGGGATGACCAAAATAAATGCTGTATTAAGCGATCGATCTATGGGAGATCCTCATCTTAGCATGTTAAAAAAAACAAGCCAGGTAAGGGGACAGCGTCGAGACAAAGGTTTTGGAATACGAAAATGAAAACCCCTGCGATGATCGAGCTCTCAGATTTTTAATAACCTGCGCTATCGGAGCCTCTAATTTTGCTTAGTGTCTGTCCTCTAAGTCTGGTTGACCTGGATCTCATCCAAGAAGCCATCAAGTTCATGTTGATTAGGGTTAGTGTTGGCATTGTATCATTTTTGATAAAACTTATGAAATGCCCCCATGATACATTGTGGATTCTGTGACAACGTGCCCCCAGCTATCCTAATTTTAGGTGCCGTGGAGGTCTGAATCCTTGGGGATAATTTTCTCATGAGCATGGATCCCAATTTGTCCCTTTGGTGATAGAACCAGGCACTGCTCCAGCGTATACTTTTCTCTGCCTTGGAAGTGAGTCCAGTTTATCAAATGGGACAGATTTAGGTCGACCTTGTGTTTTCTAGTCAGTGTCAAAAATTCCTTCTCTAGTCTGACCAAATCCTCTGACTTAGCTCAGTGAATCTGAGAGACTATTTGTATGAGTTTGGGCTGCTCACAAAACTACGATCAGGGGAAAAGGGTTTCCAGGGAGATCCCTGTAGTATAATTTAGTAGAAAGTATTCCCTGATAGCCCCTTCTATCTCAAGGACCCTCATTGGGTCACTAAGGATGGACTCGTTGAGCCTCCAATTTCCCCTACTATTCTGGCCTGATGGGCGCTGGAGGATCAAACACACCGCAGAGTGATCCGACCAGTGTCTCTAATGAAGGATTTAGTGACTAGGGGGATATGAGCTGTAGAGATAAAGATGTTGCCTATCCTAGCAAAGGAATTATGAGGACTAATGAGGAGTAATGAGTGTAATTGCGCATTGTCAGATTGATTTCTCTCCAAACATCCACCACAACCCCTGCTCATGAATCATTTTGGCAATGCAAAGGCTTAGTTTAAAGGGGCGTGTAAGTCTGTCACCCAAACGACGGGACTTATGCAGGCCCTGATTGAATGCCACATTAAAGTCCCCTCCATAGAAAACTGTGCCCTCCAGCAAGGGTGTCAGAGTCTGAAACATTGAATGAAAGAAAGAGGCCTGACCCTTATTGGGGCATAGTAGGATATGAAGGAGTAAATTTGGTTCTCTTAATCAGGATATACCTCCCTTCATGATGATTATGTTCTAGTAATAGGGAAAACTTACCATTGTTTGAGAAAATAATTGCTACCCCCTTAGTTTTGTCCTCAAGGAAATTTAGTGTGGATGAATAAAGGGCAATGCCGCTTGGGGAAATGTGTCTCCTGAAGGAGTACCACATCTATTTTTTGTGTGTGGTATTGTTGCAGAGCCTTCCTTCGTTTCATTGGAGAATTTAGGCCTTGAACATTGTGGGAGATCACCTGCAGAGGAGTTTTAATTAGATCACTAGGAGCCATTGAGCATGAGGGAAGGAAAAGCCAGTGATAAGATAGAAGTCACTAAAATCCACCAAAGGAATGTTCCAAGGGCTCCAAGGTCTGGGAGTGTGTCCTCTACCGCGGTGACCTGCCCAATTGCCCCGGTCACTAGAAGTGAAATAAGGTTAGGCGAAGTGTGAGAATAGGAAATAAAAATAAATGCACCATGGGGAGAAAAGGTGCAGGGGGAGGGTAAGGTAGAATAGGGGAATGAGGGAAGGTAGAGGATCTAGGGGACTGGGGACAAGAGGAGGAAGTAGGAAAATAACCAGCTCAGTCCTGGGGCCTTTATAGGGCCAGGGAACCCATCTATATAACCTAGAATGAGATACCAACAGAGTGCGGTGAGTAATTACAGCTTCTCTGTAAACCAACAATACACAAAGATAGTGTTTACCTAAAGTAGAAATAGAACACCCAAGGCAATGCGAACAAAAGGTGCAGGTAACTCCCCAAGAAAAGACTCGTCCCCCTGTGTGCTCTGCATGAACACCTTGCTTGATTAGCCCAAGTGGGTCAATGGTTCCATAGGCCAAATGGAACCCAAAAATAAAGCTCACATGTTCGCTACGTTGGCTGAAGGCGAACGTCTTCTGTTGAAGCTTGTACTCCTACAACTGGCATCAAAGGCCAGTAGAAGGAGCCGATGCTCCAAGCTTGTAGCCAATCCTGTGCAATGTTGCCGACTGTCTACCCACTTTGGTTTTATTGGACTTCATGGTGACCACAGGACATACTACAGACCTCCCTTCACCTCTACAGCCCATGGATACAGTGCAAGGACATTAGGAGAGACCTGAGTGACACCCCACTACAGATGAGCATTTTTTAAACCTGTATCTTGTAAGCGTTTTGTATCTTGAGAATTCCATTGTTTACACTAATACTACACTCAGGTGGTGCTTCTTGTCTTTCCTCCTTTGATTCATTCCACAGAGCCATTCATTTATTATATGGACTCATGGACTCTAAGTTCAAGTTTTAGTAGTACTGCTTATGGACTACAATATTGTCTGTTTTGAATGTGCTTCATTACTATTATTTATTCATTGTCTTTGCGCCAGCAATTACTGTATTTTCTGCATTTGTATTGTATGCATACTCAAAATCTTGCCAAAAAATAAAAATAATTGGAAAAGAAAGCAATAGATAAATGTATATTTACACATATAATGTATATCAGTGGTCATCAACCCTGTCCTCAGGGCCCACTAACAGGCCAGGTTTTTTGTATTACCTTGGGGAGATGCAGACTAGAATACTGCAATCACCGAGCAGCAAATGATATCACCTGTGATGTATTTCAGTTATCTTGCAAACCTGGCCTGTTAGTGGGCCCTGAGAACAGGGGTGATGACCACTGCTGTATATGATGGTAAAATTGGTCTTTAAAAACTGAAACCCAGGCCCCAGTCCAACACTCCCCCAACATCTATTTTAAAAAGATTCACAGCATACATACCATGCAAAGCCCAAATCCCTCGTCCCCACCCCCTTTACTGACCGGCCGGTCTGCGTGCTCGGATAAGAGTCTGGTATGGATTGTCGTTTTTTCGGCATAGGGGGGGTTCCCCTTGAAATCCATACCAGACCTAAGGGCCTGGTATGCTCTTGGAGGGGGAACTCATGCCGGGTTTTATTAAAAATTTGGCATGAAGTTCCCCCTTCTGGAGGCGACCCAAGTCACGTTGTGATTCATACTCAAGTCGTGTTCAAGTTTCCTCCCAAAGTCGCACTGAAAGTTGTATTGCCCCTGTGTGAATGGGCTCTTACTTGTATGTTTAGTCTAGACGCAGACAATAAAGAGGTAAATACTGAATTTACTCCTCGCTCCAGCAGGTGCTACAACCAGTTGCTTGCAGCTTGCTCTGTATGCTGTGACCACCTATGGTGGCATGCCAGCCTCCTCAGTGTACCCTGCAGTGTGCATATCATGATGATGTAGGAATTTAGCCTTGTGTACAGGGTGTAGGAATTTAGCAACAGAATAGTGAGCTACTCAAGATGAGGATGTAGATTTGCACCCCACAGTAATTCACCTGTTTAGGAGCTTACAGTCAGAATTTTTATGCTAGACAGGCTTGTGCCCCTCTTTTGGCATAAGGGATAACTACTGCAAAACTGAAAAATGAACATAAGCTTCATAACAGCGACATAAATATTATAGAAGCTATTAGTTAGGCTTGTTATACTTACAACATACTTGCCATCTGACAACAAACACTTTGCTGGTGTCAGGATTTGATATCTGAGTTATTAATATCTACAATAAAGCTGTGATTAAGCTCTGATAATTAGTTTAATATATTTGTAGTAGTTCTTTCTAATGCCAGCTGTTTCAACTTAGTGGTGGTTAAGGCGTTTTCCTGGATATGTAAACTCCGGTGAGCAAATATTTTGTAATTTGTTGGCTATGTCTGTGCTTGTGTTCATAATACGTTTACATGGCTCTTATCCTGTGCTATTTGCCTCACCCTACAATGACCATGTGATATCAATGTGTTTTTAGAACTTCTGATTACATGTCCATTTTACTGAAGGGCAGGTAGAGAGAAGTGCCCTTTGTGTCAAGAAACGAGACACAAGCTCTGTTCTCTGGTTCCAAATGAATTAATACTTTAATGGTAAACTTAGCTTTCTTATATACAGTTACAAAGCATGCTGCAGTAGGATGTAATATTTCAAGATATCCTGCAATACATGAATTATCATTACTGTCCCATCTCATGTAATCCGAGATATCATTTCTCAGTCATCCTATGCCCCTATTGGACATAGGATGACCCTAGACCCAAGAGTCAGTAATGAAGCTGGCACAGGAGTACCCCGCATCCTTCAAAAGTCTCTGGGTATCACAGACCATTCCGTTACACTTACGTATTATAAAGGATGATGAATATTTCATTGGATACAATTTTTTTTAAAGAATTGAAAATATAAACGGCACACGCTGGGTTCAATCAATGAGGTTGCCAGTCAAACAAGAAATGGGTATCAGGATATACAATTAATGCAAGTTTGAGACAAACATTTATAAGGAACAGGTGTTCATCCCGTTCAGCCAGAAGAGATATACTGGGACTGGGATGGAGGTCCCTAAAAATATATGATAATAAATACAAATAATAAATTGTACCCAAATAGGGCTAAATAGTATATATATATTATATAGAAAGAGTAATAATTTGCTACAGTAACAGTTTATGTGTTAATAAAGGATAATGAAAGGTTATATATGTATATGTACCTGATTATATGAGATCCGCAACAGACCTAATAATGTCCGCTGTCAAACAGTACACTGTATTACTACAGGGATAGAAAAAGATCTGCCATTACTATAGGGATTAATCTAGCCTTAATATTAACCTCTAATTTTTCAAGTATTTGTAGAACTATTTAAATTAATATTATATAAAAAAAAGGAAGAGGGAGGGGGGCTAGTTTCAATATATACACTATATCATCATTGGATTGAATTATGTTAAGGAACAAAAAATATATATCAATATAATGATATTTTCTGTTTAGAATTTGTTCATATAGAGGATAACATAAACAAATACATTTAGGTAACTAAATCCAAATTAGGGAGTATCCAAGCATAGAGGTGATGGTTTAGTAAACGTAAAAGCTATGGGCTAGATTCAGCATTGAATTACGCCGGCGTATCTATAGATACGCCACGTAAATTTAAAGCTGCGCCGGCGTATCTTCTTTCTGTATTCAGAAAGCAAGATACGCCGGAATTAGGCTAAGATCCGACTGGCGTAAGTCTCTTACACCGTCGTATCTTAGGGTGCATACTTACGCTGGCCGCTAGGTGGCGCTTCCGTCGTTTTCGGCGTAGAATATGCAAATGACCTAGATACGCCGATTCACAAACGTACGTGCGCCCGGCGCAATTTTTTTACGTCGTTTGCGGAAGGCTTTCCCGGCGTAACGTTGCTCCTGCTTCTATGAGGCGCACGTAATGTTAAGTATGGACGTCGTTCCCATGTCGAATTTTGAATTTTTTACTTTGTTTGCGTAAGGGCTGGACGTAATTTATGTTCACGTCGAAACCAATACGTCCTTGCGGCGTACTTTGGAGCAATGCACACTGGGATATGTACACGGATGGCGCAAGCGCCGTTCGTAAAAAACGTCAATCACGTCGGGTCACCACCCATTTACATAAAACACGCCCCCCTCATACTCATTTGAATTAGGCGCGCTTACGCCGGCCCCATTTACGCTACGCCGCCGTAACTTAGGAGGCAAGTGCTTTGTGAATACAGCACTTGCCTCTCTGATTTACGGCGGCGTAGCGTAAATACGATACGCTACGCCGCCGTAACAATGCGCCGCCCTACCTGAATCTAGCCCTATATCTATAGAAATCAACTAAAGGATAGTGTTGCATAATATCATTAAAGCAGGTAATATAGACATGGACTTACTTGACAGGATCAACCTCACAGTGATAAAAGGTATTTTAGCTAGACTACCCAGAGCTTTGAAGTATATGTCTGGGTAAAAGAAAAGAAAAAATCATATGGAGTACATCTCTACAATACATGCATATTTCCCCATATTTTGGGTCATTGGTTTGATTCCCGACCATGACGGTACCTTCTTGGAGTTTGCATGTTCTTCCTGTGCTTGCATGGATTTCCTCAGGGTACTCCAAAGACATGCTGGTAGGTTATTGGCTTCTTTCTAAGTTGCTCAAATATATATACACAGCATGTCCTCTCTTCCACTTTTCGTTACCACGGGGCTATCCTCCACCTTCACTCCTCACTCACCAGATAGATTGACCCACTTATCTGTGGGTCAACTTACACTCATAGAAAAGGGATTTCCACCATTTCTCCTCTCCACATCCACCAGGGACATCCACCACTCCTTCAATGGCTCAGGGCTGGTCACTTTTATTATCTTAGTAAGAGGTATATGAGCCCCAAAAGATAGGAAAATGGTGTCAGCAGAGGCACCCGAATGTGGAGGAGAAGCTGAGAAATAGATTCTTCATTGATTCTAAATTTATTGCTCACAGAATAGTATAAAACACTGTTAACGTGTTTCGTGGCACTACACTGGCCACATCCTCAGGATGATGCATAAAACACTTTAAACAGCTGTGATCTGTTTCTTGTGCTGTTTGTAAGTGTGCTCCTTGCTCTCCTTCTTCCTCTCATACACTCATGCAGGCCACTGAAAAATATAAATATCCTTTTTATTTTAAAAGCACATAGATCCAATAACACTTAAATTTCCCAGTGCTGTCTCCCAGCACCCAGATACTATGCTTTATTAGTGCCGGTCCCAGCTCGACCCCTCAGCCTGGTGCGAGCTCGGGCCATGTGCTCTGTATATATATATATATATATATATATATATATATATATATGTAGCACTGTCCCCGTATGGCTTGCTGTGTATTGACTCCTTAGGCCTCCCTCTGATTATCTGCAGACAGTTGCTGGGGTTTTTTTCACTTATCCCTCCTTACTCCTGTTTGCTTGTTACTCAATAAACAGTTCAGGGTATTTGTTTTTTTATATTTATTGTGGAACTTGGATGGGAGAAGGGAATAGCGGGATACTCCAAATGAAGTATTCAGAGTAGATACGGACAACTCTCACTTGACCTCACCGAATTACTTGTGATAGCAGACACACTGGTTTTACCATACTGCCACTTGTATGGAAGAATTAAGTCTTCTTGCTCTCTCTAGCAGCAGACTTGATGCAACTATTTTATCTTCAGGACACTGTCTAGCATCCCCTTGACTGATACCCGTCCTCTGACTTTTCTTGCTGAAGGGCTGGCCCTCACAGGACAGGTCCCATGACACAGATCTGTACTCACAGTAGGCAGAATCAGATCCTTCCTGATATCTCCCTTCCAGTCAGCTCTGCAGGACCTCTGAGTTCAGCTTCTCTCTGACTTTCAGGCCCTTAGGTCGACTACCCAAAGCCACATGACAACCTCTGCAAAGGAGGGGCAGCCGCCCCCTCCATCTGGGACCCCGCTATCTAGCCAAAGACCCCGAGCACATGTGCCCTTGGCATTTATACAGTCACCCAGCATGCAACAAGGCATTTTCCTCTGCCAATAGCCAGGACTGTACCAATGCCTGTGCCCTCACTTGTCAGGTTTCCTCCCACTGACCAATATGCCTCCCTATTGGGCCAGTGTGAAACATTCAGACAAGCTGAGCTGCACCTGAGCACCATGAGCAGACCTCACCAATAGATCCTGCTCCCTGGTAGGCATAGAGCACTTTAAATTTGCCCAACAATCTTCCTGTTAAACAGAAATACCCCAAACTATACTCTCTTCTAGCACCTACCTAGGATAGTGCTACATATATATTTAAATAGTAGTCTGATTACACTAGGGGTGATCTGATACAGCAGTAGATAGTAGATAGGGGATAGCATGGGTGAAAGTGGTTTTTATAGTGATTTACCTCTCTAAGTTGGACCTGGTATGTGTATGCATGCATGTGAGGTATGGACCTTAGACTGTAAGCTTCTTGACGGCAGCGATTGATGTAAATATTCCATAAATGTAAAGCATTGTGTCATTTGTTAGTGTCTTTTCAGCCTTTAAACGGTTCTTCAGTCCACTGTGTGGAAATTAAAAGTCAGCAGCTACAAAAACTGCTGACTTTTAAAAAACATCCACTCACCTGTCCAGGGAACCCAATCGGGTTTCGTCACTGCTCTTCAGTGCATCGGCATCATAACTGTGGGCAGCCAACTGTGACTGCTTGCGGCTTCACAGCCAGATGCCCACTGTACATGCGCGAGCTGCGCTGTGCCTTATGAATGGTCCTGCAGTCTCCTGGGACCTGTGACATATCCCAGGAGGCTGCAGGGAGAGGAGGATGGAGGCAAGCTCAAAACCAGTTAGTTACTCGCTCCCCACCCCCCAAAGAAAATATGCCCGTTTAGACAGTGGATGAGGAGGAACAACGAAACTTCCCCTTTTGGGTGCAGTTCAGCTTTAAGCATTTTTTTTTTTTAGCCAATAGAAAACTAGTTACTAGGCAAGAAAATGCATTTTGCGTTCCTTTGCACAATCTTTTCAGGCTCTCCCATTAAAGTCTTTTTGGCCCAAAATATGCGACTCTACTTTAAAATACGCTCATGTACTTTTTGGAGCAATGAGATTCCAGCAACATTATACTTAAGTGTGAATGGACACCAACTAAATATAATGGATATCCTAGTTTTGAGCTTTGAAGTACTTCCATGCTTTAAATGAATGACTGTCCTGGCTACCCAACTACAAAGTGAAAGATTGCTCAGACTACCCAATTACAGAGAGAGACTGCTTAGAGTGCGACTCTTAAGTTATGGAAACTTGAGAGTCCAGGCTGAGTTACAGAAAGAAAGACTGTTGAAACTGACACTTCACATAGATAAAGAAGCCTGGACTACTGAGTTATAAAGATGGACTGCTGAACTGCAAAGCGAGAGACTCACCAGACCACCCAGCTACTTAGAGAGACTGTTTAGACTGCAGCATTACAGAGAGGGAGACAGAGAGAAACTGATCATGGCAACTTTGCTCAACCATTCTCCCCTAGGAGAGCCCTTGAAGTCATTTCAGGTCTCAGGGAACTCCTGCTTACATGTATTTTTATCTACAGCTCACAAAATATTAAAATGATTAGTAGGCTGTGCATTTTGATATTAAATCTTCCTTCTCTATAAATGAATTTTGTTTTTCAGCAATAATCAAAAAACAAAGATTAATAATGGACAGAAAAAAGCACTGTCAGTAAAAACAGTATGGTTTGGATTGGTGGAAATAGGCAAGGCCCCTTTTCTTTATAGGTCAGTGGAGAAATGCCCCCCTGCCTACTCTGGTGGTCAATGGGTGAGGTGACCCTGTTACCATGGTGGTCAGTGGGAGAAGTGCCCCTGTTACATTGGTGTTTGTGGTCAGTGGTTAAAGTGCCCCCTTAAATTGGTAGTTAGTGGGTCTCTTACAATGGTGATTGGTGGTAGGAAGAATTCCCTATTACATTACACTGGTGGTCCGTGGGATAAATGTCTGCTTACCTTGGTGGTCAGTTGAAAGAATGCCGCTGTTACTCTGACCCCTGATGTCTCGCTTGCCCTACATTGATCACGCTCCATTAGCTTCATCCCCAGCCAGCGGGAGAGAAAAGTGACAGCAGAAACCAAAAGTGATGTTTTACCATATTGTTTCCAGGTTCTTACTAGCTAGGATAAATCAGCATATGGATGTTTTCTGGTCCCCCCTCTCCCAGGGCTGGACTGGAACAAAAATTTGGCCCTGGACTTCATCCAGACTGGCCCACTTTGACAGGTCTCTCCCATGGCGGCCGGACAACTCCCGCACCCGGCCACCCAAGCCCCCTCTCCCCTTTCACTAGCCACTAGCCGTTCTACTTTATTAGAGTAGAATGGCGGGTACTGGTACTCTTATAGGCAGTACCAGTGGGGAAGCTAGACATTATTTCACCTGGGGCAAAGAATCAGTTTGGTGCCCCCCCTTATGGGACAAGATTAGGCAGAAGTGAGAAACTCCCAGGCCATAGCTGTTGAGTCAGCTGTCTGTCCCCTCCCCCATGCTCCTCTGTCATCGTCCCCTGCTCCTCTGGTTCTCCCCCTGCTTCTTTGTCCCCCCAGATGAGCGCTGCTGGGAGGGAGAGGAGGTGAGCGCTGCTGGGAGGGAGAGGAGGTGAGCGCTGCGGGAAGGGAGAGACAGAGGAGTGGAGGGGGGCGGCGGTTCGCTGTCACTGATGCCGGCCCACTGAGCCATCGGCCCACCGGGAAACTCCCTGTAGTCCCAATGGCCAGTCAATCCCTGCCCTCTCCTCACTACCCAGTGGCACTTGCCATTCTGGTCCCAGTTCTGTAGAGTCCAGGAAATGTGACAAGAGTGCATGAGAAGTGGGAAGGGATGAATGTTTCTGACGGGTGTGCAAGTAATAAAGCGACTGTACAGCCACCCAGTTGCTCCCATATACATGTTGCTGATGTATGACATGTGTTGGTGCCCCCCCGCCAAGATTTTCTCTCATTAAAAAAAAACTCAATGCTTGTGTTGTGAACTCAGAAAATGTACTTCTGCACAATGTTTATAGATACAGAGATGAACGAGGGCTTGTTTTAAAGTGCTCTTACTCTTTGTTCAGAATATGTAAATAGTTTAGTAGTGCATTATCTGGGAACTTTAAAACTTTCACAGGTAAGCTTGAACTGTTATAAATATTTTAAGATAAGATGGATAATTATTTTTTATATATTTTTTTTATCTGTTTATATTTTATTTAGGACTCACAATTTCAGGTCAATGAACTAAGGTCTGATAATGCCGGATCAGGATGAAAAAGGGAAAAAAACGGAAAGGGCAACTGAAAAGAAAAGTCATGGAGCATCATCAAGGTTTGTCAAACCAAAATTGATGTAGACCTAAATTCACAGAACTATTTCCCAAAAGAAAGCTCAAGTTTGAAATGTTCAATAAATGTTTTCCAAGAAATTGTTTTCTATTCTGCAATAAAGGCTTTTCTGCAATGAGGGCTTCTTACATTCCTGCACACACGTGCATTTCAGTGTACAGTCCCATCATGTACTGATTTAGATAAACTCCCTTGCAGAGTTATTTCATCCTAGTCTGGTTCATCAAATTGCGGGGTAGAAGATGTTGGCCCCCGGCAAGGGATCTTGTGGACATCAAATTACTGGAGCGGAGATGAGTATAGTTCTGCCTCAAATTCTCAAAGTGATTGTAAAGGAAGAAGGTTTCTTACCTTACTGCATTCTATACAGCAAGCTAAAAAAAACTTCTGCATGCACCTTCCCCCACAGTTCCTTCTAAATACATACCTGAGCCCGATCTCGATCCAGCGATGTACACAAGAGCTGAGGCTCTTTCGGCTCCCTTGCTCCTAATTGGCTCAGATACAGCAGCTCCCACTGCTGTCAATCAGAGCCAGTGATGAGGGAACAGGGGGTCTTTTGGACACACAGAGCTAGGCTTGGGAGCGAGCATGCACAAATGCCCCCATAGCAAGCGGCTTGTTATGAGGGCACTTGATGGGGAGAAGGGGCCAAGATTACCGGCAGGGGACACAAGAACAGGAGGATTGGGGCTGCTCTGTGCAAAACCATTGCACAGAGCAGGTAAGTATAACTTTTGTTATTTAAAAACAAAAAAAAATTACCTTTAATATTACTTTACTCAAGTATACCAATGTTGTTTTCTGCAGTGTTTTCAATTACATTCTGCCTACTAGCACATGGACAACAAATTTGCAATCTAGCTCATACACAATGTATTCTACATTCAAGGCATGTGTCTGATATGCCCAGACCTAAACCCTATTGAGCATCTGTAGGGCATCCTCAAAAGGAGGAGGAGCACAAGGTCTCTTATCAAATACCACCAAAAGAAAGCTCTATTTGTGGGAAAAAAAGGACGTCAATTTTGTTTGGGAGCCACGTCGCACAATTGTCAGTTAAATCGACGCAGTGCCGAATCGCAAAAAGGGGCCTGGTCCTTTAGCAACAAAATGGCCCGGGGCTTAAGTGGTTAAATAACTCAATTCTTTAACCCCAAACTCGTGTTTCACCATGTGCTCAGCCACTTCCACTAAATGTGTAAAATTGCTGCTCACCAAAGGTTGAGACCTCATACGATAGTAGAGGTCAAATGTGCTCATTTACCCAGAATCTCACATGTTGCTTGGACGAGTGGCTCCATTAACCCTCCTCTTTTTCCAAGCTTCTCAACCAATTAGCACAAATCACTACTTTATTTCTTTTGCAGGGAATTGAATTGCGGATCAGAAGAATTACTACTGGCCAGCAGATATCTTGATTGTTGGTGCAGATACTGCTGGTCAGTAATTCTTCTGATCCAGGAATTTGCTTTCCTGCAAATAAATAACGTGGTGATTCGTGCTAATTGGTTAAGAAGGTTGGAAAAAGAGGGAGAGAGAGTTAACGGAGCAACTCGTCCAAACCACATTTGAGATTCTGGGTAAATGAGTGCATTTGGCCTCTTGTATCATATGAGGTCTCAACCTTTGGTGAGTACCAATAATATTACCAATTATGGTATTTTATATAATTATTAATTCTCCTGTACACCATTACTCTATAACTCTAATATAGACTTTGAGAGATGATACCGCTCTAAAAACTGCTGATCCCTTGGCTTTGCTTCCGTCCCACTAAACCAAAATGTTGCTGGCTATGCACAGGTGCATTGGATAGAAGAAGATCTTGGACTGCCGCACTCCTTAAAACGATGTCTTTATTGTACAAATAAAATCCAAAAAACAACCAAAGCGATGCAGTCAAAATGAAGTGAACAACAGGAAAAGGGTGGCTGACATGTTTCACATCACATGATGCTTACTCATAGCTGATACTAATACAGACTTTGTTAAACATCTTTAGCTGAGGAGATACTCTGAGATTTTTTTTACAGCCTCTAATAGACTATGTGAAGATACAGGGTTAATTTCACAGTGCTGGCTGGATCATTATCAGATGCTCCCAAGGCAATAAATCCACTTCCAGATGGGATGGAAGGCCTTGCTGCTTGATACACTGAGAAAGCAAGAGAGATCTGTAACTAGCGATGACAATGATCCTGAAGATTCCTCTAATGCCCTGTACGCGGAATTTCAGTCGGAAAAAAGTTGGATGTTTTTTCCGATGGAATTCCGCTCAAGCTTGGCTTGCATACACACTTTCACACAAAAGTTCTCTGAACTTTCGAGCATTAAATACACGGTGACGTACAACACTATGACGAGGCGAGAAAAATAAGTTCAATGCTTCCGAATTGTCTCCGAACGTGCATGTTTTTTTTCCAGTCGGAATTCCATACAGACGAACTGATTTTCCGATAGGATTTTTTTTCGTCTGAAAAATTGACAATCTGCTCTCAAACTTTTGCTAGCAGGAATTCCGACAGCAAAAGTCTGATGGAGCATACACACGGTCGGAATTTCCATTGAAAAGCTCACATCAGACTTTTGCTGTCGGAAATTCCGCTCGTGTGTATGGGGCATTAGGCATCTGATGTCAGCTCTTATAAACTGGAGAATTCTCAGTGGGCCAGGGTCAGTGTCAGTGTCAATAGAAACTTCTCCAACCCCTAATGACATAGTACTCTATATCATATATGTTGAGTTCACATACAACAAATTTTTTCATGTTTATTTGCCCCAACAGCTTCCTTACTGGAGCCTCACTCCTACCCCAAGCCACTTTGCAGTCGTGTGAGCTGCCTTGACTATAATTTTACCATTATTTGTTATACTTATATATACCTGTATTTGTCATTCAGTCAGCTTCTTTGAGCCTAGGAGGACCTTATATCTCAGGCATAGGTTACATAAAAGGCATTGGCTTCTCTCCAAGTGAGAATTAAGTCCCAATCCTCAAACCATTAAAGTAAAATCTTCCCAAGGAAATCGTTCACACAGAAAATAATATTCCTCCCTCAAAAACAAATAATAAACATATTGCTTTAAATCTTCTCAGTTTTGATGAGCATTTGAAATGTTTACATGATAATATTTGAATTGATGTATCAGCTCAGCATTTTTTTTTAGGAAGTCCTTTGATGTGAAGAGATTCTGGTCTCTCTTAAATGTCCCGGCAAGCAAGCAGCAGGTAATTTTTTGTGTTTGAGTTTGTATTTCTAGAACCATATAATATAAATAAATCAATATTGAGAGTCAGTATTTTGCACTGTGGCAGATTGTATAATGTGCGATATGAGTGGCCCGGCTGGTACCCAATGCTTCAGGAGGCTTATGGCTGCCTGGTATTGGGCATTTCTAGGGGCTCATGATTTGATTTCCACCAGATAATGTTTAGTTTCCCATTCACACTGCTCATGTGAGTTGTCTTAGGCCCCGTCGACACGACCGAGTTTCTCGGCAGAATTCAGCCAGAAACTCGGTCGGAGCTGGATTCTGGCGAGAAACTCGGTCGTGTATACACTTTTCAGCGAGGAAGCCGACGAGGAACTCGTCGGGCCGAAAAGAGAACATGTTCTCTATTTTCTCGTTAGTCAATGGGAAAAGTCACACTGAACTCGATGAGGAACTCGATGTGTTTGGCACGTCGAGTTCCTCTGTCGTGTGTGCGGGGCCCTACAGTGATAAACTCTAGGTCAAGCCACCTCTATATTGTATAGCAGCTTGCTAATGATTAGAAGACTTGCAAATTTCCCTCTAGTTCCAAGAAGTCCATTGTGTTGTCTTGTCCCATGAATAGAGAATCAGCCAGTAACAGGGCCGGAAAACAGAACAATTTTATGGTACGATATAGGTATGTGTGCTTGCATCGGCATAGCTGCCAACTTATTTGGAGACACAACTTTTTTGCAATAGAGAATATGCTATTGGAGCTTGTTTCCATGGGACATGGGGGTGTGGAACATTTTACAAAATTGGGGGAATGGTCTGCCAAAATAGGGAAAGCAACTGTGCACAGGACTTAAGGGAGGCAGAGCATCAGTGAACAGAGGTGAGTTTTGGGGAAAGGTAATTCTGGAAGGCTCTCACGTGATAGGAAATGGTAAGTTTCAGTTGTAGGTCCCTAAAGTGAAATGAGAATTATTATCTATGGTGGTTAATATCTATGGGATGGGGGATTTATACCACTTGACTAAGATGTTGTTAAATTATTATTAATATCATACAGCATTTATATAGCGCCAACATTTTACTCAGCGATTTACAACAAAGGGGCAGACAGTATAATTTCAATACAATTTAATACAGGAGGAAACAGAGTGCCCTGCTCATAATAATTTACAATCTAAAATATAATATGTACATATTATATATCATGTAAATAAATGTAGGTTATACCCTTTCTGTTTAATTTATAGAATGATATTGCTGGTTTCTGCAATATATTTTTGCTCCATGATATATTAAATGGTTTTAATTGATATATTAAACATTTGCTGTGCAATATAAAGGTTAACCCAATAACATATTATTGGTGGGTGACATATTATTACTGCTTCATAATATATTGCTGCTGTGTCATATAATGTGATGGTAGGAAATACAGTTGTGCTCAAACGTTTGCATACCCTGGCAGGAATTGTGAAATGTTGACATTAATATTGAACATATGACTGATCATGCCAAAAGAAAATGTCTTTTATTTAAGGATAGCAATCACATGAAGCCATTTATTATTTTTGGATGCTTTTTAAATCATAATGATAGCATAAATCACCCAAATAGCCCTGATCAAAAGTTGACATACCCTGGAATGTTTGGCCTTGGTACAGACACAGAAGGTGGCACATACAGGTTAAAATGCCAATTAAAGGTTAATTTACCATATTTGTGGCTTTTTCAATTACAATTAGTGTCTGTGTATAAATAGTCACTGTTAGCTCTCACATGGATAGACACGGAGCCATGAGGTGGTAGAAGAGAACAGTCAAAAGACCTGCATAACAAGGTAATGAAACTTTACAAAGATGGAAAAGAATATAAAAAGATATCCAAAGCCTTGAATATGCCAGTCAGTACTGTTCAATCACTTAATAGGAAGTGGAAAATGTGTGGATCTCATGATACTAAGTCAAGGTCAGGTAGATCAAGAAAGATTGCAGCCACAACTCAGGATACAAAGAAAAACCCGGATACAACGTAGACAAGTGGGGTGACCCCTGCAACAGTCCCCTGTAGCTCCTCTTCCACTATTTCCCTCCAGGATTTGTCAGAACCGTATAACTCCTCTGGCTTCCCCTCCTTAACTTAGTGTGGCAGGGTTTTCCACTAGTGACCATCTCAGGTCTGGTTTAGGTTCTTCGATTGCTAATCCTTTGCTAGCAACTCCAGAGGTCTCACGTTCCAGTACAGCTGGCAGATCCTGGTTTTCTCAGCATCTCAATCACGGCTTCTCTACCGTGGCCCTGGGAATAGCCAGATGTGGATTCAAGGAGGGCAGGCTGAATATTTTCTCTTCCTCAATAGGTTCTATAGCTTTCAGGTCTGATAAACATCTGAGTATCTACCTAGGTGTATCCAATCATCCAGTCCACACCAAATATGATTGGAGTTATAGTGTTATTCAGTATATTCAACAAAAAAGTCACCACACTAGTCACAGTGACTCCATACCCACGTTTGTTGAAAATGACTTCCCACACCCGACAGGCGGCCATTTACATCTGAGTGTCTGTGTCTGTGTCCGCTGTACGGTGTGAAGAAATGCTGTAAATTAAAAATGCTTTTAGAAATAGAAGTGTTATTAGTTTATTTTTATCAATTAAAAATATGGAAAGTAAATGAACAGAGAAGAGAAATCCAAATCTTCCGGGTTTGACATAGCACGCGTTTGGCAACAGATTTCAGCCAATGATATTGCCTAAAATCAGCTGATCAGCTGTGTCCAATCGAACGCAGAACTCTGTGTACATAGGAACAGAGGGCCAGATTCACAGCGGAGATACGATGGAGTATCACAGATACTCCGTCGTATCTCTCAGAGTATCTATGCGACTGATTCATAGAATCAGTTACGCATAGATAGCCCTAAGATCCGACAGGTGTAATTGTTTTACACTGTCGGATCTTAGGATGCAGTACCGCGGCCGCCGCTGGGGGGAGTTTGCATCGTATTCCAGCGTCGGGTATGCAAATTAGCAGTTACGGCGATCCACAATGGATTTTCGCGTTCGGTACGTCGTCGCTAGTATAGTTTCCCGTTGCAATTTTAGGCGTCGTTTGACCTGCCCTAACTTTAGACAGCACACATATGTGCTGTTTAAAGTATGGCCGTTGTTCCTGCGTCGAAATGTAAAAAAAAATTTGTCTTGCGTAAAACGTCCGGGAATACGAAAGTACGCTACGTACGTCGCACGTCGTCGCCGTTTGAAAAAATGACCTCACTTCGCGCAA
Source organism: Rana temporaria (assembly GCF_905171775.1). Taxonomy (NCBI): domain Eukaryota; kingdom Metazoa; phylum Chordata; class Amphibia; order Anura; family Ranidae; genus Rana; species Rana temporaria. The sequence continues at coordinate 113,586,920 of NC_053493.1, read as the reverse complement.
AGCACGGCGGGAATTTCGAAACGGAGCATACGCAGTAGGTCCGGCGCAGGAGCGCGCCTAATTTAAATGGCACACGCCCATTTGAATTCCGCGGGCCTACGCCGGAGGCCGCCAGCATAGGTTTTCATTGCAAGTGCTTTGTGAATCAGGCACTTGCGATGAAAACTTGCGGCGGTGTAACGTATCTACGATACGTTACGCCTCCGCACTTCTACGTGAATCTGGCCCAGTGATTTGCCTGTTTCTTCTCCATGGAAAGCAGGGGGAAAAAAAAAGGCCAGATCAGGAAGTAAAAGCAGCACATATTGCACACATTACACATTGTTAGGCACACAGTTAACTCATTGATTGCCCCTGGATGTTAACCCCTTTCCAGCCAGTGTGATTAGTACAGTATTATCACTGATCACTGTATTAGTGTCACTAGCGACATCAGTGTCAGTTAGCGACCCTCCCAGATAGTGTCTGTTAGATTGCCCGCCGCCCTATCACAGCCACACTATAATTTGCTGATTACTGCTATTACATTATAGTGTCTGTAGCTGCTTTAATTACAGTATATATACCATAGTTTGTAGACGCTAGAACTTTCACACAAACCAATTATTATACACTTGTTTTTTTTTGTTTTACCAAAGACATAGCAGATTAGATTTTGGCCTAAATGTATAAAGAAATTCGATTTTTTTATTTTATAACAGAAAATAGAAAATATTTTTCTTTTCCAAAAGTTTTGGTCTTTTTTTTGTTTATGTGATAAAAAAAAAAACAGTGGTGATCAAAAACCACCAAAAGAAAACTCTATTTGTGTGAAAAAATGATATTAATTTGCGTACAGTGTTGCATGACTGCACAATTGGCAATTAAAATAGCACAATGCTGAATAGCAAAAAATACAGTGGTCGTGGAGGGGGTAAAACCTTTGTGAGGTCTAGTGGTTACTTTTGTAGACTTGTTAACATGCATTACATATTTTTTAATGTTTGATCGCTGACTCACAAACAATGAACATAAAAAAGCAAAAACTGGGTTGAGCTTGTCACTAGTGGAAATGTGGGTGGAGCTTGTCACTAATGAAAATGTGGGTGGTGCCTGTCACTATTGGAAATATTCTAGCAGGGCCTGTCACTATTGAAAATGTGGGCGGGGCCTGTCACTATTGATAATGTGGGTGGGGCTTGTCACTGTTGGCAATGTGGGTGGGGCTTGTCCGTACTGGAAATGTGGGCAGAGCCTGCCACTGTTCAAAATGTAAGTGGGGCCCGCTACTATTGGAAATGTGGCCGGGCCTGTCACTATAGGAAATATGGACAGGGTCTGTCACTGTTGTAAATATGGGCGGGGTTTGTCATTATTGAAAATGTGGGCAGGGCTTATTACTATTGGAAATATGGGCAGGACCTGTCACTATTTAAAATGTGGGCAGGGTCTCAACTATTGGAAATGTGAGTGTGGCCTGTCACATTTATGAAGATTTTTTTTTTTTATTGGATATGTTTTATAACACAACAATGTTATTTTTTTTAATTTTCATCAATAAAAATAAAGCTCTATTTGTGTGAAAAAAATCATACAAATTTCTTTTGGGTACAGTGTTGCACAATCGTGCAATTACCAGTTAAAGTAATGCAGACCTAAATAGCAAAAAATCCTCTGGTCATGGAGGGGGTAAAACCTGTCAAAGCTGAAGTGGGTAAAATGGACCAACAGAGCCCAGGAAATGTAAACAGTGCAGGCCGGGTACATCCTAGCCACAAACATATTAAATTTAATTATAGACATCTTAGGACGGGGTCCCTACACTTGTTTTTGTGGAAGTTGATTTTCCTATAAAAATCCTCTTTCAAGTTGTTCTTTTTGTCTGCTTTAATTAGATTTATATTCCCAAAACTCACATTTTAACGTACATTGCTTTGTACAAATAAATTATTCCACAGGGACAAATTACCGTAGTTGGTAAACACAGTGCTATGGTATTAACCTAGGACTTATTTTGCAATTTGTTTATCTACCAGACGTGGAATAATTGTCCTGCCATACTGGCGTTGCACAATCTTCTAATAGCTGCCACTTTATAACTACTGTATATATTCGAGTATAAGCCGACCCGATTATAAGCCGAGGCACCTAATTTTACAACAGAAAATGGGAAAACTAATTGACTTGAGTATAAGCCTAGGGTGTCCATCTGCATGCCTCACTGTGCCTCACTTTGCCTCACTGTGTCCAGTTGCATGCCTCATTGTGCCCATGCCTCACTGTGCCCATGCCTCACTGTGCCCATGCCTCACTGTGTCCATGATTAGACTGACGTTTAACATGGGAGTCTATGGAAGGGGTGTCCGGCTTTGAAAAATCAATGCTCCCCAGCCGTAGGTCCCCCAGACAACAAACTTTGCAGACTTGTAGAGGATAAATTGGGCTAAAAGTGTGCCAAGTTCCGGGTCCAAGGGACCTATAAACCGGCCAGTACCAGGTCCCCAAATTCACCAGAGAAATTACCGTTTAACATGGGAGTCTATGGAAGGGATGCCCAGGTTTGAAAAATCGGTGCTCCCCGGCTGTAGGTCCCCCGGACAAGAAACTTTGCACACTTGTAGAGGAAGAGTGGGGCCCAGTCCCCAAAGTCTGGGAGATCAGGTGCAAAAATGTGACTCAAGTATAAGCCGAGGGGGGCATTTTCAGCACAAAAAAATGTGCTGAAAAACTTGGTTAATACTCGAGTATATACAGTTAATTTTTAACCCTCTTTTATCATGTAGAGGTGTTTATCTATTAATGATTGGAGACATTTTACATGTCTGCTGCTCAGACGGTGTCACTGTGCAGCTTACTCTGCTTTTTAAGTGACATAAAAAGACACAATTTTACAATAAATCACTGTTAAAGCTTATAGAAACAAAAGTTGGGCTCATAACATCTTAATCATCTTGAAGTTCCACTGTAACAAACTGCAAGCATGTAGACTTTTATTGCAGAAAAAACATCCAATGTCTCTTCTGCAATTAAATGCCCCTACCTGCCTGCTTCCTGTCTTCTCCGGTGCAATAAACTGAGCTGTGCATGCACAGGAACGTTGGAAAGGTCAGTAATAACCTTTTTTTCTGCTTTAAGGCCTAAAACTTATATGGGTACCATCCCTAAATTAACTTCAATCAATGTTTGACCCAATAATAAGGTAAGTATATCAAGTGGGACTTTAAAGGCGAAGTCCAGCCTGAGCTTTTTAGGCTGGGCTTCTCCTCTGGGTCACAGGAGTGCAACTCGTTTTGCACTCCTGTGACCCGTTTTCAGCGGAGAGCGGTCTGAAGTTTGCTCTCTGCTGACGTCACTGCTATCAGTCGAGGCAGCGCATCATCCACCAGCTGCCTTGATTGATGGCAGTCTCAGTGTCTCAGCGAGCCGATGAGACAAACCTGCTCCCTGCCCCTCCATGGCTCAGCACTCCAATGAGCGCAGAGATGTAGAGAACCAAGCATTCGGCAGTGTTCGGTGGCTCGGTTCTCAGTGCAGAGATGGCGGGGGACAGATCACCTCCCCAACCACCTTCTGGGTGCCTCCTTTCAGAGATTGGCTGGAACATGATAAATATTCATACTGGTGATTTTACTCTGATTTTACTCTCTCCGCCCTATATTCTGGAAGCTTCATCCAGAAGCAGGTGGGAGGAATCAAACACTGAACTTAGGAAACCCTGACCAGACAAAAACAGTAGATTGCCTCTTCACTTCACTACAGTGAAGCCAAAAAGGAATTTAGCTTAACAGCCTAACTAGAGGAGGGTGGCACAATTTCTTTATATATATATATATACATAGACAAATGTGCTACTAACACACAAACAATTCTAATTTCTCTTGTCTTTATTGAACACACCTGTTAATGCTTTAAATATAAAAAATGCATTAAATAAATGTTTTCGCTTTGGACGTAAACCCTCCTGTTTTTTCACCTTAATGCATCCTATGCATTAAGGAAAAAAAACATCTGACAATTACCCCCAGCCCCCCTGTCTTACTTACCTAAACCCTGGAATTTCCCACACCGAGGACGCGCTGCATCTTTGCCCGGGGTTCTCGGCTCCTAATTGGATAGATTGATAGCAACGCAGCCATTGGCTCCTGCTGCTGTCAATCAAATCCAATGACACGGGGGGTGGGGCCGAGTCCTGCATTCTATGCTATGGACACGAGAGGGCAACCACAAGGTAACCCCCTTGGGAGAGCTCTTCTCAGAGGGGGTTATCTGATGTGGGGAGGAGCCGAGAGAGACGTCGGGGGACCCCAGAAAACAGTGTTCGGGGCAAATCTGTGCAAAACGAGCTGCACAGTGGAGGTAAGTATGATATGTTTGTTATTTTTTTTACCTTTAGTATCACTTTATGACCACTTTAATACTGTATAAAATAGAAAATCTGAACCTCTAATTTTATGAGATTCACTACATGCCCAAAAGTTTGTGGACACCAGATTATCACACCTATATACATTTTTGGAAATTCCATTCCAACCATGGACATTGATATGGAGTTGCTGTGACAATAATGAGGTTTGATGAACCCCAAGCTGAGAAAGGGGATGGGGAGTCATTCTGAACACAGTGTCACCCTTAGGCCCCTTTCACATGGGGCAGATCAGTAATGATCCGCCCCGTGAACCTCCGCTTGCTCAGCGGGGATCGCTCCGTTGATCCCCGCTAAGCCGTCGGATGACAGGGCGGTCCCCGCACACTGTGCAGGGACCGCCCTGTCTTTTCTCCGCTCTCCCCTATGGGGGAATCGGATGAACACGGACCGTCTGTCCGTGTTTACCCGATCCGATCTGCCAGACAGATGGAAAAGTAGGTTTTTCCTCCGTCACACTTTGGCGGATCGGAGCGGGTCGGATGTCAGCGGGCATATCACCGGTGACATCTGCGGCTCCATAGAGGAGCACAGAGCGCCTGTTCAGGTCTGCCAAAAAAACTGGCAGGCCAGTGTGAAAGAGCCTTTTTTGTTACAAAATCCAGCAACATATCCTCAGATTGAACCATTACAGATATAAAGAAGGCTGTTTTACCATTCCTCCAGTGTCAGCTACATTTTGACTCAATAGTATTTTCTATGTGTAGCTTCCAGCTTTAAAAACAACTGGTACACCAAAGTCTCAGCAGAAGTTTGGAAAGGCACACACATCCAAAACCCATTGGCAAGAGTCCACCGAGTCTGTAGAGCTTGAAAAATTCAGGTAAGTAAAATTTAAGGTATTTGGTAACTTGGATTTAAAAACATTGAATTGGCTCTGACTAATTGTCTCTTTTACCATTTTTAGTGTTTATTTCAAAAATGAAAGGAATTTTAGCCAACAGTCTCAGCACAGCCTGTTTCTTGATATCTTTATGGCACTAATGAAGAACAGGCTGGGATGCAGGTAAGGAAAGGTTAATTTCTTGTGCACAGTGATTTGTTTCATTTTTAAAGGCAACCTACCATGAGAGAAACATGGAGACTCCCACTGCTAACCTCTCCTTCAGAAAATGTTAGTTGCATTAATACTTTAGGGTTGATTTTAAAGGCAAATAGGCTGTTTACTTTGCAAAGAAAGTTGCACTTTGCAAGGGAATTTGCACCAGAGCTTAGTGAATGAGGTGAAGCTCTGCTGACTTCCATCATACAATCATGTGCAAGCAAGAATGTTATTTTTTATTTTATTTTTCATTTGATTGTAAATGTTAAATTACTTTGTTTTCCACACATGTGGTTAGGTTATTAGATTTTGCATTGCTCTAGAGCAGGGGTCTCCAAACTTTTCAAAGAAAGGGCCAGTTGATTGTCCTTCAGACTTTAGGAGGGGGTAGAAAATGTCCCGGGCCCAGCATTGGTGAGAATAAATATGACCTCAGGGTTTGCAGTCAGTAGGAGAAGGAGTAGTGCCCCAATTAGTAGGAGTAATTGTATCCCATCATTGGTATCAGTGAAAGAAATTGTGCCCCCTTGTTGGTGTCATTGGGAAGAATAGTGCCTCACATCAGTGGGAGGAATAAACCCCCAAGGGGCCGGATAAAGGCTAGCAAAGGGCCACATCTGGCCCTTGGGCCGCAGTTTGGCGACCCCTGCTCTAGAGCAAGGGTGTCAAACTCAATTTCATTGTGGGTCGCATCAGCATTATGATTGCCCTCAAAAGGGCCAGTTGTATCTGCAAGATTAGATGTCGCATCCCCTCCCCTTACATTAGATGTCAAAAGCCACCACTCCATCAGAAGTTGAGTCCCCCACTCTCCCTTACATCACAGTGCTTCTCCCTTATGCTGCTGCTGGGAGGAAGCTGGATGCATTACTTGAAAGCAGAAAGTAAGGGTCTGGAGGAGGATCCGAGGAGTCCTGGAGCTCACCTGAAGCTGCAGGAGAGGTGTGAGGGCCGCATGCAATGAGCTGGAGGGCCGGATTCGGCCCGCGGGCCTTGTGTTTGACACCTGTGCTCTAGAGAACAGAGACTGATTTGAATGGTTGTATATATTATGTTAGAAGTGTTAGGCCCTGTACACACGAGAGGATATCCGTTGGAAAGGGTCCGCCGGACCGTTTCCAGCGGACATTTCTGCTCCCGATTTTGATCTGATGGGCTGTATACACCATCAGATCAAAATCCCAGCGGAAAACATACGCGGTGACATGGCCGCGTCATCGCCGCGATGATGACGCGGCGACGTGCGCGACCCTGGAGGGTAAATACTTCCACGCATGCGTCAAATCACTTTGACGCATGCGAGGGATGGGGATCGCTTGGACTTATCCGGTGAGTCTGTACAGATGACCGGATCAGTACGACGGACAGGTTTCCAGCGGATAGATTTCTTAGCATGCTAAGAAATTTTTATCCGCTTAAAAACCAGCGGCTGGAGAAATGTCCGCCGAAAAATGTCCGCTAGGCCGTACACACGACTGGATTTGTCTGCTGGAACTGATCCGCGGATAAATCCCAACGGACAGATCCGGTCGTGTGTACGAGGCCTAATGTGTATAATCATACGAAACAGTGACTCGAGCAGGCAGTTTTTTGGGTTTTGGTGGCTGATAAATACTGTAAGAATGGTCAACAGGCTTTTGTGCTTCTGCCGAAGAATTTGGTTGTTGGATTTTGACACAATTTTTTTGTAAGGTTGTTTGTGTCCATTCGTACTCTCTCTCCACAGCCTTTTCAATTTCAGTTAAGCAGTTTTGTTATATTTTCCTAACCCCTTTGCGCTGGCCGTACACAAATATACGGCCCCATCGGCGCCTGGTCCTTAGTAGCAAGGGGTCGCATATGAATTGCTGCCAATATACCTGTGCTGAGAGCATGCGTGCTGCAAGCACGCTCCCGACACAGTTACCGTTGCCTAACCGAAAGCTCCCGATCACCCCTTACGAGCGGGAGTTTCGGGATCATGTGACCTCTGTTACAGCCAATCACGGCACTCATTTGGTCTTGACCTGCCTTCAGTATCATAAGCATGTTAAAGGGCTGGGAGGCACTGGTGCTAAGAGGTTAAATCCAAGACTCGATTCACTATATATCTGGTCTCCAACAGTAAACAGAACATGGAAATGCAATTATTTTAGTAAATATAAACTGCTAAATAAACTTTCTCATCAGCAGTATATAGCAGTCTTGTGACTACTATCAGTGTCTGGTTAAAGCCTGTAGGAGGAGTTGTCATTTTCCTCTGACTGTCCTATGAAGCTGCAGGACCCCTGACCCTTTGTCTGGACAGTGATGATTAGCCCTGTGAAAATCCCATGCACCCTCCCAGAGAACAAAACAAAAAACTTGCTAGCAATACACACCAAACTGAGCATGTGCAGAGTGCCCCCAGTACTCTTTACTATCAGCAGATGAATTGGGGACTGTGGAAGAAGGAGAGGATCAGAGAAGACAGGATCAAACAGCCTGTTAACACAGGGTGGGAGATTAACCCCTTAGGTTCTACACAATGCAGAGGATTAACCCCTTAGGTTCTACAGTGAGTATAACAAGTATGCCTTACTGCATATACAGACTGATTTGACTGTTTTGGGTTTAGTAACACTTTAAGTTGCTCTTTTTCTTAATTAATTCCATTGTTGTTCTCAGTCTTGCATAGCATTCCATCAGACGTATGAATTTAAAATGAAAATAGCTTTTCCTTGTGGTGTAAGATAGTATGTCTTCATATAGTGCATAGTAATATGATTTATAGGAATACATAAAAGATAAAACAAGGTCTGTGAGCAAAATGTGGCCTCTCTGGGGTGTGAAATGTGCAGCTGTGTGGAATTCTGAAAATATCTACATTGCTGAAGTGTTAAGATTCCAAACATTCTCTTCTAGTTTTCTGTGTCTTTCACATCTTTCCAAATCTGAATACATTTTATTATCCACATTGGCCATCCTCCCAGACCAGCCATTAATAATCTCAGATATACACGGTATCACAGCCCACATTGAGATCCCACACATGCTGTGTTTCACTAGGCTTCAGATGCTTTTTGGCATGTTAACAATGAAATATTACATAGAAACAAAATAATGCACAATTATTATAAATATGTGTACTCAGATATGAAAAAATGCAAATTAGACAAAAAGGCTAGATCTGAATCATGTATTATTTTTAAATAAATGGTGCTACACAATTTATATTGCGTTTAAGCAGGAATGTGTGTTTTGTATGTAACATGTTTATAAAGTATATGGTTTCTATTACAGGGAATGGATTGACAGAGCTCCACCTGTTCATTTGCTTCGAGTGTTGATCTGTTTACGGCTATTAATTCGGGACCCATTCTTTCAGGTGCATTCATTATAAACACATTTTGTGTATTTGTCTTTCATGGAGAATGCAGATGTGAAGTGACATCTCTTTGGTCAATGCTACAAAACCTGATGGTTGTTTCTTAGGCTGCGTACACACGGTCGAACATGTCCGCTGAAACTGGTCCGCGGACCAGTTTCCGCGGACATGGCCGACCATGTGTACGGCCTAGCGGACAGGTTTCCAGCGGACAAAAGTTTCTTAGCAAGCTAAGAAACTTGTCTGCTGGAAACATGTCCGTCGGACATGTCCGATGGTTAGTACACCTAATCGGACATGTCCGCTGGTTATGACGTGTAACCAGCGTCCCGAAATCCCGCGCATGCGTCGAATTGATTCGACGCATGCGTGGAAGCATTGCACTTCCGTGTTTGAGAATGTCGGTGTCTTCTACGTCACCTTGTTCTCTGTCCGCGGGGATTTTGGTCTGATGGTGTGTACACACATCAGACCAAAAGCTCCCAGGAGACATGTCCGATGAAAACGGTCCGCGGACCGTTTTCATCGGACATGTCTCCTCGTGTGTACGGGGCCTTAAAGAAAAGTTTCACTCAAAAATGGAACTTCCGCTTTTCGGAATCCTCCCCCCTCCATTTGGCACCTTTCAGGGGAAGGAGGGAGCAGATACCTGTGTAATTCAGGTATTTGCTTCAACTTCCAAACATAGGTCGCCACGGCGACCTACGCCAGGTCTGGCGCCTCCTCAGCCCCCCCGCATAGGTCCCAGAAGACAGTAGGGACCAGTGGGATCGTGGCGCAGCGTGACTCACGCATGTGCAGTAGGGGACAAGGAAGTGAAGCCGCAAGGCTTCATTTCCTGTTCCTTTACCGAAGATGGCGGCACCACCACATGAGAGCCGAGGGACAGATCGGCTTCAGGTGCCGACATCGCGGGTGCCCAGGACAGGTAAGTGTCCATATATTAAAAGTCAGCAGCTGCAGGATTTATAGCTGCTGACTTAAAGGGGTGGTTCCCCCTAAAACAAATTTCTAACAATACATTCGTAAGACCCGTTACACTGCGGGTAGGCTGGCTTTTGTTTTGTTTTTTTAGTACATACCTCGATATTGCCGTTTCGTCCCTTGGCGGTGGGCGTTCCTAGTTGATTGACGTTCCTCCGACGGGCGCATACTGCGCGTCACGACTTTCCGACAGAAGCCGAACGTCATTGCGCAGGCGCCGTATAGAGTCGACTCTATACGGCGCCTGCGCAGCGATGTTCGGCTTCTTTCGGAAAATCGTGACGTCACGTATGTGCCCGTCGGAGGAACGTCAATCAACTAGGAACGCCCACCGCCAAGGGACGAAACGGCGGTATCGAGGTATGTACTAAAAAAACAAAACAAAAGCCAGCCTACCCGCAGTGTAACGGGTCTTACGAATGTATTGTTAGAAATTTGTTTTAGGGGGAACCACCCCTTTAAAAAAAAAAAAAAATTGACGGAACTCCACTTTAGGCCTGGTTCACACTGGTGCGTTTTGACATGCGATTTGGCATGTCAAATCGCATGTCAAAACGGCGGTATTTGACGCAAATTGCCAGCAATGGCATCTGAAATGGCATCTGCGGCGCTGCACCGATTTAAAAAAGTAGTTCCTGTACTGCTTTTTGCGATTTGGGCCCGCGATTTACATTGACATCTGTGCAGAAACCTACACATCTTTAAATCGTGGCCGGAATTGGGACTGCCAGCGGGAGTGAAATCGTGCAAGTTCAGCTGAACTCGCAAAACTTCACTCCCGCAGCCCAGTGTGAACCTGGGCTTAATGTGATCCTGTCGTAAGCCTCATACCTCCTAATTTTCTAAAATGAGGAAGAGAGACACCTTTTTGCACACAGCATGTAGGCAAATGACACATCTCTGCCATCTAACATGCAGAAAATAATTGGATAAACCAAAAGTCCTTTTTTTTAACCTCTATTTTTCCTTTATATTGGCTCATCAAAATATAGTAATATAGAGTAGAGGTTGGATAAAAAAAATTCTGTAGTAAAAAAAACACATTACATACAGCAGGTAAAAGAAAAATTTATATTTTCTAGGTAAATATATTTCTAAAGATGATATTGACATGAAATTTTTAGCACATCGGTAATAACCCATGCAATTCATACATACATAGAAACCAAAATAAATACGTTCAGAAATTGAGCTATGTGTAATTACATGCCAATACATCCAACATCAACCCATAACGGCACAGGCAATCTCCCCTTCATAAATATAAAAAAAGTAGTGCTAAATGAAACAATCATTAATAGTGCAATAATAGGACTTGTGTCCGAAGGGCGTTGGCCAGAAAATTGTATTGCATACAAATGGCAATGAATTGTCGGCCAACAAAAATGAAACTACGTGTTTTTTTTTAGCTCTTTAGCACCTTCTGGTAATGTTGTGTTATGGTGAGCATTGCTTCTGAGCTTGCGTGTTTGTACTTATACAACATTTGTCCGATGGTGCATATAAACGGTCAGATTTTCCAACATCAGCCTGTCATCGCACAATTCCCATTGGATAATCCAATTGTGTGTATGAGGCTTTAGTCAGGTCCCTTTGATCAGGATACTCCCAGACATCAGGCATGTGTCCCATCAGGATAATTCCATCCTCGTATAGGATATGGCGGAAGACAAAAAATATACGCTCATAGTGTAATCCAAAAATGTATTTAAACATGATTGCAAGCAAAACAATACTTGCAGACAAGGATCCACTTCAAGGTACAGAAGCTGGTGGTGAGACTGGCTTCTGTTGAACAGGGAGCTATACACATGGGCCCGGATTCAAGAAGCAATTGCGCCTGTGTAACCATAGGTTACACAGCGCAATTGCTTACTTGCCCCGGCATTACGAATGCTCCTAATTCAGGAACATCGTAACGCCGACTGCAGCCTAAAATCTGCGTGGCATAAGGCTCTTATGCCACGCATATCTTAGGCTGCATTCTTGCGATGGCCGATAGGGGGCGCTCCCATTGTGCTCAGTGTATAGTATGCAAATTGCATACTAACACCGATTAACAATGTTGCGCGAGCCCTGCGTACGCAATTTACGTTGTTTCCTACGGCGTGTTTAGCGTAAGGCTGCCCCTTCTAATAGCAGGGGCAGCCAATGCTAAAGTATACCCGTCGTTCCCGCGTCGAGACGTTCGATTTTTACGCAATTTGCGTAAGTGATTCGTGAATGGCGCTGGACGCCATTCACGTTCACTTTGAAGCAAATGACGTCCTTGCGACGTCATTTGCCGCAATGCACGTCGGGAAAGTTTCCCGACGGAGCATGCGCTCTACGCTTGGCGCGGGAGCACACCTAATTTAAATGATTCCCGCCCGCTACGGGATCATTTACATTAGGCGCCCTTACGCAGGGCAAGTTTACACAGCGCACACGCAATTTACGGAGCTACTGCTCCGTGAATCGCGGGTAGCGCAGGAAATTTGCGGGGGCGCAGGGCAAAAACGCTGCCCTGCGCCTCCGTAACAAAGGGGCAAATCTACCTGAATCCGGGGCACGGGCTGAAAGTTGTCCGGTTCCTGCCAAACCATCCATTTGCAGTCAATTTTCTTCCCATGTGCACCCGACATAACACAGAAACATAAAACAGTGATGGTAGAAAAGATTCCCTTTGTCCCTTTTTCAATTTTATTTATTTATTTTTTATTATCCTTTTTGTCTGAGCATAGATCTGTGTTAGTCCCAAGTATGTTTACACTCAATTACTGTTCTATATTCATTAAAACATGCTTGGGACAAACATATATCTTTACTCAGACCAAAAGATTAAAACAAACAAGCAAAAAAAAAAAAAGGCAAAAATAAAATAAAAAGGCAAAAACAAAAAAAAAGCAACTAACCAATAAAGCAGTAGACTCGGATGACCACTTCTGGAAACCTCTTATGCATTTTTCACTATAAGTTTAGTTTGATTTGCTAAGGTTTACTTTAAGTATATAAGACTACACATTGCTAACAACACATTTTTTCCGATGTAGGGGGTGCTTCACCAGATCAATGGCATCAACACTCTTACACAGGTATATGTTTTATATTTTTATCTAATTAAATAAATATATGGTATTGAGAACATAACAGATTATCAGATGTGATCATTTATTGATCTGATATCAGTAAACTGAAAAATGGGGACTTTTAGCTGCTTATCTACTAAGTCAGCTTCTGTTTTTTCATGCTATGTGTTTTTTACAAGTTATTTTATTGTAACCTGACCATACTTATGTTATAAGGAAACTTTAAGGCCGGGTTCACACTGTAACCACATGCGGCTCACAGCAGGGGTCCGGTGCGTCCTGGTTCACTGGTTCAGGTTCGATTTCAGCCCAAATCTTGAAATGAAATCCTGAAATGCACCAAAAAAGCACACGTTTTTCCGGCACACTGCTCCGGACCCGCTGCGGAGATATGTGAACCGGTTCCATAGAGAGCCAGTCACATTCTCCTGCTATGCGAATTGAATGCGGGGAATTGAGCATTCAATTCGCATAGGTGTGAACCTGGCCTACTGGTTTGGGTTCATTTTATTTATTTGTTCTTTTATGTTTATACCATAATAACATGGCGATATGACAATGGTAGTGGTAATAACATCAGCACCGATCTTACCTGTTATCACTATTTAAAGCGGGAGTTCACCCGAATTTTTTTTTTAACATTAGATTGATGCTCATTTTGTCAAGGGGAATCGGGTAGTTTTTTAAAAATCAAAGCAGAACTTACCGTTTTAGAGAGCGATCTTCTCTGCCGCTTCCGGGTATGGTCTTCGGGACTGGGCGTTCCTATTTGATTGACAGGCTTCCGACGGTCGCACACATCGCGTCACGAGTAACTGAAAGAAGCCGAATGTCGGTGCGGCTCTATACGGCGCCTGCGCACCGACGTTCGGCTACTTTCGGAAAATCGTGACGCGATGTATGCGACCGTCGGAAGCCTGTCGGAAGCCTGTCAATCAAGAAGGAACGCCCAGTCCCGCAGCCCATACCCGGAAGCGGCGGAGAAGATGCATCTCTAAAACGGTAAGTACTGCTTCGATTGTAAAAAAACACCCGATTCCCCTTTACAAAACGAGCCTCAATCTAATGTTAAAAAAAAAGTTTTTTTGGGTGAACCTCCACTTTAAATTGTATCTAAAGCCAAACCTTTTTTTCTCCTGACAGCCATGTAAGGAGGGGATATCTGATTACTTTGGAGAGATCTCTTTCTTACTGCTGTGTCCCTCATACCAGAAGTGGGAAAAACTGACAGAAAAAAATATCAGACAGTCTTTAAGGGGTTGTAAAGGTTAGTTTTTTATTTTCTAAATAGGTTCCTTTAAGCTAGTGCATTGTTGGTTCACTTACCTTTTCCTTCAATTTCCCTTCAAAATGTTTTTTTTCTTTGTCTGAATGTCTCATTTCCTGTTTCTCCTCTGTAAGCTTTCCAGCATCATCTGATTCGTTCTGGCTGGCGGTTAGTCAGCCAGAACAGCTTACTGAGGAGGAACAGGAAGTGAGAAATTCAGACAGAGAAAACAAAGAAAAAAAACAAATTTAGAAGGGAAATCTAAGGAAAAGGTAAGGGAACCAACAATGCACTAGCTTAAAGGAACCTATTTAGAAAATAAAAAACAAACCTTTACAACCCCTTTATGCATTACTTACTCTATCAACTTTATAACAAATTTTGGCTTTACATACACTTTAGGGGCCATTGCACACTAGGCAGCAGAAAAATTACCAGAACTGTTGGCAGAACGAAAGCAGCATAAAGACACTCCCATGGAGCATAATGTATGCGCCTTTGGGTGTGTTTGCGTTGATAAGCGTTTTTTCCCCACAGCACTAGAATCTACTGATACTCCGGGGTACTTTCAAATTTCCTGCGTCGTATCTTAATTTGTGATTCACAAACAAGATACAACGGCATTTGGCTAAGATCCGACAGGCGTACGGCTTCGTACGCCTTCGGATCTTAGGATGCAATACTTCGGCCGCTGCTGGGTGGAGTTTGCGTCGTTTTCCAGCGTCGGGTATGCAAATTAGCTTTTACGGCGATCCACAAAGGTACGCGCGTTCGTCGCATTCTCTTACGTCGGTTTTTCCCATCGTAAAGTTAAGTGTGCTATTTAGATGGTGTAAAATTACACCATCCATGTTCAAGTATGGCCCTCGTTCCCGCGTCGAATTTTAATTTATTTTTTTTGCGTAAGTACGTTACGCACGTCACCATTCAAAAGCACGTCGGGGCGCCGTCATTTCGCGCAAAGCTCAGCGGGAAATTTCCAAACGGAGCATGCGCAGAACGTTCGGCGCGGGAACGCGCCTAATTTAAATGGTACACGCCCCATTTGAATTACGCTACGCCGTCGAAAGTTTACACGCAAGTGCTTGGTGAATCAGGCACTTGCGCTGAAAACTTGCGGCGGTGTAACGTAAAGACGATACGTTACGCCGCCGGATTTGTACATGAATCTGGCCCTATGTTTAGGTCATGTGTTTTTTCTGCCCGAAATCTCCTCTCAAAAACACATTGATAGATTGTTTTATTTTTTAGCCTGTACAAAATCTACTCTACAAATATTCTGTAAATGCCCAGTGTGCACGGACACAGGGAAATAGATTTGCTTTTACAATAAAAGAAATAAAAGACGCCAGACGCCTGTATAAGAAGCATTTTTTATGCCAAGTGTGCACAAGGCTTAAAACTAAATTAGTTATCCCATAACAGTTACTTAGTTCAACTTTAATGTTACTACTCCATCTGCTGGATATATATATAAATGCTGCCTTCCCAGTTCTATATTATGACATACTCTCTTCTTTTTAATTTTTAGTACATGCAGACAACATGTAATACATACCTTTCATCTGGTGAAGATGAATTTAATATTGACAAGTTGGTCAATATGACCTGTAAGTATAATTATTACAAGTGTAAGTAGTAATATTTATATGCATTCATTGTAAATACTTCCCAAATTAAATGTGATGGGGAAAGAGGGACAGCATTGTATGAAGGCAAACGACACACCCCTGCCTAGGGTGACCACAATTCAAAACTACCATTCAGGGACACCCTCCCTTCCCAAAAATCAGTTTGTGCTGTAACGAATCACAGCACAGTGATTGGACACAAGAGGCGGGATTTATGATTTCTCCAATCACCCGCAGGGGGCGAGATTGTGCTCCTCCAGGCATTCCCGGCCAGGACAAATACTGTCATTGCGTAAAGTGGTGATGTGGCAGCCTTTTTTGGGGGCATCAGATTGGCCTGGGGGGTGTCTGTGTCAGTTTCATTCCGGGACACTGTATTGTCCTGGAATGAATGTGCCCGGGACAGACCTGCAAAATGCGGGACTGTCCCGGACAATCCGGGACACATGGTCACACCACCCCTGCCATGCCCACTGCTACGCAGATCGGGAAGAATTAATATGCAGAAAATTATTGGATAAACCCAAAAGTCCTTTTTACCACTAATTTGCATTACTACTGACTGTAAACACATATAAGAAGTCAGAGGCTGTATGAACTGTTTAGCCTAGTATAAAAGTTTTGGTAGCTAAATAATACATTAAGGCCCCTTTCACATGTACGGATCCCGTGAAGCTCCGTACATGTCTCATCCGCTTGTTCAGCAGGGATCGCTCCGTTGATCCCCGCTGAGCCGGCAGATGACAGAGCGGTCCCTGCACACTGTCCCTGCACCAAAAACGGATGGATATAATACAGACATACTGTATGCATGTGTGAAAGGGCCCTAACAAGGTCAGTACCCCTAGGCCAGAAAGCAAGACAAATAAGGAGGGACAGAGGGATTTTGTATGAAAAGAGGGACAGTGCTTCGAAAAAAAAAGGACAGTTGGGAGCTATGGTTTGATATATTGCTCTTAAAGTAACTAGGTGACCAGTCCACTTTACTTTTGCAATTGCAAACACTTGGTATGGGAAGGCATCACACCTTGTATGTTACTATTTACAGCCTACAATGCTAATCCCCATATTGGGAATTGTTATAAAGACTTATGTGCTTTTAACATCATAATGATATGTACCCTTAATATTAAATGTTCTATTTTATTTTATATTATTGGTATGTCACGTAATCTTTCTCCTTTTTGTAGATATTTTTCAAAAACTTGCTGCCGCAAAAGAGCAAAGAGAATGGATAATTCAAAGTGGAGCACACAAAGTAAGGCACCAGCTTTCTTGTGTTCAATTTAATAGCACAGCAATACATCAGTATATTTACTGTAACTACAAAAAACAATAAAACAACTGTTATATATATATATATATATATATATATATATATATATATATATATATATATATATATATATATATATATATATTGGAAAAAAATAATTTGATCCCCTGCAGATTTTGTAAGTTTGCCCACTTACAAAGAAATGAAAGGTCTATCATTTTTATCATAGTATTTTAATTGATAGAGTCAGAATATCAACCAAAAATCCATAAAAAAAAATGTTTTTAATTAATAACATTTAATAAAAAATTATATAAATAAATTGAGTTTCAGTTCAGTGAGTAAAATAAGTATTTGATCCCCCTACCAACCAACAATAATTCTAGCTCCCACAGACTGGCTACAGTACACCCTCAGGACCCTTTCAGACGTGCGGACCGTATGTCCGCTTTTTCATGACAGGGGAAGTTCGATTCCACTGGCACAACCCTTGGGGCTGCTTTTGCTAATCTCATGTTACTGCGTGTTAAGTAAAAGTTTGGTAAGAGACGATTTGCACTTTTCAGTCTGTTACAGCGTGAAAAATGTGTTATCTCCATTACAAATGCTACTTTTACCGAAGGTGCGCTCCCATCTCATACTTTATTCTGAGCATGCGCGGGTTTCTTAGCATACACACGCTCGCGTTTCTCGTCGAAAACCAGCCCGACGAGGAACATGACGAGGAAATTGAGACTCTCGTTGAGGAAAAAGAGAACTTGTTCTCTTTTTTCCTCGTCGAGTTCCTCGACAGTTTCCTCGATGAAAAACGTACACACGACCGGTTTCCTCGGCAAAAAAGCTCTGCCACCAAGTTTCTTGATGGATTCGGAAAACGGTCGTGTGTACGAGGCCTGAGTGAAATTGCTTTTTAACCGTTAAAAAAATACTGTATAACAATACTACACTACTGAGATCTTTATCATCCTTTCCTATGTCATGAGTATGACGTATTGAGTCTGGGGATTGCATTGGGAGGGTGGAGGAGAAGTATAAGAGAGACCATCCATCCATACCTCAACTATTCTGGTTTGACTCAAATAATCATTTGCTGTCGTAATAAATCTGGAGATTGCATTGTGAAAGTAGAGAAGGAGTAAAGGAGAGACCACCCATCCATCCATATCTCTGTTATGCTGGTTTGACTCAGTGAGTCGTTTACTGTTGGTCATTTTACTTTGTAAGTGGGCAAATCTACAAAATCTGCAGGGGATCAAACAATTATTTTCCCCACTGTATATACTGTGTGTATATAGTGTTAAGTGTATATATATATATATATATATATATATATATATATATATATATATATATATATATATATATATACGTACGTAAAGAGTATATTTGATATTTACTTACAACTGCAGAACTGTCAGAAACCCCAAGGGGATCAGGAAACCTATAGGTCAGCTTTTAAAGAGCCTGTCTCCACTCTCCACTATGCAGGATGGTCCAGGTAGTCATTCACTGTTAGGTTGTTGAGTCCCAAAAACTATAGGATAACTATAGGAAAGAGACACCTATTAAGTAGAAAAATAAACTGTTGGATTGAACTCCACATTTCATAGAGTATGTAGTTGCATATTTTTAAAGGTAAAAAAATGGGGAAGTGTGCATACATTGCATGGATGTACTGAATATATATTTTTTTTTATTTTTGCCAGACATGCATTTTAAGTTTAATACTTATTACTTATTAAACATGCAAACAAAAGCTGTATATACTTTTTTTCAGACTCTGATCAGACTTTTAGCTGCTAGAGACAGTAATGTACTGCTGGGTGCTCTGCTTGCTCTTACCAGTTTGGCTGAAAGGTGAGTTCATTTTAAAATGTAACTTGCATTACATTTCTTCTTTTTGAACTACATGTGTGTTCACTTACAAGTATTGGACCTGTTGTATTTAATTGTCATTTTTTTCCTTCTATTCTATATCTTGAGGACTGGGCATGAATACAGTACCTTGAAAAGGTATTTATATCCCTTGAAATTTTCCAAATTTTTTCATGTTACAACCAAAAATGTAAATGTATTTTTATTGAGATTGTATGTGATAGACCAACACAAAGTGGCACATATTTGTAAACAGGGCTAGACTGGGGCAAAAAAGGCCAAAAGGCCAAATTGCCCCCACATCCATTATTGTATCTCATGATAGGGCGAGAGAGAGGGGGTTTAGAGAATGGGGGTGAGAGGGGGTGGGTGAGAAAGAGAGAGGGGTGGTACGTGTAAGAGATAGGGAGTGAGTGTAAGAGAGAGGGGATGAATGTAAGATGGAGGGATTGAGTGAGAAAGAGGGGGGTGAGAGAGAGGAGAGGGGCTGAGAGCCAGAGGGGGGCTGAGAACCAGAGGGGGGCTGAGAGACAGAGGGGGTCTGAGAGACATAGGGGGGTCTGAGAGACAGAGAGGGGTCTGAGAGACAGAGAGGGGTCTGAGAGACAGAGGGGGGTCTGAGAGACAGAGGGGGGTCTGAGAGACAGGGGGGTCTGAGAGACAGAGGGGGTCTGAGGGACAGAGGGGGTCTGAGAGACAAAGGGGGAATGAGAGACAGGGGGCTGAGAGACAGGGGGGGCTGGGAGACAGGCAGGGACAAAGAGAAAGGGGGGGCTGAAAGAGGAGGGCTGAGAAAGACCACATAGCACTGTCCCTATCTGCAGTTCCTCCTCTGCTCCCCCCGCAGGCTCTGTGTTTGGGCAAGTTTGTGTAGGATACCGGGTACCTAGCAGTGTCAGCTCAGAGTCTCCCTCTTGATCTGGGGGTGCTCTCATTGCTCTGCTCCTTCCAGCGACTCCTCCACCTCCCACCTGTCCTCTTCCTCCGGGCCCCATATCAGTCTGTCCTCTGACCCAGGCTGCACTGTTCTTGGAGCAGAGAGGAGGTGGAGGAATCGAGGTTCTGGGAGTGCCGGGTGGCCGCGCCTGCTCCTGTTCGCCTCTTCGCTGGTCAGGGAGGGGGTGAAGTTCTTCTCCCTCCTGGACTCTCACATCTAACTACTCTCCTTGCTGGCCACCTTTCCCGAATCCCCGCCACTGTTTGCTGTCGTGCTCCCGCTACCGCTAAACTCTGCATAAAAAAATGGCCCACCGAGCCATTGGCCCAACGGGAAACTCCAGGTAGTCCCGATGGCTAGTACATGCCTGATTGTGAAGTTGAAAGAAAATGATAAATGGTTTTCATTTTTTTTTTACAAATAAATATCTGAAAATAATGGTGTGCATTTGTATTCAGCCCCCCTGAGTTAATACTTTAGAGAACATCCTTTCGCTACAATTACAGCTGCAAGTCTTTTTGGGTATGTCTCTACCAGCCTTGCACATCTAGAGAGTGACATTTTTGCCCGTTCTTCTTTGCAAAATAGCTCAAGCTCTGTCAGATTGGATGGAGAGCATCTGTGAGCAGCAATTTTCAAGTCTTGCCACAGATTCTCAATTGGATTTAGGTCTGGACTTTGACTGGGCCATTCTTACACATAAATATGCTTTGATTGAAGCTCTGGCTGTATGTTTAGGGTTGTTGTCCTGCTAAAAGTTAAACCTCCACCCCAGTCTGAAGTCTTTTGCAGACTCTAACAGATTTTCTTGTAAGATTGCCCTGTATTTGTCTCCATCCATACTTCCATTAACTCTGTCCAGCTTCCCTGTGCTTGCTTTCTTGTAAGATTGCCCTGTATTTGTCTACATCCATCTCCCCATCAACTCTGACCAGCTTCCCTTTCCCTGCTGAAGAAAATCATCCCCACAACATGATGCTGCCACCACCATGTTTCACAGTGGGGATGGTGTGTTCAGGGTGATGTGTAGTATTCGTTTTCTGCCACACATAGCATTTTGCTTTTAGCCCAAAAAGTTCAATTTTGGTCTCATCTGATCAGAGCACCTTCATCCAGATGTTTGCTGTGTCCCCCACATGGCTTCTCGCAAAGTGCAAACGGGGCTTCTTATGGCTTTCTGTCAACAATGGCTTTCTTCTTGCCACACTTCCATAAAGGCCAGATTTGTGGAGTGCACAATTAAAAGTTGTCCTGTGGACAGATTCTACCACCTGAGCTGTAGGATCTCTACCATAGTTACCATAGGACTCTTGGCTGCTTCTCTGATTAATGCTCTCCTTACCTGGCCTTTCAGTTTAGGTGGATGGCCATGTCTTTGTAAGTATTGTAGTTGTGCCATACTCTTTCCATTTTCAGATGATGGATTGAACAGTGCTCCGTGAGATGTTCAAAGCTTGGGATATTTTTTTATAACCTAATCCCGCTTTAAATATCTTCACAACTTTATCCCTGACCTGTCTGGTGTGTTACTTTGCCTTCATGATACTGTTTTTATACTAAGATTCCCTAACAAACCAAACCTATGAGGGCTTCACAGAACAGCTGTATTTATACTGAGATTAAAGTAAACACAGGTGGACTCTATTTACTAATTAGGTGACTTCTGAAGGCAATTGGTTCCACTAGATTTTAGTTAGGAGTATCAGAGTAAAGGGAGCTGAATACAAATACACCACATTTTTCAGATATTTATTTGTTCACAACAATCATGTGCCACTTTGTGTTCGTCTATCACATAAAAACCCAATAAAATACTTTTATGTTTTTGACAAAATGTGGAAAATTTCAAGGGGTATGAATTATTTTTCAAGGCACTGTGGGCCAGATCCACAAAAACCTGGCGTAACTTAAAAAATCCCATTTAAGTTACACTGCCTTAAAGTTTCTACCTAAGTGCCTGATCCACAAAGCACTTATCTAGAAATTTCAGGCTGTGTAACTAAAATTCCGCCGGCGCAAGGCGTTCCTATTCAAATGGGGCGAGTCCCATTTAAATGAGGCGCGCTCCCGCGCTGGCCGTACTGCGCATGCGCGAAGTTACGTTACGCCGAGTTTTGAGGATCGCGACGGCTTAAAAAAGTTGCGTCGGGAAAAAAAAAAAAAAAAATTACAGCGTCGCTCGGCATGCATTCCTGAGAGGGAGAACTCCATGCCAATTTTCAAAGAAAAAAACGGCATGGGTTCACCCCCCAGGAGCATACCAGGCCCTTAGGTCTGGTATGGGTTGTAAGGAGACCCCCCTACGCCGAAAAATCGACGTAGGGGGTCCCCCTACAATCCATACCAGACCCGTATCCAAAGCACGCTACCCGGCCGGTCAGGAATGGGAGTGGGGACGAGCGAGCGCCCCCCCCCCTCCTGAGCCGTGCCAGGCCGCATGCCCTCAACATGGGGGGGTTGGGTGCTCTGGGGCAGGGGGGCGCACTACGGGCCCCCCCACCCCAGAGCACCCTGTCCCCATGTTGATGAGGACAGGACCTCTTCCCGACAACCCTTGCCATTGGTTGTCGGGGTCTGCGGGCGGGGGCTTATCGGAATCTGGGAGTCCCCTCAAATAAGGGGGCCCCCAGATACCGGCCCCCCACCCTAAGTGAATGGATATGGGGTACATCGTACCCCTATCCATTCACCTGTAGGCAAAAAGTTAGTTAGTAAACACACAACACAAGGCTTTTTAAAATATTTTATTATTCTGCTCCGGATGCCCCCCCTGTCTTCGTTATTAGCTCAATTACCAGGGGGGGCTTCTTCTTCCGCTCTCCGGGGGTCTTCCACTCTCCGGGGGTCTTCTCCGCTCTCCGGGGGGGCTTCTCCGGACTCCGGGGGGCTTCTTCCATCTTCTCCCCTCTTCCGCTGTTGACTCGGCGAACCCCGGTTCTTCTGCAGATGTCCGGTGCCTTCTTCTTCAGCGCTGGCTGCCTGCTATGTTTGTGTGTTAGCTCAATTAGTAACAGGCAGCCGGCGCGGTCTTCTGTGGCGTCAGGGTCTTCTCTTCCTTTCTTCCGATGTTGCCTCGTTGCCTGTTGTCGCTGTAATGATGGAAGCGCGCCTTGCATCCCATTTATATAGGCATCACCGTCCCATCATGCTCCGGTAGGTACCCACGTGGTGGGTGCACGTGGGTAGGCACCCACCACGTGGGTACCTGCCGGAGCATGATGGGACGGTGATGCCTATATAAATGGGATGCAAGGCGCGCTTCCATCATTACAGCGACAACAGGCGACGAGGCAACATCGGAAGAAAGGAAGAGAAGACCCTGACGCCACAGAAGACCGCGCCGGCTGCCTGTTAGAAATTGAGCTAACACACAAACATAGCAGGCAGCCAGCGCTGAAGAAGAAGGCACCGGAGAGCTGCAGAAGAACCGGGGTTCGCCGAGTCAACAGCGGAAGAGGGGAGAAGATGGAAGAAGCCCCCCGGAGTCCGGAGAAGCCCCCCCCGGAGTCCGGAGAAGCCCCCCCGGAGAGCGGAGAAGACCCCCGGAGAGTGGAAGACCCCCGGAGAGCGGAAGAAGAAGCCCCCCCTGGTAATTGAGCTAATAACGAAGACAGGGGGGGCATCCGGAGCAGAATAATAAAATATTTTAAAAAGCCTTGTGTTGTGTGTTTACTAACTAACTTTTTGCCTACAGGTGAATGGATAGGGGTACGATGTACCCCATATCCATTCACTTAGGGTGGGGGGCCGGTATCTGGGGGCCCCCTTATTTGAGGGGACTCCCAGATTCCGATAAGCCCCCGCCCGCAGACCCCGACAACCAATGGCAAGGGTTGTCGGGAAGAGGTCCTGTCCTCATCAACATGGGGACAGGGTGCTCTGGGGTGGGGGGGCCCGCAGTGCGCCCCCCTGCCCCAGAGCACCCAACCCCCCCATGTTGAGGGCATGCGGCCTGGCACGGCTCAGGAGGGGGGGGGGGGGGCGCTCGCTCGTCCCCACTCCCATTCCTGACCGGCCGGGTAGCGTGCTTTGGATACGGGTCTGGTATGGATTGTAGGGGGACCCCCTACGTCGATTTTTCGGCGTAGGGGGGGTCCCCTTACAACCCATACCAGACCTAAGGGCCTGGTATGCCCCTGGGGGGAACCCATGCCGGTTTTGTTTTTACAAATTGCCGTGGAGTTCTCCCTCGGGAAAGCATACCAAATGCCGTCGCTGGAATGGGCTTTTACAAGGTGTGACTAGTTTACACTTTGTAGAACCAGCCCTAATTTTACACTTGCAAAATAACACTTACGGCGCAAAAAGGAAGCTGGAAAGCTTTGTGGATCGCCTTAAGTGCTAATTTGCATACTAGAAACGGCATTTCGACTCTAAATGCCCCCAGCGGCGGATGCGGTACTGCATCCTAAGATTCGGCAGTGTAATTCAATTACACATGCCGGATCTTCTGCCTAACTTTGGAAAAAGCCTTTTGAGGATCGTTTCCAAAGTTACACACAGACTGAACAGCAGTTAAGTCGGAGTATCTCTTTTGTGGATCTGGCCCAGAATATATAAAGTATATAATAACCCTGACATCATTGGGCTAATTCGAATACGCAAAGCAAATTGTAATGGTGATGTGTCAAAGGTAGCTATAGTAGCAAATCTATTCTTTTGCTGTTCTGACTACCGCATGGAAAAAAATCAAGTTATTGGGACTACAGAATTGCACTTTTATTGTCATGTTATCGAATGTTATCCTACCTTTTTGAATATGTTTGCATATCTAGCTTTACATCCTTGTCAACATACTAGAAATTATTTGACCAACAAAAAAGAGTTGAGAATTGCAAACAATCATCTAAAAAAGTCAGTGCAGGAAAGGTTGCACACTAATGACCTCGGTCTTTAAAGACTATCTTTACGACTAAGCCCAATCAGGGCAAAACAAGTCAGAGGGGTCTGTCTACAGGCAGGGACTGTCAGCAGTGGCGTATCGTGGATTGTCAGCACCCGGAGCAAGGCAAGTAATTTGCGCCCCCTAACCTGGAGACTTTTAGCACTCCCCGAGTCCCTTCCAACAATACAATAGTACTGACCAACCTGATTCCTTTAATAACCATTACACACTACACTGACCACTATACAATACTGTCCACTACACTAAGGCCCTGTACACACGATCAGTCCAAACTGATGAAAACGGACTGAAGGTCCGTTTCATCGGTTAACCGATGAAGCTGACTGATGGTCTGATATGCCTACACACCATCAGTTCAAAAACCGATCGAGTCCAATGCGATGACGTAAAACACAACGACGTGCAGAGAAAAATTAAGTTCAATGCGTCGACTTGATTCTGAGCATGCACGGGTTTGGAACCGATGCTTTTGCGTACTAACCATCGGTTTTGACCTATCGGTCAGGCATCCATCGGTCCAATTTCTAAAGCAAGTTCTCTTTTTTTGGATCGAAGGACAACTGTCCGATGGGGCCCCCACATGGTCGGTTTGGACCGATGAAACTGAACTTCAGTCAGTTTTCATAGGTTTGGTCCGATCGTGTGTACAGGGCCTCAGAACTATACTGTCCACTACACTGACCACTATACTGTCCACTACACTGACAACTATGCTGTAATCTATACTATACTGTCCACTACACTTCACTGACCACTATACTGTCCACTACACTGACCACTATACTGTCCACTACACTACACTGAAATACTATACTGTCCACTATACTGTCCACTACAATGACCACTATACTGTCCACTATACTATACTGTCCACTACACTACACTGAACCACTATACTGTCCACTACACTACACTGACCACTATACTGTCCACTATACTATACTGTCTACTACACTACACTGACCACTACACTGACCACTATACTGTCCACTATATTGTCCACTACAATGACAACTATACTGTCCACTACACTGACCACTATACTGTCCACTATACTATACTGTCCACTACAATACACTGAAAGACTATACTGTCCATTACAATGACCACTATACTGTCCACTATACTATACTGTCCACTACACTACACTGAACCACTATACTGTCCACTACACTACACTGACCACTATACTGTCAACTATACTATACTGTCTACTACACTACACTGACCACTATACTGTCCTGCCTACAGTATTCCTATACTGACACTACATACACGGCGCTGCTCTTCTACACTATCTCTCTTTCTCTCTCTCTCTGACTGCTCCCTCTCCCCAGTCCATGTCCATCCCCAGTAACATGACTCTCACGAGGGAGTCTCACTGACCTTCTTGTCCTGGCCTTGGCCTGGAGGATAGGAGGAGAAGACAGCGGCAGCTCACATTTTTGATTGCTTGTCTCCCCGGCGCTCTGGCTGCCATGTTCAGTGTCTGGGCACTGTGATTGGGCATATGCGGGTCATGTGCAGAGGTGGCACTTCAGGAGCAACCGTGATCGCGGACAGGCCAGTTGCACACCTCACATGACCCCCATATGCCCAGTCATAAGGCACCGGACACTGAACATGGCGGCCGGAGCGCCGGGGGCACAGGGACTTAAAATTAGGAGGAGACAGCCAGTGGTGACACACACACTAGCGTGAAATTTTGCGCCCCCCTAAATGTCGCACCCAGGGCCACAGCCCCCTCCGCCCTCCCCCCATGCTACGCCACTGACTGTTAGTGTAGATGTTCTGAATAAACTTATCTTTGAGGACTGACATTAATACAAGGGTTCTTCAAAAAGTTTCTGCACTTTCTTTTAAATGTTTCTCAGCCATCTTCACGACAGCGTGACAACTCTTACACTAAACTGCTAGATCACCTGGCTTGCCAGACAGACTAGTCACATGACACTCTCAGACACGACCAATTACTACTCCTCTCGCCAACAAAAATATAAACGAAGACCCCTCATATGTGTCATTTCTAGTATGGACTTTAGATTTGCCAAAACAAGGACTAACTTTCATGAGCAGCTCCTTTTTCATCCTTGACCGTGGAGGTTGAGCGAACATTCAAACAAAGCTCCATATGGCAAATGCTGAACCATCTAAAATAGTTTTTATTTTAAAATGTTATCAATGTTCATTGGCAAAAGAAGTCGCAAAGATTTTTAACCGTTAGGAAAACATAGGAAAGTTGCATAAGTATTACTGTATTGCAAATGCATAGTCACTTTCTTATGTCAGATTTATTCCTGTGTGGTGCAGAATAACATAAAGCAAGCAGGACTTTCAT
Source organism: Rana temporaria (assembly GCF_905171775.1). Lineage (NCBI taxonomy): Eukaryota > Metazoa > Chordata > Amphibia > Anura > Ranidae > Rana > Rana temporaria. The sequence continues at coordinate 113,559,848 of NC_053493.1, read as the reverse complement.
TTGTTGAATTACACAAAGTGGACAGTTTGAAATTCAATTGTGCTCAGTGGGTAATATATTAGATTGTAACACTTTTTGGCATATTCATTTACTGTTTATTAATTACTGATTTTTTGTATTTATTTTTTGTTTACGGTCTTTTTAATTGTGTTACTATGCAGCCCAGAATGCAGATCTGCAATAAGTGAACTCAGCTTGGTTGAAAGTCTTATGATTATATTACATGAATACGATCTGCTTTCTAGAAGGTTAGTAATAGAAGACATGTTTATATTCTGCAGGCACTGAACTTCACTAAAATCTATTTTATTTGTATATAAAATTCATATATAAATTCTATAGCCCCGAACAAGCTTACAGTCTTATACCCCAGCATCTTTAATACAACACATTAGATGTAGTTTTGGAAACAAATTATATATAATGCCCTTTTTGTCTTGGATTGAGTTTTTGTGTCTCCCATTGGGAGATTTACCTTCACTTCCTGCCCTGAAGAGAACAGGAGGTGATAAGAAATCTCTCTAACAATGATTGCTAGAATAAATATTGTAGAAAGTGTAATGCTCACTAACTTGGGCCAAATACAGCAATAATAACTTGACAAGGGTTTTAACTTGTCTACCCTGTCTAAGGCCTGGTTCACACTGGCGCGACATATGCTCTGAGTTTGATGGGTACAAATCAATGGTTCCCTATGAGAGCCATCTTAATTGGTCTGACACAAGTCGGTTCGACTTTGAAAAAGGTTCCTGCACTACTTTGGTCCGACCTTGGTTTGTTTTCAGCCTATTCAATATCATTGAAGCCGGATCAAAGTCGGATCCTCGTCCTAACCATCCAACTTGTGACATTTGACATGGTGATTACAGCAGCAGAAAAAGGAATTTATGTCACACTGGGATTGTTTTGATTGGTAAAAGGACAAGTTGAACTATCTCAAAGTCAGAGCAGAATAAAAATCTATCGATAAACAGAACCGCGGTTCTCTTGAAAGGCAAGAAAGCGGTGACGCCATTGCGTACGACGAGCATGCGCTTGTCACATTCGATGCCGTCGCCGCCATCTTACTTTACCCTACCTATGCAGTGGAAGCTACCGCGCATGCGTGGAAGTCATTTCGAGCATGCATGGGTCTCCACGGCGACAGGTAAGTATACACAGGCCCTATCCACATCAACATGGGGACAGGGTGCTTTGGGGTGGGGGGGTCACAGGGCACCCCCCTGCCCCAGAGCACCTACCTCCCCATGTTGAGGGCATGGGGCCTGGCGCGGTTAAGGGGGGGGGGCGCTCGCTCGTCTTGAGTTTGTGTTGTTCACGCCCTAGATTATTCATTATTCTAAGCATTGTTATCAGGCTATATTAAAGTTTGGCTAAATAAGCCAGTAGCCTCCCAACTTTATTGCCAAATTATACGATTTTTGGATAGCATAAAACACATTTCATTTAGTCTACTGTAGTAGTAGCAAGAGTTTGGGGAGATTTAATAAAAATGACGCACACAGAATCTGGTGCGGATGTGCATGGTAACAATCAGCTTCTAGATTTTATTGTCAAAGCTTAATTGAACAAGTTAGAAGCTTTTTAGTAACTATGTACAGCTGCACCAGGTTCTGTGTGCACCAGTTTTAGTAAGTCTCCCCATTTTTATTCTATTGTGTTGAACAATGTGTTCTTTTATATTGCAGTCGGCTTGGGACAGCTTTTTCAATAGAAGCTATTAATGTTTTGCAGATTGCATTTTTCATTTAAGTGTACTGAGGGTTTAGCAAAAGCTGTACACATGTTAATACATCTACATACACCTGGTTGGACTTAACCTTTTATAAGCCAGAAGATTTTTAAAACTGCTGCAACTCCTGGAGTTCTTCTTTAAGCAGTACATAATGGCCAGATAAATCGTTTTTAAGATCCAGAATCTCCAGTTACACAGACTTTTAGAATGGAGCCCTGCTCTTAAGTAGACAGAATATGTAGCAATAATAGATTTGACTGCCGATGTGTTTTTTTTTTTTTTTGAGCACTAAGGGCCAGATTCACATAGAACTGCGGCGGCGTAACGTATCGTAGATACGTTACACCGCCGCAAGTTTTCATCGCAAGTGCCTGATTCACAGAGCACTTGCGATGAAAACTACGCCAGCGGCCTCCGGCGCAAGGCGGGCAATTCAAATGGGCGTGTGCCATTTAAATTAGGCGCGCTCCCGCGCCGGACCTACTGCGCATGCTCCGTTTCGCAAATCCCGTCGTGCTTTGCGCGCCGTGACGTTATTTTTTCGAACGGCGACGCGCGTAGCGTACTTCCGTATTCCCGGACGTGTTACGCAAACGACGTTCATTTTTAAATTTCGACGCGGGAACGACGGCCATACTTTAGACAGCAATACGTTTGCTGACTAAAGTTAGGGCACCTAAAACGACGACTAACTTTGCGATGGGAAACTAGACTAGCGGCGACGTAGCGAACGCGAAAATCCGTCGGGGATCCGCCGTAACTGCTAATTTGCATACTCGACGCTGGTTTGCGACGCGAACTCCACCCAGCGGCGGCCGCGGTATTGCATCCTAAGATCCGACAGTGTAAAACAATTACACCTGTCGAATCTTATGGATATCTATGCGTAACTGATTCTATGAATCAGTCGCATAGATAGAAACAGAGATACGACAGCGTATCAGGAGAAACGCCGTCATATCTCTTTGGTGAATCTGGCCCTAAGACCTTGGAGCCCATCACATGGAGTTACTGAACACAGATAATATGGGGTTTGTATCTCTTAAGAAATTTGAAGACTAGAGATAGCTTGACTTTCAAGTTCACAAACAGTTTTGCAAGAAACAGTTTTGAGATTATGATAAGTTCTATACAACCAATACAGATAAATATCAGAATTTTATGTACTGTATCCACTGCAAGAGTTAGGATTAGGGATGAGCTTCGAGTTCGAGTCAAACTCATGTTCGACTCGAACATTGCCTGTTCGCTTATTTGGCGAACAGCGAACAATTTGAGGTGTTCGCGGCAAATTTGAAAAGCCGCAGAACACCCTGTAAAAGTCTATGGGAGAAATCTAAAGTGCTAATTTTAAAGGCTAATATGCAAGTTATTGTCCTAAAAAGTGTTTGGGGACATGCATCAATGCAAAAAATACTTAAAAACTGCATTTTTTTTCGGGATTAGTGAATTTAATAATGCTTAAAGTGAAACAATAAAAGTGAAATATTCCTTTAAATTTCGTACCTGGGGGGGGGGGGGGGGGGGGTGTACAGTATGCCTGTGAAGTAGCGCTTGTTTCCCGTATTTAGAACTGTCCCTGCACAAAGTGTAATTTCTGAAGGAAAAAAAGTCATTTAAAATCACACGCGGCGATAATGAATTGTCGGCTCCTGGCAATTCAGAGAAAAGTCATTCATAAAAAATAAAAAAAAAGCGTGGGGGTCCCCCCAAATTCAATTACCAGGCTCCTCAGGTCTGGTATGGCTATTAAGGGGAACCCCGCATAAAATTAAAAAAAAGATTACGTGGGGTTCCCCCCAAATATCAATTCCAGACCCTTCAGGTCTGGTGTGGATTTTAAGGGGAACTCCACCCCAATTAAAAAAAAAATGGCGTGGAGTTCCCTCAAAAATCCACACCAGACCCCTTATCCGAGCATGTAACCTGGCCGGCCGCAGGAAAAGGGGGGGGGGACGAGAGAGCGCCCCCCTGAACCGTACCAGGCCACATGCCCTCAACATTGGGAGGATGCTTTGGGGGTCTGTGACCCCTCAAAGCACCATGTCCCCATGTTGATGGGGACAAGGGCCTCATCCCCACAACCCTTGCCCGGTGGTTGTGGGGGTCTGCGGGCGGGGGGCTTATCGGAATCTGGAAGACCCCTTTAACAAAGGGGACCCCCAGATCCCGCCCCCCCTATGTGAATTGGTAATGGGGTGCATTGGACCTCTACCTTTTCACTAAGGAAGTGTAAAGAATTGTAAAAAAACACACACACACCGTAGAGAAAGTCCTTTATTAAAAAAAATAATCCAGCAGTGGTAATCCACTCTTACGTGACCCCGCCCCCCTCTGATGCACCCGCCTGATGCCCCGCCCTCACCTACATAAGAGCTGTACCACAGGCTGAAGCCACGTCATTCGCCGGGCTGTCTCCGATTGAGACAGGTGGCGATGCCTGTGCTGGATCCCAGACTTGGATGAAGAGATCTTCTCATCGCTGGACCCCGGCAGAGAGGACATCACCCGTCACAGGATACCGACAGCGTTGGAGCGGAGACCGAGAGTGGATTACCACCGCTGTTTTATTTTTTACTTTCTCCACGGTGTGTGTGTGTGTTTTTTTTTTTTTACAATTCTTTACACTTCCTTAGTGAAATGGTAGAGGTACAATGCACCCCATTACCAATTCACATAGGGGGGCGGGATCTGGGGTCCCCTTTGTTAAAGGGGTCTTCCAGATTCCAATAAGCCCCCTGCTCGCAGACCCCCACAACCACCGGGCAAGGGTTGTGGGGATGAGGCCCTTGTCCCCATCAACATGGGGACATGGTACTTTGAGGGGTCACAGACCCCCAAAGCATCCTACAAATGTTAAAGGCATGTGGCCTGGTATGGTTCAGGGGGGGGCGCTCTCTCATCCCCCCTCTTTTCCTGTGGCCTGCCAGGTTGCGTGCTCGGATAAGGGATCTGGTGTGGATATTTGGGGGAATTGCACGCCATTTTTTTTAAATTTGTGGTGGAGTTCCCCTTAAAATCCACACCAGACCTGAAGGGTCTGGAATGGATATTTGGGGGGAACCCCACGTCATTTTTATTTTAAATTTGATGCGGGGTTCCCCTTAATATCCATACCAGACCTGAAGGGCCTTGTAATTTTTTTTTTTTATGAATGACCTTTCTCTGAATTGCCGGGAGCCGACAATTCGTTATAGCCGCGAGTGATTTTAAATGACTTTTTTTCCTTCAGAAATGACACTTTGTGCAGGGACAGTTCTAAGCCCGGGAAACAAGCGCTACTTCACAGGCATACTATACACCCCCCCAGGTACGAAATTTAAAGGAATATTTCATATTTATTGTTTCACTTTAAGCATTATTAAATTCACTGCTCCCGAAAAAATGTCCGCTTTTAAAACTTTTTTTGCATTAATACATGTCTTCTGGGGCAGGACCCAGGTCCCCAAACACTTTTTAGGACAATAACTTGCATATTAACCTTTAAAATGAGCACTTTAGATTTCAAACGTTCGAGTCCCATAGACTTTAACAGGGTTCTAAAGTTCAAACAAACTTTTGGTCTGTTCGCAGGTTCTGGTGCGAACCTAATGGGGGGGGGGGTGTTCGGCTCATCCCTAGTTAGGATGTAGAGTCAATGCACGCTCTTGCAAAGTGCTTATTGAACAATAAGTAACCATAACTGTGAGAGAAAGTTAGGTAGGTGACCTGTTATCATCAGATAGCTGACTGCAGATGGGGCAGCATGCTGTCCCCTGATGGTAGGCATGTAAACGTGGGATGTATTACAGTGGTTCATAATTACTGTAGGAGAAATGAGGAGCTGCGCAGATTCTCTAGTAGTGTTACAAGAACAGTATGTAACAAAATGAAGCCCAGACCACCAGTGGTGAAAGTGGTCTACGTAAGCTAGGCACATTGTAATACTGTAGTTTAGTGTTAGTGGCAATGTAACTCTTGATGGGTTAGAAGGTTAAAGAAGAGATTCAGAACTTAGCTGACTTTCCTAGGTTGCTGAGGATTGTCCATACAGCCATGCAGCAACTTTTTGTGGTGTAGTGAAGGACAATTATCTGTCTACTACAACTGTATGGCAGGATAGCACATTTAATATGACTGTCTTCTGTCTCGTAAGTTGCTTCTTGACAGCTAAGAAGGGGTCACTTTGGCATTGTGCAGTATGCCTGATGAGAAATCAAGAAAGATTACAATGCCATTATTATTAAAGAGGATCTCTCTCGTAGTGCTTGTGCCATGAAGGATAGCAACTTTACCCCTGAAATTCAGGATTCTGGTAATAATTGGGCCAAGGATTAATCCCCAGAATTAAATGTCTTGGCAGGGCCATCTTTAATGTTGATTGGACCCTGGGCAAAATATTTCCCCCCCCCAAAAGCAATTTTGCTCTCCACCTGCTCTGGGACATACAATAAATATTAGCTAGACTCAAAATCAGTTTACTGTATCAGATCAGGCAGTGATTGCAATTGGTTGCCAGAGGTTACAGCATATCATTACCACTTACTGACTGGTTGCTAGAGGTTACAGCACACATTATGGCTCACTGATTAGTTGCTAGAGGTTACAGCACATGATTTCTTCTTGTTTGGTTGCTAGAGGTTTCTGTACAGTAATACTGCTCACTGATTCGCTAGAGGTTACAGCACATCATCTCATCACTGCAGAGGGGCATGATATACATATGAATGCCGCCGCTATTTACATATGAATGCTCCTGTTATTTACATATGAATGACGGTTATTTACATGTAAACACAGGGTCTGCAGGTGAGTCATCTGTACACAACAATAGGGCAGAGCTGGGCAGCATTAGTAGAAGCACTTCACACTGAGCTATCAGGACACAGCACAGGACTAAAACTTCAAGGGACAAGGGAATTTAAACTGGGATAGTTGGCAAGTATGAGGCAGCTGCTTTGGGCCCCACAACAATGTCAGGGCCCTCTTGCCCTGCCTTAAAGATGTGCACATTCAATCCCAAAAAAGAGCCATTGTTCAGGGAAAAGTTCAGGGGTTGTCCCTAAAGACTTTTCAGAAAATTCAACAGAGATTGTTCCTTTTGGAATGCTTTTCAAGATTATCCAACTTATTTTTGTAGGTTGTCATGTCCCTGTGGACACTGCAATATCACACCAAAGCCTTCAGTGCTAGTGCCCGACCTGGAATGGCACTCACTAGATTATGTTGACCACTTAAGCCTATACTTATGGAGGTCTCTCAGTGCTGTAATCACTGGTCCACAGGTCAATAGACAATGGTCAGTGTGCTTCATGTCCATACAGTTAGTATAGAGAGGGAACCGAAATTGCCATCACGGTGTAGTACTTTTTATTAAAAAACACTCAATTATAAATAATATAAATAAATGAGTGATGGTGCGCTAAGATCAATGGAGACTCACTAGTGCCCATCAATGCAGCCTCAACAGTGTCCATAAATGCAGAATCACCAGTGCCCATTAATGCAACCTGATAAGTGCCCATGAATGCAGCCTCGCCAGTGCCCTTAATGCAGCCTGATGAGTGCCCATCAGTGCCGTCTGATCAGTGCCCATCAGTGCTGTCTGATCAGTGCCCATGAATGCAGCCTCACCAGTGTCCATTAATGCAGCCTCATCATTGTCCATGAATGCATCAGCACAGCCTTACCAGTGCCTATCAGCTCAGAGATTAGAGAGAGGAGAGCCACGGATTACACAGAGCAGGCATCTACCACTTACTCGACGGTCGCTGTCATATGAAGTCCCACCTCCTGGACCGGTTCCTATGATAGACATCACACATCCCAGCATTGGACCAGTGTGCTGTCTATCATAGGAGCCATCCAGGAGGTGGGACTTTGTATGGCAGCTGGGTAAGCAGGAGATCCCTGCTCTCTGTAATCCAGCAGCGCTTGCCCCCTTCCCCTCAGCCTGTCCCTGGGCAACCCCCCTGCGTCTGGGCGTAGCACATCCAGCGCATCAGCCCAGGATTGTCCCTGCCTGGCCCACTTCTCCAATTGGCTTTTTTTTTTAAATATCGGCCTAGAACACGCACGCGTTATTTGCACTCTATTTTCAGGGGGAAAAAGTGTGTGTTGGATGCCGATAAATACTATAATATATAAATAAATATATAAATAAATATGATAAATGGTTTTGCTGTCTGTTTCCCCTTTTAGCATGTTTCACTTCCCATTCTGTCTAGCACAAATCCAGTAGAAATCAGGAAAAATCTTCCAAAATAGTAGACAAAAACAATATAAGGCTCCTAACCTTGCTTTGTATCTAATACAAAGGTTTGACTGGATTTTGACTTAACACTTGTAATGTTTAATTGTTTGTTCATTATATCTTACTCAAACTAGCAGAAAGAATTGTAATTAAATGCTAAAGAATGCATCGTCCTTTAGTATTATACTACTGACATAATGTATATTTTTGTCAATTTTTCAGACTTTCAGCAGAGCTTTTACGACTTCTTTGTTCAGAGTCTGAGGTAAAAGAACAAGTCAAAGTTTATGATGGTGTTCCCACACTGCTTAGTTTGCTTCACTCCGATCACCTAAAGCTTCTGTGGAGCGTGGTTTGGATATTGGTTCAGATCTGTGAAGACCCTGAAATAAGTGTGGAGATCCGTACCTGGGGAGGAGTCAAACAGCTGCTCCATCTTTTAAAGGGGTATGTGGAGATTTGTTTTTTTACAGACTTGTACATTAAATAGAAGGCACATAAAATGTCACGCTTTCAGTATGAAATACAAATGATCTGACTTGTCATCGCAATGCCCAGCCTTTATTAAAATGGCTCTTATTTTTTATCTTCCCCTACTACTGTTCATTGTCGTGTATTCATCAGTACAGGAACCACTGACTATTCAATGACAAAGTTCTATCTGTTGTCAGTCAATTTTGCTACCTCATGCAGAGCTCCCTTTACACCTCATGATAAAGTGAAATCTACTAGAGCAATTTCCGTTGAACCTTAGCTGCCAAATGACCACAGTTTGTAACCCTGGAAATCTCTTCAACCACAATCTGATTTAAAGGATAACCCCACTTTTGTGGTTTTCCCCACACAGCAAAGCAAATAGAAAAAAATATATATCATATACAATTGCGACGCAAGTCATATTGGTATTGAATATTATTAAAAATTACTTTCCTTTTAAATCTGCAGCTCGGTAATTCGGTAATTTTCTGTAAAATGTAATGCAATATGGCTACCTGGAGGTTCTGTACACAGAATGTGTAAAGAATGCCCTCCAGATATGTAATTTCCTGCTTCTGCGATTGGCTCACTGACTTTTCCAGAAGTCTGTACTTAGATACAAGTCAGAATTCAGGCATCTCCTGAATTTCATTTTTGGTGTGATACTTCCAATAGAAAATCAGGTCTAACGGGATGCAGACCTTGTAGTTTTCCTCATTAGAGCCCTACAGGTGCACAGCTGGTTGATAATTATGAAACCACTCCCATTAGACTCCCTTAACACAGGGGCACAGACAAACACACAGGGATTTCTTCAGAATAACAAAAGGTAGGAATCTGCAACAAAGTTTGTTAAAATCTCTGCAATGTACATAGATCACCCAGAGGGGAATGTTTTTTTCTCAACAAAAGTGGAGTTACTCTTTAACTAATATGAATATGGGAAACCATTTTTAAAAATACTTAAAGCTATGATAATTAATAGTACGTATTATTATAGTAGAGCATGGGGGCCAACCCAGATTTACTAACAGGGCACATGTTTTTTAAAACTTCATATATGACATAAACTTCTTTTAGAAACTAAAACAATTAATATTTAAACAATATGTAAACTTTACTAATATCCAAGTAATCTCCCTGGCTGTAAAAAAATGTGGGCAAGACTAGGGTTGCGAAGAACCTGAGAAGTCTTAGTACAGGTATATATATATAAAAAAAAAAAACACTCTATGATGCAAGTAGCTAGCCATGGCATACGGTGGCCATAGTCAGGTTGTGCCTAACAGTGGGAGTGGCATAAAAAGAGATCATTAAACTGAATCTGAGCCTAGTCGTTATATAAACTGCACATACGCCACAGTCCTTGTACTCACAAAATACTCCAAATTATTGTGCCACAAGTGACAGTTTCATAGACACACATAAACTTTAGGACAAAGGTTACATTTAAAAATAATACAAATTTCCAATTACATATGCTTTTTTGCAAAAATCTATCACTTTGTCTAACTGAAACTGCCTTAAAGAAGAACTTAATCAAAACCAGCAACTCTTGCATTCTGCGCAGATATTTTTTGAATTCAGAGACAAAAAAAAAAACAGTCACCTAACTGGCATGGTTAGCTAAAAGCCAATTTAGCACATAGGAGCTTTTTGGGATGTATCGGGTACTCTCTTTACTACTCGTGACCTAATTAACGCCTGCTTCATGCAATATTATCAGGACCTCTATTCTTCCTGTCTGCAGTATGGAGTTTCTGTGGTATCAGCTTCTTTCTGCGCCATTTTTTCCTTCTCCTTCGCCCAGGAGAAACCTAATTCTGCTAGTTCCTTGGAAGAGGTTCAGGAAACCATAGGGCAGCTTCAGGGTAGTAAGACTCCGGGGGCATATGGGCTTTCTACGGAATTCTATTTCCTACGTTTTGAACTCCTGCCTCCTTGGCTCGCCAATCTCTACTCACGTTATCTCTTTTTGGACTCCCTGATTCTATGGCAGAGGCGAATATTGTGTTGGTACATAAACCTGGAAAGGACGCTCAGGACTTTGCCTCTTATAGACCAATTTTGTTGCTAAATGTGGACGCGAAAATACTTGAAAAATCCTAGCCACTCACCTCCCTAAGGTGTTGGACGATTTGATTCAATTGGTTTTATGCCTGGGAAGGGCACCAACATAAATGTTAGACACCTTTTCTAAATTATTCCACCCCTCATGATAATATGAGTACTAGAGTCATGCTGAAAAGGCATTTGATTCAGTGGCGTGGATTTACTTATGGCAGATACTGCGGATATTAGGCTTTGAGCCTACCTACCTACAGTGGATTCAGCTTCTCTATAAGTCCTCCGATCCCCGGGTTTGTACCAATTCTACATTGTCTGACTCTGCTGCAACGGGGTACCCGTCAAGACTGCCCCCATTCACCTAGTTTGTTTGTTCTAGCCCTTGAACCCTTGGCGATCTTGATAAGAGATATGAGAACTATCACTGCATGCTGATGATGCCCTGTTATATCTACAGGACGTGAGTCCTTTGTTGGCAGCCCTGGAACTCTTTAACACCTTTGTTATAATTTTGTATATTGCCAAGAATATATACAGAATGTGGTGGTAACAATCTTGTGTCTTTCTATATAGTACCGTATGTGCAATTTAACCACTTCCTTACTGGGCACATATACCCCTTCCTGACCAGGTGAAATTTCAGCTTCCGGCACTGCGTCGCTTTAACTGACAATTGCGCGGTCATGCGACGTGGCTCCCAAACAAAATTGACGTCCTTTTTTCCCCACAAATAGAGCTTTATTTTGGTGGTATTTGATCACCTCTGCGGTTTTTATTTTTTGCGCTATAAACAAAAATAGAGCGACAATTTTGAAAAAAAAACAATATTTTTTACTTGTTACTATAATAAATTGCCCAATTTTTTTAAAAAAAAATAATTTTTTCTCAGTCTAGGCGATACGTATTATTCTACATATTTTTGTTAAAAAAAAAAAAAAAAAAATCGCAAGAAGCGTCTGGTTTGCGCAAAAGTTATTGCGCTTACAAAATAGGGGACAGAATTATTATTTTTTATTATTTTTTTTTACTACTAATGGCGGCGATCAGCATTTTTTTTCGTGACTGCGACATTATGGCGGAGACATCGGACACTTTTGACACATTTTTGGCGCCATTCACATTTATACAGCGATCAGTGCAATAAATATGCACTAATTACTGTATAAATGTGACTGGCATTGAAGGGGTTAACACTAGGGGTGAGGAAGGGGTTAATGTGTAACCTCGACGTGACAGCCGAGTGAGATCCGAGAAGAGATGACAGCTCAGTGATTTCCGGCGGGCGCTCGTCCCCCTCCTTCCCCTCCGAGGTATGCTATCGGCCTATAACGCGCACCCACGATTTTCCCCTGATTTTATGGGGAAAAAAGTGCGCGGTATACGCTGGTATATATATATATATATATATATATATATATATTATTATGTCATTATATATATTTTTTACCATTGTATTCTTTGTTTGGGAATTCAAGCTACTTCATTCATTTCCCATGGCAATTATATATATATATTTTTTCACTTCAGTGAGTGATATATCACATAGCGCTGCATTTGTATACAGATTATGGGAGTGTAAATATGCTTAGCGGCTGTGGATTGGTTCTCTTTTGTTTAAAAAAGTTTTTGGACCCTCTTCATTGGTAGCTCGCAAGACATCTATCCATACACAATATCCCAAGAGCTGTCTGCCACCTAGTTTTCCTCAGGTATATGCTCAATGAGGGAGACAAAAGATCTTTCTCCAGACCAGGAATTCAGGACAGTGCTCTCCATCGTAAATCCATTAGTATTCTTCTTCAGGCTCTCAGCAGCAGCCTCATGAGAACTGGAACTCTCCCTGGAAGGAAAGAACACACTGGAAATGTCTTCCAATTATTTATCACCTCCCAGTCACCTTATGGATGCCTCCTTTCAAGGATTAGCCGGGTCATAATAAATATTCATACTGGTCATTTGACTGTCCCTGCCCCACATTCTAGAAGCTTTTTCCAGAAGCAGGTGGGAGAAATCAAGCACCCAGCTAGCAAACCCTATACCAGACAAACACAATCAATTACTGCTCTACTGAATGCAGTAAAGCCAAAAGCTAAATTTAGCCTGGCAGTCCAACTAGAAGAGGACGCTTCATCTATCTATCTATCTATCTATCTATCTATCTATCTATCTATCTGTCTGTCTGTCTGTCTGTCTGTCTGTCTGTCTATCTATCTATCTATCTATCTATCTATCTATCTATCTATCTATCTATCTATCTATCTATCTATCTATCTATCTATCTATCTATCTATCTATCTATCACTGGCCTTTCTATTTGGGTAAATAGTGTACTTTCTATAGAGTTGCATGCACTGAGATATCATTCATAGTTATTTATGAAGAATTCTCGGTGAAGTCTCATGCTTGGCAGCAAGTCATTTGTACTATATCATTTTAAATTATTCCAGGGAACAGTATCTTGTTTCTGATCGCTCTTCCATTGGGAGCTTGTCAAGTGCGAATGCTGCAGGCCGAATCCAGCATCTTTATTTATCTGAAGATCTGAGCCCAAGGGAAATACAAGAAAATACTCTTTCACTCCAAGCAGGTATCATAACTTGACATACATATGTTTGTGCGTGCAGTGAAAAATAGCCAACTTGTCTTTTTATTCTTTTTTTTTTACAAATATAAAAAAAAATTACTTACCTAATTTTTTAATAGAATAAATGTTTTTCTTGTCAATAATTTTTTATTGAATGTGACATATCAAGGTAACAGCATCAGTACAGTAAATTTAATAGTAGACTAAAGTATCCATACGTGAAGATGATTACTATAAAGTCCATGGTAGCAGCAATGCAGGTAAAGATTAATTGAACAAAGTGATTGGCTACCATGCACAGCTGCACTATACTTTTCACTCTTAGTAAATCAACCCCAGCGTGTGACAAGCATTTGTGCAAAAAAAACAGACACAAGGCCCAGAGGGCCAAGTATTTTGTAACAGAGCTCTAACTATTAAGCCTCGTACACACGATTAGTCCATCCGATGAGAACGGTCTGAAGGACCGTTGTCATAGGTTAACCGATGAAGCTGACTGATGGGCCGTCACGCCTACACACCATAGGTTAAATAACCAATCGTGTCAGAACGCGGTGACGTAAAACACAACGAAGTGCTGAAAAAAACAAAGTTTAATGCTTCCAAGCATGCGTCGACTTGATTCTGAGCATGCGTGGATTTTTAACCGATGGTCGTGCCTACTAACGATCGGTTTTGACCTATCGGTTAGAAATCCATAGGTTAATTTTAAAGCAAGTTGGCTTTTTTTTAACCTATGGTTAAATAACCTATGGGGCCCACACACGATCGGTTTTGACCGATGAAAACGGTCCTTTAGACCGCTGTCCTCTGGTTAACCTATCGTGTGTACGAGACCTTACTCATCATTATCAACATGGTAAAAAATAAGGAAAAGTCTTTTATGTATCCTTTGCCACGCAAATCACTCTAGAGCTACATGGGGTGGAAGTGTCTAGTAAGTGTTACTGTAAATATTGAAACTTTCTAACATTGCTGCAGAAGTGTAAAAGACAAGGGAATGTGGGGGGAGGAGGTCCACCATGAGAACAACCCATGAGGAAACGAAAACTGGCAAATCGATACCTTACAAAAGGAACAGGAACCTGTTAAAGTTCACCAGAAGATTGAATTCTAGCCCCCGGAGACCAGATTTGATCAAAATTAGGCTAGATGTTGAGTACCACGGCCATTTTTTTGTTTTGAGCTCCATACCACATATTTTTTTGTTTTACCTGGGCAGTTTTTGGCCTTGAGTACCCCCTAACTTTTGCCAGGGTTTGTCTGACTGCTGTAAACAAGAACATCAAGAGAAGAACTTGACTATTAGTACATTCAGGTGGTTTGAAGTTCAGCAGAGCTTCTTTGGGTGTCTTTTGTATGTCTTTGCTTATGACCAACTGGTCATTACATCATCTGCTAAACACCAGTCTAGTATCGTTTGATTTTGGGCCAATGATCCCACCAGATATATAAAAGATTTCCTGGTATGTGGCAACCTTGGAAGCATTTGTCAGACATTGTGGGTGAAGAGTTAACCAGACATTGGGTAACCATGTACCACCAAATTAATAGTTTATACTTAAATTCAACAGCTGTGCTATTAATGGAACAATGTTCTGTGTTTTGCCATATTTGACGCTAGTCCTCTTTATCCAGGTCCTCTTCCAGGGCTCCTTCCCAAATGGCCATATACGAATGTGTACAAGATGCTTTCCCTTCCAAAATGAAAGCATAAATGGTCATGACAACACCCTTAGTAGAATAAATGTTTTAAAGGTTATTCTCATTGGAAAAGGCCATTTGGCTGTCACAAAAAGAGAAAAAAAAACATTGGCATTCAGGTGGCAGCGGGCCTTCACCGCTCTGTGAAAAATGTTCCACTGACACAGCTGTAAATGACCCCTTAAGCCCCGTACACACGATTGGAATTTCCAATGGAAAAAGTCAGACGGATGTCCGTATGCTGAATTCCATCTGAGTTTACATAGAGAACATGTTCTATTTTACTGCGATGGAATTCTGATGTGAATTTGGTCGGACAAAGGTCCTATTGTGTGTACAGGGCATTAAAGTATTATTCAGCTCACATACAAATCTTAATAGAAGAACCGGACTGTCAGTTTAAAAACAGTAATAGAAGCACTACTTGAAGCTTGCTGAAGCCTGGCTTGTTTTAAAGTGAAAATCATCTATCTCATTAAGACTTGTGTAAAATGTTCCCACACTGTAAGGGCCCTTTCACATGGGGCGGATCCGTATTGATCCGCCCCGTGTGTGTCTGTCGGCTCAGCGGGAAACCGCCGTAAATCCCCGCTGAGCTGTCGGCGGACAGGGCGGTCCCCGCACACTGTGCGGAGACCGCCCTGTCTTTCCTCCGCTCTCCCCTATGGGGAATCGGATGAATACGGACCGTGTGTCCGTATTCATCCGATCCGTTCCGCCAGACGGAAGAAAAATAGGGTTTTCTTCCGTCTGAAAAAGCGGATCTTTGTGGACGCGGATCGTTACGGACGTTAGCGGATGCATCATCCGCTAACGTCTGCAATCCCATAGGGATACATTACAAGTCCGTAAACGGACTTGTAATAAACGGTCCGTTTGTCCGCCCGTGTGAAAGGGCCCTAACTGTTTCTTTAAAGGCTGTTGATACAAAGTTACTGAACGCTTCAAAAATGCCTGCACACTGACTGCTCTTCTTGAAACGTGGTTGAACAAGGCTTAATGCTGATGATAATAGGATTAAGAACTACTTATTAATAAATATTAATAGAATATCTCCTTTCATAGATACAACATTAACATTTTCTATGACAAAAAAAATTATAATCTTGTGAAAAAATTTGCCATATAAGGCTCAATCATGGGCTGCTGATAAGGAGGTACCACTGGTCAGTTCAACAGGAGGGCCCAGGCAGCTGGCAAGCAGAAGGAAAGGGTACCTGGACAGGAGGGGTGGCAAGGCCAGAATTTACTGGAATTGATCTGTGTAGTTTTCCCCTGCAACAGTCGAAATCCAGCTTCCCAACCTCTCCCTCCTGCCAGCTTTAAGCTGCTGCAGGGGGAGCTACCTGTGATCAATTTCAGCAAATGCCACCTCCGCCGCACCTTCTGTCCAGGTTCCCCTTCCTTCTGCAGCCCATGCCCCTCTATGTGCTCCCCTGGTCCTCTGCAGCACTGTTTTCTTCCCCTCCTCTCCCTCCCGCCAGCTGCTGCTGTGGGGCGATTATTTCAGGATGGAGAGCAGGGAAAGGGGCCAGTAAATACATAATTTCTGCATTCAGATTGCTCTTCAGACAGCTGATGAGGATGAGTCATTGTTTTACCTCCTCACTGCCTGTTTTAACCCCCTAAATACTGGACAACCTTGCTGCAACCACGCTTCTTGTACGCGGTTGCAATGCGATAGGGGTATAATTCCTGCTGCGCCCATGAAGCAAAGTATCTTGACAGTGGCATGTGTACGAAGAGAAGAGAACAGACGCCTCCAGGTTAGAGCTAATAGCATTTAATAGATAACAGGTGCAATTATCCACTTGCATCTAAGTTATGGAAATCCAGCACATGTCCACACTGATGTGGCGTCCGTCAGACGTAATGGCGTTACTACAGCTTTCCTTGTCCGGGGGAAGGTGATGCCGTCCAGCAGGATTTCCAGGAGGCTGGGGAGCTGTGGCCAAAGCTTGGTGGAAGCTGCAGGCCGATGTTGGAATGCAGCGTCGGGTGTGGTGACGTCACTGTGCCCGACGCTGCATTTCAACATCGGCCTGCAGCTTCCACCAAGCCTTGGCCACAGCACTCCAGCCTCCCGGTAATCCTTCTGGACGGGATCACCTTCCCCAGACAAGGAATGCTGAAGGAAAGCTGTAGTAACGTCATAATGTCGGACAGACGCTACATCAGTGTGGACAAAGACATGTGCTGGATTTCCATAACTTAGATGTAAGTGGATAATTGCACCTGTTATTTATTAAATGCTATTAGTTCTAACCTGAAGGCACCTGTTCTCTTCTTTTTGCATATCCTGGAGTCTGCTCTCAACTTCCCTCTAAAGGCTTTCTCTGGTCTATGGACTATTGCAATCGTATACAGGTCTTTTCCCGTTTCTTCTCCCCCTCCCCCCTAATTTTAGTCTTAACCATTTTCCATTCATATGAAAAACTCAAAAATAAGGACTAGATTTGTGGACTTGTTGTTATCATACATACCAAGTGACAGCGCCACTATCCCCTGTGTGCCAAGTGTACAGGCTCTGCGGCAAAAGGGGGAGCTGTTGAACGGAGTAAAAACGCAGCTTAACCATGCCCCCCAATTGCAAGTGTAAATGAGCCCTTAATCAGTCTCTGATGTTGGTTGTTAGGCACCTAACAAGTTTATATGTACTAGGATCTGCCTAATTAGGGAATATTTATTTTCACTTTGGTGAATCCAGGAACATTTACATATATATATATATATATATATATATATATATATATATATATATATATATATATATATATATATATAAATAATAAGCTGCGCAAAGGATGCAATAGTATCCGAATGAGCCAATACAATCATTGGACATAAGTGTATGAATAAATAAAAAATTACAATAATTATAATGACACAACACAGATGGGAGCCCTATCTGTGAATTAATCGAATGAAATCCCCCAAAAAATGAGCAAATAAATGTTCAGGTATATTCAGAAAAACATTGGTTTAGCCAAAATGCTTGAAGATGTGAAGTCTTCCTCTAGGTGAATTGGTGACATCAAACCAGAGCAGACCAAAGAAAAAGTGACATGATAGAAAATAAATCCTCCACCTTCTAAATGACTGCCTCTTACCGAAGATGAAGATTCCAACTAGATATCTTCTGTTGGTAGATGGCCAATAACCCAGCCAGGGTGTCTGTGCGACAGGAAATCTCTTTCTTCGGCAATGTGTCAATTCTAAGCCACTCACAAACGGTCACATATGATTACAGCCAGGTAATCCAGTAATATTTATTAAAATACATTAAAATTACACTTACAGTGTGTAGATAAAAATTTGCATGTGAAATTGAATGGCCGGCTAACTCAGCCTGTTCACTCCGGGACTCTTGTTGTGTAGTGGTGACGTCAGCACGCTGCTTCTCCCTGGGAGAAGCGTCGTGCGGCGTGCTGACGTCACCACTACACAACAAGAGTCCCGGAGTGAACATTTCCACATATGCATGTTAAAGCTTATATGAAGTTTTAGTGATTGGGTTTGCGTACTATTTAATGTTTTCACTGATTGTGAAAATAACATCACATTTGCTAGGTTATAAATGTAGTGACAAGTATAGTAAATCATATTTCCAATTGTTGAGGATATATGGGTAAATATGGGTAAATGTTAGTGAATATTGCACAGCTCGGTGATCCTGCAGGTGTATCTTCCAAGTGAATTTATTTTATAAAGGAGGTGAAAGATTCACTGGTCAATGTACTGCTTTATAAGTAAGCTACTAACTGCCTATATTTGCATTAATCTGTTTGAAAAGATGGCAAGTGTTATATATAATACAAAGGTTTTGTAATGTTCTCTCGTTTTAGTTGTTTTCTTGATGGAGGTCATGTTTATATAGCCAGTTACTGCTAATAGCTGAGTATATATTTTATGGCAGTATTTAATGGTGGCCTATTGACATAGCTAAGACATTGATGGGATTAAGGGTTTTATAATTCATTGTTTCTTATAGATAAAGTGCTGAATTTGTAATGTGTTCTTGTCTTCTTAGAAAAGCCCAGTCATATCGTACCTTAACTGAATGTAAATGATGTACTGACTGAACCTCTTGTCTCATTCTAGCCTGCTGTGCAGCTCTTACTGAACTTGTGCTCAATGACACCAATGCTCACCAAGTGGTTCAGGTAGAGTAACATTTCTTGCTCAATCTAAGTGTGTGTTCATCCATTACACAGCTATAAATGTAACACTTATGAGGGTTGTGCATGAACAGTATATTCTATTAACCTATTTTAGGTTTGTGCCTACTAATATGGGTTTTACGTTAGAAGAAATAAAAATGCTGAACAGTCTTATTTTTTTGCTATATGAGGCAAATCCTGAAAAAAAGTCCCCAAAATTAGAACCTCTCCTGTATTTTTCCCAGCCGCTAATGAATTTTGTCTGAGGTCAGAACTGTGGGAGGAGGGTCTTCCTATGCTCTGTATCTGTGAAATTGAAGGCTGAGGGTGATAAATTAGATCACTAACTATCATGGAGTCTGCAGATTTTACAGTTACTTAAATAATGTATTTTTTGGGCTTCACAGATTTTCTTGTTGCTGAATGTCACCTACATTTGCAAAGACAATTATAATACAGTAAAAAAAGAGCATTTTGCAAGACAAGCACATTTTTTTTAATACATTTTGTCTTGATATACAAGTAACATCATGTCACAACTGAGAATGAAAGAGAAGAGAGGCGCCTATCAGGGCTGCTGATAGGGGGGGACCACCAGTCATCCTGTAGGGGGCCTGTGCACACAGGGGGGCCCAAACAGCAGGGAGAATTAGTGCGGTTGGGCAATTAAAGAAGTATGCCCTGTGCGGCTCTCTGCAGCAGCTGAAAGGCAGTTTCTCCCCCTCTTGCCGGCTTTCAGCTACTGCAGGGAGAGACACAGACACAGGGCATTGTTCCTGTAATTGCTTCCCCCGACACTGATCCCTCTTCCTGTCCTGCCTGCTTCTGATACCACCCCCCCATATCACTTTGCTGCCCCCCCCAGTGTTTTTGGCTTCCCTGTCCTGTAAAAAAAAATAACAAATTGTAAAAAAATAATAGTTACATTTTAAAAAATTGTAAAATAAAATAATTGTAAACATTTTTTTTAATAAAAATTCTAATTTTTATAAAAACAAATTAAAAAAATATCAAAAAAGGGCTAATTCACACAGGTTCTCTGTTATGTTTGTGTTCGCTGTACCGAGCCCCATGATTTCTAACAGCAGCCCTGGCGCCTATACAGTATATAGCAATATGGTTACATTTAATGAAGGTACAACATTTAGCAACTCATATGGTTGATGATTAAAACAGGCACGTCTAAGTATGCACGCATCTGGGGTAAAGCTGTCCACATAGACCGTCCCCCACACCATCATTGACCATCATTCCACGCTGTGTTCCACGAGCGGTTCAAGCCTCGCTTTCAGATCGCTCTACTGCAGGGTAGTCTTCCCAGTCACGATTGCCGACTGACAGTGGTAAGAGCCGGCCATGCTGGGGATAGTTTATGTGGACAGCTTTACCCCGGATGCCTGCATACTTAGATGTGCCATGTGAGTTGATAAATGTTGTACATTCATTAAATGTAACCATATTGTTTCACAAATGCCGCGTACACACAATTGGAATTTCTGATGGAATAATCAGACAGACTTTTTCCATTGGAAATTCCGACCCTGTGTATGCCCCATTAGAGAAATTCCATTGGAAATTCAGACGAATTCCATCGGAGTTTAGAATATAGAACATGTTCTATTTTACTCCGATGGAATTCCATCGGCATTTCGATGTGCTTTTGGCCAGGCAAAAACCTGATCGTGTGTACGCATGCGGCATTAGAGGCGTCTCTTTTCTCTTTATACTCTTTATACTCTGTAGCTCCTGCTTCTAATCCCCTTGTGGAGGCCGCTATTTGTGGATGGACATTTTATGGTTATACAACCTATCACACTGCTATAATCTTTTTTATATGGACTATAAACTAAAGGACCTATGAATAAATGAGGGGGACGAATCATTTGAGTTTCCATTATTTCTTATTGGAAAATTTGCTTTGATATAAGAGTGCTTTGGATTACAAGTATGTTTCTGGAACAAATTATGCTCACAATCCAAGGTTTTACTGTATTTGAAAGTATAATTCTGAGTAAAGGCAGTTACAATTAACTTTATCTCTATACTAACAGCACAGTGTGCTGATACTTAAAGGGTAACTCCACTCTCGTGGAGCAAAAAATAGCAAATAAAGAAAAAATAATATAGCGTATACAATTGTGATACAAGTCATACTGTAATTGAATGTTATTAAAAATTACCTTTCCTTTTCAATCTGCAGCCACTGTAATTTTTTGAGACTGCATTGCAATATGGCTACCTGGGGTTGTTCCGTACAAAGAGTGTGTACTGACCACTCCCCAAAAACCTAATTTCCTGCTTGTGTGATTGGCTCACCAATTTCCCCAAAAGTCTGCCTAAGTCAGATTTCAGGAAAAAATGACATTGTTGGTGAGCTATTACCTGTAGGAACATGTCTAAAGGGATGCAGAACCAGCAGATTTCCTCATTAGTGCCCTGCAGTTGCACACCTGATAGATAACTATGAAACCACTCCCATTAGACCCACACATCACAGAGGCACAGAGAAACATACAAGGATTACTTCAGAATAACAAAAGGTGTGAATCTGCAACAAAGGTTGTTAAAATCCTTGCAATAAACATAGATCACCCAGAGAGGAATGTTTTCATCTCAACAAAAGTGGAGTTACGCTTCTTTCTTTGGCCATGGGGCGGCCATTGATGATGTTGCTGCTGTGCATGGGAGCTATATTACCCTAGCACCTGTCTTCACTCTCGCTCTCTCAACATCTTACAAATGCAGGGCGTTCACACTGAACTGCACATGCATCACTCTCAGTGTACAATTTAAAAAATATATATTATTATATATTTTTCTTCTGTCAATTTAAAAAAAAACTGCTTTTTTTTAGGAATGTGTCTAGAGGTAAAATGATGAGCCTCTGATAAAAGTAGTCAAGTTCTTGATCAGTAAAGTTGAGCTTAGAGTATCTGTCACAAATCTGTATCAGGGGTTTTCCAGTAAAAGACACCATGCTCATTTCCTGAGTTGCATGCTAGTTCTATTTAATAAGTATTATTTCTTCTCAACTCCCACCCACAAACACACAAAACATGACACTGTCTACCAGTATCAAAATACCTTTGTGTCATTTTAGCAAATAGTAACATACCTACATTACATAATGTGTTCCCTTTTTGCAGGAAAATGGTGTTTACATTATTGGTATGCTGATTTTACCAAGCAGACAAAATGATTGTATTAGAAGCAAGTCTATTTTGTTACAGGTAATAACAAAACATGCTTAAAGGGAATGTGTTCTGTGTCTTCTGTGTCTTTTTAATATATTTTTTTTATATATTTATTTTGGTGAAAAGTAAAAAAAAATGTATGTTTTAAAATAACTTTTATTTTTTAAAGTTATATGAAGTACTGCATATTGATATTTTGTATACTCATTTTGAACAAGCAGCTGGTAATTTAGGATCCTCTTCACATTTTTTAGGCTCCTTGTTTCTTTGGTGTAAACCTCTTATTTACATGACTCAATAGCTCAAGCTGAAATTTACATACTCAAGTGAATTAAATGAAGGGAAAAGACCAGATGCAACAGGCCTAGGTGCACTGCAAACTCCAGCGCAAAACGATATACGTCGGCACAATGGCACGTCCCCTTTAAATCATGGCTTAGTGGGCACATACGCCCCTCGTGTACTCCGTGCCATGGGACCCGCGGACTCAATGTCCGCCGGTGTCCTGCGTTTGTGTCACAGAGCTGCAGAACGGGGAGATGCATGTAAACAAGGCATTTCCCTGTTCTGCCTAGTGACAGGACAGAGATTTACTGCTCCCTGTCATCGGGAGCAGTGATCTCTGTCATGTCACTTTTTAGCCCATCCCCCCACAGTTGGAATCACTCCCTAGGACACACTTAGCCCCTTCATCGCCAGTGTCATTTACACAGTAATCCGTGCATTTTTATAGCACAAATCACTGTATAAATAATAATGGTCCCAAAATAGTGTCAAAAGTGTCCGATGTGACCGCCATAATGTCGCAGTCATGATAAATATCGCAGATCGCCGCCATTACTAATAAAAAAAATATATAAAAAAAATGCCATAAATCTATCTCCTATTTTGTAGACGCTATAACTTTTGCGCAAACTAGGGTTGTCCCGATACCGATACTAGTATCGGTATCGGGGCCGATACTGAGCATTTGCGCGAGTACTTGTACTCGTGCAAATGCTCCCGATGCTTCACCGATACTTTTTTTTTTCAGAGAACGGGTGGAGAGGGGGCGGAGAGCGGGTGGAGAGGGGGCGGAGAGAGCTGCTGCCGCTGTCTAGTCCCCAAAGAGAAAGCCAAGCCCTCCCCCCCGCCGCCGCCTAGTTGATCAGCGTGGGGAACATTACAGCTTTCATTTGAACAGCTGTGTGTTCCCCGCTGCGCCTCGTCATATATAGCCCCTCCCCCTTGTCCCGGCACGTTGATAGACTGATCACCCATCGGATTGGATGGGAGAGTGCAAAGTCTGGTGCAGCTGTGCATGGTAGCCAATCAGCTTCTAACTTCGAATCCTGGAAGCTGAGTGATTTCTATGCCGAGCTACACCAGATTTTGCACTCTCCGGTTTTAGTGAATCAACCCCATAGTGTCAGATAGAGATGTTTTCTTTTGGGCAAACTAGGTTCCGCTTACTACAAAGTCACGTGGTAACCCATTACATATATGTCTATAACCCAGCTTGAATCATGACCCATAGTTTAAAAACACTGCCTCCGAGGTAGTTTAGTTTCTGTTTCATATCTTCTTACCAAATTCCCAATCCTCTGGGATGCTATCTGTACCCTGTTGCCATAATCACACATACAGTGACATCATGTAGCACCACTGGTACCTATCTCAAACTTTAGGAATCATTGCCATAGGTAAGAATGGAGAAATGAAGACACCTGTTTATCTTCTTGACAATAGGCAAATATTGAAAAATTTCCAATGGACACAATGCTTCCTTTAAAGGAGTTCTCTGACCTAAAAGTTTTAACCCCCGCTGTGCCCGGGCTGTAAAAAAATAGAAAATAAACTGTCACTTACCTGCCTACGATCCCCCGTTGTTCCGATATCGCCGTCCCGTTCTCCGGTCCCGGTCTCTTCCACTTCCTGGGGGTCGGTGACTCATAGTGCGCTCAGCCTATCAGTGGCCGCGACGGGACATTGCTGCGGCCGCTGATAGGCTGAGCGCACTATGAGTCACCGACACACAGGAAGCGGAAGGGGCCCGGGACCGGAGAACGGGACGGCGATATCGGAACAACGGGGGATCGTAGGCAGGTAAGTGACAGTTTATTTTCTATTTTTTTACAGCCCGGGCACAGCGGGGGTTAAAACTTTTAGGTCAGAGAACTCCTTTAACCTCCCTGGTGGTAATCCCAAAACCAAAACATAACACAAAACATAACACATACAGCACACTGTAATCTTACAGATTACATTACTGTATGAAATCATTTCATACCCCTTTTGTCCCTAGTACTTTGTCCAGTGCCCTGCATGCACTTTTATATTATATACACTGTTCTTTCTGCCTGGAAACTTGAGATTGTCCATAGCAACCAAAAAGTGTCCCTTTACGTCAAATGTGGTTTTAGACCAGCTAGAAAACAGCGATAATAAATTAGAACACTTTCAGAATTGAGCGATAGTGATTTATGAGGAAATTCATTTTATTATTATTATTATTATTATATTTTTATTTTATATAATTATTTATAGTTATATATTGTATTATAATTTATGATTTTGTGTTTCAAACTTTATCATACCCGGGTATGATATTACTAATAAACTGCACATGCCTACAAGTTGGAGTTAGAAGTCGATTGGTTACCATGCACAACTGCCCAAGAATTTGCACTTTCCAGTTTTAGTAAATCAACCCCAGTGTGTAAGGTTAATCAGATGACAAGCCAATCACATTTCAGGTTCCCTCCATCCATTTACCTGCCTCTGCAATGGCAGTTCTTATATTTCTAAGGTGACAGATTCTTTTTTTAAAATATAATTACAGTACAGTAAAACCTTGGTTTGAGAGTAACTTGGTTTGAGAGCGTTTTGCAAGACAAGCAACATTTTTTAATACATGTTGACTCGATATACAAGCAATGTCTTGATATAAAAGTAGCTTACATGTCACAACTGTATATAAAAGAGAAGAAAGGCACCGCTAAGTGTAGCAATATGGTTACATTTAACCTCCCTGGCGGTATGATTATTTCAGAAAAAAGGTGCTGAAAGCGGTACCATTATTTGCAAGGAAATTTGGCGTTTTATACTGTAGGCCTGTAATTCTTAGGAATAACTCGCTTAATTTTTTTTATGACGAATTTCCCCACAAATCGCTATCGCACAATTCTGCAAGTGATTATAATTTATTATCACTGTTTTCTAGCTGCTCTAAAACCATTTTTGACATAAAGGGACACTTTTGGACGATCTACAGTTTGCAGGCAGAAAGAACAGTTTTTATTATATATAAGAACATGTAGGACACTGGGCAGACCACTAGGGACAAGGGGGGTGTGTATTTTTTACATACAGTACTGTAATCTATAAGATTACAGTATACTGTATGTAATGTGTTTGTTTACCTTTTTGAATTTGGCGCCGTTCTCCGCCCCCGTGCGTCGTAACGTCGCTGGGAACGGAGATCGGCGGCACAGGAGGACACTGTGTAAATCGAGCGAGGTCCCGCTCGCTCACACAGCGCGGTGGCATCGCTGGATCCAGGGACAAGGTAAGTAACTTTGTCTCTGGCTGCAGCGTGGCGAGCCCGAGTCTGACTCGGGGATACCGATTTTGGTATAAAAATCTTACCCCGAGCCAGACTCGGGAATACCGCCAGGGGGGTTAATGAAGGTACAGCATTTAGTAACTCACATGGTTGATGATTAAAACAGACACATCTAAGTATGTAGGCATCCTGTTAAAGTTGTCCACATAGGCCATCCCCCGCACCACCATTGACGTCATCCCTTCCACGCTGCGCTCCATGAGCTCTTCAAGCCTCTCTTTCAGATCGCAATACTGCAGAGTAGTCATCCTGGTCACGATTGCAGACTGACAGCGGTGAGAGCCAGCGGTACGGAGGATGGTCTTTGTGGACATATGATATGATTTATTAGTCAGTTTAGCACATACATGTGATTTTTTACAATTAGAAAGTTGCGCTGATCACTTTTTTATTCATTACCAATTTTTGTGCACCGTGTACACTTTAGGTCTAGCAGCAATTTTCCACATTATTATTTAGATTAGATTGATTCACTTGATAGCGCGAAGGACAAAACTTTCCATTGAAATACAAGTGCTTTGGATTACAAGCATGTTTCTGGAACGAATTATGCTCGCAATCCAAGGTTTTACTGTATTCTATGAATTTACCATATTTAAAAACCTAAGAATTGTACTTGTTTGTTTTACTTGTTTCCTTTGCCCTAACTACTTATAATTAAGATGATTTATTGTACACTGCAGTATCACTAATAAGTTGTAGTACAAGCTTCCAGATGGCAGAAGATCCCTACTACAAAGATGTACAGCCAGATGGCCCAAGATCATAGACTGAGCAAAATGAATACCATCGTTGGCATCTACTCATTATTGTGCAAGTCCTGCTGAGTCCTACTGTTGTGGTGGCAGAAATGCTTTAGCTTGACTGCCTTTTGTTTTTATCTTACAGTGTTATGCATTCCGAGCCTTGAGATTTCTCTTTAGCATGGAAAGAAACCGAGATCTGTTCAAAAGGTAGAGTATGGATTTATAAAAAAATATCTTTCCAAAATAATAATAATAAAAATAAAAATATTCTATAAATAAAATGTTATTTATGTTTAGGAGATCTATACTAGACAAAGGCAAAATAGCATTTTATACATAATAGAATAAAACTGATACTCCCTACAGATTAAATATGTTCAATAAATCAATATATGTACGGCTTTAATGTCAGGCATTTGGATTAGTAGTTTAGATTTGACTCTGATTTCACTTGCCTCAGGCCTCGTACACACGACTGAGTTTCTTGGCAAAAACCAGCAAGAAACTTGCTGGGAGATATTTTTTTGCCGAGGAAACCGGTCGTGTGTACATTTTCGTTGAGGAAACTGTCGAGAAACTCGACGAGCCAAAAAGAGAGCAAGTTCTCTATTTCCTCGACGGGAATGGAGAAACTTGCCTTGTCGAGTTCCTCGACAGCCTCAGGCCTCGTACACACGACCGAGTTTCTCGGCAAAAATCAGCAAAAAACTTGCTGGGAGATATTTTTTTGCCGAGGAAACCGGTCGTGTGTACATTTTCGTCGAGGAAACTGTCGAGAAACTCGATGAGCCAAAAAGAGAGCAAGTTCTCTATTTCCTCGACGGGAATGGAGAAACTTGCCTTGTCGAGTTCCTCGACAGCCTAACAAGTAACTCGACGAGTGAAACGATGTGTTTCGCCCGTCGAGTTCCTCGGTCGTCTGTACGAGGCTTAACAAGGAACTCGAAGAGGAAAACGATGTGTTTCGCCCGTCGAGTTCCTCGGTTGTGTGTACGAGGCTTCATTCTTGCTCTGGGTTATATTCCTTTTAATGTTTTTTTTTTCTGTTCTGTGTTTGTTAGGTTTTTTCCACCAGATTTGTTTGAGATGTTTATTGACATTGGTCATTATGTTCGAGACATCAGTGCCTATGAAGACCTTGTGTCTAAATTGAATTCACTACCAGTAAGTGATATACTTTACATGCCATTTTAAAAATAAATAAAAAATCAAATGTTGTTATCACAAGAGCGAAAAAAACTGTTTTTTTATGCAATTTCCAGGAAGATGAACTGAAGCAAGTGGCTGATGGCATTGAAGGTATCAATCAGAACAAAACTCCCACAAAATTTATTGGAAACTATGCAATTCTAGATCACCTTGGAAGTGGAGCATTTGGGAGTGTATATAAGGTGATTTTATTTTACAGTGTTTGTAAATCTGATGGTTGAAGTATAATCAATATTTTTGTATAGCCTTTGCATTTCTCTTTGAGAGCTAAGCGGACCTTGATCAATACATATTTGTGAGAATTAAGGCTGTGTAAGCTCAAAACATGTTCATAGCTTGCCTTCAATGTTTTATAAGGAGGATTTAACAGGGTTATATGTAAGTTTATTGTTAATTCATTTTCTTCTGTATGCTCAGTAAAACATATGGATGCTCTCCGAGACCTGTATTGATGTAAGCTGCACATTAAAGTCAAGGCTGTTAAATACATGGTTACCCAGGGCATTTGTCTTGGACCCATAGGGACCCCAGCCACCACCAACACACTTTCAAGAAAAAGAAGATGGAAATGAAAGTGAACCTGTCCTTTGCCCAGCTCCACTTTCTTACCACCCAGCTCCCTCATTGCACCAGGAGCATAGAGAAATACATAAAAGACAAAAACAAAACATTCCATAGCTCAACTCACCAACCAGTATACTGACCAACCAGATTAACCTGTCCAACAGTCTGCGTTAAAAAACAGGGGTTTAGTTAGCACGCATTTGCGAATGCATGCGTAAGCTGCAAGGCCTCTTCATGGCACCCTCTGTATAGCTTGCAGTCCTAAACACTACTGAATTCATGAGCATCTCCACAGTAGGAGCACATGCATTCAATGGATAGATGAGGGGTAGGTGGGCCTGGAGGCAGCCCAATCCCTCTTAAAGGAACAGGAGCACACTGGACACACAGCCATAGCACAGTGGCAGCAAATGTGAAATACCTAGTATTGGGTGCTGGGAAAATCACAGATTCACCTTAAAGCACATTTGTAAAACATAATCTTGCAAAGATGGGGTGGAAGGGGTAATCACCATTTGGTTTTTCTGATGGCACAAGCTTAAAGCGGAGCTCCACCCAAAAGGGGAAGCTCGGCTTGTTTTCACCCCCCCCCCAGACTGCCATATTTGGTACTTTTTGTGGGGGAGTGGGTACCTGGTTTTGACAGATACCCACTCTAACTAAAAAGCCATAAGGCTTCACATCCTGTTTCCTTTACTTGCTTATCCGGCACCTGCATCCGAGGCCGATTGAAGAATCGGTTTGGGTGAGGACATCACTGGATCCCTGGACAGGTAAGTGTCCTTCCATTAAAAGTCAGCTGCTACAGTATTTGTAGCGGCTGACTTTAATTTATTTGGGGGAGAGCCTGGATCTTCTCTTTAAAGCGGAGTTCCACTAAGTTTTATGTTTATTAAAAGTCAGCAGCTGCAAAAAGTTCTGTCCGGCACGGGCATCACAAGTGTGGACATCCGGCTGTGACAGATTGCGGCTCCACTGCTGGGTATGCACTATGCATGCGCGAGTCACGCTGAGCTTCCTCAATGGCCGAGTAATCTTCTGTCCCAGAAGACTGTAGGGAGGGAGGGGGAGAGGAGAACTTCTGCTCGAGTCGCCTAGGCAGCCCGGGCATAAGTGGGAGCTGGGTACCTGTCAAAACTAGGTACCCACCCCCCCCCCCAAAAAAAAATGACATTCCAAATATGGCATGTAAGGGGGTGAGGAGTCCTTAAAGCGGTAGTTCCACTTTTGGGTGGAACTCCACTTTAAGTGTATTTTGGAAGTGTCATATTTAAAGCTAAACTCGGCAGATAAAAAAAAAAAGAAACTACCAATGCATACAGGTATGTGTTCATACCTCTTTCAATCCCTGTGCAACAGTGCTCAAACTGGGAGAGGGGGAGCAGCACAAGGGACCAATTAGGCACGTTGTGTCATGTATAAATATTCATAAGAAAAGAGCAGAAATTAGATAACCAATCCGTTTATTTTTTTGCTGCCAAGTCACAGGGTGAAGGCACGAACAGAACCTAGCTGTATTACTTAAAGCGGTGTTCACCCTAAAAAAATTTTTTTTTTGTCTACCATGCCATCCAGCATACTAGCGTGAGCTACAGTATGCCTTTATTTTTATTTTTTTAGCTGTACTCACAGTTTAATCCGTTAGTTAAGTTTCAGACTCCCGCGGGGAGTAAGTGTTCCTATGAAGAGGGGAACATGATTGACGGCCGGCCATGGCCGAAAATAGCCGAAATAGGACTTGGCTCTTCACGGCGCCTGCGCAGTAAGCTACTAGGCTATTTTCGGGAAGCGTGACGCGCCATAGCCGGCCGTCAATCATGTTCCCCTCTTCATAGGAACGCCTACTCCCCGCGGAGTCTGAAACGAAACTAATGGATTAAACTGTGAGTACAGCTAAAAAAATAAAAATAAAGAAATACTGTAGCTCACGCTAGTATGCTGAATGGCATGGTAGAAAGTTGTATTTTAGGGTGAACCTCCGCTTTAATATCACTAGAAAAAAGTCAGGTCTCCAGGTTTGCTCTGCCTCTGCTGTCTGGCAAGGTTGTGTAAATCTCAGGAATGATTGGATAGAAATATATATTTTTTTTAGCAATAGACCAGTTCTCCTATATATGTTCTTCATCTGTATATACATTTGCATGCCCAAAGTTCCGTTTTTTAGTTATATATTTGTAGCGCCCCCCTTACTTTCAGTAAAGGCACTACGCTAAAGTTAGTGGGGAATGAAAGAGATCATTTTCTCTCATTACGAATTTGTGTTAAATTTGGCTGTCGCTAAATCTGGATTGTTCTGTGGGTCAGACTGCATTCTAGGGATGTGGTACCATCCCTGGGCGGCAGGTTGCGCCAGAGGGGTCCAGGCTTTTCCTCAGCAGCCAATTAAAGGAGTTTTCCCTTGCGGGGCATGCTGGGGGAGAGTATTTCTGTGGCAGAGGCCGTTGTTCTTGGTTCTTCGCGGGTTCCTGGTTCCAGGTGCGGCACCCACCTTTAGGGTGTGCGCACATCGTGGGCCCCACCACTAGGGCCTACCTGGCCTGGGGTCGCGCGCAACGCGGAGTTCCTGACTCTGACCTCCTGGCCCGGAGCAACTGATGCCACAGAGGGGCCCCAGTGACTGACTGGGTCCCCCTTCTACTGAGGACATCCCAGGCTGTGTGCCATTTGGTGGGGGATCGGCTTGAGGAGAACCCGGAGGCAGGTTGTCCAAAAGGGCTGGAACAAACCATCGGGGATCTGATGACCGGGACATTGACAGGTACACTTCCACTGTCAACCGGTGGCCCTAGTGCAAATTTACTGGGAGGATAAGCTCAACCATTTAGCTCATCCAAGTTCTAGGCCTGTGGCAGAGGCTCCATCAGAGCCAGGTCTGTGGCAGAGACCTGCTCCTCCCAGCATCCTTAAAGTGACACTTAGGCTGCCAGGCTTGTGGCAGGGGTCTGTCCAGGGGCACTTCACCCACTCTGGCTGGAGTGGCGACGAACTGTATTACTATTACTGAAAGCAGGATTGCTTTCCTCTTCATCCAAGCCTGATACCGCAAAGTTCTTTACCTCATCAACCTTTTCTGTCCTACCTCATGTTGATGTTGGTCGTGTTGGGCCGAGAAATAAAGCATTCAGAAAACCTATTTCACTGATTGGACATTCGTTTACTGCTCTACTCACTGCTATCACCCTAGACAATGATTAGAGGTAACTTAATAATAATAATAATTTTTTTAATTTGATTGACTAAAATGTATTGAATAAAAAGTATTATTATTATATTATTATTTGTTATTATTTATAGTTATTTATTATATTATCATTTAAGATTTTGTGTTTCAAACTTTATCATACCCAAGATGTCTACTAGACTCTGGTTTGGACAGATCTAAGTGAGTTATTCCTAAGAATTACAGGCCTATGTCTAACATCTGACATAGTCATACCACCAGGGAGTATAAAGTCCCAGAACCTTTGTTATTTTTGCTTGTATGTACTAAACAGGGATGGAGACATGTAGCTTGTTTTTTCTATTTCCACATATATACTGCCCTCTCCTTCACACAGGGAAAAAAAGGGCTAGTAATTGTAGCAGATCTGAGAAAGGGCTGGTTCACGCTGATCTGACATGTTACATAGTTACGGTACTTGTGCCAGTCCCACGTTGAAAATGCTTCCTGCACTACTTTGGTCTGACTCTGGCACGATTTCAACCCATTGATTTAAATGGAAGCCAGGATCATCGTCTTAACTTATCTGACTTGTGGCATGTGACTTGTGCTCTAAAGGATCTTGAGGGAGAACTTCAGGCCAAAATTGAAAAATAAATGGCGAGGGGTCCCTCACAAGACCACACCAGACCCCTTGAGGGGAAACACCACGCAAAAAAAAAAAAGGCCATGCCAAATCCATACCAGTCTCTTATCTGAGCATGCAGCCCGGTAGGTCAGGAAAAAGGGAGCTTTTGGACAGGGGGGCTCTGCGCTCTGTTGATGGGGACAAGGACCTCTTTCCGACAACCCTGGGCGGTGGTTGTGGGGATCGGTGGGCAGCGGGCTATCTTCCCTGTCGACCCCGTCCTATTTCGACGCTGGCTCCCACCGTTCTGTCTGCCAGTTCTTATATAGCCATGGGGCATGATGTCGCATTTAGACCCCACCCCTTGTGAAGTCACTTGACAAAGAAGATAGCAGCGGCAGAGAAGACAGCAATGGAAGAGAAGACAGACCAAAGGTGGTCTGGTATGATCTTGGGGGGGGGGGGGGGGCACGCCTTTTTTTGTTTTTTAATTTTGGCTTGGGATTCCCACCTAAAGATTCATACCAGACTCAACGGGCCTTGTATGGTGAGATCAAAGTCGGATCCCGCTCATTGACGTCACATGAAAGTCGGACATGAAGTTGCAGGTCAAAGTCGGATGGGAAGTCATACGACTTTCGTGTCGGATCAGTATGAACAATACCAAAAGATAACAATGAATTGAATGACTTATATATATATGCAAAAGGAGTCCTATTAGTAACAAAAATGTTTGGTGTTTTGCTTAGCTATATATATATATATATATATATACCTTTGCTGGTTGTAGGAATGAATAGTCTTTTAACCTTGTTTATCTTTCTATCCTTATCTCCCAATAGGTCAGAAAACGCAGTGGTCAGAATCTCTTAGCTATGAAAGAGATTAATCTACACAACCCGGCATTTGGTAAAGACAAAAGGGATCGTGATAGCAGCGCTGAGAACATAGTATCTGAACTAACAATAATCAGAGAACAGGTATGTGTATCCCTAAGGGGAACCTGTCAGCATAGAAATATCGGTGTCCCAATACTGACCACATCTTCCGGGTGATTCACTGGGATTAATTTACTAAAGGTAAATAGATTGTGCACTTTGCAAGTGCAGTTGCACTCGTTGTTTTCCCCCACAGCTTTGTAAATGTTGCAAAGCTCTGCTGATTAACATCATTCAATCATGTGCAAGAAAAAATGCTGTTTTTTTTTTTTTTTATGTTTTTACCTTGTACCTGATTGAGTAGTCTTTACAAAGTGTACCACATTTACATTTACTAAGAAAAATGAGTGCAACTGCACTTGCAAAGTCAATAGTCTATTTGCCTTTAGTAAACCCATCCCACTGTCTTCTAATCGTATGACTAAGGGTGACAGTCGTAGACCTTGCACTTTCAAATATAAGTCAAGTAATGCTCTTATATTTCAGTCCTGACACTTACCCTTTAAGTTTATCCTTTTCCTTTGGACTTGTTGAGCTACTTTAGACTAAATCCAGCCATAGATGGTTCGATTCTCGGCCAGTTCAGCAGGGAATGGTAAAGGTTCGAAGCATGTATGGGCAGGCTAGTTGTACCCAAGTAGACTGATCGATCACCTTGGGTACAACCAGCCTGTCTGATTTTTCATAGCTGCTTGCAATAATCACTGTGTGTTCTCCAGGTAGGGTCGGCCCCCTGCCACCCTGCTAAGAGAACACAATGGTTCCATGGGAGGGATTTCACCAACAAAACTGACTGTGTTGATGAGGGAATCAACCGATTTTAGAATAATCACACCATCTATGGCCCGCTTTACAGTTTTCTATCAGTAATGTTGACAAATGAAGCAAAACTCTAGATATACTATGGGCTAGATTCACAGAGAGATACGACGGTGTATCTCTGACTTAGGCTGGTCGTATCTATGCGCCTGATTCATAGAATCAGTTACGCATAGATATGCCTAAGATCCGACAGGTGTAACTGTGTTACACCGTCGGATCTTACCTGCAATTTAAAAATGGCGCGGGGGGCGTTCTCGCTGATTTACGCTGAGAAATATGTAAATCAGCGAGATACGCCAATTCCCGAACGTACGCGGACCCGACGCAGTGTTGTTACGACGTTTCCGTAACGGTTTTCCCGGCGTATACTTACCCCTGCTTCTATGAGGCGCAGCCAATGTTAGGTATAGCCGTCGTCCCGCGTCATTTTTGAATTTTTTTACGTCGTTTGCGTACGCCGATTCAGAAACCCGCGCGCCGCAGGTTATGCTCACGCCGAAACCACTGACGTCCTAGCGACGTCAGTGGGAGCAATGCACGCCGGGAAATTTCACGGGCGGCGCATACTCATTTAAATCGGCGCGGGGACGCGCCTGATTTAAATAGTACACTCCCCCTAGCCGCTGAATTTGAATTCTGCCGGGGGTTTTACAATCCGCCGACGCAAGTTTGGAGGTAAGTGGTTTGTGAATTACCCACTTGCCTCTCAAACTTGCGGCAGCGGATCTTAAATCACATAGATCATGCGAATCTAAAGATCCGCTGATCTATGTGAATCTAGCC
Source organism: Rana temporaria (assembly GCF_905171775.1). NCBI lineage: Eukaryota > Metazoa > Chordata > Amphibia > Anura > Ranidae > Rana > Rana temporaria. Next base: position 113,525,241 of record NC_053493.1, on the reverse strand, counting down.
CTATATGTTTAAAATACGGGTGATTTACCAATATCACTCAGGCTGCATCCTACATGTTTCGCCCAAAAAAAACATCTCGGGTCTGTGTCTATGTTACCATTGTCAGGGTGAGCATGTGCTGTATTTTATTGTCCAGGCAAACAAGTACATAAAGGCACACATGTGAAAGTCCAGTTTATCTCAGTGGAATGTAAATGATCTGTGTTTTATTCGATATCATTTGTGTTTGTAAAAAGCATGTAAATTGCATGCTAAGATCGCAGGAATTGGATGGAGATCAGAGCACAGCCACATCCACAAGTATCAGAGCACAGCCACAGCCACAAGTATACATTACATATTTAAACAAAGTGTAATACTGACTATTTTTCTTTTTCTTTAAATGTCATGGGGACATTTATCAAAACTGAAGCAGACAGAATCTGGAGCAGCTGAGCATGGCAACCAATCAGCTTCTATATTCAGCTTGTTCAGTTAATCTTTGAAAATGAAAGGTAGAAGTTGATTGGTTCCCCGATTCTGGTTGCTCCAGTTTTGATAAATACCTCACAATGCATCCTGAGTGTAATTATGTTAACTGTTTATTGTTTTATATATGGTTGCTTTCAGTAACTGACAAAGACTTCCCAATTTATACCATTTTACAGCTTTGCCACCCAAACATTGTGCGATACTATCGAACCTTTCTAGAAAGTGAGTAAAGTTGTACTATTTCTTAAGTATAGCATACAATTGCTAATACTGGCTTTATATTCCCTATAAACTCACTCTTAAAATTGTCTGTTTTTCTTCACCATTTGAGATGTTATATTTAATATTGTAATATGGTTTTGGATAACATTATAGAACTTGTAGATTTTCTCAATTTATCCACATTTGATATGCCTTCAGCATTTTTCATAATTTTGTTGGTGATTGGCTGGGAACATATTGTAGTCACAGTTATGAAAAACATTGCTATGCAGCAACAGTTATCTTTGATAATAAAATTGGAACTATCATGAACTATCATTGATATGGTATACAGGCCATTCTAAAGTATGGTCACTGTCATTTTTGATTTTGGTATAAATTTTAAGCAGGTACCCCACATAAATATCAAGAAACCCCCCTACCAAAAATCCAAAGCATATCCTTACCTAAGCAAGCAGCCTGAGTGCACCCGCCCCCCACCCCCCTCCGGCACAGTGGTTGTGGGGATTTGATTTGTAGGAAGGGAGCTTATCTGTAGACCCCCTTTAACAATAGGGACCTCCCATATACCTCCCCTCATGTGAATTGGTAAGGGGTGAACAGCACCCACCAACCCACCAAAATAAAAAATAAAACAACTGCCGACACAATACTCTCCCGATGACTGCTCACCCATGAATGAAAGCTCCAGTGGAGTATAAACAAAAGGGAGGTGACATTGACCAGAAATGAAAATGACCATATTTGGACAATGATGAGAATTTCAGTAAATTAATGGGGTCATGTGATGTCACTAGTTGATAAGGACATTGTAAGGACAAAAAAAAAGAAAGTCTGGCTCATACCAAAAAAGGCTAAAAGTGTTCAGGAGAATGCCCCAACAAGAAAAGTTCAGTCTGAATTTGTGTTTGGACTGAACCGGGAGCTCATCCCTAGTTCTCTTTTACATCACTATTCCAAAGTGTTGTTAAACATGTCATAACTTAAACATGAGTGGAATCATCCTGTCTTCAATGTCCTTCTCCAATTCCAACTCAGCAAGAGTTCAGATAAGTTGAATGTATAACAGATTGTGAACTACAAATCTTTCCTTGAGAGATATATACCTCCAAATCTCCCAAGCTGTTCAATTCATTTTCTTTGACACTCTGCATAAATAGAATAGGGAGATATTTAACATTTTTCTGTTGAATTCAGTTTGGTGGTCCATCACCTGAATGAAACTTGTGTAAAGTAATATAACTCCAAATGTGCTTTCTGTGCCATAGATGATAAGGTGTACATTGTTATGGAGCTTATTGAAGGGGCATCTCTTGGTGAACATTTCAAGTCACTTAAGGAGAAAAAGCAGCAGTTTACAGAAGAACGACTCTGGCACATATTTTTACAGGTAAGCAGAAATTGGTCATGGCTATGATAGTAGCTTAAAGTGTTTATAAAGGTCATTTTTTCTTAAGTAACAAACATGTTATACTTACCGGCTTTGGTTTTGCACAGAGCAGCACCAATCCTCCTCTTCTTGGGTCCTCTTCAGGTGCTCTTAGCTCCTCCCCCAATTGGCTTGCAACGAGGGCACTCATGCAGACATGCTCCTAAGCCGCGCTCTGTGTGTCCATTGAAATAAACAGTGCATCTCTCCCCCTGCTTCCTCCCAACTGGTTGTGATTGACAGCAGCAGCCAATGGCTCCTGCTACTGCCTCTGAGCCAGTGAGGAGAGAGAGAGCAGTGATGGGAACCAGAAGTGTTCCGTCTGCCATTCTTCCTGTGATTCAGAGCCGGAATTAGTTATACAGCCATTATATCGTACAGCTATGGAGCATGAAACGGTCCGGATGCCATTTTTATGGAGACACGGTTGTGTCTGGTTCAATATAGGACTGACACCATCCCAGAGGATTAGAATAATCCGACCCCAGTGAAATGAACACTCACCAGAAAGGATGGCTGCCATTACAGCAGCAAACACTCATTTAGTAAGTATAGATCATCCAGTAATATAGGCTGTCCAGCGACGCTCCTCAACAGGATAAGGCTAAGAGTGTAATAAGCTTTATGTTTTACATAGACATGTATTTTTATACTTTTATGTATTTATGAGTGGCGGATCCATACTGCTCTCCGGTCGGCATATTAATATTGCTGTGATAATATTTTTTGGTTCCTTTTCCAATTATTTATTTACCTCTTTCCGGCAGGAACTAGATTGTTTGATATGACAGGAGACACCGCTATCCTAGTCCTCTGGGATGGTTTCTGTCCTATATTGAACCAGAGACGGCCATGTCTCTGTTAAAATGGTGTCCAGGCCATTTCCTGCTCCATAGATCTACGATTCAATGGCGGTATAACTACTTCCGGCTCTGAATCACAGGTAAAATGGCAGACGGAACACTTCCGGTTCCCATTTTATGTTAATTGATCACTGTGAGTGGAGCAGATTTGTGAAGCTACATAAATATGTCCAATGTCTGACACTAGAGGATCCCTTGATAACGCCCTATTGGAGGAAATGCGTCGGAGAGGAGATTCTAGTGCTGACGTCACGCCACTGTCCGATTCTGGGTCGGCAGCAGCACTGAATGTAAGGATTGTTTGTTACATTCTTGTTTCTAATGTGGATGAAACTGAAATAAAGCTACTACACTATGAGGATTTTATCTGTCTCCTGCCAATTTATTTATCTACGCCTTATCCTGTTGAGGAGTGTCGCTAGACAGCCCATCTTACTGGATGACCGATACTTACTGAATGCGTGTTTGCTTCTGTAACAGCAGCCATCCTCTCTGGTGAGTGTTTATTTCACTGGGGTGTTTTGGCTGATCTCAGAGCACTTCATTGGATTGCTTTTCATCACTTTAAGATATACCAGTTGATGTTATTGTACACTAATACACTGGATTTGCTTTCACATCTTTCATCCTTCTATAAGCTTTCATGGTTCTGCTGAAAGGACTTTTTTTGCACTTTATTCTTTTCGCTTTTTATCACTGATGGTCATGTGTGTAATTGTTTGGCTCTACACAATTTTTTTACAATTGTTTTAGAGTTAGATATTTTACTTATCTGTTCAAGCGGCCACTTCTTTACAGCACAGAGATACATATTTAAAAAAAAAAAATCCTAGACCTAAGCTTTACAGGGAACCTTGACTCTTGGTCATGCCAAGATTAAACCCAGCCCACTCCTAAACTAAGCCTCAAACCATCATTCAACTGGTAAATGCCAAGAGTGCTAAAGCCAAATAAAATTTCTAGCATTTGACAGTTGAATGACAGTGGGTAGGGTTAATGTCTGGGGCTGGGGTTTATTTCTCAACAAAGTTAGATTTTTAGGCCATATGTACAGTTTGAGTCTAGAATCCAAGGGGGGTCTGCAGGGAACAGTTATAAGACTAAAAAAGCAATTGGGCATAGTGCCTCACACACTGTTAGGGGCTCAAATGCTTCCTATTATAGTTTAACCATGACAAACAAGGGTGTTCATTTGCTGCAGCCCTAATGAACAAAGAATCAAAATAATATGGGAAATACAGGACAGCTGTGACCCTATCTTTGGTTCTAGAGTGGATCCTGAAAGTAGGGAAGGTCCTCTCATCCCTGAGCAAAAACCAGTAGGTAAGTGTTGTCTGAAAATGTGTCCAGCATGCTCAAGTTTTCGTGTTTAGTTATAGATGGGAGGTGAAGAAGGATTGAGTCAAGGAGAATTCTACTGGTAGTAGGGAGACCTCCACCACCGTTGCATGCACTCCTTGCCAAAACCGCAAAATCTCCAAGCAGGACTGCCAAATGTGAAGCAGTGAGCCTTCTTCCTGCTCACAACACCAATAGCGATTTGAAATCCTGTGAGATATTTTATATAACATGTACCAACGTGACTTAAGTTTGTATCCATTTTCTTGGATCAAAACATTAATGCCCTGTACACACGATTGGTTTGTCTGATGAAAACGGACCGATGGACCGTTTTCATCGGACGAACCGATCGTGTGTGTTCCCCATCGGTTTTTTATCCATCGGTGAAAACAAATAGAACCTGTTTTAAATTTTTCAAAAAAAACTATACAAAAAACAATTAAGTGGCGCTGAAAATGATGATATTAAACGTGTTATAGCAAATGTGAATCAACAACACATTACAATGTGAACAAATGAAAAGTCCATATATGGTGAATCAAAGGAGCAGTGAGTCACTGAAAAATACACTGCTGGTAAATGATCTCCTATGCTGGACGATTCTATACACCACGGTGAAATGAAATGCTTGAATCTGTGCAAAATTAACCACCACCAGGAGGGGAGGCTTACCGGAAGTATTGAACCCTAATAAGCATACGCTTAGAGGGTCAATATAGACTATATGTAAGTTGGTGGAACCACATCAATCGGATCTGGATATACCGATAAGGCGATGGCTTGATAACATCACTTTAAACCAGAGAAGGGGGAGTGACAGCGTCTTGATGGTAACTCCCAAGGGGTCAGATCATATCCAAGGTACATAAAAGAAAACGAGGTCGCATAGTGTGATACCGTAAAATTGATGAAATTTATTAACGGTTAAAAACACTTACAGTTTCGATGAAAACAAAGGGCATCAATAGAAAGTTGTGCATGGCAGCAGCAGAGTCCCGACGCGTTTCGCAATAGTTTGCATCATCTGGGGTAAACTCTGCTGTTGCTACCATGCTTAAATATAAGATATGACCCCATCAAACCATTTCCTGGGCGTGCACCCAATCCGAGATCACTTCCGGGTTGATTTGTCATGTGATGTAACATATATATGGGGATAGTGTAAAAACAAAATTAAAAGGCTAAAAAGCCAGTATGTTTGTATATTACAATGATAAAAAAATTTGAAAAGTGAGAAAACTTTTACAAACCTCAATCCTGGACACAAATAGGTTTAATAGTAAGAGTCCATGATGATCACGTGATGTGTCATGTGAGAGATTGACCTTTCATACTGGCCAATAGATTACATGTGTAGTGGCTCCACGTAAGGATCAAAAAATAATTGGCATAAAAAGGTATTGACATCAAAAGGATTAGTGGGGGCTGGAGGACGCAAATCTGCCAAACCAGACATGACTGCAACTGTCATGAAAAAGATAAAACCCCCAATATGCCTTGTACGGCGCCTACAGAATATGCTGTCTCCATGGGAGGTTATGTGTGCGCTGTATGTGGAGGCGCTGGGCGGAGCGGGACGTCAGAGTCATGACTAGCGTCACCTGACCTCTCACGCTGCGCTCCACGATGCGCTCCACAAGGTAAGACCGCGCTGACGACATGTAACAGCGTGAATGCGCCGTGTCTGATACTGACAGTGGGCGGAACGGGACGTCAAAGTGACGATTCACGTCACATGGCACCCTGCGCTGCGCTCCACCTTGCCTTCCAATAAACGGAATGCAGCTGCACGCACGCCCAACTCACGTCTCAAAGCAAAGTGCACACCAGCTGACAACAGACGCGACCCGCTGTGCAGTGCGAAATGCAAGACAATGGCCCCAGTGTAAAAGAGATCTTATATCTAACAAGAATTAAAAACACAACTGAGTGGGACAAATCCTTAATAATGGGTATATAAATTATAATAAAAATTAACAAACTCAGATTGATCCGGGAAAATTTTTAAAACTTATGCCTGTTAAATATAGCTAAATCAGCAGGCATATAAAGATAAAAATATTTTTGTATATTTATGTATGTAATGATCTCCTGTCCACAAATTAAAGGGTATAGAAGATATAATGATATAAATCCTGGAAATGATCTCTGATTGAGCGGACTTCCAAATACATAAATATCTTTATACAAATAAATGATGTTCTTGCATGTATTATTCCCCACACATATGTAATGTATTGCTACATATATTCAATGAATTAAAAACAGAAAGAAAAGAATATATTGGTACATAAATTAGGCTGTAAATCTCAAGATGAGCCAAAAGACATATATTATATAATAATATCTAACACAAACCTAGGACTTATTAATAAATTAGTTAATGTCCCATTCTACATTGAGCCCTGACGGTGTGTGTGTGCCAAGTTCATAAATCCAAAAAGTCTCCAATTGTGATACCCCACGAGTTTTGGGGGCACCCCTCCATGGGGGGACAAACTGATCTATTACAAGAAACTGGGTACCGATTGGATTTCTGGCATGGTGTGCTTTGTAGTGTCTGGGTACTGTGTGGTGGGTGTCCCCAGCTAAAATGAGAGCTATATGCTCTGCCACTCTTACAGAAAATTTGCGAATGGTGCGGCCAACATATTGTTGGCCGCAAGGGCAAGTAATGAGATACACTACATATTGAGTAGCACATGTACAGGACCGTTTGATCGGGTACACTTTCCCTGTAGTCGAAGAACGAAATTCCAGACTCTTAGTTCTTCCAGAAATATTATATTGACATACTGTACATCTTTTGCATGGATGGTAACCAGTAAGCTGATGGAAAAAAGTCGGACGTGTAGGGGGGTTAATAATATTGGGAGCAATCTTGCTCTGGAGTGTCCAAGAGAAAAACAAAAGAAAGAAGCGCCTCTGAGTATACTGCTTTTAATTTAAAACATAAAAATATATCCAGCACTTACATCAAAGTAGTATGGTGCAGTCGTGGAAGCTGGCGTGCATCTATGGCAGACAGTCCGCAAAGCGTGAGAGATGGGCAGCCGGAGAGAGCCGGGGAGAGAGACGGCTAAGTCCTAGTTGTTATGCCGCTGCTGGGCAATGGAATCATCAGCTGTTGCGTGACGTCAGGTCGGACGGAGGCTGAGGGGGACCACAACGCGTTTCAGAGCCTGCGCACGGAAAAGACCAGCGCGCTCCTTTTTCAAGTGTGGCTCTCTCCGGCTGCCCATCTCTCACGCTTTGCGGACTGTCTGCCATAGATGCACGCCAGCTTCCACGACTGCACCATACTACTTTGATGTAAGTGCTGGATATATTTTTATGTTTTAAATTAAAAGCAGTATACTCAGAGGCGCTTCTTTCTTTTGTTTTTCTCTTGTATACACCGAGCTGGCTTCGCTCCCGGATAGCAGCCCTGAACTACTGCCTTCAACCACATCAGTTCCTCATTTTCATTTTCATCTACCACAGCCTTTTTAGGCATTTTTGCTGGGACTGAACCTATCATGGATTTTTGAATAAGAACTATCATACTGCATATCCCCAATGTGTTTTTGTGATTTTTATCTTAAACCAATCGATTCTTTCAATCAATTTTATTTTTATTATTTTTATTAATTTTTAACCCTTTAGTTGATTGTTGTGTGCAAACACCCTGAGCGCTGTACTCCATCCATTTGTTGCTCTGGAGTGTCGGTGTTCCCCTAAATATTACATACCAACGGACAGCTGCCATCATCCCTCATGGCTTAATTCCATCCCTAGGAGTCAATTTCTTAGGCTACGCAGGAACTGTTCCAATACAGATACCTTTTGCATACAAGCAGATGTTCTTAAGAAAAGGTTTATCGATAAAGGATACAACCCTACATCAGTTGAATCTGACTTTCAGACTGTTTTGGAGACTGACAGGAGCTCTCTATTGGAATATAAACCCAAACGAGAGAAAGATGACAATTTCAAATGGTCTCTACTTACGTAATTTTCAACCCAACATAAACAGATTAAGTCTATTGTATCCAAACATTGGAACATTCTAAAAAACTACCGTGTTTTAGGGACAGTTTTGCCCGAAAGGGCTAAAGTAATATTTAGGGGAACACCGACACTCCAGAGCAAGATTGCTCCCAATATTATTAACCCCCCTACACGTCCGACTTTTTTCCATCAGCTTACTGGTTACCATCCATGCAAAAGATGTACAGTATGTCAATATAACATTTCTGGAAGAACTAAGAGTCTGGAATTTCGTTCTTCGACTACAGGGAAAGTGTACCCGATCAAACGGTTCTGTACATGTGCTACTCAATATGTAGTGTATCTCATTACTTGCCCTTGCGGCCAACAATATGTTGGCCGCACCATTCGCAAGTTTTCTGTAAGAGTGGCAGAGCATATAGCTCTCATTTTAGCTGGGGACACCCACCACACAGTACCCAGACACTACAAAGCACACCATGCCAGAAATCCAATCGGTACCCAGTTTCTTGTAATAGATCAGTTTGTCCCCCCATGGAGGGGTGCCCCCAAAACTCGTGGGGTATCACAATTGGAGACTTTTTGGATTTATGAACTTGGCACACACACACCGTCAGGGCTCAATGTAGAATGGGACATTAACTAATTTATTAATAAGTCCTAGGTTTGTGTTAGATATTATTATATAATATATGTCTTTTGGCTCATCTTGAGATTTACAGCCTAATTTATGTACCAATATATTCTTTTCTTTCTGTTTTTAATTCATTGAATATATGTAGCAATACATTACATATGTGTGGGGAATAATACATGCAAGAACATCATTTATTTGTATAAAGATATTTATGTATTTGGAAGTCCGCTCAATCAGAGATCATTTCCAGGATTTATATCATTATATCTTCTATACCCTTTAATTTGTGGACAGGAGATCATTACATACATAAATATACAAAAATATTTTTATCTTTATATGCCTGCTGATTTAGCTATATTTAACAGGCATAAGTTTTAAAAATTTTCCCGGATCAATCTGAGTTTGTTAATTTTTATTATAATTTATATACCCATTATTAAGGATTTGTCCCACTCAGTTGTGTTTTTAATTCTTGTTAGATATAAGATCTCTTTTACACTGGGACCATTGTCTTGCATTTCGCACTGCACAGCGGGTCGCGTCTGTTGTCAGCTGGTGTGCACTTTGCTTTGAGACGTGAGTTGGGCGTGCGTGCAGCTGCATTCCGTTTATTGGAAGGCAAGGTGGAGCGCAGCGCAGGGTGCCATGTGACGTGAATCGTCACTTTGACGTCCCGTTCCGCCCACTGTCAGTATCAGACACGGCGCATTCACGCTGTTACATGTCGTCAGCGCGGTCTTACCTTGTGGAGCGCATCGTGGAGCGCAGCGTGAGAGGTCAGGTGACGCTAGTCACGACTCTGACGTCCCGCTCCGCCCAGCGCCTCCACATACAGCGCACACATAACCTCCCATGGAGACAGCATATTCTGTAGGCGCCGTACAAGGCATATTGGGGGTTTTATCTTTTTCATGACAGTTGCAGTCATGTCTGGTTTGGCAGATTTGCGTCCTCCAGCCCCCACTAATCCTTTTGATGTCAATACCTTTTTATGCCAATTATTTTTTGATCCTTACGTGGAGCCACTACACATGTGACCTTACATGTTTTTAATCTATTGGCCAGTATGAAAGGTCAATCTCTCACATGACACATCACGTGATCATCATGGACTCTTACTATTAAACCTATTTGTGTCCAGGATTGAGGTTTGTAAAAGTTTTCTCACTTTTCAAATTTTTTTATCATTGTAATATACAAACATACTGGCTTTTTAGCCTTTTAATTTTGTTTTTACACTATCCCCATATATATGTTACATCACATGACAAATCAACCCGGAAGTGATCTCGGATTGGGTGCACGCCCAGGAAATGGTTTGATGGGGTCATATCTTATATTTAAGCATGGTAGCAACAGCAGAGTTTACCCCAGATGATGCAAACTATTGCGAAACGCGTCGGGACTCTGCTGCTGCCATGCACAACTTTCTATTGATGCCCTTTGTTTTCATCGAAACTGTAAGTGTTTTTAACCGTTAATAAATTTCATCAATTTTACGGTATCACACTATGCGACCTCGTTTTCTTTTATGTACCTTGGATATGATCTGACCCCTTGGGAGTTACCATCAAGACGCTGTCACTCCCCCTTCTCTGGTTTAAAGTGATGTTATCAAGCCATCGCCTTATCGGTATATCCAGATCCGATTGATGTGGTTCCACCAACTTACATATAGTCTATATTGACCCTCTAAGCGTATGCTTATTAGGGTTCAATACTTCCGGTAAGCCTCCCCTCCTGGTGGTGGTTAATTTTGCACAGATTCAAGCATTTCATTTCACCGTGGTGTATAGAATCGTCCAGCATAGGAGATCATTTACCAGCAGTGTATTTTTCAGTGACTCACTGCTCCTTTGATTCACCATATATGGACTTTTCATTTGTTCACATTGTAATGTGTTGTTGATTCACATTTGCTATAACACGTTTAATATCATCATTTTCAGCGCCACTTAATTGTTTTTTGTATATTTTCACACTTTCTTGTTTCACTAGATTGTTTGTGGCTGCTCATCACACTGATAGCGCAGATTTTTTCTTGTTTTTTGCAAAAAAAACTATAGAAAAAAACGATCGTCTGTGGGTAAGTCCATCGGTTAAAAATCCACGCATGCTCAGACTGAATTAGGAGACGGGAGCACTCGTTCTGGTAAAACTATCGTTTGTAATGGAGATAGCACATTCGTCATGCTGTAACAGACTGAAAAGCACGGAGACTGAAAATCGCGAATCACCAAACTTTTACTAACACGCGGTAAAACGAAATCAGCAAAAGCAGCCCAAAGGGTGGCACAGTTGGATTTGACCTTCCCCTTTATAGTGCCGTCGTACGTGGTGTACGTCACCGCGTTCTGACACGGTCGGATTTTTGACCGATGGTGCGTAGGCAAGACTGATGAAAGCCAGCTTCATCGGATATCCGAAAAAATCCATCGGATTAGATTCCATCAGATATCCGATCGTGTGTACATTGTCCTTTATGCACCAAAGCATTATTGTTATCTATTCATTATCTGATAACTCCCGGCCAAGATCCTTCTCTCAGGAAAGGCATGCTGTCCCCGACTTTGCCTTGTAGGTGTCAAACTGAAATTGGTAAATGGAAAACATGACATGTCATTGCAGCTGCCATCATCTGATAACATAAGCTTAGTTAGGTTTTGACCGGACTTCAAATTTAAGTAGTGGATGTGTATGGATCATTTCTGGAGAGTAAGGATATCGTTCAGTGATACTTTAATTACACTTCCATAGACTGTAGCAATGGGGTTTTTCTATTTTTGTGTATATTGAGCAAATACACATATCAGAAACTTTTAAAGGGAATATCATTCTAAATATAACTTTCTTCTTGATTCCAGTTATGTTTAGCACTGCGATATTTACACAAAGAAAAATGGATTGTACATAGAGACTTATCACCAAACAACATCATGCTGGGGGAAAGAGATAAAGTAACTGTCAGTAAGTATCCATGCAGCAAAATATAAATATATTGTATTGTTTATTGGCCAGCCTAGTAACAGCATATCAGCTGTCTACATGGATGGAATTTATTATATCTGGGTGCATTGTTCTATACAGTTAAAAAAATGCAAACAGAAATTACAGCAGGGGAACACCTAGGTTCACAAGTCATGCAAAATGAAATCAATATAATTATCTCACTTCCTTATCTCACTTACTAGTTATAGCTCTTAATATAATTAAACTAAAAATGCAGCAAACACAATATTAAGATGTGTTTTAAACACATCGGGCCAGATTCATGTACATTTGCGGCGGCGTAACGTATAGCATTTACGTTACACTGCCGCAAGTTTTACGGCCAAGTGCTTGATTCACAAAGCACTTGCCTGCAAAGTTGCGGCGGCGTAGCGTAAATCCCTCCGGCGCAAGCCCACCTAATTCAAATGGGGCGTGGATCATTTAAATTAGGCACCGAACCGACTGCACATGCTCCGTTTTGAAATTTCCCGCCGTTTTTTTGCGCGAAATGACGTCGCACTGACGTGATTTTTTAAACGTCGACGTGAGTTACGTCCTTTCCTATTCACGGACGACTTACGCAAAAAAAAAAAATACATTTTAATTCGACGCGGGAACGACGGCCATACTTTAACATGGCAAGTCTAATGATAGGCCAAGAAATAGCAGCTTTAACTATACGACGGGAAAAGCCGACTACCGACGACGTAAGAGAATGCGACGGCCCCACGTACCTTTGTGAATCGCCGTAAACAGCTAATTAGCATACCCGACGCGGAAAACGACGCAAACTCCACCCAGCGGGCGCCAAAGTATTACACCTACGATCCGAAGGCGTACGAAGCCGTACGCCTGTTGGATCGAACCCAGAAGCCGTCGTATCTTCGTTTGAGGATTCAAACTAAAGATACAACGCGGAAAATTTGAAAATACGCCGGAGTATCAGTAGATACTCCGGCGTATTTCTTCTGTGAATCTGGCCCATCAATCCTTTGAAGAAAAAAATATTTTGTAAATTAAAGTGTACCTATAACCTTTAACGCATGCTAAGTGATATTTCAAACGCATGCATGCTATGTAATGTATAAAGCGGGGTAGACATGAGCCTGAATGTCGGGAGACATCGGCCGGTTCATAAAAACATTGCCGTCATCTGCCCGTGTGTATGTCGGACATATTCCGTTGGACATGCATGCTGGAAAACCAGCAGCTGACCGACTCTGGATTAGCGCTTTCAGCCAATGGTAGAGAACGCTGATTGGAGTGTTTTGGCTGGGGGGCTGTCCCCTGTCAGAACACAACAGCTCACCAATGAAGAGGAGGTGCCAGGAGCGCCACCGGGGCACCCCAGAAGAAGAGGACCGGTGCTGCTCTGTGCAAAACTCTTGCACAGAGCAGGTAAGTATAACATGTTTGTTTGTGGGGAGCTGGATGTAGAGCCAGAGTGGGAGACTGTGGGAGTTTTGTGTCAAGTCGCTACAGCCAGGAGGGCGGGCAGGATTTGCAAATCGGACTTGCTGGGAGCAGTAGTCCATCAAGTACATTTATTCTTCTCAAGTAAATCGGTTGCTACCACAAAGGGGTACTGCAGACCCTGGCCTGCAAAGGACTATCAAGTAGGGTGACCACATTTCCAAACTACCATTCAGGGACACCATCTCTTCCCAAAAATCAGCTTGTGCTGTAACGAATCACAGCACAGTGATTGGACACAAGAGGTGGGATTTATGATTTCTCCAATCACAAGCAGGGGGCGGGAATGTGCTCCTCCAGGCATTCCCGGCCAGGACAAGTACTGTCAGTGAGTAAAGTGGTGATGTGGCGGCCTTTTTTGGGGGCGTTAGTTTGGCTTGGGGGGTGGCTGGGGCAGCTTCATTCCGGGACACTGTATTGTCCTGGAATGAAGGTACCCGGGACAGACCTGCAAAATGCGGGACTGTCCCGGGCAATCCGGGACACATGGTCACCCTACTATCAAGTAAAGACACTGGGACTTATTCAGAGTGAGGCCTAGTCATGGTGTGACGGGAGACTAAAGTTGGAGAGTGAAGTAAGTGCTCCTAAGTAGTGTGCTGGGGGAAGTGTGCTCAAGAAAGCGCTGTCAAGTTTAGAGTCAACCATCTTTTGTTCTACTTATGCCCAGTACACACGATTGGAACTTTTGTCTGACAAAATTCACATCGGAATTCCGACAGAATTCCATCGGAGGAAAAGAAAACATGTTCTTTATGTAAACTCCGATGGAATTCATCGGAATTTCTGATGGGGCATACACATGGTCAGAATTTCTGATGGAAAAAGTCTGTCTGACTTTTTCCATCGAAAATTCCGATCGTATGTAAGGGGCATAAGAAGTGTGACGCAGCTACTTTTATTCTGCCAAGCAATATTCATCCTATGGGCATCCCATGTCCCTTTTCCCCAACCAAGTTCAATCCCCTAATAAAAACAACAAAAACAAGCAAGAGACTGTTCATTGAGTAAGAAGTGTGTCTAATGGATGTCTGGGAGCAGGGTGAAATGTGTGGATGCTGTAACATTTGATCCTAGAGGGTTTAATTACATTTAAAATAAGGGCTAGCTATATCATCTCATAAGAACTAAGTTGATCCAAAATTTCATTCTGCAGTTGTAATTGTCCAGTACAGTCTTGAATCTAATTGTTTGTTGTGGAGTAAAACAGACATTTCTTATTTTAGGCACTTTAATAAATGCTATTTGATTGTTGATCCCTGAATTCTCTTGCGTTGCTCTGATGCACATGAGTGCTCAGCCTGCAGGTTTTAGATTTTTAGAATCGTTCTGCAGATTGACAGATTTGCATATCATTGTATAGGAAAATGTTATATGGTCCCTGGAAAATGGCAGAATGCATATTGATTCACAGACTAAAGAAAACCTGTCACAAAAAATAGACGGCTAAATATAAGCTAAATATGAGCTACAATTATAATTATACCATATTGTTTTTTTCTGGGTTAAAAAACAAATTGTAATTAATTATTCTGACTCATTTTGATTAATGTTATGCATTTACAAGACTATTAAACTCAAAGGCCCAGATTCACATTACGCCGCCGTAGAGTAACCACTGTACGCTACGCCAACGCAGCGCAGAGAGGCAAGCATGGAATTCAGCAAGCCAGTGCTCCTAACGCTGCGCCAGCGTGGCGTGGGTTTCGAAGGCGTACGCCGGCGTAGGTGGAAGTGGGCGTGACCCATGCAAATGAGGCGTGACCCCATGCAAATGATGGGCCGAGCGCCAGACAGATACGTATCACGAACTGCGCATGCGCTGTGACGTGGACGCATCCCCCTGCTCACAACCACTTGGGAACAACTGCCTAAACTACGCCGGATCACTGCGTACGGCGTGAACATAACCTATGCCCAGCCAGACACACGTCCAACGTAAAATACGCCGGCTTGTGTTCCCTGGTGCAGACCTTTGCATGTCTGCTTCTGGGTTGCACCTCCTTTATGGGGAATAACTTTACGCCGGACGTACAACTTACGCGCACCTCGCGTAGCCTGCGTCGGGCGCACGTACGTTTGTGAATCGCCATATTTCCCTAATTTGCATGTTTGAATGGCTAATCAATGGGAGCGGCACCATGCACCCAGCCTAAATGTGCGCCCACCCTGCGCCGGCGTAAGCAAGCTACGTCGGCGGGGTGTAGCCTGGTTTTAGGCGCATATCTGTTTGTGGGTCTGGCGCACAGATACGACGGCGCACATTTGCACTTACATCGGCGAAACTTGTTATAGATCGGCGTAAGTGCTTTGTGAATCTGGGCCAAAGTATACATAGGGTTATATACAGCTGAGTAAGAGTTATAGATGTAAGTTTTGGGAGCAAAATCAGAAAGGGAGATATTTCTGAATAGTCATAGTTTACTGATTATAATACTATTTAATTGCATGCTTGAAAAAGAGCATGCGTGCTCTTCAATAATGGCTGCTAACATATCTGAGGGTGGGTTTCTTAAAGTCTTTTTTGTACTGTAAATATGATCTTTGTTTTACAAATACATATTTAATATATGATTCCCTGAGCACTATGGTCTAGCTTAAAAAAAAGTAGAAGAAATAAATTCCTTTCACATGCCTCAGGTGGAGCCGTCTTATAAGGGAGAAGTCACTCTGACTCATTCACTTGTGTATGTACATTTCAGCTTATGCTATTAAGCTCTGTAAAAGGCAGACTTTATAAAACAGGAGGAAACAGGATAACGTGGAATTTTCATAAGCACTACTTTTTATTCATCGGACAAAAATGTAGCTAAGCTGTATTAAACCCCAAAACCCAAAAAGTATTTTATTGCAGCTTAACCACTTGCTTACTGGGCACATATACCCCCTTCCTGCCCAGGCAAAATTTCAGCTTTCGGCACTGTCACACTTTAAATGAAAATTGCGCGGTCGTGCGACCTGGCTCCCAAACAAATTTGACATCCTTTTTTTCCCACAAATAGAGCTTTCTTTTGGTGGTATTTGACCATCTCTGCAGTTTTTATTTTTTGCGCTATAAACAAAAAAAGAGTGACAATTAAAAAAAAAAAAACACAATATTTTTTACTTTTTTGCTATAATTGATATACCATTTTTTTTTTAAAACATTTTTTTCTCAGTTTAGGCCGATACGTATTCTTCTACATATTTTTTTTTTACTAGTAATGGCGGTGGTCTGTGATTTTTTGTCAGGACTGCGATATTATGGTGGATACATCGGACACTTTTCACGTTTTTGGGACCATTCACATTTATACAGCCAACAGTGCTATAAATATGCACAGATTACTGTATAAATGTGACTGTCAGGGAAGGGGTTAACACTAGGGGGCGAAGAAGGGGTTAAATGTGTACCCTGGGAGTGATTCTTACTGTGGGGGAGGGGACTGACTGAGGGAGGTGACTGATCTGTGTACTTATGTACAAGGGACACACCATCGGTCTCCTCTCTCCCTGACAGGACTTGGATCTCTGTGTTTACAGAGATCAATGTCCCTGCTCTGTCACTGCCGATCACGGGTACCTGGCTGACATTGTGGCTGTTATTTTTAAGCTGCAGTTCAGCAAAAATGACAGTTATAGGGTTGAGACTAACCATTTAACACTGACAAATGAATTTTTAATTTTCGAATTTCAAATTTTCGAAATTTTTAACTTTCGAATTTCGAAATTTTCAATTTTCAAGTTTTTCATTTTCGAAATTTCGAATTTTCGAATTTCGAATTTTTTACTTTCGAATTTCGAAATTTTAAATATTCAGCTTTTATTTATTTCCCATTATCCCAAAATAAAAATAAAAATTCTGTAATTTCTTAAAAAGTGTTAGCAGGAGTTAGAATTTATTTTTTTAGCTAGGTCCATCTAAATCTGCTAGTGGCACCCAGGAATATGCAATTAGCGGACCTCCAGCTGTTGCAAAACTACAAGTCCCATCATGCCTCTGCCTCTGGGTGTCATGCTTGTGGCTGTCAGAGTCTTGCTATGCCTCATGGGAATTGTAGTTCTGCAACAGCTGGAGGTCCGCTAATTGCATATCTCTGTGCTAGTCCATCTAACACAACCCTCTCCCCAGACTGACAATGCTCCTGTCTAAAAGTTTTGGTTGATCCTCCAGTGGATTGGAAATACCCTAGGACGTGTGTTACTACTAGCTGGATCACCAGGTGAAAATAAATGTTCAAAATTAATATACATTTCTTATAAAAATTGTGTCATTGTGTGCAATAGATATAAAGCTAGACCACACTTGCATACAGTGATTTAAAGCCCTGAAGTATTATTTGTTATTACAATATGAATTGTTTTTATACTAGATGCATTGTTTAATGCTGTCATATCTCTTCATCGGCTAGTAAAAATCAAGGACTTCTTATTGCCCAAAGGTAATCAATTTACACCATGTGCACTTCCACTGTTCAGACACAGAAAATTAATATGTAGAATGGGGCTTATATCTATTCCACAATGAATTACATTTATTGAACACTAATTTTAAAAGGTACATGATTTACAGCTGAGGCTGTATGCATATAAATAAACATCCTTGATATCTCCACCTAGAGTTGTGCTCTAGCACATAGCATGATGCATAAATAAGTTGTAAAAGGTAGATGTTTTTTTAATCTTAATGCATTCTATGCATTAAGATAAAAAACCTTCTGTATGTAGCAGCCCCCCTCAGCCCCCATAATACTTACCTGAGCCCCATCGCTCTCCAACGATGTCCACGAGTGTCTTAGCCATCAGGGACTCTCTTTTTAATTGGCTGAGACACAGCAGTGACGCCATTGGCTGCTGCGGCTGTCAATCAAAGCCAGTTAGCCAATCAGGAGAGAGAGGGGCGGGCCGAGCTGTAGGTCCATGTCTGAATGGACACAGGGAGCTGCAGCTCAGCTTGGGTGCCCCCATAGCAAGTTGCTTGCTGTGGGGGCACTCAACAGGAGGGAGGGGCCAGGAGCACAGAAGTGGGACCCGAGAAGAGGAGAATCCAGGCTGCCCTGTGCACATAGTAGGTAGGTATAAAATATTTGTTATTTAGAAAAACATAAAAAACAGCAGGGTTATTTACTGAAACTGGAGCATACAAAATCTGGTGTAGCTCTGCATAGAAACCAATCAGCTTCCAGGTTTTATAGTCAAAGCTTAATTGACAAAGATCAACTTAGAAGCTGTTTGGCTAACATGCACAGCTATACCAGATTTTGCACTTTCCAGTTTTAGTAAATCTCCCCCAGTGTATCTACCAAGACCATACTATGAAAATAATAATTTAATTCATGATACTTAACCACTTCAATATTGGCCCATAGTCATTTGACGTTCACAGAGGGAATCTCCCATCCTGGGTGGACGTCATATGACGTCCTGATCTTTGTGCAGTGATATCTGAATGATGCCTGCAGCTAGAGGCATCATTCAGATATCATTCTTTAGTGGCAGCGATTCTGTGGACCATAAGAATGATCATAGCGGCGGTTCCACCGCTTGATCGTTCTTATAGGCGGCGGGAGGGGACACCCCCCCCTCCCGCCGCCATCCGGTGCTTCTCTATGACCATCGGAGGCCCGAGCGCGATGTGATGACGTCACGACCGGGTACCCGGAAGTAAACAAAGCCGCGATTCCGGCTAGTAAGCAATACTAATCATGAGATCGGTGAAATTTTTTCACGATCTCATGCTTTCCAGCCATAAGGAGGACCTGTCACACACATTTCCTATTACAAGGGATGTTTACATTCCTTGTAATAGGAATAAACGTGTTAAAAAAAATTAAAATAAAGTGTAAAAAAATAAATAGATAAGTAAAATAAAAAAATAATAATAAAAAAATTAAAACGACCCTGTCCCCGGAAGCAAACGCACACGTAAGTCCTGCCCACATATGTAAACGCCAGTCAAACCACATATATGAGGTATCGCCGCATGCGTTAGAGTGCCAGCAACAATTCTCGCACTAGAACTCCTATGTAAATCTAAACTGGTAACCTGTAAAAATTTTCAAAGCGTCGCCTATGGAGATTTTTAAGTACCGAAGTTTGACGCCATTCCGTGAGTGTGCGCAATTTTAAAGCGTGACATGTTAGGTATCTATCTACTTGGTGTAACATAATCTTTCATATTTTACAAAAAAATCGGGCTAACTTTACTGTTTTGTTATTTTTTCATTTATGAAACCATTTTTTTTTTAAAAAAAAGGCGTTTGAAAAATTATTGCACAAATACCGTGCAAGCTAAAATGTTGCAATGACCGTCGTTTTATTCCCTAGGGTGTCTGCTAAAAAAAACATATATAAATGTTTGGGGGTTCTGCATAATTTTCTAGCAAAAGAATGATGATTTGTACATGTAGGAGAGAAGTGCCAGAATAGGGCCAGTATTGAGGTGGGTATAAAAGCCGGTTTAGAAGTCATTAACTATATTAGCTGAAAGGATTGTTCTAGAACTGTGTTCCGTATATAGTATACATTGATTGCATGACAAAATAGTATCTTAACCACTTAAGGACTGGACCAATATGCTGCTAAATGACCCAAGGGGTTTTTACAATTCGGCACTGCGTCGTTTTAACAGACAATTGCGCGGTCTTATAAGTAATACCATCCTCTTGACCTCAAGTTCTTTTAATATCCAAGTGATAATAGTAAATTGGTTACAAATATATTCTGGAATGAATCTGCAGCTGCTTTATGCTGCGTACACACGACCGTTTTTCATGATGAAACATTTTTATTTTTTAATTGGTCGTTAAAATCGTGTGTAGGCTCCAGAGCATTTTTCACGTCGTCGTTTTTCTCGTCGTGAAAAACGGTCCTGTGTACGCTTTAACGACGGGGAAAAAAACACGCATGATCAGAAGCAAGTTATGAGAAGGGAAATTTGCATAATCAGCCCAAAGGGTGGCGCCATTTGAATGGAACTTCCCCTTTATAGTGCCATTGTACGTGTTGTACGTCACCGCGCCGGACCATGAACGCAACTAATGCCCATTGGGGAAAAAAGAGGTTTGGGAGGGTGTGACAAGGAGGCAGAAAAACACAGTAAAATAATCTCATGAAAAAACAAATATGACAGGGTTATTAAGCATTAGATGTATATGTATTATTTTTGGAGAATAAAGATATTGTTTAGTGTCGCTGCTTTCAGGGACATGTGGGAGCTAAACCATTGGACTGTGGCCTGCAATATGTTGAAACATCTGGCAATAAAAAACACTGCTGTAGTAAAGTATTATACGTGAACACTTTTTTGTATTACAAATTGTACATAATACTTTTTCAGTGCTGCCATTCTCTTGTCTTTCCACTATGTGGCACTGTTGTTCTTCTGTTGCATCATTAGCAGTTTATTGTGGTTTGAGAAGCATGGACTTCTTCTCACCCAATCATTTTTCACAAATAAGAAGTAACCATGCTGTTAGTGAGCTATGTACTTTCCAGCTGGGTTTGATATGCTTTAGTACAGTTTTTCCAGTTATTTACAGTACTTAGTTTGAGTGTTGTATTAATATGCATTGGCTTGAACCAAAATATGAGAGAAATATGTGGTAGCATTACATAACAGTATAAAGCTAAAAAATTCAGCTCTATTACTATACTAATTCACATTTGCTTGAGTAATGAAACCTACTGTATGTGATGTGAATTTTCTACTTAATAGACATTAAGTAATTAGTAGCATTGGCCCAGATTCTCAAAGGACTTACGACGGCGCAGCGCCATGTACGCCGTCGTAAGTCCTAATCTTGCCCGTCGTATCTATGCGCTTGATTCTTAGAATCAGCTACGCATAGATATCCATTAGATCCGACCGGTGTAAGTCTCTTACGCCGTCACATCATAACTGCAATTTTTTTTTGCCCGCTAGGTGGCGCTTCCGTCGATTTCCACGTCGAGTATGCAAATTAGCTAGATACGCGAATTCCCGAACGTACGCGCGGCCGACACAGTAAAGTTACGACGTTTACGTTAGGCTTTTCCCGGCGTAGTGTTGCCCCTGCTATATGATAGCATAAGTGTGGCGCAACAATGTTAAGTATGGCCGTCAGTCCCACGTCGAAATTTTAAAAAGTTACGTCGTTTGCGTAAGTCGTCCGTGAATGGGGCTGGACGTCATTTACGTTCACGTCGAAACCAATGACGTCCTTGCGACATCATTTGGAGCAATGCACACTGGGATATTTTACGGACGGCGTATGCGCAGTTCGTTCGGCACGGGGACGCGCTTCATTTAAATGATACACGCCCCCTACCCGCCAAATTTGAATTCCGCCGGGTGATTTACGCTACGCCGCCGCAACTTTACAGGCAAGTGCTTTGTGAATAAAGCACTTGCATGAAAAACTTGTGGCGGCGTAACGTAAATCGGATACGTTACGCCGCCGCATAAATACGCCAATCTACCTGAATCTGGGCCATTGTCTTTAGCAATGTTTTTTCCATGTTTTTTCCATAATTTTTTCCATGTGTTGTACAAAATATCTTGGCACAGATTCTCAAAGGCGTTACGACGGCGCAACACCATTTGCGCCGTTGTAAGTCCTAATCTGGGCCCTTATGTTTAGCCTTGAGTATAGGAAACAACATATTTATTTGTTAAAAGGGCTTTCCAAGTTTTTTTCAACCATGTCTATGTCATACCCTGTCTTATATTATGTGCCATCCCCTAGTAATATTAATTAAAGAGAAGTATGTCCAATACTTTTTATGGTCATACCTCTCTTTTGGGTTACAGGAGTGCACTTACTTTTGAGCCCACTGTTGAGAGATGCCACAGAGCCCCTCCATGCTCTGGAAGGATCCCGACAAGCCGATGAGAGTCTGAGCCAGCTGCTCCTGCCCTGCCCTCCCCACCCCAGCCTCTAGAGAGCATTGGAGGGCAGAGCCGAGAGCGGTGACTGACAGTCACCGCTCTCTGCTTAGATTAGGGTGGACCAAGAACTGGTGATCAGCAGTCATGTGATCACTCATTTCTCAGGCTTACAGCAGGTGAGGACAGCTGTAGCATCATAGTGATAGAGATGAGTATGTTTATTTTTTGATTCCCACATTTCTCCTTTAAAGCATATATAGGGTCAAAATGTAAAACCATATATTCATTATTTCTAGCCTACTCCTATTAATCTGAATGAACTTAATGTTTGTAAACTTAGTTTGTAAAGATCCCTACACATTCACCTCTTTTATTCCTGTGACACGTATTCACTATGTCCTGTGAGTAGGCACTACTATGTCACACATTTCACAGAGCCTGCCTTCTGAATTACAGAGGAGCTGAGTGGAGGAGTTTCAGGAGGTGGAGTCAGTACAGAATCACTGCTTGCAGACACCAAGGTACCATGGGATATGTAGTCCTTCGAAATAAAAAGTAAACAGCAGAGGAAAAGCTGCAAAGGCATGTAGGGAATCAAGGAATTTGTGGTGAGAGATGGCCAGCAGGCAGGCAGAACTTACAACATGTAATAAGATATATCAAGTAAGCTTAAATTGTATTGTCAACATTACCTATTGTTTGTATTGCTATTACTGATGTTGTAAAATGAAAGTACAGCAGGTAAAATAAGTATTGAACATGTCAACACAGGTGCTATTGAGGTGACATTTTCACCACATGGCGGCAACAACCCATGCAATCCATACATACAAAGAAATGTGAATGGTCCCAAAATAGATGATGAACCATCTTTTTGAACTTTATATACTATTGGACATTCTCATAGTAACCCAGTGGAAGGAACCAAGTGTTTATACAGCTTATTTTCAACTTTTGGCTACCACATATATTTCCTTTTCAATTTTGTACACTTGGGCCCAGATTCTCAAAGGACTTACGACGGCGTAGCGCCATGTATGCCGTCGTAAGTCCTAATTTGACCCGTCGTATCTATGCGTCTGATTCTTAGAATCAGTTAAGCATAGATATCCATTAGATCCGACAGGCGTAAGTCTCTTACGCCGTCGGATCTAAACTGCATTTTTTTTTGACCACTAGGTGGCGCTTCCGTCGAATTCCACGTCGGGTATGCAAATTAGCTAGATACGCGAATTCCCGAACGTACGCGCGGCCGACGCAGTAAAGTTACGACGTTTACGTTAGGCTTTTCCCGGCGTAAAGTTGCCCCTGCTATATGAGGCGCAGCCAATGTTAAGTATGGCCGTCATTCCCGCGTCAAAATTTTAAAAAGTTACGTCATTTGCGTAAGTCGTCCGTGAATGGGGCTGGACGTCATTTACGTTCACGTCGAAACCAATGACGTCCTTGCGACATCATTTGGAGCAATGCACACTGGGATATTTTACGGACGGCGCATGCGCAGTTTGTTCGGCGCGGGGACGCGCTTGATTTAAATGATACAAATTTGAATTCCACCGGGTGATTTACGCTACGCCGCCGCAACTTACGGAGCAAGTGCTTTGAGAATACAGCACTTGCCCGTGTAAGTTGCGGCGGCGTAACGTAAATTGGATACGTTACGCCGCCGCAGAGATACGCCCATTTTACAAGAATCTGGGCCTTGGTTTTTAGTATTTGTTTATTTAGAGGGTTTACTACTCTCCTTTTTCCTTTTTCGGATTCACGATCATATATGTCTCAATTGAATTTTTGACCACCATTTTACTAGCGCAGCTTATTTGTATTCCATATACAAATAATTATTATATATTGTTTTTAAGGTAATTTACTATATTTTCAAAATCTGTACTCAAGCAGGTGGCTTAACGGAGAAATTACTGAAGTTTGAACTTTCAACAAGTAATTTCACAGAAAACAGATAAATAATAAATTAATATCTTATTTATTTATTTATTAAAGTGCTTAACTTACGTAGTCTTACCCGAAAGCCTCAATGCACATGATAAAAGACATAAAAAAAACAACATACCAGAATAAAAACACACATCGTAAAAAAACCTAGGTGTCTGTCCGGCACACCCCATTAAAATTAGGTGTCTCTAAAAGCTTCCACAAAAGTACAGTTTTCAATTCCTTTCGGAATTTCAAAAGGTCATCCTCCAGTCTCAGTTTCAGAGGCAGGGAGTTCCAAAATTCAGCTCCTTGTACTTCACTCATTCTCCCTCCGCATTTTTTCTTTTTGAATTTTGGAATCTTCAATTTGGCCAGATTCGCTGATTTCAAGGATCAGGTAGGTGCATACTTATAAGAATTTTTCCCTCAGGTACTCTGGACCACATCCACGCAATGCCTTATGTACAAGACATCCAGTTTTAAACAGAATCCGTTCTTTCATTGGCAGCCAATGTAGGGCTCTAAGGGATGGAATGATGTGGTCACGACGACCAACACCCATCAGTAGTCTCGCTGCGGCATTATGAATCAACTGGAACTTGTAGATAGTACAAGAAGGCAAGCCCAGGTATAGAGCATTGCAGTAGTACAGTCGACTGATGATAATGGCATTGACCATGGCGATCTTATCAGAGTCTGCGATATAGCGAAAAGTCGACCTCAGGAGTCTCAGGTGGAAGTGGCATGAGCTGACCACCTGATTTACCTGGGGGCACAAGTTCAACCTAGAGTCCCTGACCTGAGTTTCCGGAATCGGAAAAGGTTTAAAAGAATCCGGCCAGAATGGAAACAAGTTGGAATACGCCTGGGTACTGAAGATGATACATTCAGTCTTGGTGCCATCTTACAACATATAGCATAATAATATATGATTTATCTTGAATATAACAGTACCTTTTCTGCTGGCAGCAGATTCTCATTCTCCCTCTTAAAGGGGTTGTAAAGGAAACATTTTTTTTTCATAATAAGCATCCTTTACCTGCAGACATTCCACTTTTCACTTCCTCATTGTTCGTTTTGCTCAGAAGTTGCTCTATTTCTTCTCTGTTCTGTTCACTTCCTGCTTGTCTGATTTTACTGACCACCGTGAAGGGAGGCTTTACTGCGGTGGTCAGTAACGTGCTCACCCCCTCCTGGGAACTACATCTGTGCGGCAGGACGCTCTCTACGTGTTAGAGTCTTCAAGGAGGTGTGAATTACTGTCCGTGCCGCAATTTATACTGGGAAATGTAGTTCTTACATGAACGAGCGATGCAAACCAGGAAGTGAATGAGAGAACAGAAACTAGAATGCCGGAGGTGAAATAGATGAAGGAATTTAATAGGTATTTACTCGTTTTTTAACAGAATCGTTACACTATTCTGTCTGTCTACCTTGCAGACATTAATTTTAGGCAACATTTTTTTTCCTTTACAACTCCTTTAACTATAGACATCCCACACTAAGGGCTTACTCGTGCTTCTCAGCCTCCCACAGGACCATGTCGCGCATAGACCTTATATTTTTTTCTAGTTCCCTTCTTCCCAGGCTGGGCGATACCGGGTTCTCACCCAGGTCACTATCCGACCATTGTCCCTGCTGGGCTACGTTGTCTTTGCCCCATGCCCGACCACCGATAACGTGGCGGCTGAACCCATTTTGGCTGACTTTACTGCCAGAGGACGATGACATGGGGACTGAGTGGGGGCAATTCTTCTCGACTAATGTAGACTCGGCGCGACCACAGGTGGTGTGGGAGGCCTTTAAATTGCATGCCCGGATGACCCTTACTACTCGCATTAACCAAATTAAGCGGACTTCGGCAACGGCAATAGATAGTGCGACGAATGCGTTAGGGGTGGCAGAAAGAGATTTTTTGAATGATCCCACAGAGAGCAGGGCTGGTAGCCTTAGGGTGTGCTCCAGAGCACTTGATCAGTTAATATACAAGAAATCCAAACGCAAGTTGTTCTTCCTCAGGCAGAGGTCATACGAACATGGTGAAAAGGTCGGGAAACTTCTGGCCTACCTCGTGCATTGTGAGGAAAGGCCACCGGTGGTGATCTCTCTGCGTTCTCCGGATAAAACTCTGGTGAATGCACCTGCACAGGTCGCGGAGATGTTCCGAGAATTCTTCACCTCATTATATGCTACCACAGTATCGGGTGACCTCTCTGTGATGGAGACCTTTTGGGACGAGATACAGGTTCCACAGTTAACAGAAGCCCAGGCGGAGGGGCTGGAGGAGCCCCTGACCCTTGAGGAGATTACAATAGCCTTAGCGGAATTTCCTGCGTCCATGGCACCAGGCTCTGATGGCTTACCAGTAGAATTTTATTCCACCTATGCAGAGATATTAGCGCCACAACTATAAAAATTATATAACTCTGTTTTTGAGGACTCTGAAATGCCACCCTCCATGAGGGAAGCTACTATTGTCCTGATCCCCAAGCCGGGCAAGGATCCTTGCCGTCCAGACTCTTATCGCCCCATTTCCCTTCTTCAGGTGGATGTCAAGGTGCTGGCAAAAGTGCTTGCCATCCGCCTGAACAAAGTTATTCTTTCTTTAGTCCATGGAGATCATGCCTGGCAGGAACACGTCGTTCAATCTCCGTAGGATGTTTATTAATCTTCAGGCCCCCATGATAACTCGGGATCCAGAATAATAGTGACATTGGACACGGCCAAAGCCTTCGACTTGGTCGAGTGGCGATATCTGTGGTCCTGCTTAGGTAAGTTTGGAATGGGGCCCAGGTTCATTAAATGGGTACAGCTTCTCTATCAACAACCGGTGGCCAGGGTCCTGGCCAATGGCTGGCTCTCGGACCGGTTCTCTCTGCATAGGGGTACTAGACAGGGGTGCCCTCTGTCGCCGCTGCTGTATGCGCTGGCGGCGGAGCCACTCGCCATTGCAATTCGCGCCCATGAGGAAATAGTTGGTCTACAGAGGGGGGGGGGGGGGGGGTGGTGGAAAAGATTAGTACATACGCAGACGATACTCTTCTATATCTTGACGACTCAACCAGCTCTTTGCCCACAGCACTGGACCTCATCGAGAGATTTGGCATGTTCTCTGGTCTTAGGATAAATTGGGACAAGTCCCAGGTACTTCAGCTGGACAGCTACCCTCCCACGGGGGACAGAGGTTCGCTCCCCTTGCAGAGAGTCAGTGTTATAAAATATCTAGGCATCAGGACAACCAAAGACCCGGGGGATTATGTCCCACTTAACATAGACCCACTGTTCACCATGCTTAAGCAGAAGACGCAGACCTGGACACGTCTCCCACTAGGGGTGATGGGCAGAGTGAATCTTATTAAAATGGTCCTATTACCCAAGATACTGTACATGCTCTGGCACTCCCCAGTATACCTTATCCTTAGGCACTTCATGGCTATCGAAGCGATTCTGAAACCCTTTGTCTGGGGGAACAACAGGCACAAACTTCCGTGGCATAAACTTAAATACCCAACGGACCTGGCGGGTCTTGCCCTGCCTGACTTCAACTTATACTACCTTGCGGCCCAGCTCTCACAAATGTTTCATATAGACAAGACGGATAGGGACAGGTTCGTACATCTCCTATGCCCAGGATGGGTGGGGAGGGCGTTGGATCCTATGGTGGCGATCGCAGGGGGAACTGTGAGAGAGGGTGGAACGGCTGGCCGCACAACATTACTGTATCAGTACCAGAAAGTGTGGTCCATAGCCTTCAAGAAACTACAAGTACCGCTCCTAAACACCTTCACTCCCTTGTGGCATAATTTGGCCATCTCTGAATTTGCACAAATCCCAGATGCTGGATGGTGGAGCTCTAGAGGTATTATTTATTTGTCCCACGTTGTTGCTAATGGGAGACTTAAGTCTATGCTCAGCCTACAGTCGGAATTTGCCCTCCCTGATCAAATGCACCTTAGATATTTGCAGTTGCGTCATGCATATAACACACAATTTCCTTTAGGCAACATCTCCTTGGACGCTAACCCATTGATGGCGGCCGTGAAAAACCCTGACCCTAAAAAACTCATTTCACAATTTTACTCCATGCTGTCGCTCCCCTCGGCAACTGTGGGGGCATACGCTGTGAAGGTTCGGTGGGAGAATGATTTGGGCCCAGTGGCGGATGACGAGTGGAGCGACGCTCTAGACACATGTAGGTTAGTTTCCCCTAAACTGTCAGATAGACTTACCCAGGTCTTCATACTACACAGAGCGTATCTCACACCCCTTAGAATCTCGAAATATAAACGGGACTCTTCCTCTGTCTGCCCCATGTGTGCTCAGCCAGCAGCCAATTTTTTTCACCTATTATGGTCCTGTCCTAAATTGCAGGCATTTTGGTCGCAGGTAGTTGGATTCCTGCATGACAAGATAGGTTCTCCTGCAACACTCCAGCCGAAGATGTGTCTGTTGGGTATTTTCCCCAATCCAGAAGGCAACAAATATGTGAAGTTGTTTATGCATGAGACACTTTTCTCGGCTAGGAAGGTGATTGCTAGGGGATGGATGCGGCCTGATCCTCCGCAGATATCGGCATGGTTGGCAGAGGTTAATGCTTTTTTACCCTATAAGAAACTGGTTTATGCACACAGGGGTTGCCCTTCCAAATTTGAAAAAGTATGGGACAAGTGGTTAAAATCCTCTGATACCTGTATTAATGCATAGTGATCCCTTTGGGGGATGTGTCTTTCCCTCACTCCCTTTACCTGGGAACGTTACTGCTGCAAGTGGGCAGGGTCTGGTGAATGGAGGCGGGTGGTGGGATTTTTTTTTTTTTTTGGGACGTAGGAGGACATGTAGGTGTGACGTGTGTATTTAGATGTTTTTGTCACCTTGCTATCTCATGTTTACATGTTCATCTGTTCACCCCCTTGTACTGTGTGACAGACTGATACTTTGACTGATTTGTCAAATGCGTGTATTACTGCATGTTATTTATATTGTATGTATCATCTCTAGTTCTCAATAAAAGACTTTTGGATTAAAAACAACTCCTTTAACTGTGTGAGAAAAACATGGGATTGTGGGTAAATCTTATACTCATAAACACATGTTTTTTCCTTGTAGTTACGAGGACTGGGTTGGAAGGGAGCATTTGTCTTTTAGGGACATGCCCCTTCTATGACACTCGAGTGAGAGGCGTGCCTCCACTGCAGCATTTTTTTTTGGACAGCTGGGTCCAATGGTACTTTACTATTGGTCCAAGCTGTTTATTGAGCTCAGTGCCTCTGACAAGAAGTGAAGAGAGGCACTGTGAGCTCAACCTCTCAATTTACTGCAAACAGAGTGTATCAGCTTGTATTTAAAGTGGCCACTCTGTATATAACTTATGACAGGCTGTGCAGGGAGCTCCATATCTCTGGAACCATAGGTCGTAGGAGCCCCAAATTTGGGGTCTCTGTGACCCCAGGTTGCCGAACTACGACCCTCAAATCTCGATTTGTATTATTTTATGTTAATCCCTGTTGTGCATGGACCCTCTAACTGCCCCGGAATAGACAGATCTCACACTGGGAACGATAGATAATTATCATCGTCTAGGCTTTTTTTTTTTTTTGGAGATTCTGTGTATAAGCAGTGAAAAAATTGTTTGCTTTTCTAAGGAGGAAGGAAAACAACTCTAAATTCGTTTTTGGATTTTTTTTCTACAGTTTCTATGAAAGATACAGAGCCCTTCTACAATGTAACCATGCTCATTATTACAAGCTTTCCAACCCCTTTACCATCCAGTTAGTTCAGAAATGCTTGAAGAAATTCTGAAACATTCGTTCAAACAATTTCAGTATTTTCGAATATCTACAAAACATTATGTAATTGTTGGCATTTTTATCTAAAACCCAAAAACTTTTAATTAGAAGACTGTGCATGCCTTGGCATCAAATTCTCATACTGATCGGCTCAGTGTGAGTTCTCAGCAATTTGTTGTTTATATGAGTTATTCGAATTCAATATATACAGTATATATATAAAATGTAAACATTATGCAACATATGTTAACCCTTTTCATGATGGGGAATAGAACAAATCCTAATGCCTGAATTTTGCAACTTTGACATGTGTTAGCAAAATTGTGCATATCATTGCACTACTGTACATAGTGATCCAGGTGGATTATACCTTGCTTGCTTCAGGACAAATTGAGCTTTCATTTTGGAGGTAAATTGTAATGGATATCTCATGATTTATTTTTTATTATCAAAGAAAAACTGTCTCTAAACAGTAAAAATTTTTTTTTTATTTAGTTGTTTATTTCTTGCTATTACCGTAGCCTAGACTAAAACGGTACCTCATGCCAATAAGTAAGATACGTATTGTGAAACTAAAAAAGCTGCTCCCCTAAAAGTGTAGAATTATTATACTTTGAATAGTGAAAAGAAGAAATGTGGGCGCGCTAGTGAAACCTATACCTGTTGTGTTGACCAGGGCCGCTGATAGGGAGTGACCACCAGCCCTCCTGTAGGGGGCCCCGACACATAGAGGGGCCCAGACAGCAGGGAGGTTGGTGGAAAACAATGCCCTCTGTGTCTCTCACCCAGGTTTCTCTCCCTCCAGCTGGATTTTAGCTGCTGGGTGAGAGACATGGAGGGATAATGAACCTGGCCAGCCGCCGCTGAGCTTCTTCCCCTGCCCTGAGAGGGGGTTGTGCTAGGAGGAGGGATTTGTGGGAATGTGTACTTGGAGAGGGATTGAAGAAAGAAGATTTGTGCTGGGAGGGGAGATGCGGGTGATTGCGTACCAGGAGCCGATGAGGGAATTCGGGGCTAATAGGAGGGATTGGGGGAATTGTGCAGGCAGGGGAGATTTGTACTAGGAGGGGGAATTGGGGTGTCATTTTTGTTTCTATTACTAATGATTTTCATGTATGTTTTTGTGAAAATATTGTATAGAATACCGTCAGGTGTGTGTGTGTGGGGGGGGGGGGGGGCTGGGCGTCAGGTAGGCTGTACGGGGCCCCATGATTCCTAAGGCCTTGTGCACACGACCGGATTATCCGATGAAAACGGTCCGCCCGTTTCCATCGGATATGTCCGCTGACGGATTTTGGTCTGATGGTTGTACGTGTCGCGACGTGGCCGCGCCATCGCCACGACGATGACAAGGCGACGTGCGTGACCCTGGAAGGTAAATACTTTGACGCATGCGTCGAATCACTTCGACGCATGCGAGGGATGGCGGTCGGTCGGACAAGTCCGGTGAGTCTGTACAGACGACCGGATTTGTCCGACGGACAGGTTTCCAGCGGACAGATTTCTTAGCATGCTAAGAAATTTTTATCCGCTGGAAACTGTCCGATCCGCCGGACAATTGTCCGCTCGGGCCTACACACAACCGGATCTGTCCGCTGGAACTGGTCCGTCGGACCAGTTTCAGCGGATAGATCCGGTCGTGTGTACGGGGCCTAACAGTGGCCCTGGTGTTGACAACTGAAATAGGAAGACATCAATAACATACACAATATAAACTAGTTCAACCTTTTAGATCATAAAAAAACATTAAATTGCAAAGTGCTGAGCCATAGTGAAACTTGTAAACCAAATTAAATTGAATAAACGTCCTTTAACCACTTCCGCCCCGGAAGAATTTACCCTCTCCCTGACCAGAGCACTTTTTGCGATTCGGCACTGCGTCGCTTTAAATGACAATTGCCTGTACACATATAAGCGGCGTGGTACCCAAAATAAATTGACGTCCTTTTTTCCCCACAAATAGAGCTTTCTTTTGGGGGTATTTGATCACCTCTGCTGTTTTTATTTTTTGCGCTATAAACAAAAAAAAAAGAGTGTAAATTTTGAAAAAAGCAATATTTAAAATATTTTGCTATAATAAATATCCCCCAAAAATATATATATATATAAAAAAAAAATGTCTTTCTCAGTTTAGGCCGATATGTATTCTTCTACATATTTTTGGTAAAAAAATAAAAATCGCAATAAGCGTATATTGATTGGTTTGCACAAAAGTTATAGCGTCTACAAAATAGGGGATAGTTTTATGGCATTTTTATTAAAAACATTTTTTTATTAGTAATGGCGGCGATCAGCAATTTTTATCATGACTGCGACATTATGGCGGATACATCTGACGCTTTTGACACTATTTTGGGACTATTGTCATTTTTACAGCGATCAGTGCTATAAAAATGCACTGATTACTGTGTAAATGACACTGGAATGGAAGGGGTTAACACTAGGGGGCGGTGAAGGGGTTAAGTGTGTCCTAGGGGGTGATTCTAACTGGGGGGGGTCTGGGCTACCAGTGACACTACAGTGATCACTGCTCCCAATGACAGGGAGCAGTAGATCACTGTCCTGTCACTAGGCAGAACAGGGAAATGCCTTGTTTACATAGGCATCTCCTTGTTCTGCAGCTCTGTGACATGATCACGGGACATCGTCGGACAGCTCACCTGCATGGCGGGAAATTCAAAGTGACGTACAGGTACTTTTCCAGCCGTGCCATTCTGCCGACGTAAATGTACATGCGGCGGTCGGCAAGTGGTTAAACAGTTCATGAAATCTTCAATGATGTGTCTTTAGTGAGACATACTGTGAGAAACCATCACCAACTTGTAATGTATCCAAGTTGTTTGTTTCGATATATTGCAAGTTGGTGATGGTTTCTCCTTTTCTCTATTACCATAGCCTACCACCAAAGCACAACCTAAAATAAATTCTCCTGCTCCTGACGATCACAGCAATACCACATATATGCATATTTTTGTTGTTTGTAACTGTAGCGGGGCTCAGAAACAATAGTGAGCATTTTACTTTTTTTATTCTACCTAAAACACACTGACACTAACTGACACTAAGGCCCTTTAAACATGGCCGGGAATCCCGTCAGGAAAAAAACGTCGGTTTTCCTGACGAGATTCCTGGCAAGCTTGTCTTGATGAGCACAGTGGCTGCGCTTGATGGGCACAGTGGCTGTGTTTCATGGGCACAGTGGCTGTGTTTGATGGGCACAGTGGCTGCATTTGATGGGCACAGTGGCTGCATTTGATGGGCACAGTGGCGGCAATTGATGGGCACAGCAGCTGCCTTTCATGGGCACAGCAACTGCAATTGATGTGTTTTTTTTTTCAGTTTGTTTACGCCCCCCCCAAAAATTTAAAAAACAGGCGTCACTGTTTACATAAAAAAAAAGCATTTTTTTTAAAAATAACTTTTCAATGCTTTGTACCATTGCTGACAGCTAAAGTGTACACAAAACAGTTGCGGTATGCAGGGCCGCTGATAAGCCAGTACAACTGGCCCTGTTGTACTGGGCCCGGCCAGCAGGGGGGCCCGGGCAATCTGACAAAAGAATGCATGCAAAATAGAAAAAAAAAAATCTCCAACCAGTGCCCCTCCTGCAGCGGTGCACAGGGCCGATGTGCAGAGTCCTCCCTCCTCTCCCTCCCTCCGCTTGTGTAACTAATCACACACAGATCTCTGTGTCATTGAGCTGGGGTCTAAACTGTTCGGCGGCCGTCCACTGTAACAAGATCATGATAGACGGAACACTGATCCAATGACGGGAAATTCAATCAGTATTTCTTTTGGATAATCAAACTTATAACTGGCTGGAGAAAGATAAATATCATTTGAAGACAAACCTGCACTTTAATTCAAGGCAGGGTCTGGGGAGGGGCCAGGGGATTTCTATCAGCGGCCCTGGCGGTATGTATCAGTAATTGGCATCAGCAAGTACTAAAAAAATGGTATCGATGCATCCCTAGTCATCATAATATTTCTCTCATGAGTTTTACATTTTTCATACAAGTTCCTGTATATTTTCCGGATTTTTTAATAAGGTAGTGCAAAATGCAGTGACTATAAGCACACTAAATCATATAAACCAATTAGACATCATTTTTTACTTCTAGAACACATAGGGCTAGATTCAGGTAGCCCTGCGTAACATTGTGCGGGCGTAACGTATCTCCAATACATTACGCCGCCGTAAATTAGGGCGCAAGTTTCGTATTCAGAAAGAACTTGCGCCCTAAGTTACGGCGGCGTAACGTATGTTCTCCGGCGTAAGCCCGCCTAATTCAAATTTGGATGATGTGGGAGTGTTTTATCTAAATTTAGTGTGACCCCACGTATTTGACTTTTTTTTACGAACGGCGCATGCTCGTAATTCCGCCGAAATTCGTCAATGCTTTAGATGTAAACGAAACTTACGTCCAGCCCTATTCGCGAACGACTTACGCAAACGACGTAAAAATTTCAAAATTCGACGCGGGAACGATGTCCATACTTAACATTGCGTACGCCTCATATAGCAGGAGTAACCTTACGCCGGAAAAAGCCTAACGTAAACAACGTAAAAAATAGCGCCGGGCGGACGTACGTTTCTGAATCGGCGTAACTACCTAATTTGCATATTCCTTGCGTAAATATACGGAAGCGCCAACTAGCGGCCAGCGTAAATATGCAGCCTAAGATACGACGGTGTAAGACACTTACGCCAGTCGGATCTTAGGGAAATCTAGGCGTAACCGATTCTAAGAATCAGGCGCATTGATACGACGCCGCAACTCAGAGATACGACGGTGTATCTGGAGATACGCCATTGTATCTCGTTCCTGAATCTAGCCCTCAGTTGGTGTACTAGCCTAAAGGTACATTGTATTAGTTATAGGAATGACTTTCAGTCCCCAGCAGGCATGAAAGGTTTATCTTTTGTGCAAAGTCAGTAAAAAATTTCTGGCTACTAGTTCAGTACTAGTACTAGTTTCCCATGATAAAGTATAGACATGTACACTCATAGGAGACAAGTATGTGCATCTATATACTTGTCTGTAGACAAGTTTAATGTTTAATGAACAGGTCGGTGAAGCATTTCTTCTTTTTTGTAGACAGTGGGGCAGATCCACAAAGATCTGCCCCGGCGCATCGTATCCGAGATACGCTTCGCCGCCGTACCTTACCTGGCTTTAAATCGAATCCATAAAGAATTTGCGCCGTAAGTTATGGCGGCGTATTGTATCTCAAACTGCGCATGCGCCATCCCTAAATTTCCCGCCGTGCATTGCGCTAAATGACGTCGCAAGGACGTAATTTTTTTTAAACATAGACGTGAATTACGTCCATCCCGATTCACGGACAACTTACGCAAACAAAATAAACGCGGGAACGACGGCCATACTTAACATGGCAGGTCTAACTATACGCCACGAAATACCAGCTTTAACTATACGCTGGAAAAAGCCGACTAGAGACGACGTAAATTAATGCGCCGGCCGCTCGTACGTTCGTGGATCGTCAGAAATAGCTAATTTGCATACTCGATGCGAAAAACGATGTGAACGCCACCCAGCGGACGCCGAAGAATTGCATCTTAGATCCGAAGGCGTACGAAGACGTAAGCCTGTCGGATCTAACCCAGATGCCGTCGTATCTTGTTTTGAGGATTCAAAACAACGATACGACGCGGGTAATTTGAAAGTACGCCGGCGTATCAGTAGATACGCCGGCGTACTCGCTCTGTGGATCTGCCCCAGTGGATTTTTTTCTGATAGATATTTTTCCAACAAGGAAAGCATGCACAACCTAAAAGCAGTTCATTCAGATTTTATTCATTATTAGTTAAAGTGTTACTAAAGCTAGGACCCTGCATTCACTATATCTGGTCTCCCACAGTACACAGAACATGAAAATGCATTTATTTTAATACATTTAAACTGCTAAATACTTTTAATCATCAGCAGTATATAGCAGTCTTGTGACTTCTATCAGTGTCCGGCCGAGCACTGGTTAAAGTTTGTAGGAGGAGGTTTCCTTCTCTTCTGACTGTTGACCCCTGACTTTCTGTCTGGACAGTGCTGATTGGCCCTCTGCACATGCACCCCCCCCCCAAAAAAAAATTATAATAATCTCTAGCAATACACACCAAACTGAGCATGTGCAGAGTGCCTCCAGGGGCTCTGTTCTATCTGCAGATGGATTGGAGACAGTAAAAGAAGGGGAGGATCAGAAAAAACAGGATCAAACAGCCTTTGTTACGCAATGCAGAGAATTAACCCCTTAGGTTCCACAGTGAGTATAACAAGCATGCTTTACTGCATATACCTGTACAGACTGATTTTACTGTTGTGAATTTAGTAACACTTTAATGGCTACAGTGGTAAAATAGTATTGATGCTATCGGTCCAATAGATAGATTTACTTCAGAATGGTTCATCCTAAAAATATAGGGCTAGATTCAGAAAGAATTTACGTTGGCGTATCTATTGATACGTCGCGTAAATTCAAAGCTGCGCCGGCGTATCTTCTTTCTGTATTCAGAAAGCAAGATACCCTGAAATTAGGCTAAGATCCGACTGGTGTAAGTCTCTTACGCCGTCGTATCTTAGTTGCATATTTACGCTGGCCGCTAGGTGGCGCTTCCGTCGATTTCAATTTCAATACATTTTTATTGAGATTTTAAGTAGGGTTACAGCAATTACATAAGCATCAAAAATGACAAATGCCCCTAGGGGCGACTCACACCATTTTGCGAACATAGCAGAAAATTACAATGAAAACAATAATAACCAATCCCGGAGAGGTAATTCAAATATTAGGACTGCCTGAAAAGCAGTCTAGAAAGGGTACATTAAAGATCTAACAGATGTGTAGTAACAATACCCTGTAGAAAAGGGCCCGGACCTAAGGGTAGTCTGGAACCTAAACCCTTAACACCCCACTTGGGAACCTGCTGTGCTAAGAGCAAGGCCCCCGACTCCCCCAGCCCCCGTCCCAATCCCGCATTACTCACACTAATGCGGGTAAGACATATAAAACAACCCAAGGGTAACAGGAGGAATACCCCCCCCCCAAAAAAAAAAAAAAAAAAAAAAATATTAAATATCTGAGAACCGTAACCCCGCAATAATCATAGGTAGTCAATAATACACAAATCGACAGGGATAGTAAAAGAGGTAAAGAAAGAAGGAAAGGAGAAAAAGAAGAAAGGGGATAGGGGTAGGGTGAGGAGGGGAAGTATGATGCCTAACTCTAATCAGGAGTTCGGTCAAACTTATTCAGGTTCAGGTGCAAGGTGAATACCAACATAATCAGCCCAGGGAGCCCAAGTCTCATGGAACACCTCGGAGGAATTAGCCAGTATGCTGGTTAATTTTTCTTGAATCATGATCCATGAGATTTTCTGTCTAACTACCGAAATGAGCGGCCTGGGCTGTTTCCAAGATTTGGCAATGGCAATTTTGGTGCCAAGTAAAATAAAGTGGACCAGCTTTTGTGTAGATCTAGAAAGCTGTGGGACATGGGCATTCAGTAAGGCAACATTGGGAGTCCTAGGGATCTGGTATCCTGTTACTCTGTAGATCATGTTGAAAATGATTCTCCAAAAGGAGCGGATCCTAGGACATTCGCACCATATGTGGGCCATGGTGCCCCGAAGCTGACACCCCCTAAAGCAAAGGGGATCTGCATTAGAAAACATGGCGGCCAATCTGGATGGAGTAAGGTACCATCTGGTAATAACCTTAACGCTTGCCTCCATTAAGGAGACGCCCTGAATGCCCCGGAATGATCTGAAGACAGCTTTGTGCCAATTCTCCAAGCTAATGCTGCTTTGAAAGTCAGACTCCCAAGCCTCCATATAAGATGTTTTAACTGTTGGGTGAGTGAGGGCCGAGTAGATCACCGAGATACCTCCTCTCCACCCCATGGCTTGTCCGCACCAAATTTCATATGAAGTGAAGTCAGGGGGTAGGGGTCTGGACTTCCAGATGCTATGTAGAATTTGTGAAATTTGTCTAAAGTGGACCTTCTCTGATTCAGAAAGTTTCAGAGTATGAATACAGTAGTCTAGGGAGATGGGACCACTAGAAGTAAAATATTGACCTATCCGATATAGCCCCTTGTCCAGCCACCACTTAAACTCTGTGGATCGTAATCCTGGTGGGAAGTCAGGGTTATTAAAAATATGAGCTAAAGGATGGGCAGATGATGTTAGACAGGTGTTGTGTCTAAGGCGATCCCATAAGGCAAAAGATTGAGATAACACTGGGGAAAGGATAGGTGGACGGGATCTGGTGGGGGACCATAGGAGATAGTCCAGGGGAATAGTGGGAACAGCTTGCTTCTCAATATTGACCCAATCCGGTATATTGAATCTGGAGTATAAGGTGGAAAATTGTGCTAATCTAGCCGAGAGATAGTATTTGTGAAGGTCGGAAAGTCCCAGGCCCCCCTTGCTTCTATGACGAAAAAGCGTGTCCTGCGGTATACGATACCCCGATGTACCCCAAACAAACTTAAGCAATTTACTTTGAAAAGATTTTAGGTGATTTCTCCTTATTGGAATTGGGAGGGAGCGAAATAAGTATAGTATTCTTGGGAACAGAGTCATTTTAATTGAGTTGATCCTTCCCATCCAAGAGAGATTAAATTTAGACCACATAATAAGATCAGCCTCCAGTTTTTTATAGATAGGGGGGTAATTAAGGTTGTATAGAGTCTCTGCCTTGGCGGCTAGGGCGATACCCAGGTACTGGATAGAGGAGTCACTCCAGCTAAAATTAAAAGATTGTTTAAGGTCTAAAACTAATTGAGGGGATAGAGATATATTAAGTGCCTGTGATTTGGAGAAATTGACCGATAGGCCTGAAATTTTAGAAAAATCATCAAGAGTGCGGCATAAGTTGGGAAGAGTGGAGATGGGGGAGGTCAAGAACAGCAGGATGTCGTCCGCAAAGAGGTCACATTTGTGGGTTTGATCCCCACATTGGACTCCTGAAATATTAGGGTTCTGTCGTATAGCAATTGCCAGAGTCTCAATTGCAATGGCGAATATTAGAGGAGACAAAGGGCAACCTTGTCGAGTGCCTCTTCCAATTTCAATAGGTTTGGAGTAATGGCCTTTAATCCTGATGAGTGCTCTAGGGTTCGCGTAAAGGGCCCGAATAATACCCAGGAACCTGGTCCCAAATCCCCAAATCTCAAGTATGTTGAAGGTATAGGACCAGGACACAGAGTCAAAGGCCTTCTGGAGGTCCAGTGACAATAAGAATCCCTTCTGGGGGGTCCCTCCCGTCCAATTGGTTTGCAAGATTGACACCAGATCTATTGCTCGTCTAATTTGGTCTGGACCTTGTCTGCCGGGTATAAATCCTACTTGGTCCCCATGAACATATTGCCCTATGAACTCTGCCAATCTATTGGCTAGAATTTTAGTGAGGACCTTAAGATCATTGTTAATAAGGGAAATCGGGCGATAATTATTGACATCTTCTGGGTTTTTGTCCGGTTTGGGAATTACTGTGATAAAGGCTGTGTTAATCTGGGAATCAAAAGGGTCGCCCATGGCTTTAGAATTAAAAAACCTGGCCATATGTGGTGTTAGTATGTCCAAAAAGGTTTTGTAGTAAGGAAGCTTCCGTCGATTTACGCAAGGAATATGCTAATTAGGTAGATACGCCGATTCAGAAACGTAAGTCCGCCCGGCGCATTTTTTTTACGTCGTTTACGTTAGACTTTTTCCGGCGTAAAGTTACCCCTGCTATATGAGGCGTATCCTATGTTAAGTATGGACGTCGGGCCAGCGTCGAATTTTCCGTCGATTACGTCGTTTGCGTAAGTCGTTCGCGAATAGGGCTGTACGTAAGTTACGTTCACGTCTAAAGCATTGACGATTTGCGGCGTAATTGTGAGCATGCGCACTGGGATTCTTTCACGGACGGCGCATGCGTCAAATATGTGGGGTCGTAAGTAATTTAAATAAAACACGCCCACATCATCCACATTTAAATTAGGCGGGCTTACGCCGGACCACATACGCTACACCGCCGTAACTTAGGGCGCAAGTTCTTTATGAATACGGAACTTGCACCCTAAGTTACGGCGGCGTAACGTATCTGAGATACGTTACGCCCGCAGAAAATTACGCCGGGCTATCTGAATCTAGTCCACTATATTTAATGGCATGGCTGTTTTAAAGTTAATTTGTTTATGTTGCTCAGAGGGCTGGTCAGTAATGCCTTTTAGCATGATGAGCTGATTATAGCTTATATAACTCCCCTACACTCCATACACTTTATGAATAAAAATATTTTTTGAAGTGAAATTGTCTTTGCCATGGTTCGTATCCATTTCCTATGTAGTGGGAGGTAAAAGTACTTATTAACCACTGGAGAGGTCTTGCTTTATTCAACATGCAAAGGCTTAAAGCTTGTATTTCAATCATGTCGTTTTAAGTAAAATATT
The DNA here is from genome assembly GCF_905171775.1 of Rana temporaria. Classification (NCBI taxonomy): domain Eukaryota; kingdom Metazoa; phylum Chordata; class Amphibia; order Anura; family Ranidae; genus Rana; species Rana temporaria. The sequence goes on along the minus strand of NC_053493.1, from coordinate 113,484,800 downwards.
CCACTGGTAATAAGGCATGCACTTACATAGCAAATGCAAAAGAAACCTTTGAACTGAGATGAATAACAAACAAATTTGTTATTTAATGCAACGAAAATTATTATACACTTAACATATAAAAAAATAAAAAACACAGAAATACGTGAGCGTAGGGGGGTTTACAATAATGGAAGGAAACTTCCATGTAATCATACAGTCTTATATAGCTTATTACTCATCACCAAACTACCACCAGCTATCAGTGAGAAGGCATTAGATTCTGCTTTCATAACCTAACTACACACATAGTTATTTTAAAAGAAATGAAAGGCATTGTAAAGTCTCCAGGTTTTTCACCTATAAGCATTCTATGCATTAAGGTGAAAAACCTTCTGTGCTGCAGCGGCCCCCAGAGCCTCCCCTTTTTCTTACCTGATCCCGATCTGATCCAGGGATGTGCACCAGCCCAGCGACTCCATTCGCTGTCTCCATCCTCATTGGATAGATTAAAGGGGGTTGTAAAGGTTAGTTTTTTATTTTCTAAATAGGTTCCTTTAAACTAGTGCATTGTTGGTTCACTTACCTTTTCCTTCCATTTCCCTTCTAAATGTTTTTTTTCTTTGTTTTCTTTGTCTGAATTTCTCACTTCCTGTTCCTCCTCAGTAAGCTGTTCTGCCTGACTAACCCCCAGCCAGAACGGGTCGGATGATGGGGGCAAGCTTACTAAGGAGAAACAGGAAGTGAGAAATTCAGACAAAGAAAAAAAACATTTAGGCCCAGATTCTCAAAGACTTGCGCCGTCGTAAGTCAGAATGGCCGATGTCGTATCTATGCGCCTGATTCATAGAATCAGTTACGCATAGATTTGGCCAAGATACGAGCGGCGTAAATCTCCTACTCTGTCGTATCTTGGGGTGCATATTTACGCTGGCCGCTAGGTGGTGCTTCCGTTGATTTCCGCGTCGAATATGTAAATGAGCAAGATACGCCGATTCACGAACGTATGCACGCCCATCGCAATTAGTTACGCCGTTTACGTAAGACATACGCCGGCGTAAAGATAAAGCAGGTCTCTGGGTGGCGCAGCCCATGCAAGGTATGGACGTCGGAACAAGCGTATCTTTTTACGTTGTTTACGTAAGTCGTACGTGAATGGGGCTGTGCGTAGGTTACGTTCACGTCACAGGCATTGAGCCGGCGTATCTTTGGGCGTAAATACGATGTGATACTGTGCATGCGCGCGCATGCGCCGTTTGTTCGGCCATGCATCTACATGGGGTCACGCTTAATTTAAATACAACACGCCCACGACCTGCCTACTTTGAATTACGCGCGCTTACGCCGGCTGATTTACGCTACGCCGCCGTAACTTAGGACGCAAGTGCTTTGTGAATACAGCACTTGCCTCTCTAAGTAGCGGCGGCGTAGCGTAAATAAGATACGCTACGCCCGCACAACGTAAAGCCGCCCTACGTTATTCTAGGCCTTAGAAGGTAAATGGAAGGAAAAGGTAAGTGAACCAACAATGCACTAGCTTAAAGGAACCTATTTAGAAAATAAAAAACAAACCTTTACAACCCCTTTAAGCTTAAAAAAAAAACGTCCTGAAAGGGGAGGATGCACGAATAGGGGGCGGCCGTGGATAGATTCATGCTATGCATGAATTTATTCATTATTCCTCTAGGGGGTGGCGTGGATAGAGGGGGCGGCGCTCGGGCTCCCCTAATGGACAGGCCACCGTTGGTTTTGTTCCTTTGATCAGTTTATCTGCATGTCCTTTTGTAAGCATTGTAGTCACCTGCTTATTTTGTCCATTCAGAGTGTGCGACAGTAGACTTCCTCATCTACTTCTGTAAGGAAATTTTCTGATACACACTTTGCACAGGTCGAGCAAATGAGTCAAACATTCAGTGAAGCAACAGAGGCCATTCTACATCTGTTACACTAAAGGCCTGTACACACGATCGGATTTTACGACAATAGTTGTCTGATGGATGTGTTGTTTTGGATAATCCGACCGTGTGTACGCTCCATCAGACAATCGTTGGTGGAATTAATGACAACAGATGTTGGCTGTTCATGCTCACCAACTGTCTGACAATAAATCTGTTACATCGGATTATTCGATCGTGTGTACACAAATCCGTCCAACTAAAATCCAAAGTACAAACACGCATGCTCAGAACCAATGTTAAACATTAGGACAACATAAGGAGAAGTTGCCCAAAGGGTGGCGCTAAAGAGCAGAAAAAAACACATATTTAGGTTTTGTTGCTGAAAATGTTGTGCCGTCTGTATGTATTCCAAGTTCACAGGCAACGCCCTTCGGACCAAAATCCACGGATTTGTCTGATGGAAGTCTGATCGTGTGTACGAGGCCTAAGTCTTCTCCATTAAAATATTTGGCAAGGGTTTTAGAGCTTTCTTTTAATCATTGATAGAATCAGAAGACTAGTTTGAGCAGTATAAAAGAGCATTGAGCCCCCATCCACACTTGTCATGTGATTTGATTTACAAATCACATGACAACTTACACCCCATTGCCAGTAATGGAACCGCTCATATCGCCACAACTTATGTCACAGCGATTATGAAAAAAGTCCCTGCACTACTTTTTACCGATTTCATTGCGACTTGCATAGACTTTTGTTAAATGAAGTTGCAAGTCGCAGTGCAAATCACATTGATACGCGACTTTGAAATCGCGCTGAATTAGTGGAATTTAATAGCTGAGCCGGTGTAAACCAGGGCTAAATGTAATTCAATCTTTAAATTATAAATATATTATTTTGCTTACAGCAACTGATAGTTTACTATCACCTTTTGATACTCAAATGTCACCAAGAAAATATGAGCATAGGAAATAATCTTTAATTACAGATCCTAAACACTGAGCTAATGCTGTGCTATAAAAAAAAAACAGTCAAGGCATTTTTATTGAAATGCAGAGGTGATAAACTGGCCATCACTATGCACCATTCAATGCCTATACTTTAAATGAAGTACTGTGTTTATTGGCGTATAACACTCACTTTTTTACCCTGAAAATAGAGGGTAAACTGTGCCTGCGTGTTATACACAGGGGGCTGTGGAAAGTTTTTTTCCTGAAACTTCCCTCTTAAACTTAGGGTGAGTGTTATACGCCGATAAATACGGTACCCACTAATACTGACTAAGGAGCTGTGATTTTGGTCAATACTAGGGTTGTCCCGATACCACTTTTTTAAGACCGAGTACAAGTACCGATACTTTTTTTCAAGTACTCGCCGATACCGAATACCGATACTTTTTTTTAATCTCATGTGACAGCGGCACATGTGTCAGTATTTTTTTTTATCTTTAACAATTTTGTTTTTATTTTTTATTTTTATTAATAATGCGTTCTTTTTTTTAAAGGGGGGGGGGGGTGGACCGTGTCAGTGTGTTTTTTCATTTCTTTTTATATTTTCTACAATAATTTTTTTTATTCTTTTGTTTTTCTATTCTTTATTTTTTTTTAGCCCTGTTGGGGGGCTTTGGTGAGATATCAGGGGTCTAAACAGACCTCTGATATCTCCCCTTTGAGACAGGGAGAGGGAGTAGTGACACATGTTCCCCAGTCCCTTTCTCAGCAGCATTAGCTGCGCTGAAAATGAATGGAGTGAAGACAGCGCCTTTTCTTCATTCATAAACTGAAACATTTGTAAACACAGGTTACAATGTTTCAGTTATGGGAATGGACAGAGTCAGTGATCACGGACTCTGTCCATTCTGACAATTCCAGGGGGTGGAGGAGGAGCATGGAGGAGGAGCACGGAAGGGGAGGGATACAAGGCGGGATACACGGCGGGATACATGGCGGGAGAGAGAAACACGGGGGACACGGAAAGAGAGAGAGAAACACGGCGGGGGACATGGAGGGAGGGAGACAGACTGCAGCAAAACAAAGAGGGGCTGGAGGAGGACACAGGACAGTCAGTGGTGATCGTGTGTGGGGGAGTTACAAGCACCGATCACCGCTGATTTTAAAGCAGCTGAAAGCTTCGGGGGGGGAGGGGTGTAGAGAGAAGCGGAGAAATTACTTTTAAATCTATACAGCGGTGATCGGTGCTTGTAACTTCCCCACGCACTGATCACCGCCGACAGTACAAGTATCGGGTGAAGCATCGGGAGCATTTGCCCGAGTACAAGTACTCGGGCAAATGCTTGGTATCGGTCCCGATACCGATACTAGTATCGGTATCGGGACAACCCTAGTCAATACTATGTTTTTTTTTTTACAAAAGGAAAATCCACTTTGCAAGTGCAAACTACAAGTGCAAAGTGGACTTGAAAGTGGACTTGGAAGTGCAGTCGCTGTAAATCTAAGGGGTAGATATGAAACGAGCGGAAGCTCTGCTGATTTTACTATCCAATCATGTGCAAGCTAAAATGCATTTTTTTTCTTGCATGTCCCCCTCGGATCTACAGCGACTGCACTTCCAAGTGCACTTTCAGTTATATATGCAATTATAAGTGCACTTTGGACTTGTAGTTTGCATTTGTAGTGCAAAGTGGATTTGCCTTTAGTAAATAACCCCCTATGTGTTTTTCTCACTTATATGCAGTAGGAAAAATAATTATTTGATCCCTGCAAATTGTGTGAGTTTGGCCACTTACAAAGAATTGAAGGGTCTATAATTTTTATCATAGGTGTATTTTAAATGATAGAGACAGAATATCAACCAAAAATCCAGAAAAAAATCAATACAAATGTTACAAATTGAGTTTCAGTTCAGTGAGTAAAATAAGTATTTGATCCTCAAGCAAAACATGACTTAGTACTTGGTGGAGAAACCCTTGTTGACAGGCACAGAGGTAAGACGTTTATTGTAGTTAGTGACCAGGTTTGCACACATCTCACGAGCGATTTTGATCCACTCTTCTTTACAGATCTTCTCTAAATCCTAAAGGTTTCTTGACTGTCTCTTGGCAGTTTCAGCTCCCTCCATAAATTTTCTATAGGATTAAGGTCTGGAGACTGGCTAGACCACTCCATGGCCCTAATGTGCTTTGTCTTGAAGCCACTTTTTTGTTGCCTTGGTGGTATGTTTTGGGTCATTTTATTGCTGAAAGACCCATCCATGACCCATTTTCAGTGTTCTGGCTAAGGGAAGAAGGTGCTCATCCAAGATTTCACAATACATGGCCCTATCCATTGGCCCCTCAATGTGGCAAAGTCAAGCTGTACTTTTAGCAGAGAAACAGCCCCAGAGCATAAAGTTTCCACCTCTGTGCTTGACTGTAGGGATGGTGTTCTTATGGTCATAGTCAGCATTTTTCTTCCTCCAGACACGGTGAGTCCTCCTGCTCAAGAAGACACATGTACAGTCATGCCAATGAATATCTAAATGATTCAGAGAAGGATTGGGAGAAAGTGCTGTGGTCAGATGAGACGTCTGCTCTTTGACATTAACGCAACGTATTTGGAGGAAGAAAATGACTATAACCCTAAGAACACCATCCCTACAGTCAAGCACAGAGGTGGACACATGACGCTTTGGAGCTGGTACAGGCTGACTTTGCCGCATTGAAGGGCCAGTGGACAGGGCCATGTATTGTAAAATCTTGGATGAGAACCTTCTTCCCTCAGCCAGAATACTGAAGATGGGTCGTAGATGGGTTTTTCCAGCATGACAATGACCCAAAACAGAGCGCCAACGCAACAAAGGAGTGGCTCAAGAAGAAGCACATTAGTCAGTCTCCAGACCTTAATCCAATAGAAAATTTATGGACGGAACTGAAACTTTGAGTTGCCAAGAGACAGCCAAGAAACCTTAAGAATTTAGAGAAAAGTGAACCAAAATCCCTCCTGACTGACAACTCATGGGGTCCCCGGGCAATAGGAGCTTATGGGGCCCCCGGGCAATAGGAGATTATGGGGCCCCCAGGCAATAGATTATGGGGCCACACAGTATACACACATACAGTATACATACACACACAGACACACAATATACACATACAGTATACATACACACAGAATATACATACACAGATTGAAAAGGTAGTTGAGAGGAGGGGCAGCTATAATCTTGGGATTTTTAAAAAAACACAGATTTTTACGTACTGTTCCTGATTTTACTGAGGCTGATGGGGCCCCCTAGTGACATGAGGTCCTTGGGCAGTGCCCGAGAGCCCAAATGGTCAGTCCGCCCCTGCTGAGATGTGTGCAAACCTGGTCACCAACTACAAAAACGTCTTACCTTTGTGCTTGCAAAGAAGGATTTCTCCACCAAGTACTAAGTCATGTTTTGCTTGGGGATCAAATGCTTATTTTATTCACTGAACTGCATTTATTTTGTGTGTTTTCTGGATTGTTGGTTGATATTCTGTCCCTATTCAAAATACACCTATGATAACAACTATAGACCCTTCATTTCTTTGAACTTATAAAATCTGCAGGGGATCAAATAATTATGTTACCCACTGTATAGAATAAAGTGCATATATCTATCTATGTGTGTGTGTGTATATATATATATATATATATATATATATATATATATATATATATATATATATATATATATATATATATATATATATATATATATATATATATATAATTATTATTATTATTTTTTTCACATAAATGTTAGAACAATAATACTGCATTTACAATCCCAGACATTTCTTATCAATAAGATTACATTTGTTGAAGAGCCCTGACTTTTCTTTGAACTGCTACATTGATTTATGGTAAGAACATGTGAAGGCCACGGTTGTACTGTTTGCAATGGACAAAACGAAATGCAGTTTGACATTAGAAATAGTTTGACCTCTTCTCACTGCAATCATCCACAAATGAGTTAAGGCTCCTTTGAGTCTGGTTCTTTAAATATATATCCAAAGCTTACCTTAGATTTAAATTATAATGTATATCCTACCTGCAATATTGTGCATTTTACTTTAACTCTCTGTGTTCCCTCTTTTGTAGATTATGGATTGACTTGAGTCATTATATTTGTCACCAAGCTATCCTTTTTTCCTTGGGCAGGAAGTATAAAGCCTCGTACACACGACCGAGGAACTCGACGGGCGAAACACATAGTTTTCCTCGTCGAGTTCCTTGTTAGGCTGTCGAGGAACTCGACAAGGCAAGTTTCTCCATTCCCGTTGAGGAAATAGAGAACTTGCTCTCTTTTTGGCTCGTCGAGTTTCTCGACAGTTTCCTCGACGAAAATGTACACACGACCGGTTTCCTCGGCAAAAACCAGCAAGAAACTTGCTGGGAGATATTTTTTTGCTGAGGAAACCGGTCGTGTGTACATTTTGGCTTCAGAGCCATAGACAAGGATATCATGGGCATACGTGTCCTGATTATTTTAACTGGGAATCAAAGCATCTCATTTGGCTTTGCTTTGTTATCATATTATAAGAAATCGTAAATTGCTAAAGCATAAGCTCATACTCAAGATTCATTAGTCTGTGTTAGTCCCATTTCATAAAATCATTTAATTGTACTGTTCAGTGAAATGTACTGATTCTACTCAGATAAATGATCATAATGACCATTAGCTGTCCTGCTGTTTTCCCTGTTGCTCTAAAAAAACACACCTGCCATACTTTACACTGGCCGTGATTCTTGGACACAAATAGGGTCAAACATATACATTAACCACTTCAGCCCTGGAAGAATTTACCCCCTTCCTGACCAGAGCACTTTTTGCGATACGGCACTGCGTCGCTTTAACTGACAATTGCGACGTTGCACCCAAACAAAATCGATGTTCTTTTTTTTTCCACAAATAGAGCTTTCTTTTGGTGGTATTTGATCACCTTAGTGGTTTTTACTTTCTGTGCTATAAACAAAAAAAGAGTGACAAGAGGTTAAATGTGTCCTAGGAAGTGATTTTAACTGTGGGGGTACGGGTTAGCACTGACATGACAGCGATCACTGCTCCCAATGGCAGAGAGCAGTAGATCTCTGTCATGTTGCTAGGCAGAACAGGGAAATGCCTTGTTTACACTGTTCTGCAGCTCCGTGACACGATCGTGGGACACCGGTGGACATCGGGTCCACAGGTTCTGGGGGCACGGTCACGGAGCACATGGTGGGCTCCCACTATGCCACGATTTAAAAGGGATGTACCTGTATGCCCATTTGCACAGCCGTGCCATTGTGTCGATGTATATCGTTGTGCGCGGATCGGCAAGCTGTTAAACAGACCTGGCATCCAGTCACACTGAGTTCAGCTTTAAATGTGTGCATGCCAAGTAATGGTGGAGGCATTTATTAGCTCTCACAGAGATCCCAGTGCTCCCCTGATAATGTCTTTATCTGCATTTTTAACTGATTTTGACATGATACAATTGCATAAATCCTTGTGCCTTTGCGGTCTTGGTTGTATTAACAATTGTCTGACACTGAATAGCCCCCTGCTACATACAGCCTTTCACCTTGTGACTTGCTACAATGATACATTCTACTAGTGTAATTAACAGGGAAAGGAGCCTGAGAAAATGTATCCTCCTAACTGCAAAATACCGTTTGGGTTTGTGCCCCCCCCCCAAAAATAATTACCACTAGCCGCCACTGCCAAAGATTAAAAAACTATGCAGTTTTCAACCTAATCCAGCACCAGTGCAAGGGTGGCCATTGTAGGAGACATTTCTGTATAGCTTTATTTAAGATAGGATGTTGTATATTTTACTTTTTGATGGACTATTGTGATTTTCCTTTTGTGATCTTTCCTTGACCTCAACCCTATATGTGTCTTTTTATGCTTGCACTGTGTGTTGGTGGGTAGGTCTTTGAGTTTATAAGTCTGTTTACTTCCATGTTGTAGCGTCTTGAGAAAGGTGGACTGGGCTTCAAAGAAACATCGACAATAATATGATTTATCTTCTGCAATACTCATGAGTGCCTCTATACCTGTTTTGAATTTGTATGGATTTATTTGCGAGTAAGCATTTAGGCATTTACCCCACACATAGAGTGCAGTGGCTACACTTTACTCTATATAAAGTATATTTTTATATATTTAGTAGAAATTATTGTACTGTACTGTAGTGTATTATTATTGTGTTTTGCAAACAACGCGACCAAAAATGCAGCAAGCAAGATTTTTAACACCACAACGGAAGCCCAACAGACCAGTGTGAAGACACATGAATGCAAGTTTTTCTTGCGCTAAAGGTGTCAATAATGGGCAAAATTCATGAAATTAATTAAAAAGTTAAATATAATACAAATATATATATATATATATATATATATATATATATATATATATATATATATACTGTATATAAATAATTTAAAAAACTCTAATGTTCGTTTTCAGCCAAGTGCATCATGACGTTTCTGATTTGCCACCAAAATTTTTATTTGGTGCACCTCTAACCACAACTTGTGTTTGTAAAAAAGCTATTAGGCCTCAAACACACGGACGGACTGTCCGCTCGGAGATTTCGGTCTGATGGTTGTACACACCATCAGACAGAAATCCGCGCGGACACGATACGCAGTGACGTGGCCACGCCGTCGCCGCGACGATGACGTGCGCGGCCCTGGAAGGTCAATGCTTCCACGCATGTGTCGAATCACTTTGACGCATGCGAGGGCTTTCGGCCGAGCGGACATGTAAGGTGAGTCTGTACAGACGACCGAACATGTCCGACGGACAGGCTTCCAGCGGACATGTTTCTTAGTATGCTAAGAAACATTTGTCCGCTGGAAACCTGTCCGATCCGCCGGAAAATTGTCCGGTCGGACGTACAGACGACCGAACATATCCGCTGAAACTGGTCTGCGGACCAGTTTCAGCGGACATGTTCGGTCGTGTGTACCGGGCCTTACAGACAACGGCAGATGACTGTGAAGTTACATATATCTGTTGTTCAATTGGTTATTAAGATGCACCAAAAGTTGTACAACAGTTGGGGTATATATTACCAGATAATAGTTTTGCTAAACATGCAAATGCTTTGCAACATTAGGAATGTAAACACATCATCACATTGTAAAATATATATTTATATTTTAACTGGGTGCATATTAATAGTAACTGTATTTTTTATGTTGTAGCTGATTTTGGCCTTGCTAAGCAGAAGCAAGAAAATAGCAAACTAACATCAATTGTTGGAACCATTCTCTACTCCTGGTAAGATTCCCAGTAATTTTGTCCTTTGCTATAGATTACATTTTATCTGTTATTTAGCATTAGTCATGAATCTGCTAAGGAGGATTGTGTGGATGATAATAGGTGATGGAATAGGTGATGGAATGAGGAAAGGATCACAGAGCTCGCTGCCACAGCCTGTCTATGTTTTTGGAGAGCCAGATTTCCCTTGCCATAAAACAGCAACAACTGACAAACTTTGTTTCCAGCTCTGCTGTGTCTGATCGCTGGCTCGACCTGTACTAGGAGTAGATTGGGCAGTCACATAGAGTGCTATACCATGGTCCAGCGCCAGTCCACTCCTACTAAGAGGCCACGCCAGCACTCAGAAATCAATGTGCAGACAGTTGGTGGTCATTTTATTGCACTGCTTTTTCTGCGTACCACTGGAGGCATGGCTTTTAACATCTGATGGTACACATTGCTATCCACTGTAAATTTTATATTATATGGTAACAATAATTTGCATACATAGGATGCATTTACACAATATATGGTGACCTAAGATTTTCTGCTCAAGAAAAAAACAGATTACCATTAGGGCACATAGAAAACAGTTGTTTTTCTATGTGTCTTGTTCACACCACAACACTGGTGCGATGTGTGTACGGAGAAACGCAGACATGTTACATTTTTCCACAGTAAACTGAATGGCATCACAGTGTATTTAGGTACATTAATTAAAACAGAACTCAAACATGCATTTTGTCCAGAAGAAGAACGCCCCAATGTGAAAAATTCATAGGGTGAGATTGTTGACATTATGTTTACATTTGCTTTGGGGACTGCAAAGAGCAAGCAGAGCTAGGGCTTTACACCCGGTGCTGGATTAAGCACTTGTTTGTGTATTTTTTATCTTGTCCTTTACTGTTGAAAGCTTCTCCTATTTTTGAGCTTCACCTATTAGTGTTTTTAAGCTGTGCCTAAAAAAACATAACAAACCACCTCTTCTGATAAGTCCTCCCATTCAAGGAGAAGTATGGAGGTGGAGTAGTCCACGATCAGTAAAAGTGATAGAAGGCTTTGGTTGTTTTTGCTCTAAGGCAGGGGTGTCCAACTCAATTTTAATTGTGAGCCACAACTGCCTTATGGTTGGACTGGTTGTATCTGTAAGACTATATATATTCATCCAGGGCTTTTTTTCTCAGAGAATTGGTGCAGTAACTCAACCACGCCCCCCTCCGCCATACCGCATTGAACGGTCGGGTTGGCCAAGTTGCATTCACAGTGGGAGGATCGTAAAAGGGGCAGTAAATACCAGGAGTGTGTTATGTGCGGAGTTCGCGGGGTGCTCTGCGTACAGAGCGCAGATTTCAGGGGTGCCCTATGTACAGAGTGCAGAGTTCAGGGGTGCTCTATGTACAGAGTGCAAAGTTCAGGGTTGCCCTATGTGCAGAGTTCAGGGGTACCCTATGTACAGAGGGAAGAGTTCAGCTATTTTTCACAGGCTGTCCATATCTCATTTCCACCCCTCCTCCTGGGTGCGAGGGCCCCATGAAATGGTCTAGCAGGCCAAATTTGGCCTACGGGCCTTATGTTTAACACATGTGCTCTAAGGGGTCATCTTGGGTGGTTGCTAAGGAATACTGCAAAGTTGGGGTTTAACTTGCAGTTTGCCACTCAGATTGCACTGAGGTTAATTTGAATTGAGAAACAATTTGTAAACTTAATAGTAAGGTAAAAGTAATAGTAAATCCATGTATTCCCATTTTACTTACAGGTAAGCTTATAATAAAGCTTACCTATAGGTAAAATAAATGTCTCCTAAATGTGCATAATTTATGAGATACTCCACAGAGCAGCAGCCGATGATATCACTCGTGCATGCGCTCTGAAGGAACTGCATTTTGTGCATGATTGGATGATAAACACACCTTCACATTACTTACTAAGCTAAATGAAGGAACATTTATGATTTTAACAATTGGGTATTAGTAGAAATGTAAAGCTGATGCTTTACATTTAACCTTTATCATTCGTTATTTATTATTATTCATTATTTATTATTCTTTGTTATTTATATTAAAAAAATGTATAAAGAAAAATACATGTCATTTTAAATTGGCATTATTACTGTAATCCAGTATTTATATAGCCTACTCTTTATTTAATCTTGCCCACGGAGGTTTCCAACAAAGCAATCATCATATAACAATTGGTAGATGATCAAGAGATATTCCTAAATTTCAAAATTATGAACTGGCATGTTGAAAAAAAACATCTGGCAACACTTCATAGGCTGAAAATTATTTATTAAATGTATTACAAGAGTTGGCATTGCCATGTGACATATTTAATAAATAATTTTCAGTTTAGAGAGGCTTGCCAGATGCCTCTTCAAAATTTATACAAAGTTCGTTATGTTCCAAGCAGTTCTCTAGGAAGATTTAACACAATAATTTACATACTTACTGACAGGGAAATGTTCTCCAAGTACTGACCTGATCATAGCTTTCTTCATAAAATAGTCATTCAAACTGTAAGTCAAGCAGTATGGAAAGTAATGATGCCATTAACATCTGCATAAAAAAAAGGAAAGGTAGTAAAAATATATTTTACCCAACTAACTTTAGTATATGACATTTACAAAAGAATCACATAACTGATACGTTGTATAAGGGCTGATACAGTATATAAGATCATATTTGATTTTATACTTAAAATGTCTATATGTTGAATATGCTGCTTGGTAAGTGTAAAAATAAATAAATAAATGCTTTTCCCAGTGAAAAGTATGGCATTATCACAGTTTAACCACAGTTATGAATGGTAAAAGGAATATGTAATGTGTATATTTCTAGGGAAATGTATTGCTCATACCCATATTTCAAAGCATTTTAAATACGACAGCTGAGAGTTGTGTAATATGCTTTCCCCATATATTTTTCCATATATTTGCAAATGTATTCAAAGTAGTAAAATATCAAGATCAGGTTGGTAAAATGTGTTACACCACATTGCCTATACTGTTATACAGTATCAGTTGCAACAGTCTGGAAGTGCATGGCCAAATGAAAAGTAAAAAAAAAAAAGAAAAACAGCACAGTGGATAATCCTTCTCTTTATTGGACTATGTTAACATCAAGCAGTGTTTCTCAACCTTTTTTCAGTCAAGGCACCCTTTAAAATCATGAACAATCTCGAGGCATGCTCCAAAATTATGGATAGTCTTGAAGCATCCTTTAAAACTATGGAAAAACAATAATAGTGTTGTTAGTGTTACATAATGCAGCAATATCCACACACCCAGGACACCCAATGTTAAAGGTGCAAACTAGTACTGACTAGTATTCCAATGTTTCTCTTCTTCCTCAGTTTTTCTCCATCACTTCGCTTATGTAACCCCAAAGCTGATGGAGAGGGGCAGAGGAGGGTCAAACAAGGATGCTTTTCAGGCGACTAACATTCTCCTTATCAACTGATGTCATTGGTTGTTAGAAAGTCGGCAGCTAGAAGGTCCTAGTGGTGCCCAATGAAGACCTGTAGCTTTGTGTAACTAAAAGACAGGCTTCATCCACCGTTCGCCTGTATAACATTTTTAGGCAGTTTTTGACATTTTACCGAAGCACCCCCGAAGAATTCTCAAGGCACACCAGGCTGCCTGGACACCCTGGTTGAAAAAGGCTAACAGAGTATGTATACACATTTCCGACATTACGACTGTCACGTACCTGATGGTTGTGAGCCCAAATTGCAGAGGACTGCCTCCCTTACGGCTCCCACTCGTGGCCCCCTGATAGGGTAACAGTAGGCACAGGAGTAAGGAGTGGCACAGGTGCCTGGCAGGATCAACAAGAAGAGGAAGTGAATCAGTCCAGCAGAAGCTTCTTTGCAGGAACTGGAATACCGGAACTGGGTCAGCTTAGCAGACTGGATCAGCTCAGCAGACTGGATAGGCTCAGCAGGCTGGATAGGCTCAGCAGGCTGGATAGGCTCAGCAGGCTGGATCAGCTTAGCAGACTGGATAGGCTCAGTAGGCTGGATCAGCTTAGCAGACTGGATAGGCTCAGCAGGCTGGATAGGCTCAGCAGGCTGGATCAGCTTAGCAGACTGGATAGGCTCAGCAGGCTGGATCAGCTTAGCAGACTGGATAGGCTCAGCAGGCTGGATCAGCTTAGCCGACTTGATAGGCTCAGTAGGCTGGATCAGCTTAGAAGACTGGATAGGCTCAGCAGGCTGGATCAGCTTAGCAGACTGGATCAGCTCAGCAAACTGGACTGGAACTAGGAACAGACTGGAATCGTTCAGCTGGACCGGAACTAGGAACAGACTGGAATCGTTCAGCTGGACTGGAACTAGGAACAGACTGGAATCGTTCAGCTGGACTGGAACTAGGAACAGACTGGAACCGTTCAGCAGACTTGAGCAGACTGGATGGTCAGACAGGCCGGGTCGGTTATTGGGTGGACAGCGAGGTACAGAGGTGCAGACAGAAGGGTAGTCAGAACAGGCCAAGGATCAGGTGCAGGCGGATGGCTGGAATAGTCACAGGTAAGCCAGGGTCTTTCACAGGTTAAGTCTCAGATCAGGTTTCAGATACACAACGCTGTAGAGCAGACAGCAGGGATGGTGTGTGAGAGGCCGGCTTAAATACCCTGCCTGGCTCCAACAGAGGTGTGCACACGTGCATGCGCAGTTGCAGCCGCGATCGGGAACCGCAAAGTCTGAGTCGCCTGTTTCTGGCAGGATCTTCATGGAAACGACGTTACTCATGCTGAAAAAAATGACAACCTCAAATCTCAAAGGGTAGTTAAAAATAGATTCACTCATGAACATACCTCTAACCTACAGATTTGCCAACTCATGAACATGATAGTAACAAAGAAAAAATTGAGGATAAGGCACCTGTCACTTTACCACAAATCAAATCTTTTTAAAGATCACCAAAATATAGGCTCCCCATTTGATCTAAAGGGGCCATACAGAAATTACCATCTCTCCTTTTCTCATACTTACACCAATCCCAGTAAAGAATAGTTACGTCTTTATTCAAGGCATGATGTAAATTTGGAAATCTGTTAGCCTTTTCTATTTTAAAATGGTCCAACAAAGTAGAGATATTTTTTAAAAGAAGTATGTGAACATGCTGTTTGTTTTCTTTTCATATGGCTATAAATTGAGGATTTGGTTGGGTAAGGGTCGCGTACACACGATCGTTTTTCGGCATGAAAAAAAAAAAAGGTTTTCAGCATGTCCAAAAAACGAAGTTTTTCCAACTTCATCATTAAAAACGATGTTGCCCACACACCATCGTTTTTGAAAAATGATGAACAAAGTGCAGTGACGTACACCATGTACGACGGCACTCTAAAGGGGAAGAAAGAGGAAAGGTCTGGTGTCCCCAGTGACATACTTCCATCCCTGTTACATAAAGTCAAAACAAAAGGATTCGCCCGGGACTTTAAATGAAGTGGGTGACGTTTCCGCCAGTAAAAATAACAGTAATTGTATAGTATATAATTTACTCAAGTAAAATTGTTTACATGCGTAGAGTAAAAATGTTACATACATAACACCAACAATTGCCAATTGACTGTCTATGTATTGTTTCAATTGGCAATTGTTGGTGTTATGTATGTAACATTTTTACTCTACGCATGTAAACAATTTTACTTGAATAAATTATATACTATACAATTACTGTTATTTTTACTGGCGGAAACGTCACCCACTTCATTTAAAGTCCTGGGGCGAATCCTTTTGTTTTGCACTCTAAAGGGGAAGTTCTATTCGCCTTTGGGCTGCTTTTAGCTGATTCCTTGTTAGTAAAAGACGATTCACGCTGTTTTGTCTGTTACAGCGTGATGAATGTGCTTACTCCATTATGAATTGTATTTTTTTTTCATGCCGAAAAACGATCGTACACACGATCGTCTTTCGGCATGAAAAAAACGAAGTTTTTAAAAACTTAATTTGAAATGATTGTGTGTGGGCTTCACATCGTTTTTCGGCTTCTGAAAAATGACCAAAAAAAAAATTCGAACATGCTGCATTTTTTCACGTCGTTTTTTAAAATGTTGTTTTTCGTGTTGTTAAAAATGATCGTGTGTGGGCAAAGACGACGTTTTAAACCTGCGCATGCCCAGAAGCAAGTTATGAGACGGGAGCGCTCGTTCTGGTAAAACTACCATTCATAATCGAGTAAGCACATTCATCACGCTGTAACAGACAAAAAAGCGCGAATCGTCTTTTACTAACAAGGAATCCGCTAAAAGCAGCCCAAGGGCGAATAGAACTTCCCCTTTAGAGTGCCGTCGTACGTGTTGTACGTCACCGCGCTTTGTTCATCATTTTTCAAAAACAATGGTGTGTGGGCAACATTGTTTTTAATGATGAAGTTGGAAAAACTTAGTTTTTTGGACATGCTGAAAAACGAAGTTTTTTTTTCATGCCGAAAAACGATCGTGTGTACACGGCATTAGGGTTGGGAATATCAGTAGGCTTGTTTAAAGCTTTTGCAGTCTGCGTCCCTGTAGTCTATGTTTGTGTGCTTGGTATTCTATCAAAGCAAGAACATTATAAAAATAGTTTTGGATGAACTAATATATATATATACACTACTACTACTACTTACAAACATCCGACTTACAAACAACTCCTACTTACAAACTGAGGGAGACAACAGGAAGTGAGAGGAAATCTACCCCCAGGAAGGGAAATTCTCTCTTCTAAGAGTTAATATGGGAAACAGGTGTCTCCACTGAAGCTTTATCACCAATCCTTGGTTCCCTACTAACCCCAAATTTTCTAAATCCAATTGTCATTGGGACAGAAAGTGAGGCGCAATCTTCTGAACAGGGGCAAAGACAGCAAAACAAATGTTACAGGGGTGATAACCCTTCCCTATGTTTTCCAAAAAGCTTAAAAATAGATTTTTTTGGCTGGAGCTACACTTAAAAAATGTACCTGTTCCAACTTACAAACAGATTCAACTTAAGAACAAGCCTACAGTCCCTATCTTGTTTGTAACCCGGGGACCGCCTGTATACACAGCATCTATCTATCTATCTATCTATCTATCTATCTATCTATCTATCTATCTATCTATCTTTATATATATATATATATATATATATATATATATATATATATATATATATATATATATATATATAATAGTTCAGGCAGTGTTTATCTGGTGATAAAATAAAAAGCAATTGGTATGCTAAAGTGTAATTATTTTAGAATAATAAAACTCTACATGGTGGGATTTCATATTGAACACAGAAAATGAAGAACCAGGTGGACCTATAATTAGTTATCAATGTAGCCCCATTATATTGTATATAGTTGGTACCAGATATTTTTGCAATAACTAAAATGAAAAATAATTGCTCTTTTTTTTTTTCTCCACAGTCCAGAAGTTGTTAAGAGTGAACCTTATGGTGAAAAGGCTGACGTATGGGCAGCAGGATGCATCCTCTATCAAATGGCAACACTAACCCCACCCTTCCACAGTACCAATATGCTGTCTTTAGCTACCAAAGTACGCAGGTTTGCATTGTTTCCCCTTACAAGGGAGCTGACTGCTCTGTCCTAGTTTATGTATTTAAAAAAAAAAATATGAAACACTTCAAAAATGTGCGTGTCATCCTTGCGCTGGGGCCATGCAGTTGTTTGTCTTAGTTTATATGATATAGTGACAGCAATAATAATAAATGGTGCCATATTTACAGCACTTGCTGCCACTTACTTCGGGCAATGCTAATAGCAATATGTTTACAGTTTGTTGACTGCTAAACCGCTGTCACAAATATAGTATGATCTAAAAGAAGACAAGCCTAAATGTTTTATAGAAATGTACTGTAATATTATGCACCCATTCACACGTATGCACTTAAAAACACAGGCAATGTTAATGTGTGTGTTCAAGGGCATTTTACTTTATAGCGGTGTGTTTTTTTTTTATAAGAAAAAATGTACAAAATGTTTCATGTGTTTTTGTGCAGTTTATAATGCGTTAAAATTCACCTAAAATGCAGAGGTGTGAATGAGCTCTAGTGCTTCAATTATATCATTCCTCAATGCTGGTATGACATAAAGACCTTTTAGGCCTCGTACACACGACAGAGTTTCTCGGCAGAATTCACCGAGAAACTCGGTCAAACCCGGATTCTGCCGAGAAACTCTGTCGTCTGTACACTTTTGGCCCGATGGAGCCGCCGAGGAACTCGTCGAGAAAATAGAGAACATGTTCTCTATTTTCTCGTTGTTCTATGGGAGAAGGCTGCCCGCCGAGCTCCTCGGCGGCTTCATCCCTGAACTCACCGAGGAACTCGACGTGTTTGGCACGTCGAGTTCCTCGGTCGTGTGTACGGGGCCTTATACTTCTCAAAAATCCCAGCAGCAATAGGGTCTTCCTGATGGAATTATCAGATTACCTGCTTTACAGGGATTCAGCATTTTCACATTCAATGTTTTCTCTAGAATCTCATTCTAATAGTTTGTTTTATATATGTAAACATCAGTATACTTTAAAAATGTACTGCTATAACAAATCTAGTGTGTACAGCAACCAGAAATAGGGAATTTAGACTTGATTTTCAAAGCATCTGTATGCTTATAATGCATAAATGGCCATAACAGATGACTCAAAAGTGGAAGCTCCGCTTATCTGCTTCCTCCCCTCCTCCTGTGCCACATTTGACACTTTTCAGGGGAGGGGGAAACCTGTCAAAAACAGGTACCCTTTCCCACCTCCAGGAGACTGCGCCGTGGTGCCATACTTCAGAGGTTCGGCCCCCCTCTTCTTTCCTCCGCCACAAGGCCAATTAGAAAGCGCACTTAGTGTACTGGCTGTGTTAAATGGCGGCGGCAGCACCTGAGCTCCAACCACAAAATTGTCTGGGGTGCCGACATTGCGGGAACCCTGGACTTTTTCTTTAAAATTATTTGTAACTTTTAGATTTTTTTTTTAAATAATAAACATGTCATACCTACCTCCACTGTGCAGTTCGTTTTGGAAAGAGTGGCCCCAAATGCCGTCTACTGGGGTCCCTCGTGGCTCTCACGGCTCCTCCCTGCATCAGATAACCCCCTAGGTGAAGCGCTCTCCCGGGGGGTTACCTTATGGGTGCACTCCCGAGTCCAGCATTTGGCGTCCATGGCCGCCGAATGCAGCACTGCCCCCATTGGATTTGATTGACAGCAGCGGGAGCCAATGGCTGCGCTGCTATCAGTCTATCCAATCAAGAGCCAAGAACCCCGGGCAGAGAGACAGCGAGTCCTCATCGTGGGACATTCCAGGGCTCAGGTAAGTAATACGATTGGACTTGGGGGTATGTGACTGCCAGAAGTTTTTTCACCTTAAAGGGGTTGGAGTGTCGTGCTCGCCCCCTCCCTTGGACTACAGGAGAGTCAGGATGCTCTCTACATTGCAGATAGAGAAGGGAGCTGTGTGTTAGTGGGCGTCCTGACTCTCCTGTAGTCCAAGGGAGGGGGCGAGCACGACACTCCACACCAGGAAGAAAGTCTTGCATTACTGTGTGGAGTTACAGACAGAAGAACAGGAAGTGAGGATTTCTCAGAAGAAATAAGGACATTTAAAAGCAAAATCGAAGGATGAGGTAAGTGAAAAAGGACTGCACTAAGGTAAAGGGAGATATTTAGGAAAAAAAATTGTACCTTTACAAACCCCTTTAATTCATATGATGCATTCATGTGAAAAAACAGGAGGGTTTACAACCCCTTTAAGCCTTCAAATTCACCTAAAAAAATTATAGCATATGCTTAAAATCTATGCAAATACCATGCAACAGTAGGTATGGGTAAAATGCATACCGTATTTTCCGGCGTATAAGACGACTTTCTGGATGCAAAAAAATGCATCCAAATTTGGGGGTCGTCTTATACGCCGGTGACAGTCTCCATGCTGCGAGCATCAATGATTTAAAAGCCGCTCCTTCTCCTCAGATTGTCCTGTGATAGGCGGCACACAAATCTTCCCAGCAGCGCCTCTGTTCTGTGTTCCTCCTATCACAGATGCCTTCTCATCCTCGGACGAGATGAGAAGACGTCCGTGATAGGCGGAACACAGAACAGAGGCGCTGCTGGGAAAATTTGTGTTCCGCCTATCACAGGGCAATCTGAGGAGAAGGCGCGGCTTTCAAATCATTGATGCTCGCAGCATGTAGACTGTCACCGCCTGCAAGTCGATTCAGAAAAAAAGTGAGTGATTGCACTGTTCGCACTGTGGGGGGCAAGTTCAGGCACAGTGGGGGGCAAGTTCAGGCACAGTGGGGGCAAGTGATGGCACAGTGAGGGGCAAGTGATGGCACAGAGAGGGGCAAGTGATGGCACAGTGAAGGGCAAGTGATGGCACAGTGAGGGGCAAGTGATGGCACAGTGGGGGCAAGTGATGGCACAGTGGGGGCATGTAATGTAATGGCACAGTGAGGCATGTAATGTAATGTAATGGCACAGTGAGATTTGAAAAAGCCTGTTTCTGTCAGCGGTTGTTCTGGCTACCCCTCAACTTCCAGAAGGACTAATAAGAAGGGGGTAGTCTTATACGGTGATTATATCCCAAAACCAACATTTTTCCTGGAAAATTAGGGGGTCGTCTTATACGCCCAGTCGTCTTATACGCCGGAAAATACGGTACTTCAAAAAACAAAAACATTTTCACCAAGACTTAATTTTAATCATTTTATTTCTAAGGGATGGTTATACAGTGTTGTGAAATTGAACTGTCCAACTATCCCAACAATGTTTATGGAGCAATCTGAATCTTTTTCATATTTAAAAATTATAAATCTGTTTTGAATACAAATTTGTTGCTCTACGTCTATTGCCACTTGTAGAAGCTTTGAGTAAGCACAGTAGTTGTGCTTTATTACTTTCAATGCAATTTTCTTTTTAACAAAACTACTTATTTTAATGGACAATAGATATTATCCAGTAGATTAACTTCCCAATTATTCTATGAATATTTCATTGCTAAAGCATACAGTGCTTTGCTTGTATGAATTATAATATCACAGACACAACTTATTTAGTTCTATTAGTTAATGGGAGTTTCTTGGAAATATAAAACAGGATAATACTAGTATGACAGTTTGTAATGAAATTTTAAACATTGCATTATTTTTTTGTGTTTTAGAGGCAGTAATGTGTTCATTATGTGACATTTAATTTCAGTTTGTGCGATTCAACAATTATTTTTCTACTGTGGCTAACCTCAATGCAAGATTCAGCTCATTTTTCCACTATAAATGATAGCACTCACCTGTAGCAAAGTTATAACAGGGAACTCTAAGGACGTTGTGTTTAACCACTTCAGTCCCGGAGGATTTGGCTGCCCAATGACCATTTTTTGCGATTCGGCACTGCGTCATTTTAACTGACAACTGCGCGGTCGTGCAAAGTGGCACCCAAACAAAATTGACGTTCTTTTTTTCCCTACAAATAGAGCTTTCTTTTGGTGGTATTTTATCACCTCTGCGGTTTTTATTTTTTGCGCTATGAACAAAAAAATAGCGACAATTTTTAAAAAAAAAAGCAATATTTTTTACTTTTTGCTATAATATATATCCTCCAAAATATATAAACAAACACATTTCTTTCTCAGTTTAGGCCGATATGTATTCTTCTAAAAATATTTGTTAAAAAAAATTGCATTAAGCGTATATTGATTGGTTTGTGCAAAAGTTATAGCGTCTACAAAATATTGGATAGATTTACGGCATTTTTATTAATATTTTTTTTTACAAGTAATGGCGAAGATCCGCGATTTTTATCGTGACTGCGACATTATGGCGGACACATCGGACACTTTTGATGCTATTTTGGGACCATTGTCATTTATACAGCGATCAGTTCTATAAAAATGCACTGATTACTGTGTAAATGACACTGGCAGGGAAGGGGTTAACCACTAGGGGGCGAGGAAGGGGTTAAGTGTGTCCTAGGGAGTGATTCTGACTGTGTGGGGGCTGGGCTACCAGTGACATGTCATTGATCACTGCTCTCGATG
Organism: Rana temporaria; assembly: GCF_905171775.1. NCBI lineage: Eukaryota > Metazoa > Chordata > Amphibia > Anura > Ranidae > Rana > Rana temporaria. The sequence goes on along the minus strand of NC_053493.1, from coordinate 113,462,702 downwards.
GCAGGGAGCAGTAGATCAGTGTCCTGTCACAAGGCAGAACAGGGAAATTCCTTGTTTATACAGGCATCTCCCTGTTCTGCAGCTCCGTGACACGATCATGGGACACTGGCGGACATCGAGTCCGCGGATCCCACGATCACGAAGCTCGTGGCAGGGGCACGCAAGTGCCCGCACGGTGGCAAATTTAAAGCAACGTACCTGTACGTTGCTTTGTGCAGCCGTGCCATTCTGCCGACGTATATCTGCAGGAGTCGGTTGGCAAGCGGTTAAGTTGCCATTTGTCCCGATACCACTTTTTTAGGACTGAGTACAAGTACCGATACTTTTTTTCAAGTACTCGCTGATACTGAATACCGATACTTTTTTTTAAATGTGTCCCCATATCCAGCCATGTCCCCTCCATATCCAGCCATGTCCCCTCCATATCCAGCCATGTCCCCCCATATCCAGCCATGTCCCCCCCATATCCAGCCATGTCCCCCCCATATCCAGACATGTCCCCCCATATGCAGCCATGTCCCCCCCCCCATATGCAGCCATGTCCCCCCCCCCATATGCAGCCATGTCCCCCCCCATATCCAGCCATGTCCCCCCCATATCCAGCCATGTCCCCCCCATATGCAGCCATGTCCCCCCCATATATGCAGCCATGTCCCCCTTACCGTACATGCTGCCGCGCCGTGCCGATACTAGTATCGGTATCGGGACAACGTAATGCATAAAGCTATTACAATTTAGCATAAATGGTGGCCTTTAGGACTCTGGGCTGTATGTATAAAAGTACAAATATCTAAAAATGAAAGTGCTTGTGTTGCCCTTATCAAATAATTTTCTGGTCAACATAATTAGGTGTCTCTCCGACGCTGCGCCCTCATTAGCGAACAAGAGTCTGCAGTATATCAGTCAGCAAGGGTGAGGCACCATATAAAGCAAGAAAGTAGTGTCTTTAGTAATCCTGTTGGTGGCAATTGTTTCCACTGACATGAGCACTAATGTGACGTGGCCCTTAAAGTGAAACTTTATTTTTTCATCTCCCCCTAAAAGAAAAAAAAGGCGTCTCTGTAGTCTATATACATCTATAGTTAACAACAATATATTTTATTAAGCCCCCCATGGACTTTTTCTATTATGAAGTTCCAGTGAACTGCATTGCCATTGGCTTGCAATGACTAAAGCCCTTTACACACGACCGGGATTCCCGGCAGGATAAAGTCTGCTGGGAATCCCGACGGGAAAACCAAGAACCTGCTCAGTAAGTTTCCCTGTGTACACACGGCTGGGTCTCCCATTGGGAAAACTGCGGGGAGAGCTTTGATCGGGAATCCCGGCCATGTGTATGCTCCCTCGCCGTGTTTCCCCATAGAAAAACTGCCGGGATTGAAACCGCCAGGAAGGTTCTCTATTTTCCTGTCGGGAAAACTGCGATAAAGCATACACACGGCCGGTTTTCCCAGCCAAAAGCTCTCCCTGCAGTTTTCCTGGCAGGAAAAGCGGTCATGTATACGAGGCTTAATACGTTCATTTTTTTTTAACTGAAGCAGTTGCTATGTGCATTTGATCTCCTGAAAAATTATGCAATGTAAGTAAAGCCAGAAGAACAAATAAGAATGGGGGATACAAAAGGTTATTAAATCATACCTATGGTATTGATAAAGTATCCAAGGTGACAGTGACGGTTAATTGCTGAATCTGTATGCACCATTAATAAAAATTAACTCCAGGCGCAATTGAAAGCCTCTAAATCAGGGATCCTCAAACTACGGCCCTCCAGCTGTTCCTGAACTACACATCCCATGAGGCATTGCAAAACTCTGAAATTCACAGACATGACTAGGCATGATGGGAATTGTAGTGTCTGAACAACTGGAGGGCCATAGTTTGAAGACCCATGCTCTAAATGCTTACAGATAGCACACCCAGCCTGATCATTACTCCAGCTTTTGAATCCGACAGCCGTATTATTTTTTGTTGGCTATTTTATTTTCTTAGAAGACTTTTGCTTGTGATGCTGGGATACCCTTTTTGCTGCTTAAACACACAGAAGAGCTAACAAACATAAAATAATTCAGATGTTTCTCATAGCTACTAAATATATTCAAAGCTGCTTTGAAAGTTTAAATGTGACTGGTGATTCACAGAGAGAGGAAAAAGAAGTTGCATAGCACTGGCTTTAGGCAGAACATTTCTGCCACTCTCCTACTGGCATTACGAGGTGGTCTGTGTGTGCTGAGGATGAAGTAATTTACAGAGACTTTGTGTGGCAGCACCTTTAAAAAAAAGTGCATCTGCACTGCCTGCCAGTCCACTTAATGCAGCTTCCTATGATGGCACACTGCTTCTAAATTCTGATAATGGTTGCCACTATCATGTAGGCCATGACTGCTTGCATTAAGGTGAAATTTAGGAAAATGCTGCAGGGGGCATGGCTAGCATTGTCAGTGCTAATTCAAAAGGCTGTAGCTTATCAGTCAGAAACTGACCACACCTAGCCCTTCCCAATGCTTTCTGAGATGGCAGGACTGCCTCTTTTGCTGAAACCCTCCTACTGTGAGCTGCAGTGTTTGGTAGGGGGGAAAATGTGAGAGACAGATGAAGTAGAATTTTTACCAGTAGGGGAAGGTGTAGAAATTGTTCATTAAGCGACAAAGGGTCAGGAGGAATTCTGCGACAATCAGGTTATGCTGCTGCCTATGGGAGAATTGGACCCTGACAAAAAAAAAACACTTGTCAGCCACGTATAACCCCTCCCTGTTTCCTAATTTTTCAGTTTTATGTTAGTGTTCTAGGAAAATGCATGTCTTTTCTCCTCAGAGACACAAACCCATTTTACTTTATATGTTTTTAAATTTTAATAAGGTATTTTAGGGCTCACATTGCTTTTCGGAGCAGCTGTTCCTTGGCGACACATTGGGGGCTATACCCATTCCCCGCCATGACAAAGACGGGGGACCTGCCTGTACTCTGCTTTGGAACTCTCCAGACACCTATGTTAAAATTGGGTTGGCTTGGACAACTCAGATTTATGTTGGATATTATATTACAGTTTAGTGTTCTGTGTTAGCCACAAAGTGCTTTAGAGGTCCAGGGCCATGATATAACTGCTGCCATTATCTTGTCCCTGAAGACTCCCTTGGGAGAGAGCCTAGCTGGAAGGAGAAGACTGTCTGGGATATGACATATTTCACTGGGTCCTGCATTGGAATTCTCTAATACCTAGTCACCGGTGCTCTCCAGACACTTTTTCTATGCTTTCTCTGCAGTCTGATTATCGGCCAAAGAGTTCTCCACATATTCACTGACTGAAAGGTTCAAATGGCTGGAGGTGAACAGTCCACTGTGGCTGGAAGGTGTTGCCTCAAACTAACTTCTAGGAACAGAACACAGAGTGTGCACATGTGGCACTTTACCTAATAAGGTAGTACTTTAGCAGTGTTTAATCGGTTGTACGCAGACGATGTCCAGTTGGTCGTTGACAGCCTATCCGACCCTGCTCCTGGCCTGCAGCTTGCTTCCTGTCTATTAGACATCAAACAATGGATGGATCGCAACTCCCTTAGTCTAAATGCTAAAAAGACAGAAATTCTCATCTCTGGACGTATTGATCCAGCTGTCTTTTTGGGAAACTGGCCTACGAGCCTTGGGCCGTGTCCGGTTCCAGTGAATCAAGTCCGCGTCCTGGGGACAATTTTTGACTGTAATCTGAATTGGATACCCCAAGTCAATCAATGTATCCACAATGCACTGTATTACATCAGGTGTTTGAGAAAGGTCAAAAATTTGTTTTCTCAGTACCACCGGAAAGTCTTGGTTCAATCTCTCGTCAACTCCCGGATTGACTTCAACAATATTGTGTATTTGGGTATGCCTCTAAAGTGGCTGAGGAAAATCCAGCTCGTCCAGAACCAGGCCGCTAGACTAATCTCCGGCTTAAATAGGCGGGAGCATATTACCCCTACCCTGCGATCACTGCACTGGCTCACTGTGGTAGATCGCATTGAGTTTAAGGCTCTCTGTCTCGCCTATCGCGCTTATCATGGGACGGGCCCACAATACCTGAATTCCTTGATAACGCGATACACCCCTGCACGAGGACTTAGATCACTTACAGCTGGTCTCGTCACTTGTCCATCTGCTCGCCTGCTTACCTTCGGGGGTAGACGCTTTTCTGTGAGAGCAACGGCCCTATGGAATAGTCTCCCTGTTTCTATCCGGTCTCTCCCCTCCATTATGGCCTTTCGTAAAAGGATAAAAACTTGGTTTTTTGAGGGAAAAGCAGGCTGAGTCACGTTAGTTTTCCCTGTTGTTCCTTGGTAGTTTGCTTTTTTGTGCTCTCCTTTTTTCTTTTCCTTCTATTTTCTTTCCCTGACTTGATTTATCTATTTACAGGTATGTCTTCTGCGCTTAGACGCTTCCCTGACGGGTCAGTATTTGGCGCATTACAAATACAATAAATCAATCAATCAATCAATCAATCAATCAACCATTTATGTGGAAACCAACATAATAAAGGTAATGGGAATGGTACCCAATGGTTCCAATAAAGAAATAAGCCTCCAATTCTCAGCCCACATGACTAACTTATATACCTTCAGAGGTAGGGTTCTTTATTCCTAAAGAAGACATAGCAGTCGTGGTGGGAACAATCGTCAACTCCAGACTGGACTACGTCAATGCCCTCTATCTCGGACTCCCAAAGTACCAAATCTCTCGTCTGCAAGTGGTTTAAAATACGGCCGCCAGACTTGTGACTGGGAAAAAACCCTGGGAATCAATTTCACCTTCACTGAGAACCCTTCATTGGTTGCCAGTAAAAGACAGAATTGCTTTTAAAGCACTCTGTCTGACTCATAAGTGCATCCATGGGAAGGCCCCCCACTATCTATGCGAAAAAATAAAAGCTCACAACCCCAATCGCGTTCTGCGATCCACCAACCAAAATCTGCTCCAGATACCCAAAGCCAGATACAAGTCCAAAGGAGAAAGAAGGTTTGCGTTCCAGGGTCGCAGACTATGGAACGCTTTACCAACCAGCATTCGGTTGGAGGAGAATCACTTGGCCTTCAGAAGGAAGATCAAAACTCATCTCTTTTGATGTCAAACGAGACAGGAACAACGAGCGCCCAGAGGCGATTTAGTTCGCATGTGCTGCGCTATATAAGTTCTTCACTCACTCACTCACTCACTCACTCATAAAACCTCGTACACACGAAAACTGCCAGGAGAGCCTTTGGCCGGGAAAACCAGCCATGTGTATGCTTCCTCGCAGTTTTCCCAACAGGAAAACTGCCGGAAACCCGACGGGAAAATAGAGAACCTGCTCTCTATTTTCCCGCCGGGATTCCCGGCGGTTTAAAAAACCTCCCCACAGTGTTGCTGACGGGAAACCAGGCCGTGTGTACACGGGGAAACTTACCGAGCAGGTTCTCGGTTTTCCCGCCGGGATTTCCGGTGGACTTTATACCACCAGGATCCCGGTCGTGTGTACAGGGCGTCACAGCAGTGGAACCAAAAAAGGCTCTGTGGCTAACTAACAAAGTTACATAGTTACATAGTTAGTCTGGTTGAAAAAAATCCATGTAGTTCAATCAATGAGTACACAAAGATTTGCAGAGCCCATAGCTTAAAAGTCTTGATTAAAGAAAAATGATTCATACAAAAAAGACAAAAAATGGTTTGTAAAAATGATTAAAGAATATGTAACCCCAATATTTCAAATTCCTGATATGGGTCTGTTGTACCGTGTAATTGTGTTATAAAGAATCCGGTTCTCTTTGTATTTCTTCCTTTGTGTGAAATAACTGGTGTTCCTGCTAGTCCCCTTGCTTTCCTGGAAACCCACACAAAAAAGACACAGGGTGACGCTCCAGGCTCCTGTCGGTCCAAGCCTTCTTAACTGCCTCTGGGGAGTGCAGGCTAGGAAAGAGCTTGTCTCAGCTCAATGTATGGAAACAGGGAAAGGGGTGGGGGGGGCATGGCCTGGATGGAGTCTGGGCTGAGGCTACTCTTACTATCGCCACCTATGGGTTTTCTCAGATGTGTGGCACCTGGAATGACCCCTGCTTACCTATTTCAAACTGATCATACCGGGCATACTGTAAGGGCACATTCATTCCAGCGTGCTCAGTTTTCAGCTGTGCTGGAATCCAGTCCTCCAATGGTCAGACTTGTGATGACACACTCCCCTGCATAGCCATTCACTGGCAAGATCAGTGTAATGCTGTTTTTTTCACCCCCACCTCTTTGAGCAGCTGAGAACATGTGATTATGTGATCAAAAGAAAAAAGTACTTGTGTTGAGTTTTTTCATATCACTAATCGGGTTAGTGGTTGCCACTGGGATTGGAAGACAGATACTGTAATGCACTATAATAACAGAGCTTCTAACCCTCCTCTGTTTTGCAAAATATAGTGATTTGCTTTTGGAATTTCTAAGTAACATTTTTCTTCAAAAAGTAACAATTTTAATATTATTAAAAAAAAGGCAAGAGTTAAAAAATGATGAACTTAATAGCAACACTAAAATCAGTGGCCCAGATTCTCAAAGACTTATGTCCAGATACGCCATCGTAAGTCCGAATGGCCGCCGTCGTATCTATGCGCCTGATTCATAGAATCAGTTACGCATAGATTTGGCCAAGATACGAGCGGCGTAAGTCTCCTACGCCATCGTATTTTGGGGTGCATATTTACGCTGGCCGCTAGGTGTCGCTTCCGTTGATTTCCGCGTCAAATATGTAAATGAGCAAGATACGCCGATTCACGAACGTACGTACGTACGCCCGTTGCAATTAGTTACGCTGTTTACGTAAGACATACGCCGGCGTAAAGATAAAGCAGGTCTCTAGGTGGCGCAGCCCATGCAAGGTATGGATGTCGGGACAAGCATATATTTTTACGTCGTTTACTTAAGTCGTAATGGGGCTATGCGTAGGTTATGTTCACGTCACAGGCATTGAGCCGGCGTATCTTTGGGCGTAAATACGACGTGATACTGATTTTGCGCGCGCATGCGCCGTTCGTTCGGCCATGCATCTACATGGGGTCACGCTTAATTTAAATACAACACGCCAACGACCTGCTTACTTTGAATTACGCGCGCTTACGCTGGCCGATTTACGCTACTCCGTCGTAACTTAGGACGCAAGTGCTTTGTGAATACAGCACTTGCCTCTCTAAGTAGCGGCGGCATAGCGTAAATAAGATACGCTACGCCCGCACAACGTAAAGCCACCCTACGTGAATCTAGGCCAGTGTGTTCATCTTTTAGGACTCGAGGCAGCAGTTTTTGCTAATCTAGCAATAATTTTAACTTGCCTTGAGATTCTGTAAATGTTACATGCCAGTTATAAAGTATATCATTTAAAATGAAATGTTTTTGTAAGCTTTATTCTGATGACATAGAAATATAATTCGCATATTTAAAGCAAATTCACATACCTCAGCATTTTAACAGACATTCTGAAAAGTGTTTCTTTGCATTCACTATTTGCATCTTTTGAATGGTATTTGCAGTCAGCTGTTATATTGTGTTTTTTCTTCAGATAGTTTAACAAAGGCACATTGATTCTTATTTTTGTTGGGGTATCTCTGTAATACAATATGGTCCTAAGAAATGAATAGGTTGCCCAGACTGCCTTATTAGCAGATACATAGAATGGAGTTGATTTTCTGTTCACTTAACAGAGTTAATGTCTACGTCGCTTAGAACAGGTGTCTCCAAACTGCGGCCCTGGGGCCGGATGTGGGCCTTTGCTTGCCTTAATGCGGCATTTGGGGCATTTTTCCATCCAATTTAAATGGGACATAATTCTTGTTGCTGACACCAATGGGGCACTATTCCTCCAACTGACACCATCAATTCTTTCCATTAACACCAACGATGGGGCACTAGTCCTCCCACTGTCACCAAAGATATGGTATTATTTACTCCCACTGGACACCTGGACATTTTTCACTCCCAATGGCCCTAGTCTGGCCCCCCTAAAGTCTGAAGGACCGTAAACTGGCCCTTTGTTTAGAAAGTTATGAGACCCCTGGCTTAGAAAATAGGTTGAAGCCGTTTATTCACTAATCTAGGTGAACATACAGTATGCCTTTCAAAATAAACATGCAGTTTCCAAAGTAAACTCTCACTTTGCTAAGGGAACATTCTCTATTTCTTTTCGCTTTGGCATCTAATTCTGGCACAGATATATAGACTTGTGTAGGTTGATATGACTGGGGTAGATTCAGGAAAGAATTATGCCGGCGTATCCATAGATACGCCGCGTAATTCGAAAGCTGCGCCGCGTATCTACTTTCTGTATTCAGAAAGCTAGATACGCAGACATTAGCCTAAGATACGACTGGCATAAGTCTCTTACGCCGTCGTATCTTAGGGTGCATTCTTACGCTGCCCGCTAGGGGCACTTCCGTTGTTGTCGGCGTAGATTATGCAAATTAACTAGATACGCCGATTCACAAACGTACGTACGCCCGGCGCAATTTATTTACGTCGTTTACGTTAGGATTTTTCGGCGTAAGGTTGTTCCTGCTACTAGGAGGCGCACGCAATGTTAAGTATGGACGTCGTTTCCGCGTCAAAATTTTAATTTTTTACGTCGTTTGCGTAAGTCGTTCGTGAATAGGGCTGGACGTAATTTACGTTCACGTCGAAACCAATACGTCGTTGCGCCGTACTTGGAAGCAATGCACACTGGGATATGTACACGGATGGCGCATGCGCCGTCCGTAAAAAACGTCAATCACGTCGGGTCATCTATTATTTACATAAAACACGCCCCCCTTCCACATTTGAATTATGCGGGCTTACGCCGGCCCCATTTACGCTACACCGCCACAACTTACAGAGCAAGTGCTTTGTGAATACATCGCTTGCTCCTGTAAGTTACGGCGGCGTAGCGTAAATACGATACGCTGCGCCGCCATATCAGTGCGCGCCCCTACCTGAATCTACCCCATTGATATTAGGTAGCTATGACTGTAAAATAGGTACTCTAAAGGAATCAAACATTTAATCAATTCTAAACATAATCAAACATATTTACCTCTTACCCCTCTACAGCTGGCCATACACTATGCAATCTAATTGTACAATATCTGTATGATCTCCTTAAAAGGTAACAACACTTTTGTGGGGGAAAAAATAGAAAATATATATAGCTGGATTCACGTAGATGAGCCTAACGTTAGGCAGGCGTAACGTATCTCATATACGCTACGCGGCCGTAAGTTAGAGAGGCAAGTGCTGTATTCACAAAGCACTTGCATCCTAAGTTACGGCGACGTAGCGTAAATGTGCCGGCCTAATCGCTCCTAATTCAAATTGTGAAGAGGTGGGTGTGTTTTATGCTAATGAATCGTGACCCGACGTGATTGACCTTTTGAACGAACGGCGCATGCGCCGTCCGTGGACATATCCCAGTGCGCATGCTCCAAATTACGCCGCAAAGACTTATTGGTTTCGACGTGAACGTAAATTACGCCCAGCCCCTATCACTGACGACTTACGCAAACGACGTAAAAAAGTTAAAATTCGACGCGGTTCCGACGTCCATACTTAACATTGGCTGCGCCATCTTTTTGGTGGAATAACTTTAGGCCTGAAAACGCCTTGCGTAAACGGCGTATCTTTACTGCGACGGACAAGCGTACGTTCGTGAATAGGCGTAAATCAGCGTACACGCCCCTATCGGCCGGCCTAAATAGACAGCTAAGATATGACGGCGCCCGCGGTCGTATCTTAGCTAGATTTAAGTGTATCTCAATTTGAGAATACACTTAAATTTACGACGGCGCAGATTCAGAGTTACAACGGCGAATCTACTGATATGCCGGCGTAACTCTTTCTGAATCCGGCCCACAGTGTACACAATTTCGACACAAGTCATATTGTAATTGAATGTTATTAAAAATGACCTTTCCTTTTCAATCTTCAGCCCATGTAATGCTAAAAATGCAATGCAATATGGCTACCTGGGGGTGTTCTGTATACGGAATGTTACAGAATGCCCCCCAGAAACATAATTTCCTGCATGTGTGATTGGCTCACTGGTTTTCCCAGAAGTCTGCACTAAGATAAAAGTCAGATGTCAGGCATACCCTGTAACAAAAATGTCCTCATTTGTGCCCTGCAAATGCCCCAACTGATTTATAATTTTGAAGCCACTCCCATTAGATTTACTTTCCAACATGGACACAGACAAACACACAGGGGTTTCTTCAGAATAACAAAAGGTAGGAATCTGCAACAAAGTTTGTTAAAATCCTTGCAATGTACATAGATCACCCAGAGGAGAATGTTTTTTTTCTCAACAAGAGTGGAGTTACACTTTATGGTTGAACATACACTAAACAATCTGACTGTACAATCTCCATTATCTCTACCATTAACTATGTAGTACAAGAGCTGGCCTGATTTGATGTGGATTGAATGGATTGTTTGGGTTGATCCTTATATTACATTGTTTTGGTAAATATTGGGGAGACTGTGCATTCAGATTGTATTGGGTATGGCTGGCTTTGGATTTACCAAAACTATGTAGTATGAGGATAAACCTAAACAAACCTAAACACGTCCAGCCCTGCCCCCCCTACAGTTAGAAACACACATGAGGTCACACTTAACCCCTACAGCGCCCCCTAGTGGTTAACCCCTTCACTGCCATTGTCATTTTCACAGTAATCAGTGCATTTTTATAGCACTTTTCGCTGTGAAAATGACCATGGTCCCAAAAATGTGTCAAAAGTGTCCGATGTGTTCGCCATAATGTCGCAGTCACGAAAAAAATCTCTGATCGCCGCCATTAGTAGTAAAAAAAAAAATATTAATAAAAATGCCATAAAACTATCTCCTATTTTGTAAACGCTATACATTTTGCACAAACCAATCGATAAACGCTTATTGCGATTTTTTTTTTACCAAAAATAGGTAGAACAATACATATCGGCCTAAACAGAGGAAAAAAATGTTTTTTTATATCTTTTTTTGGGGATATTTATTATAGCAAAAAGTAAAAAAATTGCATTTCTTTCAAAATTGACGCTCTATTTTTGTTTATAGCGCAAAAAAAAAAAAAAAACCACAGAGGTCATCAAATACCACCAAAAGAAAGCTCTATTTGTGGAAAAAAAAGGACACCAATTTTGTTTGGGAGCCACGTCGCACGACGCGCAATTGTCAGTTAAAGCGACACAGTGCCGAATCGCAAAAAGGGGCCAGGTCCTTAACCTGCATATTGGTCCGGGTCTTAACCGGTTAAATAACAACATTTTATATTTTGAAATTATTAATATTATTATTATTATTTAGGTACTTATATATTTAAATAGATATGTGGGCATGTGCTAGGAATATGTATGTGTGGTTTTGTTGAGAAGTGTTTTATTGCTGCTGTAAAGAGTACCCGGAATTTTTTTTTTGTATGTATACAATGACAATAGTATATCTATCTATCACATTTGGTACATTATTATTATTTGGTACCTAGTTTTGATAGTTTGGCCTCCCTCTCTTTGCCTGAAGCCTTATGGGACTTATCACAGGTCCCAGAAGGTTGTAGGACCATTTACAAAGTGCGGCGTGGCTTACAAATGTGCGGTGGACAGCTGGCTGTGAAGCAGCAAGGAGTCACAACTGGCTTCCCTCACTAAACATGGGGGAGCCGGGATGACAGTACTGGATCCTTGGACAGGTAAGTGTCCTTTTATTAAAAGTCAGCAGCTACAATATTTGTAACTAGTGACTTTTCTTTTTTTCTTTCTAGGGTGTAGATCCTCTTTAATAAAGCCTGGAAATGTCCTTTAATGCTATATCTTGCAGTACACTGTAACATCTGATCTCTCTGTATAATGATTCACAATTTTTGTGTGCCTTGAAAAACCTTAAGTGTCTGTTTATTACTGTTTGTGCCACAGTGATAAAAGCAAAACCTTTTTTTCTTTTAGATTGTAGAAGCTGTGTATGTTCCTGTACCTGAGGGAATGTATTCTGAAAAAGTCTCAAATACCATTAAAAGGTAAGAACATTTATTATTTATATTTAGAACTCACATTGATTATTCCTGAGAAAGCAATATATATCAACATTCTACAAATTGTAAATAATTAGCATTAAATGTCTGGGATTAAAACAGATCCTGGATGTTTTTTCCTTTTTTTTCCCCTGACATGTGTGCAGGCCTTTTTCTCTCAGAGAATAGGTACAGGAACTCCTAATGTTTGAGTTGCCCCTTGACTCCACCCCCTACCCACCTCTGGGCAACATCCCTTGGTTCCACCCCCTTCCTACCTCCTAGCCCCTTTTAGAGAATACAGAACCAAGTATCATTTTATGGTGTTAAGTATATTGTATGAAAGTTGTTAATGGTAACAAGAAAGGCATAAAATAGACCAAGCAACAATGGACACCCCAGCGACAATAGATTCACTACAGCAACAATGGACTCCCAACAACCAGCATCAATAGACCCTCCAGCAGCCAGCAACATTAGACCCCTCCCTTAACAGTAGATTTCTCCCAGCAATGATTGACCCCTCCTGCAGCATAAGATCCACCCCTAGCAACAATACATCCCCCATCAGCAACAGCAGACATCCGCAGCAACAAGAGACCCTCCCCCTGCAAAGTCAGATCCTCTCTAGAAACAATAGATTCCCCAGTAGCCAACATCAATAGATCCTCCAGCAGCCAGCAAAAAAGACACCTCCGCCAACAGTACATCCCTCCAGCAACGACTGACCCTCCCCAGCATCATAAGACCCATCACAGCAACCATAGATCCCCACGAGCAACAGAAGAACTCCCCAGCAACAATAGGCCCTCTTCATTCGCAAAAATAGATCCTCTCCAGCAACAATAGGTTCCCCAGCAGCCATCATCAATAAACCCTCCAGCACACCCCCGCACCCCTTGCCATTACATACATTCAGTTCTGGAGGTGCCGGAACTGCGTTCCACCGCGTTCCCACTGAAAAAAAGCCCTGCATGCGTGTACCTAAAGTAATACTGTAAATCGATTATTTCTTCTACAAAAGAAAATCAATAACGTTGTTCAATGGGGTAATATCCATGAGCATTTTATAAACTTGTACTCACCCATTGCATTGTTAAGAGTTGTCAAGTTTCATGGCGGATTTGCTACCACTCATGACATGTTACCACATTTTATAAACAGCATATTTATTTGTGTTCCCACTGCATTATATGTGTATTTTGGTGAATTGTACCACCATACACATGCAAAGAAAATGTAGTATGTTAATGATAGGTGCTTTGTAACACATCATACTATATGAACAGCTTTTAATGTCCAGACTGAGAAAATAAGTAAAAAAGATACTGTAAGAGCTGAAGATTACGTCGCAAGGACGTAATTTTTTTTGACGTGGACATAAATTACGTCCATCCCGATTCACGGACGACTTACGCAAATGACATTTTTTTTTTCAATTAGACGCGGGAACGACAGCCATACTTAACATTGAGTACGCCTCAGAATAGCAGCTTTAACTATACACCGAAAAAAGCCGACTAGAGACAACGTAAAAAAATGCGACGGCCGCTCGTACGTTCGTGGATAGTTGGAAATAGCTAATTTGCATACTCGATGCGGAAAACGATGTGAACGCCACCCAGCGGACGCCGAAGAATTGCATCTTAGATCCGAAGGCATACGAAGACGTATGCCTGTCGGATCTAACCCAGATGCCATTGTATCTGTGGATTCAAAACAAAGATACGACGCGGGAAATTTGAAAGTACGCCGGCGTATCAGTAGATACGCCGGCGTACTGTCTTTGTGGATCTGCCCCACAATATGCAGATAGAATCACCACAATCAACTGTAAGCCTATGTATATATGTATTCTCTTTTTCTCTGGCATGTTGACAGATACTAGATTGATTATTCCCTAGGTGTTTGACATCAGATGCTGATCTTCGTCCAGACATTGTAGAAGTTTGTGCTTTGATATCAGATATCACGATGAGGTATATGGACAACTTATCATCAAGCCAGATTGCCTCAGAGAAAAAACTGGAAAGAGAAAGAAAGCGTGCACAAAAATATTTCATTGAAGCTAACAAAAATACAGGGACGTATCGTCACCGCCACCCTTCACTACCTTATGTGAGTACATTGCCTTCCTTTTAGAACCAAAGCTAATTTCCAGACATGTTTAAATGGGACTTTCTAATTCTCCTGTGTCTAAATATTCAACTGGGTTCACTCTGTAAAATAAGTGTTATCATTTAAAAGAAATTGCTAATTTTCCTCATCATTGTGTTGATTGGTTTTTAGGGTTTATATGTATTTAGTCTGCATCGTTTAAAGCTGTAAAGTGTGCGTCTTACAAACCAGTTAAATGTGCTTTTTTTCACTAATGAATAGTGTTGCTCACGAATATTCGCATTGCGAATATTCGACTCGAATATAGCATATTCGAGAAATCGCGATATATTTCGAATTTCGCGGTGAATATTCGCAATTCCGAATATTCGCATTTTTTCAATTTGATTTTTAAAACAGATCACATCCTATCGACGTCTAAAAGCATTGCTGGTATGATTAGAGACCCTGGGCCGAGTAGCTAAGCTGAGGCGATCCTTTTATGTTGCCAAATTGAAAAAAAAAAATTGCGATTTTTCGCTATTGCGAATGCGAAAATGATTGCGAATTTTCGATAACTGTGGTAGGAGAACTCTGATTGTCTCTGATGCAAAAGGGGGGGGCTTTGTGTATGTGTATGTTATGAATATTTGTATGTTTGATATTATTATTTTTTGTAAGAAGGAAAAAATTGCGCATACCTTAAAAAAGGGGAGAATACAGCAGCAACTCAAAAATGTTATACAACATAAATTAATACAAGACAGAAAATGGAGTCGCTCTACAAGAATAAAAAATATGTTTAGTGACAAGACATGTGGGCAAATTATTAAATAAGTAAGCGCAAATAACTTGTGAAATACACAGTGAAACAAATATATAAAGAAATATAGTCCCAATAATAGAAAAATAATCTTTCATAAAAATGTCTTTGATATGTGAAGTGAAAAAAAGTCCAAAGCATGCAGCATGAACGTGTTCAATCTTCAAGGTGTTTGATTGACAAACGGCTGTGACAGATGGATAGAGTAAAGAATCACCACCAATGCAAAACACTTTTTATTTTCTATTGTAAAATATCAAGAATATTCTGAGCCAATCAGAGTGCTCCTTCCGCATTTGCCGAATATTCGCAATTATTTTGTATTGTAAAATATCAAGAATATTCTGAGCCAATCAGAGTGCTCCTTCTGCATTTGCCGAATATTCGCAATTATTTTGTATTGTAAAATATCAAGAATATTCTGAGCCAATCAGAGTGCTCCTTCCGCATTTGCCGAATATTC
Source organism: Rana temporaria (assembly GCF_905171775.1). Lineage (NCBI taxonomy): Eukaryota > Metazoa > Chordata > Amphibia > Anura > Ranidae > Rana > Rana temporaria. The sequence continues at coordinate 113,447,309 of NC_053493.1, read as the reverse complement.
GCAATTATTTTGTATTGTAAAATATCACGAATATTCTGAGCCAATCAGAGTGCTCCTACAGCATTTCTCGAAATTGCGCAATAAATATCGCATTCGCATGTTGCGATATTTCGATAAAATATCACGAATATTCTGAGCCAATCAGAGCGCTCCTCCAGCATTTCTCGAAATTGCGCAATAAATATCGCATTCGCATGTTGCGATATTTCGATAAAATATCACGAATATTCTGAGCCAGAGTGCTCCTACCGCAGTTATCAAAAAATCGCAATTATTTTCGCATTCGCAATAGCGAAAAATCGCAATCATTTACTTTCGATAAAATATCACGAATATTCGAATTTAGCGAATATATCTCGAATATTCGAATATATATTCGAGATATATCGCGAAATCGAATATGGCATATTCTGCTCAACACTACTAATGAATCCGGAAATCTTAAAGCGGTGGTCCACTCAAAAAAAAAAAAATGCCAAAAAAGCTAAAAAAAATATGAAAAATAAAAATTATACTTACCAGAAATGGCTGTTTCTTGGCAGATCGTCCTAATCTGCCACTTCCTATTCCACGGTGATCTTCTTTCTTCTCCTCCTCATGGTGCCTCCTGGGAAAAGGGGCACACTGTCTTCTGGGACCTGTGTGTGACCCAGAAGACAGTCGCCCATTCACAAAGCGCTGTGCGATTTGCGCATGCGCAGTAGGAAACGTGCCGCAAGACTTCACTGCTTGTTTCCCTTACCGAGTATGGCGGCGCCGACATACGATCTGAAGGATGGATCGGCCTCAGGCAGCCGACATCGTGGGCACCCTGGACAGGTCAGTGTGCTTATTAAAGTGTTTGTAGCTGCTGACTTTAAAAAAAATTTTTTACATAGCTGGACCTCTGCTTTAAAGAAAACAGAACTTTAAAGGTGGATGGTCTCTCAAAGAAACATTTTCATTGACATAAAAATCAAGCAGCTTTATTTAGGTTAATTTTTTTTATTTAACTGACAGAAAACTGACTGCATGGTGTGAACTAGAGCCATTGGAATACATGGAAAACACTGTGCATGCATTTTGTGCAGAAAAAAAGCTCTAAAGTGTTATTTTATCTCGAAAAAATGTGCCTCTTCCAGGACGGCAATGTTACAAACAATTTAGAAGATCTTTTATAGAGTTGAAAGCATGCAGATGGATATGACAGTATGTGTAGGAGAGGAGTACAGTGGGTATGGCAGGAGGCAGTATGTGTAGGAGAGGAGTACAGAGGGTATGGCAGGAGGCAGTATGTGCAGGAGATGAGTACAGAGGGTATGGCAGGAGGCAGTATGTGCAGGAGAGGAGTACAGAGGGTATGGCAGGAGGCAGTATGTGTAGGAGAGGAGTACAGTGGGTATGGCAGGAGGCAGTATGTGTAGGAGAGGAGTACAGAGGGTATGTCAGGAGGCAGTATGTGTAGGAGAGGAGTACAGAGGGTATGGCAGGAGGCAGTATGTGTAGGAGAGGAGTGGGTATGGCAGGAGGCAGTATGTGTAGGAGAGGAGTACAGAGGGTATGTCAGGAGGCAGTATGTGTAGGAGAGGAGTACAGAGGGTATGGCAGGAGGCAGTATGCACAGGAGAGGAGTACAGAGGGTATGGCAGGAGGCAGTATGTGTAGGAGAGGAGTACAGTGGGTATGGCAGGAGGCAGTATGTGTAGGAGAGGAGTACAGAGGGTATGTCAGGAGGCAGTATGTGTAGGAGAGGAGTACAGAGGGTATGGCAGGAGGCAGTATGTGTAGGAGAGGAGTACAGAGGGTATGGCAGGAGGCAGTATGTGCAGGAGAGGAGTACAGAGGGTATGGCAGGAGGCAGTATGTGTAGGAGAGGAGTACAGAGGGTATGGCAGGAGGCAGTATGTGCAGGAGAGGAGTACAGAGGGTATGGCAGGAGGCAGTATGTGCAGGAGAGGAGTACAGAGGGTATGGCAGGAGGCAGTATGTGTAGGAGAGGAGTACAGTGGGTATGGCAGGAGGCAGTATGTGTAGGAGAGGAGTACAGAGGGTATGTCAGGAGGCAGTATGTGTAGGAGAGGAGTACAGAGGGTATGGCAGGAGGCAGTATGTGTAGGAGAGGAGTGGGTATGGCAGGAGGCAGTATGTGTAGGAGAGGAGTACAGAGGGTATGTCAGGAGGCAGTATGTGTAGGAGAGGAGTACAGAGGGTATGGCAGGAGGCAGTATGTGTAGGAGAGGAGTACAGAGGGTATGGCAGGAGGCAGTATGCGCAGGAGAGGAGTACAGAGGGTATGGCAGGAGGCAGTATGTGTAGGAGAGGAGTACAGTGGGTATGGCAGGAGGCAGTATGTGTAGGAGAGGAGTACAGAGGGTATGTCAGGAGGCAGTATGTGTAGGAGAGGAGTACAGAGGGTATGGCAGGAGGCAGTATGTGTAGGAGAGGAGTACAGAGGGTATGGCAGGAGGCAGTATGTGTAGGAGAGGAGTACAGAGGGAATGACAGTGGGTAGTATGTGCAGGAGAGGAGTACAGAGGGTATGACAGGAGGCAGTATGTGCAGGAGAGGAGTACAGAGGGTATGGCAGGAGGCAGTATGTGTAGGAGAGGAGTACAGAGGGTATGTCAGGAGGCAGTATGTGTAGGAGAGGAGTACAGAGGGTATGGCAGGAGGCAGTATGTGTAGGAGGGGAGTACAGAGGGTATGGCAGGAGGCAGTATGTGTAGGAGAGGAGTACAGAGGGAATGACAGTGGGTAGTATGTGCAGGAGAGTATTGCACAAGGAATGACAGTGGGCAGTATGTGCAGGAGAGTATTGCACAAGGAATGACAGTGGGCAGTATGTGCAGGAGAGTATTGCACAGGGAATGACAGTGGGTAGTATGTGCAGGAGAGTATTGCACAAGGAATGACAGTGGGCAGTATGTGCAGGAGAGTATTGCACAGGGATTGACAGTGGGTAGTATGTGCAGGAGAGTATTGCACAAGGAATGACAGTGGGCAGTATGTGCAGGAGAGTATTGCACAGGGAATGACAGTGGGTAGTATGTGCAGGAGAGTATTGCACAAAGAATGACAGTGGGTAGTATGTGCAGGAGAGTATTGCACAAGGAATGACAGTGGGCAGTATGTGCAGGAGAGTATTGCACAAGGAATGACAGTGGGCAGTATGTGCAGGAGAGTATTGCACAGGGAATGACAGTGGGCAGTATGTGCAGGAGAGTATTGCACAAGGAATGACAGTGGGCAGTATGTGCAGGAGAGTATTGCACAGGGAATGACAGTGGGTAGTATGTGCAGGAGAGTATTGCACAAGGAATGACAGTGGGCAGTATGTGCAGGAGAGTATTGCACAGGGAATGACAGTGGGTAGTATGTGCAGGAGAGTATTGCACAGGGAATGACAGTGGGCAGTATGTGCAGGAAAGAAGTGCAGAGAGTATGACAGCGAGCAGTATTTCCAGAAGAGGAGTGTAGAGAGTTTTGCAGCAGGCGGTATATGCTATAGAGAAATTCAGACCGTGTGGCAGTAGGCAATATATACAGAAAAGAAGTGCAGATAATATAATGGCACAGTATATGCAAGAGAGGAGTGCTGAGAAAATGAGGGCTTGCCACCCATCTCTAGGGGTAATAGGAAAGATAGTCAAGAAGGACAGGGGGCACTAGGCGGTGTATGGTGTTGTTTAGAAGCAGTGATAAGTGGCACACCTTTGTACATTGATCACTACAGGAATGTTGGGTGTCATTGAATTTTTTGCTGATTCAGTCTGTTTTTCTCTCAGATTTCTACAATAAGGTTTTGTCCGCTGACTTCTACCCTTTCTGGGATCCCTCTGCAGCTATTGTGAACAGGGGGTGAGGTGTCTGGAGGTGCCTACCTTTCAGTGGGGGTTAAGGCAGCTAGGAAGGGATGTGTGTCAGCCAGGGATGAGGCAGTCAGGGAGGGATGTGTGCCAGCTGGGGGGGTAAGGAAGACATGGAAGGGTGTTTGTCAGTTTGGGGTGGGGATTGGTGAAAGGGCCAAATGGAGATGTCGGTCAGTGTGTGAAGCACCTGTGCAAAATGATGGAAAGCCTGAAAACATGACCTGTTGGGACGCCTTGAGGACTGGAGTTGAGAAACACTGGTCTATCATATAAAATCCCAATGAAATACAGTACATTTAAGATTTTGGTTGTAAGATGACAAAATGTGGAAAGTTTCAAGGGGTATGAATACTATTTCAAGGCACTGTATTCAGTCATGAAAGCAACAAGAGTATATTCTGAAATTCTATGTGAAGGTAATAAATCAAAAATGTGTGACAAAGTAATAGCAAAATTGGATATGGTGTGAATGAACAAGAGTGTGTGGAAACAGGTTACATACAGTAGTTATGTGTGTGTGTGTGTGTGTAGTGCTAAAGGCTTTAAAAGTATACAGTATGATATGTTGATAATAAAATTAAATGGGAAGGGAATAAATAACTATACAATAGCTATAGTTAAGTAAGTAATATATGCTGAATAATGAGTAACACAAGAGCGCATTGATGTGTTGCTGCAAATATACTGCACATGTGCATGTGTGATATATTTAACCACTTCTGCCCCAGTGGATTTGGCTACCCAATGACCGGGCCACTTTTTGTGATTCAGCACTGCGTCGCTTTAACTGACAATTGCGCGGTCGTGCGACGTAGCTCCCAAACAAAATTGATGTACTTTTTTTCCCACAAATAGAGCTTTGATCACCTCTGCGTTTTTTATTTTTTTGCGCTATAAACAAAAAAGCGACAATTTTGAAAAAAAATGCAATATTTTTTACTTTTTGCTATAATAAATATCCGCAAAAAAATATAAAAAAACAAATTTCTTTCTCAGTTTACGCCGATATGTATTCTTCTACATATTTTTGGTAAAAAAATCCCAATAAGCATATATTGATTGGTAGGGTTGTCCCGATACCGATACTAGTATCGGTATCGGGACCGATTCCGAGTATTTGCCGGAGTACTTGTACTCCCGCAAATGCCCCCAATGCCTGGTCGAATACTCGCCCCCCGCCGCCGCCACGCCGCATCCCGCCGCATCCCCGCTGCCGCCGCTTGGTTAATACGGGCGGGGGAACATTACAGCTTTCATTTGAATAGCTGTAGTGTTTCCCGCAGCGCCATGTATAGACACTCCCCCTTGCTCGGGTGAACTGTCCAATCCCGAGCAAGGGGGAGTGTCTATACGCAGCGCGGCGCAAAACACTACAGCTATTCAAATGAAAGCTGTAATGTTCCCCGCCCATATTAACCAAGCGGCGGCGCGGCACAGCAGCATGTAGGTAAGGGGGACATGGCTGCATATATGTGGGGGGACATGGCTGCATATGGGGGGACATGGCTGCATATGGGGGGACATGGCTGCATATGGGGGGGACATGGCTGCATATGGGGGGGACATGGCTGCATATGGGGGGGACATGGCTGGATATGGGGGAACATGGCTGGATATGGGGGGACATGGCTGCAATATGTGGGGGGACATGGCTGCAATATGTGGGGGCACATGGCTGCATCTGTGGGGGGACATGGCTGCATCTGTGGGGGGACATGGCTGCATTTGTGGGGGGACATGGCTGCATTTGGGGACACATTTAAAAAAAAGTATCGGTATTCGGTATCGGCAAGTACTTGAAAAAAAGTATCGGTACTCGTACTCAGTCCTAAAAAAGTGGTATCGGGACAACCCTATTGATTGGTTTGCGCAAAAGTTATAGGCTCTACAAAATAGTGGATAGATTTATGGCATTTTTTTAATATATTTTTTTTACTAGTAATGGCGTTGATCTGCAATTTTTATCGTGACTGCGACATTATGGCGGACACATCGGACACTTTCGATGCTATTTTGGGACCATTGTCATTTATACAGCGATCAGTGCTATAAAAATGTTTACTGTTTAAATGACACTGGCAGGGAAGGGGTTTACCACTAGTGGGCAAGGAAGGGGTTAAATGTGTCCTAGGGAGTGATTCTAACTGTGGGGGGGCTGGGCTACCAGTGACACAACATTGATCACTGCTCCCGATGACAGGGAGCAGTAGATCAGTGTCCTGTCACAAGGCAGAACAGGGAAATGCCTTGTTTACGCAAGCATCTCCCTGTTCTGCAGCTCTGTTACACGATCGCAGGACACCGGCGGACATCAAGTCCGTGGGTCCCGTGGGCACAGTCATGGAGCTCGCGGCAGGGGTGTGCGCGCCCACGCGACTGCAAATTCAAAGGGACGTACAGGTCAATTGTTGTGGGGGGAATACCTTCTTTCACCTTGTTTGTGTGAATGGAGAAATTTGTTAGGTCTTTTTTTGTTTCAGCCCCTTTAGTCATCCATGCACAGCTTAATGCAATAACATATTAATTTGGTACTGTAGTAGCGTTGTGAAACTGCATAAGAATAGAATGTGTGGGAATAAAGATGTGTGTCTAACTACTACATCAATAATTGATGTATTGCTATATGCATACATATGTGTGTGTAGTTTAAAAAAAAAAAAAAAAACATTTAAAAAAAAGCTAAAATAACGTACAAACAAAATATAAACAGTAATACAAATAAAAAATATTAACCCATTTACATGTAATAAATCTATATTAAACATTCTCAAATAAAGTCACATATCTTAGCTAATATTAGGTGGTCACATTTAGGTTTCTCAGGTATTAACATATTTATTCTATAAATCCTAATAGTTTCCATACAACAACATTTTTGGAATCTATCTAGACAATTCATTGTGGGGACAAAATAAAGTGCTGTCATTTTAATACTAGAATGGTCTTTGTTTTTGTATAATGCATACTGTCTAGAAACATTGGGTTAAAAGCGGAGGTTCACCCTAATAACATGTATATCTGACCAACTCCCTTATAGTCGTAACAAGTACTGTCCGCAATTAGTTATTTTTTTATGCTTTACGTACCTTGTAATCCATTTTTTTCAATCTACTTCTCCCCGTGGAAGTAAGCGTTTCTATGCCTAGGGGGATTGTCATCTGGGAGGTCGCCCAGATGATTGACGTCTGTTTGCCCCGGCAGATAAAGCCCCGCCCCCCTGTATTGCGTAGGCGCGCATGAGTTACGGGGCTTCCGAAAAAAGCCGAACATGCTGAGATGTGAGTCGGCTCTATACGGCGCCTGCGCTCTGCATGTTCGGCTTTTTTCGGAAGCCCCGTAAGTCGTGCGCGCCTATGCAATACGGGGGGCGGGACCTTATCTGCCAGAGCGAACAGACGTCAATCATCTGGGTGACCTCCCAGATGACAATCCCCCTAGGCAGAAACGCTTACTTCCACGGGGGGAAGTAGATTGAAAAAATGGATTGCAAGGTACTTGTACTTGTACTTGTTATGACTATAAGGGAGTTGGTCAGATATACATGTTATTAGGGTGAACCTCTGCTTTAATTTACTAAAAACAAATAGGCAGTTCATCCTGCAAAGTACATTTCCCTTAGCATATTGAATGTGGTGGAAATGCACTTTGCAAAGAATGTGCAAAGAAAAAAAAAATACTTTTGCGTGAAAAGGATTGGACAATGGAAGTCAGCAGTGTTTCACCTCATTCACTAAGCTAAGGGAAAGTTTTCCTACAAATTAAAATTTCCTTGCAAAGTGAACACTTATTTTCACCCATTATATTTTTGGAAACAAAATTAATATTAGATCATCGATTTCTTTAGTCTGGACTTTAGTTTTTATGCTGTTCTACCCACATAGCACACGGACATTCTAATATATTTATAACATAATCTGTGTTACAATCAAGAGGATTATAAAGAAACTAAATCCATATGTCTGAAGAAACTTTAGATACTCTGGGCCAGATTCACAAAAGAGAATCAGTTACGCATAGATATCCATAAGATCCGACAGGTGTAATTGTTTTACACTGTCGGATCTTAGGATGCAGTACCGCAGCCGCCGCTGGGGGGAGTTCACGTCATAAACCAGCGTCGGGTATGCAAATTAGGAGTTACGGCGATCCACGACGGATTTTCGCGTTCGCTACGTCGCCGCTAGCCTAGTCGTTTTTGGTGCCTTAACTTTACACAGCAATCGTATTGCTGTATAAAGTATGGCCGTCGTTCCCGCGTCGAAATTTAAAAATGAACGTCGTTTGCGCAAGCCGTCCGGGAATACGGAATTATGCTACGCGCGTCGCCGTTCGAAAAAATGACGTCACTGCGCGCAAAACACGACGGGAATTGCGAAACGGAGCATGCGCAGTAGGTCCGGCGCGGGAACGCGCCTAATTTAAATGGCACACGCCCATTTGAATTGGCCCGCCTTGCGCCGGACGTATTTACGATACATCGCCGCAAGTTTCCAGGTAAGTGCTTTATGGATCGGGCACTAAAACTGGAAACTTGCGGCGGTGTATCGTAAACGGGTTACGTTACATGGCCGCAAATGTATGTGAATCTGGCCCTCTATCACCACAAAACACAAACACATATACAAATAACTATGGGGGGAATTCATAAAGGATGTCATACAGGGAGTGCAGAATTATTAGGCAAATGAGTATTTTGACCACATCATCCTCTTTATGCATGTTGTCTTACTCCAAGCTGTATAGGCTCGAAAGCCTACTACCAATTAAGCATATTAGGTGATGTGCATCTCTGTAATGAGAAGGTGTGTGGTCTAATGACATCAACACCCTATATCAGGTGTGCATAATTATTAGGCAACTTCCTTTCCTTTGGCAAAATGGGTCAAAAGAAGGACTTGACAGGCTCAGAAAAGTCAAAAATAGTGAGATATCTTGCAGAGGGATGCAGCACTCTTAAAATTGCAAAGCTTCTGAAGCGTGATCATCGAACAATCAAGCGTTTCATTCAAAATAGTCAACAGGGTCGCAAGAAGCGTGTGGAAAAACCAAGGCGCAAAATAACTGCCCATGAACTGAGAAAAGTCAAGCGTGCAGCTGCCAAGATGCCACTTGCCACCAGTTTGGCCATATTTCAGAGCTGCAACATCACTGGAGTGCCCAAAAGCACAAGGTGTGCAATACTCAGAGACATGGCCAAGGTAAGAAAGGCTGAAAGACGACCACCACTGAACAAGACACACAAGCTGAAATGTCAAGACTGGGCCAAGAAATATCTCAAGACTGATTTTTCTAAGGTTTTATGGACTGATGAAATGAGAGTGAGTCTTGATGGGCCAGATGGATGGGCCCGTGGCTGGATTGGTAAAGGGCAGAGAGCTCCAGTCCGACTCAGACGCCAGCAAGGTGGAGGTGGAGTACTGGTTTGGGCTGGTATCATCAAAGATGAGCTTGTGGGGCCTTTTCGGATTGAGGATGGAGTCAAGCTCAACTCCCATTCCTACTGCCAGATTCTGGAAGACACCTTCTTCAAGCAGTGGTACAGGAAGAAGTCTGCATCCTTCAAGAAAAACATGATTTTCATGCAGGACAATGCTCCATCACACGCGTCCAAGTACTCCACAGCGTGGCTGGCAAGAAAGGATATAAAAGAAGAAAAACTAATGGCATGGCCTCCTTGTTCACCTGATCTGAACCCCATTGAGAACCTGTGGTCCATCATCAAATGTGAGATTTACAAGGAGGGAAAACAGTACACCTCTCTGAACAGTGTCTGTGAGGCTGCGGTTGCTGCTGCACGCAATGTTGATGGTGAACAGATCAAAACACTGACAGAATCCATGGATGGCAGGCTTTTGAGTGTCCATGCAAAGAAAGGTGGCTATATTGGTCACTGATTTGTTTTTTTTTGTTTTTGAATGTCAGAAATGTATATTTGTGAATGTTGAGATGTTATATTGGTTTCACTGGTAAAAATAAATAATTGAAATGGGTATATATTTTTTTTTTTGATAAGTTGCCTAATAATTATGCACAATAATAGTCACCTGCACACACAGATATCCCCCTAAAATAGCTAAAACTAAAAACAAACTAAAAACTACTTCCAAAAATATTCAGCTTTGATATTAATGAGTTTTTTGGGTTCATTGAGAACATGGTTGTTGTTCAATAATAAAATGAATCCTCAAAAATACAACTTGCCTAATAATTCTGCACTCCCTGTAGACACTTACGGTACCACAAATGCAAGTAATTCTTAGGCCCCATACACACGAGAGGATTTATCCGCAGATACGGTCCAGCGGACCGTTTCCACGGATAAATCCTCTCAAAGATTTCCGCTGATTTCGATGGGATGGAGTGTACACACCATCGCATTGAAATCCGCGCGGAAATCCTCTGCCGATGACGTGTCGCGCCGTCGCCGCGATTATGACGCGGCGACGGGCGCGACGCTGTCATATAAGGAATTCCACGCATGCGTCAAATCATTACGACGCGTGCGGGGAATCCCTTTGGACGAATGGATCCGGTAAGTCTGTACAGACGAGCGGATCCATCCGTTGGAATGGATTCCAGCAGATGGATATGTTGTGCAGCACAGCAAATATCCGATCTGCTGGAATCCATCCCAGAGGAGATTTCTCCGCGGAAACAGATCCGCTGGCGTGTACACACCATAGGATCTATCCGCAGAAACCCATTTGCTGGGATTTATCTGCGGATGGATTCTATCGTGTGTACGGGGCCTAAAGCAAACGACTGGCAAAAATGTTCCATTAAAGTGGATGTAAACCCACTCTCATCCTTTCTAAACTACTGCCATAGTGCTGATCTATAAGGATATACATGCCTCCTGCATGTATCCTTACCTGTCAAATGTCTCCCCTCTGTCTGTTATGAGACCCGAAAAACTGCAGATTCTGTGGGTGGATCTGTTGTCTGGAGCTCGGTCAGTTGAGTCGTGATGTCAGTAGACTCCCCGCCCACCTCTACACTCCATTTGTCAACATGCATTTTTTCCTGTGTATTCCTTACACAGAATTCTGCTATGATCACTAACATCCAGTCAAAATCCAGAAAAGTAACCACGTGACTTCAGAAAAGGAGTGGGGGTGGGAATTTAAAAATAATGCCTGTCTCAGACTAGTGCATGAGATATGTAAATAACCTGTCATTCACAGCAAGGGGGAAGAACGGACAAAAGTTTTCTCCTGTTTGTCTGTTTATCTCACTGAAAAAAGAAAAGAGGATTACTCAGAGCTGGATTAACTCTTTGTGGCAAGACTGGGCACAGATGATAGGAAATCTTATACTATACATTGTGACAGCAAAAAAATAAATAAAAATTTGTGTTTACATCCACTTTAAGGCTTTATTTAATTCTCTTGTTAATCTTATATACTTGAAACTTTAAATGTAATCTTCATGTTCTTTTAGGCTTAGGCCCCATACACACGGGAGGATTTATCTGCGGATACGGTCCAGCGGACCGTTTCCACGGATAAATCCTCTCAAGGATTTCCGCGGATTTCCATCCGATGGAGTGTACTCACCATCGAATCGAAATCCGCGCCAAAATCCTCTGGCGATGACGTGTCGCGCCGTTGCCGCGATTATGACGCGGCGACGTGCGCGACGCTGTCATATAAGGAATTCCACGCATGCGTCGAATCATTACGACGCATGCGGGGGATCCCTTCGGACGGATGGATCCGGTAAGTCTGTACAGACCATCAAATATTTATCCGCTGGAAATCCATCCCAGGGGATAAATATCCGCGGAAACAGATCTGCTGGAGTGTACACACCATAGGATCTATCCGCTGAAACCCATTCGCTGGGATTTTTCAGCGGATGGATTCTATCGTGTGTATGGGGCCTAAGGCCCCATACACACGAGAGGATTTATCCGCGAATACGGTCCAGCGGACCGTTTCCGCGGATAAATCCTCTCGAGGATTTGTGCGGATTTCCATGCGATGGAGTGTACTCACCATCGCATTGAAATCCGCGCCGAAATCCTCTGGCGATGACGTGTCGCGCCGTCGCCGCGATTATGACGCGGCAACGTGCGCGACGCTGTCATATAAGGAGTTCCACGCATGCGTCGAATCATTACGACGCATGCGGGGGATCCCTTCGGACGGATGGATCCGGTGAGTCTATACAGACCAGCGGATCCATCCGTTGGGATGGATTCCAGCGGATAGATTTGATAGCATGTCATCAAATATTTATCTGCTGGAAATCCATCCCAGGGGATAAATATCCGCGGAAACAGATCCGCTGGATTGTACACACCATAGGATCTATCCGCTGAAACCCATTCGCTGGGATTTTTCAGCGGATGGATTCTATCGTGTGTATGGGGCCTAAGGCCCCATACACACGAGAGGATTTATCCGCGAATACGGTCCAGCGGACCGTTTCCGCGGATAAATCCTCTCGAGGATTTGTGCGGATTTCCATGCGATGGAGTGTACTCACCATCGCATTAAAATCCGCGCCGAAATCCTCTGGCGATGACGTGTCGCGCCGTCGCCGCGATTATGACGCGGCAACGTGCGCGACGCTGTCATATAAGGAGTTCCACGCATGCGTCGAATCATTACGACGCATGCGGGGGATCCCTTCGGACGGATGGATCCGGTGAGTCTATACAGACCAGCGGATCCATCCGTTGGGATGGATTTCCAGCGGATAGATTTGATACCATGTCATCAAATATTATCTGCTGGAAATCCATCCCAGGGGATAAATATCCGCGGAAAACAGATCCGCTGGATTGTACACACCATAGGATCTATCCGCTGAAACCCATTCGCTGGGATTTTTCAGCGGATGGATTCTATCGTGTGTATGGGGCCTTAGAGTTAAACTATTAATTCAACTAATTTTCTTTTTAACAATTGATTTCCTATTGTTTTGGCTCTCCTACTACAAAAATGTGCTTTAGCATTCCAATTAATGTTCTTGATACTTAATTTTTGGGGAATCACACATTGATTATTAGTACATTTTTGCTCTTTTTTTTTCTGTATGTATATATTTCTGTATTTGTTCTATTTACCATATATATTTATCTCTCTGGATATTGATTACATAATTTTTTCTTAGGATGGAGGCCTCTATTTCAAAGTCTGACTCTTTTGTTCAATTACATTGAACTCTTTAAATTGTTCAAATGGAATATTTTTCTTCCATGGCTTTTAAATTTAAGTTATTTAAGTTATTTAAATGGAAATTACTATTTGTATTAACTGATGTAACATGGGTATTAGTATAAAGCGTTGCACCTGCTAATCCAGGTTAAGAAGATAACCAAAAAATGAATCCCGGTGTTATCATAATTACCCATAATAATCTCTTTCCACACACTTTTGTTCATTCCCTCAGTATCCGATTTTACTGTTACTATTTTTATTGTCACACATTTGTGTTTTATTCCCTTCACATAGGATTTTATTATGATTATAGTACTTACGCTTACTGCTTTTAGCATTTCCAGAATTTTCAGAATCCAGTGAAACAGAAATTCCAGCAATGATAAACAATTTGATAATAAACAGTTTTCATGGATCAATGGAGTAAGGAGAGGGAAAAGAGGTAGACGTAACGGAAATAGATATCAATATCAGAGACAATTATGGGAATAGTTACATGGGTTACTCTGGAGAGTGAAGGTAAACTGCCTCTGAAAGTTTTTTTGTAGAAAAGCAGATACATGAAACAGGACTGCGCTATCAAAGCGACCTGAGGAACACAGACAAATGGAGATTTACTGGAATGAGATGAGGAAGGAGAAACATCCCCAATAAGACAAGAGCATAAAGCCTCATACACACGACCGAGTTTCTCTGCAAAAAACAGCAAGAAACTTGCTGGGAGATATTTTTTTGCCGAGGAAACCGGTCTGTGTACATTTTCGTCGAGGAAACTGTCGAGAAACTCGACGAGCCAAAAAGAGAGCAAGTTCTCTATTTCCTCGACGGGAATGGAGAAACTTGCCTTGTCGAATTCCTCGACAGCCTGACAAGGAACTCGACGAGGAAAATGATGTGTTTCGCCCGTCGAGTTCCTCGGTCGTGTGTACGAGGCTCAAGAAATGCCACTGGAAATCCAAATAAAATCATCCTCCAATATGCAAGAAGAAAACAAGATGAAAATATGCAATTTGTGAACAATGAAATTGAATATAAATCACATAAAGGTGTTTGAAATGCGACTTACTTTTGTCACCACGTTAGATTATGTCTTCTTATATTGGAGGTTAATTTATTTGCCAGGAAATTGGCACTAACAAAAGAACATGTTAAAATTAAGGGAAATCAAAATAGACTAATAACAGAGGAGATCTCAACTTTGAGACTTCCCAAATTCCTACAAGGCTGGATTTGTTATCTATCTGCTCAGTAATTCGTTTCCAAGCTTTATCTTGTTTATATAAAAATCTTTAATAAACTCAGATTAAAAAAAAATCCTACAAACAAAAATGAAACATCAGAAGCTGAAGTATTGGAAACCTTTACCAATCTAAAACATAAAAATGAAACAACTCCCCTTTTGCAGGATATTTAGATATTCATTCCTTTGCAAAATGAGTAGAGGAGCTCCATATACTGGATTGATGATGATCAAATACAATTTATCTAGCAATGAAAGAATAACATTTAAAGATCTGGAATTCTAATCAGGAAATAATAACTAAAGCCCTGTACACACGATCGGTTCGTCTGACGAACCAATCGTGTGTGGGCCCCATCGGTTTTTTATCCATCGGTGAAAAAAAATAGAACCTGTTTTAAAATTTTCTTATGGTTAAAAAACAGATCGTCTGTGGGGAAATCCATCGGTCAAAAATCCATGCATGCTCAGAATCAAGTCGACGCATGCTTGGAAGCATTGAATTTCATTTTTCACAGCACGTCGTAGCGTTTTACGCCACCACGTTGGACACGATTGTATTTTTAACTGATGGTGTGTAGGCAAGACTAATGAAAGTCAGCTTCATTGGATATCCGAAGAAAAAATCCATCGGATTAGATTCCATCAGATATCCGATCGTGTGTACCGGGCATTAGCCTGCAGATAAAGGTGAAAAATCTAGTCCTAATAGATGGAAAGGAATATTTGATTACGGTATATGCTCGCCATTGTTGCAAAAAACTACAAATGATTGTATGATAATACCACAAACAAATAAATACAGCAATTGAATGAAGTTCTGAATGAAGCATAATATCAAAAATTTATTCTGGGGATGAATTCAATTTTTCTGTAAATAAAAACCCTACAAATTTGACATTTCATGCATTGCCCAAACTACACAAAGGCATGAAACACCACCAGAGTGTCCAGTGGTGTCAAGGATTCAAAATCTTACAGCAAATATGTAGATACAATCCTAAAAGCCACGTAGAAAAACACTCTTATCATACATGAAAGATTTGAGAGATTTTGTAAAAAGTTTGAATGATCTACCCATTGAGAATAATACTTTTTCTTAGCAAGACTTAGCGGGTCAAGGGATTATATAGTAACACTGAGCATAATCTCAGCATACAAGCCTGCACCTAATTTTTGGTAAAAAAAAAAAAAAATTTCCAACAACATTCCAAGTTTATACTGTATTTGCCGGCGTATAAGATGACTGGGCATATAAGACGACCCCCTAATTTTCCAGCTAAAATTTTCGTTTTGCGATGCACTCACCGTATAAGACAACGCCTTCCTACTAGTCTGTCTGAAAGCTGAGGGGTAGCCAGAACAACCGCTGACAGGAAAAAACGCTGACAGGAACATGCTTTATTCAGCTTTTTCAAATCTCACTGTGCCCATTACATGCCTCACTGTGCCATCAACATGTCTCACTGTGCCATCAACATGCCTCACTGTGCCCATCAACATGCCTCACTGTGCCCATTACATGCCTCACTGTGCCATCAACATGCCTCACTGTGCCACCCCATACCTCACTGTGCCACCCTATGCCATGCCTTACTGTGTCGTCAAAATTCCTTTACTGTGCCATACCTTTAGTCCTGTACTGCGGGCGTCCATTATTCAAAAGCCGCACCTCCTCCTCATGCTGTTCTGTGATAGGTGCCTGTGTTCCACCTATCACGGAGGTCCTCTCGTCGGAAGCCGAGGAAGACATCTGTGATAGGCGGAACACCGAACAGAGGCTCTGCTGGGAAACCAAGTGTTCCGCCTATCACGGAACACCACAAGGATGAGGCGTGGCTTTTGAATAATGGATCCCCGAGACAGGTACTGGCGTATAAGACGACCCCCGGGTTTTGAGGTAAGTTTTTAAGCCAAAAGGTCGTCTTATACGCCGGAAAATACAGTAGTTTTTACCTATTTAGTTTTGTTCTTAACATAATTATTTCCTTTTCGATGTATGAACAGCAAAGAGGTATAGCTGTGCAACCAACATTTGCAAATTTATTTTAGAAATGTGGAAGAAATGTGGTGTTTGGTGGGGAAATGAATGATTATACATTTTGTATACCATTATTTGGAAGATAAATGTGAAGATTTTTTTATAAAATAATAACATCATAGGAATGTTTTTTGAGTGAGGTGCAAAGGAAAATATGATTTTTTTTTGGACCTACCATCTATAGGTAGGTAAACAGAACAGAGTTTGCACAAACAAAAACATTTTTGCATTGTGAGAACCACTATCCAGTTCCCTTGAAGAGCGGCATCCAAGTAGGATAATTCATCAGAGCAAAGAGAAACTGCTCTGTCAAGGAAGAATTTGAATCAAAATGCAATTTACTGTGGAAAAGACCCAGAACAATAGAAAATCTTGAAAAAGACTTTAAAAATAGCATATTACTAGGAAAAAAATAAAAGATGGCAAAATGTATTGTTCATGAAGTACAAGAGCAAGAGCTGATTAGGATCACTGGAAATTACTTGTCGTAATCAAATAAAATATCTAAAAAACATATTTCAGAGATAAAAACCCACAAGACAAACGAATGCACATTTACTTTGGTACAAATAAACGAAGAAAGTGATACACGAAATTGGTCGTCAAAACCAACTTAACCAACTTAACTCTCACATTGTTACAGACATGCCAGTATATGCCTAAGGTAAAGGAGTTTATTAATCCAAAGCATTTTGGTGCTTAATTTTTTGGGGGGGTGGCAAACAAACCCGCCCACCCACACTTACCCCATCCAGGTCACTGGAGGCTTCCCTGGCTTCTCCTCCCGGCCAAACCAGTCGCTTCTCCTCCCGGCCAATCCGGTCTTAGGACCCGCTTCCTGTCCCGATTGGCCGGGAGGAGTAGCAGGTAGACAATAGTGAATGTTGATTCGCTAATGTCACAAGTGGGTGGGCTCGGGGTGCAGTGCTCTGTGCCCCAAGCCCAAATTTTTGAAGCCAGTTAGAGCCTCCGGCTCTAATCATGTGCTTAAAAAACCTCATAGAAATCCATGCGCCTGTTGCTCAACATGGAGATTAGGGGCTGGGCACATGGAGATTAGGGGGCAGCACCCCTGCGTATAAGAGGTTATAAAAAGGTGGACCTCCATAAACAACAGTGGACACAATTGCTGTTAAAATTGCTCTATGAGTATTGTCACTATACAGTCCACATAATGCACTTTATAGTAGAGCTGTATAGAAAAAAATCAACGATAATTAATATAGCAAAGGATGTAAAATGATATGTAAAATATATAATACGAGATGAGAGATAGTAAGATAGTGAGGTATAAGACAGAGATCATAGTTTCCCTCTATGTAGTCAGGGTGCAAAAAAAGTAAATATGTAAACAGTGAAAAATAATTGTTTTTAATAGTTGATAAAAGCATTTTTTATACTTTGATGGGAAAGCCATGCAAATAGTAATCTAATACAATATCCATTATAATTCATGAAGAAACCTTTAGTGCTTTACACGTATATAAATATTACAGTTTTTTTTAAACACTTTTGTTGATTTTCTTAATATTTCAAATTTTACTATTACCAGAACATTTACATTTATTATTATTATTATTTATTTATTGCTTTTAGCACTAGCATTTTTTATACTTTGATGGGAAAGCCATGCAATTAGTAATTTAGGGCCAGATCCTCAAAAGGGATACGCCGGCGTAACTGCTGCTACGCCGTCGTATCCCTGTTTCTAACTATGGAACTGATCCACAGAATCAGTTTTCCATAGTTAGGCAGAAGATCCGACATGTGTAAGGGACTTACACTGCCGGATCTTAGGATGCAGTACCGCATCCGCCGCTGGGGGCATTTCGTGTCGAAATGCCGCCTCGGGTATGCAAATTAGCACTTACGGAGATCCACGAAGCTTTTCAGCTTCGTTTTTTTTCCGTAAGTTTTAGTTTGCAAACGCAAAATTAGGGCTGCTTTTACAAAGTGTAAACTGTTTACACCTTGTAAAAACAGACCCTTCTGTCCAGCGACGCGTTTTTTTTTTTTTGTTTTGAATTTTTTTTTTCGCGCCGTATCTTTTTTTTTTCCCGACGCAACTTTATTGACCCGTCGCAATCCACAAAGCTCGGCGTAACGTAATTTCGCGCTATGCACGTCGGGAAAATGACATCACGAGCATGCGCAGTACGGCCGGCGCGGGAGCTTGCCTAATTTAAATGGGAATCGCCCCCATGAAAATAGGAACCCCTTGCGCCGGCGGAATTTAAGTTACACAGCCAAAAATTTCTAGGTAAGTGCTTTGTGGATCGGGCACTTAGGTAGAAATTTTAAGGCAGTGTAACTTAAATGGAAAAATTTAAGTTACGCCGGATCTTTGTGGATTACCCCCTTAATACAATATCTGTTATGCTTCGGGAAGAAACTTTTAGTGCTTTACACTTATAAATATAACATTTTTGTTTAAACACTTTTGTTAATTTTCTTCATATTTCTAATTTTACAATTACCAGAACATTTACATTTATTTTATTTTTTGCTTTTAGCACTAGCAATATATCCTTTATCATAAATGCTTTGCATCCTTTACCTTTAGCACTAACAATTCACTTCTTTATTTTTTTAGCTACTTTTAATATTTTAGAATTTATCCTGCTGTAGCTTTTCGTTTTATTTTGTTTTAATTATTAATGACTAACCATGGGATTGTGCTCCTATGGTTTATTTAGTGTTGTAGGAATACATTTTAAAGTGAAGTTCCACCCAAAAGTGGAACTTCCACTTAATCCACTCCTCGCCCCCTTACATGCCACGTTTGGCATGTCATTTTTCAGGAGGAATGGGACTTCTTGTCCCACTTCCTCCTTCCGCCCAGGGACCACTAAGGCGATACGTCATATCGCCTTTTAGTGGCCCCTCCCTGTAGGCGATCACCTGGGACACGTGACAGGTCCCAGGCGATCACCTGTCCAATCAGGGAGCGCTGCGCCGTTCACGCATGCGCAGTGGGTGCCCGGCCGTGAAGCCGAGCGGCATGTCGCTGGACCGAGGAACAGGTAAGTGTATGTTTATTAAAAGCCAGCAGCTACACTTTTTGTAGCTGCTGACTTTTAATAAACATAAAAAAAAGCCTGGAACACCCCTTTAAAGAAAGCTATATTGCCTTGGATAGTTAACCCAGCAACAACCTTAGATGAGCTACTCCATGTTGACGTGCAACCTTTAATTTAACGGATAAATTTCAAATATAACCATATTTTGTTTATTGGAAATGTTGTTATCCTGTACTGCTTGGGAAGGAATTATCTATTGACTGAATCATTGCAGATCCTTTTTTAGATTGGAAGTGCTGCCTCTAGAGTTTTTCCTGCCATAGTATACACTGTATGTTATCTCAGCCACATCCTAAATTTAGCACTGCATACCTAAATACATTTGCAAATGTATCGGTACTCTTGGTACCCCTGTGCTTTTATTTTTTTAGTACTACTTAATCCTGTTTTGAGAGTTTGACATGGTGACAACCTTTGAGGACTAATTATGAAGAATACAATCCTAGTCCTACTGTTGGACTACTTTGCTTCTGCTTTATTACAGGGGTATTTACTGCTGTTGACACATTTAATGGCTCTATGGTGATTAAACCAAGGTTAATAATTGTGGATATAAATGCTGGGGTATGGTGCAGATACTTATTTGAACTTGCAAAGACACCCAGTACGGTGTATGGAAACATCTGTAACATTAAATAACTAGTTGTAAAACGACGTCCGTCCGTCGCCTATTGCGTTCCACGCTGGAACGCGTTAGTGCCGAGCGCAATCAGCACTGTTTCTCACACACATGTCCTGCCGCTATAAATTCACTGCGGTACCAGTACACAGCATTCCTTTATTGTCGGCCGTAGCCTGGTGAAGCCCGGTCCACGCTACCATCAAACTACTGGTTCCTGTTACCCCCTATGAATTAACCCATCCCAAACCGGATCCACTCTACCATCAATACTTTACTTGCTGTGGGGACATCCAAACATATTTACCTGGAGCGGACTCTCACTACCTAAATTCATTGCTGACAACAAAACTCTTCTATTACAAAGAAGCCTCATCCTCTACAAACCGATAAGTACCTTTGAAACTATAAATTTAATGCTTGTGAATTACCCTGTTCTCATACTGCATATACCATATATATATATATATATTGAAAACAGCTGTGTTTAAATTACCACCTTGCTTGGAGATAGCCACTGTGGATTCATGCTACTATTGTAGGACTTGTCATACTAAATGTTCCTTGAGTACTCATGAAGATTATGGGCCAAATCCACAGCCAGCGGCGCAAATTAAGTGTCTGTAAACTTATGTCATTTAAGTTACGGCGCCCTAAGTTGGTGTCGTAAGTGCCGTATCCACAGCGCATTTGCGCACAAAATTGCGCCAGCCGTAACCTAAATTCCGAGGCGTAAGGCGAGGTTATGGCAAGTGGGAAGGAAGTGGGCGTGCTTCATTGTAATGAGCCGTGACCCCATGCAAATGAAGGGCCGGCTGTACTGCGCATGCGCGCACGAATCTGCTGCTCACTGCGCATGTGCAGAACTTTGCTGGGCGCAATCAGTGAGATAGGTAAAAGGCCAAGTGTACTTAGTTTGAGGATCGCCCTGTGCTTAAATAGCCCCAGTCAAACACACTTCCCTTGCAAAAGTATTTCCCTGTGTTCCCTTCCATGAGCAATTTGCTTCTGCTCTTAGTTTGTCAGTGTTTGTTGGTAAGTTGTGTGTGATAGAGAAGTGTTGGAGGAGTAGTAGATAGTAGTTGTTGTTTGTTTCTGATAAGTGTATTTTTTGTTTGATTGTTTCTGCTAAGTGTTTTTTTTTTTTTTCTGCTTGGATTTTGTGTTTGGTTTTTGTGTGTTTGTTTTTGACTTTGTAGTAGCTGTCTGCTTGCGTGTGTATTTGTTGTGTGTGTATTTTTGTGTGTTTGTCCTGTTTGTTTTCTTGTTGCTGGGTGGTGTCTGTGATGGCCCCCAAACGCAGGAAGCTGAATTTTTCGCATGTTGAAAAGCAAATCCTTGCCAGGTATATCATCCAATATGGAAGATATTTACATGGGCCTGATAGCCGGAACACCTCCCCGGCCCAAAGGAAGAGGATCTATGCCAAAATTACAGATCACATAAATGCGGCAGGGGGGGGAGACGAGGACCCCCGCTGGCATTAAGAAAAAGATCAATGATCTGAGGAGCGTGGTCCGCAATAAGGTGGCCAAGCTCACTGCGCATAGGAGGGGCACTGGAGGAGGGGGACCATGCCCCATCCGGCTGACTGAGGAGGAATGGGCAGTGGCCCGGTGTTTCGAGCCAGAGCAGGTGGTGGGCCTGCCTGGTTATCAGTCTGATGTTCCTGTGAGGCCAGGTAAGGTTTTTGTTTTTCTATTTGGTGATTAGCATGTGTGGGTGGGGGAAGGGAAGATTTGCCAAGTGTGTGGATCCTCAAACCTGTGATTGTTTGGTGTCCTCCACAGATGACCAGGAGATTGCTGGCCCATCAGGCCAGGCTGCTGCACCACCCCAAAGACAGGAGGCTGCTGAGAAGTCCCCAGGGGAGGGGAGTGGCCAAACCTCCCCTCATGAGGAGGCTGAGGGGGAGGAGGCTGAGGGGGAGGAGGATGAGGGGGAGGAGGAAGAAGATCTCCAGATTGGCCGGGAAATCCTTATTGCCACTGATCTCATGACATTTGAGGATACCCTTGAGGCTACCCTTGAGGCTCCCCCAGAGTCTCCCCCAGAGGCTACCCCAGAGGCTGGCACCAGTCAGGCCACCATCAGGGGTAGCCCCTCCCACTCCTCCCCCAACATGCCGCAACCCACAAGGGTCACTCTATCCCCTCCTCCCAGGCCACAAGCTGAGCATCTGCCGGCCAGTCTGCTGAGGGACAATGCCCAGCAGACCCGCAGTCTGGGTGACATCAAAAAAACTATGGCCAAGATGGAGCACAGCCTGGATGTAATGAGGGAGTCACTCAGTGATGTGGCCACCAATTCATTGGGGGTCATCACCTGTTTGTGGTCCCTGCATACCGCCACAACAGGCGTGGCCCAGAAGGTGACTGCCCTCACCCGGGCTGTGCAGGACAACACCCGGGCTGTGCAGGACAACACCCGGGCTGGCCAGGCCAATACGGCTGCCATCACTGTCTGCCTGAACAGGATAGCAGTGGCCTTGGAGGGCAGGCCAGCCGGAGGTCAGACACCAGGGGAGGCTCCTCCCTCCCCTGCTCCCCCCCCATGAAGATACTCCCTCCCCTGCTCACACCCCCCCGTGAAGATCCTCCAGGTGCCCGTGGCCGTGCCCGTGCCCCTGCCCGTGGGCAGCCCAGACGGAGCACTCGCCGCCGGAATTAAATTGCAGGGGTACTTTTGATTTCTTTTTTTTAATGATTTTGTTTATTATACTGTACTTATGATTTGGTTTATGTGTGTGAATGATGTGTGAATGTGGGGGGGTGGCATTCCTGACAAAATAACGGTGTCACCCTCAGTTTTGGTGGAGAAGGGATCCCCAGCACCAGGGAGAAGTGATCCCAGGTTCCTGAATGGTGTATGAATGCACAGTGACATAATTGGAGCCGTGGCGTGGCGTTACTGCTCCCAAGTACCAAAGGGGGGGGGGTACTTGGATCTAATCCAATTCGATGTGCATGTGATGTGTCTGTGCTAGGGACCACAGTGGTGTGCATTCATGCATTCTCATTGTGACATAATTCATGTGCGTTTCCAGAGAAAAAAACATTCTCAATGTGACATTATTCATGTGCGTTTACTGTGCAAAGCAACATTCTCATTGTGACATAATTCATGTGCGTTTCCAGTGAGAACAAATATTATCATTGTGACATTATTCATGTGCGTTTACTGTGAAAAGATGCCTTCTGCGAGGCGTCTCCTGGCTACTGTGCCCTCAGTAGACCGGGTAGAGTGGGTTAGGGGGGGATTGCCTGGGTGGGGGGTCAGGTCAGCACATAAGTTAATCTCCAGTCCCCTTCTCATGGCAAAGTTGTGAAGAATACAACATGCACCAATTATTTGGCACACAAAGTCTGGGGAATACAACAATGTACCCCCAGTCTTGTCCAGGCATCTGAAGCGGGACTTCAGCAGCCCAAATGTGCGTTCCACCACTGCCCGGGTGCGAATATGAGCCTCGTTGTAGCGTTGCTCTCCTGGGGTTTGGGGGTTCCTGAATGGGGTCATCAGATGTGGTCCCAGGGCATATCCAGAGTCACCTGGAAGGGAAAAGACAGGAGGATATTAGTCATGCATGTGCCCCTTGTGATGTCTGCATCATGGGGGGGACAGTCATACCTGACACCAATGTCACTCACCAATCAGCCAGCTGTCTCCATACACGTTCAGCTCCAAATCTCGAGATATGTTGGTCTGCCGGAATATATAGCTGTCATGGCACGAACCAGGAAATTTGGCACAGACATGCCAGATGGGGCCATGGGCATCTACAATCACCTGGACATTTATGGAATGCCAGTTTTTGCGATTCCTGAACAGGTGCTCTGTCTCATGGGGGGGGCTGTAGTGCCACATGGGTACAGTCAATGGCCCTGATGGTCCGTGGGAATCGGGCAATGTGATAAAAGTCCGCCATGGTCTTCAATCGCTGGTCCTCCTGGGTGGGCTTTTGAAATTGATTGCCCATGCGTCTTAGTATTGCAGGGACTACTTGATGGACACACCTGCTCATCGAGGACTGTACCATCCCAGCCAGACCTCCACATGTTCTTTGGAAAGACCCAGTGGCAAGGGTTGCCATTACTTTGATGTGAGGTGGCAGGGCATGGGATCGTTGGGTTGGGGTGTTGAGATCATCCTGCAGGATTCTGGTTAATTCCAGGATGGCTTCCTGGTTAAAGCGGAAGTTGCCATAGACCTCAGAAGCAGTCATGCCAAAGAGATCTTGGCGTGGGCGGTATACCCTCTCCTGTGCCCTCCTCCTCCTCCTCTGTGCCCTCCTCCTTCTCTGCGCCTGTAAAGTAGCGAGTGCCGTTATAATCATGGATGGGCCGGGCATTTTGGCAGTCAGATTGAAGTCCAGCAAAGATGTGTTGTCAGCTCTTCCTCAATGGTGTTGCTTCAGCAGACCTTTACAGGGCAGGTGTAAAATTAGGGCTGCTTTTATAAAGTCTAATTTTGCTCCAGGAAACTAACAGGTGCGCACAGGGCGTAATCTACGGCGCACAGGGCGTAATCTACGGCGCACACACTAAATTTTGTGGATCACCCTATCTCCCTCATTTGCATCTTTGCCTATCAAATAAAGCGGCGTGACTAGCGTAATTTGCGTCAGAGGATGCGCCGGTGTAATTATTTTAGGTAGGACGGAAAAACCGGATTTTTCGTTTTAAGGATCGGGCGCAAAGATACGCGCGGTGTAAAATTAGAAATCTCGAGTTAAGTCGGCGCATCTGCTTTGTGGATTTGGCCCTATATGTATATTTCACGCCTTAGTCTATATCTTAAAGGGACATAGATTCTTAAAGGATTCATATAATTAACAAGTGCCTCTCTCCAAAATGTATTATCCTAACACAGTACCTTCTTAAGCTATGTGCATGACATTTGTTAACCGTTGGCCACGTCATTCTACCCTGTATATGAAACATGTTCGCATATGCATTTTAAACTAGTGCTTGGAGGTATGCAATAATACCTCCTCACCTATTTCCTAAAAGCATTCCTCTCTGTGTGACAGATGATGTAATGAACCCCAAACTCTTCGCCTAAGATTAAGAGTGATGCCTGGGGTCCAATACTGAATGTCATACTACGTTGAGAAATGCATTGTCCCCTTTAAGATGATCTAACTCTCCGCAGTTGTGGTTCACTCTCGTTCACCATAGTTTGTGACACTAGTCCAGTAGAGTGTGACTAACTACTACTAGCTATCAAATCAAAACGTTATAAATGTTCTTTATAAACCATGCTTATTTATTTAAATCCATAGGCATCTAGTGAGTTTCTCCTAGCGCATATTTTTAACATAAGACATAAGTCTTTGATAACGCCCGGTGGGGGAGCGAAACACGTCAACATAGATTCCAGTTCCTCAGTGACGCCACGTCCAGCGAGCAGTGGAAAGCAGGCGAGATTGCAAGAGAACCAAGCTGCTTGCTGGATCGAGTAGACTGCCACATTTAGGATGATTAACAAATGTGTTTTTTACTCTGGAATATTGTAAGTGAGTCTTTAATTCTCTATTCAAATAAACCAAACAGTCTACACAATATGGATTCTCTCTCTCTTTTTGTACGAGTTGTAACTTCAAAGGAAGATATATAAGAAGTATCATCTCATCTCCCTGCTCACCAGCCTAAGCCTGATTGACACACATGCAGTATTGCTAAGGGGGTCCATTCCATCTGGTGAGTTAAAGAAAAAGGGGTGTGTGTGAAGCACTGATCACTGTGTTGGATACACTTTTCTGGCAGGCTTAAAGTGGAGTTCCACCCATAAATATAACATTACATCAGTAGTTTTAAAAAAAATTCATTAGTCCTTTAAGAATTTTTTTTTTTTTTTAGATGCCTTCAAAGTGTTGTTGCTAGGCAGAATAGTTAATCTTCCCACTTTCTGCACCTAGGTGCTTAAGCTTCCTAACCTACACCGCACAGACTCCTGGGAATGTAGTGGGTGTAACTTTCCAGGAGTCTGTGCACTCCCCAGTCTCAAAGAATCATGTGACTTGGACAGTACAGGTGCTGAAACCTGATCTGAAACCTATTACACTGCTTGTGCAGCACTAAGCATGTGCGAGATCTGCAAGGCTGAAATCCAGGAAGTCATACAGTCTGGCTTCACTAAAGATGGCCCCAGTCAATTTCTATTTTATAAAGTGTCTAAATGCTGTAACAACCTAACAAAACAGACCTTAGTTTACAGAATAACTTTACCAGAATACATTAAGCTTGTGTATTATAGGGGTATTTATATTTAAAAAGTGAAATTGTGGCCAGAACTCCGCTTTAAAGGAGTTGTAAAGGCAGAAGGTTTTTTATCTTAATGCATTCTATGCATTAGGATAAAAAACCTTCTGTGTGTATTAGCCCCCCCCAGCACCCCCCTAATTACTTACCTGAGCCCCTTTTCTCTGCAGCGATGTCTACGAGTGTCTTAGTTGTCTCAGACACTCCTTCTGAATATTTACACATTCCTTTACAATTAGTCTGATTTTTGTGTTGGCTGCTCACACTTTTTAAGGTTGGCGCAGTATATCATTATATATGTTTTGCTCCTTCTGATTGGCTGAGACAAAGCAGTGGCGTCATTGGCTACCATGGCTGTCAATCCAAAGCAGTCAGCCAATAGGGGGGTAGAGGGGGGGGGGCAGATCAGGGCTCTGTGCCTGAATGGATACACGGAGCTCTGACTCAGCTCGGGTGTCCCATGTAGCAAGCTGCTGGGGGAGGAGCCAGGAGCAGCAAAGAGGGACCTGAAAAGAGGAGGCTGTCCTTTGCAAAACCAACTGCACAGAGGTGATATGTATAACATGTTTGTTATTTATTTATTTTTTAAACAAGCCTTTACAATCACTTTAAGGTAACTGTGGGACTTTGCAGGGGGGCTAACAAAACTGTAAGTGCATATGGCTTTATAATAAGTGTTGGTGAAAAAACTTATATGGCTGTGTGTGTAATTGTGTGTGTGTAATTACCGTCATCCCTTCTTGGGTACTATAGATATGTTTACCTCATTGTTTGGGATTTTTAAGGCAATTCAGACAATATATATATTAAAATAGTATATGTTTTTATCACTTAAAATCAAGAAAATATTTTTTTATAAATTGTAATTACATTTAAAAATTATACAACATTCCAGAAGATTTTCCATCACATTAAACATAGTAGACATAGTAGTATTAATCATTTAGAAGCCATTAGAATGTATTTAAAGTGGTATTCACCAGCTACTTGCAGTTTTGTTTCACCATCAATTGTAAACTTGAAAGCACACAGATCTGTGGAAAATCTTCTGGAATGTCATATAATTGTTGAATGTTTTTACAATTTAAAAAAAAAATGTTTCTTGATTTTAAGTGATAAAATAAAAGTGATAAAATAAAAGATACACAGAAAACAATGAGGTAAACATATATATTATAATTAAGTGTTGTAGCACTTTTTTTTAAATAAAAGGCCATAGTTCTATTTTAAATAAATACAGGATGAAGGGTGAATATACCTTGAAACATCTAACTTCTGAGTTAAAAGTTTCACATTTTTGATTCAATGTGCTAAAGTTTGTACCTAAAAAGAGACCCAGTTGCTTTGAAAATGTTCAGATTTAATCTCTTTGCCTAAAGAGGATAAAGAGTGTCGGTTCAGCTTTATGTTAATTGAATAAAGCTTTAAAGCAATAGTAGTTTTGATTTGGTGTTGCAGAATTTTTTGGCTTGCAATTGTCGGAATTGTGCACTGATTGAGGGGCCTCATTTGTTTACCGGTCTGAAGGTCTGGGCCTTGTTTCCTTTTGTTCACCATACTATTTTGTAGGTAAAGTATTACTAAACCCACAACAGTAAAATCAGTCTGCATATGCAGAATAGCATGCTTGTTATACTCACTGTGGAACTTACGTGATTAATTCTCTTCATTGTATAAAAAGGCTTTTTGATCCTCTATGCACAGTTCCTCCTGCAGGGTCACTCTGGACAAGTTCAGATAAGACACAATGAGGGTAGTGCTGTTGCAAATGCTGAGTTTAGTCTCTATTGCTGGAGAGAACATTTTCTGTTTCAGTTGAGCTGTTCAGGTTACATGATATTGACATCACACATTTGGGCGTGTATACAGATCCTAAATGACAGCTAAGGCCCTCCCTCCTCCTCCATGCCCAGTAACTCAAACGGAACACAGTGGGTGGGATATCACATCTTGATTGATGGATGATCCGCCCCCCATAAAAGCACGAAGACACAGGCTGTAGTGGATTTCATTAGGCAGTGATTCCCATAAATGAGATAACATCACTATACATGTTTTTGAAGCATCAGTTACAGCCTGCAGACATGCACATTGAGGTCATAGATATTTATAAACTTTTAAAAATACATTTATTTCCCCATTTCTAAATTCATAAATAATACAGATCGTGCCAAAAATGTGTTATGTTTTCTATTTTCATATTTCTTTCTCTCTTTCTGTGCTTTTCCTCTTTTTCTCTCTCTCCCCTGTCATCCTCATCACACCCGGCACCCCAATGCAACATTGCTAACAACCTACCCCCTTTCATCTTCATCCTCATCACACCTGTCACTCCACTGCAACCTTCCTAATACACTACCCTTTGTCATTCTCATTACACCTGGCACACCACTGTCAGCTTGCTAACACCCTACCTCCTGTTATCCTCATCACACTTGGCACCTTAATGCCACCTTGCTAACATCACACCTGGCACCCCACTGCCACCTTGCTAACACCCGTCCTCCTGTCATTCACATCACACATGGCACACCACTGCCAGCTGGATAACACCCTACCTCCTGTCATCCTCATTACACCTGGCACCCCAATGCCACCTTGTTGACACCCTACCCCCTGTCATCCTCATCCTCATCACACCTGGCACCCCACTGCCACCTTGCTAACACCCTAACTCCTTTAATCCTCATCACACCTGGCACCCCCACTGCCACCTTGCTAGCACTCTACCTCCTGTCATCCTCATCACACCTGGCACCCCATTGCTGCCTTTCCAACACCCTACCTCCTGTCATCCTCGTCCCACCTATGACCAACTGCCAGCTTCCAAACACCTGCATTGACAAAGCATCTTATTTTAATGTTGAGAGAACAATGGTCTCTTCCCCACAAATGTGTTGTGATAGGTAACGTGGTCTGTGGACGGGGGCTTATTGAAATATGGAACACTATGTTAACAATAAAGATGCCACCCCAGGTAAATGATTAAAGTGTTACTAAACCCACAACAGTACAATCAGTCTGTATATGCAGGAAAACATGCTTGTTATACCCCTTAGTGGGGAACCTAAGGGGTTAATCCTCTGCATTGTGTTAAAAGGCTGTTCAATCCTGTCTTCTCTGATCATCTTTTTTTCACAGACTCCAAAAAACAACCGAATATTTACATTCTATAGAGACAGGTTGCACAGTTTGATGTGTATTGCTAGGGAGTTTTTTTTCTTTTCTTGAGAGGGTGCATGTGATCAGCACAGGGCCAATCAGCACTGTCCAGCCATATTCAGACAGAGGATCAGGGGTCTTGAAGCCTGATAGGACAATCGTGGGAGAAATAAAAAGTCCTCCTACAAGCTATCAGCA
Organism: Rana temporaria; assembly: GCF_905171775.1. Taxonomy (NCBI): domain Eukaryota; kingdom Metazoa; phylum Chordata; class Amphibia; order Anura; family Ranidae; genus Rana; species Rana temporaria. The sequence continues at coordinate 113,417,691 of NC_053493.1, read as the reverse complement.
CACACTGATACAAGTCACAAGATTGCTCTAACTGCTATATACAGCTGATGAAAAAAGGTATTTAGCAGTTTATATTTACTAAAACTTTTTGTCATGATCAGGTGTCGGGCTTGAAGACCAATTGCAATAGCAGTGGCAGGACAGGCATACAGACAGTCACTTATGGCAGATGACACAGGCTGCCATAAGGTGCGGAGTCTAAGTACTAGCTGGTTTTTCCCAGAGCTCCTGATGGTGGAGATGGATTTAGCTGCAAGCTAGTACCAGGTCGCGGTCCTCAAGTTTGCCCCACCAGGGTGTGAGCAAGCCAGGTCCAATAGCGGATAAACAGACAAGGATGAAACAGCAGCGTGGTCAGTAAACAAGCCAAGGGATCAATCATGAGTGGCTGCAGGTTTGGATCAAGCAGTAGAGTAGTCAAAGAACAGGCCGAGGGTCAAACACGGGTGGTTGCAGATTGGGATCAGGCAGTAGAGTAGTCCAGGAACAGGCCGAGAGTCAAACACGGGTGGTTGCAGGTTGGGATCAGGCAGTAGAGTAGTCCAGGAACAAGTCAAGGGTCAATAATGAGTGGTTGTAGGTACATATGGCAGCAGGAAAGACAACAGCAAGGCACTGGCAGGGAAGGCACAATAACCTGGCAAAGAGGAAGTGCTGAGACAAGGCTTTTATAGGAATTTCATGGGAGGAGCAAGGGGTTCAACAGCAATTAAGACACCAAGCTGAGTAGTCTAATGAATCACATAGGTTTATGCAGCAGATCAGGCAGGGAACTGTCCAGCATCCCAGATAGCTCATCTATCTATCTATCTATCTATCTTTTTTTTTTTTTTTTTTTTTTTTTCCCACTTCAGCTTTTACCAATTTCTAGAGACCAGCTCATAATTTGATGCTTCTTACGTCTCGGTTTGTGGTTTGCATCATGTGTGGTATATATTCTATGCATATTTTTTTTTTTTTTTTTTTTTTATTCCACCTTTAAATTATTAGTATACAAAACAGTATGTGGAACAGCCGCCCGCTGGGGCCGTGAGGTCCTGGCCCCACTTCCTTAGCCCTCCACGTCCCAGCCGGCCGTGAGGTCCTGGCCCCACTTCCTTAGCCCTCTACGTCCCAGCTAGACTGAACGGGGCACATTACCATATAGACAACATTTAGGAATTGTTTTCCCCCCCCCCCCCCTCCCCCTCATGGCTCCCAGGAATCTCCTAACTTTTCCCTAGAGTACAAGAACAGTCTAAAACGTTCAACAGAAAATAATAAGTATATGAATCGCACTAGAAAATGACCATAGAAGGGATAGATATAGTTTCTACTATAAAACTACTAACATACAACTCGTTAGTGTCGCACCCTGACTCTCTCCGCATAGCTCCATGTTTTTTTGTACTCCCTCCATTTTTCCCATTTCTCCCTATGTTCACCAATCGTCTCTAGGTGACTATCCTTTAACTCTTCCAACCTATACGTTTCCTCCACTTCGTCTATCCAATTCCATACGTGTGGGCATTCCGTCTCCTGCCACTTTTTGGGTATAAGTTTCTTAGCAGCGTTTAAAAGGTGAGGAAGTAAAGACTGCTTGTATTTTTTTATCCCCTCTTGGCTGCAATGAAAGAGCACCACCCAGGGGTCTTTCTTTAATTCTTCGCCCGTGATAGTTTTAATTTGACTCAGAATTATGTCCCAATAGGTTTGTATTTTTGGGCATAACCACCAAAGATGGGCCATTGTGCCTCTTTCTGAGCAGCCCCGCCAGCACTCTGCGGTCTGACCCGCTTTAAATTTGTTTGCTTTCTCAGGGGTGATATACCACCCTGAGATACACTTGTAATTTGTTTCGGCAGTTCGTATATCGATTGCAGATGAATGGGTTAGGTGCATAATCCTATTATAACTATTTGTCCCTCTTGTGATTCCTAACTCTCTTTCCCATTTATCTATGAAAGGTGCTTCACTCCGTGAACCTATCTTTACCAATATCCCATATAATTTAGTGATCGTGCCCTTTGAATTTTTAGATTTGCAAATCTTCTCAAGTGGAGTGAGCTCCGCCTCCGTCCGTAATGGGCGGGGGAGGTGCCGCACAAAGTGATGCAACTGGAAGTAATGCCACCTATCCAGATTCCAAAAATCCGTTTTGGATCTCAAATCTTCATAGGACATTATCTCTCCATCTTTAATAATATCACCTAAGTGAACAGTGTCTACCTTAATCCAATTCCCTCCAATTTTATTTTCGCCTGGAGCAAAATAAGGGTTTTCTTTTAGATTCATTAATGGGGAGTTGAATTTCCCTTCTAATTGTGTCAATGTCCTGTCCCACATTCTTAAAGTGTCCCGTGTTAAATCATGTATTTTGTGATCTAGTGCTCTGTGTTGTGCGGGGATCCAGATAATATTTTTCAAATATTTACTTGTTAGTGCTTTCTCAATTTGCACCCACCTTTTATCAGACCTATCCCGTGCCCATTCTACCGCGCGCGCCAAAACCGCCGCCTTGTAATAACTTTTAATGTCCGGAACTGCCAGACCGCCGAGTGACTTGCCCTGTTTTAGGGTGGAGAGGGATATTCTGTGTTTCTTATTTTTCCAGACATAGTTTAGTAGCAAGGCGTTAATGATTCTCAAAAATTGCTGAGGGAGAGCTATGGGGACTAATAAAAATTTATAAAGAATTTTTGGGACTACAACCATCTTCAGCATATTGATGCGTCCGATCCATGATATAGGTTTATTAACCGTTCTTTTTAATTCGCTCTTGATCTCATTTAGTAAGGGAACATAATTTATTTTATACATCTTCTGCTCTGTGTTGGCCAGTTTGATACCTAGGTACTTTAATTCTTTGGTCCAGGGGAATGCGCAGATCTCCTTGACACGACACACCTCCTTTTTGTTTAAATTAATATTCAAAATTTCAGATTTAGTTACATTGATTTTAAAATTTGAGATCGCGCCATATTGTTGCAAAACTTTAGAGAGCTTTGGGATAGAATTGGCCGGATTGGTTAAATAAAACAAAATATCATCGGCAAAAGCCGATAATTTATGTTCCTCCCCTTCTACTCTAACTCCGTTAATGTCAGGGTCGTTACGTATGGTAGACAGCAACGGCTCTAAAGATAGAATGAAGAGGAGGGGGGACAGGGGACAGCCTTGTCTTGTCCCATTTTTCATCTCGAATGGGTCAGATAGTGTACCATTAATTTTTATTTTTGCAGTGGGATGGTGATAGAGTGCTTTAATCCAACGGGACATCTTATTTCCTATTCCCATGGCATTAAGAGTCTCCATCATGAGCCCCCAGTCTACCCTGTCAAAAGCTTTTTCAGCATCTACTGACAGGAATAGTCCTGGGGGCTCATTCTGCCTTATGGTCTGTAGCAGGAGAATTGCCCTTAGACTGTTGTCTTTACCCTCTCTGTTGGGCACAAAGCCTACCTGGTCGGGGTGTACTAAGGCGTGCATAACCCCTTTGAGGCGCCCCGCAAGAATTTTGGCAAAAAGCTTAATATCTGTATTTAACAGAGAGATAGGTCTGTATCCCGAACAGAGAGAGCTATCTTTCCCTTCTTTCAAAATTATTGCGACCACTGCCGCAATAGCTTCGCTGCTGGTTTCAAATTCAGACCCTAGCCCATTAAAATATTTGCACATCCTCGGTATCAAAATGTTGCTATACCTCTTATAATACAGGGAAGAAAACCCATCCGGCCCCGGGCTTTTTCCGCCCGTGGTGGTATTTAGAGCTATTTTTATTTCTTCTTCAGTTATGGGGCGGTCCATATTGGAACTTTCCATCTCCTCTAATCTAGGAAGTCCTGCCCTGTCAAGGAAATCTCGAGTCTTTCCCTCCCTCTCCTCTGCCTGCCACCCTGGATGTTTTAATGTGTATAGTTCCTCATAATATTTTTTAAATGTTTCCGCAATTTCTCTGGTTGCGTTAACCATGGTCCCGTCTTTCCTTTTAATTTTTTCAATATAATTTCTCGCTTTCTTTTTTTGAGCCATTTTAGCTAGGAGCTTGCTTGGTTTATTACCCCAAAGATATCTCTCTTTGGAGATACATTTTAATTTATTTCTCGCTTCCTGTTCCATGATATCCTTGAGAGCATCTCTTTTTATAATTAGATTATGATAAATCTCTTTTGATGCCTGCGCTTTGTGTTTGCATTCTAGGGACTCTATTTCTTTAATCAGGGTGTTTGCTTTACTTTTCCTCTCTTTTTTTTTTTTAACGCCCTCCGCAATTAGAATTCCTCTGATGTATGCTTTGTGCGTCTCCCAAAGGGTTGCGCTAGTAATCCCTTCCGTGTCATTGATAAGAAAAAATTGTTTTAATTCCGCCTCCACCCTACATGCCCCTCCTTCATCGCGTATCAGGCTATCATCTAGGCGCCACAACGGCCGCTGTCTCTTTTGTATAGATAATTTAATTTTCATGGAGATTGGAGCGTGATCTGACACTGTCATAATACCTATGTCCGTCTCCGTAATAGAGTCCAGCAGCCTATGATCCGCCAGGATGTAGTCAATTCTGGAGTATGTTCCGTGGGGAGGAGAGTAAAACGTGTAATCATGTTCGTTTGGATGGAAAATCCGCCAGACATCAACTAGTTGGCAGTCATGAATCTTTCGTTTAATTCTTTGTAAATGCACATTTCTTGTCTCCCTCCCACGGAACGTGCTATCTTCTTTCGGATCGAAGACGAAATTCAAATCACCCATCAGGATTATATACCCCTCAGCGAAATCATTCAATTTCCCCAGAATTTTCCCTAAGTATTGGGTTTGGTGTACATTTGGGGCGTAAATATTTGCTAAGGTATAGACTATGTTATCAATCCTTCCCCTAAGAAATAAAAATCTCCCTTCTGGGTCTGTCATCCTTGCCTCAAGGGTGAACCCGAACCCCTTTGTGAACCCAATTGCCACGCCCCTAGCGCGTTTTGAGATGGAGTCCCCGTAAAACCAAGTGGGGTATGCAGGGGAAAAAAGCTTGATATTCGCGTCTATGGTTAAATGGGATTCCTGGATAAAGACAACGTCCGCTCTAAGTTGTTCAATCTCGGCAAGGACCTTTAGTCTTTTAACAACTGAATTTAATCCCTTTACATTATACGATAAAAATTTTACTTCTGTCATTTTCTATAACTAGATCATTTCCTGCTGAACTTTCCATGAGATTCCTGGAGCCATTTACCTATTCCCTCCCTGTTTTGGAGATGGAGAATCCTTCTCCTCTTCCTAACCCACACATCTCCCTCTCCCCTTCCTGAACCCCCACCCCACCCGCCTCCCTCCTCCCCCCTCCACCCAGGCCTAGACATCGCCTCTGAACCGTAGGGATCCTCGATCTCCCCTACCCGTCGGTTCTCATGTATGAGGTGGGGCCTCCCAACGCCCCGCCCTCCCATATTCCCCTCAGAGTATTCTTCTGGGGGTTGATCTTATATGGGTAGGGTTGCGGACCTGGCCTCCTTGCTCCTCCTCCCAATCCCCCCCCCCCCCCCCCCCCCCCCCCCCCCCCCAATCGCCCCCAGCCGGACCCCTCTCAACACCTAGAGGAGGGGTCTAAGTCATTTGACTATTCAACCCAGTCAGGAATCTCCAGCACGGGCATATCCAATTTGCGACAAAACCCTACCAAGTCCTCAGGAAATATCAACTTCGCTGAGACCCCCTCTTTGTGGCCTATCAGGCATGCCGGGAACCCCCATTGATACTTAATATTGAGCTGGCGTATCTGTTCTAGAAGGGGTTTAAGGTACCTTCTTCTGGCCAGGGTCTCCCAGGCTAGGTCCGTAAATATCTGGATCACAGTCCCGTCGTAGCATAGAGGGGGCTTTCTTCTCAATTTTGACCAGATCTCATCCTTATCTTCGAAATATCTGAACCTAACGATAATATCCCTAGGCCATTTGCCTCCTCCCTCTCTCATCTTTCCTACCCGATGTACCCGTTCTATTTTGAGGGGGCCCTCCATGCCATTATCTAAGAGGGGGAGAAACAGGTCGTTAAGGATTTTTCTCAAATCTTCACCTTTCTCCTCCTTGATGGATCGTATTCTTAGATTTTGTCTTCTATTCCGGTTCTCTTGGTCCTCTAAGCGGTATTGCAGCCACCTCTGGTTTTGTTTCATGGTCTGGTGTTGGTTTTTTAATTTGTTTAATTCTAGATCCTGTTTTTCCATTTTTTTTTCAACTTCCTCTACTCGTTCCAACATATGAAATAAATCTTTTCTTAATGTACTAATTTCTTCTCTTATCGCGTTTTCCAAACTCTTTAGCATCCCATCTAGTTCCCCCTTTGTGGGGATATGGGTGTCCGGTCTGGGGTCGTCCATTTGACTGACTTCATGTTCATATTCTATTGATGTGTCCACCATTGGGGTAACCGCCCCCCCTACTCCCTTTTTAGTTGTCCCGGTTTTTTCAGCTTTTTTTAGCGGACCTGTGCTCTTAGAACTCCCGTCGGGGGTCATGTAGTGTCTGATCGTACTAGTGGAGGGATTATCTTTTGGAATTTTCGGGGCGGCCCCCCTTGTAGATTTATTCATGCTGTATTTCTTTGTCCCTCTAATGCGCTTCCCCAGTTTGGACGATAGGTGATCACCCTCTCCCCTCTTTCTTTTTTTTTTGATGATAGTTTTTATTTTATTTTTGGGAGGGAAAACGGAGCCGGGGAGTGAAAGCTTCTACTTCAAAGAGTTTTACGCTAGGGTTCTAGGGGAACAGAAGGTCATCCCGTGTCGCTGGACCGTAACCAAGGGGGAAGCTCACCCACCTACTGTTTTAAGCGTGCTATCGATCTGAGCCTTCTAAGTGTAACCACTGGGGGACCTAGGGTGCTCTAGGACCCAGTCTCCAGAATGCACGCAGTTAAGAGAGTGCCACGTCTTGGGTTATTTATGCTATCCTCTCTCTCATAGAATTTGTCACCACCAGGTGGAGCGCTCAACTACGAACAACCTGGCAGGCTAAGTCCCGTTGCCCATTGACCTCGTCCTGAGGGAACGACAATGCCCCCTTTAACGTTGGTATCCACCCGGGCTGGGAGTACTGAGGAGTGCTTGGGCAACAGCTTGCTATGGTTGGAGTATGTCAAAAAATTTTATGTGCTTATGAGTGGATGCAGGTAGTTTAGTACCCTTCGAGGGTTTGCGCTTATAAGAACAGCCTCAGAGTCACACTCTCTCTCCTCTCACCGCGTTCTCGCCTTATTGTCCATCCATCAGATTCCGTTACCCCACGCACTGGGCTAAGAAGTTTATATGCCGTGGACTAGTGTGGATAAAATATATCTCATGGAGTCGAGCTTTCCCACAAGTAATCCGACCCTGTCACACTATAATTTCTCAGGGAAGGGCGCAAAGCATCTCGAGTTACTAATGCCTCTTGAATAAGTCGGCGCCTAAAAGCATTGGGCAGGGCCAGACCGCGGATCCCAAGGTATGCTTCACCTAACTAAACCCCCCTTCCCTGTACGAGCACCGTCAGCATTTATAGCGAAGTGACCTGTAATCAACTAATCATTGATGTGGTGGAGGAATTTATGTAGAGGGAAGTTGTAGCTTGGTTAGTAAGTTGTCAACTAAATACTTGAGTTGTTGGGGGGTTATTCTGATGTCATGCTGTCACATATGGCATTCTAACATGAGCAATAAGAAGACATAGGCAGTGATGGCATACAGCAGTTCTTACCGATCCCTCAGTTTGCAGATTGACCCGGTTGCTCAATTTGCCTATACAGGCTACTTCTGCGATACAGTGTATGTAACAAGCATGGATATTACCTGTGTGCTGTTCAAGGTTTATGGTAGCCGGGAGAGGCGTCGGAATCCGCGGGGGGGCCAAAAGCCAGGAGCACCCACCAAGATCTGTAGCTCCCGTTCCTTCCTCCCTATGCCGGTCGGACCGTTATCTCCTTCAGGGGGCGGGGGGGGGAGGAGGAGAGGGGGATCCCGATTGAGCAGCGGGGGAGAGCAGTTCGGACGATCGGCAGACTAACGGCTCAGCAGACTCCCTCTCTGCGTCGTAGCCTCTGCAGCTGGTACATCCTCCGATCTTCCGGCATCGTCCATCCACCAGGTCAGGTCCGTGGCGCGGGCTGCTCCTCCCTCGGCGTGCGTGCCTCACGTGCACCACGTCATCATGCTGCTTTGAGTCCGCATGTCGTGAACAGGTCTATCTATCTATCTATCTATCTATCTATCTATCTATCTATCTATCTATCTATCTATCTATCACACATTCTTTTAGTGTATGTTAATATTGTATGTCTATCTTAGTTTATTAAATTATAAATGCCCTCCAAATGGTATAGACCACACTATGAGAACAGTTTAACTATATAGGTCACCTTGAGGTAATTTTTCTACAAACATTATCACAATAATACGTTAAACATTTTGGAAGTCTCCATTTGTCATTTTAACTTTTCTGCTTGAATAAGAACAGTATCTTATTTTGCACTTGTTCATGCTTTGTTACTTGGAGAGTTTGACCTTAGGAAATTGTCAACAAATTGATTTTAACACTTTCTATTATTGGAAACATTTGAGTGCTTTGGCTCATGCATTTTTCAAATACATTTCTATTTTGCTATGAATCATTTTTCCTTTTTGAAGTAATTTCTTTTTTTTTACACTTTGAGTATCTGGTAGAGTAAAGGTCCCCAGTCTTTTTCAGCTGGAAAACCACATTCAGGTAAGTGGTGGCGAGATTCACTAGACATTAAATATAGAAAGTAATACAATTTATTACTAAATTGTTAGAGATTATATTCAATGTAAGAGGCAGCCTGTTCTTGTTTTTATGCTTTTAAAAATGTTACAATGTAGCAGTGGCCTTGCAGGTACTGAGTGGTTACTATGAGGAACAACAATATTAGCTGTGAACCCCATGAAACATTTTTTAAGACCATTTGAATATGAGAAATAGCTATTACGTTAAGTGTTCAATTTTTGTTCATTGTCAACGGGTACTAAAGAATACAGAAGGAATTTTTTTACATTGAGATTCATTTTTCTGATTCAGGAAGTAGAATAACGGATTCTACCCTCCACTAGAGGGTGTAACACATGTCAGAAAAAAATCATGTTAATTGCTTTATTAAAATGTATGTAATTAGGCTGTAGGTAAATGTATACAAAACAAAACCAAAGAAATTCCCAGCTCACTTACCAGCCAATCTGCTACCAACTAAATTATCCTGTCTAACAGTTTCCGTTAAAAACAGAGGTTAATTTAGGACACATTTGAAAATAAATGCGTAAGCTGTAAAGCCGCTCCAAGGCACCCCAATATTTCTACAGTCCTAACTCTTGTAAATTTATGAGAGCCTCCATAGTGGAAGCACATGCATTCTAATGGATAGATGGAGGGCAGGTGAGCCTGAAGGTAGCCTAGTCCTCCTTAAAGGCACAGGGGCACCCAGCACATAGCACAATGGCAGCAAACGTGTTCAGTGTGTCCTCTCACTAATATTACATCAGTAACAAACAACTGCCCACTGCCCCACCTATAACTAGCCTTCACAGCAAGGAGCACATGGAAGGGCAAAGCATGCAAAACAAATTCAAAGAAAATTCTTAGCTCAACTTGGCAGCCAATCTGCTACCAACCAAATTATCCTGTCTAGCAGTTTGCGTTAAAAACAGGAGTTTAGTTAGTTAACATTTACAAATACATGGATAAGCTGCAGAGCCGCTACAAGGCACTGCAATATTTCTGCAGTCCTAACTCTTGGAAATTTATGAGAGCCTCCATAGTGGAAGCACATGCATTCTACGGGATAGATGGAGTGTAACCCCGAAGCTGGGCCATCAAGTAGTTTATAAATTATGTCATTAAACCACTTAAGGACCAGGCCATTGTTTGCGATATGACACTGCGTCACTTTAACCGCCAATTGCACGGTCATGCAACACTGTACTGTACCTAAACAAAATGTATGTTCTTTTTCTCCCACAAATAGAGCTTGACAGAATGGGGATGTTTGTGTGTATTTACACACACATCCCCGCTCTGGCTCTCGTGCCCACAATCGTGTGTGGCTGGAGGACATTGTGGCCGCCAGCCACGCGCATTGTGTTCCCCCGCCATGCAGCAGGCCTGCTAGAGCTGTTTGAAGGGCCGACGTACATCTACAGCGATTCCCAGGGAACGTGCCGACCTGCCACAGTATAGTGCAGCTGCTGGTCGGCAAGTGGTTAAATTTTTTTTTTAATCAAATCAAATTGAGCCTTGTTCTTCTTTATTTCACTTGATGTCTACAGTCCTGCTTTAGACTGTTTTACCGAGGCATACAATTGAATTTTTTTTACAGCAAGGACAATTCTTGCTTTTACCAAGAGTTCCTCTATAAGGTTACAGGGTGAAGGCACCACCAAGACTACCTCTATATGATTACAATGTGAAGGCACCACCAACACCCAAAGAACAATTTTTCTGCACCTGTTACTTCTATCCAAAGTCTGCAAAAGAGACACCAGACTTTATCTAACAAAACTATTGTTATTCTTGACCTGGCTCGTTCACATAAGACTTGTTCACTGTGGTGCAAAATGTTTTTTTCCATCCAAAGTCTGCCAAAGAGACACCTGAATTTATCCGTTTATGACGTTTTTTACTAAATAAAGAAAGCTTACAGGGAAAATCAATTTAAATGTAATTTTAAAAAAAAATGTCAGTTTTGCTGTAGCAGGTTCTATACACGGTACTGATATAAGCGAAAAAAGAGAAAATTTAAAAAAACAAAATTTTCTGCTTTCTGTTTTAAAAGAGATCCAATAAAATCAAATTCGTCATACATTTAGGTCAAATTATATTCTGCTACGTCTTTTGGTAAAAATCCTGATAAGTGTATAATAATTGGTTTGCGTTATCATGGACAGATTATTATTATTATTATGGTACGTATATAGCGCCGTCAATTTACGCAGCTCTTTACATATACAATGTACATTCACATCAGTCCCTACCCTCGAGGAGCTTACAATCTAAAGTCCCTAACTCATATTCATATATTAGGGCCAATTTAAGCAGAAGCCAAATAACCTACCAGCATGTCTTTGGAGTTTGGACAGATGTGCACAGATGGTCATGTAGAGATGTGTAGAGATGTGTGCGCAGATGATCACGGACAGATGTTTGCAGATGATCACTAGGACATATGATTTTACAGGGACATATGTGGGACAGGTGTTTTTACTGTGTGGGGACACTGTTTTGGGGGACACTAGCCCAGTGATCAGTGTGTCTAAAGCTGTAAATAAGCTCATACACACTGATTACCAGCTGGCTGCAGAGATCCGCTCTCCGTCCCCTCAATGACAAGCTCTGTGTGAGGAGAAGGAGAGCTGATCGCCTAGCAACTGGCTCTCTATTTACATCACATTATGGCTGTGATTGGACACAGCCATCATGTGATCAGGAGGGCCAATCATAGAGCCCTCCTGCCGATCCGAGATGCGCAGTGTCAGGGTGACACGATCGCATTGGGATTGCACGGCTGCGTGCCCGTGCAGCCGTGCGAACCCGCTGCTTCTGAGGGATATCCAGGAACGCCCACTCAGAAGGAAGAAGTCCTCATCTGGTCATTTATGTGCAGTGTGGGAAGTAGTTAAAGAGGTGGTTCCCCCTTAAAAACAACTTTTTTTTTCCACTGCCCCCCCACATTCCATCACGATTTTGCACATATTTTTTTTTCCTGCTGTACATACCTTACTACAGCATATTCACCTGTGCATCCGGGTTGCGAGTCCCGCGGGAGTGGGCGTTCCTCACATGGTGTTGATTGACGTTTTGCCCAAAAACTAGCTCCCCCCCGTCGCGTAAGCCGCGTCACGATTGGCGAAAGGAGCCGAACGGCGATGCGCATGCGCAGTATAGCGCCGACTCGCCGTTCGGCTCCTTTCGCCAACCGTGACAGCAGGAAAAAAAAAATATGTGCCTTAATCGTGATGGAATGTGGGGGGGGCAGTGGAAAAAAAAAAGTTGTTTTTAAGGGGGAACCACCGCTTTAAGCATCATTAAAGTCACTGCTCCTTTAAAAACGATCTTTTTTAAATGTTTTTTTTTTGCATTAATACATGTCCCCCAGGACAATACCTGGGCCCCCATACCCTTTTTCTGGCCAACAACTTGCATATAAGCCTTCAAAATGGGGACTTTTGATTTTTCAAGTTTGGGTCCCATAGACTTTAATAGGGTTTGCGGTTCGGGTCTAAACTTTTGCGTTGCTTGTAAGTTCTGGCGGGATCGAACAGGGGGTTGTTTAGCCCATCCCTATTCAGGGGCCCTTCTATCCTGGGTACCCTGGAAGACTATGGAAGCTGCATAGGCTGGTATGGCTACAATTAGACTCCAGGACATTGTAGTTTTGTATTCTGTTATTCATTGTTAAAAGCATAAAACTGAATTAACATTTATCTGTTAAATGAGAAAGATTAAAAATGCAAACTTTCTAGACAGCCAGGGTCATAACGATGTACCTTAGAATGAAATCTCACTTGTAATATAATGTTAAAATAGAGAACAATTTTTACTAAACAATTGAAATCTTTCCAGTTAGACAGTGTTCATGAAATTGCTGCAATGCTAAACAAAATCCTATGCACATTTCTAAACTGTTATTGAACTGAACTTATTCACTTTTTAAAAAAAAAAAAAGGAGTACAACGTGCACGAACCCTTTACAACAAATAAGAATAGGTCCATCATTTTCTGTAAAACAAACCTGATTTTCTGCTGTCCCCTTGCACCGCATACCTATTTTAGCAATGCCATGTTAAATAGCCACCACTGACCACTTTGTTAGCTTTAAAGGACAAACTTTTCACCTTATTTTACAGTAAAGGCCATTACCAATAACTTTTCACCCTAATAGTATTGGTGATTTCGGTGATCTGTCCAATGCACCCTTGTAATGCATTATTTGCTATTTGGATGAATAGAAGCCCATTACATAGGATGAAATCATAGCCTAGCACACTTGGGAATTCACATGTCTTATTAACAGTAATTAGCTTTAGCACTTTAAAATATTTCCCAGACAACTGAATTTGTTTTGGATAATGAGATTAATGAAGAGTAAGAAAAATCTGTAAGAATTAAATGCATTTTTTTCATTATAGAGCCTACGTATTGACTGATGTTGACTGTCAATATTCAAAGATTTTCTGCATTCGAGACATATTAAAGTGCATTGCTGTGATACTTAATCGCCATTCTCGATAAGATAATACACATTTATGCAAGAAGTGCTTTGTGCCTTTAATACAATGAAAATGCTACACTATGGCTAGCATTAAATGTATAAAGCACTTCTGTTTCTGAGTGATTTTGGAAGCTGTTTCGTTTATGAAAAATGGTATGTTGGGGCTTATATTTTTATGAACATACTATACATGCTCTTTGTTTACTTCTGTAGTCATCCTTTTTATAGCATATGAATATCGCTCAGGTTCAGGAAATAGATTAAAATAGGTTCCCATAAAATAGGGGTTGCAGTGTATTTACAGTGGATCACCGTGTATTGCTAAGGGAACCTAATTTGTAGGTAACTGTAATCACACTATTAGGTAGATTCAGGTAGATGTGCCTACACTTACGGCTGCGTAGCGTAGCGTGTTTAGGCTACGCCGCCATAAGTTAGCTAGGCAAGTGCATGATTCACAATGTACTTGCCTGCTAAGTTACGGCGGCGTAGCCTAAAGCGGGCGGGCGTAAGGGCGCCAAATTTAAATGTGTGTAAGGGGGGCGTGTTTTATGTTAATAAGGCTTGACCTTACATTTTTTACCTTTTTATTCACTGCGCATGCGCCGGGCGCCTACATTTCCCAGTGTGCATTGCGGCTAAGTACGCCGCACGGGCCTATTGATTTTGACGTGGACGTAAACGAAGTAAATCGCTATTCGCGGACGACTTACGCAAACGACATAAAAATTTTGAAGCGGGAACGGCGGCCATACTTTAACATTACTATTCCATCTAATAGATGGAATAACTTTAGGCCTGATAATGGCTTACGGAAACGGCGTAAATGTACTGCGGTGGCCCGGCGTACGTTCGTGAATCGGCATATCTACTAATTTACATATTCTACGCCGACCGCAATGGAAGCGCCACCTAGCGGCCATCCAAAATATTGCAACCTAAGATAGGACGGCGCAAGCCATCGTATCTTAGATATGTTTAAGCGTATCTCTGTTTGAGCATACACTTAAACATAAGTCGGCGTAGATTCTGAGTTAGGTCGGCTTATCTACTGATAAGCTGGCCTAACTCTTACTGAATCCACCTATATGTTCCAAAACTGAACCATAATGTGGTTTTATGTTTTAGTAGCGTTACCAGTATTTAACCACTTACCCCCCGGACCATATTGCTGCCCAAAGACCAGAGTACTTTTTGCGATTCGGGACTGCGTCGCTTTAACAGACAATTGCGCGGTCGTGCGACGTGGCTCCCAAACAAAATTGGCGTCCTTTTTTTCCCACAAATAGAGCTTTCTTTTGGTGGTATTTGATCACCTCTGCGTTTTTTATTTTTTGCGCTATAAACAAAAATAGAACGACAATTTTGAAAAAAATGAATATTTTTTACTTTTTGCTGTAATAAATATCCCCCAAAAATATATAAAAAAACATTTTTTTTCCTCAGTTTAGGCCGATACGTATTCTTCTACATATTTTTCGTAAAAAAAAATCGCAATAAGCGTTTATTGATTGGTTTGCGCAAAAGTTATAGTGTTTACAAAATAGGGGGTATTTATATGGCATTTTTATTAATATTTCTTTATCGTACATCACGGGACACAGAGCGGCATATTCATTACTATATGGGTTATATGGAGTACCTTCAGGTGATGGACACTGGCAATCTCAAAAACAGGAAGTGCCCCTCCCTATATAACCCCCTCCCATAGGAGGAGTACCTCAGTTTTTACGCCAGTGTCTTAGGTGTTGGTCATGGTTTAGCTTGCCTCCACATCCTTGGGATTAAGGTGGGCTAACCGGTTCTGTCCAAAGGCCTCAGTGCTAAAGTGGTCAGTAACCGGACCCCAAACCATTGGGGTATAGCCCATAATGCTTTCTGTCACAGAGAGCTGGACTCTGGGCCCAGAACTTAGAAACCTTTGGGGGCCTAATGTTTCTGTTGCCAGGGTGCTATATGGGCCCAGGACAGTGGATCCTTCATAGGAACCCAGGGCCTGAAGGTCTAGACGCCCCACGGAGATGGGGGAAGATTGGACCTCTTGCTGTGCAAAGTCCTGCGGCATGGAGCAGGTAAGTGAAGGGGAAACTTGCGGAACTTGGTTCGCAGCAGGTTTTTTCTGGGGGAAGGTCACAGTGGGACATGCCTATGGTTTATGCGCTGCATCTGGCAAGGTGAGTCACATATCTTAGGATAGGATGACTCTATATGTATATATTCCCCATAATTGTGACCTCCCTGGTAGTATTGCAACTGGTGCTAGAAAGCATTGAAAAGGGCCTGTGTGTATAGTGACAATTATCTCAGAGAAGCCCCTAGGAATCTATTGAGGTTTCTTATGTTAAGGGAGTGAATGCTCTTACCTGCAAGCCTGCTCAGAGAGGTCCAGGCGGTTGCTGCAGAAAAATAATGCCGCTCTGTGGATCCTGGCCTGGACGGCAGGATCAGCCTCTGACCTCCTCGTGTGTGTACCCCTCCCCCCCCTCCCCCGCCGGCGGGCGCGCGCGTCCCCGTGATATGGGCGCAATTTCGCGCCGTTTTGCTGAAGGGGAAGGGCGGGCCCGTAGGTAAAAGGAAGGGGCGGCCCTTCCAAAAAGTTCCCAGCTCAGTGATGTGTTGGAACTGAGAGAGGAAGGACCAGAGCGGCAGAGTGGGGCGCCGAGGACACACAGTGGCCAAAGAAGAGTATTACAGTCTTCAAAAAGACTGTCTTTCACCCTAAAGATAGGGTTTCTTTTTCTTTTCAGCAGTTTTTATTGGCAAATACTACTAAAGGGGGACAGAATGGTTTTTCTTTCTTTGGTTTAAAAAAAAAAAAAAAAAAAAAAAAGATACAAACCAAGATTAATAAGGAAAGGCATTTTTTTCCCCAGAAAGGATTTTTTGGGCAACAACTATTTATTTTCCCAAACACCATTAAGTAGCGGGCGTACCTCGGTATTGTACCATGGCATCTGGTTCGGAGGGTACAAAAGGTGGGGATTCCCCCAGAGGGTCCGGGGTCTCGGACAAAGTCTTACCGCTACTTTCCCCAGAAGGAGCCTTGGTGAGACCATCGGGATCTGGGGCTGGAGCTGGCACAGGTCAGTCCAACCTTAGGGTGGTCACGGACGAGGTACTGTCCACCTCTCTAAAGGAGATGGAAAAAAGAATGGAAAAAATGATAGCCAAGGCTATGCGGGGCAGAAAACGGAATAGATCTCCGTCGCCCGAGTGTGAACCCTCAGATGAGGAGGTCCCTTCCGCAGAGGAATGGGAAGACCTCTTGGACAAGGACCAAGTAGGTTCAGGGATCGAGGATCCGGGTACGGAGGAGTCTGGCGCAGCCTCCCAAGGGGAGAGCTGGTGGGTTCAAGTTTTAACAGACTTGGTCCACAGGACGTTCAACTTGCCAGTACCAGATCTCCAAGTATCAACGGTCTCAGCTTTGGGCTCACTAAGAGCGCCTCAAACCAATGCGGTTTTTCCGATCCATCCTCTACTAGAGGAAGTTATGTTCCAAGATTGGGCCAAGCCAGATAGAATCTTTGTACCACCAAAGAGATTCTCTGCCTTATATCCTATGGAAGAGAAATTTTCCAAGAGATGGGCAGCCCCGGCTGTAGACGCAGCCATCTCATGTGTTAACAAGTCTTTAACATGCCCTGTAGAAAACATACAAGTGTTCAAGGATCCGGTTGATAAACGCTTGGAAACGCTACTTAAAACCTCCTTCACTACTGCAAGAGCAGTAGTGCAGCCAGCTGTGGCTGCAATTGGGGTTGCGCAAGCATTATCGGATCAAGCTAAGCAGATGCTTAAACTTATTCCTGCCCAGCAGGCAGAAGAATTTTCGGACGTCCCTAGGGCCATACGCTTTACGGTAGATGCGATTAAGGATTCGATCCAGCAAGCGTCACGTCTATCATTATCCCTTATCCATATGAGAAGACTCTTATGGTTAAAGAGCTGGGAGGCAGAGCCCCCATGCAAGAAGCTCCTGGTAGGGTTCCCCTTCCATGGAGAACGACTCTTCGGAGAAGACCTGGACAAATACATCCAGACCATTTCAAGCGGAAAAAGTACTCTTTTGCCCACCAAGAAGAAGTTTCGGGGGCCTGCGTTTAAACGACAGTACTCCCCTGGGCAGGGGCCCTCCAATACCAAACAGTATCGACGGCCTCCTGCAAGATCAAATTTTAACAAATCGCAGGGACAGGCTGGCGCAGGCAAGAAGCAGTGGTTTCGCAAGCCAGCAAAACCAGCCCCCAAGCCGGCCTTATGAAGGGGCGCCCCCACCCTCGAAGGTGGGGGGAAGACTGCGTCTCTTTACAGAGGTTTGGGAGGCCAGCATTCCCGACAGATGGGTACGGTCCTCCGTGGCTACAGGCTACAAACTAGACTTCCTAAAGTTTCCTCCTCCTCATTTTCAGGAGTCAAGAGTACCAAACGATCCGAAGAAGGGAGCCGCATTAATAGCGGCATTGAATCATCTACTCTCTCAGGAGGTAATAGTAGAGGTACCAGTCCAAGAACAGGGGCTAGGTTTCTACTCCAACCTATTCATTATCCCAAAGCCCAACGGCGATGTCAGGCCAATTTTGGACTTAAAAATGGTAAATGCATACCTAAAGGTCCGCTCATTTCGGATGGAATCCGTGCGGTCAGCAGTTGCCGCACTTCAGAAGGACGATTTTATGGCATCCATAGACATAAAGGATGCTTACCTTCATGTTCCAGTTTACCAGCCACATCAAAGATTTCTACGCTTCTCGGTGGCTCTACGTCATTTCCAATTCATGGCGCTTCCCTTCGGGTTGGCTACGGCCCCCCGGGTGTTCACGAAGGTCCTAGCTCCAATCCTAGCCAATCTAAGGATTCAAGGGGTCACGATCCTAGCATACCTGGACGACCTCCTAGTCATAGATCACTCGTCTCCTGGCTTGGAACGAGCAGTGGCCCTCACAGTCCAGTACCTCGAGAGGTTCGGCTGGGTCCTAAATCGAGAAAAATCAGCATTCCAGCCCACAAGGCAGTTGGAATATCTCGGCATGAGATTAGACACAGAACAACAGAGGGTGTTTCTGCCTCTGATAAAAGTCAAAGCCATCAAGGAATTAATTCTACTGGTTCTAAGCAAGAAGGAACCAACTGTTCGCCTATGTATGCGGTTACTAGGCAAGATGGTGGCCACATTCGAGGCGGTACCGTACGCCCAGAGCCACACTCGCATCCTGCAGGCAGCCATCCTGTCAGCCTGGAGCAGGAGGCCACAGGCCTTAGATATCCCTTTGCCGCTCTCATCAGGAGTCCGACAAAGTCTGTGTTGGTGGTTAAACCCTCAGAATCTACTGAAGGGGAAGTCTTTCAGCCCAGTGGCTTGGAAGATAGTAACCACAGACGCCAGCCTAACAGGCTGGGGAGCAATTTTGGATGGTTGCACTCGCCAAGGCACTTGGGCAAAGCCAGAGAAGCAGTTGCCCATCAACATCTTGGAGCTCAGAGCTGCTCGACTAGCCCTCAGGGCTTGGACGTCCAAGTTGCAGGGGTTCCCGGTGAGAATTCAATCGGACAATGCCACGGCAGTGGCATACATAAATCACCAAGGGGGAACCAAGAGTCAAGCCGCTCAGAGAGAGGTGAGCTTGATTCTCCTATGGGCAGAAGCTCATGTGCCCTGCATATCGGCAATATTTATTCCAGGAGTGGACAACCTTCAGGCGGACTTTTTAAGTCGCCAGACTCTGTTGCCGGGGGAATGGTCTCTACATCCACAGGTCTTTCAGACACTCTGCCAGAGATGGGGAGTACCGGACGTGGACGTCATGGCATCAAGACTCAACAAGAAGCTAGACAGGTTCATATCCCGCTCAAGGGATCCGATGGCCTACGGAACCGATGCGCTGGTTTGCCCTTGGCATCAGTTCAAACTACTTTATGTATTTCCCCCGCTCCAGTTACTACCCCGCCTGCTGCGCAGGATCAGGGTAGAGCACATACCAGTCATCCTGGTAGCTCCAGCATGGCCCAGAAGGGCATGGTATTCACTAATCCTAAAGATGGTAGTGGGAGACCCTTGGACTCTTCCTCTACGGCCAGACCTGCTATCGTAAGGTCCGATCCTCCACCCTGCCTTACGGCATCTAAATTTGACGGCCTGGAAGCTGAATCCCTGATTCTCAGGGGTAGAGGTCTGTCTCAGAAAGTAATCTCTACCCTAATCAGAGCCAGGAAACCGGTCTCTAGGGTGATTTATTACAGGGTCTGGAAGGCCTATGTAGGCTGGTGTGAGTCCAAGCGATGGCTTTCTCGCAAGTTTACCATCGATAGAGTATTAAGTTTTCTCCAGCTAGGAGTGGATAAAGGACTGGCATTAAGCACAATCAAAGGACAGATTTCAGCTTTGTCAGTGTGGTTTCAGCGGCCGCTGGCCACCCACTCGCTAGTTAAGACCTTCCTTCAGGGGTCTTACGTATTAATCCTCCAGTTAAATCCCCGCTTTGTCCGTGGGATCTAAATCTTGTTCTGTCAAGTTTACAGAAACAACCTTTTGAGCCGTTGGCTGAAATTCCTTTGGTTTTACTGACAAGGAAGTTAGTATTTTTGGTCGCCATAGTTTCCGCCAGAAGAGTATCGGAACTGGCAGCCTTATCCTGTAAGGAACCATATCTTATTTTTCATAAGGACAGGGTCGTTCTCCGCCCTCATCCTTCCTTCCTACCAAAGGTTATATCCAGTTTTCATCTAAACCAGGATTTGGTATTACCATCCTTCTTTCCTAAACCTACTTCCAGAAAGGAAGGGTTGCTGCATACCTTGGATATTGTCAGGGCCATGAAGGCCTATCTTAAAGCTACAGAGAAGATCCGGAAAACAGAGGTGTTGTTCATTTTACCGGATGGGCCCAAGAAGGGGCAGGCAGCTGCAAAATCCACCATCTCGAGGTGGATTAAACAGTTAATCACTCAGGCCTACGGCTTGAAAGGGTTGCCTCCTCCGTTATCATTAAAGGCTCATTCTACTAGGGCCATGGGCGCCTCCTGGGCAGCACACCACCAGATCTCTATGGCTCAAGTTTGCAAGGCGGCAACCTGGTCTTCGGTCCACACGTTTACAAAATTCTACCAGTTGGACGTAAGAAGGAATACGGATACAGCCTTTGGGCAGGCAGTGCTGCAGGCTGCAGTTTGAGACCCTCGGATTCCGGGGGGCTCCCTTTTGAGTTAAATTTAAAAATTTATTTTTTTCTCAACTAAGTTGGATTTATTATGATTTGAGTATATCTCTAAATTAAATCCTTTTGTCTTAGGAAGATGTTCTCCCTCCCCTGATTGTAAGCATTGCTTTGGGACATCCCATATAGTAATGAATATGCCGCTCTGTGTCCCGTGATGTACGATAAAGAAAAAGAGATTTTTAATACAGCTTACCTGTAAAATCTTTTTCTTGGAGTACATCACGGGACACAGAGCTCCCACCCCTCTTTTGGGGACCATTTTGGGAGGCATACTGCTTGCTACAAAACTGAGGTACTCCTCCTATGGGAGGGGGTTATATAGGGAGGGGCACTTCCTGTTTTTGAGATTGCCAGTGTCCATCACCTGAAGGTACTCCATATAACCCATATAGTAATGAATATGCCGCTCTGTGTCCCGTGATGTACTCCAAGAAAAAGATTTTACAGGTAAGCTGTATTAAAAATCTCTTTTTTTTTCTACTAGTAATGGCGGCGATCAGCGATTTTTTTTTCGGTATTGCGACATTATGGCGGACACTTCGGACATTTTTGACACATTTTTGGCACCATTGGCATTTTTATAGCGATCAGTGCTATAAAAATGCATTAGATTACTATAAAAATGCCACTGGCAGTGAAGGGGTTAACACTAGGGGGCGGGGAAGGGGTTAAGTATGCCTGGGTGTGTTCTTACTGTGGGGGGGGGGGGGGGGCCTCACTAGGGGAAACACTGATCTTCTGTTCATACAGTGTATGAACAGAAAATCAGCATTTCCCCTGCTGACAGGAACGAGAGCTGTGTGTTTACACACACAGCTCCCGTTCCCCGCTCTGTACCGAGCGATCGCGTGTGCCCGGCGGCGATCGCGCCCGCCGGGCACACGCACGGGAGTCGGGGGCGAGCGGGGGGCGCGCGCCTCCGGCGGCGCACGTGCGCCCCTAGTGGCGGCTAAAAGGCAGGACGTCCATTTATGTGGTCTCGCCTAGGAGAGCCACCTTGTGGACGTATAATGACGGTGCGGCGACGGCAAGTGGTTAAACCCATTCTGAATTTTGGCTGTGGGCTCAAGAGTTTAGGGACCATTAGAATATTTGATTAAAATCTTAAGCTTGGAAAAGCCTTTATACCAAAGCCTTTGTTCTGATGTATGGTTTAGAACAGGGATATTCAATTAGCGGACCTCCAGCTGTTGCAGAACTACAAGTCCCATGAGGCATAGCAAGACTCTGGCAGCCACAAGCATGACACCTAGAGGCAGAGGCATGATGGGATTTGTAGTTTTGCAACATCTGGAGGTCCACTAATTGCATATCCCTGGTTTAGAATGTGAGAATGTGTTGGTCAGCGCCTGCAGTTTGTAAGAGGTACAGTTCTGCACTGAGGGCAAGTATTGCAGCAAAAGCAAGTGGAAGGATGAAAACTGGATAGCCGCACTCCAAATCACTTAAAAATAAGTTGTCTTTATTTTTCAACCGTACACACAGTCACTGCAACCAACAAAAAAACAGTATGGCCGACGCGTTTCGCACTTACATTTAGTGCTTAGTCATGGCTTAGTCATGGCTCATTGCAGCAAAAGCCCACCACCAAAAGATCAAAAGATTAAAAGTCAGCAGCTATAAACACTGTAGCTGCTGACTTTTAATATTAGGACACTTACCTGTCCAGGGATCCCATGATGTTGGCACCCCAGCTTATTTTCCAATCGGCTTTTGGGTGTTGCTGCCGCCATTTGTTGTTAGGGCAACTGGCAGTAAATCCATTCCACTTCACAGCCGGTTCCCTACTGCGCAGGAGGGAGGCCAAACTTCTAAGAGCCCTAGCCGTGGTGAGGTCTCCCAGAAGTGGGGACAGGTACCCACTCCCCCCCGAAAGGTACCAAATGTGGCAGTGGAGGGGGGGGAAGCAAACAAGTGGAGCTTCCCTTTTGGGTGGAGCTCTGCTTTAATTGGCTATTATTTATTTCTGATTTTTCTGCGGTTCTTTTTTTAGGAACTATTGCATGTACTTTGTTTTCAGTACCAAAAGTCTTTAACTAACAATATACAGACTATATATAAGCTGTATGTATTTGTGTTTTTATTATAAACTATAAAATGTTAGTATTCAGCATCACACTGTTTTATTATATTGGAAAATAATGCAGCAATATAGTTTGCGGTAATCCCTTATTATTATTCTCATATTTAATCGAAATTCTCATCACTAAATAAACGTAAAATCAAGAAGCATATCCAGGCTTAATTTATAGTTTGATACAGAATATCATATTGCAATTATGAGTTTGAGATGTCTGGGAGCTCCGAGGAATAGTATACTAATAGGTTTACAGCTGTATTTGCTGGCCAACACAAAAATGTAAAATAAAATACTGTACAATAATACATAATAACTTAGTAAATATACTGTAGTCACTTTCCCCTCTTTCTTGATATGTAACATTTATACTTTATTACCATTGTACTATATTGTTTATAAAGTGGACCAAGCATAGGAAATAGCATTCTAACAATATATCCTCTGTGGTGCTTGCTTAACCACTTGCCTCCCAAGCTAATTCTGACACATCTTTCCTACGTGTAAAAATCATATTTTTTTGGGTATAAACTCAGGACCCCCAAATTTTTTATATATATATATATATATATATATATATATATATATATATATATATATATATATATATATATATATTTTAGCAGAGACCATAGGGAACAAAATGGCAGTTGTTGCAACTTTTTATGTCGCACAGTATTTGCGCAGCAGATTTTCAAATGTGATTTTTTGGGGGGAAAAAAACACTTTTATGAATAAAAAATAAATAAAAAACACAATATTTACCCAAATTGCTTTGTATAGTAGGAAAGATGATGTTGTGCCGAGTAAATAAATACCTAACATGTCACGCTCTAAAATTGCATTGGAAACATTCCATTGTGGAATGGGGCCAAACTTCGGAACTTAAAAATCTCCATAGGCTAAGTTTTGAAAATGTTTACAGGTTACCAGTTTAGAGGTACAGAGGAGGTCTAGTACTAGAAATATTGCTGTCACTCTAACCTTTGTGGTGAGACCTCCCATGTGTGGTTTGAATGTAGTTTACATATGTGGGCACCACTTACACGTGGGGACGGGTGCACTTAAGTTTTTGTATTGCTTATTTTTATTTTTTTACACTTTCCCTTAAATGTTTTACTTATTGATCACTTGTATTCCTATAACAAGAAATGTAAACATCCCTTGTAAAAGGGATAAGGCATGGCAGGTTCTCTTTATGGAAGGATCTGGGGTCTATAAGTCCCCAGATCTCTCCTCTATGCTGGAAAGCCTGAGATAAATAAAAAAAAAATCAAACTCAGGCTTTCCAACAAAAAAACTTCAGTGTTTACATCTGCCGGCACTGGAGTGACGTCATGACGTCGCTTCTGGCCTCCGAGGGCCATAGAGATGGCCAGGGACCATCAGGTCTTCGGTTAGCTCTATGGTGGAATTCTGCCGCCGGCGGGTTCATTCCCCGGCTCTCCGATCGCACAGGTGAGACCTGAGAAGCACCCCCACCGCCTGTAAAAGCAATCAAGCGGCAAAACCGCTTCTATGACTGTTTTGGGAATCACCTGCTTAAAACAAAGATATCTGGATATGACGGCGACTTGGGGGAAGTGGTTAAAGCGGTATTAAACCCAAAACTATTATTATTATTTTGTAGCCTAACAATCATTAGATGTGGTGGCTGCTTTAGTTTTTATTTTCTTTGGCTTCTTCCCTTCTGTTTTCACCTGCAGATCTCCAGGAACACACCTCCTGTATTAGTGAGGCCTCGTACACACGACCGGATCTATCCGCTGGGATTTATCCGCAGATCAGTTCCAGCGGATAGATCCGGTGGTGTGTACGGATTTCCAGCGGATAAAAATTTCTTAGCATGCTAAGAAATCTATCCGCTGGAATCCTGTCCAGCGGATTGATCCGGTGGTCTGTACAGACTCACCGGATCAATCCGTCCACTCCTCTCCCTCGCATGCGTCCTAATGATTCGACGCATGCGTGGAAGTCTTTATCTTCCAGCGTCGCGCACGTCGCCGCGTCATCATCGCGGCGACGGCGCGACACGTCACCGCGGATGGATTCCGCGCGGATTTCGATCTGATGGTTAGTACAACCATCAGATCAAAATCCGCCAGAGGATTTACCCGCTGGAATGGTCCGGAGGACCGTTTCCAGCGGATAATCCTCTCGTGTGTGTACGGGGCCTTAGACACAACTCTGGATGAATGAGAACATGAAACACAGGAGGCAGCAGCATTAGCAGTCTGGGGGGAGTAATACATGTGTTGGCAAATTTAAATACACTAACAAATTGAAACCAAACCCAACACTCACACTTTATAATCAGTTACAGCAAACATGTGTTGCTCCTTTTTGGATAAAAGTTTACATGAATAAATCACAGTTGATAATTTTACTCACCCCTGCCAGTTGACAATGGTTTGTCTTATACATGTAAACTGATACATTCTGCCGGAGAGCTTGTGCTTTGAAAAACAACAGATTTTCTGTCTGGATTACCAGATGAAAATAGAAGGAAAGCCTAAAAAAGGAAACTAATACAGCCATCACATCTAAGAATTGGTAAGCTGCAATATTATAAATGTTGGCTTTTAGGTTTAATACCACTTTAACTTTGCAAAAAAAGTATATACCGGTATGTGCATATGTGTACAAGAAAAAATATGTTTACAGCTGAGACCAGTTTTTGTTGTTGGTTGCAACTCAGCATGTTTTAATGCCAAAATGAAAAGGCAGACTGGATTTCTTGTTCAGTTGGTCATGTGATTTGTGTGGTCAGCAACCCCTGTTTTCCCCAGTGTCGGTTGCACACTGATCTATAGTTCTGAAGCCTCACAAGTCTTCAGAGGCTGAGAAGGCAAGATATAACCAGGAGGTATGTTTTTTGTCTTAACACTTCAAATAATCTAATATGGCAGATCCAGCACACACTTCCTACGGGAAGTATGTACAATGCACGCGTGGATTTGCCAGGCAGTGACAAAAGCAATTCTGGCATATATTCTAAGCGAAAATAGAGTATTTACAGATACATTTTTTTAACATAATTATAATGCAGGGTGCTCTTTAAACAACATAACATTTTGCATTTTTTGTCAAGTAAAGTTCTAGGCTTCTCTTTACCTGAACTTGTGTTTTCTTGCTGCTTCATTTAACCACTTGCTTACTGGGCACATATACCCCCCTCCTGCCCAGGTGAAATTTCAGCTTCCGGCACTGCGTCGTTTTAACTAACAATTGCGCGGTCGTGCGACGTGGCTCCCAAACAAAATTGTCGTCCTTTTTTCTCCACAAATAGAGCTTTCTTTTGGTGGTATTTGATTGCCTGTGCGGTTTTTATTTCTTGCGCTATAAACAAAAAAGAGCGACAATTTTGAAAAAAATACAATATTTTTTACTTGTTGCTATAATAAATATCCCAATTTAAAAAAAAAACACATTTTTTTTCTCAGTTTAGGCCGATACGTATTCTTCTACATATCTTTGGTAAAAAAAAAAAAATCGCAATAAGCGACTGGTTTGCGCAAAAGTTATAGCGCCTACAAAATAGGGGACAGAATTATTATTTTTTATTATTTTATTTTCTTACTAGAAATGGCGGCGATCTGCGATTTTTATTGGGACTGCGACGTTATGGCGGACACATCGGACACTTTTGACACATTATTTGCGCCATTCACATTTATACTGCGATCAGTGCTATAAATATGCACTAATTACAGTATAAATGTGACTGGCATTGAAGGGGTTAACACTAGGGGGTGAGGAAGGGGTTAAATGTATCCCTGCATTGTGTTCTAACTGTAGGTGGAGGGGGGGTGACTGGGGGGGGGGTGACCGATCTGTGTCCCTATGTACAAGGGACACAGATCGGTCTCCTCTCCAGAGACAGCACCGCTGTCTCTGTGTAAAACGGCAATGAGAGATGATCTCATATGTTTACATATGAGATCATCTCTCATTGACCGCACAGATCACATCGCAAACGGCCAGTCTGATTGGCCGTTCGCGGCGATCTGTAATTGCCTGTGTCCAAGGGACACGGCCAACACAGAGTTTGCCCGCTGCGCGCTCTGGAGCACGCGCGGGGAACGCCCAAAGGGGCGGACGTCAATTGACGTCCTGTTGGATTTTGGGATCCGCGCTGTAGCCGTCATTTGACTATAGCGCGGGTCCCAGGAGGTTAAATAAAAACCTTTTATATATTGAAAAGAAAATACATTTTCTACAGTCCGCACACCACACCACATCTGTGAATGTGTCAGTAACCCAGGAAAGAGAACATGGACAGTCCTAAGCTGCATTCACACCTGAGCATTTTGAAGCCTGAAGCTATAAAACGCTAGAGGGGAAAAAATACATTATTCTCAATAGAGATGGTTCACATCTCCACTCCAAAACGCCTGAAGCCGAACGCCTGAAGCTCAAACGCGAATCTGGCTGATTTGGGCGTTTTTGAATGTTTGTTTTCCCATAGAAACGAATGGAAACGCTTGATTCAAGCGTCTACCGCGACAACGGGCGTTTTGTCGCTTTAATCTGTTCTGTGAAATAGAACTTTCACCCAGGAAGAAGATAAAAAAAATCTGCAAACATAGCAACAAATATCCATGGACGTCCTCCCAGAGTTAAGGAACCGCCTTGTAGACGTCTTTCGGTGAGTAAGTGGTTAATGACCCAGGAAATGCAAAACAAACACAGAAAGTTACTAATTTTGTTCAGGAGATTTTGTGGTCATGAGTGGTGCAGTTTTCCTGTTCATGGCATTCTTTAGATGAACAGAGCTGAGCACACCTACTGTATGCTGCCCTGAGGCCCAGCCTCTGTCTCTTTTTCCCAACAATGTGCCATACCAAGGAGTAATAGGAGTAATAGGTCTAGCAGCCTACCTAAATGGTTACCAATCAAATTCCAGAGCGGAGCTTAGAACACTAATGAGACCATCATTGTTTATTGCTGGAGTTACATAATGGTACTCTAGAAAGATACACCCCCTCGCCTACCTATTAGTCCAGCCCTGGTTGCAGTGCTTGCTAGGATAACAATAGCACTTGCACTTGCTCTTCTCTTGGATAAATCAGTTTGGGATTTTTGTAACTTGCTCGTTAACTTTTTTGTAGCGAATTGTTTTAACTATAGAAAGGTATACTTCGATCCCACTAATGACTTCCACTAACACAGTATCAATCTACTAAAATATTTTAGGAATTGGTTCTTGAAATGCTGCCCAGAGGGCCTACACTTCAATAAAAATCCCATCATCTTTTTTTTTTTTTAAACTGTCACTAGCAAGGGAGCTTATTATGTCAGCATAATTGCACTGACATAGTTATGAGTCAGCTGGCAATTTCCCCATTTTCAGGCAGCTGAGCGCTCCTGTCCTGGAAATTGGATTGGACTGTAATTTAGCAGTATTTTACCAGATTCCTCGAGGATCCTAAATAATATTATGACTGAGGTTGGAAAAAAAGTACTTTAAAGAAAATTAACTGCTTGTTTTCCTTGTGCAGTCAAAGGAAAATAGATTGTACTATCCATTTTACTAGGTCAGCTTTTATACAATGCACAGAATCTGGATATAGACAATGACCAGGTGGCTTTCTTTTCACAGAGACTAACTTAACCACTTCCATACCAGGCACTTACACACCTTCCTGCCCAAGCCAATTTTCAGCTTTCAGCGCTGTTGCACTTTGAATGACAATTACGCGTTCATGCTACACTGTACCCAAACACTTTTTTTATACTTTTGTTCCCACAAATAGAGCTTTCTTTTGGTGGTATTTAACCAGTTCCCGACCCCCGCATGTACATATACGTCCACAATATGGCACGTACAGGCACATGGGCGTACACGTACGTCCTCGCCTATTAGCGGGTGGGGGGTCCGATCGGGACCCCCCCCGCTACATGCGGAGGTCGGGTCCGCTCGGGGAGCGATCCGGGACCACGGCGCGGCTATTTGTTTATAGCCGCGCCGTTGCGATCGCTCCCCGGAGCTGAAGAACGGGGAGAGCCGTATGTAAACACGGCTTCCCCGTCCTTCACTATGGCGGCGCATCGATCGCGTCATTCCCTTTATAGGGAAGACACGATCGATGACGTCATTCCTACAGCCACACCCCCAAACAGTTGTAAACACATAGGTGCACTAGGTGCACCCTAACTCCTACAGCGCCACCTGTGGTTAACTCCCAAACTGCAACTGTCATTTTCACAATAAAGAATGCAATTTAAATGCATTTTTTGCTGTGAAAATGACAATGGTCCCAAAAATGTGTCAAAATTGTCCGAAGTGTCCGCCATAATGTCGCAGTGACGAAAAAAATTGCTGATCGCCGCCATTAGTAGTAAAAAAAAAAAAATTAATAAAAATGCAATAAAACTATCCCCTATTTTGTAAACACTATAAATTTTGCGCAAACCAATCGAAAAACGCTTATTGCGATTTTTTTTACTAAAAATAGGTAGAAGAATACGTATCGGCCTAAACTGAGGAAAAAAAATGTTTTTATATATGTTTTTGGGGGATATTTATTACAGCAAAAAGTAAAAAATATTGCATTTTTTTCAAAATTGTCGCTCTATTTTTGTTTATAGCGCAAAAACTAAAAACCGCAGATGTGATCAAATACCACCAAAAGAAAGCTCTATTTGTGGGGGGAAAAAGGACGCCAATTTTGTTTGGGAGCCACGTCGCACGACCGCGCAATTGTCTGTTAAAGCGACGCAGTCCCGAACTGTAAAAACACCTTGGGTCTTTAGGCTGCATATTGGTCCGGGGCTTAAGTGGTTAATCACCTCTACGATTTTATATTTTTTCTGTAAAAAATTTTTGTAAATAAGTACGTTTTCTTCTTCAATTACAGGCACTGATATGGTGGCACTGATGGGCACCGATGAGGTGGCACTGTTGGGCACCAATGAGGTGACACTGATGGGCACTGATAGGCAGCACTGATAGGCGGCGCTGGTATGCGGCACTGATGGGCACTCATAGGCGGCACTGATGGGCACTCATAGGCACTGATGGGCACTTATGGGCGGCACCTTTGGGTGGCACTGATGGGTACTTATGGGTGGCACAGATGGGCACTGATAGGTGGGCACTGGGCATAGCTGGGCACTGAGAGGTGGCACTGATGGACACTGAGGGGTGGCACTGATGGCATTGCTGGGCATGCACATATGTGTTGTGGCCCCATTCATTCCTGTTGGGTGGCTGTACTTATCACAGCCTCTGTAGTTATGCAGAGTATGGCCATCCCCTAGAAATTAATGGTGCCATGGGATGCATGTGCGTTGTGAAATTACAAGAGATGGCTGCACATCAGGTGGTTCCAAATGCTGTTTTATTGAGTCACCTTGGTGACACCAGGGGACACCAACACACAATCTTGTAGACGCGTTTCACACAGTACAAAGTTGCTTAATCATTAATAATGATTAAGCACCTTTGTACTGTGTGAAATGCGTCTACGATATTGTGTGTTAGTGTCCCCTGGTGTCACCAGAGTGACTCAATACAATGGGATTTGGAACCACCCGATGTGCATCCATTTCTTTTCATTTTGATATTATGCACGGAGGCGATCCAGGGCGTTCTATCAGGCATACTAAACTTCACCTGGAGCAGCGAGTTCGCTTTCATTTTAATCATGTTTAGTGTGAAGTGGAGGCAGAGGTTTTCTGCAAATGTTGGTTCAGAGTTGAAGGTAAGTATGTTACTAAGTGGGCTTTGGGAGAATTTTTTAAAGGACAGCTTCACAAAAGCAAAGTTGTTCTTTGAAGCCTTGTACACACGGTCGTTCCAAACCGATGAGAATGGTCTGACGGACCGTTTTCATCGGTTCACCGCTGAAGTGTATGTGTAAATTATATCTCGCGCCAAAATTAAAATAAAAGTGAACTACAGCTGCAACCCAAAATAATCAATTGATTAAGGCGGTACCTATCCACGCACGGCATTTCGTCACTTCCTGTCCCGCTGGTTCCGATCGTCACCGAGGTGGAACGCACGCTTGAGACACGAGTACAGCGTCTAGGATCTACCATCCTACACAACGCGATTGAGCCTCAGTGCCGGGTTTGAGGCACCTCAAACAGTAAGCGGCCATTTGGCTCCCCTTTTATAAATTGTTATCCTTTTAATAAATGAGTTACACTATGTTTGGCACTATTCTATTTTACATGCATCAACTGGGATATTTCTGATCGCAAGAATTATTACTGCCAAGACGCATCTGATCACACAGGTCTGCATGTAAAAGCTATATATGTCTCCTTTTTTGGTATCAAAGTAAGGAGCATTACCATTCGGTAAGGAGCCATCTACATTCATTCACTTCGGGTGTATATCAGTCTAAATGGTGAAGGTGGATTACTACTGATTTGATCAGGAGCACGCATCTGTCTTTAATCACTAAGGATTGTTTATGGACTCTTTTCTTAACATCACTTCATGCATTTATTGGACTTATCTACTTCATTGAGATTATAAGTCATTTTTATTATGTTTGAAACAGGACTGGTCGGTATCAAATAGGCAGTGACAGTACTGCAACAACGGACTTTTGTACTAGATCATTTATTACCAATAGGTGTTGTAGTAATTTAGCACTTTATTTCATCACACTTGTTATAAGTATGGATTACTAATTTATTATTGTTAGCGCACCCACCCCCCACATATATCACCGCTGAAGTGGCCTGATGTGTGTACACACCATCGTTCCAAAAACCGATCGGGTCAGAACGCGGTGACGTCAAACACACGACGTGCTGAATAAAACAAAGTTCAATGCTTCCAAGCATGTGTCGACTTGATTCTGAGCATGCGCGGGTTTTGAACCAATGCTTTTCTGTACTAACCATCGGTTTGGACTGATGGGGCAGCGGTCCATCGGTTCGGTTTTGAAGCATGTTTTAAAATTTTGGACCGAAGGAAAACAGACCGATGGGCTATACACACGGTCGGTTTGGTCAGATGAAACTGAACCTCGGTCCATTCTCATCGGTTTTGTCCGACCGTGTGTACGGGGCCTAAGGCTTTTCTCCAGCTCATGAAAATTCCACTTCCTTTCATAGTTTTACAGATAAATTCTTCAAGACATGTTTTGTGGCCTGTTTTCTGTAATAAAATGTTGTAGGTTACAAGTAACTATTGTAAGCAACAGACAGCATTGATTTATGAAAGACATAAGATGTCAAACAAACCTAATTTCTTTTTATGACAAGGTAAGTTAAACCTTGGACAGAGGGGTGACTGTGGACGTGGTATACTTGGATTTTGCGAAAGCGTTTGACACAGTTCCCCAAACACTGCTAATATGTAAGGTAAAGTCTACAGGCTTGGAAAGATCAATTTGTAAATGGATAGAATACTGGCTAAAAGACAGAACCTTACTCTGATGGGTCTAGGTTTATCAGTGGTGTACCCCAAGGTTCAGTGCTGGGACCCTTACTTTTTAATATCTTTATAAATGATATTGGGTCTGTGATAAAAAGTAAAATTTCTGTCTTTGCAGATTACACCAAGCTATGCAGTGGAATAACGTCCTTACAGGATGTCTCAAATTTACAAGCCGACCTCAATGCTCTGTCTAATTGGGCAACTAAGTGGCAAATTAGGTTTAGCCCAGGTTCACACTGGGTACGATTTCCTTCGATTTGAAATCGCATCTCAAATCGGCGGCATTTGCCGCCAATTGTCGGCAATGACACTGTCCTAATCGGTGCGACGCCGCATCTGCTGCACTGCACCGATTTCAAAAAGTAGTTCCTGTACTACTTTTTGCGATTTCGGGACGCACAGATGTCTCTTAAATCGCGGCCGAAATCGGGACTGCCAGCGGGAGTGAAGCCGTGCGAGTTCAGCTGAACTTGCACGGCTTCACTCCCGCAGCCCAGTGTGAACCAGGGCTAAATGTTGATAAATGTAAATTTATGCTCTTGGGGGCTAAGAATATGCATGTGTCATACATACTAGGGGGAGTACAACTGGGGGAATCCATAATGGAGAAGGATCTGGGGGTTTCCTTAGATCATAAGCTCAATAATGGCATGCAATGCCAAGCTGCGGATTCCAAAACAAGCAAAGTCCTTTCTTGTATTAAGAGAGGTATGGACTCCAGAGAGAGAGATTGTCATGATCCGTGTTGTGGCTTCGGTCACCTGCTGGTGGCACTATTACTTCCAGCAACAAAGGGTGCAATTCTGGTGGCCACCAGCGGGTGTCTCCCTGTAGATGGACTCTTCATTAATCAAGCTGCACTTGATGTGAGCTGCTGGAAGTATATAAGTCCGCCCTTCACTGAGGTTCAGGGCTTCAGTATCCTTTCTGCTAACCTTGTTCCTGCCTGACCTGATCTGTTGCCTGAATATGTTCCTGATCCGCTTTCTGCCCTGTCCTGTACCTTGTACCCAGTGCCTGAGTCTCATCCCCCGATTCCAGCTTCCCCTTGCCACTGCTCCCTCCATATGGCTGCCTGTTCCCCCTTGTCTCTCATCCCTGCTTTGATTATGTATATATTCTCTTGTTTTTGTATATATTAGTTAGTTAGATTAGGTGTTTTGAGGGTTGCTGTATGCTTTGCTTGTTTTTGGTTTGCTGTTGTTTGGTTTGCAGGTATGCCTTTATCTTTAATAAATATATATATTTCTCACCTACTTTTGTGCCTGTTTCCTTAAGTGCAGCCCACTGATCTGTTTAAACCTGTGTTGAATGCCATGTGTTAGACATCCCTGACAGAGATATAATTTTGCCCCTGTCCAAATCATTAGTAAGACCTGATCTGGAAAATGCAGTTCAGTTTTGGGCACCAGTTCTCAAAAAGGATATTGGGGAGCTGGAGAAAGTGCAGAGAAGGGTAATGGAGGAGCTCAGCTATGAGGAAAGATTAGAAGAACTGAATCTATTCTCTCTCTTGAAGAGGAGATTAAGGGGGAATATGATCAACATGTACAAATACATAAGTGGTCCATATAGAGAACTTGGTGTCGAGTTATTCACTCTTCACGTCTAGAGAAAAAAAGATTTAATCTCTAACTACGGAAAGGTTTCTTCAAAGTAAGAGCTGTGAAAATGTGGAATAGACACCCTCCAGTGGTGGTTCTGGCCAGCTTAGTAGAGTGTTTAAAAAAGGCCTGGATTCTTTCCTAAATGTACATAATATAATTGGGTACTAACATTTAGGCTACTTTCACACTGGGGCGGGGCAGCGTTAGCGGTAAAGCACCGCTAATTTTAGCGGTGCTTTACCGCTATTATAGTGGTACTTTTTGCCCGATAGCGGGGCACTTTTAACCCACGCTAGCGGACGAATAAAACGTCATTGCCCATTGATTTCAATGGCAGGGGCGGTGGAGGAGCGGTGTATTCACCGCCCGAAAGATGCTGCTTGCAGGGCTTTTTTTCCTGTCCTGCAAGCGCACCGCCCCAGTGTGAAAGCACTCTCACACTGGGGTGGATTGAGAGGCACTTTTCAGATGCTTCACATGCGCTATTTTTAGTGCAAAAACACCTGAAAAGCGCCCCAGTGTGAAAGGGGTCTTATAGGTATAGTTGATCATGGGAAAATCTGATTGCCTCTTGGGGGATCCGGAAGGAATTTCTTCCCCTGCTGTAGAAAATTGGACAATGCTTTGCTGAGGTTTTTCGCCTTCCTCTGGATCAACTGTGGGTGAAGGATTGTGTATATGGGATTGCATTTCTTTTTTTTTTTGGTTGAACTGGATGAACTTGTGTCTTTTTTCAACCTGACTAACTATGTAACAATTGCTACGGTAATGGTACCGTATTTGCCGGTGTATAAGGCGACCGGGTGTATAAGACGACCCCCTAATTTTACAGTTTTTTAAGATGTTTTGCCTGTACTCACAGTATAAGACGACCCCCCCCTTCCGAGGCTTCCGACACTTCATATTTCTTCCTTCTGGAGCCATATTCTTCTTCCTTCTTGCTGGAGCTGGAGCCAAACACAGCGAGCGATGTATTCTATTAATGAATACAAAGCCTGCTTGGATTGGCAGAGGCTGTAACATCATTAGCCCACGCCTCTCTTACTCTCAAAGCCAATCCGAGCCGGCTACTGTATGTAGCCTGTTCGGATTGGCAGAGGTTGTTACTCCAATCCGAGCAGGCTCTGTATTCATTTGAATACGTCGCTCACTGGGATTGGCTAAGCGTTATATACTGTATGTAGCCGAAGCTACATTTAGTATTACTGCACATCCAGCAGGCATCCGAGCAGTTGACCCGGTGTATAAGACGACCCCTGCTTTTTGGCCATTTTTTTTAAAGTGTAAAAGGTAGTCTTATACGCCAGCAAATGTGGCCCATAGTAGACATACAATGGCCCTTCAAAAAAAATATTCAACTGAATATGTCCTACTGTTTCATTATGAATATGACATTCCTGGTGTAGAGGGCTGTTGGAGGACATGCGAGAATGTGCTCAAGGAGGGAACATCCTTTTTGTTTTATATTAACCTTTACAATTTTATCTACACACACCAACTGACAAAAAAATAAGTTTGCTTTGTGTTACTTGGACTACAGTTAATTTTGTGGCTCCTCTTACTGCACATACTTCTCCTATTGTTCATGTATTGGATTTTGTTTAGAGGTTGTCAGAAAAGAGAGAAATGT
The DNA here is from genome assembly GCF_905171775.1 of Rana temporaria. Lineage (NCBI taxonomy): Eukaryota > Metazoa > Chordata > Amphibia > Anura > Ranidae > Rana > Rana temporaria. The sequence continues at coordinate 113,382,537 of NC_053493.1, read as the reverse complement.
TTACATTTTGTAAATTATGATGCTCTATTGGACCCTTACCCTACTGTTGTAGGCATTGGTTCATAAATGCCTCTAAGGTAAGCCATGGCTGTATTCAGATGTAGATGTAGATGCCTAGTGAAAAAAAGTTTTTTTAAGATTTTCTCACAGAAACTAATGGTTTCATGGTTGTGATTTTGTATAGGACTTTATAAACACTGGCCCAGATTCAAGAAGCAATTGCGCCTGTGTAACCATAGGTTACACAGCGCAATTGCTTACTTGCCCCGGCGTTACGAATGCTCCTGATTCAGGAACATCGTAACGCCGACTGCAGCCTAAAATCTGCGTGGCATAAGGCTCTTATGCCACGCATATCTTAGGCTGCATTCTAGGGATGACCGCTAGGGGGCGCTCCCATTGTGCTCAGTGTATAGTATGCAAATTGCATACTAACACCGATTCACAACGTTGCGCGAGCCCTGCGTACGCAATTTACGTAGTTTGCTTACGTCAGGTTTCGCGTAAGGTTGCACATCCTAATAGCACGCGCAGCCAATGCTAAAGGATACCCGTCGTTCCCGCGTCGCAAAATATTTGAAATCTACGTCGTTTGCGTAAGTGATTCGTGAATGGCGCTGGACGCCATTCACGTTCACTTTGAAGCAAATGATGTCCTTGTGACGTCATTTGCCGCAATGCACGTCGGGAAAGTTTCCCGACGGAGCATGCGCTCTACGCTCGGCGCAGGAGCGCGCCTAATTTAAATGATTCCCGCCCCCTACGGGATCATTTACATTAGGCGCCCTTACGCATGGCAAGTTTACACAGCGCACACGCAATTTACGGAGCTACTGCTCCGTGAATCGCGGGTAGCGCAGTAAATTTGCGGGGGCGCAGGGCAAAAACGCTGCCCTGCGCCTCCGTAACAGATGGGCAAATTCTACCTGAATCTGGGCCACTGTATATTCCCTCTGTATTCCCTGCTTCAGTTTTTAGCTATGAGGCCTCGTACACACGAGAAACTCGGCGGGCGAAACACATTGTTTTCCTCGTCGAGTTCTTTTTAGGCTTGTCGAGTAACTCGACTAGCCAATTTTCTCCATTCCCGTCGAGGAAAAAGAGAACATGCTCTCTTTTTGGCTTGTCGAGTTCCTCGACAGTTTCCTCGCTGAAAAATGTACACACGACCGGTTTCCTCGGCAAAAAAAATCTCCCACCAAGTCTCTTGATGGATTCTGCCGAGGAAACCGGTCGTGTGTACGAGGCCTAAGAATCCTATTAGGAAGACAAAAGCTCCCCATAAAAGAATTTATATACAATTGATCCTTTTCTTTTCTTTTTTTTTTACTAAAAATTGCTGTGTGATGTCCAAATAAGTCTGTACTGTATAGTTTTTTATGGTTTATTTAAATGTTGAATTCATATTTTAGTGTATTTATTTGAACATTTTGAACACATTTTACATCTCTGTAGGCGCTAATGCACTTTGCAGTTTATATACTTTGGATACATATTTATAATCAAAGCAGAGTATGCAAGTGCGCATGAGGAGCATGTAAATAAAACAAATTTTACTGAAAATTCATGTGATTGGAATATTTTATTTATGGCCTAGCATTTTAGTGAAATATTTTAAACCCTACAATTCCACATAAAATTGTATGTATTTCTCCAGTGTATAATATAGCATGAGTGTCACTCTTAAAATTGAAGGCAAGAACCAGTAAGGGTTCAGCAGATTAGTTAAAATTTTCTTTATACAGCCAATCAGTTTATATTATATTATATATTTACCTTTAATAGATTAATTTGAATATTAATGCTTTTAGGCAGAAAGTTCCATAATCTTCTATCTTATGCCCCGTACACACCATCACTTTATGTGATGAAAAAAAACGACACTTTCTGTGAAGTAAAAAGTGACATTTTTGAAACTTCAATTTTCAAAGACGAAGTTGCCTACACACCATCGTTTTTCTCACAATGTTCTTGCAAAGTGAGGTTACGTTCCACCACGTTTTACCATTGAAGTAGCTTCTGGGCATGCGTGGATGAAAAAACGTCTTACAAAACGACGTTTTTTGCTACACACGGTCAATTTCTGTGAAGTAAAAAGTGCACTTTTGAAAAACGACACATAAAATTGAAGCATGCTTCAATTTTTTTTGGTCGTTTTTTACAAGACATAAAACGACGTTTTCCCCCACACACAGTCAATTAAAGTGACGTTTTTAAAAACGTCATTTTTTTTCATCACATAAAGTGATGGTGTGTACGCGGCATTAGGCTTTTAATGGAGACCGTAAGCGGTCCATAAAAACACACATTATACAGACATGACCCACTGTTGTCACTATCAGGAAACCAGCCCTGAGAACTGACATGCAGCCATTGTTGTAGTGTCTGCAGGAGATAAACACCAACAAAGGATTAACCACTTAAGCCCCGGACCATTACGATGGTCAAAGACCAGGCCACTTTTTGCAATTCGGCACTGCATCGCTTTAACTGACAATTGTCGTGCGACGTAGCTTTTTGACACATTTTTGGACCATTGTCATTTTTACAGCGATCAGTGCTATAAAAATGCACTGATTACTGTGAAAATTACACTGGCAGTGAAGGAGTTAACCACTAGGTGGCGCTGTAGGGGTCAAGTGTTCCCTAGGGAGTGATTCTTACTGTTAGGGGACGTGGCTACACATGGAACGTCACTGATAACCGTTCCCAATCACGGGGAACAGCCATCAGTGACAGTGTCACTAGGCAGAATAGGGGAATGCTTTGTTTACAAAGGCATCCCCCTGTTCTGCCTTTGCCGACTGCAATCGCGGGCCGCCCGGGGACATCGAGTTTCCCGGGACCCGTGAGCACGCTCACGAGGTACGCGGCAGGCACGTGCACTGGGTGGCAGATTTAAAGGGACATACTTGTACACCAATCTGCCTGCCCGTGCCATTCTGTCAACGTATATATGCGTGCGGCGATCGGCAAGGGGTTAAACGGGTAAAAACAAGCATTTTATTTTTAAAAAATGGCAGTTGTTTATGATACACCATGTTTTAGCAAACTTAATGCAATTCATTTAGAGGCTACATCTGGTTTAATCTTTCTGCACATAATTGGATACGCAAAGCGAATACAACTTTACTTTATCACTAAGCTAAGTGAACATTCTCCACTGTTTCTCCATTTTGTCAAATAAATTGAGAATAAACTTGTTAATTTGTTTTGAGCTGTATATAATACACAAGTCTGTTTTATTGTTTTGCTGCGAATACTGAATTTTTAGGGGAGTGTACCATCTGTTGACTTTAAAAAAATTGAATAAAATCTTAGTTAACATTTAAAAGGTGAAAGATTTCCTAAATGTTTTTACCTTTTTCTGATTGCCAATAATATATTATGCCGCGTACACACGACCGTTTTTCGGGTTGTAAAAAATTACGTTTTTTTTAATGTCATTAAAAAACGATCATGTGTGAGCTCCAGAGCATTTTTCACAATGTAAAAAAAAAATGGGCATTAAAAATTTAGAACATGCTCTAATTTTTCACTTAGTTTTTAACGTTGTAAAAAAATGGTTGTGTGTGGGCTTTAATCACGTGAAAAAAACGTGCACGCTCAGAAGCAAGTTATGAGATGGGAGCGCTCTTTCTGGTAAAATTAGCGTTCATAATGGAGTAAGCACATTCATCACTCTGTAAATAACTGAAAAGCGCAAATCGTCTTTTACTAACACAAAATCAGCAAAAGCAGCCCCAAGGGAGGCGCCATCCGAATGGAACTTCCCCTTTATAGTGCCGTTGTACGTGTTGTACGTCACCCCGATTTGCTAGAGCATTTTTTTCACGCAAGACCGGTTTAACGATCGGGTTGAAAAAAACGTTGTTTTTTCTAGACCATTCAAAATTTAATTTTTTACATCCCGAAAAACAGTCGTGTGTACGAGGCATGAGTCAAAATCATCAAAGGCAGAACTACTCACTTATTTAAACATATGTTTAAAGAGAATCTATATACTTATAAAATACATTTTGCTTTGTATTTGTATTATGATCAATGTTAAAAATATTTATTGGTCTTTTTAATTGCTTTTTAACCATCCAAAAACAAACATTAGTGTATTAATATTTTATGTTTACGACTTGTGCACAGTAGGTGGAGAGGGATCATTATGCAGCTTCTGTGCTTAATAGTAAACCCTACCTCCTCGTCCGAGCATATATGAGAATATCTTAATTCGTTTATACAGACTGACAAAATAAATAGTGTTAGCCTTTGGTTTTCTTTTTCACAATCCCACTATGTTTTTTAAGCTTAGTGCCATGGAAAAAAATGTTTATGTGTAAAATCGATCTTTTATACCAGTGTTTCTCAACTCCAGTCCTCGGGGCGCACCAACAGGTCATGTTTTCAGGATTTCCCTCAGATCAAACTGCTGTGGTAATTACTAAGGCAGTGAAACTGATAAAATTACCTGTTCACAATAATGGAAAGCCTGAAAACAAGACCTGTTGGTGCGCCCCGAGGACTGGAGTTGAGAAACACTGTTTTATACAAATAATGAAAAGATATATAAACCATCAGTTTACAAATGTGAAATCTTCCTTAAAAATGTAAATATATTTAAAGTGGAGTTCCACCCATTTTTTTATGTTTGTCTGTGCTGCATGCTCTAATCTCATAGTGTTCAGAATTTGTTGCTTGTAAATACCTTTATTTTGTAGTCCTTCATTACTTCCTCCTCCTTATTTGCCTAGGCTATTTGCAAGGGTTTCTGGGATAGGCATCGTGTTTCCCAGTAGTCCTTGCAAACCTGACTGAAACCTATTACATTGCTTGTGCACTGAGCATGTGCGATATATGCAAAGCTGAAATCCAGGAAGTCTGGCTTCATGATGTCCACACTTAAGATGGCCACGGTCTATTTCTAGATTATAAACTAAATGCTGTAACAACCTAACAAAACGGACCTTAGTTTACAGACGAACTTTACTAGAATACATTAAGCTTGTGTATTACAGGGGTATTTATATTTAAAAAGTGAAATTGTGGGTGGAACTCCCCTTTAAATAAAGTAGTTTTTTTTACTTTTTTTTGTTGATTTTTAAACTTGTGTTTTATATTTTATATTTTTTCTCCTAAGTAAGCAAAAACTTGCTTTACATATAATTATTCAAGACATGACAAAAGCTTTTATGAGCACTGTGGTTTTGCGAAATTATACAACAGAAACTGCCTAGTATTTGTTTTACCTTGTTCGAAACCTCAGAGACAGCCATTTAAGTATAGATCTATATTTGTCCCAAACATGTTTAAAACCATTTACTGTTGACTGTCTCACTACCTCTGCTGGAAGTTTATTCCAAGCATCAACTATCCTTTTAGTAAAATACTTTATAAAATTAGTTTTGAACTTTCCTCAGATAGTTTGAGGTCATGTCCACGTGTTCTTGATTTTGGTTTCATATTGAAAAAATTGCCCTTCTGAGCCTTATTCACCCCCTTTATGTATTTATGTATTTAAAGGTTTGAATCATGTCTCCCCTTTCCATTATCTCCTTCAGACGGTACATATTAGGTTCCCGAAGTCGCTCTCAATATGTTTTATCCCCCAGACCTTTCACATTTTTGTTACCTGACTTGTTCTATTTTATCAATATTTTTGTGTAAGTGAGTGAACTGGACACAGTATTCTAAATTAGGTCTCACTAAAGATCTATATCCTGCTGGTGATCCTTCTAGTGATGCACCCTAGAATTGTATTTGCTTTTCCCACTGGCCTGTCATACTCTTTGCTCATTTTGCAACCATTTGGAATAAGTACCCCCAAATATTTTTCCTCTGTAGTGCTGACCAACACTGTCCCCACAATGTTGTGCTCTCTCATGGGATTCTTTTTCCCTAACTGCATTATTTTACATTTAGCAATATTGAACGGCAGTTTTAACTGCTTTGACCAATCTTCCAGCAATGCCAAATAATTTTTCATATTACAGACACCTCCAGGGAGATCAACCCTATAACACACCTTTGTATCATCAGCAAATAGACATACCTTGCCCAACAAACCTTTGGTTATATCACTTACATTCGAGATTAAATAGAACAGGACCTAGTACAGAGCCGTGTGGTACACCACTTTTGACTGGTCTCTGTTCCGAGTGTTTACAACTACACTCTGGTATCTATCCTTTAGCCAACTGCATATCCACTGAACCACCCAAGAGTTAGGTCCTAGCTTGTACAACTTTTGTATTGGATCAGTATGTGGAACTGTGTAAAATGCCTTGCTGAAATCAAGATATGCTATGTCCACAGTACCATCCTGAACCTTAAACATTGATTTTATAGTCAAACAATTCAATCGGATTAGTCTGAAATGATCTGCCCTCAGTAAAGCCATGCTGCTTTGGGTCCAGCAAGTTGTGTATTTTTAAGTGATCAATGATCCCATGAAATTCATATGAAAATTCTCAGAACATTTAATTGTAGTTTGAAACATTTATTTAGCTTTTAGTATTTGATTTTGGAATGAATTTGTGGACATTTTTAAGTTATTTTAAGTTATTAGACAATTGTTGTCTGAGTTTATATTTAGATTAGGGCTTGTGTAAGTAATCTGGAATGCTGAATATGTTTTTTTATATTCTATAAGTGTAATCTGAGAATGGGTGTAAAATAGTTCTACCTTAGCAGAATTTCAATGCAAGTAACTTAAAGGAAAATTATTTTTTTTGCTCAAATGACTGTTTACAGGGTATAGAGACATAATAGTTAACTGATTCCTTTTAAAAACGATTAAAAATAGATAAAAAACAATCATATAATGTACCTTTAGTTTTTAGTTTCGTTTTTGCATGTTATGCCGCATACACACCATCACTTTATGTGATGAAAAAAAACGACATTTTCTGTGAAGTAAAAAACAACGTTTTTGAAACTTCAATTTTCAAAGACGAAGTTGCCTACACACCATCGTTTTTCTCACAATGTTCTAGCAAAGCGAAGTTGCCTACACACCATCGTTTTTCCATTGAAGCTCGCTTCATAACTAGCTTCTGGGCATGCGCGGATGAAAAAACGTCGTTTTAAACGACGTTTTTGCTACACACGGTCAATTTCTGTGAAGTAAAAGTTGACGTTTTGAAAAACGACACATAAAATTGAAGCATGCTTCAATTTTTTTTGGTCGTTTTTTAGAAGACATAAAACGACGTTTTCCCCCACACACGGTCAATTAAAGTGACGTTTTTAAAAACGTCATTTTTTTTCATCACATAAAGTGATGGTGTGTACGCGGCATTATTCTGCCTCTGTGCTGTATAGAGCCATAGAAAAGTGAGGGTTTGAAAACGAAACTAGAAGCTTCCAGTACTGTGGTCCAAAGGAAACAGACTACCAGGAAGTGTCCAGAACAGAGCAGAATTACAGCAACACCAGAACAAAAACGAACAATGAGGACATGAAATCAGGACTGCAGTAGGGTAAAGGAAGCTATTTAGCTAAAAAAAAAAATCCTTTAGTGACCCTTTAAGTAAGTGTTTTTTACCTTAATGCATAAATGTTTAGGCATTGATTTTGGTCCAGCGCTGGGCATGTTTTCAGCTCTTCTTTCCCCTTACTTCCATGTCTCACTGGCTTTGCCATTGGCTCCCAGTGCTATCAATCAAAGCCAGTGATGGAGTCGATCCGAGTCCCAGTATCTGTGCCAATGAAGCGAGCACGCATGAGGGCCCCCATGGGAAGCAGCTTCCCATGGTGGCACTGGACAGAGAGGAGGAGCCTTCAGCGCTGGCGGGGGATCTTTAGGGCTGCTCAGTGCAATTCCATTCTATTGCACAGCGCAGGTAAATATAGAGATGTTTGTTATTTTAAAAAAAATCCTTTACAACCACTTTGATGTGTCCTTTAGGAAGTAAACCATTTAAAAAGAAACTAGGGAAAAGTAAAATGTAGAATGCCTATATGAGAACTGTATAACCTGCCAATAGTAATTTTGGTCACACCCCCCTGCAACATTACACAGCTAGGAAGAAGACTCTGCTACTTCCTGATTCAGATTTACATTTGGCAGTTCACTGGACAGTTAACCAGTAGTATAATAATGCTGATAAAGTGGCCAATGAACAGGCAGGAGGTAGTTAAATGTCATGACAACCTAAAAAGTAGACTAATGAAATAAAGGTGTCATCTGCCTTGCTTGACTGGGTATGAACTACAATTACTAATACCAATTACAAATCTTTAGGTGGGTCGATCACATTTATGTATTTTTAAGAATGCAGAACTTTTTGGCCAGGTAGGTCAGGCAGATGTTGAGTAGTTGAGATGGGCATTGTTTTATATGGTCTTATTTTTTTGTGTTGCAACGGTGGGGGCTATGGCACTGTGATATCAGGGTGGGACAAGAGTGTCCATGGGTGTGTGTTTGTGTTGTTTTGGTTTGTTTTTTAGTAACTATACCTTTATGGCCCAGCTCATGATGGTCCCATCCCCCGCCACCATTTTTTGGTTGTGAGGGAATTGGGAAGTATTGTTCCTTATCATTATTTTCAGTCGGCCATGTCGACCTACAAGACACAATGTTTACTTGCCGTACTTCAATAATGTCTTTGTAGTGTGCTATATTGTTTGTTTTTGTGTTTATGAAAGATCATAAATAAACACCTTTCTAAAAAAATGAATGCCTGCACTGAACTATGGCTGCCATTGATGACCATCCTCTAAAAATGTTAGTTGCTTGGCTTTATCTGGTCCAAATCTCTCTCAGCAATCCTGAAACTTGTGGGCTTTTGGTCTGAGTTTCTGGATAATCAAATGTCTGGATCTCTGGCTCACTAACGTTATTCGCTGAACATCCAGTAAGCTCATTGACAGTGAACTCAGAATAATCCTGCGAGAGGAAGCTAGGATATTGAGAGTAGGGACATTCTTGTTACAAATGGAGGCAGTGGACTGGATTTTACAGATTAGAAGGCTGAAAACTCTCTTTTTCAGTAACATACTTTTTCTTAATCATTCTTGTGATGTGGTTTGGTCAAATTGTATTTTTCTATTTTAGATAAAATTTGCGCTAAAAGTAAAATCCATAAAATATAGGTGAAAAAATCTTCATATAAATCTCCATACAATAGTGTGACTAAACTGGTTCCTCAAAGAATTGTGAGTTTTGTAAAGAAACACCAGTAGCACTTTGCTTTCATACTATCGTCCTCTAATTGAAACTGTACAGAACCATACAGAACAGGGAGAAAGGAGTAGGGAGTAACTACTCTTATGCCGCGTACACACACGACCATTTTAATGGTCTAGAAAAAACAAAGTTTTTTCCGGCGTGATTTTTGAGCAAAGCACGGTGACGTACAACACGTACGGCGGCACTATAAAGGGAAAGTTCTATTTGGATGGCGCCACCCTTGGGGCTGCTTTTGCTGATTTAGTGTTAGTAAAAGTTTGGTTAGAGACGATACGCGCTTTTCAGTCTTCGTGCTTTTCAGTCTTCGTGCTTTTCAGTCTTCGTGCTTTTCAGTCTGTTACAGCATGGCGAATGTGCTCCATCTCCATTTCAAACGCTAGTTTTACCAGAGCGAGCGCTCCCTTCTCATAACTTGCTTCTGAGCATGCGTGTTTTTTTCACGTCGTTAAAGCCTACACACATGTTTTTTACGACGTGAAAAACGACAACGTGAAAAACTACGCGAAAATATAGAGCATGTTCTAAATTTTTAATGGCCATTTTTCACGTCATGAAAAATGCTCTGGAGCCCACACAGGATCGTTTTTAATGACATTTAAAAAAAATTGCATTTTTCACATCATGAAAAACGGTCGTGTGTACGCGGCATTACTTATCCAACTGTGTGTAAAATTAACCTTCAGCTATTGGACTTTGTAAACAATGAGCTACTTTCAGAAAAGTCGTTGGAAATAGTCTGGCAAACATATCAAAAGCATAAAAGACTAAATGTGAAAAATATTTTTTTTTTATTTATTTTTAGTCCTGAATGAATAAATGCAGAAAGTATAAAGAATTGGAATACTTGCCCTTAAAAACTAATCTGTCATGAAAGAATAATGGAGGCTTCTATTGCTAAATGCTTCTTTTGAGATTGCTAGTTTTCTGGTTGTGATGCAAATGTTTTGGCTTCAATGTTGTCTAATGCCCCATATACACGATCGGGAATTCCGACAGCAAAAGTCCAATGTGAGCTTTTGAATGGAATTTCCGACCGTGTGTATGCTCCATCGGACCTTTGCTGTTGGAATTTCCGCCAACAAAAGATTGAGAGCTGGTTCTCAAATCTTTAGACGGAAACAAATCCTATCGGAAAATCAAACGTCTGTAGCAATTCAGACGCGCAAAATTCAGATGCATGCTCGGAAACAATTCGACGCATGCTGGGAAGCATTGAACTTAATTTTCTAATTTAAATAGTATTGACATTTTTTGACACTCATTACAGCATTTTTTAGCTCAGTGACTTAAAAATACATAAAGCAGAACTGTAGTTTGTCTGAAAGCAAGCAGTCTTTGACATCTGAGTTTTCCCTCCACAGTGCTGAAAGTTCCATCATCCCCTTCGCTGCGCAGTCCACCGCTGCTGCCATCTTCTCCTCTGCTTTTTTGGGTCCTGTACCTTCTTTTTTGACCATTGGGTGATCACTGATTATAAAGCTCTTGCTCTTGTATGCACACTGGAGTTACATTGTTCCAGCAATTGTACTCATTCTTGGCACCTTACAACTGCAGGCAGTGAAACTGCAAGGAGCAAAGGCAAAGAGTTTTTTATAATGACAAAAAACATCCAAAGTTTGTTTTCTATCAACTAGCTTTGCCTCCAACAATTTTTTTTTTTTTCTTATACAGGGGGTCCCTGAGTTACAAACATTCGAGTTGCTAATGACTCCTACTAATGATCAGGGTGTTAGTGAGGAGCTTCACGAATCCTGCACTCCATCCTTAGCCATCCTTGCACATAAATGCTGAAAAACAATCTAATTACCTGCCTGCCTGTTCCTCTCCATACCCTGCTGTGTCCTGTGCCTGTATTGCGGCGATCCCGCTTACCCGCAGCCGCTGCCATCTTCCTGGCCTGTGCCTTGCTGGAGTGAGCCGTTCCTGGTCTGGTCTGGCTGCGAGTTAAAGGGCCCCCTCGTCATCCTGCCTGCCCATCCATAGGCCTGGTACGGTCCGGTGGCCTGCCGGGCTGCTAAAACCGCCCGTCACGGCCTGGTACGGCCTAGTGCGGCCTAGTGAAGCCTGGAGATCACCCGCTCTTTCCTGCACTGCTGTTCTGACTTAGAAACAAATTTGACTTAAGAACAAACCTACGATCCCTATCTTGTTTGTAACCCGGGGACCCCCTGTAGTTGAGCTCTGCTATAAGTCGAACATAGCCAGGCAACAAGCCTTTTTCAGAAGGAGGTCAGTTATGGTATCTCTCTCATTAGTTTCCCTTTAACCTCTTCACACCGGCTGAATGCACATATCGGGCCTCTCAGCGTTAGGGCCTTTACGCCAAGCAGCCACATATATGCAGCCCTGTTTAAAACACTTAGCGTGTAGCTCGGTAGCTGGTGGTTACTGGAAAGCTCCCGATGCAGACTAGCCATCGGGAGCTTTCCAATAATGTGACCACTGTGAAAACCAATCATGGCGGTCACATGCCCGTCGGAAGGGATTAAGTTGGGGGTTACTCAAAGCAAAAAAAATGTAAATCCAAATGCACATTATATTTTCTTACAATAGTTTACTGATGATTTGTGTTCTCCTGAGACAGGTATAATGTATGTTATGTATTCTTATATTAGTACATTCTCTGTAGTGTGGTATATTTGTCTATATCAGTGATGGCAAACCTTGGCACCGCAGATGTTTTGGAACTACATTTCCAATGATGCTCAACTACACTGCAGAGTGCAGGAGCATTATGGGAAATGTCGTTTCAAAACCTCTGGAGAGCCAAGGTTCGCCATCACTGGTCTATATCATTCTTACATGGGGTTGTGGCTCGTAGCATATATTAATTTGCTGTGCGTTTACTGGTCAAAGTAGCAGAAAATATCTGAAGATATCTGATCCATCAATGAATTTGTTCTGCCATTGAAGTCTACTTGATGTCTGACATTTATATTCCCCCCCCCGCCTCATAAAATGAGTGAGTGAAGAACCTAAGTTCAAATATTTGATCTATTTTACTGCATTTGTGTATACCAGCGGCAAGAAATTCTCTGTCTTTCTGAGTTCAAAATAATATTGTGTAACAATCTCAAGACATGTTTAAAATTCAAGTCTGTTTGATGGAAAAGGCTTCTAAGTTTGGCCCGTTGACTTTTATCATCATTTGGCTGTTTTTCAGTATGTAAATATAAAGGCATGCAAATTGTGACTCACTGATAATAGCTGTAAAATAAATAATCCTCTGAACTCTACAGAAACTTCTGTATTATAAGCACTAACATCTTCATAGGTTTCACCAGGAACAAAAAAGAAAGTAGGACAGAATTATATTCTAAGTAGGCCATCGTTTCTGGATGGGGGAAAGTGTAATGCACAAATGAAGATTTGTCTCAGTCATACAGGAGCCTTTAAATTTACTTTAATACAATGTACATAAACACACACATTCCATACTTTAATATATTGCTGTAAGGTACTGCAACAGACTGCAAAGATCTGAGATACCCTTACAGTTATAAATTTTTTCAACGCCCGACTACAAGTTAACAAGTTTCCATAAATCAGTTACATTTATTTGTTCATGATGAAATGTGGTAATGCTATCTGCAGTCTATCCATATCACAGTATTAGCCTGCAATTCAAATATTTGTCTTCTTACCCATTTTTCATCTAGTTTCAGGATCACTATGAAAAATCTAGCATAAGCAGTAGCAGCAGCAGCAGTGGAATAGCAAGTTGCAAGAGTGACTTTTCCGAGAGCGCCATCATCCCCCTGGGTCTTCTACAGCCACACGATAAGGAATCAGATGTGTTCTTACCAAATCAAAGCTATTCCATGGACAATGCTGCTAAAGGTGACACTTGCAGAAATGCACAGTACATGTAAATATATGCTGAATCCAGGACCATTGTAAGGGACCACTGCTGCCCTAGACACTTTGGAGGTTATTTATGAAAGACAAATCCACTTTGCACTACAAGTGCAAACATTGGGCCAGATTCACGTAGAAGAGCGCATCTTTGTGCGGGCGTAACGGATACTATTTACGTTACGCCTCCGCAACTTTGACAGGCAAGTGCAGTATTCACAAAGCAAAGTTGCGGCGGCGTAGCGTAAATAGGCCGGCGTAAGCCCGCCTAATTCAAATGTGGAAGATGTGGGCGTGTGTTATGTAAATTTATTGTGACCCCACGTAAATGACGCTTTTTACGAACGGCGCATGCGCCGTCCGTGAAAGTATCCCAGTGCGCATGCTCCAAATTAACCCGCAAAAAGCCAATGTTTTTGACGTGAACGTAAATGACACCCAGCCCTATTCGCGAACGACTTACGCAAATGACGTAAAACGTGAATAATTCAACGCTGTTCCGAAGTCCATACCTAACATTGGTACGCCTCATCTACGCCTCATAGAGCAGGGGTAACTTTACGCCAGAAAAAGCCTTACTTAAACGGCGTATCTGTACTGCGACGGCCGGGCGTACGTTCGTGAATAGGCGTATCTAGCTGATTTACATATTTCTAGGCGTAAATCATCGTACACGCCCCTAGCGGCCAGCGTAAATATGCAGTTAAGATACGACGGCGTAGGAGACTTACGCTGGTCGTATCTTATACAAATTCTGGCGTATCTGATTTGATTCTTTGAATCAGGCGCCAAGATACGACGCCTCACACTCAGAGATACGACGGCGTATCTGGAGATACGCCGTCGTATCTCCTACGTGAATCTGGGCCTACAAGTGCAAAGTGCACTAAAAGTGCACTTGGAAGTGCAGTCGCTGTAGATCCAAGGGGGACATGCAAGGAAAATAAAAAACAGCATTTTAGCTTGCACATGATTGGATGATAAAATCAGCAGAGCTTCCCCTCATTTCAGATCTACCCCTCAGATTTACAGCGACTGCACTTCCAAGTGCACTTGTAGTGCAAAGTGGATTTGCCTTTTGTAAATAACCCACTTTGTGTTATTTTATAGAGGCTTAACAATTTCATCAAAAAGGTTTGGCTTTATAATTACTTTAATTAAAATATAGCAATTAAGGCCACAATGGCCTTTATCTAATAAGCTTAATAAGCTTATTAACATATTGAAGAGAAAGGAGAATTAATTCATAGGCCTCGTACACACGGCCGAGGAACTCGACGTGCCAAACACATCGAGTTCCTCGGCCAGTTCAGCACTGAAGCCGCCGAGGAGCTCGGCGGGGCAAGAGCTCCCATAGAACAACGAGGAAATAGAGAACATGTTCTCTATTTCCTCGCCGAGCTCCTCGTCGGCTTCCTCGGCCGAAAGTGTACACACGGCCGGGTTTCTCGGCAGAATTCAGCCAGAAACTCGGTCGGAAGCTGAATTCTGCCGAGGAAACTGGTCGTGTGTACGGGGCCATACAGTATGACTTAAAGGATAAGTTCACCTCGCTAAAAAACAATACACATTTTTGCAGGTAAAAAAAAGTGCATTTATAATTTTTTGTATTAGGAGTCTGTACCTGAGATCAGCAAATCACAGGTACAATCTCACACTCTTGCAGACTGTGGGCCAGATTCTTGTACATCCACGTATCTCTGCGGCGGCGTAACATATCCGATTTACGTTACGCCGCCGCAACTTAGATGGGCAAGTGCTGTATTCTGAAAGCACTTGCTCCGTAAGTTGCGGCGGCGTATCGTAAATCGGCCGGCGTAAGCCTGCCTAATTCAAATTTGGATCAGGGGGGCGTGTTTTATGTAAATGTACTGTGACCCGACGTAATTGACGTTTTTCACAAATGGTGCATGCGCCGTCCGTGGAAATCTCCCAGTGTGCATTGCTCCTAATACGGCGCAAGGACGAATTGGTTTTGACGTGGATGTAAATAACGTCCAGCCCCATTCACGCACAAGTTACGCAAACGACGCAAAATTTTCAAATCTCGATGCAGTAACGACGGCCATACTTAACATTGTTACGCCGCACTTATGCCACCATATAGCAGGGGCAACTATACGCCGGGAAAAGCCTAACGTAAACGGCGTAACTTTACTGCGTCGGCTGGGCGTACGTTTGGGAATTCGCGTATCTACCTAATTTGCATACTCGACGCGGAATTCGACGGAAGCGCCACCTAGCGGCCAGCGTAAAAATGCAGTTACGATCCGACGGCGTAAGAGACTTACGCCTGTCGGATCTAACAGCTATCTATGCGTAACTGATTCTAAGAATCAGGCGCATAGATACGACGGCGCAACGCAGAGATACAACGGCGTATCTGGAGATACGACGTTGTATCTCAGTTGTGAACATGTCTGTGTAGCTGGCTACCCATACCTTGTACAGGCAAGGCAGTTATTGAATGACAGCCTGCAGTCACAATTAGAAGGGGAATCAGAGAGAGGCTACAGGAGCGGGAACATGTTACAAGTTCCACCCTCAAAAAAGGTGGAACATGTTACATTTCCCAAAGGTGAACTTATTCTTTAAAGGTAATTAGAGCAGTATTTAGGCTGCCACTGTCAACTTCTTTCTGAAACTCTTAGAACATTGCTACCCCAGCATCAGTTCACAGGTTGCTTGTAGGCTACAAAGAGCATTCTGACTATTTTCAACAGTTCCTTTATCTTCTATCAATGTCTTTAAGTGGCCATGTAGCAAAATATGTGAAAATACGTTTCTAGATCACTTTCTTCATTATCATTCATTGAGGGACACAAAATTCAGAGGCAATTGTGCTATACACTAACAAACAAAAAAAGCAGTGACCAGACTGGTATACCCCTCCCACTCCTTGCATGCCTCAGTTTTTCTTTCGCTAGTGTCCTAGGAGAATCAATGCCTTTTCTCTACTGGGAAAAGTTTAATCATTATTACTAGCCACAGTTTCTTTCTCAATATTTTTCTTTAATGAGCACTTCTCTACATGCTGTTTGAGATGGTTTCTGTATACAGCTATGTGGGTTGGCAGGTGTTCCATCAGGTGTGGCCACCTTCTGGGTTTTAGCCTGTGACAGTTTCACCACAATTATGCATGATTTTTGGACCAAGCTGCAACTTTGATTACTGACGCGCGGGAGGATATACTGTAAGTGAATCAAGAAGTACTTTATTAAGAAGTAGGATGGATCGTTGATCTGGCAACGTCCATCTTAATAAAGCACTGATGATTGCTGTGGAGAATGTGCAGTATTTAATGATACCATAAGAGACCTTCAGAGATTCTTTCTTTGGGCTCATTCTGGCAGCCCTGTACTACTGTGAAAACAGGTTAGTAAACTCCCATCTCATTTTTTGTATGAGTCTCAGTGAACTTGGGCGCCAGGGGAATCCCATCTCTGGATCAACATTCTGGATTTTTGAGTGATTTAGTGGACACTACAATGCTGAAAATCCCAACTGGAGGGTTTTCTATTTAGTTCCAGTCATATAACACCACAGCTGTGGCATACCCCAACCATCAGGGAGGAACCAGAGGTCTTGCTACAGCAAGGGTTGAAAAGATTCTGTCCTGGGCAGAACCTCATGTTCTAACCTTGTCCATGGTTTATATTCTAGGTATGGCAGGAGGCTTTTCCTGTATCTGGAAGAATGGGTCCTACAACTGGACGTTTTCAAAGACCTGTGTCACAGGTGGGGGATACTGGACAGGTTTGTCTTCAAGCATAGAAATAGCGAAAGCAATGGATGCCCTTGTGACTTAGGATTAATGCCTTTCCTCCTCTGATTCGCCTTGCTTGTCTGCTCCACAGAATTGTGGTGAAAGGCATTCTGGTATTCCATATAGCTCCAAATTGGTTTAAGTGGATGTGGTCGACTCCTAGCTGACCCTACACGGGTTCTTTCAGATTGTCCACATCTTCTGTCTCAAAGACCTATTCACCATCCTGCTTCACAGTGGCTGGCTTTGATGGCATGGCTGTTGAAGCCTAGTTTTTGAGGTTCAGGGACCTTTTTGAATTGGTGATTCTTAGGATGCTGAAAGCTAGGAAGTTCATTTCCTGCGGGGTCTATGATTGTGCTCAGAAGACTTACTTTGTTTCCAAACTTTGACCCCAGAAAATATTCTGTGGGATGAATTCTGACAGTTTTGCAATCAAACCTGGATCAACATTTGGCCCTGAGTACTATCAAGGCCCAGATCTCTTCAATTAAGACTTTTGTTCCTGGCATCTCTCATACAGCTCCTCCTGTGTGTGCCCCCCATCACTCCATGGGATGTGAGTTTGATTCTCTAGGCACTTCAAAAACACCCTTTTGGATCTGTTAAGGATATTTTGCCTTTGCAGTCTTATTTGCAAGGTTTTGTTCCTTGTCTCTATCACCTCTGCACCCCTCAGTGTCTGAACTGGCAGTGTTGTCCTGTAAATAATCCTTACTAGTCTTACACAAGGATAAGGGGGTGATTGAGCCTCCTTTCTTCCTTAAGTGGTTTTGGCCTTACAAGGACATTGTTCTTCTGTCTCCTTATCCAGCCCTTGTACATCAAATGGAGATCTCACTTCATTGCCTAGATGTAATTCAAACTGTGTGTCCATTGGAAAGACTGACTCTCTCCTTCTCTGTGGTTTAGACAGATAATCATTCAAGCTTATGGTCTTAAAACAGAACAAAACCCTTCTATCCTATTGCCCTGTACACACGATCGGTTCGTCTGATGAAAACGGACCGGTGGACCGTTTTCATTGGACAAACCGATCGCGTGTGTGCCACATCAGTTTTTTTCCCATCGGTGAAAAAAAAGAGAACCTGTTTTAAAATTTTCGTATGGTTAAAAAACCGATAGAAAAAAAACGATCATCTGAGGGGAAATGCATCGGTCAAAAATCCATGCATGCTCAGAATCAAGTCGACGCATGCTCAGAAGCATTGAACTTAATTTTTCTCTGCACGTCGTGCTTTACGTCACTGCGTTGGACGCGATCAGATTTTTAACCGATGGTGTGCAGGCAAGACTGATGAAGGTCAGCTTCATCGGATATCTGATAAAAAAATCCATCGGTTTGTTTTCATCAGACGAACCGATTGTGTGTACAGGGCATTAGGAAGCTGCCATCTTATCCTCTGTTTATTCTGAAGTTGTGATGTGATTAGTTATGACACCAGTCATTTGATGGCTTGAAAGTTTGGTTGAGTGCACAAGCAAATGTTGCAGTTATTCACAGCATGCCTTCAATTGAACTGTTTTGGGAAACAGTTAAATCAATAGATTTAATTCAGCTTTAAAGTGATATTAAAGCTTTAAATTTTTTTTAACAACTCCCAATGCTAAGGTAAAGACTTTCAGAATATGCCACTTCTTAATAAATTGAACTTCTTCTATCCACTAGTTCCAACAAGTGGGTTCAGTGCTAATGAAGCTTTCTCTTTTCAGAAATTGCACTTGTCCTATCCTCTAGTTCCAACGGGTGTATTCAGTGCTAATAAAACTTTTTCTTTCAAGGTGCCAACCTTATATGTGCACTCCCTGTGCATAAACACACTACCATGAAGTCTTAGGATGGCAAGATACTACCCTTTTTCTGTCCCTTCCCACTCCTCTCTCACAGCCAATACTGTAGATGCACTTTTCAGCATCAGGCAAATGTTGCCCAGTGGCCTCGCCGCCTGATCTTCTGTTCACACATTCTCTAAGTTTAATCAGGTGGATGTTCAGGCCTAATTTAATTGCATTGGGTATAATGTCTTTCAGGCAGCACTTAAAGCTGAAGACAGTCCTTAGCTTTCTATTGTATATAGTGGACCTGTTAGTCTTTTTATTGCTATGCTGCCACCTCTCAGTTGGACCTTTTTTTAGACATCCCATTTGTGGAATCCTGTGTCCCTCAAAGAACAAGGAGAAATTTTTTTTTTTTTATGGAGTACATTGAGAGACACAGGCCCCAACCCTCTCAGGTTACGGTTTGTTGGCTTATGTTATTTCTGTATTACAAAACTGAGGCATGCTGGGAGTGGGAAGGGTTTTACTGGGCTTGTCATTGTTTTTTTGTTTGCCAGGTTCAAAATCTTCCTGTAGGCAACAGTATCATCCTATTGTCTCTAAATCCTGTGTCCCACAATGAACTTCAAGAAAAGGAGGCTTAAAATCACAGATGGGTGTTACTTAAGGCAGTCTGCCTCCAAATGCAACAATGAAGATAAAAACAGAACACCAAGTAAAAGATTCCTCAAGCAGGATTGATTTGCTAATGTACCACCAACGTTTTGAATGCATGCTGACCCTCTTTTTGAAGGTGAAAACATTGTCCTTGTCTATGTCTTTCACCTTGAAAAAGAGGGTCACCATGCTAGCGAAATGTTTTTTTTTCTGTTATGGGACTTCAGTAAATCCTTCTTCACAATCTACTTCTCGGTATGCAGATTTTCTCTTCATTCCTGGATTTTGTACGATACCACACTTAAACCATATACCCACTCTTTACAAGGGTTAACTATGGATGTCTGTATAGTATGGTTTGATGAATTGCAAGCTCATGCAGCCTTTTTAGGAGTGCCCATTTCAGGCTTATATCCACCCAATAAGGCATTTTGATATTTATATAACTTTTCCCAAGAAGCACCTTTTGCATAGAGAAGTACAAAGACCTCTTGAAGACATCACTAGGTCTAAAATACAGTATATAATAAAAATGGTAAAGCTTTATTTAAAAATGTTATTGACATGTTGATAAGGGGGGAAAGGGTTAATCAGGGAAAGTTAAATATCTGCCTCTCACATAGATCAAGCATTGGCTCAGCTCGTAGCTGTACGATACGTAGTAAGAAGAACTCTGGATAGCCGCTCACCTGTAACCACCTTTATTACACAAACTGTCCGTCTTGGCAATCACAACAGCAGTGAGGGGAAACGACTGATGATGTGTTTCACACACACTAGCACTTACACTTACTCTTATATTATATTTACTCATGTTATATTATACTGTATATTATGTATGAAAAGGTGTATAATGCAGAGTGCTTTAATAATTTCAGGGATGGATTTACATTTTTTTTCTCTACTAGTTGAACTATTTTTCACCTCCCTCCCATGTCAACTGACTGCATTTAGTATTACAACAACAAGACAATTATAGTTAAACCAAAAAGTCTGAGACTGAAATATATAGTTTGCCCAACCTCTGTACACCTATTACCAACAACAAGAAGAGGAAGGAAATCTGTCACCCTATCTGTTAACAGTTCAGTTTTGCTGTATGGGCCTAAAGTGATTAAAATATTAGCATACACAAATGCACAAACTATGCAGGATATCAACAAAGAGGATCCAGCTGGATTGCACTGGCTGGCAGGATAGTTGTCTGGAAAATTTTATTATATATGGAAATGTATTACTAAAAGTCAGCAAAATGCTGCTGTAAGCCATGTTGGCTGTGCAGAAATGCAACCATGACTGTTATAATATAAACTGTATAGTGATTGTATCAGGAGATCAAGACCCACTGATAACCATTTAAATTTGGCATGTTTACAGTTGTAAATTACTGTAATAAAGTAACTTTCAGCAGTTTGGGTAAGCCTGAATATAACAAATTATATTAAGTTTATAGTAGAGTTAATCAAAAGAAAGTGGGTCCTTGTTAACTGCAGAATAAACTGAGTGAAATATGTTCGAAGATCAAAGTAACAACAGTAATCGTTATAGCCTTAAAAAGAATAATAACATAGATGAATGAAAGCATCAAGATTCAAAGGGGTCTTTCTGGCAGCTTGCCAAATACAGAGGCCTTTCAAGCCTTAAAAGCTCGCAAAGTTTGATATAATTGTATTACTTAATGCTAGAAACATTCCAAGATTAAACTCTATTTGCTGTCTGGCATAGGAGAGATTTAGCTCTATAAAACCTTCTGAGACCAATGGCTGTTAGACCCTGTGATAAGCAGTTACAAAAGGGCTAATGCCTTTAGAGGATAAGGATGCAGATATAATAATATGTTTTTAGTAAATGTTTAAGAATACTACTTTACCAGCAAAACTACACATTGCTTGTCCTAAATGGGCTGCCCTTCATATATGGACTACTTCATGAAGCAATTTAAGCTAAAAAATACATAATGGCTGACCCTGAGCATTATGGCTGGATGATCTCAATATGGTTGCACGGAAGGTTGGAAACAAGAGATGGTTGACTGTGGCCAACCATAGAGAAGAATGGAGGAGTAATAAAGGCAATTTTAATTGCAATACTTTCAATAAATGAAATCGTAAGGTTTTATAGACAGGGAAGAGCGAGACTTATGCCGCGTACACACGACCGGATTTTCAGTTGGAAAAACCTTGGATGGTTTTTCCGACTGAATTCCGCTCAAGCTTGGCTTGCATACACACGGTCACACAAAAGTTCTCTGAACTTTCGACCGTCAAGAACGCGGTGATGTACAACACAACGACGAGCCGAGAAAATGAAATTCAATGCTTCTGAGCATGCATTGATTTGTTTCCGAGCATGCGTCGGAATTTTGCGCGTCAAAATTGCTACAGAGGATTGGATTTTCCGATAGGAATTTTTTCAAACCGGAAAATTTGAGAACCAGCTCTCAATCTTTTGTTGGATGAAATTCCGACAGCAAAAGTCCGATGGAGCATACACACGGTCGGAATTTCCATTCAAAAGCTCACATCGGACTTTTGTTGTCAGAATTTCCGATCGTGTGTACGGGGCATTAGAATTAGGCACTAGTTTTGTCAGGATCACCAACTTCCTATTGAGAATGTAGAAATTGCATGTAGGATTCAGTGTAGTAATTTGGCTTCCTTCATTGGCACGTATACCATGGATCATATTTTTTTCTCTTTCTTCAGATGTATTTTCTGAACTTGAAGATGAGACAGATATGTCTTATAATTCAAGTTGTTCTAGCTACATTAAAGGACGCACCCAAGGTAAGATCAATGATTTTATATAACTTTCTGGAGCTGTAAAAAAGTACAGCCAATATGTAAGATGCAGTTACCCATAGCAACCGATTAGTTTGCTAACATTGTTTAATAACTACTTTATAGATGTATTAACTTCCCACAAGAATACATTCTTTAAGGTCATATAGCAAATTCTTATTTTTTCCTATTTTGGAGGTGAAATTAAAGTATAACTAAAATATTTTTTTTATTCTAGTTTTGGAGTGGAGAGGGATTAGAACACGTGTCAGTTTTTTTGCTGTCTGTTCCCTTGTTAGGGAGATTCACCATCTCTATTTGCCCTGTTTACCATTGTCATTGAAAGTGAAAGTAAAAGAAAATCCCAAATTTTGGTTTGTCAACAGAAAAGTAATAGAGGGAAAATCTTCCAATGGGGACTGGTGAGCTGGAGTCCCCAAGGAATTCCCTTAATTTGCAGGGATTTCCTCTCACTTTCTGTTTGGCTATGGGGCAGGAAGTGAAGGGAAATCTCTGCAATAGGACACAGCTGGTGAAAAAAATCTGACAGGGGTTATAACTATCACTCCAAAATTATAGAAATTACGTTTCTGGTTGTTTTATGGGTGTAATGGACTTTTAATGGTCCCCGAGGGTTATGAAAGTTCCTATAAAATATTTTGATATTTAATAAATATTTTCAATATTTTTTTTACATTTTTATCATTAATATTTAAGTAACGTATTTTTTTAAGATGCATGTGTAGTGCAAGCAGAAAGAAATACAATGACACCTATCACTGCCATGATTTTGTTTACCACTTCAGCCCCGGAAGAATTTACCCCCTTCTTGACCTGGCCATTTTTTACGATAGGGCACTGCGACGCTATAACTGACAATTGTGCGGTCATGCGACATTGTACCCAATCAAATTTGATGTCCCTTTTCCCCCAAAAATAGAGCTTTCTTTTGGTGGTATTCGATCACCTCTGCAGTTTTCATTTTTTGCACTATAAACAAAAAAAGAGTGCCAATTTTTTGCCTCAGTTTAGGCCGATATATATATATTCTTCTACATATTTTTGGAAAAAAAGTTGCAATAAGCGTATATTGATTGGTTTGCGCTAATGTTATAGCGTCTACAAAATAGAGGATAGATTTATGGCATTTTTATTATTATTTTTTTTGTTTACTAGTAATGGCGGCGATCTGCGATTTTTATCATGACTGCGACATTGCGGTGGACAGATCAGACACTTTTGACACTTTTTTGGGACCAGTGACATTTATACAGTGATCAGAGCTAAAAATAGCCACTGATTACTGTATAAATGTCATTGGCAGGGAAGGGGTTAACACTAGGGGGCGATCAAGGGGTTAGATGTGTTCCCTAGTTGTGTTCTAACTGTGGGGGGGAGGATGGGACTGACTAGGGGAGGAGACTGATCGGTGTTCTTACTTAGTATGAACACACGATCGGTCTCCTCTCCCCAGAAAGAACCGGGATTTGTGTGTTTACACACACAGATCCCGGTTCTTGCTCTGTCACAAGCGATTGCAGGTGCCCGGTGGTCATCGCACCCACCTGGCACGTACATCTGCACCTGGCAGTGCCATCCTGCCTCATTATAACTACGACGGCTGGTCTAGAAGCAGATAATAAACACATTATTGCTGTCAATCAAAAAAGCCATGTAGACACTATAAAAAATGTTAGGTTTATTAAGTTTGCCTTTGTTATCAAAGCTGTTAATCATGGCTAACATGGTGATCGCATGGCTTTCTAAGAAAAAAAATGCCATGTCATTTTTTTTTTTTTTAAAGCTAATTGTACCTAATCTATCCATGTTGCAAAATATGATGCTAATTTTACCAAGATTTTAGAGAAGGTGTTTTTGCAAAACAAACTTGGTGAAATCTCACACTCATCCCTAGTAGTGGGTCCTCACTACTGCAATATGTAGACAGCATACTGGTGTTTGATATACCAAAGAACAGAGACCACAATCTCAGTAATATATTATATTAAGAGATATATTCCTGAAGGGAAGAATGTATTTTAGAACACAATTTTCCCTAGTGTGCATATTATTTCAAGGAAATATTAAAATCTAAAAACAAAATTGCAGTACATTGCAGCTTACCAGTTCTTAGATGTAGTAGCTGCATTCATTTTTTTTGTGCTTTTTACCTTTATTTTTACCTGATAATCCTATAAAAAGACACACTTCCTAGCCCCGGATTGCTATGTTAATTTCCCCATAATGGCAGCAGCCTTGGTTGCCACCCAGGCGAAACTTTAAATGTGTCTTTCCCTACTTTATCTCCATTACTTGGGGGGTGTTAGTAGTTTACAGAACAAAGATAACATTGTTTTTGCTTCCAGTTCATCTCAAATGAAGTGACAAAGACACTGCATTTCATGCAAGATCAACAAGTATTTTCTGTACTTGCTGAAAATGTTCTTAGTCTGAAAAATGAAAATGAATGCACCACATTTAAGAACTGGTAAGTTGCAATATAGTGTTTTTTTTTTTAGATGTGCTTTCAATGCACATTTATTTGTGTAGATCACTAAATCTGTATTTGGGCTGTTGCTATAGTATTTTTACTCAGCCTGGAGTTCTCCTTTAACCTCCAATCTTATGGACTACCATTCCAAAAGAAGAAACATTTGGAGTAGCATACAAAACTGAATAGAAAGTCATTCAAATACTTTTGAAGTGTGCAAAAATTCCTCCCAGAAGACATAAACAGAGTAATATGCAAATCAGGAGCTTTATAAAGTTTAAGCAGCATGGGGCCAATTAATCAAAGTGGAAAGCTAGAGTACAATCATACATTCAAATTTATCAACTGTGACTATTTAATTAGAGACTGAGAATAATCTGTACATGAGAAGGACTGCTATAACAAATGTATGAACTGCACAGTCCCACTCTGTCACCAAACAAAGAAATTTATTAATATAGGAACACTAGGATATTCTTCATTTTAAAATGTTTGAAACCAGAGAATTTTTTTAAAAATGTTATTTACAGTGAATTATAGTATTAAGAGCGTCTGGGACACACTCACAGATCATTACATTGGATAAACAATACATATGTCACCAGGTCATGTAAAATGTGTTTCTATAAATAAGATTTAAGAGTGTAATCATGTCTTTATTTACACAGTAAGCATGCCAAACATTTCATGAAAATGAGCAGTTGTTTCCAATTTCGGATTTTTACCTGCTGCTTTTACTACACATTGCTTTTTTTTTCAATGAGGTTCAATGATTACAGTTTAACCAACAATTACTTTGAATTTCTAGAACATTGCAACACCGACAGTTCCAGTGAATTAAAACAGCAATTTACCCAAAATGGATTATTGCATTTGACATTAAGAGAGCAGAGTTTACTTCTCCACTGGGTTATTAAGGGTACACTGTAGGTACATTTTAACTTTGAGATGTTTACAGGTAGCTCAGCCTGCCCATCCACAAAGTAGAATGATTTCCATGGACTAGACACATTTTTTACATGTTTATATTCTTGACAACATTTTTTTAAATTTTGACTTACCTGTATATTCCACAGCTTGGAATAGCACTGGGTTAAAGGCTGGTACACTGGCAAGTTTTTGAGGTCTTTAGTGAGTCCTTGAGTGAGGTTTTTTTTAGTAAGCAATGCATAGTAACCCGAGAATAGAAGGAGGGTATACTGTGTCCTGTACTGTAATTCAAGATTTGGAATTTATAGGTAGTCAAAGTTTATTTTATCCTAATTGAGCAGTAAAGGGCACAGGTTGCGTAATCATAGACCCTGGAATGTCCATAAGTAGTGAATGGTGGGCAACAACTAGGCAAACAGAACTGTGCCAACAGGCTCAACAACAAGGGTCAGCAGACTGAACTTGGGAGTCCTGCTGCAAGAACCTTGCAGCCAAAGCTGCATTCAAAGAAGATTAAGTGTCCATCTAGTAGAACTTTCCAAGCAGTGAAGAGCAATTTTCTTTTGGGTGTTTTGTAGCAGGTTACAAAGATAGTAAGACTATGTCTTCTATGAGGTGGAAGACTCGGACCACCTTAGGAAGAAATTGAGGTTTTGGCATTACCTTGTCTTTGTGAAGAATGAGGAATGGGTCCCAAGAAGAGAAAGTCGATAGCTCATAGACACATTTGACAGACATGATAGCAACCAAGAACGTTGCAGGAGAGGTCATCTAAGGGGATTTCCCTGATAGGGGAACCTAATAAAAGCCAGACCTTAAATAACATTTTTGGAAAGGGAGAACAATGCCAGGGAAAAAAGAATGAACAAGGCCAAACATGTTCTTTCAGGCTGCTTAAGGCCAAGATCTGATTTCAGGAAGGCCAGAATGTGAGACACACAGTAGACTTTGGGTTTGAAGTGCCTGTGTTCACACCATGCAAAGGAGAAATTTCAAGTATGATTGTAGATCTTCATGGAAGTGCTTTTTATTTATTTATTTTTTGCTTTTAGCAAAGTAGAAACTACAGACTCAGAGATTCATCTTTCCCTTAAGAGCTTCAAAAACCATGCCATAAAGCCAGTGACTGAGAAGCACAATAGAGAAGAGGGCCCCGACACAGTGGGTCTCTTCTAGTAGTTTGTCTGTGTACCGGGTTCATCTAAGACAGTTTAGTGCAATGAAAATCACTAGTTTATTATTATTATTTTTTTTGGAGCAGGCGGTCCAGTATTTTCACTGGAAAGAAAGTCTGGCTCAGAGTGAGGAATTATGAAAGCATCTGATACCAGTGCTTGAGGATCCTTGCTCTTGGCCACATACAGAGGTAATCTGTTGCTGAATCTGAAGGCCAGGACATCCATGTGTGGCGTGATATATGGGGTTGAAAATATTAGGACTAAAGGCCCATTCCCTGTGGTCCAGGCAGTGATGGCTTAGGTAATCCACATTCCAGTTGTCTAGTCCTGGGATGTGGACAGCAGAAATTGATGAAAAGTAAGTTCATGAGATGATCTGGCTTGCTCCCTTCAAGACTGCATGACTTCTGCTGCCACCCTGGCGATTGATGTATGCCACAGGTGTGGCATTGTCTATTTGCACCCTGATTGGGTGTCCTTGCAGAAGGAGTTCCAGTGGTGCAGAGTGATCCTTATGGTTCTGAGCTTAACGATGTTGATGAGGAGCTTGGTTGCCACCAACCATATGCCCTGTACTGTTAGGTATTTGAACATACCTCCCCAGCCTGAAAAACTGACATCTGTGGTTATCACTTTACAGTGATATGGAAAGAATGACTTCCACAATTTGAAAGCCCTAGCTTCCCCAAGCTAGAGAATTCTTTGCTTGGCTGGACAGAAGCTTGGGTAGGTCAAGAGAAGGACCCTGGTTGTTCCATGCAAACATAATGTGTTTCAGAGGTCCCTAATGAAATTGGGCGAACAGAAGGGTCTCAAAGGGGGCCACTAAGAGATCCAGATCTCTCAGGGAAAATCTCTCAGAGGGGCATCTCTTTAACCTCAGTTCCAAAGTGTGAGTTTTATCGCTCTGCTGTTCCTGTGAACCTACTCTTTGCCTACCTTAAAGACTAGTAGTAAGCTGGCTGTTTACAAGTCACTGCTTATAGGGGGTTCAGGGTCTGAAAGAGTTACTGAAATGAAATTGAAAGTACTTTCTACTGTGAACTTAAATTAGTCCTAAAAATTGGCTGCTAGACCTGGGCACCATCATAGGGTAGTAGGTCACATACTCTGCATACCCAAAGGGGCTGAGTATACTTGCTGACTGTGGAGGAGCAGGAAGCTGCGATAGCGAGCAGGAGAGTATATGGGGTTGAAAGATACTCCTCAACATATACATTCTCCCTTGAAGTTTCTGCTTAAAATGCACAAAGCACTTAGCTGCACTCATGCTTTCATCTTCTACAGGGACACAGCCTCAGGAACACACACCTGGTTTATAGCAGCTCCTGTATCTGTATCTGCAAAACTTTATCCATACTGGCAATCTGTGATTACCCCAATGGGGATCCCCCGACTTAGCAATGGTGGATCACAGGCACAAGGGAGCTTGCAAAAAAGAATAGAATTGCATGCCTTCTGCAAATGGCCTACAGAGAACTTAAAGCGGTTGTATACCCGCTGACACTTTTTTTTGTACACCTGTAAGGCAAAAGGCATAATGAGCTAGTATGCACCGTATACTAGCTCATTATAAAAAAATTACCTTAGGTCGAGGCGTCGGTATCTCAGCCGGTCCACGCCAAGGGAGATGACATTTTGCCTCGGCGTGTCTTCCTGGTATCGCGTCTCCAGCGCTGTGAGTGGCTGGAGCCGCAATGTCGTCACTCCCGCGCATGCGCGCGGGAAACTTCTTTCCGGCAAGGTCCGGCGTCTGCCGGGCTTTCAGCCGAGAATCCCTGGTGCGCATGCACCGATGAATTCATCAGCTCATTGCAAGGGGAATATCTCCTAAACCGTACAGGTTTAGGAGATATTCTTTTTACCTACAGGTAAGCCTTATTATAGGCTTACCTGTAGGTACAAGTTAAACAAATTACTATACAACCACTTTAAATCACCACTTATGGTGATTGCTGTTCCCTTGTTTTCCAGTAATGTCCATTTACGTCATCCCTCCCCTCCTCTGAGTCTAGCTCCTCTGATGTGCCTGCTTTTAGAGATTCTGTTGACAGGCAATTTGAACACCTTGTAAGGTCCTTATTTGCAGATGCTGCCATGTCTATTTGCCAGACCTTTTGGCTGCTTTTCTGATTAATGCTCTCCTTGCCCGGCCTCACAGTTAAGGTGGGTGGCCATATCTTGGTAGGTTTGCAGTTGTGCCATACTCTTTCCATTTTCAGATAATAGATTGAACAGTGCTTCGTGAGATGTTAAAAGATGGGGATTTTTTATATAACCTAACCCAGCTTAAAAAATGTCCACACCTGTCTGGTGTGTTCTTTGACCTTCATGATGCTGTTTGTTCGCTAAGGTTCTCTAACAAACCTCTAAGGGCTTTACAGAACAGCTGTATTTATACTGAGATTACATTACACACTGGTGGACACTATTTACTAATTCGGAGACTTCTGAAGGCAATTGGTGCCACTAGATTTTAGTTTGGGGTATCAGAGTAAAGGGGGCTGAATACAAATGCATGCCACACTTCAAATCTTTATTTGTAAAAAAAAAAAATGAAAACCATTAAGAATTTTTCTTCCACTTCACAATTATGTGCCACTTTGTTTTGGTCTATCACATAAAATCCCAATAAAATACATTTACATTTTTGGTTGTAGCATGTCAAAATGTGGAAAATTGGAAGGGGTATGAATTATTCTTCAAGGCACTGCATATCTCTGCTGTTACCCTGTTTAGTGCGCGCATAGTCCCACGGTATGGTAAAATAAATTTCTAGAGTTCAGCTTTTAGCAAAAAGCAAGTGTCTCTACTTTGATTTTGATAACTGTCAGTAGGGTCAACCATGTTGGAAAGGTCTTTGGAAACCACCCAAAAAAAATAATAGTATATTGGCCCTCCAGATTGGAGGTTCTGCATTTTGCTAACAAACAAGTAACTGGTACATAAAAGCAAGGTTTTTAAAACATCATGTTTCAGAGTCAGTTCACACAGGGGCAACACGACTTCCAGCATGACTTTGGGAGGCAACTTGGACATGACTTGAGTATGAATCATCAGGCAACTTACAAGGCAACTTCAAGTTGCCTCCGGGACAGTACAAGGCAACTTCAAGTCGCCTCCAGGACAGGAGGCTTTCCAGTGGCCAATCAAACAATCAGCTCTGTGGGAGGGGGGGGAGGGAGGGGTTTGCCTGAGAAATGTATGTTATCTTCCTGTATTGTTGCTTCAGTTAAGACAGTGATCCGACTTCTGAGGCAACTTATATTGAAATCAATGGGTACAAGTTGCCTACAAGTTGCCTAGTAGTCGGATTGACTTCAGTAGTGTACATTAAGACGGCTCCATTAACTTCCATTCATTTTCTCAACTGTGCGACTTGGGACGACTTGGGGCAACTTCAAGTCGGATCCCAGGTCGCCCCTGTGTGAACCGGCTCTTACTGATATGACTATTTACATTACAATTATTACAATAACAATATATTTATTTTCATTGGGTTGTATTTAGTCATTTTAGGAACATCCAATTTTAAAGGAATCTCTTGTTTTTCATTCAGATCACCATTCACTGCTAGATATCTACAGAGTCTACAGTTCACTCCCCCTTTCCCTTTTTTCAGCATTGCATGGCTTATAACTAAATATAGTCAAGTAATAAATATTAAAACAAATATAAATCAAATGATGTAATAACAAGCAGTTTAGGAATCAGGTTTCTCCAGGAAAACTAGAAAAAAAAATGCTGGTTTTATACTATATTTCCATTTTTAGTATATTTCTTTCTATCTGGCACACATGGTGCTTACTAAAGCAATGCATTATTGAATTTATTGTGAAATTTAGACATTTCTAGCAAAACAGCAGTAAGATGGCTTGTGGTGTAACCTCGGAGAAAATTACAGTGATTTTCCAGTAAAGTGATTTGAAAAATAGGAAAGACATTTTTGTAATAAAAAGGGGTTAAGATGGAGTTTTCCTTTAAGAAAGAATTGATGAATGATATGTAAGGTGAGACTTTTGAGCAAAACGCTAAGAATGAAAATGTTGAAACATGCAAAAAAATATAACTGTACTGATTTATTCAATATTATATATGCTTTCATGGATATGGAAATTTCCTAGACAATGTAACGATGTGTGCAATTATCAAATGCAGCTATTGTATAATAAACTATCATTAAATATTTCAACTGTTATGGATATAAGAATATTCTGTTACATTATACAGAAATGTAAATATTATTAATAATGAATATGTGCTCTCCCAAGGTACACTTAAGCGAAGTGCTAGTGCTCCTAGAGGAGACATATCTCAAGCAAGGTATGTATGATCTCACACAATAAATTACAGCTGATGAACTTTATTTATTTATTTATTTATTTATTTACCCATTGGTCTCACAGAAATCACTGGTAAATCATAGATAAAATCAGTGAGTAACCATTTGAAAATGGCAATATTTCAAAGTACTGAATGTAATATTTGACTTATTATGAATTCCCTATATACGAATTGTACTGAGACCCAAACTGCTCATTGAAAAACAACAAATCAATAGTTGAGCAAACAGCAGAAAAAGAGAGAACAGACAGCAAATGCAAAAATACAAAGAAACATTTGATGGTGGAAATCAGGCAAATTTTTAAAACAACCATGTGCTATTTTGTTTATATATCGAACTCTATTATTTATCTATTATTATATATCTATTATACTGATATAAGAGGTTGTCTAGGAGCTCTGAGCCTTGTAAATTATTAATTTTTTTCTTGAAACGTTTATTAATATTTCTTTATTTTTAAACCTAGAATTAACCTATAACTCCTAATGTCAGTCCATTTTGCAATAATGATTACGATGGCGTATCTCCAGATACGCCGTCGTAACTCTGAGTGCGGGCCGTCGCATCTCGGCGTCTGATTCATAGAATCAGATACGCCTCAATGTTGCCTAGATACGAGCGGCGTAAGTCTCCTACGCCGCCGTATATTAGAGTGCAATATTTACGCTGACCGCTAGGGGCGCTTCCCTAGACTTCCGCGTTGAATATGCAAATTAGGTAGATGCGCCGATTCAGAAACGTACTTCTGCCCGGCGCATTTTTTTATGTTGTTTACGTAAGGCTTTTTCCGGCGTTATGTTACCCCTCATAAAGCAGGGGTAAGTCATGTTAGGTATGGATGTCGGAAACGTCGGAACAGCGTCGTATTTTACGTCGTTTGCGTAAGTCGTCCGTGAATGGGGATGGGTGTAGGTTAAGTTCACGTCGCCTAAACATTGAGCCGACGTATCTTAGGGAGAAAATTCGACGTGATACTGAGCATGCGCACTCATGCGCCGTTCGTAAAGCGCGCCATTCACGTGGGGTCACAAATCATTTACATACAACACGCCCCCTACCAGCCTACTTTGAATTACGTGGGCTTACGCCGGCCCATTTACGATACGCCACCGTAACTTAGTGCGCAAGTTCTTTGTGAATACAGTACTCGCCTCTCTAAGTTACGGCGGCGTAGCGTATATGAGATACGCTACACCAGCAGAAACTTAGGCCATTCTTTCTGAATCCAGGCCAAAAAGTTTTAATTATATTTGCAATATTTTTATGTTGCACGTGGAAATTTTCAAAAATAAACACAGAAGAAAGAAATAATTGTCTCTAAGCAAGATTTCAACCATTCTGCGAACATTTGTTCACACAGGGCAGCTTAAGAGAGATGTACAATTCTCATATTACCATAGATAACTATTGTTAGTGGTATTGCGTCATGGTCACAGATCTCCAACTGTATATATTTACTTTACAATTCCTGTTTTTCTAATGTAATATATATTTGAACAGTTAGTTACAGGGTTAAAATCAATAATCAAGAATTTGGATAGCTGTGGTAATTTACTGTATTTTTAGGTTTGCAACCACGTATACACTTTTGATTAGAATCTATTGATCGGTACAGTAACAGTTACAGTAACAATTTGCAATGTATCAAATGATAATTCAGTTTTTCAGAATGACAAATTGATGTTTACAAGTATTATATATATATATATATATATATATATATATATATATATATATATATATATATATATATATATATATACACACAAGTGTTTGATAAATATACTGTAAGTGGAAAACACATTTAATTAGTAAGGTAGTACAAAGACCACTGATGTATAAAATGCAGCAACTTTGCATCTAACTGGTCTTCACCTTATAGTTTAATTAGGATAAGGTGGATTCTGAATTGGTGCTATGGATAACTGCACTTTATACATCATTAGAGCTTTTTATTATAATAATTTGTAATGTCAAAGTTTTTTTTACTATTTATATATATTTTATTACTTTATTATCTTGTGTTATTCCTCATGATCCTAATTACAAATATAACATTTTCCAAACTAAAGACTCATAGCCATTTTGTTAAAGATATGCTCTGTAGTACCGAAAATAAATAAGTTACAGTTTATGTAGGTATTGGGTCTAATAAGGCCAATAGAGACAGATCATATTTTTAGATACGTTCAGTATATGACCTACAGCTTTGGGAGTCACCTTATTCCCTGTATTCTGGAACAAGGCTGTCGGTTTTGGCTCCTAGTCCCAGAGCAGAGGCCAGAGATGGGTTGAATCCATTTTAAATGTTAGAACAAGCATCTAGCTGCATCTGCCGGTTGCAATATGCAATGTCTATATCTATAGAAGTTTCTCCAAGTACAGTATGAGAATTTTTTCTCCCCTTTTGCCCCTTTATTAAGCCCTACCAGAAACTCAGTTCCACACTTTTTGTGTAACATATAAAACAACTGATCTTTAGTTATTAAAGTGTCTGAGGGAAGAGATTTTCTCAGGTGGTATGTTTTGACCAGGCAGATGCACTAAAAAAGAGATACACAAAAAATACAATTTTCAATGTGGTCATTGTGGGACAGCACAGACTTTCTGGGACAGTCCTTCCCTTGGACAAACCTCACTGATTTTAATAGCTTTCGATAATTTGAGGTTTAAAGCACAAGAATATAAGCAGCTCTGAGCAGCTGCCCACAGGAGTAGAGGGGGTAGCATCAGCAAATATGCTGCTCTGCTACATTGTGTACGTGGACAGGCAATCTGCTTGTCTCTGTACACTGCCTAAGGCTGGTACAACTTTCTTTTAGATTTACTGAATACTGTCACTGATACTTTTTTTATTTGCACTAACATACAATTTTAGATTTACCAAAACCATATAATAGGAGGTCAAACCTAAACACTTTCAATTGCTATGCAATCAGGCCGACCCTTGCACTACATACAGTAGTTGAAGGTAAATCTAAAGGAAATCGAATAAGAAAATGGTATAACGTATGGCCCTAGAGTAGGTATTATTATCTCCAGTTTCATTATCTACGAACTGGAGGTAATTACTTTTGAACTTGGTGGTTTGTAAAAGTAATGCTATTAACTGGTTCCCGACTGGTTCATGCAGATTAACTGATGCAGAATGGCTCCCCTGGGCTAAATCCCATATGGGTATGTCCTTCCCTTTACCAACCACCAGATGGCTCGCGCACAATCGCCGCTGGCCACACGTGATCACGGGCATGAGTGCCAGCACAGGGATTTGTGTGTGTAAACACACAAATTACTGTGCTGTCAGGGAAGAGGAGCCATATCATTTGTTCCTACTAAGTAGGAAAAACTATATGTCTCCTCTCCTAGTTAATCCTATCCCCATACAGTTAAATTACACTAAGGGAACACACAATTGACCCCTTAATTGCCCCCTTAGTGTTAACCCCTTCTGTGCCAGTGACATTTACACAGTAATCAATGCATTTTTATAGCACTAATCACTGTGGAAATGTCAGTGGTCCCAAAAAAGTGTAGAAAATGTCAGATATGTCCGTTGCAATGTCGCAGCCCCACTAAAAATCACAGATCACCGGCATTACTAGTAAAAAAATATAAATGCCATAAAAATGCCATAAATCTTTCCCATAGTTTGTAGACACTATAGGGCAGATTCACATACAATTGCATGGGTGCAGCGTATGTGAGATACGCTACGCCGCTGTAACTTACTTTTGGAAGCTTTGAATCCAGAAAAAATTTGCGCCATAAGTTACAGCAGCGTAGTGTATCTCTCGCGGCGTAACGCCGCCTAATTCAAATCGGCGAGTAGGGGGCGTGTTTCATTTAAATGAAGGGCATCCCCGTGCCGAACGAACTGCGTATGCGCCGTCCCTAAATTTCCCGCCGTGCACTGCGCCAAATGACGTCGCAAGGACGTCATTGTTTTGACGTCGACGTAAATTACGTCCAACCCCATTTACGGGCGACTTACGCAAACAAAAAAATATATTTTCAAATTAGACACGGGAACGACAGCCATACTTAACATTGCGTACGCCACCAAATAGCAGCTTTAACTATACGCCGAAAAAAGCCGAACAGAAACGACGTAAAAGAATGCGACGGCCGCTCGTACGTTCGTGGATCGTCGGAAATAGCTAATTTGCATACTCCACGCGGATTACGATGGGAACGCCACCCAGCGGATGCCGAAGAATTGCATCTAAGATCCGAAGGCGTACGAAGACGTACGCCTGTCGGATCTAACCCAGATGCCGTCGTATCTTGTTTTAAGAATTCAAAACAAAGATACGACGCGGGAAATTTGAAAGTACGCCGGCGTATCACTAGATACGTCGGCGTACTCTCTTTGTGGATCTGCCCCTATAACTTTTGCACAAACCTATCAATATATATTTACCTGAGCCCTGGAATTTCCCACAGTGGAGGCCCTCCCCGGGGTTCTCTGCTCTTGATTGGATAGATTGATAACAGCACAGCCATTGGCTCCCGCTGCTGTCAATCAAATCCAATGATACGGGAGCCAGGGTAGGGCCGAGTGCTACATTCAGTGTCTACGGATGCTTAATGATGGATTCGGGAGCATGCCCGCAAGGTAACCCCCAGGAGAGCACTTCTCCTAGGGGGTTATACGATGCGGGGAGGAGCCACGAGAGCCGCCGAGGGACCCCAGAAGTCGAGAATCGTGGCCACTCAAATTGAACTGCACAGTTGAGGTAAGTATGACATGTTTGTTATTTAAAAAAATATATATATCCCTTTAAGTCCTGTAGGTTGCAAGGTGGGGCCTCCTTGGATCTGACTTTTTTTCCAGTAGATCTTTAAGATCTGGAGAATTTGGAGGACAAGTCTAAATGGGCCAGCCTTTGTTCTCCATGTGCTTTAATGAGCCTTGGCCGACCCACCGGTTTGTCAGTTTTCCTTCTGTGGACCACTTTTGATAGGTGCTGACCACCGCAGACTGGGAACATCCCACAAGAGCTGCAGTTTTGGAGATGCCATAAACAATCGCTAGATGTCAGCATATAACAGAAAAATGGTAACCTGATACAGTTCAATAGAGCAACAGAAACAAAAACAATATTTATGGGACAGAACAACGTTATAAATCTGCAAAGGGGATTCTACCTAATTCTACTTAAAGTGGTATTAAACCCAAAAGAAAACATTTATTATTATTCATTTTATCAATTCCTAGATGTGGTGGCTGCATTTGTTTTCTTTTTAAGGCCTTATTTTCTTTATTTTCATCTGGTGATTCTGCCAGTACATTAAGTATGACGTTTCTCAACAAAACAAGCTTCATTACAAATGTAGAAGACTAGAGGATTGAAACAAACCATTTGCCACTGAGGAGGGTGCTTACAATGAACAGCAAAAATTACAAACAAGCAGGCCACGGAAGTCAATAAAATAAAGAATTAAACAAGTGAAAACAATCCCCCCTTACTGTATAAGTGATTCAAGCAAGGAAATCACTTATGCAACCTTAAATCATAAGACATATAAATCACATATCCACATGAATTTATCCTATAGATACAAGGTAGCGCTGTGTAACTTAAATCATATACATAAATTTGGTGCTCAGCATTGAACACAAATGGCCTATATTACTTAAAGTCCCTTAAAGTGATATAGGAGTGCTCAATACTCCATTCCACCACTATCATATAATGAACACAATATCATATAGTGCATTCCTGTGATGTGAGCACATGCAATGCACTTCAAACACCCTATGGTAGGTGACACACTCCCCTCTCTCCCTTACACTCACGACTCCAGTTGCTTATCTAAATGATAAGCATCAGCGCCTTTTGTACTAAAATGTAGCCTCCAACAGATCTGTTTCTTCATACACTCTCCCCTTAGTGAGCTTGTCACAAAAGCCCATGCAGAAGGAAAAGGAAAGACAATAGTGCAATTTTATAAAACCATCTTTTTATGAAAATCCAATAAAATGGCACTTACAAAAATAAAATATTTTTAAAAAGCATTGGCATGTTTTAACCATTGATCGAGTATTAGGACTTATTATTTCCAAGACCCCAATGTTTATCTGTAGGAGGGCCCTGAATTTTGGGCATTTGGTTGTTAAGAAGATCCTAACCCAGTTAGATATGACCCAGTTAGATATACATTTTTCCAGAAAGGAACAGTTTCTTTGCTTGCAGCAAGTACCAGGCATGTAAGATAGCTAAAAATAATGTGATTAAAATAAAATAAACCATTTTGTTTATGAGATTGGGAAGAAAAGGTTTGAGGTTTCTGAGTTCTCTTCTTGTGACACCACTCATATTGTCTACGTGCTGCAGTTCCCTTTGTGTCCTGCAGTACATGGGCTGGGCTAAATGCCCTCTTAACCTCCCTGGCCGTATGATTCTGTCTGGAATTACGTACCAAAAGCGGTACAATTATTTTGCAAGGAAATTTGGCGTTTTATACTGTAGGCCTGTAATTTTTAGAAATAACTCACTTAAATCTGACCAAGCAAGAGTCTTGTAGGCATCCCGGGTATGATTATGTTTTTTAAAACAAAATTATAAATTATAATATAATAAATAATTATAAGTAATTATAACAAATAATAATATAATTATAATACAAATTATTCAATAATGTAATCAACTCAAATCACTGAAATTTGCTCAGTTGCAGAATTGTCGCTGTCATTATTATTATTTTTTATGACGAATTTCCCCACAAATCGCTATCGCACATTTCTGCAAGTGATTATAATTTATTATTGCTGTTTTCTAGCTGATCTAAAACCATTTTTGACATAAAGGGACACTTTTGGACAATCTACAGTTTTTAGGCAGAAAGAAATTTTTTTATTATATAAAAGTACATGTAGGACACTGGGCAGACCACTAGGGACAAGGGGGGTGTGTATTTTTTACATACAGTACTGTAATCTATAAGATTACAGTATACTGTATGTAAAGTGGTTGTTTACTTTTTTGAATTTGGCGCCGTTCTCCGCCCCCGTGCGTCGTAACGTCGCAGGGAACGGAGATCGGCGGCACACGGGGACACTGTGAATCGAGCGAGGAGGTCCCGCTCGCTCACACAGCGGGGTGGCATCGCTGGATCCAGGGTCAAGGTAAGTAACTTGCCTGTGGATCCAGCGAGAAGGTAAGCCGCGCCGCTGCACACTCTGCACGTCCACCCCGAGTGTGACTCGGGGATACCGATCCTAACATTGGAAACCCACCCCGAGTCACGCTCGGGTTTACCGCCAAGGGGGTTAAGAAACATATTGCAGAGAATATTTATAAAATCAGTATGGGTTATCGCAATCATAGTGTATCACTACATTTTAGGCAAGTACATGGTAAGGATCCTGCGGGATTGCAATTTTGGGGGTAGATAGGGTGTTTCCCTCCTGGAGGGGTCAAATATTATCTGTGACCTCTGCAGAAGGAAACCAAGTGGATCTATCATCTAAACACAATGGTTCCGTGGGGTCTAAACATAGAGATTGATATTAATTGTTTTATAAGTAACTATTGATATCTTAAACTTTTTGTTATCTTGAATTATTAACCATGTGTAAGGAGGTAATGTAATTTGGCTTAGTGGTGTAGTTAATTGTGGGGTGAACTTTGTACGTGTCCTTTTAGGAAGTGTTGTGTTTTATGGGATTTATAATTATAAAATTATGTGAGGAGTTTCTTTTAATAGGTAAAATAAAGCTATTTCTCCATATGCACTATTTTAAGATGTATTTTGTATGTATTGTATTATTTTATATATTAATATGGTTTATTTTGATTTATTTTAAATAGTGTTTAGTATATTTGATGAATTGTGAATAAGCAATACGTATTGAAAATACTTATACTAATTACTAAAACTCTGAGGAGTATTGCTTAACTGATTGAAAAATATCAGATTTTATCATACACAATTTTCCTGTTTGAGAGCTTATTATAGTATAGGTGGGTAGGTTGAGATTCAGCCAATATTAGGTTGGATCTTAGTTATGCAGTCTCTTTTATGTCCACAAGATGGCGATTTTTGTCCATTTAAATACTATGTTTGGCGCTCACGGAGTTGAATGCTGAGTGGGGGTGGGTATACAATTAGTGTTGCAATGCCTTGTTGCCAACCCAGGGTCAAAACACATGGCAACCGGAAGTAACAACAGACCCCAGTCAGAAGTGATGTTCTACTGTCAATGAGTGAGGGGATCAGGTGAGACGCCATCTAAGCGGCATACTAGCGGTTTCTCACACATGTCCTTAGGACATTTGATGGGCTTTCCACCATGTTTTTGTCTCTTGTAAAACTGCAAGTACAGAAAAATATCTGTTGATCTGTCAGGAATTTAGTGAGCTCCTAACTTCCTGCAGTGATTAAACAATGCTGCCTCTGCTGCACCAAAATCTCAAGCAGCGTTGTGAGACATATTTTACCCTGCTGGACAACAGCACTACAGTACATGATGACAACACCACCTCCCCTTCTATCCATCTGCATCTGAGAATGGCAACAAGGATAAGGTACTGGGGATGAGGAAAGGGAGAGCTGTCCTGTAGTCCAACAGAAAAGAAGATTCTGAGCTGTAGAGTGTGAACTTGCATGTCTCTTACAAATCGCGCCAATTTGATTCAAAAAGAGATGTTTACTATAAACGTCACCACTGTCATAAAGAGATTTTTTGGGTTTCTGATGGTATAAAATCTTGGTTATAAAAAAAAATCACATGCGTTTTCTACCTTTTCTTTTTTTTTTTACAGGGAAACTACAGCAAATGCAGGCTCTAAATCAAGACCAGGTACTGTAATTATTCAGCTTTCTCAGCAAAGAAGTCCAAATCTTTCTGTTTCTTCCAAAGTAACATGAAGTTCAATCTCTTGCTTTCTTTTCTTTAGCTTTGCTACCTTTTGATCTTCTTCTGAAAGTTCCTTCACTGGTGTTCAGGTCTCAAACTAGGAAACTAGCGACTTCTTTAGGGACAGGATGGCCTGCACACAGCTTTCCTCCTGTGGTGTTCCACAGTCTGAAAAATCCTGGTATATTCTTTTAGTGTATTTTTCAGTTTCCTCTAGTTAGCCATACATGGTTAGGATGTTCAATTTCTTTTAATTTTTTTAGTAATGTTCATTCAATTTCTTAATGGTTAATGGGGACAAATCAAAGATTGTTTTGATGAGTTAAAAAAAAAAATTGAAGGTGAAGGATGGAACATTTTTTCTGAATGAACACAATTCTGGCTGTCAATGTGATCCTTAATTGGGGAATACATAATTATTGTAATGTGCATATGCAAGGGAAAGTTTCATCCAGAATTGGAATTTTCATGGTCATCATGAACATTCATTCTCTAAAACTATTGCGTGTGGTATAGAAATGTATATAAGAACATTATAAACAACAAATGTTTCTGTGTAGTGTATGCAAAATTAGATTTTTAAGTACGGTAGATTCTAAAATATAAATACATGTACAGTATATAATATATGTATAGCTACTACAACCCTATGGGATGATGAGCATATCATGTATATATAAATATACTTCTAAATATGCAATTTACCCTTACATTTAAAGACATTTTGTTTTGCATTATTATTGCCTTGATTTAATAAGCAATAAACTAAATCTGTATTTAATACATCTTTAAATTCAACTAGCAGGTTTAAGCTAAATATTAAAGTGCTTTTGAACAAAATTTATTAACTCACGACAAATGATTTTTCAGAACTTCATATGAATGTTTGAACAGAAATCTTACCGTGTATGGCTAGCCCAGTGTTTCTCAATTCCAGTCCTCAGGCCCCCCCAACAGGTCAGGTTTTCAGGATTTCCATTATTTTGCACAGGTGATTTGATCAGTTTCACTGCCTTAGTAATCACCACAGCCTTTTCATCTGAGGGAAATCCTGAAAACCTGACCTGTTGGGGGGGCCTGAGGACTGGAATTGAGAAACACTGGGCTAGCCCTAAACAGAGTCAGATAGACCTAATATATGATAATTCCAGGCTCACCTAAGAAGATCTATAATTACATCCTTATTTAGCTCAATGGACTCTTTCATGCTGGCAGTCAGGGGGTAGAAAAAAAAGGTGGCTGAGTCATGGTTTTACCACCTCCTGGCCACCCACTGGACATCTAACAATACAGCTTGACGTGGCTGTACTTATGTTGCGCCCATTTCAACTTTAACTTATGCTACAGAGTTTGACAGGTGGCATCGCCTGTCAGGTTTGCCCAGTGAGATTAGTAGTACTGCACCGAAAACCACAAACCACTTACTTGGCTCACAGTTGCGGTGTGTTCCCACAATGTAAAATTGGCATTAAGCATTTAAAAAAAAAAAAACTGGCAAAAGGAGGTGGCAGTTGTGCCTCCTGAATATCTGCCACTACAAATTGCTTTTCAGAGGGAAGTAAGATTACTGCCTGTCTGAAAGAGCCCTATCTGATTTTTCTCACATTGCCTATTCTGCTCTCTCTCTCACTATACTTCCAGAAGTTTCTAAAAAACAGGGGGAAGTAGCAGAACAGCAGCCTGTGAGAAAATGAACAACCTTAACTAATCAACCCCTGTTCTTCTGTTTACAAAGGAGCTAACTAAATTTGCCTAGCAGCCTACTCTGAACTAGGAGGTTACTACGAGTAGAGGGCATCTTGAGCTTTGACTGTTCGTGTCTTGCCAACTGCTGATTAAGCGACTTGTCTTCTAGTGCCTGAGTAACCATACAAAGTTGATTATATTTCTCTTGAACTGCGGGACTGTGTTATGTGATGCCGTTATTTACATATAGGAAACAGCATGTGTTATCAGTATGATGACTGGCAGTTTACAGAGCAGCAACTTTAACGGGTAAATTCACCTTTACAGAAAAATCTGTAAGGTTAACTTACACAGGATCCACTTCTCCACCCCCCCAGTTCATATGACCTGCTGACCTGATCCCTGCTATAGCCGCCTCACCGGCCTGGGGCTTAGGAATCCCAGCAGCTTAATCTCCTA
The DNA here is from genome assembly GCF_905171775.1 of Rana temporaria. NCBI lineage: Eukaryota > Metazoa > Chordata > Amphibia > Anura > Ranidae > Rana > Rana temporaria. The sequence continues at coordinate 113,340,564 of NC_053493.1, read as the reverse complement.
AACGTACCCAGTCAGGAGGGATGTTTAGGAGCATTCTAATTGGTTGGCAGACTTCCTGAACTACCAATGTCTAGACCCAGGGGAGCAGCTTTTGCAGTTTAAGATCTTCCAGAATCTTTGTCAAAAGTTGGGGAAGCCAGATGTAGACATCCTGGCCTCCAGGTTCAGCAACAAACTGAAAAGATTTGTAATTAGGACTAGGGATCCTCTGGCCTTTGCAATAGATGTCCTGGTGATTCCTTGGACTCCATTAAGATTGATTATGCATTTCCTTCAATTAAGATTCTCCCTTGACTGCTGCGCAAGATAGAGACATACAGGGTTATCCTCATCACACTGAATTGACCTAGAAGGATGTAGTATGCAGACAAAATACTAAATATTAATGAGCGCTGCTTTCAAATATCCATCAGCTACAACAATAGATGTGATAAACCAAAGCAATCCTTTATGAGAAATTTGTGTCCAAATGTGATAAAATGCAAAAGATTGCTCCTTAAAATGACAACTACCATTTGTGCCTTTATCTCTAATGCCGCGTACACACGATCGGTCAAACCGATGAGAACGGTGTGATGGACCGTTTTCATCGGACCAAACCGATCGTGTGTGGGCCCCATCGGTTATTTATCCATAGGTTAAAAAAAGCAATCTTGTTTTAAATTTAAAAATCCACGCATGCTCAGAATCAAGTCGACGCATGCTTGGAAGCATTGAACTTCGTTTTTTTCAGCACGTTGTTGTGTTTTACGTCACCGCGTTCTGACACGATAATTTTTTTAACCGATGGTGTGTAGGCATTACTGACCATCAGTCAGCTTCATCGGTTAACCGATGAAATCGGTCCATCAGACCATTTTCATCGGAATGGACTGATCGTGTGTACAGGGCTTTAGAATCACATTCACCATATGCATCCTTCCAAATTATAGGAAAGTCACAACACACATATGGTATTAATCAAATTCTTGAAGACTCCCATCCATGTTCAACCTGGTTGGACTGATCATATATGTTGCCAGTAATAACTCGTCCAATTTTGTGACTAACGGGAACATATATCCCTAAAAAAAAAAGCTCCCATAGAGTAGTAACGCTGATAATAATAAAAGAAAGATCAAAAGAAAACCACTCACATTTGGAAAATACAATAATAGCATATAGTATTAATGAAGACTCCTGTACATCATCTAATCAGGTTGGACCGATCATATAGGTTGCAGATATTAGCTTTTCAAATCTTACAACTCATACTGTATATCCATCTTGACTCACCTTGGGTATATGTTCCCCCCAAAAAAGAGAAATAATTAACTTCCATAGAGTAGTAATATTGATATTAAGGCAAAATAATCAAAGTAAACCACTCACATTCAAAAAGTGTGTCAGTGGCACTACACTTCTAATGACATTAGGATATGATATGATCCATATATTTGGATTACTTCTGAATGTATAATTTTACATCAGGGGAAGTGCGTGCCTCTAGCAGTATCCTCCATTAGGATTAACTCTGATTAGGTTCATCACAGCAATTACAGTAGATCCTTATGCTGAAATGGTGGTTAATATATAACTGTAAAATAAAAAAATATCTTCCCATAGAGTAGTATTGCTGTATTAAAATGTAATCAAGATAAAATAACCACCGCTCACATTTTAAACCTACATAAGTGGCACTATACTCGCACAAGCATCAAGATGTAGCTGCTGGGTAGCCTCCAAATAGATAACCGTTATTGGGGGTATTCAAAGGTTCTCACCATCATCAGACACACCAACAGGACCTCAACAGCAAGCCATGTATGTGCCTGATGATTGCTTTGAGTGCATAGTCTGCTTTAACTATTTACATTCTGAGTCTCTAACATCTTGTAATGTATATTGTAAAAAACTTTGCAATTGGTGATGGTAGTTTCCCTGTATCCATGTGGGTTCCATTCCTGGTTTTCTGTAGTGTTCGTACTGTGCACGAAAGTGGGGCCAATGCGTATTCTATAAATGTGAACTTTCATCTATTATATACTGTGATTGGGCCTTGGATAAGTTGAAATTACATTACAGTGATGCTGCTTTTAACCCTTTTAGGTTTAAAGGCAACAAAAAATGTTTTCATTGTTTGTGTTTATTAAGGAAATTATCACTGTCACTTGGACTAGGGTCTCATTCATACTGGCAAAGGCAAACTTGCGGTTATTTGCTTTTATAGGACATTTCTAAAAGAATATAATTGTAACCAATTATATTTTAAGTGTACCAATGAGCATTTACCTGCACTTAAGTGCAGTGAGTTTATGCTGTGTTTGGAGAACATATTTTTTTGTGCATCCAGGTTCAAATTAGAAATGCAAGTAAATGTGGCTAAACCAGGAACATCTAAAAGCAGTAAAAAGTGATCTGTGAGGAATGAATGTTGTTTATACTAGGGATGTCCCGATATCGATACTAGTATCGGTACCGATAACGAGCATTTCCCGAGTACTTGGGCAGTCAGGTATCGGGTGGTGGGGGGAGTTACAAGTCTTCTCCGTGCTGTCTTCTCCCCCCCGTATTGTCTTCTCCCCAGTATTGTCTTCTCCCCCGTGTTGTCTTCTCCCCCGTGCTGTCTTCTCCCCCGTGCCGTCTTCCTCCCCTCTGTGCCTCTCTCCCCCCGTGCTGTCTTGTCCCCCGTGCAGTCTTCTACCCCTCCGTGCCGCTCTCCCCCGTGCGGTCTTGTCCCCCCGTGCTGTCTTGTCCCCCGTGATGTCTTGTCCCCCGTGATGTCTTCTCCCCCTCCGTGCTGCTCTCCTCCCGTGCCGTCCTCTCCCCCTCCATGCCGCTCTCCCCCATGCAGTCTTCTCCCCCTCCGTGCCGCTCTCCCACTGTGCAGTCTTCTCCCCGTCTGTGCCGCTCTCCCCCGTGCAGTTTCCCCCCCTCTGTGCCGCTCTCCCCCTGTGCAGTCTTCTCCCCCTCCGTGCAACTCTCTCCCCGTGCAGTCTTCTCCCCCTCCATGCTGCTCTCCCCCCGTGCAGTCTTCTCCCCCCGTGCCGCTCTCCCCCGTGCAGTATTCTCCCCCTCCGTGCCACTCTCCCCCGTGCAGTCTTCTCCCCCTCTGTGCCACTCTCCCCCGTGCAGTCTTCTCCCCCCTCCATGCAGTCTTCTCTGTGCCGCTCTCCCCCTGTGCCATCTTCTCCCCCCTCCGTGCCGCTCTCCCCCTCAATCTGTCAGGATGGAGAGCGGAGGTAGGAGCCGCTAAACCCGGCTCCTACCTTTTACAAATGGACAGAGTCAGTGATCACTGATTCTGTCCATTCACATAACTGAAACATCGTAACCTGTGTTTACGATGCTTCAGTTTATGAATGGAGAGGAACTTCTCTCCATTCATTTCAGCTGAGGCTGCAGAGAAAGGGACTGGGGAATCTGTGTCCCTAGTCCCTCTCTCTGTCTTAAAGGGGAGATGTCAGAGGTCTGTTAAGACCCCTGATATCTCACCAAAGCCCCCCCCAACAGGGCTGAATAAAAATAAAAAAAATAAAATTTCAATAAATAATTTAAAAAATAAAATGTAAATAATAATAATAATAATAATAATAATAATAATAATAATTAAAAAAACACACTGACACTACCCCCACCTCTAAAAATAAAATAAAAATCACTGTAAAAAAAATATAGTAAAAAAAAAAAAAATGTGTAAAAAAAATAAAAAAATTAAAATACCGCCACTGTCACATGACATTAAAAAAAAAAAGTATCGGTATTCGGTATCGGCGAGTACTTGAAAAAAAGTATCGGTACTTGTACTCGGTTTTAAAAAAGTGGTATCGGGACAACCCTAGTTTATACTTACAAGCTAACTTCTCCTTGGTCTAGAAACATCAAAAGCAGGATTGACAGTATGAATGAGGACTAAAGCTCCATGCACACTGGCATAAAAAACTTTTCTTCTACAGGAGTTTTGTGTTCTGCTTGTAGAAGTAGCTCAATGTTATCCTATGGGGGTTATTTACTAAAGTCAAATCCACTTTGGACTACAAGTGCAAAGTGCACTTGAAATTGCACTGAAAGTACACTTGGAAGTGCAGTCGCTGTAAATCCAAGGGGGACATGCATTGAAAATAAAAAACAGCATTTTAGCTTGCACATGATTTGATGATAAAATAAGCAGAGCTTCCCCTCATTTCAGATCTAACCCTCAGATTTACAGCGACTGCACTTCCAAGTGTACTTTCAGTGCAATTTCAAGTGCACTTTGCACTTGTAGTTTGCAATTGTAGTGCAAAGTGGATTTGCCTTAAAGGGTTTGTAAAGGATTTTTTTTTATCTTAATATCTTCCTTTACCTTAATGCAGTGCTGTTTTCATGTCCTCATTGTTCGTTTTTGCTCTCAAGTTGCTGTAATTCTTCTCTGATCTCCACACTTCCTGGTTGTCTGTTTTCTGATAACCATAGTACTGGGAGCTTTCTCTCTGCGGTCACTAATCAAGGAGGTGTGATTACTGTGTGTCTAAAACCCCTCAGCACCAATCAGTTTTGTTTTCCAAACCATCACTGCCCTGTATTGGCTCTGTGGCTCTGTACATCACAGAAGCAGGAAACAAAATGCAAAAACAAAACTAGAAACTGCAGGTACATTATATGATTGATTTTTTATCTATTTTTAATAATTTTTAAAAGGAATCAGTTAACTATTATGTCACTATACCCTGTAAACAGTCATTTCAGCAAAGAAAAAAAAAATTCCTTTACAACTCCTTTAAATAACCCCCTTTGTGTCCATGCACATTAGGATGATTACAGGCTTATTTTGAGTTTAACATTTAGAGGCAGAAAAAAAACCCTCCTGGATCGTGTTTCTGATTGGAGCTTGGAGGCAGAAAAAAACGTAAAACTCTCCTAAACGCATCTGAACTTTGTACAAAAAATGCTCTGTATGAGCGTTTTTTACTCCCGAGAGAACAGACATTTTTTTTAAGCCCAGTGTGCATGGAGCCTTAAAGTGGAAAATCCAACATTTTTAGTTGCCACTAGCCCTGAATGATGGGGGGAATTTCCAGTGTTGACAGCCATTTTTCTCACTTGACAAAGAGATCTCCTTTCCCTTTCTGTTGGGTTTACAGGGTAGAATGTAAGGGCTACTGCTTCCTTCAAAAACGTTTTTGGAGTTTAGATTTACTTGGTAATTTCCAAAAGTGATAATCGCTTTCATTTTTTTTTTTCATTTCAGTTAAAGGGTTCATTCACCTTTACCAAAAAAAAATGCCTATGCAGATAAGGGATGTCTATAGATAAAAACAAAGGGGCAGATCCACATAGATCTGCACCCGCGCAGCGTATCAGAGATACGCTACGCCGCCGTACCTTACCTGGCGTTCTTTCAAATCCTCAAAGATTTCACGCCGTAAGTTACGGCGGCGTAGTGTATTTCTGGCGGCGGAATTCAAATCGGCGATTAGGGGGCGTGTTTCATTTAAATGAAGCGTGCATCCGAAATGCTCGAAATGACGTCGCAAGGACGTCATTTTTAAAACTTAGACGTGACTTACGTCCATCCCGATTCACGGACGACTTGCGCAAAAAAAATTAAAAATTCAAATTTTGACGCGGGAACGACGGCCATACTTAACATGGCAAATCTAACTATACGCCGCAAAAAAGCAGCTTTAACTATACGCTGGAAAAAGCCGTCTAAAGACGACGTAAGAGAATGCGACGGCCACGCGTACATTCGTGGATCGTAGGAAATAGCTAATTTGCATATCCAATGCGGAAAATGACGCGAACTCCACCCAGCAGACGCCGAAGTATTGCATCTACGATCCGAAGGCGTACGCCTGTCGGATCAAACCCAGATGCCGTCGTATCTTGGTTTGAGTATTCAAACTAAAGATACGACGCAGGAAATTTGAAAGTACGCCGGCGTACTCTCACTGTGGATCTGGCCCAAACTGTGCAGCTTTGGCTAAAGTTGAATAATGCCACTTTCATACCTAATGAAGGCTGGCTGGATAACTCTCAGGACATTGCTAAGGATGTTGCTAAAAGAGGTCCAGCCATTACTGTTTGAACAGGCGAACTACGCCTTTAAGATTTCAGCTAAGATTTATTTCTGTTAACATTTCAGATAAGGTCTGAAGTTTTTATTTCATTTAAGTTATATTATAAGGTCTCTACTGTTTATTATAAATGTTTAATGTTTAGTGATATGCATTTAGGATTTTTTTTTCTGACATACAGACATCCATGCTGTTTGTCTTTGTTCATAGGGCTGTATTTAATAAATACTTTTTTATTTTTATTTGGCCAAGTGAACCTTCTTTATTTTATATTTCAATATTTTATTAAAGAAAAGAAAGGACAAAATAGTCAGCATACATAGGCCAATCTTCAAACATTTACAGTTTCCAACAAAAAGCAATTCTATTCAACACACAATATCAATACCTTGTGCAAAAAAATAAAAATAAAAATAAAGATAAAAACAAAACAAACCCCTATAGAAACCTGAATCCAGTCATAAGATCAAACGCAAGTAGGGTAAGGATCAAGGAGAAATACCATGTAGGACATAACATGGAATCTTTATACAATTCCTGAGAATCTTAAGGTCAAACAAGGTAACAAATAAATTCAAGTATAAATAGAGGAAGAGAGAGAGAGGGAAAGAAAGAGGAAATAAAATAAAAAAAATAAAAAAGTAAAAGTAAAAGAGGGTCAATCCAGAGCTCATTGGGGAACCGAAATATAATGGATCCACGGGTCCCAGATTTTATAATTTTTTTTAGAGTTATTATGGAGTATATGTGTGAGTTTGTCATTTACCATAATCCAATTGACCTTATTTTTAACATAGTCCAGAGGAATACCCACTTGTTTCCACTGACGGGCTATTGCTATTCTCGCCGCTAACAATATATGTGATTAATTTCATAGATGTCCTGGGCACCTCATCAGGGAATCTATGAAACAAGGCTCTCGGGGGATCTACGGATATTTGTCTCTACTGTTTAAAAAGACTTTAACACATCTATTATGAAAATGTTTAATATATATCTTCCTGCAGTTCCTACAACCAGGCCCATCAGAACAGGACAGGCAAAACAAGCAACTGTTTGGGGCCCCGAACTGGCCTGCCCAGCAGAGCACCGCCGCCACTTCCTATAAATGCTGCAGCCTGTAGCGTGGCCGAGCTTCTTTCCTAATTCCTCCTGCAGTCCGGCCGGGTACCGTAACCGCGTGGTACAGAAGATTCAGTTTCCTGTTCCCGGCCGGACTGACAGGAAGTGCACACACTCAGTGCTCACCTCCTTTCAGTCCAGCCGGGAACAGCAAACTGAATCTTCTGCAGCGCGGTATGCGGTAAGGGGGGGTAAAAAGAACATGGGGGGGAGCCGGGGAGGCAGTCAGAAGAAGTACTAGCTGAAGTTCGGCAGCAACAGCTTTATGCGGCGGTATGCGGTAGGGAGGGGGGCAGCAGCTGTATGCAGCGGTATGCGGTAGTGAGGGGAGAGGGGTTTAAAAAGAACATGGGGGGAGGCAGCCTATTTTTTTACACTTATCAACTAACTTACCCCCCCCCCCCCCCCGGTTCTCAACTTGAAACTCAGCAACACCCTCTCCCCCGCGTTCTTGCTTGGGGCCCCCAAATTCCTTCAAACTGCCCTGCCTACAACCTTACTTTATCCAACCAATTTATTTGAAGCATCTGTAGATATGAACCATAAACAAAATACTAACAAAAATGAATCCATAAATCTCCAAACCAAACCTGTCTGATCGTCATCAAACGTTTTGAATATTGCACACAGTAGCGCTGAAACACCCTTCTCTTTTAAATCCCTACTTTTTTAATTTCATAAAAACTTCTCATTCAAATGTGTCTTTAATATGCCATGTTTAATCTGACTACTTTGTCTTCTATGCCACAGCTTCTGCAGGCATTGCAGTATCACAGAGGAAAGTGCGACAGATCAGTGATCCTATTCAACAAATTTTAATCCAGCTGCACAAAATAATTTACATAACACAGGTATAATTATCTTGCATGGTTTAATGCTTACATAAACTAATACCCCAAACAGAGCATGTGCTGTTGGTGTTAAAACATATTTGAAGTGGAAAAACTCATTAAAGGAGTTGTAAAGGTTTGTTTTTTATTTTCTAAATAGGTTCCTTTAAGGTAGTGCATTGTTGGTTCACTTACCTTTTCCTTCGATTTCCCTTCTAAATGGTTTTTTTCTTTGTCTGAATTTCTCACTTCCTGTTTCTCCTCAGTAAACTTGACACCATAATCCGAGTGGTGGAAAGTCAATCAGAACAGCTTACTGAACAGCTTACTGAGGAGGAACAGGAAGTGAGAAATTCAGACAAATAAAAAAAAAACATTTAGAAGGGAAATTGAAGGAAAAGGTAAGTGAACCAACAATGCACTAGCTTAAAGGGACCTATTTAGAAAATGAAAAACAAACCTTTACAACCCCTTTAAGTCAACCACTAGGTTGATATTTCTATATAGGGGTGCCCTCGGATTCAAGGTACCAAGGATGCTGAAATAGGTAACGGACTTGATGTGCACCTTCCTTGAGACACCTGCATGTGGTCATCAGTGGTTTGAAAGCAGGGGCATATCTCTGAATTTTAGGGCACCATAGAAAAACTTAGATGAGGGTCCACCCGCTTACTTTCTGTGTTGCAGCTTGCAGATTCAGCAAATCTCTGTAATATTTGCACATTTACCTATATTTTATTGCTGTAAAAACCCTGCAAGTACAAAAAAATACCTGTGGATCTTCCAGAAATGCATTAGGCTCCTAAGTCCTGTTGTGGGCTGAAAACACAGCACGGTTTTGTGGACTTGGTGGTGTAAACCCAGGCCAGTTCTTTATTGCTAAACTATTTAAATTGTCCCACTCTTCCACCTCTACAACATGCTAATCATTCTGTAAAATTACATAAAAACTAGGTTTTTCTTCTTGAAATATCACAGAAAATGTGCACAAGATAAAGGACAGCTCTGCATTTCTAACATGATCTAGAGGTATTTCTTTACACTTATGAACAAATATAACAAAAACTTTTCAATGGTATATTCAACAGACTTAAAAGGAACACATTTTTTGTTAAGGTTGATGTGCGTATAAAAAGCACATTAACGATGCACCGTCCATTTAAGTCAATAGGAAACGTACCAAAAATGCACCTAGGGTTCATTTTTAGGTATGTTTTTGGGGTCACTATGCTGATTGTTAAGGAGCTGTGCTGAACCCGCCGGCATCTTTAACAACCAGTGAATAGCTGATTGTTAAAGAGCTGCCACAAACCGGCTTCCCTAACAATCAGCAGGGGTGTAAATAGTGCCTCCCCCGCACAGCCGCCTGCCCCCTTAGTGCTCACTAGCAGAGCCAGCTGTGGATCTGAGACGGCCTTTTCCGGCGTCCTTCCCTCAGGCTGATGCTTCCTGCTGTCCTGCCCTTTTTCTCTGCCTCCTCCCCTTCTGGTGGTAGCATCGCTCCTGCACAGGAGGAGATTAAGCATGCTGACCACTGAGGGAGGCATTTTCAGTTGTTGTTAAGGATAGCAGTGGGTGTGGGCTCTGGCAACCACCCCCTGACATTCTTAACAACCAATGAATAGCAAGTTGTTAAGGAGCCAGCACCCAGCTATTCACGTATGTGGGCTGTAATGTAACGTATTTAAAATGCACTATGGGCTTTTTTTTAAATACACAGTGCATTTTAGAAGCACAGCTATGAAAAAGTTACTGCGCTGTAGTATAAAAGAGGCCTAAGACTGAGGGGGAGTTTGGTGCAGAGGAACAGTTTAAATGTGTTCCCTTATTTGTCTCTGTTAACACAATGTTTCAGATTAAAGACTCAAAAAATTTACGAAAGGCAAATCCAATTTGCACTACAAGTGCAAAGTGCACTTGAAATTGCACTGCAAGTTCACTTGGAAGTGCAGTCACTGTAAATCTGAGGGGTAGATCTGAAATGAGGGGAAGCTCTGCTGATATTATCATCCAATCATGTGCAAGCTGAAATGCTGTTTTTTATATTCCTTGCCTGTCCCCTTCGGATCTACAGCAACTGTACTTCCAAGTGCACTTTCAGTGCAATTTCAAGTACACTTGTAGGGCCAGATCCACATATAATTGGATAGGCGCAGCGTATCAGAGATACGCTACGCCGCCGTATCTTACCTGGCTTCAAGTCAAATTCAGGAAGATTTTGTGCCGTAAGTTACGGCGGCGTAGTGTATTTCTGGTGGCGGAATTCAAATTGGCGGGTAGGGGGCGTGATTCATTTAAATGAAGCGCGTCCCCGCGCCGATTGAACTGCGCATGCTCCGTTTCAAAATTTCCGCAAAATGACGTCACAACAACGTCATTTTTTTAACTTAGACGTGACTTACGTCCATCCCTATTCACGGACGACTTACACAAAAAAAAAAAAATTCAAATTTCGACACGGGAACGATGGCCATACTTTAACATGGCAAGTCTATCTATACGCCGCAAAATAGCAACTTTAACTATACGCCGGAAAAAGCCGACTAGAGACGACGTAAGAGAATGCGACGGCCGCGCGTACGTTCGTGGATCGTCGGAAAAAGCTAATTTGCATACCCGACGCGAAAAACGACGCAAACTCCACCCAACGGGCGCCAAAGTATTGCACCTACGATCCGAAGGCGTACGAAGCCGTACGCCTGTCGGATCGAACTCAGAAGCCGTCATATCTTGGTTTGAGGATTCAAACTAAAGATACGACGTGGGTAATTTGAAAGTAAGCCGGCATATCAGTAGATATGCCGGCGTATCAGTAGATATGCCAGCGTACTCGCTATGTGGATCTGGCCCGTAGTTTGCACTTTAGTAAATAACCCCCTCTGTCATAACTTTTTTTCCTCAGAAATTTTTATAGGTTGCCTAACATTTTGATGGTGTTGCATGACCCTTCTAGAGACAAAACATGCTCCTTTAAGCATTAAATGCTTTTTAAAATCACCTCTTCACTCTTCTGTACCTTAATCTAATGTTGGTAACCAGTTTAAGATGGAACTCAGTGTTGACATGTAAAAGGACACAGCAACCTTTCGGTAAACAGGTTACTCTGAATCTCAACCTCAACTCAAATGCGGCTTAATGCACAATTGTTTCTTTCTTGGTATCTATGCTTGCAGTAGGTTAAGTCGTATTTCAGTATATGGACACATTTTATGATAGTTTATCCCTAGGGATGCAATTAAAATATATTACAGACTGATAAAAAACATAATGTTGTAAAAACATTTTCTCTTTCTCGCTATGTTTCTATAGCTCCCTCCAGCACTACATGATAACCTAAAAAGAAGAGTTGTTGAACGGTACAAGAAATCACTTTTCAGTCTCCAGAGCAATCCTTGTAACCTGAAAGCAGAGATGCAAAAGGTAAAGTAAAATATATTTATGTACAGCAAGCACTGGTTTTGCCAATTTGAATTATACTTACTGTGCTCATTCATATTTTAAGATATATATGTATGAATTTTGACTGGTGGGCATTGTTCTTGTCAATCAGTTGTTGGTCTGGTACAGGAGGGCTGGCTGTACTGACTTATTAGAGGCTCTGGTTGTAGCTCATGCATGTTTTAATGTGTGCCAATGTGCAATACAACATGTGGTATATGTTCATTCATTTTTATTGCCACTCTCGTGGGCATACACTTTGAAAACAAGTGCATCTCACCTTCCGTTCACCACAACGCATGCAATAAAGGACACTTTAAAAATTAGCCAGATCAGCGTTATGGTTACTGTAGGTTTATTGACGGCCCATAAGAAAATACTGGGCCCTAACATATGTTAAATCAGATTAAAGAGTCTCCAAACAAAATTATTCAGATGAGATAGTAGATCCAAATCTTTGTAAAAGGAAAAATTGGGTGCTTTATTCATACACTGCAGTGAAGAAATACAACACACACACTGATATCCAGCTCTACCGGGCCGAATGAAGAAGGAAATGTCTCTGACTTGTAAACATCAAGATTAACAATATATACTTATGAAAATATGCATAAGGCCTAGGCATGTTATAGGTGTGACTGTACAGTTTAGTCCAATCAGCATTCATATCATCTTAACAGCAAGGGAACAGTTAAGTAGGTAGTTACATCATGTGACTGATAGAAAGTGAACGAAAATATGGGCGTCGCCATGACAGTACTGGATCAGACCAGCTAGATAAGACATTCCATTTCTTGGAGCAAAAAGGGAGCAAACTGTTGCTTCTTATCTGGCAGTGAAGATCATCATGGACTGAAAACTCTGTGTCTAAAAAAAAATAAAACAAGCAAGTTCATTACAAATTCTTAAAGTGGTAGTCTCTCTCTCTTTCTCTCTCTCTATATATATATAAAACTCAACATTATCAGACCCCTATAATTCTCACATACAGCACTGTACCTTCTTAATCTGCTCCAATAGCTGTTTTAGCCACTTGGCGCCCACCTGCAATGTACTGTAGGCGAGCAGCCACTGTACTTTGCTGCCTACTCTCGGGTTTAGAGCGTGCGCATGTGCTTGTACACAGCCGGAGTGTGTCAGCAAGTCCCGGTCAGTAATTTATGGCCAGGACTTGCTGATCGACTGCCTGCAATCACAGCCCAGAGCTCTGTGTTGATAAGCAACACAGTTTATTGCTAACTGGACAGGACAAATGAAAGAGAACACAATCCTTTTTACAGCAGAATGGGGTCTTCAAACAAAGTGCAGCTCATGCCCTCAGCGCTGCTAATTTGTGTTGATGCTCTGGACAATGTACTTTGTCTGGTCTCTAGGATCATGCTGCCCTGTGTGCACATGCACAGGATTGTGTGCTTAAAAGCTTGGTCTGCTGAACCTGCGGACAGAAGACATCTTTTACTCATACCTTTTAAATGGTTAATGCCTGTTTGGTGAATCCCTTGATCAATTTGTGAAGGAAGTTACTGGTTACTGGAGGGGGAAAGGGTTTCAACCCCATAAAAAAAAAAAACTTACTACTACTACTGTATAGCTACTACCTCTTTCCACAGAAAGGGGTCCTTTTGTTCCACCAAGTGGTGTTGCTGTAGGGGGGTAAGAGGGGGAAATTCCCCCCCCCCAGGTTATTCTTTGCCCCCCACACTAAACTAGGCTGCCAGGCTGTTTCCTTTCTACAGAGCTTCTGCCCCCCCCCCAAAGCTCCTCCACTTTTCATGGAGGAGCATTGGAGTGAAACTTGGCCAGCATTTTCAGACTCCGAAGAGGCTAGAGTTAGATGCACTAGCTGGTCTGGATGGACTTCCCTAAAGCAGCACTCCTGCTAACACTTTTTAAGCACTTACAGCAACAGTTTCTTTTTTTTTCTTTTGGGATTAAGGTTTTACATAAATTAATGAAAGCTGACCATTGTAAGCACACCTGTTATAGTTTAATGGTTAACTATTTTGTTAAACAACTTGGTATGGTAAAGGAAGTTAAAAAATAACTGGTGAAAATAAAGGAAAACATGCCTAAAAAAATTAAACTAATGCAGCCACCACATTTGAGAATTGCTACGCTACAATATATAATTTTTTTTTGTTTTGAAGTTTAATACCATTTAGATGTACATATATATTTTTAAACTATCTAGAAAGAAATAAAAGATTTCCCAGGACACTTACCAGCCAGCCTGAAAAACCACCAAATTTACCTTGTCTAACAATTTGCTTTCAAAACAAATGGTTTGGTTTGCAAACATCTGCAAATACATGTGTAAGCCGCAGTGCACACGTCAAGGGGACCTCTGTGTATACTCTAACATTTCCAGAGCCTCCATAGTAGGAGCACATATATCAATGGATAGGTTAAGGGCAGGTGTGCCTGGAGGGAGCCCAACCCTTCTTAAAGGCACAGGGATGCGCATGATGTCCAACAATAGCACAATGGCAGCAAAGTCATCCAGTGCATCCCTGCACCAAATTCGACCAACTGTACAAAAAAATGGCAAACCCCACAACTTATAGCTAGCCTTTGCAGCGAGGTGCACATGGAAGGGCAATGCACATCGCAAACAAACAAAAGATTTTCCCAACACACTTACCAGCCAGCCTGCAAAACAACCAAATTGGCCATGTCTAGCAGTTTATGATTCATTAAAATGCAATAATACACTGAGGGCCAGATTCACAGAACAAATACGCCGGAGTATCTACTGATACTCCGCCTAATATTCAAATTTGCCGCGTCGTATCTTAATTTGTGATTCACAAACAAGATACGACGGCTTTTGGCTAAAATCTGTGGTGGCAAAATTAGGCCGTACGCAGAGCACAGCGCCATTTTGCCCTGTGCTATAAAGCACAGCATCCAGTCTTAATGAAATAATCCATATTTAAGCTAAATAGATTCACTCACCATCATTCTCTGCCATTCATACAAAGAGACACCACCACCAGCCTGTTCTCATATCATTCTGCCAGCATGACTGCCATTTCTGGCTCAGCCAAGCACCCTTTATTTACCCAAAACAGGAAGTGCTCACTGCACCCATTAAACACCTCCCTCATGGGAGTGGTTAACACATGATGTTCCACTGACACAGCTAACACCATATAAGGATGTTCCTTCTAACAGGAAGTCCCATAGAATACATGAATAGAATATAATACAATGGATACAATACAATGCATAGAAGTACATACAATGCTGCTAAAGGCTTATGGGCGTGGCAGGGAGTGCCCCCCCTGCCTCTAACCGATCATAAGCTCTCATATTAATCGCCTGATAGAATCCTAATCTGCGCCATTCCATAGAATAATGCATATGCAGATTATACCCTTATTAAGGTGGAAAGGAAGCTATCTACAGGCGTACGCTACGAATCGCAAGCCCTGCTGATCAGACAAGACCCAGATAAGAGCGCACATCTGTCCATAACCACTAGTGTGCCTGCGGAGTGAGCGCATCCCCTCCTCAACGATCGTCGGTGCTAAATGCACAGAGGGCCCCTTGTTAGCGGACATACGCCCACGCCGCAAACATCACACTCCAACCTCAAGACATTTTCTACTACCAGACGAGATTCAACCAGCCTCAGACTGCCCCAGTCAGTTCTATTTAGAGCGGGTTGTGACAGTACTAAGACTGGGTGCCATTATGACAATACATATTAAATACATCTTCAAATTTCCACCACAGTCCTCCCTTTTTGTCATATTGCTCCCACTTGTCCTTCCAATCTTGATAGTCTTCTTACACCGAGAAAGGAATCAGTCCTTATAGTCCATAAAAAGGAAAACACGGCTTGACATGTAGACTCTGTTCTTCAGGAGACATGACTTATAAGGAGGGCACAACTTGGTGAGCTGTAGTAATCGCAGATCGGTCTGGGGTCCTCTGTGTCTTGTAAATGGGTCCGGCTTCGGGGCGTCTTCATCAAGGAAAATGTGGTCATCTGCTCCGGCTCTGGTCACGCGTCCAATCAGGCAACAGGAGCGCCTCATCACGACATAGAAAGAATAGAAATAAAAACCACATGAGTATATATATTCCCATTTCCATCAACCACGATCCGCTGTAAAATAAAAATTAAATCCCCAAAGATTCCCAGACCCTTCAAAGGACTCCCAACCTTCACTTAGCTACAGCTCTGGCTCTGCCTTGCAGGGACCCAAACATTATCCATATGGGCCTGAACTCCAATTCCCAGGAACCCCCGATCCAGGTATAACAATCTTTACTTGTAAATTCCCAGAAATCGCCCTTGGACCGCGAGAACTTCCTTGTAGCTTCAACAGTCACATGAAACATTCCATCCTCAATAGGTGTGAATTGTTCAATCGTATCATAAGCTCAAGCCCCCCACCTTGTACATGCAGGAAACCATGCCCAGACCTGGTCGGGGTTGGTGCCTTCTAGCCGCCCCTGCCATTCCTACTTTCTCTTGTGCCATCAGATCCTCGCGATCGGCCACGATACAGGATGCTGGGACAGCTTCACCACCACACATGAACCTCTTGAATTACCTTTTAAGCTGTAGGTACCCAACCAACAAGAGGCAGAGACATAAAAACGAAAAACAATTCTACCCTCTAAAGACATCTCATTAAATTCTATTGACAAATGTCTGTCCGGAGTCTTCACTAGTTTGTCAATAATCCTCATACCAATCATAACGTCATAAATAGCATGTACCGCTGTCATCGCTGGGCACTAAAGCTCGGTGGAGACTCAGAACAGACCCCGCAATCCATCCCGTTCACTTTCTTAATTAGTCATAAAATAGACTTTAAATAATAACTTGGGATGTCTTTCATTGTTACCTCTGCTAAAATTTACTAAACAAACAAATACAAAATAAACGAAGATACTACTCATTTCTTTGATGTGGAGGAGCCGCTTCTTGCAGTGGCTGGCGTGGTCTCATCCATCAAGCTTCTTTACAAACGACCCAGTCACCTGGTTGGGAAAAATGAAAACCAATTACCGTGTCGGGGTCCAGGAGAGACTCCTGAACCCTTTTGAAGTTCATGTTACAGTGATCGCACTCACCCCATCACCTGAGAAAAGACGTGACAGCTGACGAGGGGAGTACGACCCTGGTTTCGGTTGACCTCCAAACAAACCTTATGACAATAACCCCGACCTCGGGACTGTGTTCACTGCGCAATCTGTGCGTGTCTCCCCGTCGCCTGTAATACCTTACTATCTCCTGTAATACCTGGAACCATTGGCAGGTTCATCTAAGATGGGAACCTACTTCACCAGACTGCTGCTTGCCGATTCAAATTCCATCAAAGAAAGACAGTCTTGGCACAAACTTGATTTAGAATTAGAAAGATTAGTGTTATTAGTTCGAAAAACTGTCACTTTTACATTTATTTATCCCCCCCTTCTTCCTCATTACAGACTGGAGGAAGAACAAATAATGAAATAGCCTATGATACTTTAACCTCCTTAGACTCGTATTTATCCATGTGTACAGCTGTCTATATACACCTGCTCTCTATGTACAGAAACTTCCAGAAGCTTCTTGGACCTGAAAAATACTTATAAGCAGAAATCATTACTCCATCCCTCATATTTATCCTGTAGAGAATGGCAAACAAAAATGACATTCCTGTAAATTTTCAATGACATTCTTTAAAAACTGATTCAAACGAAATTCTGTGTAACTCTTACTTTCCCCGTTTCTACAAAAATACTACAGCCGCGACGCATCGGAGGATCGCCGCGGTAAATTCAAACATATTCACGTTACTACATACAAACATTCATATACAAATGTGGGGGAGATATTCATAGTATCCAAAACAAAAATGAAAAAAACAAAAACCAGCCGTAAATCTGCCTTCAATTTCAGCAATAGACGAAAATACAATGGGAAAATATGAGAACAGCGTGAGAGCCTTGCATAGACAGCTATACAACGTTCTCCTTTGAGGGTCACCAAAGAGTGTACCACGCCTCCATCCACACTCATCATTACAGATTTCTGAAACCGCAGCGAAACCACATCCACTCCAGAGGGATACCCAAATAGTATCCTTGGCAATCTTTTAAAGGGGTCTAAAGGCCTTTGCCCCCAAAACTAGGCTTTGTGCACCGTGTAACCGTCTGACTGTGGGAAGCCTTCCTTCCCACGCGATTCAAATCGACTTATCGTCTTACCTCCCGCGTCCGAGAGAAACCGTTGCACCCATATCGGGGAGCACCGCCCGGTGCCTTCTTCTACGGTGGATTGACGGACTACAACCACTATCTGGTCCAGTCCCTCAACTAGAAAACCCTAACCGAGGCATCATCTCTATGGCTTGTTGTCCCAACCCTCCTGGCACAGAACTACAGAGTAACTATGCCAAATGATTTGTAAACAACCACTGATCAACCCCCAAATTAGGCCTCTACCCCTCACAGTGTATGCATCCCATACACTGCGTCGCCAGACTAAACCACACGGAACACTTACGCCCAGTTATCACCTGCAGAATAATGTGGCTTCTCTCTGCATCTAGATGTTACAACAGTAATGGTGAAGCCCTCCTGTTTGCTCCAAAATACCCAAAACTGTATTTATAGTATAACACTTCACAAAAACGACTGAAATTAAACTTTAAAACACTCTTTTAAACGCCAAAATATTTTCCGTTGTCCTTTCAGGACACAAGTCTCATTGTTAATCTTTCGGAAGACTTCAAAAACTCCTCCCACTGACTTCCTGCTTATATATAAATGCCGAAAAAGGACTTCCTGTTGTATGCTGGTTCAGGAAAGGTAAAACAATCTCCTCCCATCTGCAGAATAGGAGTTGATCTCCCCCCCTGACCCTACGATCTTCAAATACAAATGAATTGCCAAGGACCCCAAATATTCAATATTCAAACACCAACAAAATTCAGTGCATGCAAAGCAGTCTTTTCACCAAAACAACGAAATTCTTACACAAAAGCCTCCACTCTTATACTGCAAAGTCAGCCGGTAGGTTAGTCAGATCCTGTATACAAATTAGCCCTAGCACGCAAGCACTATTCAAAAGATAGCGCTTTAAACTGCATCTCAAAAATGGCCAGCAACAATGGCGCCATTTACGCTTGAACTGCGCCTCGCACCTGTCTGCCAAAGGACAGACCATACTACACAAAGGAAAACAAAAATCTGCCCCAAAGGCTGCGAAATTCCACTGCGGTCACATGGTATCACACCCAAAAGATGACCCACAGACCAAACAGACTGCACCTCACAAAATGGCCGCCAAAAAACCATCGCAGCAAACAAAATGGCTGCCAGATGCAGTTTTCAAAAACCTGCCTAGAATCTCTCCACAAAGACAACACATGGAACATCAAATATGAACATTAAAAACATTTTCTAAAAACAACCAACCAACAAGGCACACACACTTTAGGCTCCTTCAAATCGGACCTTTTTATGGTGGGAACCCCTCACAATGAGCACAGGGATGGTGGGAACCCCTCACAATGAGCCCAGGGATTCAACACTAGTCACCCCTCCCTCCCAGAGCCGCATTTGAGGCTGCTTCAAATCGGACCTTTTGCCAACACAGCACATTCAAAAAATTTCAGATACATGCGCAACATTAAAACAAAAACACTTTTCTCAAAGCTCATGTACAAACTGCGGCATCACCTTTCATAACAAGCCATTTAAGAAATTCACAAAGAGGTCACATTTAAAACCTTAAAAAAAACTCTTTTCATGCTAGCAGCCAAAGGAAATGCGATCCAAACAAAACAGCTTCATTGCAAACCATGCGCACACGTTCCTTCATCAGCCAAACAATTCAATCACAGTTCAGCCACACTCACAGGGACATGTCTTTTGGTCCCATACAAAGGTAAAAATCACAATTTATTCATTTCTATTCCTCACATAGATCATGAACATATTACACATGACTTTGCTCTAAAAATTGTACACTCAAGTAACACAGAGATCCAACACTGTCCGCCGCATGGTGGCCCAAACAAACTGCCCTTCCCCCGACCCTCATGGCCAGAGAAGCCATCTTTAAAAGCCATGCTGCTCAAACAAAGTCTCAGCCGCACACATGAGGACATTACATTCAAAAGATACAAAATGTCTCCCTGCACACATCGCAGGCTGAATAATGCCACCTCTATACTGACAAATCATCCGCAATATACAGTTTCCATATGCATCATAAAAATGTTATATCTAACTTTCAGAATCAGAACACTATCCGCCCCTCCCCCAAGCCGCATGGTCCACCACATGGTCAGAGAAGCCATGCCTGGCTAAACAAACCGTACACAAAAGGTAATTTTTCCAAGCAGTTTTAATCTGGTCAAACAATCAATTACTTACTTACAAACTGTTCAGCCACACAAACATTCAGACATTCACACATAAACATTCCAGTCCATGACAAAATCATACGATCAAATCCACTCTATTTCACAAACGCAAGCAATCATAACGCAAGCCATCATACACGTGTCCAATCGCTCGCACACACACACGTGTCCAATCGCTCGCACACACACACACGTGTCCAATCGCTCGCACACACACGTGTCCAATCGCTCGCACACACACACATTATTTCAAAAAGACAAGAAATTTGATCTTTTCGCAGAGCAGAGTCCCCCCACGCATCGGAACATAACCGATACCCAAAGGGGCCCAGTCTGCTCCTACCTTGGCCCGCCATCTGTGGTGGCAAAATTAGGCCGTACGCAGAGCACAGCGCCATTTTGCCCTGTGCTATAAAGCACAGCATCCAGTCTTAATGAAATAATCCATATTTAAGCTAAATAGATTCACTCACCATCATTCTCTGCCATTCATACAAAGAGACACCACCACCAGCCTGTTCTCATATCATTCTGCCAGCATGACTGCCATTTCTGGCTCAGCCAAGCACCCTTTATTTACCCAAAACAGGAAGTGCTCACTGCACCCATTAAACACCTCCCTCATGGGAGTGGTTAACACATGATGTTCCACTGACACAGCTAACACCATATAAGGATGTTCCTTCTAACAGGAAGTCCCATAGAATACATGAATAGAATATAATACAATGGATACAATACAATGCATAGAAGTACATACAATGCTGCTAAAGGCTTATGGGCGTGGCAGGGAGTGCCCCCCCTGCCTCTAACCGATCATAAGCTCTCATATTAATCGCCTGATAGAATCCTAATCTGCGCCATTCCATAGAATAATGCATATGCAGATTATACCCTTATTAAGGTGGAAAGGAAGCTATCTACAGGCATACGCTACGAATCGCAAGCCCTGCTGATCAGACAAGACCCAGATAAGAGCGCACATCTGTCCATAACCACTAGTGTGCCTGCGGAGTGAGCGCATCCCCTCCTCAACGATCGTCGGTGCTAAATGCACAGAGGGCCCCTCGTTAGCGGACATACGCCCACGCCGCAAACATCACACTCCAACCTCAAGACATTTTCTACTACCAGACGAGATTCAACCAGCCTCAGACTGCCCCAGTCAGTTCTATTTAGAGCGGGTTGTGACAGTACTAAGACTGGGTGCCATTATGACAATACATATTAAATACATCTTCAAATTTCCACCACAAATCCGACAGGCTTACAGCTTTGTACGCCTTCGGATCTTAGGCTGTAATACTTTGGCCGCCGCTGGGTGGAGTTTGCGTCGTTTTCCTGCGTCGGGTATGCAAATTAGCTTTTACGGCGATCCACGAAGCTACTCGCGTGCGTAACGTTGTTTTTTCCCGTCGCAAAGTTAAGCAATCTTTTTCATTGCTTAACTTTACACCAGCCATGTTAAAGTATGGCCGTCGTTCCCGCTTCCTTTTTTTTCGGCGTAAGTACGGCGTAAGTACGTTACGCACGTCGCCATTCACAAACACGTCGGGGCGCCGTAATTTCGCGCAAAGCACGTCGGGAAAATTGCGAACGGAGCATGCGCAGAACGTTCGGCGCGGGAGCGTGCCTAATTTAAGTACACACCCCATTTGAATTAGGCGGGCTTGCGCCGGACGTCTTTACGATACACCGCCGTAAGTTTACACGCAAGTGCTTGGTGAATCAGGCACTTGCGCTGAAAACTTGCGGCGGTGTAACGTAAACACGATACGTTACGCCGCCGGAGTTTTCTGTGAATCTGGCCCTGAGTGTATGCATGGAAGTTTATAGATATGGTATAAATAAATAATATTGATATGGAGATACTCTACATATATAAAGATGACAAAATCCTTTAAATAAATATGACATGCTTCTGTGCCTGATTTTTTGGTTCCAAATGACTAGTGGAAGGTAATCCATAATCATACTGCTTTTAGTGAGGACATACTGAATGTATTACATTTCATTTCCACCTGGCATGTCTTTGAATAGTTAAATATTAAATGAATTCTCTTTGTGTGAACATATATGACATGATTGTCCTTGTATCCAAGGACAGTGTTGTACTGATGCCTTTCACAGCTGACCTGCATAAATGGCATTGAATGAGTAGGGAAGCATACACACATTAACATACAAAGCCGAATACATTATCAGATATATCTTATTTTCAGACTATATACTGTAGCATTTCGAGAAAATGTCAGGACGGCCTACAATATTTATTTAAAATATTCCAATTAAAAAAAGTAGAAGACCTTTTTTTTAGAATTGTATGTGATATTGATATGTAATATAAAAGGCAAAATATTAATAAATTAAAATGACATATTCAATTTATTGCACATGTATGTTTACTTTTTATATGTCCTTACAAATGTGTGCCCATAAAGTCAATCTTTGTTTCACAAAAGATAAAAAACTCATAAATTATCCAAAGAGCCTTATGAGTAAACTAAAGCGAGAGCAAAAAAGAACAAAAGAAGCATTCTGGCTTGCTTTATGATGTTGAAACCTCAGACAAAGAAAATGTGCCTATTTCAGCTTGTGAAAAAAAGGCATGTTCTTTAACCACCTCATTGCCACCATGTTACACTCCATTCATTACCATTTTTCTATCTTCAGTGCTGTAATGTTTTTACCGACAACTACTTGGTCATGCAGTAGTGTACCCAAATACATGTTATATATTTTTTTTACACAAATAGAGCTTTCTTTTTGTGGTATTTATTATCCACTGTGTTTTTATTGATTACTATATTAACCACTTAAGCCCCAGACCATTTCGCTGGCCAAAGACCAACTCAATATCCATTATTAAAGGGGGCTCCCAGATTTGGGGGGCCCCCTTATTAAAGCGGGCTCCCAGATTCCGATAAGCCCCCGCCCGCAGACCCTGACAACCAACGGTTAAGGTTGTCAGGAAGAGGCCCTTGTCCTCATCAACATGTGGACAAGGTGCTTTGGGGTGGGGGGCGCTGAGCCCCCCCCCCCATGTTGAGGGAATGCGGCCTGGTACAGTTTAGGAGGGGGCCCTCGTTCGCCCCTACCTCTTTCCTGACCGTTTAGGGGTCTGGTATAGAGTTGGGGGGACCCCCACGCTGTTTTTCTCTTTCGTTCATGGGCGAGCCCTCTGGGTGTTACTTCTCTCTCTGTATCTCGCAGATCAGTTTTTTCTGCCTAGTTTCAGGAGACGACATGGCCCCTTCAGGCCCATGGCTTGGAGACTGTTAGTTCAAGATGCTGGATTTTTATTTTTTATTTTTTCCTGCGATCAACTGCTGACTGGGCGACAGGCTGGATCTTGGATCCTTGTATTCTTCCCAGTTTTGGCCATCGAGCGTGTGCCGACCGTAGCTGCGTGCTGGGTCGTCCACGACATGGCCATCGCTCTATGGGTGGCCGGTGAGCTATACGCTCCAGGGCTTGCATACCGGTCTGCAGGGCCGAGTCGCAGTAGCCTGACCGACAGTCATCTCCATTACCATGTGGAAGATGCACTGTCCAGGATGCTGCTAGCATAAAACCCCAGGAGGGTAAGTACTACTACCTTGCTTCGGCAAGAAAACAGAGCTGGGCATCCCTGGAGAGGTGAGTAAAGGGCTATATATATATTTCCCTTCTCCCCTCCTTCCCCTTCCCTCCTCCCTAGACTGCTGAGGTGGGGGTTGCCCTGGGAAGCCCCACCTGAGAACCATCATAAAGTATAAGTGCATAGATATTACTTACCTGTGCCCATGTTGTCAGCTGCTGCTTCCCTCTTTCAATGTAGAGAGCTGCATAAGAGATTCTGCTGCTGTGTGTACGTACCATGCTGGATTGTTTGTATACCATTTTCTTGTAGCCTCTATTCAGAGCTCGGCGGCCATACTTCTGGCTTCTATACACACTTCGGCGGCCATTTTCTTGTAGCCCCTTGGCCTCTACTCAGAGCTCGGCAGCCATACTTCTGGGGTCTATATGCACTACGGCGGCCATTTTCTTGTAGCCGCCCAGCGCTGGAGGTGTTGCTCACACGGCGCCCAAGGGGGGGCTGTACTGCGTCTCTTGGCCACTCAGCGGCCTGCGTGGTGCGCCCCAAGAAGGGCGCTTAGAACGGCTTCCTCCAGCAGCATCTCCCCATGAAACTGGGGCCTCTAGGTCCCGCTCGGCGGACATTTTTTTGTAGCCCATGCAAGTATTCCAGCACTGGTGGCCATGCTTTTGGGGCCTCAGTATGCCTGGCTCAGCAGCCAAACAGACACATGCTGCTGACTAGCAAACAAGCTGATAAGGAAAACAGCCTTGTAGATAGCAGCCATTCACCAGACTGACAGTTATATTCAGCGGACAAGAAGCAGCTCAGCTAAACTGCACTGCACTGCTGGTTCCAGTGTGGTGAGTCCTCTGGGGGGTACCCCTCATCCCTGCTGCAGTTAGGAGGGTGGGTTGTCCACCTTGCTTGGAAACCCTGTGTCAAGCGTGTGGGCAACATGGCGTCAGAAACAGACGTTTCTTTCCCTAAAAACACCTGAGCTGGCAATTGATGCCCCTGTACCCGATGTACTGGTGGACTCTAGGTCGGCAATCCTAGAGGCCTTCATTGCTAAGGTGCAATCAGCGTGTGGAAGAACGGGGGCTAGAAAGCGCCCCCTCCCCCAGCCATCCTCTGGGGACAACTCAGATACGGAGCCAAGTCTAGCTAACACTGCAGACCAAGGGCCAGATTCTCAGTCAGCGGCATATTTCTGCGGTGGCGTAACGTATCCGATTTACGTTACTCCTCCGCAACTTAGACGGGCAAGTGCTGTATTCTCAAAGCACTTGCTCCGTAAGTTGCTGCGGCGTATCATAAACCGGCCGGCGTAAGCCCGCCTAATTCAAATTTGGATAAGGGGGCGTGTTTTATGTAAAACTACTGTGACCCGACGTGATTGACGTTTTTGCGGAACGGCGCATGCGCCGTCCGTGGAATTTCCCAGTGTGCATTGCTCCAAAGTACACCGCAAGGACGTCATTGGTTTCGACGTGAACGTAAATGACGTCCAGCCCCATTCACGGACGACTTACGCAAACAATGTAACTTTTTCAAATTTCTACGCGGGAACGACGGCCATACTTAACATTGGTACGCCGCACTTATGCCTCATATAGCAGGGGCAACTATACGCCAGGAAAAGCCTAACGTAAACGTCGTAACTTTACTGCCGCGGCCGCGCGTACGTTCCGGAATTCGCGTATCTAGCTAATTTGCATACTAAACGCAGAATTCGACGGAAGCGCCACCTAGCGGTCAAAAATGCAGTTAAGATCTGACGGCGTAAGAGACTTACGCCTGTCGGATCTAATGGATATCTATGCGTAACTGATTCTAAGAATCAGGCGCATAGATATGACGGGTCGGATTAGGACTTACGATGGCATACATGGCGCTGCGCCGTCGTAAGTCCTTTCAGAATCTGGCCCCTAGAGCGTCCAGACAGTGAGGATGACTCTGGACCCAGGTCAGCTCTCTAGAAGGCTCTGGTGAGTGACCTTATCACCGCAGTGCGAGATACCCTAAAATAGAGGGGGCTGTAGAAGCAACAGAAGCGCCGGTCCCCATTGGGTTCCGTAAGGCGACCCGCACTGCTAAGGTGTTCCCTTGTGTGTCTTATTTAGACAAACTTTTATACAAGGAATGGGACAGACCACAAAAGACCTTTTATGTATCTAAAAACCTAGCGGTACGTTACCCACTGGAGGAGAGTTTCTTAAAGAAATGGACCTCGCCCCTCACAGTGGACCCTCCTGTGTCCAGACTAAACAAGCTGACCACCCTTCTGGTGGAGGGGACTCCTGCCTTCAAGGACCCGGCGGACAAGAAGGCAGAGTGAATATCCCGTAACCTATACACTGTAGTAGGTTCAGCGGTGCGCCCAACCATAGTTGGGTCGCTGGTGTCCCAGACACTCACGGAGTGGGCAAAGTTACTGCTCAATGGGTTACAAACACATCACACTTCTACCCACGAGGTAGCCCTAGCGGAACAGCTGGTACAGGGCCTAAAATGTGTGTGTGAATCAGCCTTGCACACTACTCCTCTGCTGGCCAGAGCTTCTGCTCAGGCTGTGGTGTTACGCCATCTACTGTGGTTGAAAAATTGGTTGGCGGATCAAGCTTCCAAGAAGGCCCTAATGGACCTGCCCTTTAAGGCGATAGACTCTTTGGAGCTTGCCTGGATGGCATTATTAAGGATGCCACAGGAGGTAAGAGCACCTTGCTCCCACAGACCTATAAGGGGAAGGAGCCATGTCGGCGACAGGGGCCCTTCTTACCGCACCCAAGCGTTTTTTTCGCCCGCCCAGCACTGCAGGATGAAAACCACAGGCCAATAAAACGCCTGCTCAGGGACGGAGACGTCCCTGGTTTCGCAAACCCAACAAACCCCTTTAACAAGACCATGTCCGCATGAGGGTGCGCCCCCACCCATCCCTCGGGTGAGGGGACGTCTTCGCGAATTCGCAACCCGCTCGGGTTCCCGACCGGTGGGTTTGCGAGGTAGTCTCATCAGGGTACAAGATAGAGCTCTTATCTTGCCCACCAAAAAGATTTTTTCCCTCCAACCTCCAGCTACTACCGGATCCTCGGACCTGCTGGAATGCGGGGTGGTTATCCCTGTCCTAGTACAGGAACGGTTTTAGGGGTTTCAATCTAATCTGTTCATTGTACCAAAGAAGGAGGGCATTCGTCCTATCCTGGACCTCTGGGCCCTCAATTTCTTTGTGAAGGTACAAGGATTCCGGAGGGCATCCACTCAGTCAATACTACCCTCCAGCCGGGGGACCTTCTGGCAACCATGGACATCAGGGATGCCTATCTACATGTTCCCATATGCACAAAGAATCAAACTTCTGCGTTTTTCGGTCGGGGAAGACCACTATTAATTTGTGGTTCCCCCCTTTGGCCTGACATCGGCACCAAAGGTGTTCACCAAGGTGATTGCCTCAATTATCGCCCTACTAAGACAACATGGCATCGCTGTTGTGGGCTACTTGGACGACCTGCTTCTGAGGGCCGCTTCAGCCTCAGAATTAGAAGTGAGCGTGTCTATAACTCAGACCCTCAGACACTTGGGTGGCTACTGAACATTCAGACGTCAGTAATGGTAAAGACTCAAGGCCTAGTGTATCTGGGATTGATCCTGAACTCCTCAGAGACAAAGGTTTGCTTCCCTGTGGAAAACTTGCAGACCCCTCGGGTTGTGGTGCGGTAGTTGACATCCCACAAGGGTCATCACTCCGCTTTGCATGTGAGTCCCGGGCCGCATGGTGGCCTCCTTCGAGGCGGTACCATAGGCGCTATCTCACACGCGAGTGCTACAGAAGGTAGATTCTGTCCAGATGGGACTAGTGCCCATCATCCCTGGATTATCAGATCCGGGTGAGCCACCTGGTCAGGCCCTCCCTGGTGTGGTGGCTGACCTCACCTGCACTTCTGTCCGGGAAGTCGTTCCTTCCTTATCACTGGATAGTCATCACGACGGACGCCAGCCTTACCAGTGGGGGAGTCTGGGGGGTTCAGTCGACCAGGGTCGCTGGTCTCCAGAAGACTCCCATTTGCCGATCAAGGTCCTGGAACTTCAGGCGATCAGGCTGTACCTCTCCACATGATAAGAGGCTACGAGGGCGTCCAGTCAGGATCCAGTCAGACAAATGCCACGGCGGTGGCATATGTCAACCATCAAGGAGGAACAAGTAGCTTGGCTGCAGCGTCAGAAGTCGCTGACATCCTAAGGTGGGCAGAAAGGAGCATACCGGCACTGTCGGCCTTATACATTCCAGGTGTGGAAAACTGGCAGGCGGACTACCTGTGTTGCCAGATGCTGGACCAAGGAGAATGGTCTCTGCAATCGGAGGTGTTTCAGCTCCTATGCCCAAGAGGGGGCACGCCAGACGTAGATGGCGTGCCACTCCTGGCGTCTCGACTCAATCGGAAGGTATTGAGGTTTGTGGCCAGATCAAGTGACCCATGGGCGGACGCGTTAGTGGCGCCGTGGAGTCAGTACCGGCTAATCTATGCCTTCCCTCATCTAAAGCTCCTGCCTCTTCTGCTTCGCAGAGTGGAGGCAGACAGGATTCCAATGATCCTAATTGCTCCGG
This sequence comes from Rana temporaria, assembly GCF_905171775.1. Lineage (NCBI taxonomy): Eukaryota > Metazoa > Chordata > Amphibia > Anura > Ranidae > Rana > Rana temporaria. The sequence continues at coordinate 113,312,593 of NC_053493.1, read as the reverse complement.
ATTGGCCTCTGCATTCATGGTATGCCGATCTAGTGCGGCTAGTAGCAGACGTCCATTGGCGTCTACCGCTGAGAGAGGACCTGCTGTTACACTGTCCCATACTGCATCCTGCTTTACAGTCGCTGGCTTAACGGCATGGCTATTGAAAGCCAGGTACTGAGAGACCAGGGCCTGCCAGATTCTGGGATTCCTACCATAAGGAACGCTAGGAAGTTAACCTCTAGGAGGATTTATTATCGCACTTGGAGAGCTTACTTAGCCTCTTTGCAAGGAAATGAAGTGGAATCCACGGACTTATTGGTTAAGGGACAGATATCTGCCCTGGCTGTTTTTCTTTCAGCGACCCCTGGCGACTCACTCTCTAGTGAGAACATCTCTATAGGGGGATCGGCAGGTGGCCCCTCCCGTCCGTCCTCCACTACCTCCGTGGGGATTTAAATAGCAGACGTACCTTGGCATCTACCGCTACGAGAGGATCTGCTGACGCAAGGTCCCATAGGTCATCCTGCCTTACAGTCAATGGCTTAACGCCCTGACCTCTAGGTGCCTCAGAACCACTGTTTGAGAACTTTAGGGAAGTTCCCTTGTTGACACTTTCTCAGAAAGTTGTCCTTTTGGTGGCTGTTATGTCAGCTAGGAGGGGTTCTGAGCTGGCAGCCTTGTGGTGAAAGGCTGCCTATCTGATCTTCCACAAGGATAAGATGGTGCTGTGTTCGCAGCCTTAGATTCTTCCTAAGGTCATTTTGACCTTCCATCTCAAGAAAGACATTGTACTGCCATACTTGTGTCCTCATCCGTCGAATCCTAAGGAGACGACATGGCATTCCTCGGACGCTGTCCGAGCTCCGAGAATATACTTGTCTGTTACTGCTCCGTTCCGGAGTTCAGACTCACTGTTTTGTTTCAGTGGCTGGTCCCAAGAAGGGCCCAGCGGTCTCTTCGGCCACCATTTCGAGATGGACCCGACTGATCCTGATCAGGCTTACGCCATAAAGGGTCGGGCGCCTCCCTATTACGATGCATTCGACCAGGGCAATGGTGCCTCTTGGGGTTTCTGACATCAAGTGTCTGTTACCTAGGTGTCTAAGGCGGCGACCTGGTCGCCCGGTCACACTTTCACTAAACTTTACAAGTTGATGTGAGTGTATCTTCGGATGCTTCTTCGGCTGCAAAGTTTTGCAGGCGGCTGTTTAGAGTTACAACTCCTCAGTTGAGGAGCTCTGTTTGGGGTGAAGTTTCATTTTTTTTTACTGTTCCCACCCCTCATTTTGACACTGCTTTGGGACGTCCCACTAAGTCAAGATTAAGGCTGTGTCCATCCATGAACGAAAGAGAAAATAGGATTTTATGCTCACCGTAAAATCTCTTTCTCTGAGTTCATGGACTGACACAGCACCCTCCCCTCCTTTTTATGTTTGTACTACTTTTTGACGAACTGATCTGCGAGATGCAGAGAGAGGGGTTACACCCAGAGGACCCGCCCCCTGGGCGGGGCTATAGGGTGTGTATGATAAGTTAACCTTTTAGATACGTTTCTGCCTAGTCAACTCCTAATGGAAGGCTAATACCCACTAAGTCAAGATTAAGGCTGTGTCCGTCCATGAACTCAGAGAAAGAGATTTTACGGTGAGCATAAAATCCAATTTTTGCAGCGTAGGGAGTGTCCCTTAAAATCCATACCAGACCAAAGGGTCTGGTATGCTCCTAGAGGGGGAACCCATGCTGGATTTTTTTTTTATTTGGCACAGGTCCCCCTCAAGATCATCAGAGCACAAGTTGCATGCCAAAGTCGGATCAGGCAAGATGGCGATCCGACATCAATTATATTTAATGGGCTGAAGTAGGATCAAAGTTGGACCAAAGTAGTACAGGGAGCATTTTCAAAGTCGGACCGAATTGTGTTAGACCAGTTAAGATGGCTCCCATAGGGAAACATTGATTTTCACACGTCATGCCACATGAACTCCCAATGTCAGCGCATTTGTCATACCAGTGTGAACGTGGCCAAAATGAAAAGTTTTGGATGAAATTCTACTAGTATACGGCCAAAATAACTGTCCCATAGACATAGCAGGAAATGAGTTCAAATCTCCCCATAGTGAAGACAAATACCCTCTTATGCCTTGTACACACGATCAGGCTTTTTGTATAGTGAGGTGAGGGGCGCTATATCAAAATAGTGGATGCGTGTCACAATGTGCGTTTGAGTAGTACACAGTGTAACTGTGTACCCAAATCTATGTGAAAAACCAAACAGATTATAGTCTAAACTCTATAAATACAATAGTGCCAAATGCTGTGGAAAATAAATAAAATATAAAAAAAAAAAAAAAAAAATTTTTTAAAAGAATGTCCAGCAAATAAATAGTTAAGTGCAAAATGGATCCAGTGTTGTATCAAGTCCAGGTGCAAAATGCAAATAATCCAATCCCAAATCGCAGGGAAAAGTGCAAATGCTAAAGTGCTTGTGAATCTTCAAAATAGCCAAAGTGCGAGAAAGAAGTGATCCGCCTTCACCTATAGGTCACCAGAATAATAATGGATGGCTCCTTACCACACGGTGTTGACCAGATTACTTAAAATATGGTCAATCAGGCTTGTTTTAAATGAGGATCAGCAGGGTCTCATTGGGTTCCAATGTCAGCGATTGCAGCAAATGGTGTACCAAGAAAGGAGAAGAGATACCACCATAGTGTAAAACCATTTAATATACAAAAGTTAAAATTACAATGCCAAATGGCCTCTTACTGTTGCTGGTGCCCGTTCCCGGCACTGAGGCTGTAGGTGGTGGGGATAGTAAGACAAGATAAGAGATGGCCGCGTCCTGGTCCACTAGCGTGCGTTCCACCGCTAGTTGTCCATCAACCAGTGAGGTATTTTTTTGATGAAAGCTGCAGATTAAAAAAAAAAAATACTCTTGATTTGACCTTAAATGTGAGATTTAAAAAACTCTTCTGGAGACCAGAACACCCCCCAGCACTGCCACTTATCCCAACTGCCCGCCAGCACTGCCACTCATCCTATCCCCCCCCCCCCCCACCAAGGAGTAGGAGAAGGAATACAAATAGAGAATACATAAAAGGGAGAGAAAAAGAGGGGGAGGAACAAAGAAAAAGGGAGAGAAAGAATAAGAGAAAGAACAAGAAAGATTGCCAGAGAGAGGGATGGGGGGAAAAAAATTAGAATAGAGAGAGATAAAGGGGAAATGTAAGGAGAACAAAGAGAATGGGTGGTACATCCTAAAATGTACCATAAGGTATATGTATATGTAGATATTCCCACCCCGCTCCAGTGTTCCACCTTCACGATTAAGGCCCTTTTGGGATAAAACACATTGAGAGAGTAGGAGCATGGTTTAGTAGAAAGTAATATGCTGTACCTGTAAAAAGTGACAAGAAAAATGTTTGAATATCAAGAAAAGAGAACAGACAGAAGTGTGAACTTTTCTGTTTAATGTGACAAATTGCCCATGTATAGGGATTTTACTTTGTAAACAAAATAGGCATTCACATTCCCCCTTGTTCATTGGAATATTTCATAAACGCTACCAATTACATTTTTGCCTTCCTTTATGTTATCATTATTCCACCCCATGGGAGAACATAGTGCTCCTATGTATCCCATAAAATGTCCTGTAATGTGATTCCAATAGTATTTACTGATCTCAGGAGCATCAGTGCCATATATTGCTAAATATTCTGCTGCCATAATTAATATCATCTGGTTGTCCTCTGAAGAACATGTTCAATCAATCTGACACTATTACTCACTCGATTAGCAAAGTCAGCAGCCCTTTTATTATTAATGACAGCTCCTTCTTGCTGTCTACCGGAGTTACCTAAAACGTATTCATTCATCAATTGCTGTGAAAATAATCATCTCATTTTCATTTAAATAAAAAGGCAAGATTTTTTAATTGGCATATATCAAGAAGCGAACAAATAAAATACTCATAAGAAAACAAGAAAAATGTAATTTGCAGAGCAAAAGGTTTTACTATAATATGAAGCCAATGCAATAAGAAGCGCTTATGATGGTTTTCTTTATATGACCTATATATCATAGTCAAATTTGGTAGTGCTAGCCATACATGTGTGAATCTGAACAAGTCAATGAAACTATTGTTTTGATAGGATGGAAGTGATCAGCTGTGTCTGAATTTTTCTTTTTAAGTCGGTTGTATGATGTATATAGCATTCAATTCTGAAATGCTCATTTTTGTAATTTCCCGTCGGTCTTTGATTTTAATCAGATAGATGCAATAAATTTACAGTTTGTGTTGCATCAGTCATTTCACCCGTTTAATTAAAGTGATCACTCAGCTGTCTGAACTCATGATTTACTAAAGGAATATAGGCTGTTCAGTGTTCACTATGGCAACTGAATACTCACTGAGCAAATGAGATTAAATTGTGTTTACTTCACAGATTCAATCATGAGCAAAACAAAATAAAAAATATTGTTTGCACAATATTGGGTATTGAAAGCAAAAAAAAACTTTCTTTACTAAGTTCAACGATCATTCACTTTACAAAGGGAACAGTTTCTACCCCTTTAGGAAATCAACTCACTGGGCTGGATTCAGATAGAATGGTCTATCTATCCGCCCGGCGTAACGTATCTCAGATATGTTACGCCGCCGTAATTTAGGGCACAAGTTCTGTATTCAGAAACAACTTGCGCCCTTAGTTACGGCGGCGTAACGTATCTATGTCGGCGTAAGCCCGCCTAATTCAAATGTGGATGATGTGGGCGTGTTTTATGTATATTAACTGTGACCCTGCGTATGCGCTGTTCGAGAAAAAATCCCAGTGCGCATGCTCGAAATTCCGCCGCAAATCGTCATTGCTTTCGACGTGAACGTAAATTACGTCCAGCCCTATTCGACGTAAAATTTTCGAAACTCGACGCAGGAACGACTGCCATACTTAACATAGGATACGCCTCATATAGCAGGGGTAACTATATGGCGAAAAAAGCCTGACGTAAAAAAAATGCGCCGGCCGGACGTACGTACGTTCTGAATCGGCGTATCTAGCTCATTTGCATACTCCTTGCGTAAATATACGGAAGCGCCACCTAGCGGCCAGCGTAAATATGCAGCCTAAGATACGACGGTGTAAGACACTTACGCCGGTCGGATCTTAGGGAAATCTATGCGTAACTGATTCTATGAATCAGGCGCATAGATACGACCCCGCACACTCAGAGATACGACGGCGTATCTGGAAATACGCCGTTGTATCTTCTCTCTGAATCTACCCCACTATCTTTCCACTCCTAAATAACCTTAACAGCATTAGACACAAAGATTAATCATGATCACGATGTGTCGCGATGAAATCAGACAGTTGGAAGAGCCAGTAACTATCAGGTTTCAGGTCACCTCTCACTTCGAACGCTGACTATACATCTTACAATCTCATTGTGCTGTACAGAGATGTTTAATCTTTTCTAGATTTACCAAAACTATGTACAATAAGGATCTTCTCAAATAATAAACAAATTCTGTATTTAATCAAGCAGGCCATTGCACTACATAGTTGTTGGTAGATTGTGTGTATAGCCAACCTAAAAAGGATCTGTACTGCAGAAACTGCGGCCAAAAAGGCAAGCATGGGTATAAAAAACGATGCATCTGTATTGCTTGCAGCCTCCTTGCAGATGATCTTTTCTCTGGTACTAACTTGCTCTATCTGATTTTGCACTGTCTCTGTGTGGAGGCAGTTACATTGGTAGAGGCAGGTTCATGCTTCAGATCCACAAAATGGATGTTACAGAAGCAGGGAGAGCCTTGCTGCGCAGTTGCTCTGGTGCAGCTTTTGCTCCAGTACTAAGCAGAACAGTGAGCAGCACAGTAGTGATGACAGTAAAAACAGTCACAGGCAGCAATACCAAAAACAAAAATAGACCAACAATTTTGAAAAAAATATATATACAGTAAGGCCCAGATTCTCGTAGGAGATACGACGGCGTATATCCTGATACACCGTCGTATCTCTCAGTCTGAGCCGTCGTATCTTGGCGCCTGATTCAAAGAATCAGCTACGCCAGAATTTGTATAAGATACGACCAGGGGCCTAGGACTAGGGGCGTGTACGCTGATTTACGCCTAGAAATATGTAAATCAGCTAGATTCACGAACGTACGCCTGGCCGACGCAGTACAGATACGCTGTTAATGTTAGGCTTTTCCCGGAGATCTTCGTTCTGTGTCTCTGCCTGATGATTGGCAGGTGGTAGCGGACATCCAGTGCCCAGCACCCTCAGATCGGCTTGTTCTGTGAGTAATCCCCCTGGGTAGAAGTGCAGAATCACACACACATATATATATATATATATATATATATGTATGTATACGCAAAAAAAATTAATCGCAGAGGTGATCAAATACCACCAAAAGAAAGCTCTATTTCTGTGAACATAATGATAAAAATGTAATTTGGGTACTGTGTAGCATGACCGCGCAATTGTCATTCAAATTGCGACAGCGCTGAAAGCTGAAAATTGGCTTGGGCAGGAAGGTGCGTAAGTGCCTGGTATTGAAGTGGTTAAAGACCATTTTTAACCAAAACATTTATGAGCAAAAGGTAAAATGTGCTTTTGTCGGTAGCAAAATATCTTTTTGTATTTGGTGAATTCTGAACTATTAGCATTTTTGTTCAGAAGCTCAATAATAGATTTACATACACTTGGACATAAGATTTATCATGAAATTTTGATTTTACTTTTGTTTCAGGTCTTACAGGGATCTCCAGAGCTTATAGAGATTTTTACCGATGACTGCCATGGACTTATGCAATTGTATGGGAAATCGTCACTCACTGATGACAAGACAGGTTTGCAATTAAAAAAACAAAAAAACAAACTACTAAGCATGCAGTCTAATAAACACAATTAGACACTAACCAGATCCTTAAAAACACAAGCTGCTTTTTTTTTTTTTAACAGTATGAAATGTTTGATCAGATTTGATAAATGTTCGCAGTAAGCCTTATTTGCAAACTTGTATTAATCAAAGCTGAATACAGATCAAAGAACAGCTGCTTTAGAACGCTACAAAAATTGGAAATCATAAACGATGACATAAAGCACGGATTTTTTTTTTTCAGAGACTGTACAAAGCTCCACTGGGGAGATGTTATCAATTCATACACAAACACTCCTACTTTGATCTGCTGTACCATCCCTCAGAATCTATTTGTGTATCTGCTACAGACCCAAATAATCTAGCTAAATGTATCTTTCATTAGTGATTCAGATATCTTTACCAGTTCCACTACTTGTTCTGCACGTACTTTCCTCCAAAAAAACAAAGGGGCAGATCCACAGAGATCTGCACCCGCGCAGCGTATCAGAGATACGATACGCCGCGGAATTCAAATCGGCGATTAGGGGGCGTGTTTCATTTAAATGAAGCGCGTCCCCGCGCCGAATGAACTGCGCATACGCCGTCCCGAAATTTCCCGCCGTGCATTGCGCTAAATGACGTCGCAACGACGTCATTTTTTTAACTTAGACGTGAATTATGTCCATCCCGATTCACGGACGACTTACGCAAAAACAAAAAATCTAATTTTGACGCGGGAACGATGGCCATACTTAACATGGCAAGTCTAACTATACGCCGCTTAATACCAGCTTTAACTATACGCGGCAAAAAGACGACTAGAGACGACGTAAAGGAATGCGCCGGCCGCTCGTACGTTCGTGGATCGTCGGAAATAGCTAATTTGCATACCCGACGCGGAAAACGACGTGAACGCCACCCAGCGGACGCCAAAGTATTGCATCTTAGATCCGAAGGCGTACGAAGCCGTACGCCTGTCGGATCGAACCCAGATGCCGTCGTATCTTGGTTTGAGGATTCAAACTAAAGATACGACGCGGGTAATTTGAAAGTAGGCCGGCGTATCAGTAGATACGCCGGCGTACTCGCTCTGAGGATCTGGCCCGAAATGTTTTCAGTCAAGCCTAAAATAGCATATTTATAAAACTGTGCACATAGACTATTTTAAAATGGAACCCTTTAAATTACCGAACAGACAAATAGCTGTCTTTGTAAATCTTGTACCTTTTATTTAGTTGCATCTATGGTATGATAAAAAGTCAAGTTATGCAAAGCTAAACTTCAGGCAAACTGGCACATACACAGATGAAATACATACAAAGAGAGTTATTTTACCTACCAAGATTTGTTTCTGCCCATCCAGTTCTTTCCTGCAGACCCTGTCATCTATGGGAGGCCTGGAACTTCTACATATAATAAGACAGGGCTCGACAAACCCCGGGCGCCAGGTCGCATTTGCGACTAGAATTAGCGACCTGGCGCCCGGGGCAGCACAGCTGGGGTATCCTGTCTTTGCGCGCACATCACCCCGACGCGATCGCGTTGGGCCACGCCGGCCGGTAATTGAGGCCTTCTGCAGTCCTGTACTTCGTTCTGGAATCAGGTTGCCCTCTAGTGGTGGCCGTTGGTATGACAAGACAACCAGAAATGCTAATGGAGCTTCCCCTGCCTGTTTTCACTGCCCGCCCATCTCCTTTGCTTTACTTAGAACCCCCAAACATTAAATGTACTTTTTATTCTAACACCCTAGAGAATAAAATGGCAGTCGTTGCAATACTTTCTGTCACACCGTATTTGCGCAGCGGTCTTACAAGCACACTTTTTTGGAAAAAATCCACTTTTTTAAATAAAAAAATAAGACAACATTAAAGTTAGCCCAATTTTTTTTTATATTGTGAAAGATAATGTTACGTCGAGTAAATTGATACCCAACATATCAAGCTTAAAAATTATGTCCGCTCGTGGAATGGCGACAAACTTTTACCCTTTAAAATCTCCATAGGCAATGTTTAAAAAATTGTACAGGTTGCATGTTTTGAGTTACAGAGGAGGTCTAGGGCTAGAATTATTGCTCTCGCGCTACCTCACATGTGTGGTTTGAGCGCCGCATTCATATGCGGGCGTTACTCACGTATGCGTTCGCTTCTGCATGCGAGCTTGACCGAACAGGGCGCGTTCCTGGCTCCTAACTTTTTTAGCTGGCTCCTAGATTCCAAGCAAATTTGTCAAGCCCTGTAATAAGATATCATTCAGCCTCTCAGATGGTGTAAGTACACTGGTGGCAATTACACAACTAAATAATGTAGCCACACAGGCAGAAGTGGTTTCCTACTACAAAACTCTCTTAGATACTATTCACAAAGGCTTTATACCACTGAGGGTACCTCTATGCTGCCACCTACATTATATTGTTAAAAGTATTGGGACACCTGCCTTTACATGCACATGAACTATAATGGCATCCCATTCTTAGTCTGTAGGGTTCAATATGGAGTTGGCCCACCCTTTACAGCTATGGCTTCATGTACACGGGACATTGTTTAACCTCTCCTGAATGATTTAACTTGACAGCTAGAAACCGACATCTAAAAACGTACGGTTAGCCACGTTACATACCGCGTTTAGCCGCGTTTGCATCTAGAACCTAGAAACCGACATCTAGAAACCTCCTAAAAATATGCTGCATTTGCATCTAGAACATTTGTTTATACAGTGAGGAAAATAAGTATTTGAACACCCTGCTATTTTGCAAGTTCTCCCACTTGGAAATCATGGAGGGGTCTGAAATTGTCATCGTAGGTGCATGTCCACTGTGAGAGACATAATCAAATTTTTTTTTCCAGAAATCACAATTTATGATTTTTTAACTATTTATTTGTATGATACAGCTGCAAATAAGTATTTGAACACCTGTCTATCAGCTAGAATTCTGACCCTCAAAGACCTGTTAGTCTGCCTTTAAAATGTCCACCTCCACTCCATTTATTATCCTAAATTAGATGCACCTGTTTGAGGTCATTAGCTGCATAACGACACCTGTCCACTCCATACAATCAGTAAGAATCCAACTACTAACATGGCCAAGACCAAAGAGCTGTCCAAAGACACTAGAGACAAAATTGTACACCTCCACAAGGCTGGAAAGGGCTACGGGGAAATTGCCAAGCAGCTTGGTGAAAAAAGGTCCACTGTTGGAGCAATCATTAGAAAATGGAAGAAGCTAAACATGACTGTCAATCTCCCTCGGACTGGGGCTCCATGCAAAATCTCACCTCGTGGGGTCTCAATGATCCTAAGAAAGGTGAGAAATCAGCCCAGGACTACACGGGAGGAGCTGGTCAATGACCTGAAAAGAGCTGGGACCACCATTTCCAAGGTTACTGTTGGTAATACACTAAGACGTCATGGTTTGAAATCATGCATGGCACGGAAGGTTCCCCTGCTTAAACCAGCACATGTCAAGGCCCGTCTTAAGTTTGCCAATGACCATTTGGATGATCCAGAGGAGTCATGGGAGAAAGCCATGTGGTCAGATGAGACCAAAATAGAACTTTTTGGTCATAATTCCACTAACCGTGTTTGGAGGAAGAAGAATGATGAGTACCATCCCAAGAACACCACCCCTACTGTGAAGCATGGGGTGGTAGCATCATGCTTTGGGGGTGTTTTTCTGCACATGGGACAGGGCGACTGCACTGTATTAAGGAGAGGATGACCAGGGCCATGTATTGCGAGATTTTGGGCAACAACCTCCTTCCCTCAGTTAGAGCTTTGAAGATGGGTCGAGGCTGGGTCTTCCAACATGACAATGACCCGAAGCACACAGCCAGGATAACCAAGGAGTGGCTCTGTAAGAAGCATATCAAGGTTCTGGCGTGGCCTAGCCAGTCTCCAGACCTAAACCCAATAGAGAATCTTTGGAGGGAGCTCAAACTCCGTGTTTCTCAGCGACAGCCCAGAAACCTGACTGATGTAGAGAAGATCTGTGTGGAGGAGTGGGCCAAAATCCCTCCTCCAGTGTGTGCAAACCTGGTGAAAAACTACAAGAAACGTTTGACCTCTGTAATTGCAAACAAAGGCTAATGTACCAAATATTAACATTGTTTTTCTCAGGTGTTCAAATACTTATTTGCAGCTGTATCATACAAATAAATAGTTAAAAAAAATCATACATTGTGATTTCTGGATATTTTTTTTGATTATGTCTCTCAGGCCCCATACACACGAGAGGATTTATCCGCAGATACGGTCCAGCGGACCGTATCCGCGGATAAATCCTCTCGAGGATTTCAGAGGATTTCTATGCGATGGCGTGTACACACCATCGCATTGAAATCCGCGCTGAAATCCTCTGCCGATGACGTGTCGCGCCGTCGCCGCTATTATGACGCGGTGACGGGCGTGACGCTGTCATATAAGGAATTCCACGCATGCGTCAAATCATTACGGCGCGTGCGGGGAATCCCTTTAGACGGATGGATCCGGTAAGTCTGTACAGACGAGCGGATCCATCCGTTGGAATGGATTCCAGCAGATGGATTTGTTGTGCATGTCAGCAAATATCCATCTGCTGGAAATCCATCCCAGGGGAGATTTATCTGCGGATAAATATCCGTTGGCGTGTACACACCATAGGATCTATCCGCAGAAACCCATTTGATGGGATTTATCTGCGGATAGATTCTATGGTGTGTATGGGGCCTCACAGTGGACATGCACCTACGATAACAATTTCAGACCTCTCCATTATTTCCAAGTGGGAGAACTTGCAAAATAGCAGGGTGTTCAAATACTTATTTTCATCACTGTATGTATATATATATATATATATATATATATATATATATATATATATTTGTAAAAATGAAAACGTCTGTAAACGAAACGCTGCTAAATGCGAGTTACAGCGTTTAGCAATGTTTACAGGCATTTAGCATTTCAAATGCCTCTGAACAACCGTCTGAACCCATTTCTTTGCGTTAAAAAAAAAGTTGCTAAACTTGTCTGCCTTGAAATGACTATGAACGACTCTGTGTACATGTACTGATAAGATAACATAGAGGACAGTTCAGGGGCAGCTGAAGAAAATCCCCAACTGCTCCTAAACATCTGTTTTTTTCCCCACAAGAAATCCTAAACATCTGTTTACCAGCAGCAGTGTACATGAGACCTATAACAGCTTCAACTCTTCTGGGAGGGCTGTCCACAAGGTTTAGGGGTGTGTCTATGGGAATGTTTGACCATTCTTCCAGAAGCACATTTGTGGGGTGAGGCACTGAAGTTGGGCGAGAAGGCCTGGCTCTCAGTCTCTGCTTTAATTCATCCCAAAGTGAGTATTGTTACTAGTACTATGATATTTGCCAATACATGCATGTCGTTATACTCTTTGCAATTTGGATATTATCCTACATATAATTTATCACCAGATATCTTTCTCTAGTGCACATCTTCATCCACCAAAAAAAGACAATTTGTTGAAACGCATCTCCATGTCCGCTCAGTTCAGTTGTACCTTACATGCATGGGGTTCATCCCTTTTGTACCTACTATATTGAAACTACTGTGTGACCTTTTATTCTAACAGTATGTTCAAAATGCTTTTTCCTCTTTTGAGTTTTTTGTATATTGTCATAATACATTTTGTAATTTTTTATCTTTACATCATTTTAATTCTCTATATTATTCCCTCAGTATCGTATAGTCCCAATTCCCCTCCATACCCCATTGCACAATAGCATAGGGATAGATACCACTCATATTTTTCCCGGGCCTAGGAACCTAGCTGCATTCATCGCAAAGGTGTTGTATTGGGTTGAGGTCAGGACTCAGACCAGTCAAGTTCCTCCACACCAAACTCGCTCATCCATATCTTTATGGACCTTGGGACCTTGCTTTGTGCACTGGTGTGCAGTCATGTTGGAACAAAAAAGAGCCATTCCCAAACTGTTCCCACAAAGTTAGGAGCACAAAATTGTCAAAAATATCTTGGTATGCTGATGCCTTAAAGGAGTTCTCTGACCTAAAACTTTTAACCCCCGCTGTGCCCGGGCTGTAAAACTATACAAAATAAACTTTCACTTACCTGCCTACGATCCCCCGTTGTTCCGATATCGCCGTCCCATTCTCCGGTCCCGGTCTCTTCCGCTTCCTGCGTGTCGGTGACTCATAGTGCGCTCAGCCTATCAGCGGCCGCAGCAATGTCCCGTCGCGGACTCTAAAAATTCTCTATATGAGCGTTTTTTACTTCCGAGAGAACAGACATTTTTTTAAGCCCAGTGTGCATGGAGCCTAAAACATGTTTTTTTATTTTTGTAGGAACTGCTAGTACCTTTGAATTTGACGGTGGAATAACCTATGAACAGCTGCAGGTGAGATAAATAATAAAGTGAAGTAATATTCTGCCAACAAATTTGTTCTGTATGTTGCTCCAGAACATATCCTAAAAATTAAAAGAGAAATATAGCCAAAGTTTTCTTCTCCCATGAATCAGTTGTTCTGCACTCCTGTGACCCATTTTCAGAGGACAGTGGGCTAAATCTGACAACTCAGAGCCAGTCCAGGCCCTAAAAAGATCCTGATCACGACTGGATCAGCAGCTAGCTCAGTCTCTCAGGAAACCCGAGCACTATTGCTAAAGGAGATGGAGGCATTTCAAACTACATTAGTTCCTAGACAAAGCCAGCCTGAGTTGAGCCAGCCCATACACCCCCCGCCCGAGTCAAGCTGAGCCACCGACCCGCAGCTCCATCCGAGCCAGTCGGCTGCCTCCCACCTGAGCCGAGTGGACTTGCCCCCCCACCCGAGTAGGCCCACCTCTACGCCTGAGCAGACCCTCCTCCCCACCTGAACCAGGCGGACTTGCCCAAGCCAAGCTGAAACAATTGCCCTCAGCTCGCCAAATGCAAGCAGGCGAGTGGAAATTCTGAGGGCTGGTTTAGGAAAAGCTGACAGAGAAACTAGGCACTGTCCTATGCTGTTGTTTACATCCATCATTCAAAATACATAAAAAATATAATAATACTACAATAAAATATTTGCACTTGTAGGTGATGTTCTAAACTCTGGCTTTGTTTTTATTTTAGAACATGATTGAAGAAATGTTAGAAGACAGTGGCTACTATAGTTTAAATTCAAACAGGTATGTGTCATATGGAAATAAATGAAAGCATTTTGCATCAATTTTAGAGGTCAACACATTTTTAATTATGTTTAATCTATGAGAACATGCAAGGAGTAGCCACATTCATGGAAGACTTGACCCAAGATTTATTTGGACATCATGCTGCCATAGTCATTCCATTTGTTCAAGCTCCACCTCTTGTGTCATGTAATCCTCTACTACAATACAATGTTAGACCCCGTACACACGAGAGGATCTATCCGCTGGAATTGATCTGCGGATCAGTTACAGCGGATAGATCCGCTGGTGTGTACAACCCAGCGGAAACAGAACTGTTTCAGAACTGTTTCCGCTGATTTTTTTCCCCTGGGATGGATTTCAAGCGGATAAAAATTCGAAGACATGCTTTCAAATCTATCCGCTTGAATCCATCCCAACGGATTGATCCGCTGGTCTGTACAGACTCACCGGATCAATCCGTCCGAATGGACCCCCCGCATGCGTCGTAATGATTCGACGCATGCGTGGAATTCCTTATATGACCGTGTCGCGCACGTCGCCGCGTCATCATCGCGGCGACGGCGCGACACGTCATCGCGATGGGATTTCGGCGCGGATTTCGATCCTATGGTGAGTACACTCCATCGGATCCAAATCCGCGGAAATCCTCCGTTGGACCGTATCCGCGGATAAATCCTCTCGTGTGTACTAGGCCTTAGAGGCATCATGCTATCTGCCTAAATGCTATCTGCCTAAATGCAGAACTATTTTCCAATGTACAAGACATTCACAAGAAGAAGGTGAAATAGTTTAATATTTTCTGAACTGTAAAGAGCCTTCTGACTTCACCCCAATTACCTCTACAGATCTAATTCTGTATTTACAATTTAATATCCACAAACAAGAGAAGTCCAGAAGAGGGGAAAAAATAAGGAAAAGGGTAATACAATTGGTAAATAGTACTGTATTTAGTGCTTAGTATTGTCCCTGCTGCCATAGGCTATGGCTTATGAGTACTCCAAGATCACTCAAGAGGGCTCTAAACAAGGTTTCAAGTCTCATAAGGTCAATGAGTGTTGTGCATTACCCTCCTAAGAAGAAAAGCCCTAGGAAAATATAAATATCTGGGAGGAGGTTGATGATGGTTATTCTAGGTAGGGCATATTGTGAGCAATTCTACCTGAACAGTCTAAAATTAAACTCCATCTCTGAAAAAATAACAAATCAACTACTTCACTTTGCATACCTCCCAACTTTTTTAAATGGGAACAAGGGACACTTATTAGCAAAAGTATGTAGGCATAGGACACCCCCTGTCACCGCCCTTAAAGGAGGATTATACAAAATAAAATGATTAGTTAAACCCACAAGTGTTTTTTTTACCACTACTATTCCTTAATACTGGCTTTTAAAATGTGGGAGTGTCTAGGTAGGGACTGTACTAACTAGACACAAAACAGTAGAGGGCAAACAGGGAAACATACCAAGTATAATAAACATGATGAAAGACAGGCTTCAGTGGCAGCACAAGACTGTCCATCATAGAAATGGACCAAGAGTCTTATTCCACTGGCTCACTTTATGATGCTAATTTCACGCCTCTATTGTCCAGCATTTCTGAAGATCTGAAATGGATCTCAACTATCTAGCGTAGGCAGAACGGCTGCCTTTAAAATGCAGGTACTCCCAAAGATACTCCCAACCGTTTAGAACATTCCCAATCCCTATCCCATTTTTCACAAAATGTAACTCCCTATTGAGGAACTATATTGCCCTTTCCTCACTACAATTGATGAGAACAAACGGTGGTATTGGGTTACCAGATTTGCAGGGCTACTATAATGCGTTCTTGCTAGACCAAGCTAAAAACTGGATTAAACCGACTAAGGATAAATTATGGGTTGACATGGAACAAAACTTTATGAAACACAAATACTACCTTGTAATTCTATCAGCATCCCTTATGTCCCCCAAGTAACTTCTCTGGTTAATTACCCCACAATTGAAGTCACTCTTAAAGCATGGCGCACATTACTCTCCCGCAAAAAGTACACAGAAAACACATACAACCTAAATATACAGGTCAAAACATATGAATGGCTAATTAAAGACTTTGATGCAAGAGATTGCCTTAAACGAGGTATAAACTTCACAAATATCTTACACCAAAGCAGCCTACCTAATTATAGATCAATACAAATCAGACACTATTACTCAACCACCAAATGCAAAGAAAGCATAGAAATTCCAAGCTCTATTTGGAAATTCCTCCAAGGGAAGTCGAACAAATCGACCCATGGAATTTCTTTCTTCTACAACTCACTATCTGGCCCCATATTAATGACTAAAACACCAGACATGCACACATGGGAAAAAGATCTGCAGAAAGAATTCTCCCTACAACAATGGTTGAAAGCCATACAATTGAACTTCAGTACGACTTCCTGTGTTGAGCACTGGAAAAATGTTCAAAAAACATATCGTAGGTTGTATATGACACCTTACAGGCTGTCAAAAATATTCAAAGCTTCCTCGAACAATTGTTGGAGAAACTGTAACCATATAGGGAACCTGTTCCATGTTCTATGGAACTGCCCTTACATAGTGTTCTTTTGGGAAAATATAGCTATAGTCCTTAGTGAAATCATAGGCCTGTACAAACCACTTACCCCAGAACTAGCACTCTTGAATATAGGACTAGACTCCTATCCTATTACAGTTAAAACAATGATCGGTCATGTATTATTCACAGCTAGGACAGCTTTAGTGAGTAAATGGAAAACTTCTGACCTCCCAACAAGGAGAGAGATATGCAACGGGGATCAATATACAATGTCAATATGAAAAGTTACTGGCATTCAAAAAACTTAAAGCACCCCAATTTATAAAAAAAGTGGCAAGCTTGGTTCCTTCACCCAAAAGCAGCTAAAGACATAAAACTTTAACATTATAGTAGTTGCAGCTAAATATTGATATCACAACTTATATACTGAATACTGTGCTATTTGACTGAAACGTTGGTAACTGTATTTTTCTTTACTTCTTCCCTTTGTTAAGTTTCTGTTGTTTGTGTTCAACATACTTTTATACTATTCAACAATATATTGCCGTTAACACATCCGAGGATGTGGTGGCTGTAACTTAACCTCTGTTTTTACCTGGCGATCTGGCCAGTAACACACCTCCGGTATTAAAGTGCCCCCACTCTGGATGAAGGAGGGGGCCCGTTTGGACAGCGACAGTCTGGGTGTGGGGGGAGGTGTTAGATGTACTAAAATATTTAAATAATGGAAATAAATGTGATCTTGCGCTAAAGAAAACAACAATACAAAACCACTCTAATGAAAATAGTGCACAATGAGTGACCATCAAATAAAATCTACAGGTGAGCAATAAATAACCATAAGTATATGCTGGTGCATAAAAACATCAATAGGAATGGATGATGGGAAGTACACTGTTATACATCAAGACAAATAGTCCTATATGATGGATGGCTATCTGGATAGGTGGGTGTCCCAAAGATGGTTCCCTTGGGGATATTCCAATGGGGGTGATGGATCGAGGAATTAAAAATAATGAATAAATACAGAATCCTCCGACTAGTCTCTCAGAACTCTCACCTCTATTCTAGAAGTAATTTGCATATAGTGGTAATCATATGTACCAGCTTTGAATGTTGCTCTCTCCCATTTCTCTTCTCCTTCTTCTCCAATGATGGATTTTAATATGGCCGTTACCTCCCGCCTCACCCGCGGGTCACCAGGTGTCTCCGTTATTCCAACGTTCCAAATGGAGGGGCATATGGATAGAAGAAAGAAGGGGGAAGAAGAGGCCTCCAAAAGTGTAGTACCGTTAAGATGATAACTTTATTAAGTGCTAAAAAGGTGGACTCTTACATGGGGAAAATAAATGGTGAGCAAAACAATGAATCGTCTTCGCACATGAATTACGGTCACTTCCGGATTGAGTCAGCCTCGTGTGCCCTACGTCGTTACGTCACGCACCTCATGACTTCTTCAGGAGCGTGACATAGGGCACGCGAGGCTGACACAAACCGGAAGTGGCCGCAATCCATGTGACCATGTCACCTTTATTTCCATTTTTCATATTTTGTGTACAGTGACCACTATTAGATTTTGCAGCTTTTAAACAGAATTTCACTCACATTCTATTTATTGACCTTCATCATTTACTCACAGTAGTGCGAAAGACACTTTCACTCACTAAAATATGTAAATACACTTACAAATTGAAGCCAGTTGAGACTTATAAGCAGTTACGGCAAGACGTTTTGTTCCTTTTAGGATAAAGGTTTTGCAAATAAAAGCTGATCATTGTAAGCACCCCTGTCAGTGTTAAATATTTTGTCTTATCCCTGTAACTGCAACATCTGCAGGACAGCTTATTCAACTGAAAAACAACAGACTTACTAGCAGGATTACCAGGTGAAAATAAAGGCTAAAAAAGAAAATTAATGTAGACATCACATCTAAAAGCTGTATAATTGTAGGATTGAAGCTGCAAATAAAAATATATTTTTGCTTTTGGGTTTAATACCACTTTAAGTGACACATGCTGCTAAATTTGGCCTTTTAGACATCATTGACCTATGGTCATGAAAAGGTTAACTAGCCCCACTGCAAAATGTATAGGAATCTTGACTAATGGGTCAATTCACTAAGAGTTAAATAACGGCTCATAAACTGCTGTAAAATACTGCATGTGGTAACAAGTGTGCAAGTGTTCAATTTATTGACAATTTTGCATTAAATACCGAAGGCAGTATTTGTTCGATTTAGCGGTAATTGCTGCATTATTTAATGCAGTAATTTACTGCATTGAGCTGGTTGCTAAGGAGCAGGCCAGGGAGGCCGGCCGCCACATCCTTAACAACGAATGACTCATCAGCTGTCAGCAGGTCACCTGCCGACAACTGAATGTAAAAAAAATCTAACAAAAAAAAAGGCGTTGGGTCCCCCCCCCTCCCACTGCATACTAGGTCTAGTATGGATTGTAAGTGGAACCCCACTCCAAAATAGGGGGTGGAGGGGACCCCACACAATTTTTTATTTATTTTTTCATCATTTTTAATTGTCTTTTTTTTTTTTACATTCAGCTGATGAGTCATCCTTTGTTAAGGATGCAACAGCTGGCTTCCCGGTATGCTCCTTAGCAACCAGCTATTTGTCTCAATATGTGATCCCGCTAGCAAAAACCCTAGTGGTAAATATTGCTTGCTTTTATACTCTTTGGTTCATTTGCGAATTGGACTTAAGAGTCTTTAAAGCGATATTTACCAGCATTTTTTTTTTTGCAGTAAATACTGCATAATTGTTATTCGTTTACATTTTTTTATGAATTAGACTTACTGTATGCAATAATTTATGCAAATTAGTCATTCATTGTGTTATTGCATCTGGTAAACGTTAGTGAATTGACCCCAATGTGTCTCAAAAACAAAAGTTTTCCTTAGAATACAGATTTCTGTAAACAATCAGGTTTTAAAATTCAGATTTATTCTGCTTTAATGAAATGTATTATATTACTCAGAATCAACTTTCAGCTGCAAAACTGATTTGGTGTTGTATCTTTTTACTTATTCTTACCACTGGCACCACATTTAAAGGACACGGTATGAAGTATAATTCCCATCTCTTGAAGAAATTATTGTAAACAATCCCTGAAACATTGTTGATAACATAAAGTCATTTATTTGAATGGATTGTAGAACTAGATCTTCATTTTCAGTATGTCATGTAAATATAGACACATTTAAAAAGATATAGCTTTTTTAATTAATCAGCCCAGCCAGTATAGATAGCTTACATTAGACAGAGGTCGTTGCAAACTTAGTTCTGCCATCTAAAAGCAGTTTCACTATTGAACGAATGTTGGCTTATCCTGTTTACAAAGACACTTAATTATATTTGGCTGTTATCATATCTGTGTTTTTCTAGATAATGCTCATTCCCAGTGGGGAACAAGAACATTTGAACAATAAAATGATGCCCTCCACTTTCAAAAAGAGCCTTGTGACTGCATTTCCCCTCCAAACGATACAATTGGTATACTAAAGCTGCTTAACCTAGAAGAAGATAATGTGGGCCGATATCAAGGCCACAGAAAAATCTTATGAAGACTTGTATGTGACTGTATTATTGGACGAGCTGTGCTTGTTTCAAGATGCTTTGCCTAAAAATGCTATATAAATCAAATACTTTATCTTTTATATAAAGTCTCTCTATGTCTCAGTTTCTCTCTGGTAGAACAGTGTATATAAGTGCTTTCAACTTCAAATGTATGATACCCAAACAGATGTAATGCACAGAGTAATAGCACAAATAAAGCTGCATTATTTTGACTGGAACATTGCATAATATCTATTTGTGCTATTTTAGCATTTCGTACTTTTGTGATGGAAACTTACTGTAGGCTAAATAAGCACAAAACTATTTTGAAACCTAACAAAGTAAAACAATTTTTTTTTTTGGAAAAATGTTTAAAAATAAACCACTTTATACCTAATTTATGAAAATATTTATGCCCTCGAGTACTTGGCCCACATTATAATTGCAATGTTTTTACATTACAATGTTATTCCTTTATTATTATTATTATTATTATTATTATTATTATACAGGATTTATATAACGCCAACAGTTTGCGCAGAGCTTTACAACATGAGAGCAGACAGAACAGTTACAATACAATTCAATACAGGCAGAATCAGAGAGCCCTGTTTGTTAGAGCGTATAATCTAGGAGAAAGGGTCAAGTGATACAAAAAGTAATAGCTGTGGGGGATGATATGATCTGAAAATAAAAGTACAGTTGTTAGGTGGGGCAGGATAGGATTCTCTGAAGAGGAGGGTTTTCAGGGACCGTCTAAAAGCAAACAGAGTAGGAGATAATTGGACAGATTGGGGTAGGGAGTTCCAAAGCATGGGAGAGGCTCGGGAAAAGTCCTGGAGGCGAGCATGGGTGGAGGTGACCAGGCAACTAGAGAGCAGGAGGCCTTGGGAGGAACAAAAAGAATAATTAGGTTGGTATTTTGAGACTAAAGCCCTGTACACACAATCGGTTTGTCTGATGAAAATGGACCGATGGACCGTTTTTATCGGACACACTGATCGTGTGTGGGCCCCATTGGTTTGTTTTCCATCAGTGAAAAAAACTAGAACATGTTTTAAAATGTTCCTATGGATAAAAAACTGATAGAAAAAAACGATCGTCTGTGTGGAACTCCATCTGAGAAAAATCCATGCATGCTCAGAATCAAGTCGACGCATACTCGGAAGCATTGAACTTCATTTTTCTCAGCACGTCATAGTGTTTTACGTCACTGCGTTGGACACGGTCAGATTTTTGACCTATGGTGTGTAGGCAAGACTGATGAAAGTCAGCTTCATTGGATATCCGACAAAAAAATCCATCGGATTAGATTCCATCAGATATCCGATTGTGTGTACAGGGCATTAGCTAGTGACGTAGCTGTGGCAGAGTTGTGGATGGCTTTGTAAGTTGTTGTTAGTATTTTGAATTTAATTTGTTTTGTTGAGCGTAAGCCAGTGGAGGGATTGACAGAGAGGCGTAGCAGAGACAGAGCGGTTGGTAAGGTGGAAGAGCAGCAGCATTTATAATGGACCGAAGAGGGGATAGCCTATGTAAAGGTAAACCAAATAGAAGGAAGCTGCAGTAGTCGAGGCGAGGGATGACCAGGGAGTGAACTATAAGTTTTGTGGTGTCATTGGTTAGAAAGGGATGTATTTTGGAGATGTTGCAGAGGTTTTAGGCTGGAAGATTTGGACAGTGATTAGATTTGGGGCCAAAAGGATAGTTTACAATCCAGGATTACACCTTGGCATGCAGGGATGGGCTGACAGTTGTGCCATTGATCTTGACAGAACAATTAGTGAAGGGGCATGTGGGGGAGGAAATATTATGATTGATAGATTGATTGAGTTTAAGGAAGTAGTGTGACATCCCGGCTGATATGTCTGTTGGTAAATTAGTCATACGTGAGATGACTGAAAGAGTGAGCTGA
Source organism: Rana temporaria (assembly GCF_905171775.1). Taxonomy (NCBI): domain Eukaryota; kingdom Metazoa; phylum Chordata; class Amphibia; order Anura; family Ranidae; genus Rana; species Rana temporaria. The sequence goes on along the minus strand of NC_053493.1, from coordinate 113,290,578 downwards.
GGGGTAGAGAGATACATTTGGGTGTCGTCGGTGTAGAGATGGTATTGGAAGCCATGGGAGACTATTACCTGATCCAGGGAGGAGGTGTAGATCGAGAATAGGAGAGGTTGAAGAACAGAACCTTGGTGGACCCTGACAAAAAAGGAAGAGAAGAGGAGGAAGTAGAATTTTAAATAATGCCAAAGGTGTGGTCAGATAAGTAGGAAAAGAACCAGAGAAGAGTACAGTCATGAACACCAAAGGCGTGGAGTTTTTGAGGAGGGGGTGGTGAACTATATCAAAGGCAGCACAGAGGTCCAATAGTAGGAGTACAGAATAGTGTCCATTTAGCTTACATTTTCTAGCTTATTGTTTCTTTAATCAAGTCCTTAGACATAGTCATACATTTTAGATGGTGTTTCCTGCCCCATTAGGCCATCTGTCTTGCACCTCTTCCCCAGGCTAGTCTTAAAGAGGACCTGTACTGTAGAAAACGTGCCCAAAAAGGCAAGCAGAAGGCAAAGCACTAGTTACCAATTTCACTTGTGGGCTCCCTCAACTGGTCTTTTGCCCATGACTTGACTGTACCTTGTTCCACGCTATGTTTCCCTGATGACTTCTGATCTGGTGTGTGAATAATCAAGAATCAGCAGTAGAGGTAAATGAAGAACAGATTCACAAAATAATTAAGTAGAAGCAAGGAGATCCTTGCACTGCAGGTCCTTAGGGTGAAGAGCGAACTGAGCAAAGTTTGGTTTGCTGGATTTTCACTGAACCCAGTGGAAAGTCTGCAAACCCCATAGCAGGAAACCCCATTTAAGTTTATATGAGGCCAATCTTTATTTGTAAATCCAATCCTATTTTTTTGGTCATTTCTAAGGCCAATTTGCAAGCTTTTGTTGTAAAAAAAGAGCATTGAAGCTGGGCACTGCCGTGGGGGACATGTACAGTGTAAAAACATTTTAAATCTGTGGAGAGAGGTTCTTTTAATATGACTTATAAAGGGCAACATGCTCGGGGGAGGCCTTAAATCTTAACAAGAATTTGTGCCCCAGTATGCTGTAATATACAGTATTCAGTCAATGATGCAACCTGGGGTCACTGGCTGCTCTGCTTATACTGTATTACCACAGCAGCCAAAAAATAATTTACTGATTATAATACCAATTAAGGGCAGCATTGTCATTACTGTGGGTTGTCATGTCAGTGGGTCGCCAGAACCTTATGATTGATGCTACAGTAGGTGTTTGTGATATTGTGCTTTTAGCACGACAGCGTCGCGCTGATACTCGGCGACAGGGTGCCGAGATCTCGCCGACATCTCACACTCACTGGAATAGTGACAGCACATCCCAGCAAGCGCGTCATAGAAGCGACGGGAGATCCGACTTGGATTCCCGCCAATTCTACACGTGTGCGGCATTTGTTATGAATCCTGAGGGGGAAGTCCCCGCCGGATTTTAAATAAAAATCCGGCATGGGTTCCCCCCTCAGGAGCATACCGGGCCCTTAGGTCTGTTATGGGTTGTAAGGAGAGCCCCCCTACGCCGAAAAAAACGGCGTAGGGGGTCCCCCTACAATCCATACCAGACCCGTATCCAAAGCACGCTACCCGGCCAGCCAGGAAGGGAGTGGGGACGAGCGAGCGCCCCCCCCTCCTGAGCCGTACCAGGCTGCATGCCCTCAACATGGGGGGGTTGGGTGCTCTGGGGCAGGGGGGCGCACTGCGGCCCCCCCCACCTCAGAGCACCCTGTCCCCATGTTGATGAGGACAGGGCCCCTTCCCGACAACCCTGGCCGTTGGTTGTCGGGGTATGCAGGCGGGAGGCTTATCGGAATCTGGGAGCCCCCTTTAATAAGGGGGCCCCCAGATACCGGCCCCCCACCCTAAGTGAATGAGTATGGGGTACATCGTACCCCTACCCATTCACCTGCAAGAAAAGTGGTAAAAACACAAATAAACCACACAGTGTATTAAAATATTTTATTTTTCTGCTCCGGAGGCCGCCCCCTGTCTTCTTTATTAGCTCTTTTACCAGGGGGGGCTTCTTCTTTGACGTCTTCGGGTGGGTGGGGGCCGCCGTCTGGTTCTCTTCCACCGCCGGGGGGGGGTGGCTTTTAAAAAAGCCCCCACCCCCCCGGCGGGTTTCCTCCGGCGTCTTCGGCGGGGCTCTTCTTCTTCCGCTATCCCGACGGGTCTTCTCAACCCGCCGGGGGGGTGGGGGCTTTTTTAAAAGCCACCCCCCCCCGGCGGTGGAAGAGAACCAGACGGCGGCCCCCACCCACCCGAAGACGTCAAAGAAGAAGCCCCCCCTGGTAAAAGAGCTAATAAAGAAGACAGGGGGCGGCCTCCGGAGCAGAAAAATAAAATATTTTAATACACTGTGTGGTTTATTTGTGTTTTTACCACTTTTCTTGCAGGTGAATGGGTAGGGGTACGATGTACCCCATACTCATTCACTTAGGGTGGGGGGCCCCCTTATTAAAGGGGGCTCCCAGATTCCGATAAGCCTCCCGCCCGCATACCCCGACAACCAACGGCCAGGGTTGTCGGGAAGGGGCCCTGTCCTCATCAACATGGGGACAGGGTGCTCTGAGGTGGGGGGGGCCGCAGTGCGCCCCCCTGCCCCAGAGCACCCAACCCCCCCATGTTGAGGGCATGCAGCCTGGTACGGCTCAGGAGGGGGGGGGGGGGCGCTCGCTCGTCCCCACTCCCTTCCTGGCTGGCCGGGTAGCGTGCTTTGGATACGGGTCTGGTATGGATTGTAGGGGGACCCCCTACGCCGTTTTTTCCGGCGTAGGGGGGCTCTCCTTACAACCCATAACAGACCTAAGGGCCCGGTATGCTCCTGAGGGGGGACCCATGCCGGATTTTTATTTAAAATCCGGCGGGGACTTCCCCTTCAGGATTCATAACAAACGCCGCACACGTGTAGAATTGGCGGGAATCCAAGTCGGATCTCCCGTCGCTTCTATGACGGCTCTGTCTCCATCGCGGCAAGCCAGCTCGGCGCTGGCTCCCGCGATGGGGCTCGTAGGTGCTCAATCTCGCTGAGAAAGAGAGCGAGATTGACACAAAATCGGGTTCACCTACTGTAGATCTACATTGCTGGAAGACGTGATTGACATTGGATTAACTTTGGGGACATAATTTATATTTTACTATAAAATACTTTTTCTTTGATGTACAGTATGTGTTTTTATTTGCTATTATTTATTTTTGTAAATGAGTAGCAAGGGGTACTATGTACCTCTTACTCATTCATGTAGAGGGGAGGGCTGGATATTTCTGGGCCCTCTTATTCTAAAGGAGGCTTCCAGATTCTGATAAGTCCTCCTCACAGACACCATCATCGCCTCAGGCCAGAGTTGTCAGAAGTGAGCCAATCACACCCAGCAAGGTATATTTTATAACATTTTTAGGTGTGGCGCATTTAAAAAAGACCTGCATGATTTATTTTAGATGCACTTTCATCAAAACATGTTCTGTAGAGTTCACTAACAATGTGCCTAAAACACCTAGGGCCGCGTACACACGGTCGGTCCAAACCGATGAAAACGGACTGAAGGACCTTTTCATCGGTCCAAACCGATCGTGTGTGGGCCCCATCGGTCAGTTATCCTTCGGTCAAAAATTTTAGAACTTGCTTTAAAATTGAACCGATGGACGCCTAACCGATAGGTCAAAACTGATGGTTAGTATGCAAAAGCATCGGTTAAAAACCTGTGCATGCTCAGAATCAAGTCGACGCATGCTTGGAAGCATTGAACTTAATTTTTCTCTGTACGTCGTTGTGTTTTACGTCACCGTGTTGGACTCGGTCTATTTTTTAACTGATGGCGTGTAGGCACATCAGACCATCAGTCAGACTCATCGGTTAACCGATGACAACGGTCCTTCGGACCGTTCTCATTGAATATACCGACTGTGTGTACGCGGCCTAACACTTGTCAATCCTGAAGAGCAACTACCCACCGACATGATCATCCACTGCAACATGATGCTGCCCTGTTGCTACTCCCATTGCAAATAGCAGTCCCTGAACAGCTTTTGAATGTGAAAAAAATGGCTGAGGATTCTAAGGAACATCATTGACTACATATGGCCATTTTTGTTCAATGACCTCACTCAGGATCTTTGCTGGCTTGTTTACAATCTGTAACAAGCCAGTCATTTTTTTTACATTTGTTTTGAGTTCCAATCCAACACCCCAACATTTGGTAGCCATGGATACTTCTTGGTGTAATAAGAACACCCACATTGTTAGATTATGACCATTTATTTGTAGACCTTTAGCTAAAACAAACATTTTGGTTTTTAATAATTATTGTTAACCTAGCTACTAATCATCTGCTGCTGTTGACTCCTTGAAAAAGTAGATTTTCAAACTTTTATTTCGCTTCCATCACTTAATAAAACCTTAAGATCTTTTCAGTTAAGCAATGGAGAGGCCGATGGGGCACCAGTGATTTGTGCTGTGTAATTTGTCCCATTCTATCATTTAAACTGTCTGGATGATCTTGCGTGCCCTCCCCTTGGTAAACTGACCATGTTTATCATGGCTACTGAGCCCTGATTACTGTGGTCAGTTTATATGCGTCTGTCACCCCGCTGCTCTTCTCTCCCCCCCTCCCTGCTTGTCAGCTCGTCGCCTCTGATCTGCTCGCTGCCCCTCCCCTCCTGCAGCTAAAATAACTTTATGTTCATACAAATCCCCTGTGTTAGATAACGTTATGTGCTCCAGTGTATGTGCTTTATAAAAAATATGCTGATTTGTACCTCATTTCAGAGCGCTCCTCGGCTTTTACGTGATCGCCCGCCGCTCTCCTCCCCTCCTCCCGGCTGATGTCAGAGGGGGTTCTCAGCCCTCCTGCTGTAGTTGTCAGATCAGGAGAGAAGATCGGCGGGCAGTCACGTGAGCGACGAGTGGCGCTAAGAAATAAGGTACAAATCAGCATATTTTTTTATAAAGCACGTACACTGGAGCACATAACGTTATCTAAAACAAGGGATTGTATGAACATAAAAAGTGGCTTTACAACCTCTTTAACTCAAAATCAAGGATTTGCTATATTATAGGGAACATCTAAATATGTTTCTCAGCTAATCCTATAAGAATGGTTTAAATGACATCTCATGCCAAAATCATGCTGGCATTGTTTTCACACTATCTCAGATCTTGGATAGGTCATATGTAATAAATCATGCAAATGGCTTGTAAATTAATGTTTATGCTTAATATTGCTTTGTATTTATTTCCTGGCATGCTTACTTATCACTTGTGGCTGTTCCTAATAGTTTGTTGTAAACTATACAAATTAGCAGAAATATCTAAATGATATGGATAGCTTAAAGGAGAAAACATGATTTTTTTTTAAATCACTTTAAAATGTATTTAAAAAAAAAAAAAATTCTATGACATAGTGTGGCACAGTTAAAACACCCCGCCACACTTTTTCTTTTTTGCTGTCTCTGTCTCATTGGGGAGATTTTCCTTCACTTCTTGTCTTTCTGAGATGCTACAGGATATGAAAGAAAGTCTTCCCAAATCAAGGGTAAATCCTTTTTTTGACAATTGTCCCCAGGAGCAGGTGTCCCCATTAGATATCCCCTTCAGGGCAGGAATATAAGTAATAATGCAACAGTACAGATGTGCTGAATATGCAGTTAGTTCAGTAGTGAATAGCAAGAACCACAAGCAGATCTGCAGGGAGAGTGGGCTTGCTGGTACTGGTGGTGCACTGCAGCAAATGCAGGTAGACCAACAATGAGACCGGTGCATTGCAGGAGCCGGTCAGAGCAGATCGAGTTGTAATGGTGAGTCAGATACCAGAGGAGGGTCAAGCAGAAGTGTAGTCTAGAGAAGCTGGGCCACGCATGTGTAGATCACAGTTTAAATAGTATACAATCACAGTCCAAATGGTATACAGTCAACAGGAGAGAGCAGAGTTAGAGCCAGTGGGGTTATATATACGGTAAAACACAGTGCAGATACTAGCTCACAAGAGCAAGCAGTGTAGAATCCAATATCATAAGCACTGGTTGTATGTACAACAGGTGCTGTAAACATGGACAGCAGGGAGCTGGCCAATCACTGTCGCTTCCAGGTAAGGACTGTCTCAGGTGAGATTTTCTCATTCTTACAGGGACAGCCTGAATCCTGGTACTGACATTACCCTCTTCTTGTGTGTTGGCAACGACCATACTAGTTTAGGTAGAGTGGGTGAATTTTTCTAGTGGTGGCACAGAGAATAATAAAAACCTAACATAGGTTCTAACCCTTTCCAATACATCTAAAATGAAAACAAACAGTTTTGATATAAGCAGCCCTCAAAATTTGCATATGCCTGCTCGCATTTGGCGAGTGAGTTTATTAGCAGTGCGAGTATGGACAGGGCTTCCCCTCCTGCCGTGCACACACTCGCAGTGCGGCCAGTACAATATGTATTCTACAGCTGACCTGCCAGCGACGCACTGCTCCACTTTCCTTGCCGCTTGGGACCGCCCCTCTCCACCTCCCACATACCCCCACACTGCACAGGCTAGCAGCAAAGCAGAGCATTTGCAATAAAGTGTACCAGAGCCAGACCCGCCCCTCTCCACCTCCCACACATCTCCTGCACAGGCTAGCAGCAGATTTGTGAAAAGAATGGACACCGATGCTGCTTGGGACCACCCCTCTCCACCTCCGCTTGGGATGCCCCTCTCCACCTCCCACAGACCAGCAGCGTTGCCCCCAACTGTTAAACTGTACCAGCTGCCTGGGACCGCCCCTCTTCACCTCTGCTTGGGACTGCCCCTCTGCACCTCTCACAGGCCAGCAGCTTTGGTCACAACTGTTAAACTGTACCAGCCACCTGAGACCGCCCCTCTCCACCTCCCACAGACCAGCAGCGTTGCCCACAACTGTTAAACTGTACCAGGCACCTGGGACCACCCCTCTTTACCTCCGCTTGGGACTGCCCCTCTGCACCTCCCACAGGCCAGCAGCTTTGCCCACAACTGTACCAGCAGCCAGGGACCACCCCTCTCCACCTCCGCTTGGCAACACCCCTCTGCACCACCCACAGGCCAGCAGTTTTGCCCACAACTGTACCAGCCGCCTGGGACCGCCCTCTACACCTCCCACACATCCAAGGAGTGCACAGATGCCTGAATCCGTGGCTGCAGGACAATGGTATGTTATAATGAGGCAGTCTGTTGTGATGTTCTGGAGGCATTGGGGGATTGAACAAGAAGTTTGCTGGGAGTAATGGGGGAATTGGAGAACTGAGTACTTGTCATTCAAAGTGTGACAGCGTTGAAAGCTGAAGATTAGCCTAGTCAGAAAGGGGGTAAAACTGTCTTGTATTGAGGTGGTTAAAAGTACTATATAATATTTAACCGCTTCCCGACCGGCTGCCGCAGTTAAACTGCAGAAGGGGCTGTACGATGGCCCTTTAAGACGCTGTTGGAGGTGCACACGTGTCCCTGCGAAGGCTCGTGACAGAGCAAGAACCAGGATCTGTGTGTGTAAACACACAAATCCCGGTCCTCTCAAGGGGGGAGGAGACAGATCGTGTGTTCATACTAAGTATGAACACTGATCGGTCTCCTTCCCTAGTCAGTTCCACCCCCCACAGTTATAACACACCTATGGAACACAATTAACCCCTTGATTGCCCCTTAGTGTTAACCCCTTCCCTGCCAGTGACATTTATATAGTAGTCAGTGCATTTTTATAGCACTGATTGCTGGATAAATGTCAATGGTCCCAAAAATTTGTCAAAAGTGTCCAATTTGTCCGCCACAATATCGCAATCCCGATAAAAATCGATGATCGCCGCCATTACTAGTAAAAAAAAATAATAATAATAAAAATGCCATAAATCTATCCCCTATTTTGTAGACACTATTGCTTTTGCGCAAACCAATCAATATACGCTTATTGCAATTTTTCTTACCGCAGAGGTGACCAAATACCACCAAAAGAACGCTCCATTTATGTGAAAAAATAGGGCATACATTTTGTTTGGGTACAGCGTCACACGACCGCACAATTGTCAGTTAAAGCGATGCAGTGCCGTATCGCAAAAAATTGCCTGGTCAGGAAGGGGGTAAATTATTCCGGGGATGAAGTGGTTATGGATAAATCACTGAACATTGTAAAACATAAGGGGTCAGCCTCATTCAGAATGGCAGTGACATACACACATTTATATGTGCTTATTGGATATTTCTAAATGTATATAGATGTATGTAGTGATTTTAAATGGTATAATTCCCACTGTGTGTTTATTTGCATTTAGATGCATTTGGGTTTCTTGCATTTAGAGAAAATAGAAATCTGTGTGTCCGGGGGCAGATCAGACACCCTGAATCTGTCTAAACACATATAAATGCATGTACATTTAAATTCATTTAAATGCAGGAGAAAGTGATCCGGGAAGTATAACGTTTGTTAGATTCCTTTGCATTTAAATCAAACAAATGTAGGGGTCTAGTGTTAATCTAAGCCTTAATGCAGCTAGTTGTGGTTGATATTCAACAGGTGTTATAGAAAAACAGCCATGGGCTACAGGAATGCCTTTGAGGCAAAGTAATTCTCTAAGTAAAATAAAAAATACAATACATGTTAAGTTTTTATTATAACCATAAAGGAGAAAAGAATAAAAGACAAAGTATTCCCAAGTTTGAAGGTTAAAAATATGGCTTACAAATTCACAGCTGTTCCCTGCAGTATGTGTGCAAATGACTGGAAAGGAATGAACTGTAATAAAAAGGTTGCAAAATTACACAAAGTAAATGTAAATGCAATGTATTTATAGATTACATTTTTTAACAAAAAAGCTAACTTTTAAATACAATGCATTTCTATGTAGAGGTTGGGGCCTCAGGTGGAGGAAAGTTTGTGAAGCTAATTAATAAAAGGTAATACTCATATTTTAATATATGTAAATACATGGGAAACAAATGTAATATATTGCAAATTTCCAGTCTTTAGATATGATGGCAGTGTTAAGTTTTCTTTCTTTTATTTTTCTCTCACATTAAAGTGTTTGTAAACCTTTATTTTATTTTATTTTAAAAAATAACAAACATGCCCATACCTACCTGCTCTGTGCATTATTTTACACAGAGCAGCCCTAGCAGTCCTGATCCTCTTCTTCTAGGGTCCCCCTGGGGGCACCTGTGCGGGCTCACTCTTGAGTCTTCCACTGCATCCATTGACATAGACCCGCCCCCTGCTTCCTTGTCACAGGTATTGATTGACAGCAGAGGCAGGCAATGGTTCCTGCTGCTATCAATCTGTCCTATAAGGAGAGAGACAGCAAATGGAGCTCCTGCACATTGCTGGATCGGATCAGGCTCAGGTAAGGAAAAGAAGGGGGGGAGCTGCAGTACAGAAGATTTTTCACCTTAATGCATATAGGTGAAAAACCTTGATGCTTTACAACTGTTTTAAGTGTCCTTTTACACGGGCGGTCCGCCCGGCAGTCTCCACTTTGCTCAGTGGGGAATAAATCCACTGAGCAGGTGGATGACAGGTCCATCTCTGCTTACTGTGCTGAGACGGACCTGTCAGAGCTCCGCTCTCCTCTATGGGGAGATCGGAGGAAAATGGACTGCCTGTCCGTTTTCATCCAATCCCATCCGTTCCGGATGGAAAGTAGGGTCACTACCCATCTGGATTTCACAGATAGGATCGGATCAGACAGCAGCGGGTGTCAGGGGACATGTCACTGCTGACATCCACCGATCCATAGGAGTGAATGGAGGCTCCGATTAGATCCGCCTGAAAAACTGACAGACGGATCTGATCGGAAAGCCCGCGTGAAGCTAAGGCTAATGCCCTGTATACACGATCAGAGTTTCCGTCGGAATAAACTCTGATGGGTTTTTCCTACGGAATTCCGTTCAAGCTGTCTTGCATACACGCAGACACACCAAATTCTGACCGTCAAAAACGTGTGACGTACAACACTACGACGAGCCTAGAAAAATTAAGTTCAATGCTTCCGAGCATGTGTGGTCTTTTCTCCAACAAAGTTCCATACAGACAAACGGAATTTCTGATAGAAACATGTTCTCTTTTTAACTCCATTGGAATTTCCGACGGAAAAAGACAGATGGGGCATACACACGGCCGGAATATCCAATGAAAAAATTCCATCTGACTTTTCCATCGGAAATTCCAATCGTGTGTACGAGGCATAAGGGCTAAGTTCACTTTTTTATTTTAAATAATAAATGCTCATATTTCTGCAGGATTTTTTTTTTTTCAGAGGAGCCTGCAGAGCATTGCATCCACGATCAGTAGATTGCAGTTGCAATGTCTGACCCAGGAAGACACTGCTTCCAGATTTCCGGCCCATACCTCAGTATGGGCTGTCAGTCTAAAGGCTGGAGGCTGGAGGTGCTCATTCTAGCCCTGACATTTTTTTTTAGAACTACAAGCCACATGCCACGGTGACAGTTTCATCATTGACCAATTCCTGGCGAAGACAAGCACAGGCGCACAGAGTTTGACATGCGACAGTGGGAGTGGAGAGTGGATCCCAACCTGATGTCATGGGGTAAAGGATCAGGGGGTGTGGGGGGCAGAAACTGTAGCATGTTACAAGTTAAGTCCAAAATATTGATGTAACATAGTCCAAAAGGTGAACTTAGCCATTAATAGTAATCCTGCCAGTAATACTTGTCATGTCCTAGGGAGACAAGGCTAGCCCACATGACAGTATATAGGAGCAGTGCTGTCATCCTGAAACACGACTACAGAACATCTTCCCGTTTAACCTTCTCCATATCATGGGGGGGGGGGCTGTTTTGAGTTGCAGGTAAGGTTTATAACACTGCTTGGTATTTCAGTGCAGCACAGGCTGTAGACACAGGAAGGTAAGAGCAGCCAAGATATCTTACAGGTACTTTTGAACAGGTATTTTCCTGTACTTTTAGTATTTTCAAAGAGCCAAACATGCGGAAAAATGCTTATTTTGTTGAGATGTAGTGCATTTTTTTTATTTTATCTTGACATTCTGTACATTTGAAGAATCTTTCCTTTGCTAGTTTCCTGTGTTATCTGAGCACAGCACCATTTCATGGTCATCTGGGGAACTATTGCTCCTAACAGTTCTGATTACCCCGTTAGTGGAAGTCCAATGTCCCAGTATGGCAATTAAGTTGGTAATTATAGTGATTTAATTAAAAGCCTTGTGCTACTATAGCAGTTACTGGTGATATTTTGTACCCTTATTCTTTAAGTGTTCCCTTATGAGTGATAAATATTTATACAGGCACATGCTGTGTAAAAGAATATAGATAACTTATATTATAAGAGAAGGGAACATATAACAGTACCAGTGACTGGTCTCATAGCAAAACTTAATATTTTAAAGAATAAATATTTTTTGGTACATAAAAAAGTTTAAAGACAGAGACAGTACAAAGGTGGCTGATTTTAAAATGTACAGTGCTTCTGGAAAAAATTCACAGCGCTTCACTTTTTCTACATTTTGTTATGTTACAGCCTTATTCCAAAATGGATTAAATTAATTATTTTCCTCAAAATCCTACAGACAATACCCCATAATAACAATGTGAAAGAAGTTTGTTTGGGATCTTTGCAATTTTTTTAAAATTAAGAAAAAAACACATGTACTGTACATAAGTATAATAAAACAGGTAAAGGCGCAACAACAATGGAGCTCATATATGTCCCAGTAAAAGATATATCAGCAATAAAATTTACAATAATTAATACAATTAAGTAAAAGGAAGTGATCTAAATGATCTGTCTGTAAATTAATACAGTCTTTAAAGAGACTATGTAAAAATGACGAATGCCAAGGTTAAAAGTCCAAAGAATGCAAGCAGGGCAGCCATCAAAAAGAAATAGAAACCATATTCCAGGAACTGAAGAAAACACAAGCAAAGAGGCGCCTCTGGGTGCAGTCGTTTGTAAAAAGTGGGCTTTAATCAACATAAGGTAATCAACTCACATTTGTAAGAAGGTAACAGGCATGGTAAATGTGATGTCACAGAGACGTTCCCGGATCTTCAGCCGAGTGGGTCTCCAGATGACTACTGTGTCCCTTCCGACAGATCAAAACAAACTTGGAACACAAGGAAACAGGCTTGGAGGGCAAGGAAATAGCCGGCTGCGCGGGATGACGTCATCAGAGGTGGACGCGTTTTGTGAGCAGGCGCACTTGGATGTATTGGCAAATCGCGCTCCTTTGTCAACAGACCTGTTGACAAATGTGAGTTGATTACCTTATGTGGATTAAAGTCCACTTTTTACAAACAACTGCACCCAGAGGCGCCTCTTTCCTTGTGTTTACTGTACATAAGTATTCCCAGGCTTTGTCATGACACTCAAAATTTTACTCAAGTACATCCTGTTTCCACTGATCATCCTCAAGATGTGAACTCCAATCAAGTTGTACCTGTGGTAAATTCAGTTGATTGGACACGATTTGTAAAGGCACACACCTGTCTATATAAGGTCGCACAGTTAACATCGCATGTCAGAGCACAAATCAAGCCATGAAGTCCAAGGAATTGTCTGTAGAACTCTGATACAGGATTGTATCAAGGCACAGATCTGGGGAAGGGTTATTAGTACTTGAGAGTTATTGGGGATATTTGATCCCATTATTTGACCATATACATAAAAGATCTTGTCCCAAAGGGGTTTGACGCATAGGCAAAATCACGGTGCCCAGTGAGGCATTGGAGAACCAGTAAGTGGGAGAAATGGTTGGTAAAAGTTTGTGTAAGGTGTTCAAGCTTTTTTTAACAGTCATTTAATGTAAATTTTCCTCTGATTCAGTAGATCCAGTTAGTTTGAAGGGAAGAGCACAAGCCTTCTCAACTTTTGTCAAGGTATGTTGAACTTTCAGTTCAAGCAATAGGTTCCACAAGTACTTGCAGCCAATCTGCTAGCAGTACACCACCAGTTGATTTCAGCACGCAAATTTTGCTACCCCAGTTGCTGAACCGTTAAAAATTCTGTCCCAGCCATCCACATGCTCAGCATCTAAATGCTAGCTTGGTCACTGCTGCCTTTTCAGCTGGTAGACTCTGCCCCCTTTCGTGAATTTGTGGAATGCGCTGTACCACAGTGGCAGGTTCCAAAACTGCATTTCTTTTCACGCAAGGCCATCCGGCTATCTATCGTCATGTAGAAGGCAATGTTTTGGCCACATTGGACAGGGCGGTCAGCAGCAAGGTTCATATTTCTGCTGACTCATGGTCCAGCAGGCATGGGCAAGGACTTTACCTTTTATTCAAGGCACACTGGGTAACTCTTCTGGCAGCTGGGAAGGATACAGGACAGTGTTCAGTGTTGAGGCTTGTTCCACCACCATGCCTCCAAAAAGCTGGTGGTGATTCTGCCACATCTGTATGCTCCCCTCCCTCCTCTTCTTCTTCCTCTATGGCCTCTTCTTCAGAATTGTCCACCAAACCACCAGTGCTCCATAAGCACTCAAGGGGCTACGCAAGCAGTCAGGCTAAAAGATGCCATGCAGTGCTTCAGTTGGTCTGCCTAGGGGACAGGAGCCACACTGGGTCAGAGAGTCTGTCAGCTCTGCAGAGGCAGGCTCAGAGGTGGTTTACGCCATGGCAGCTTGAGCCAAGAATGGTTGTATGAGACAATGGCACCAACCTTCTCTCTGCCCTCCAACAGGGACACTTGACCCATGTTCCATGTTTGGCATGTTTGTCCTGAATTTGGTGGTGCAGCTTTTTTTGACTAGGTACCCAGGCTTACAAGATCTCCTGAGGCAGGCCAGAAAAGTCCATGGTCATTTCAGCTGGTCATACAATGCCAGTGCTCGGCTGGCTGACATTCAAAGGGAATGCAACCTGCCCACAACCACCTAATTTTTGACATGCCCACCAGAAGAAACTCAACATTGACAATGCTGCAATGACTGCACACGCAGCAGAGGGACATCAATGAGTACCTGTGCGATTATGGCACCAGGACATGGTCAGGGGAGTATGGCTTTTTGTCGCCACACCAGTGGCCACTGATCAAGGATGCATGCACTGTCCTCTTGCCATTTTAGGAGGCCACAAGGATGGCGAGCAGCAACAAACACACAGGAAGAAGAGGAGGAGGAGGAGGAGGAGGATTGTGTCAGCATGTATGTAGAGGATAACACGCAGCAGTCTTCTGATGGTTTTCAGTCCCCAGAAACCCGTAGAGTTGTACGTGGCTGGTATCAGGATGATTGAAACACATCATTTCTATTATTACATTGTAATATAAAATTAAATAGTTCAACTCACCATAGTGCAGAATCAGTGGGAGCCCTAAGCATGTCACTTTTATGTCACCTGACTTCAGATGCAGCTTGCCACGTGTCTCGTCACCTCCTTTAAGATGAAGCTTGTCACTTGTCACGCCACCTGCCTTCAGATGTAGCTTCTCACTTGCCATGGTGCCTGCCACCAGATGCGGATTGTCACTTGCCACATCACCTGTGACCAGATAAAGCTTGTCACGCCACCTGCCACCAGATGCAGATTATCACTTCCCGGGTCACTTGCCACGTCGCCTGCCACCAGATGTGGATTGTCACTTGCCACGTCGCCTGCCACCAGATGCGGATTGCCATTTGCCAGGTCGCCTGCCACCAAATGCGAATTGTCACCTCAACGTCACTTGCCACCAGATGGGGATTGTCAATTGCCACATGATTTGCCACGTAGCCTGCCACCAGATGTGGATTGTCACTTGCCACGTCACCTGCCACCAAATGCGGATTGTCCCTTGCCATGTGACCTGCCACCAGATGTAGCTTGTCACATCACCTCCCACCAGATGCAGATTGTCACTTCCTGCATCACTTGCCACGTTGCCTGCCACCAGATGTGGATTGTCAATTGCCACCAGATGCAGCTTGTCACATCACTTGCCCCCAGATGCGGATTGTCACTTACCACGTTGCCTGTCGCCAGTTGAAGCTTCCCACTGTTGCCTGCCACCAAAAAATACCAGATGCAGCTTGTCACTTTTTAAATGTAAAGGCAATTTGGTGGCAGGCAACAGTGACAGCAGAGAATGAGGCTTCTCTCCCCAGCATGTGCATTGGCTGGGTCCCAGAGTGAGGGTGGGCAGTGAAAGGTATTGTAATCTCTCTGCTGCCTGCGTCTGCAAAGCGAGGGTTAAACTGTGGTAATGAAGGGTGGGCACTGAGAGATGATGTCATCTCGTCCACCCGCCCCTCTCATGCCGCCCACTGGCTCTCTCATGCCACCCACTGGCTCTCTCATAAAGCCCGCTCTCATGCCGCCTGCTGGCTCTCTCAGCCGCCCGCCCCTCTTATACCACCCACCCCCTGGCTCTCTCGCCTGGCTGCAGAGAGGCCACGGCCTGGTGGTTTGCAGAGAATATGCTGGTGGAGGTAGTTTAGCATCAGACAATTTAGCAGAGTTGATAATCTTCAATCCACAAAAATACTGTGTATTGTCAGTCCTTGACAGAACATAGGAGCTAAATGTATTTCTGCCAGATCTACAGGCATTTTTCTCTTTTTGCAGGGCTTTTAAAGGAATTAACATAAGAAAAAATGCATGCATTGCTTGGATGCACTACATATATTGTTTTACATTGATTTATTGTCTGTTATTCCTGCCAGTTGACTTGTTGATTTTCCATTTTCTTTATTATGGTATATGGACATAATTAGCAGGTTACTGATTGTTAGACTGATGATTGCTGGTCTTTAAGCATCCTTTGCATGCAGAGTATTTCAATCAGTAATTGACTTATGGCAAAAAGAAAACACAGCCTCTGCATTTTAACAAAGTTATTTGGAAATCGGAATGAACAATTTGTCCATTACGAAGCTGAAAGTAATTCTGCAGGATGGATCAGTAGTGAAAACCATGAACTCAAAACAGGGGCAACCCATCTATGTGAACAAGCATTGCTTATTATCCTCTTTTAGAGCATCTGAATGTCACATTTCACTACAAAGGCCACAAGAGAGACACTTCATCAGATAATTTTGTCCATAGTGGTCATTCATTATGTGATAGTCATTTTACTTCTGCAGTGAATGTATAAAAGTAATGGGCAAAGAAGGTTAAATAGATAATGACTGCGTTTGAAAGAGTTTAGCAAATCTAAAAATAGATAGCAAGCAAGGTGATTGTGACCTACCCATTGTTTTTCTGCTGGATTGTTTCTTTTTTTAGAAGTGAGTGCCAGAATCTATTTATTAATTAATCCCAGTGACAGTATTGGCATTTGGCGCTGTACAGTAATGGATAACCAGCACAACAGATCCCATTTAAGCATGGGGTTGGGTAACTAGCAGATTCAGAGCGTTTTTTTTCCGGACCAATGAAGGTAATCCAACAGATTTGTTTTTAACCACGTCAGCCCTGGAAAGATTTACCCCCTTAATAACCAGGTCATTTTTTTGCGATATGTCACTGCGTTACTTTAGCTGACAATTGCGTGGTTGTCCCACAAATAGAGATCTCTTTGGTGGTATTTGATGCTGTTTTGTTATTAAACAGTACTGGGAAGGACTGTTGATGGATCTATTGAAACAGAGTGGTTATCCTAAATTGAATGAACCAAAGGCGCATACGCTAGTCTATCTGGCGAGTGGCCATTTCACTAGGTGGAGGTACAGTCACATACCGTATTTATCTTCATATAACGCGCCCCGGCGTATAGCGCGCACCCCCAACCTAGAAGGAAAATTCCTGGAAAAAAAAGAAATACTTACAGTTTGGATGCCCCTCGTCGGTGTCTTGCCTGGCGTCCATCGCGTCCATCGGCGGCCTTGTTCGGTCCGGCGTCCTTCTGCGGACATCGTGGTGACCTCCCCGCTGTGTTTTTCAGACGATCCCGCTTCTGGCGCTGTGTTTGAACCACCCAGCCGACATATACCAAGCAAAGTACACTCGGGTATACTCGGGCAGGCTCAGCTCCTCTCGCGTAAAGGACGTACAGGATGCACAGGACGTGACCACAAGCGGAGCCTGCCGGACTATACCCGAGTGTACTGCGCTCGTTATATGTCAGCGGAGTGGTTCAAACACAGTGCAGGAAGCGGGTATCGGCGTATATCGCGCACCCATGATTTTGCCCTGATTTTAAGGGCAAAAAAGTGTGCGGTATACGCCGATAAATACGGTATATGGTGAAAGTAGAAGCACATAATCACAGGCAAAGGACGTCATGAAAAGAGTGCCAACTCACTGGGACATCCATTGTACTTTTGCTGCATTTGCACTTTAATTTTTACTTTGATTTATGGACTAAACTTATTGAGAAGCACACAGGAATATCTGCACTTGCTATATTTGGCACATGCCCTTTGTATGTTGACCATAGTTTGTTGTTTAGCTCATTTGCACTTTATGTATTTTATTTGGCGAACGCACTTTGAATATTGACCATAGTTTGTTGCTTAGCTGCTTTATAGATATAGGGTACATAAAGCTTGAGTTGGCATTTTTTCTAGTAGTAAAACCCTGGTTTGAAGTTTGGGTATGAATCTAATTGTAGTCACGGAGAGGAATACCCACTGAAATAGAGCACAGAGTATACATATCTCCATATCTTCACTTATATTTTTCATTTTTCATTTATATTAGGAGCAAGAGAGGAGTGGTATGAGATAATATTATTTAGGAGTTAGCGCAATCCTCACACCAATTCATATTTTCAACATCCAACCTTAGGGCGATATGTTCTTTCTGATTGCAGCAAACAAAACAATTATATATTTAATCGTTTCTTGGCGCTGGTAGCACATTTTTTTTACATGGGATTTTCTTTTGTTTTCACTTTCGATGATAATGATGAACAGGAAAAACAGAGAGGGTGAATCTCCCTAACGATGACACAGACAGCAATAAAAACCTGTAAGGGGTTCTAATCCCTTACCAGTCTTTTGAAAACAAAATAAAAAAGTCTTACCCTTAGCTATACTTAAAGCTAAGCCCCATACATTAACAGACAAGAGCCCCTAAGCCACATTCACGCCTGCAGATGGGCCCAACAGGGGTTTCAGTGATTAGCTGCGATAGGCAGCCCTATGGAAGGCAATGGGAGGTTGCCAGCTCCCACATCTAATTGTGAACTCTCACATGTAATAGCTATGCAGCAATCACATGCAAGTAATCAGCCCTGATCACAGATTGAAATCAAATGTCCAGGATTTAAATTTGCCTTCAATTAGTGAGTTTAGGACAAATTTGTGGCCTGCTCTCAATTAAAGGAAAGTGTGGGACTGAAAGCCATGGACATTGATTTACTAAAGGAAAATAGACTATAAGAGATAAGAGAATGTGCCCCAGAACGTATTGAATGAGGTTGAGTTCTGCTGACTTCCATCATCCAACCATGATCAAGCAAAAAAAAATTCTCCCCTCCAATGTGACATGGTATCCTTTGCTAAGTGAAACTTTATAACGCCACATACAGCTTTAAGACATCCGCTATGTTCCCCTTGAAGCCATATAAAAAGGCCCCTTTTCCTGCATTGGTGAAGGCCTCTTTCAGCTCTGCCAAGTTTTCTCTGCCATTTATTTGACAAAAATTTGAAAGAGTCTGTAAAATGGCCACAGCTGACTAGCATGCAATGCCAAGCTGCGGTTTCCAAAGCGAGCAAAGTCACTTTCTTCTATAAAGAGAGTTATGAACTCCAGAGAGTGACATATCATTTTTAGACATGTGCACACTGAAATTTTTTGTTTCGGTATTTCGTTTTTGTCCGAAAAATACATTTATTTCGTTAATTCCGAAATTTGTTTTTATTCATTTTGTTTAGTTAAAAAATGAATTCTTCGAAAATCCAAATTAATTCAGGTCGAATCTGTCATTGAAGGCTTATGGTGTCTGTCGAAGGTTTTAAGAAGGTTTGATGGATCAGCTAAACTGTACGAAGCAGCAATCATACATTTCCGGACGAATGTTCCGCCCACAAGCTATAGAAGAATTCTAATGTTGTATGACTAGTAATAATTATATTTATAACTTATTACTACTAGTCAACCAACATTCAAATTATTTTATAGCCTATGGGCCGGGCATTTAACCAGAAATGTATTATTGTGACGTCGTACAGTTTAGCTGCTCTGTCGAATTTGCTCAGTTCAACACCATATGCCTTCAATGACAGATTCAACTTTTGTATGTTTTTCGCTGCTTCATCGAATCTTCGTCATTTATGTCAAATGATCTACCCAAACACTGTCTCTATAATGTCAAATCTTTCCTCTCTATGTAGAATAATCTTGGACTAATAGAGTTAGGGTTAGGCACATTCGACCGCAGATTCGATAGACACAGATTGCTATGGTCAGCGTCATGTCGAATCTCCTATCTATATCGAACTGTTGTAGTAACGAAAACAAAAATAAAGCATTTTTTTATGTTTGATATTTTGGATTTCGGATTCTGCGCGTTCGTTTTAGTTTGGTAAAATGACAACGAAATTACCTAAAATACATTCGGACGAAAACGAATGCACATGTCTAATCATTTTACCCCTGTACAAATCATTAGTAAGACCTCATCAGGAATATGCAGATCAATTTTGGGCACTAGTTCACAAAAAGGATATCGGAGAACTGGAGAAAGTGCAGAGAAGGGCAACCAACCTGATAAGAGGCATGGAGAAGCTCAGCTATGAGGAAAGATTAGAGGAACTAAATTTATTCTCTCTTGAGAGGAGAAGATTAAGGGGGGATGCGATGAACATGTACAAATATATAAGCGGTCCATAAAGTAAACTTGGTGCTGAGTTATTCACTTTACGGTCAACACTGAGGACAAGGGGGCACACATTACGTCTAGAGGAAAAAAGATGTAATTTCCAAATACGGAAAGGTCTCTTCACAGTAAGAGCTGTGAAAATGTGGAATAGACTCCCTCCAGGGGTGATTCTGGCCAGCTCAGTAGAGTGATTTAAAAAAGGCCTGGATACTTTCCTAAATGTACATCATATAACTGGGTACTAATATTTATAGGTAAAGTTGATCCAGGGAAAATCCAATTGTCTCTTGGGGTATCAGGAAGGAATTTTTCCCCTGCTGTAGCAAATTGCTTTGCTGGGGTTTTTTGTCTTCCTCTGGATCAACTGTGGGGGAAGGATTGTGTATATGGGATTGTATTTTTTTTTGGTTGAACTAGATGGCCCGGATTCACATACAGCGGCGCATATTTATGCCGCCGTAGCGTATCTCCTTTACGCTACGCCGACACAGCGCAGAGAGGAAAGCACTGGATTCACAAAGCCAGTGCTGCCAAAACTGCGCTGGGTTTCCTAGGCGTAAGCCGGCGTATGTGGAAGTGGGCATGAGCCATTCAAATGAGGCGTGACCCCATGCAAATGATGGGCCGAGCGCCAGAGAGATACGAATCGCCAACTGCGCATGCACCGTCCCGTGGACGCTTTCCTGTGCGCATGCTCACAATCACGTTGGAACTACTCCCTAAGATATGCCGGATCGCTGCCTACGGCGTGAACGTAACCTACACCTAGTCATATTCACGTCCTACTAAACTACGTAAAATACGTTGGCTTGTGTTCCCTTTGCATGGATGCTGCTGAGTTACACCTCCTTTATGGGGCATAAGTTTGCGCCGGACGTATGACTTTATGCACATTGCGTCGGACGGACGGACGTTCGTGTTTTGGCGTATCTCCCTCATTTGCATATGTGAATAGAAAATCAATGGGAGCGCCAAATACGACCAGCGTAAATATGCGCCCACTCTACGCCGGCGTAGGCAAGTTACGTCGGTCAGATGAAGCCTATTTTCAGGCGCATCTTAGTTTCTGAGTCAGGCGCACAGATACAACGGCGCATATTTGCACTTACGCGGCGTATCTCGAGATACGTCGGCGCAAGTGCTTTGTTAATCCAGTCCGATGTGTCTTTTTTCAACCTGACTAACTATGTAACTATTTAACATTAATAGAGTTTTCCTTTTTTTTTTTTATGAATCTGACAAGCTCAGGTCAATTAAATTTACTAAATTTACTTACCACCAATCCCTAATCCTGAACCCAAAACTGTTCTCTTCATCTCCTTCAATAAATGTTTATTTACTATCAAAGCTGGTCTGTACATGCAAATATAATTTTATTTAAAACATCAGGCTTACAAACTTACAGTACTTTGGCTGCTTCCATCTGTTGGTATTGTTATCCTTTTTCTCCATCACCACTTAGGGCATTAGATATAACGCTTAATATTTTTTCAACATCATTTAATTAAAAGACAAGAAAGATGTTGCAATCAAAATATTTAAAGAAAAAAAGACAGTACAGAAGAGACAATAAAATAAATAGAAAAAAATATGAAAAATACTTGGGGCCAGATCCGCATAGAAATGGATAGGCGCAGTGTATCAGAGATACGCTACACCACCGTATCTTACCTGGCTTTAAGTTGAATCCAGGAAGATTTCGCGCCGTAAGTTACGGCGGCGTAGTGTATTTCTGGCGGCGGAATTCAAATCGGCGATTAGGGGCGTGATTCATTTAAATGAAGCGCGTCCCTGCGCCGATTGAACTGCGCATGCTCCGTTTCGAAATTTCCCGCTTAGCGCGTAATGACTTCACAACAACATAATTTTTTGAACTTAGACGTGACTTACGTCCATCCCTATTCACGGACGACTTATGCAAAAAAAAAAATTCTAATTTCGACGCGGGAACGACGGCCATACTTAACATGGGAAGTCTATCTATACGCCGCAAAATAGCAGCTTTAACTATACGCCGGAAAAAGCCGACTAGAAACGACATAAGAGAATGCGACGGCCGCGCGTACGTTCGTGGATCATCAGAAAAAGCTATTTTGCATACCCGACGCGGAAAACGACGCAAACTCCACCCAGCGGGCACCAAAGTATTGCACCTACGATCCGAAGGCGTACGAAGCCATACGCCTGTCGGATCAAACCCAGAAGCCATCATATCTTGGTTTGAGGATTCAAACTAAAGATATGATGCGGGTAATTTGAAAGTAAGCTGGCGTACTCGCTATGTGGATCTGGCCCTTGGTTTTCCTGGTCTATATGTAGCATAAAGCAGGGTCTGTGTGTACTGCTGTCTGATCAGAAGATCTAACAATCAGTTTTTGTTGAATGGTCATGTTGGAAAACCAACAGCTGCAAGCATTGATCTGTGTATTCTACCGGGGGGGGGGGGGAGAGTCCTCCCTGTTAGAATATAGTAGTGTTTCAGGGGAGATCCCTGCATCACATATCATTTGTCTATATCAGGGGTCTCCAAACTTTCTAAACAAAGGGCCAGTTTACTGTCCATGAAATATTGCCCCAAGGGCCACATAGAAGCTAGCAAAGGGCCGCATCTGGCCCCCGGGCCACAGTTTGGAGACCACTGGTCTAGATGCAAGGTTCTGTAAAAAAAAATTCAACCTACTGGTTGAAAAAATAAAATAAAAAATTGAATACCGTTCCAGTGTATCAGATCATTGCTACTCAAAATGTTTCCTTTGGAATGTATTTTTTATTGTGATGGAAAAGGAGAGATTCAGAGCTGCAATTGCACCAGATTTTTGTGGAACTTCTAGAGGCCCTCCCCCACCCACATAACACAGCTTAGGGGTGAGAAATTGCATTGCTGATGTGTTTTTTATTACTTAATTGACCACACCCATGTCACTTTTATAATTATATTAATATTTCCAAAAAACATAATTAGGCACTAGGGGTGAGCTTCGTGTTCGAGTCAAACTCACGTTCGACTCGAACATCATATGTTCGACTCGAACATCATATGTTCGTCCATTTGTCGAAAGACGAACGTTACGGGCCGTTCGCGACAAATTCAAATGGCGTGCCACGGCCCATAATTCACTGCGGCATCGCAGTGCATTGCTGGCTGATGATTGGCCAAGCATGCACTATGATCCGCATGCTTGGCCAATCACAGCTTGCAAAAAACGGAGAGCCATAATTTGCCAAAGCCAGGGTGGCTTTGGCCAATTGTGGCTCAGGGGGTTTAGTACTGGAAGTCGGCCTTGTGTAGTGTGTTGCAGTGTTTTACAGAGAGAGACAGAGAGAGAGAGTGTAATTTTTTGCAGTTAGATAGAGCAGGCAGGCCAGTCAGTTAGAATTACAGTGTTTAGAGGATATATATGCATCCCAGGTGTTGTATATATATTTATACACTGTATTGAGTTTAGCTAGATCCGCTCTTCCTAATATATTCATAGGCAGGTGATTGTGCTAGCTGCAGTATTTTCACGTGGTGTACTGTCTGTGTCCTCTGCACAGTGTGCACCTAAAGCTACGTGGTGTGTGTACTGTCTGTGTCCTCTGCACAGTGTGCACCTAAAGCTACGTAAAGCTTGCGTTTCTCATATTAATTCCTCGTGGCAGGGATCTGTCATATTAATACCACAGGCAGGGGATCATTCTGCAAGTACTTTCACATGGTGTACTGTCTGTGTCCTCTGCACAGTGTGCACCTAAAGCTACATGGTGTGTGTACTGTCTGTGTCCTCTGCACAGTGTGCACCTAAAGCTACATGGTGTGTGTACTGTCTGTATCCTCTGCACAGTGTGCACCTAAAGCCACGTGAATACAATTGCTGTTGTTGTCAAATTAATATCACAGGCAGTGGCTGAACAGCAAGTGTTTTCACTGCGCCCATTCCTGCGCCTACCAACAGTAACTGTGAGGGCTTACAGTGTTGTGGCACCACAACCAACAAAGGCCCAATTTTTTTGCCCCTGTTCAACATGGGCATGTAATTACAATTCTTGATCTAATATTTCACAGCAGGGCCCATTCCTGCGCCCACCAAGAGTTACTGTGAGGACTTACAGTGTTGTGTCACCAGCACCAGCACCAAAAGCCCAATTTTTCTACCACTGTTCAACAATTCTTGATATAATAGTTCACAGCAGTGCATTCCAGCGCCCACCAAGACTAACTGTGAGGGTTTACAGTGTTGTGGCAACACCAACACCTAGGGCCCAAATTTCTGCAGAGTATATATGGCAGACCCCTACTTTCAAACATCCAA
The DNA here is from genome assembly GCF_905171775.1 of Rana temporaria. NCBI lineage: Eukaryota > Metazoa > Chordata > Amphibia > Anura > Ranidae > Rana > Rana temporaria. The sequence continues at coordinate 113,266,574 of NC_053493.1, read as the reverse complement.
CTTACAAACGACTCCTACTTGCAAAAGGAAGGAGACAACAGGAAGTGAGAGGAAATCTACCCCTAGGAAGGGAAATTCTCTTCTGTAAAAAGGTGTCTCCTGTCCACTGATGCTTTATCACCAATCCTTGTTTCACTTAAATACCCACATTTTCAAAAAAACATTTGTCATTGGGACAGAAAGTGGGGTGCAATCTTCTGAACAGATGAGCACAGACAGCAAAACAAATGTTACAGGGGTGATAACCCTTCTTTATGTTTTCCAAAAAGCTTAAAAATAGATTTTTTGGCTGGAGCTACACTTTAAAAAAACTACCAGTTCAAAATTACAAACAGATTCTACTTAACAAAAAATCTACAGTCCCTGTCTTGTTTGCACCATCTGTATACTGCTGTTCAAAGTATATAGGGCCAAAGGGGCTGATAATGACCTGGGGGGAGGGAGGGGGGAACCCATGCTATTTTTTTCAATGATTTTCATCCATATTGCAGGGACCAGACATTACATTAAAGCCGCAGGCAGTTTTAAATGACTTTTTCCTTATCGTAATATCATTTTGTGCAGGGACAGTTCTAAACACAGGAAACATGTGCCACTTCACAGGCATACTATAGACACTCAGCAGGTACGATATTTAAAGGCATTTTTCAATTTTTTTTCACTTTAAGCATCATTAAAATCACTGCGCCCGAAAAAACAACCGTTTTTAAAACTTTTTTTCACATTGATACATGTTCCCTGTATCCCCTGTGTTCCCCGGGTCCTCAAACCCGTTTTACGACAATAACTTGCATATTAGTCTTTAAAATTAGCACTTTTGAATTTGAACGTTCGAGTCCCATAGACTTCAATGGAGTTCTAAAAGTTTGCGCGAACGTTTGGTCCGTTCGAAGGTTCTGGTGCGAACCGAACGGGGGGGGGGGGTGTTCGGCTCATCCCTATTAGGCACACAAATTTTTTTTTACACAGGATTAGAGACTAATCATGATGTTTCTCTTATACTATTTATGTAGTACCTATGCAACCAGTATTTTCTGATACATTTGGATATATTCATGTTAATAATATAGTGTTCCCATGTCAAGTTTTATAAAAGATGTTTGGATTTTGATATGTGTGTGTTTGGAAAGGCCATGCCAAGGTCAGGGAGTGCAAGACTCAGTTGTATTTATGACGGTCATACAATGTATAAAGAGCATTTGTTTTCCCAAGTTTTCCTAGTTTTTTGTTTGTTGCCATTAATCTCTATTGACCAGCTAAATAAAGTTTTGCTTAGTTATCAGTAATCGGAACTGCCAATCATCCTAATGGATGCAGACTTACCAGACTAGGTGGACACACTTACCATAGAGCACATAGTTACATAGTTACATAGTTAGTCAGGTTGAAAAAAGACACAAGTCCACCCAGTTCAACCACAAAAAAATAAACAAACAAAATAAAAAACACAATACAATCCCATACACCCAACTCCATACCCACAGTTGATCCAGAGGAAGGCAAAAAACCCCAGCAGAGCATGATCCAATTTGCTACAGCAGGGGAAAAAATTCCTTCCTGATCCCCCGAGAGGCAATCGGAATTACCCTGGATCAACTTTACCTACAAATCTTAGTACTCAGTTATTTTATGTACATTTAGGAAAGAATCCAGGCCTTTCTTAAAGCAATCTACTGAGCTGGCCAGAACCACCTCTGGAGGGAGTCTGTTCCACATTTTCACAGCTCTTACTGTGAAAAAACCTTTCCGTATTTGGAGGTGAAATCTCTTTTCCTCTAGACGTAAAGAGTGCCCCCTTGTCCTCAGTGTTGACCGTAAAGTGAATAACTCAACACCAAGTACACTGTATGGACCTCTTATATATTTGTACATGTTGATCATATCCCCCCTAATTCTCCTCTTCTCAAGAGTGAATAGATTTAGTTCTTCTAATCTTTCCTCATAGCTGAGCTCCTCCATGCCTCTTATCAGTTTGGTTGCTCTTCTCTGCACTTTCTCCAGTTCTCCGATATCCTTTTTGAGAACTGGTGCCCAAAACTGAACTGCATATTCCAGATGAGGTCTTACTAATGATTTGTACAGGGGCAAAATTATACCTCTGTCTCTGGAGTCCATACCTCTCTTAATACAAGAAAGGACTTTGCTCGCTTTGGAAACCGCAGCTTGGCATTGCATGCCATTATTGAGCTTATGATCAACTAAAACCCCCAGATCCTTCTCCACTACAGATCCCCCCAGTTGTACTCCCCCTAGTATGTATGATGCATGCATATTCTTAGTCCCTAAGTGCATAACTTTACATTTATCAACATTAAACCTCATCTGCCACTCAGTCGCCCAATTAGACAGAGCATTGAGGTCGGCTTGTAAATTGGCGACATCCTGCAAGGACGTTATTCCACTGCATAGCTTGGTGTCATCTGCAAAGACAGAAATGTTACTTTTGATCTCAGACCCAATATCATTTATAAATATATTGAAAAGTAAGGGTCCCAGCACTGAACCTTGGGGTACACCACTGATAACATTGGACCATTCAGAGTAAGAATCATTAACCACGACTCTCTGAATTCTGTCTTTCAGCCAGTTTTCTATCCATTTACAAACTGATATATCCAATCCTGTAGACCTTACCTTACACATGAGCCGTGCGTGCGGAACTGTATCGAACGCTTTTGCAAAATCCAAATATATCACGTCCACAGCCACGCCTCTGTCCAGGGTTTTACTTACCTCTTCATAAAAGGAAATCAGGTTTGTCTGACAACTTCTGTCTTTCATGAATCCATGTTGTCTGCTGCTTAAATAGTTTTTTTCCAGCAAGAACTCATCCATGTGGTCTTTTATTAAACGTTCCAGTATCTTCCCAACTATAGAAGTTAGACTAACAGGTCTATAGTTACTTGGTAAAGACTTTGTTCCCTTTTTAAATATAGGCACCACATTGGCTCTACGCCAATCCAGTGGTACTATTCCTGTCATTAATGAGTCCCTAAATATTAGATACAGTGGCTTTGAAATGACAGAACTCAACTCACCTGGAACAAGTAGATAGGAGAGAGGGGTTTATGGGACTTTAACCACTTAAGGACCTTGCCTGTTTTTAAAACTCGGTGTTTACAAGTTTAAAACAGTTTATTTTGCTAGAAAATTACTTAGAACCCCCACACATTATAATTTTTTTTCTAACACCCTAGAGACTAAAATGGCGGTCATTGCAATACTTTTTGTCACACCGTATTTGCGCAGCGGTCTTACAAGCGCACTTTTTTGGGAAAAAAAAACACTTTTTAAATTAAAAAAATAAGACAACAGTAAAATTAGCCCAATTTTTTTATATCGTGAAAGATAATGTTACGCCGAGTAAATTGATACCCAACATGTCAAGCTTCAAAATTGCGCCTGCTCGTGGAATGGCGTCAAACTTTTACCCTTTAAAATCTCCATAGGCGACGATTCAAAATAAGAGGGGGAATAGATGAGGGGCAAAAAGAAGGGGGGGGGGAAGAGAGGGAAAATTACAAGAAGAGGGAGGGAAAAGGGGGAATCAGATAGATATTAAGAGAAAAAAGGGGGGAAGAAAATGAAGAAATTGGAAAGAAACGTAAGGAAAGCACTCACATGGGCCACATCTGTAAAGTATTAAAGAAGGGAAACAATATCTAACGAGTGGACATTGATGGTCAGACTTTAAGGCCAAGGAAGTAGGTTAAAAAAGTTTAATTTGATAGCATATAAATACAAAAACAAATACAGAAATAATACAAAAAATTATTATTATTATTAGCCACTGTATATTCCTCAGAAGTCGCCAACGCACGTTTCGCCGTGGGGCTTCTTCAGGACGAAGACGAGGAATGCATGTTTAGCAGAAAAACAGATTTGTGTATGACATATGGTCCTCAGCGGAAGTATCCATAGGGCATATACGATGCACAGTAAACGACAGTATACGTCGGAAGTGCAGTTTTGGCAGAGATTTTCATGCACAGCACCAAGAATCTTTGGTGACCAATAAAGGTCAAGCGAATGGTCCGTGGATTGCAGGGCTAGAAAATCCCAGGCAGACTGCACAGCTCAAAAAACGCTGCTCCATGGCCTCCTGTTTTGACTGCAGTGTATGTTTACTAGCGGCGTTACCGGCTTGAACATTTGCATTCACATGTTGTACATGTTGACTACTATCTGCTGTCCCAGTAAGCCTGAGACCATTCCAATTAGTCTTTTTGAGGAATATACAGTGGCTAATAATAATAATAATTTTTTGTATTATTTCTGTATTTGTTTTTGTATTTATATGCTATCAAATTAAACTTTTTTAACCTACTTCCTTGGCCTTAAAGTCTGACCATCAATGTCCACTCGTTAGATATTGTTTCCCTTCTTTCTCCATAGGCGACATTTGAAAAATTCTACAGGTTGCATGTTTTAAGTTACAGAGAAGGTCTAGGGCTAAAATTATTGCTCCCCTGCCCTAATGATCTTGGCCATACCTCACATGTGTGGTGTTAACACTGTTTTCATATGTGGGCGCTACTCACATCGCTTCTGCGAGCAAGCTCGTTGGGACAGGGGTGTTTTAAAAGAAAAAAATCTTATTTATTTTTACACTGTTTTAAAAAAAAAAAAAAATTGGATCACTTTTATTCCTCAGATCTCTTATTTAGGCTAAAATGCAATAAAAAAAATTAAAAATTGAAAAAATTACAAAAATAATATGGCCCTTTAAGACGTATGGACGGAATTGACGTTTTGACGCTGCTTTTGCCCTGCTATGCTATGCCAACGGCTCCGGTAAGCGACAGAGGGCCGTGGGAGGACCGCGGGTGAACAATGATCTCGCGGCAAATTCACGGCGCAGGCCACCATTATCGTTTACAGGACTGGTGCCTGAAAATATGGATATCTCAGTTGTGGCAGCAGCTGCTGCCGTTACTGAGATATCCCTCTTCAAAAAAAAGGACGTATATAGTCGTGCGCAGGTCCTGAAGTGGTTAAATGAGGGAACTCCATGTCAAGAGAGAATAGGAACATAAGCATGAAGTTACAGTACATGATTTATTTATTACACTCTTGAATACATATCAGATATTTTGTATCAAATAGATAGGTAGTCACAAGACTTACTCTAAATATACTGCTACATAGCATGCAATACAAATAAAATATAGACATGACAGATATACATGGTAAAATAAAGCAACTGAAGAACATATGTAATAGAGACAAGTAACTGTTGGCATCTAGTGGCACTCTACGCATTTGCTGGCATTTCAGCCATTCATCAGGAGTGTTATAAAGTGATATACTGGAAAGAAAAATAGATAAGGGTAAATGATAATGCTTTAGGAATAGGGGAGGACAGGGACTATGTCCCAACAAGGTGGAGACAATTGGGAGACTTACTGTACAGCCTCAAGGCCAGGTCCGGTATCTGCCAAGGACAGTGGGGGTACGGGCATGATGTCTCCCCCGGGGTTGAGACCGGGGAACCCTCCAAGGACAGAGAACAGTGCCCAGAGCATAACACGGTGGCCACAGCTTGATCCAAAATACTATGAGTGCTTAGTGTTCCTAAAACGAGTATGTAAAAAAAATATGTTAATAAAAAAGTGTAAAAAATTGTAGCAAAATATCTATGTGCATGTGCATATCTATAAGCATGAAGTTACAGTACATGATTTATTTATTACACTCTTGAATACATATCAGATATTTTGTATCAAATAGATAGGTAGTCACAAGACTTACTCTAAATATACTGCTACATAGCATGCAATACAAATAAAATATAGACATGACAGATATACATGGTAAAATAAAGCAACTGAAGAACATATGTAATAGAGACAAGTAACTGTTGGCATCTAGTGGCACTCTACGCATTTGCTGGCATTTCAGCCATTCATCAGGAGTGTTATAAAGTGATATACTGGAAAGAAAAATAGATAAGGGTAAATGATAATGCTTTAGGAATAGGGGAGGACAGGGACTATGTCCCAACAAGGTGGAGACAATTGGGAGACTTACTGTACAGCCTCAAGGCCAGGTCCGGTATCTGCCAAGGACAGTGGGGGTACGGGCATGATGTCTCCCCCGGGGTTGAGACGGGGGAACCCTCCAAGGACAGAGAACAGTGCCCAGAGCATAACACGGTGGCCACAGCTTGATCCAAAATACTATGAGTGCTTAGTGTTCCTAAAACGAGTATGTAAAAAAAATATATTAATAAAAAAGTGTAAAAAATTGTAGCAAAATATCTATGTGCTCACATAAGGGGACTGCATGGGGAGAGCGTATGAAACAAAATCAAACAAAGGTAGGAAAAAACATACCAAGAAGTGGTAACTAAGCTCCCAGCGAAAAGGGTGACCTGGGTGTAGGATCGGTGTGTGGCTCCTTGTGATTGAGTCAAGCAAATGAACCATTGGCTGCTCCAAGGCTACTATATACCTCCATTCCCAGGCGGGGCCCCGTCAACGTCATGCTTTATTGGCCACTCTGCACAAGGGAGGCGGGGAGGGGATTTCCAGCTGCATGTGGTGGAGCCATCAGCAGTGGGTCCCCGCCCATCTTGTGCATGGCCAGAGATGGAAAAAAAGACATCAATTGATGTCCATGACGCCGCTAAAACAGCGTTAAAGCATGACGCTGATGCGCAGGTGGCCAGGTCCCGCCCCCACCAGTGGGTGTCGGGGGAGGTCTGGCCCGCTGTGCATCGCAACCCCGGAGCCAGAGAAAACACCTGACTGAACCGGATGTTGTAATACAAGTGTGAAAGGTGCATTGGGGTGTCATTATAAATAAGTTACCATATATAATATATGTTACGGGATCACCATTCTCTTATAGTTATTCCTATTCATTGTTTTTTCACAATTTTTTTTACCATTCAAATGTAAAGTTCCTTAATTTTCTCAGTTTTTTTTGTTATTTTGCAGCAAAACATTGGTTCTCTATCTCATGATTGCTGTGATCAATCACAGAATCACACAATGTAAATGGCTGCAGTTATCAGGCAGCTTTTATTTTTCTCTCACACACTAATTGGTATTTGAGAGGACAGAAAGCTTCCTTACAGCCGACACCCAGTAGTACCATTGTGATCTGGTACTAAAACAGTGTCATCCGCCCCTCTTCTGTTGTTCACCCCTCGGCCTCTACAGTATATGTCACCTCCATCATGTCTCTGATCTCACCTGTATATTAAAACATCTGCTTCCTTTTCCTGCACATCTGCACCCCCTCATCTCCATCCTCCCACTGTATGTGTCCTGCACAATAACCCCTTCATCACGTGAGCCCTCTGTGTAAGACTTATACATTTTGTGTATCTAGTACACCATTACCAAGTTCCATGTTTTAGCCTCCTCAATAAGGATGAGCTCTGGCGTGTTCAAGCACCCCATGTGCAGAGTGCGCCAGGAAGTCGGCAATGCACTGCGCTAATCACAGGCAGTGAGACATTGTCCCGATGCACGGCTGCAGAGATTGGGAAATGTCTCACTGCCTGTGATTAGCACAGCGCAGTGCCGACTTCCTGACGGGCTCTGCACGTGGGGTGTGCGAACACACCAGGGCTCAGCTTACTTCTCAATAAGTGCATGTTTGTTAATTTCCAAAATATTGTGGCAAACAAATCAGATCACCTTGAGATGTCTACTTTCCAAAATATGGTTTCATACTGTCCTGGCAATTTTATTTGCTATGGTAGGTAAACAAGTTTTTTTTCCCCAAATTTGGTGTGTTTTTTTTGTTTATACAGTAAAAAATATTAGTGATTATAAAATAAACAACCAAAGAATGTTATATCTGCCTATAACAGAAAAAAAATATATAAAATAAAATTCATCTGGGTACACTATTGCATGACCAAGTAATTGTCAATTAAACAACCACAACCTTGAAAACTGGAAAGTGACCTGGACAGGAAATGGGTGTAACATGCTGTTCCTCAAGTGGTTAAACTTTGTATTTAACAGTTCCCTGGAGTTAGTGATAATTTTTAGGATATATCTATGCGTATTTCCAGGCCTTCAGCAATTCAGTCCCTGTGGATTTTCACATTACATCCGCTGTTAGTTGGTCTCAAGTGCCTGCTGCTTTTTCAGTAAAAGAATCCATTCTAGAATGACTTCTATTAGGTGCCTTTGACAGTGTGACCATTGGTTTCAGACAAAACAGAACAGAAGGAGAATGTTCTGTTCCTGAGCACACTATATATCCTTCGCACCAAGGCAAAGATTTCTTCAACTTGTCATCTGCTTTTCATGGCGCTAGTTTAGATTCCCATAAAAGATAGAGATGTCCTTTCCCTGCACATCTCTGGCTGTTAAAAGTACAAGTTTGCAGGTAAATCATACTTACTTGAAAGTTAGCCATAACTTCCGTCAAAGGGATAAGACTGAGAGTTATTGTATGCCATAAGTCATCTACATAACAAGTAAATTCAAAACGGTTTGCTTAAGTAGCATAAAGTCAGCTAAAATATTGTTAGATGTAAGATGACAAGTAGCAGTTTGCCCTCTTGCACTCTCCTAAAATAAATGCATTAAGCCTGTAGGTTGGTCATGGAAATGGCTGTCAGGACTATTGTTGTATAGTAGACAGTGCCAAAGGGAGAAATAGTTCCATCTGACTTGACAGTTTAATTACTAAAAGCAGGGCAGCCCAACCACATCTAGTTTGCAGTTTCCTCCAGCACAATGTAACTATTTCAGGGTAAGTAAATTGACATTAAGGATCTACGCAAGTCTTGAATATCTCTTTCTTTTCTTCCCTGACAAAACAAAAAAAAAAAATTAGTAAAGTAATGGACAATCAACCCGTAGAGCTAAAATTGAACGAACCAATTTGCCTAAGACCGCTTCAAATATATGAAGCCTTTTTACATAGACTGATCAAAGAATTGCTTTTCTTTGTGTCAGACAGTACGCATATCACAATGTTAATAGGATATATGACACTGGCAGAGAAAGGATGTCACAGGTAACCAATTGGAGGACTGTAATTGAGGAAAATTGAGATTTGCACTAACGGGGAGAGCCTGCAGTCAGTTACAGCTCACTCCTTTAGATGCTGTTGCTGCTTAAACAGCGTACGTGAGCGAAACACTGGCCTGTCTGGCTTAAAACAGACCTGAGTCAGGCTGTCTGTGTGTGAGCATAATAAATGTCCAGTCTAGAGTCTGAGACAACCTATTCAGAAGAGAGGCTGGGACTGAATCAGATTTGTTTGAATGAAAAAACATGTCGTGTAACAAATAGCGAGGGGGCTGAAAAGTGTTTATAGCATCGTTGTGCAGGAACATCCACTGCATGGGGCGATCTTCTAATAAAGTGTAATTAACCTCCCTGGCGGTATGATTCTGTCAGAAAAAACATGCTAAAAGCGGTACCATTATTTGCAAGGAAATTTGGCGTTTTATATTGTAGGTCTGTAATTTTTAGAAATAACTCACTTAAATCTGACCAAACAAGCTTCTAATAGGCATCCCGGGTATGACATTTTTTTAAAAACAAAATTATAAATTATAATATAATAAATAATTATAAATAATTATAACAAATAATAATATAATTATAATAAAAAATATTCAATAATGTAATCAAATCAAAATCACTGAAATTTGCTCAGTTGCAGAATTGTTGCTGTCATTATTTATTTTTTTTTATGACGAATTTCCCCACAAATCGCTATCGCACAATTCTGCAAGTGATTATAATTTATTATCGCTGTTTTTTAGCTGATCTAAAACTATTTTTGACATAAAGGGACACTTTTGGTTGCTATGGACAATCTACAGTTTGCAGGGAGAAAGAAACGTTTTTATTATATAAAATGACATGCATGACACAGGACAGACCACTAGGGACAGGGGGGGTGTGTTTTTTTTACATACAGTACTGTAATCTATAAGATTACAGTATACTGTATGTAAGGTGTTTGTTTACTTTTTTGAATTTGGCGCCGTTCTCCGTCCCCGTGCGTCGTAACGTCGCAGGGAACGGAGATCGGCGTCACACGGAGGCACTGTGTGAATCGAGCGAGGACCCACTCGCTCACACAGCGCGGTGGCATCGCTGGATCCAGGGACAAGGTAAGTAACTTGTGCCTGTGGATCTAGCGAGGCAAGCCCGAGTCTGACTCGGGGTTTCCGCTCGCAGCAGGAAAATCTAACCCCGTGTCAGACTCGGGAAGACCGCCAGGCAGGTTAAACCCATAGTTTTAACTGTTTTTCAAAAACAGTTGCATTTAGGGCATGTTGTGAATGATAACTGTCACATGTGCTCTCAACCAAACTATCAAGCCAACAAATTGCTGGTGTCATAACTCATCACATCTGCAGCACCTTCATTATCATTATACACATAGGTGTGTACAGCCTATTGCATCAAGGTGTGCACCCCAAAGCTCAAATACATATGTATGTGTGTGTGTGTGTATATATATATACTGACAGTGTTAGTAGAGCAATGGACAGTGTCAGTAGGACAGTGTCAGTAGTTTTTATTTTTATTCATTTTTACAAATTTTTTTTTTTAAATACTTATAAAGCACTCTCTAGCTGTGTTGCTAGAGTGCTAGTGTTTTTTTTGTTAGAGTAGGTAAATTCAGGCTTTGCTGGCAGCCAAGCCTGTGTGTCAATCTGGGTCGAGTGAGTGACTCAGGGAGGGCTGGTATGACTCACAGGCAGCATCTCTGAGACCTGCCCCGACTTTTGAAACATGCAGAAGGTTCTAGATGGATGGGAGTGGAGGGGAGGAGGAGCTGCCTGGAGTATTTATTAGGGCCCTAACCAATCCCCAACAGATGGGTTGGTAGTGGGCAGGCCCCCTCAAATACTCAGGGTCTACCCAGGTGGTGGCAGAGTAGAGTTTGATGGAAGATGAAGATAGAGTGTTAGGCTGTCAGAGGCCTTTGAGAGTAGCCCCTCTAGTCTAGGGGGGGGGACTCAGGCCTGGGCTTGAGTGTGGAAGGGACCACTTCTCATAACCCATAGAGGGATCCTGACCAGGCACGGGAGCAAGGAGAGGACAGTGGGTAAACACTGTCGGGCAAATCCCCAGGGAGAAAGATAGCCAGCAGGGCTGGTGAGTGTTATGCGATACACACGATCATTTTTCGGCTTATAAAAAACAAATTTTTTTTTCCAACTTCACCATTAAAACGACGTTGCCCACACACGATCGTTAAAAAAAAATGCTCTAGCAAAGCGCAGTGACGTACAACACGTACGACGGCACTATAAAGAGCAAGTTCAATTCGGATGGCGCCACCCTTTGGGCTGCTTTAGCTGATTTCATGTTAGTAAAAGACGATTTGCGCTTTTCTGTCTGTTACAGCGTAATGAATGTGCTTACTCCATTATGAATGGTAGTTTTACCAGAACGAGCGCTCCCGTCTCATAACTTGCTTATGAGCATGCGCTGGTTTTTCACGTTGTTTAAGCCCGCACACGACATCGTTTAAAACGTTGTTAAAAAATGCAGCATGTTCAATTTTTTTTTGTCGTTTTTCAGAACCCGAAAAATGATGTGAAGCCTACACACGATCATTTTAAATGACATTTTTTAAAAACGTCATTTTTTACATGCCGAAAAAATGATCGTGTGTACGCGGCATCACAGTAAGAAGACTGAGAGGCATGCCTGAAGGGACTGGGTGCAAGCAGTCTGAAATGGATGTAAATTCAGTCTGGGAGGACTGTGGAAAAGTAGGCAGGAGGGCTAGTGAAAGGAGAAGCTGCAGCTCTGGCAGTGCTTGAAGAGGAGATGTGTTTATATACTGGATGTATGCAGTTGTTTCCCTGAAGAATTCCTTGTTGATCAAGTGGGCATCCCATAATAAGCCTATCCCCATCCAAGTTTAATCCTCTTAATAAAATACAAAAAAAAAATCTGTGACTCTTGACTTCTTGACTCCAGAGTGTGTTTTTTTAGATCCTCAGAGAGTTATATGCCATGAGGTGCCATGTTGAACTTCCAATGACCATTATGAGAAAGTGAGAGCGATAACACCAAATTTAACACACATGCTCCCCATTCACACCTGGGACCTTGTAACACTAGCGGGGCGCATGACACCAGGGAGAGAATGGCTAATTGGGCCCAATTTGGACATTTTCACTTGGGGTACTCACTTTTGTTGCCAACGGTTTAGACATTAATGGAAATGTGTTGAGTTATTTTGAGGGGACAGCAAATTTATACTGTTATACAAGCGGTACGCTCACTACTTTAGCAAACTGTAATTTATTCAGTGTTCTCACACGAAAAGATATAATAAAATATTTACAAAAATGTGAGAGGTGTACTCACTTTTGTGAGATACTGTATATATACTGTATATATATAGTGGATATATAATGGATTATTAACCTGATGCATTTTTGCGGAATTGCCCCACTTCTTCAGGAGAGATGGGGGAGATCCTTGAATAATAACACTTAAAAACCTTTGAAAATACCTTGTAATTCCAGATATGGGAAAATGTCACCTTCTCTCCTTCCTCGATTTAATTCAGTATAGCAGAGTATATTTATCATTCTTCGTGTGGAGCTTGACGCTTCTTAATAAATCCCACTTGGTCAGGAAGGATATATTAGTGTTGGTAGAGTGTCTATTAATCTCATTGCCAGTGTTCTGGCATATATTTTAATGTTGGAATTTAGGAGGGATATTGGTCTGTAATTACTAGGGAGGCTATGATCTTTATCTGGTTTAGGGATAATTGTTATAACTGCCTGAAGCATTTCTGCAGGGAATTTACCATATGATATGGCTAGATTAAACACATTGACTAAGTGACTAAGTGGGGGGCTATCTGCGTTTTAAACTTCTTGTAGTATTCATTAGGGAAACCATCTATGCCAGGGGTTTTGGCCAAAAGTAGGTTTTCTATAATCTTTAACACTTTGTTTTCGGTGAAAGGAGTACGTTAGGGATGTAAGATGCGAAGACCAGAGGTGTATTTAGGTTTTGTGCTGCCCTAGGCCTGACTAAACTCATGCACCCCCTAATTTAAATACGACCCACCCTTCCTGTCAAGGACACACCCCCTTACTATTTAAGACCCGCCCTGTCATCATACTGCGTGAGATTACCAGAGACTGCGGACATACTGCACGAGATTACCAGAGACTGCGGACATACTGCACAAGATTACCAGAGACTGCAGACATACTGCACGAGATTACCAGATACTGCGGACATACTGCATGAGATTACCAGATACTGCGCACATACTGCACATTGCACAAGATTACCAGAGACTGCGGACATACTGCATTAGATTACCAGATACTGCATTCGATTACCAGATACTGCGGACATGCTGCATTAGATTACCAGATACTGCATTAGATTACCAGATACTGTGGACATGCTGCATTAGATTACCAGATACTGCATTTGATTACCAGATACTGCGGACATACTGCACGAGATTACCAGATACTGCGGACATACTGCACAAGATTACCAGATACTGCGGACATACTGCATTAGATTACCAGATGATACTGCGGACATACTGCACGAGATTACCAGAGACTGCGGACACACTGCACAACATTATCAGAGACTGCGGACATACTGCACAAGATTACCAGAGACTACGGACATACTGCACAAGATTACCAGATACTGCGGACATACTGCATTAGATTACCAGATGATACTGTGGACATACTGCATGAGATTACCAGAGACTGCGGACATACTGTACAAGATTACAAGAAACTGCGGACATACTGCACAAGATTTTCTTTACTGACTTGGGGGTGGGCGGCGCCTGGGCGCCCCCTATGGACGGGCCGCCACTGTGCATACACGTGTTTAAATTTGTCCTGTTTGATTTCTTCAAATACATGATATACATCCCTCGCTCAGCCTCTCGTCTCATCAATTTGTACCTGCTAAGTTCTGAGTGCTGCCTGAAGTTTGTTTTCCTCCACAGTCCACCATCATTCTCCTCTCTCTCTCGCTCCTCCTCCTCTCCTCTCCTCCCGTCCCGACCAGAGCAGATGCTATGATATGATGCTGCGTGGAGGCTGGTAGGTGGAGCATTAGGCTCCACCTCCACCAGCTAAACAACGTGCATGCCGTGCACCAGATGTATGGCCCTATTGATCGTTCCATCTATGGGGGCGGCACTGGCAGTCGCTCCCCACAGTATGTGGCGTGCTCCCGTGACACACAGAAAGGCAGCCAGCCATGGGAGGCGGCAGCTGGAAGCTCCGTGGGAAGCAATCTGAGCGGGTGGCTGCCTCTGAGTTGGGAAGACGGGTGGGGGGTTTTCATGCGGGGGGCGGCGAAACGCAAAAGTGCCGACCTATGCCTAGGCCTTGTCGGCCTAGGCCAAGATACATCTCTGGCGAAGACGTCAAAATGGGCAGCTTGTTAATCATTTAACCCCCCTGGCGGTATTCCCGAGTCCGACTCGGGGTTACATTTCTGTGCTGCGATCGGCAACCCCCGAGTCAGACTCGGGCTCGCCTCGCTGAATCCACAGGCATGGTTTACTTACCTTGTCCCTGGATCCAGCGATGCCACCGCGCTGTGTGAGCGAGCGGGTCCTTGCTCGATTCACACAGTGCCTCTGTGCGCCGCCGATCTCCGTTCCCTGCGACGTTACGACGCACGGGGGCGGAGAACGGCGCCAAATTCAAAAAGGTAAACAAACACCTTACATACAGTATACTGTAATCTTATAGATTATAGTACTGTATGTAAAAAATACACACACCCCTTGTCCCTAGTGGTCTGCCCAGTGTCCTACATGTTCTTTTATATAATAAAAACTGTTCTTTCTGCCTGGAAACTGTAGATTGTCCATAGCAACCAAAAGTGTCCCTTTATGTCAAAAATGGTTTTAGAGCAGCTAGAAAACAGCGATAATAAATTATAATCACTTGCAGAATTGTGCGATAGCGATTTGTGGGGAAATTCGTCATAAAAAAAAAAGTACATGACAGCGACAATTCTGCAACTGAGCAAATTTCAATGATTTTGAGTTGATTACATTATTGAATAATTTTTATTATAATTATATTATTATTTGTTATAATTATTTATTATATTATAATTTATAATTTTGTTTTTAAAAAAAAATTGTACCCGGGATGCCTACAAGACTCTTGTTTGGTCAGATTTAAGTGAGTTATTCCTAAAAATTACAGGCCTACAGTATAAAACGCCAAATTTCCTTGCAAATAATGGTACCGCTTTCAGCACCTAAAATCTGAAAAAATCGTGCAATTAAAAAATGGTAAAAGGCATACCTAGCTGTTCGAAAGTCTTTCTCCAGCTGGGAGGAAGGAGGCATTTTGTTGGAGATTCAAGATCTCTCAAAGTTTGCGTAAGGTGGTTAAAAGTCTGTGAATGCTGTGTTTTGGTGTGTGCCCCAATTTTAAAGAATATGCCTTGCATAAACACTTTGGGCCAGATCCACAGACATTTACACTTGCGCCGCGGATCAGAGATACGCTACGCCGCCGTACCTTACCTGGCGTACTTTCAAATCCTCAAAGATTTTGCGCCGTAAGTTACGGCGGCGTAGTGTATTTCTGGCGGCGGAATTCAAATCGGCGGGTAGGGGGCGTGATTCATTTAAATGAAGCGCGTCCCCGCGCCGATTGAACTGTGCATGCTCCGTTTCGAAATTTCCCGCCGTGCCTTGCGCGAAATGACAACGCAACGACGTAATTTTTTTAACTTAGACGTGACTTACGTCCATCCCTATTCACGGACGACTTACGCAAAAAACAAAATATTCTAATTTCGACGCGGGAACGACGGCCATACTTTAACATGGCAAGTCTATCTATACGCCGCAAAATAGCAGCTTTAACTATACGCCGGAAAAAGCAGACTAGAGACGACGTAAGAGAATGCGACGGCCGCGCGTACGTTCGTGGATCGTCGGAAAAAGCTCATTTGCATACCCGACGTGGAAAACGATGCGAACTCCACCCAGCGGGCATCAAAGTATTGCACCTACGATCCGAAGGCGTACGAAGCTGTGCGCCTGTCGGATCGAACCCAGAAGCCGTCGTATCTTGGTTTGAGGATTCAAATTAAAGATACGAAGCGGGTAATTTGAAAGTAAGCCGGCGTATCAGTAGATACGCCGGCGTAGTTCCTATGTGGATCTGCCCCTTTGTGTGCATTCCACATTGTGTGGTGATCAGTGCTGTCAGTGTCGTTAGTGGAGAAATACAAACCTTGTGCATCTGAGATTTGTTAGACATATTTGGGATCTGATAAAAAGGTAGCATTTGATCTCCAAAAGGGGTGGAACTATCTATTGATTGCTCTGAGACACTGATTATTATTCCCTTTCTTTTATGATGCAGTGCTAAAAAAAAAGTAAATCGCCAGGCTCAAGGACTGTCGCGTGGGGGCAGGGAAGAAGTCTGTCACAAAGTTTGCAAAAGGCTTTATATTCAGTATTCTGGTAACAGAGCAGAGCAGTATCAGAGCATGAGGATGGTTTGTGTTAGCAGAAGTGGGGAGGGCTATTCAGAGTCACTTTGCCCCAATTTAATCTAAGGTGCAAATAAATGATTGTTTTTTTTCAAATATGATTTTCAGTGTAATAATCTGTATTTTTGAGTAAATTTAGCTGCTGCTGATTTTTTTTTTTTAATGCATGTTACCAAAATTAATGTACTGTTAGAAACTATACTTCCGTGATAAAACGTATTAAACACTAATTGCAGCATTTCCAAAAATTATACTTTACAACGAAGTATGCAATATTATCAAATTTCTGCATATAAAGTATAATTTATTCTAAACAGCCAAAATGCAAAATGCAGAGATACTCCACAGTCTGAATGATATTTCAAGGTTGAACAAACTTGTCACAAAGACAGAAGAAATCTCTAGAAGAAAGTTAAACCTGACCTAAAATCTACTAATATACTGTATACGTAAAAGAAAAAAAGTTATTTCAGGTAAAATATCGAAAAACCTGATGGTCATTAAGCAGATAGATTGGAATTGTGTTAGTCATTGTACTATCATATTAAGAGACAAAGTTAAAACCAAACAATATAAGAGGATTACAGTTCTTGGATAGGAAATGTCAGTTCCAAAGTGTTTCTACATTTCTGCTGAGCATGTAATCAGACTTGTACCACATAGCACATAACCAGTATTCATTTAACCTCTCTCACTAAGCCGGTTATCTGCCCTTTTCCAACACTATTTCAATTTAGAAAGAAAGAAAATGATGCTATCTAGATAATATAACCAGTATATAGTGTAAAATTACAATTTGGTATTAGTCATAGATGCAGGGGATTAATGTGAACATAGTAGGCCATTCAAAATGGCAATGTATGAACAAAGTGTGAGTCACAAGTCATTGTCCTATAACAATAGATAACAACATAGATGCACCAAATACTCAGTATCCCTGTTTCTATTCTGGTGGTTTTATGGATGTATACTCATTTCTTATTTATAATAACTATAACGTGAACAGCGCTACAGTGTTATCACCCCAGTCACAAAAAAAAAAAAAAATTGAAAATAAGGTTCTTAAATCAATATAAAAGACAGAGGGAGCTCAAAGGCCAACGCTGCGCTAGAACCAATATACAAAATTGTACCACAAAAAAGCTAATTAATATTAGTGGCAAGAAAAAATCAGCCAGCATCAAAAAGTCCAGTACACAAACTTCCAATAGAATATATAAAAAGTGGACGCAGTGCTAATGATTAATAATGAACAATAAAATTTGATAAAAGTGAAAAAGAAAAGTGAAAAAAGAAAAACTAAGGCAGAGTCCCATCACATAAAAAAGTTCATAGGTGTCTATTTAGAGTCCATCCATAAAAAAAAGAGATAGAGCAGTGAATGTGATCTTCACACAGTTTATGTATGGTGTATCCGGCTCCTCACACCCGAGGTGGTATAATAATCTGCTTTCCAGACGGCGATGACTGACTCAGCAGTCTCGCCCAGCACAGGGATATAACGGTCTCCCCAAAACCTAAATGGTGTTCTGAGCTTCCAGATAATAATTCCTAGTATCGCCAGCTAGTGGATCATATTGCTCAGAAGTATAAAAGAAAAAGCTCCCATAGTGTAATACGTCCAAAAATGTGAATCAATTTAATAAAAGATAAGTATTGCACTTACAATAAAGAAGTTCAAAAGCCAGCAAATCATGCAATGTGATTATGTAGGTATCGCAGTGTCTCCATAAGCCTCGCTCTGCTTCTTGTATCAAAAGAGCCTGTCCACCACCTCGGAAGGAAAAAATGTAACAAAAATGTACCAACGTCACCATCAGAGACTCCATCCTACGTGTTTCATCATAAATAGGACGTCGTCTGGGGTTTGGCCAGGTGTCGTCGTCGTTACGCTGAGTGGTTATAAAAGCCTCCGGCACCATTTTGACTGTTGGAGGCGTTGTGGTAAATATAAGAAAGGAGCGGCATCGCAATTTTACTTGCTGGCCACATTAAAGGATCACTAAAGGAAAACATTTGTTTTGCTGAAATGACTGTTTACAGGGTATAGAGACATAATAGTTAACTGATTCCTTTTAAAAACGATTAAAAATAGATAAAAATCAATCATATAATGTGCCTCTTAGATGCAAAAACAAAACTGAAAGTAGTTTAGTCTTTGCATGATATTTTATGCTTCTGTGCTGGACAGGGCCATAGAGAGTCATGGCTAGGAAAATGAAACTAAACTCTCCCATGACTTTTTTCATACGGAGCCAGACAACCAGGAAGTGTCCAGAACAGAGAGGAATTACAGCAACATCAGAGCAAAAACGAGCAATGAGGACATGAAACCAGGACTGCAGTAAGGTAAAGAAAGCTATTTAGCTAAAAAAAAATTCCTTTAGTGACCCTTTAAGGGCTGAATAAATAAAGGCAGGAAGTAGCGGAAAACAAATTAAAGTTCTGCCATCTAGTGGCAGTATAGTAAAACTCAAAACTCAAAAAGATGATAAATGAAAGTGGAAGGCCTACGAGTCCGAAGAAAGGAAGAGGGAGGCTGAGGAGGAAATGCAGAATCTACCTCTTTTTTTTTTTTTTTAAATAAGCCCATATAAATGAGGCACTAGATGAAACTAGCCAACTGAATATGTTTACATATAGGGGCAGCTGCACCGCATGGTTCCTGGAGCCAGTGTGTGCTTCACTCAGCAGATGGGACGTCAGAACCAGAAGTTCCATGCCTATGCATTTCATCATACACCAGCTGTCTTTAGGAAACCTTCCTGAAGCATCTAGTGTATGAGGAAATGCGTATTCATGTTGAATGGGGTCCTTCTAAAATGCAATGCATTTGAAACTGCATTGCAATGGACAGGAACACAATACTGGTTACTAAATGTGTTTTTAAGTGTAAGTGGTCATTATTAGCCATCAACGAATATGATGGGTAACTATTGCAGCGTTACCTGGGTGAGTTGAAATTAAAAAAAGAACACCAGTAAATTACCTGAGGGTTTGTATATCTGCCCTCTACTCAGTTAGAGATCAAAATCTGCCTAGCCTATTGCGCAAACAGAAACAGTTGTTGTGAGTGACAAAAGTAAGAGAAGAAGAGAAAAAAGGAAAATCAAAGATGAAGCCCTCATTAGACAAGCAATAATGCACAAATATAAACTTGGACCCCTCAACCAGGCAACACTGTCTGAAGGGGCTAAAATAGATCAATTGATAGGGGAGGAAATAGATAGTTTTGTATGTGGTGCTGCCACAGCAACTTGATGTTGTGTTTTATTTTAATTGGTATGTTCCTCTGCCCCCTCTTTTGCCTCCAATAAAGAGGAACTCCATGTTTCACCACACTTTAAAAGCTGGATGTGCTGTATAAACTGTATGTAGCTGCGGCTACATACAGCATACCACACTGTGCTCCAGGTGTGAGCCAAGACTTCCTTTCTTATACCCGGAACACAGAAAAGTATACTGCAGTAACGCCCAGCCACTCAGAGCAAGCAATGTGTTCTAACAATGAATACAAAGCTTCTTCTGATTGGCAGAGAAGCGGGCTGATGATGTCACAACCTCAGGGGAAGCTTTGTATTCATTGGTGGAATACATTGCTTACTCTGAGCGGCTGACTATTCTGTGTTCTGGGTATGAGACAGAAAGTCTCAGATAGCATCTGGAACACAGTGTGGTATGCTGTATGTAGTCATAGGCGTGCGCACAGGGTGTGCCAGGTGTGCCTGGGCAGCCCCTAATCAACCTGTGCTAGGCAGATTCCTCCTGCTGCTTGGCTGCAGAGAAAGAGACTGGGGAATCTCTGTCCTCAGTCCCTTTCTCTATCTCCAAAGTGAAACATCAGGGGTCTGTTAGACTCCTGGGGCCAGATTCACAGCGGACTTACGACGGCGTATCTCCACGTACGCCGTCGTAAGTCCGAATGTGAGCCATCGTATCTATGCGCCTGATTCTTAGAATCAGTTACGCATAGATTTGGCCAAGATACGAGTGGCGTAAGTCTCCTACGCCGTCGTATCTTGGGTGCAATATTTACGCTGGCCGCAAGGGGCGCTTCCGTAGATTTACGCGTCGAATATGTAAATTAGGTAGATACGCTGATTCACGAATGTACTTGCGGCCGCTACGCCATTTACGCAAGGCTTACGTCCGGCATAAAGTTACCCCTGCTATATGAGGCGTAGGTAATGCAAAGTATGGACGTCGGCAAGCGTATCTTTTTACGTCATTTACGTAAGTCGTACGTGAATGGGGCTGTGCGTAGGTTACGTTCATGTCACAGGCATTGGGCCTGGCGTATCTTATGGAGTAAATTCGACGTGATACTGAGCATGCGCGCGCATGCGCCGCTCGTTAGGCGCGTCATTTACGTGGGGTCACGATTCATTTACATACAACACGCCCCCTACCAGCCTATTTTGAATTAGGCAGGCTTACGCCGGCCAATTTATGCTACGCCACCGCAACTTACAGAGCAAGTGCTTTGTGAATACTGCACCTGCCCGTCCAAGTTGCGGAGGCGTAGCGTAAATAGGATACGCTACGCCCCCACAAAGATACGCCAAATTAAAATAAACTACTGACATCGACCACTGGCACTGTATATTGATTGATAGATTGAGATATATATATATATATATATATATATATATATATATATATATATATATATATATATATATATATCTCAATGTACAGTACACAGTGCATGTGTGTTTGAGTATTGGGGTGCCCACCCTAATGCAATAGGCTGCGCACACCTATGTATGTAGCCATAGCTACATACAATTTATACCGCACATCCAGTGGCATCACAGGTTAGTGAGGGACATAGTTGTAACTATGTAAAGTATGTGGAAAATTTTTGTATTAGGCTGCCATGTGGATATTAGTTAAATCAGCATGCAGCCATACTGTCTGTGCAGAAGGTATGTTACATATAGAAGGTATGTCATTACAAATATTGACAATTGAAACAGAACACTTGTGATTTTTCCTACTTTGCTGCTGCAATTAAGAAATATATTATGGCTCTCATGGTATAAGATTTCAGTGATCTGCTGTGATTAAAATGGACTTCACTCTCTCATTAACCATTGATTATTTTTAGAGAAACAAATTGTTACCCCAGCTCCAATGTCAATATAAAAGTCCACGAACTGTGATCCGGTGCTCTAGCCAGGACAATCAGGCCCCACAGATACGACACTGACACGTTATGGCTAAGAAGCCTTCAAAGCATTGATGAAGGCTTCTTAGCCGAAACGCATCAGTGTATAGCCTGTACCAAGAGCATCCACGTTGCCAGCCTTCCTGTTTTAAGTATTGATTATTTTTAATAATTATGCTGCTAGCATTAGCAAATAGATAGGAAAGTATTTTATATTTGCTTGTTTTCAATATTTTTTTTACATTTCTTCAGTTATTTACTGGTTTCCAGGCCTAAGGAAAGTATGTATCCTAGGAGTCTTTAGAAGGGGAGAATGGGATTTTTCAGCTAAACACAACCTCATGCCTGAGCTAAGAGCAGATGGATTCAGGAAGTAAATGCTACATAAATCATCTGCCCTTACTCAAGATGGCTATGGCCAGAAGTGCTATTTTTTTTTTGCAAAGTGAGAGTTCTCAGCAAAATAATGCATACAGACATAGGATGGATAGGGGAGTTTGCTTTAAATATAAAAAATGAATTAAATAGTGTTTTAGGTTTGTGGTGATCAGATACAGTGTAGTTCCGATTTAAGCTCCACTCCCAAACTGCATAGTGTGGTAGATAGGCAAAGCGCAGATAAGCACAGAGGCAAAACTTTAATGGATGTTAGAGACTGGGCTTTAAAAATGTTTTCCCTTGCACAGAAAGAAGATAAAATTCTAATTGCATTAGTTGATCTCAACAGTTTTCTTTTAAAGCAATATCTTGCTTTTTTAATTAGCTTGGAATTAATGATTACAATGATATTAAAAAAACATCAAACACTTTGTCCAACATAGGGATGTGCCTTTCAAACAAAAAGTACAGGTTTTGGACAGAAAATACAAATAATTTATCTGTTTGATCTTTGTACAACTTTGCCTAAGGAGGTGATGGTGTGCAACGTCACTGTTCTGAAATTCACAGTGCTGCCCTGACATCTTTACCCCAGTAGTTTACACCTCCGGGGATGTAATTCCACTTAACACCTGTCTCAATAATGTGATTAACAACAATCACGTCTTGATTTATGTACTTCAACTAACACCTGTCTCCAGTGCATGACACTATTGTAATTATATTATTCATTAAATGGCAGTTTCTTCCAAAAATAGAATTAAAGAAGTCACATGGATGAGTTTTGGAGCATTTTCAAGAGTACTCTGCGAGTCCACCTGTGTTTATTTGACTACATTATTTGTAGCAATCTATACATTTATTAAAGAGGAAGTAAACCCTTGTTCTTTTGTTTTTTTTAAATACCCTGCAAGATATAGCCATAATGCATACTAGCTCATTATGATCGACTTACCTGAGAACGAAGCCCACGAAGTTCTCCTCCGTGCCCTCCGCCGCCATGTCTCCGGCGATCTTCTTCCTGTTATTGTCGCTCCGGCGCTGTGATTGGCTGGAGCGGCGATGACGTCACTCCCGCACATGCGCGCATTACCGGCCGATCCCCGCGCATGCGCAAAAATTCAGCATTAACCTCGAATTTTCCAGGCTCAAAAACGGCACTCTCGCATGCACCATAGACATCGGTGCTGTGTTTTCAGCAAATATCTCTTTAACCGTGTAGGTTAAGGAGATATTTCTTGCACCTACAGGTAAGCCTTAGTCTAGGCTGTAGGTGCAAGATGTGTGGTTGGGTTTACAACCACTTTAAGATAGACACATGTTTAGGGGACCTGGTTCCCGCCGCATTCGCACTACAGCGTTTTGAATCGCAGACAGATTTGCAGCGGATCTGCCTGAGATTCAAACCGCTGTAGTGTGAATGCAGCAGAAACCAGATCCCCTAAACGTGTCTCCCTTAATAAATATATAGATCGCTACAAAGATTGGTGTCCTCTACATGTATCTCCTTTGAATATAGGCATTTTCAATTTCGCTAGAATAGACTTTCTCTCAACTCGATGGGAGTAAGGGCAGTGTCAAGAAAAATGGAAGTAAGGGCAGTGTCACCTGGCTTTTTAATTTTTTTTGCTTCAAATAGGTTTTTTTCATTCTCAAACAAGTCTATGGGAATGCAAACCATTATTTAGGCAGGTCAAATGCAGATCAGAAGAAGGTCAACTGCAGATCAGATGTAGCTGTTTATGAATTCTCAATGATCTCAGGAGAGTTTGAAACTGATGTTAAACTGATGCCATCGACACAAGCTTAAAGCCTGGTGAAACAGACCCTAGGAGGCCACTAATTCCACAAATGATGCAGGTTTCTAAAAATGTTTACTAAGATATCAAGAGGTACTCAGGCATTGTGTGGGGTTTTTTTTTTTTATTGGTTATCCAAAAAGATTACTTGTAGGCACTTCTATAAAAGCCTTTAAGTTAGGTTGGGAATTTTGGCTGATATTACATTTTTTGTCAATGCAGAGTTAAAAGAAGTACTGCTGCATGTATATATTTACATCTTACAAACATTTTGACAGCATCAAACACAGACTGAGATCCATACATAAATGATTCTGAAGGACATTATTATGCATTTTTTTCCAGTCTGTAATTACTGAAGTGCTTGGCAGTTTTCATCTTTAAAAAAAATCTATTTGCAATGACTCTAATAAAACCAAATATATATGCACTTTAAACATGGATGGACCGCATCACCCTTGTTAAAATGACCATATTGCCGAAGATACGCTATCTATTCCGGGTCTTTCCTATCTCCGTCCCATCGTACTATTTACGGATCCTACAACGTCGTTCACTCCGCTACATTTGGGGCAGGTATTGCCAGAAACATCCTCTTTCTTCCTAAAATCAAAAGGGACAAAGGAATTCCCAACTTTACCAAATACTTCCAAGCCGCACATTTAGCCCAGCTGCCCAAATAGCATGCGACACAGGAAACACCACTGTGGGTCACAATAGAGTCTGTAGATTGCGACCCATTATCAGTAGCCA
Organism: Rana temporaria; assembly: GCF_905171775.1. Classification (NCBI taxonomy): domain Eukaryota; kingdom Metazoa; phylum Chordata; class Amphibia; order Anura; family Ranidae; genus Rana; species Rana temporaria. The sequence goes on along the minus strand of NC_053493.1, from coordinate 113,241,987 downwards.
ACCTACTATGGTTTTGACCATTAGATTACAGATCCATGTGGAATCCAATCACCCATCATAGCTTAACTATCTGGGATAGACTCAAAAACAAATTTGGCTTCCAATCCCCCCCCCCCATAACCTACTCTTGCCATACCTCCGCAACCTGGCTTAGCAACATGCGTGGATTTCCCTCACGTCATTCAATAGATGTCATCATCCAACCTTATTGGAGCATACAAGTTTACCACACCTGATACATTTAAGTCATTTCCATCCCTATATGAAACTCATGGTCTCCTGAACACAGAACTTTTCCGCTATCTCCAATTAAACATTTGCCTCTGCAGAGACATGTCCTTGCCAGCAATGTCAACATTTGAGCGCACATGCAACAAAGATCCACATGCCCACGGTCTCATTTCCGACTTCTATGCTCACCTACTAGACCCTCCACCCCATACTTCACTTCACTATGAAACTAAACAGGAGAAAGATTTGGGGCTCCAACTAGACGTCAAAGACTGGTCGGATATATGGAAGCCACCAAAGCGGCCTCTCAAAACAGTTTAGCGTTGGAGACATGCGTTGGTCCCTGCCCAGATTTCCAAACACTTGAACACATACTCCCCCCACTGCTTTCGTGGCTGCACAGAGGCAGGCACCCATCACCACACATTCACTTATGTCGGAGGTATTTCCCATTCAGATTTGCCAACAGTAGAACATTTCTGATCTCATTGCTCTTTGTGTTCTGGCTTCTTAGAAATTCCTGTCGGACACCATGAGATACAATTTCTTTGGACTTGAAGGGATGGTCTCTAAACCAACAAGCAGTTCAGTGGATCTATAAACAAAGAATGTCTTCAAGATCACAACCTTCTGTATTACATGTAGCTACTGGGAGACCAAGAGATGAAGACTCACCTGGGGGTCTCACCGTCAGTGTTTGAAACCCTGGTTCACCAAAGGTACCTACTAAAAACCTCATGTATACTAGAACATGGGATATTTTGCAGAATTTAGAAGGATTAAATCCTTTGTTCCCTGCAATAAAGATTAGAATTTTTCTGCAAGTAAGCCTGGATATGAAATTAAGTGGTTGTTGAGTCTCGGTCATTTCCTAGAATCCAGTGGATGTTGCATATCGTGGTAAACCAATGCCGAAAGGTCTATGCAATTCCCCCTTTCAGGAAGATTGTCCTTTCATCTTGGGACTTACAAATAGCGCTAAACATGTTGTCTCGTATGCAATCTTCTATTTTTTGTATGTGCATTTGCCAAATAAAAACCTTTAAAAAAAATAAAACATGTTGTCTCACTCTCCATTCTTCTAGATGAGACCTACTCAATTTGTTCAGTAACACTAAAAGCAGTATTTCTTATGGCTGTCATATCTGGGAGAAGGATCCCAGATATCCAAGCATCATTTGGTAATCTACATTACTGCTATCATTTTCCAAACAGGGTAGCTTAAAGGAACACTAAAGGTTTGTTTTTTATTAGATCAATTGATTGCTGTAAGCTAGAGCATTTAAATATCACTTACTTCGTTTTTCCTTTTGACCTCCAAAATACAATAATCCAGGTTTGAAAATGCCATTTCCTGGCACTCCTCTTCTTGCTTTCCACCAGCATCTGAGCCGTTTTGCATGGTGGAAAGCAGAATGTGTTCACCCCCTCCCTATGACTACAGTCCTGCGTGAAGATGCTCTCTTATCCCGCACAGGCATGGAGGCTAAGCCTAATGGGAACTGTAGTTCTCATTAGGCCGTGATGTAGCAAGAATGAATGCACACCGCAAACCAGGAAGTCAGTGAGAATAATGATTCAGGAGTGACGGAGGTGAATAAAACAGCTCGATTTCAACAGGTATCAAACAAGTTATAATGCAAAAACATTACTTTTTACTTTATCAGCTACTGTCAGACTTTAATTTAAGAGGAACATATTTTTGTCTTTACAACCCCTTTAAATCTCTTACTCAGCACCATACAAAGGTCTGCAAATCTTTCCTTCTGGGTCTGAACATCGTCCCAGTCATATCTGAGTCACCACAAGCATTATAGGTGGGCTAAATGTTGAAAAAACACATGGAGGTGGCCCTTCTTTCAGAATGTCAGACATTGAGCTCTTCGTGCCTGGCAGTGTCAGAAGAGAACTTTCACTGTCCACTAGGACAATTGCATTGTCACTGGTTAAGGTAGTCTGGTGGGCTTATATGGTGAAGATGAGACAATCCATCAATTGAGTGCAGAACGCCATTTACCAAAAGGGGTTGTGTGCACAGAGGTCAAGAATCATTCTGTATAATGACAACCAAGTCCATGTATGGCACATTTTGTAACCTATTGCAAACCATTTATAGCCTGTCTAGTTGTTTAAGCAACTTTGACAACACAGCTTCAGTTTTAAATGAATCAAATGATATGTTGATTAAAAAACTTCAGCTTTACCCTCCCTTGTGTTTGGCTTGCGATATCCCATATGTGTAGTCTGGTGGTATAATATGGCAAAGATGAGCCAGTCCATCAATTGGGTGCAGAACCCCATTTACCAGAGAGATTGCGCGCTCATGGGCAAAATTCAGAGGTTGAGAATTATTCTGCATGATGACAATCAAATCCATGTACGGCACATTTTGTAACCTATTGCAAACCATTTCTAGCCTGTCTAGTGGATCAAGCAACTTTGACAACATGGCTTCAGTTTTAAAAAAAATCTAATCATATGTTGGTTAAAATACATCAGCTCTACCCTCCCTTGTGTTTGGCTTGCTACATCCCATACGTGACTGCTGTCATGCTTGTGTCAGGAAAACGAGAACATTTTATACTTGGTATTTTTTTTCCTTACACGTAAGCATGACAGCATACAGGTCCCTCCTTGGGCTTTGCATTGAGTATAGTTACGAGAATTACGCCTTGTGGATGGTGACTCATTTATATAGTATAGCTGGTCCTGTGATTGGACAGGGAGCGGAGCCTGTACCCATACGTGTATGCTGTCGTGCTTAATGCGTCAGGAAAGGAAAATACCATGAAGTAAGTATACAATTTAATAAAATACCCCACCATTTTTGAAGCAACTATATGTGAAGTATTGTGTCCCTTTTTAAAAAGAAGTGGATTTACACATTCAAGTACTCTGCAAAACTCAGAAAAATATGCCAGTGCTTTCTAAACATAATGAATAAAATCCACTTTGAGTATTAAAATGTGATTTTAGATAACAGCATACACGTCCAACTTTGACAATATTAAACAAGCAGCTAGGATGACTGCAAGCATAAAGCTTTCTGAGCTTTGTCACTTCAGGCATGCTGAAACAGAAGAATATAGTTTTCTTAGGTAACAGAACAATGTAGTCTTGTATCCAATTTGTTGGGAATGATTTTTTTCCTTTCCCAATCTATATCTTTAGATCTAAAAAGTATGGCATCTTGACAAAGAAGCATTTTTCTTTTCATGACTAATATTTCTATATCCAAAATAACACTCCATCTCCCAGGGTATTTCCTGTCACCACAGCTAAAAAGTCTTCATAAAAGGTGAAACAAGAAATTTCTCTTTTTCCTTGTCTCTTGCGTGTTCTACTTTGATTATCATTTGTCATAGATAGCAGCTATGGGGAATAAAATCATCTTTCAGAGAACACAATCAAGGTTTTTAGATACAGCGCATTAGGTTATACATGCACACACCAACCACAGCAAATTATAATACAGAGTCTTAATTAATTCAAAACTTGTGTTTATTACCAGTTTCTATAAAGAACATATTAATAAGGGTAAAACATGCTGGAACAACTCAATTCCATTATTTCAATGGCCTGGGGACTTGAAAAGAAACCAATAACTAGGAATCAAGTGAGCAAGGCAATGAAATTGTGGAAACTGGTCCACTTTTAATTGGGGAAATGGACCAATCAGGAGGGAAACGCTTAGTCACAATCCCTCTATGTGATGAGCTTGCTTGAGAGGATGGATAGAATTTATTCACAGGAAGCTGGTGCAGAAAGAGTCTCAAAAATACAGGAGGAAGGCGAGTGAAAGTTAGAAGATTGGACAGTGAGAGAAGCAGCAAAAGATGGATAGAAAGACCCTGGGAGAAGGGGATTAGGTAAAATCAGAAGAATGAAGGGCCTTCTGCTGCTACATCAAAAGATGACCCACAGTCAGCAATAGCAGAAATTTGGATAGGTGGAGAATAATGTTTATAAAATATGAACTCTAGGGAAATATTGAAATAAATAGTTGAAATGCATATATAAGAACAGGATTACCTGCCAAATAATCTGCAACTCTAGTCAGCCAGTATTGAAATTCCAGTGCCCCTGATCACAAAACGTTTTACAAATTCCGCATTTATTAACTAATAGGAAATGGCTTTTTGTTTAAAAATATACACTGAAAATTAAGGTGACCCTTTGCTTTCAAGGTATAGGGAACCCTAATCACTAAAATCTGTTATAAACTTTAGCATGTTAATCAGTGTTGCCAACCTACCAGATTGAAATTTACTGCCATGACACCCCAAATTTACTATCACAGTCAAGTTTTTATTAGCATTTCTAAAAGTTACAAAACTATAGTTTTAAATTGAAATGTCAGTATTTAGGCTACAAACAAGTACAATATGCAATTTGCATGTGATTTAACTACTTCCAGACCGCCCACCGTTAAATACCGGGGTGATGGCAGCATATAGCTGCCATCACCCTGGAACTTTTCTCCACAGCGGGCGGTCTGATTTAAGATAAAAGTGGTCTCCATGGCAGATTCACAGTGAGATCACTTTTATGGGCGGCAGGAGAGGTGCCCCCCTCCCGCTGCATTCTGGTGGTCTCCACCGCTTACCAGAGCCATTGGAAGTGGAGGGGATGACCCAGTCCTGTGACCTGATGGCCAGGAAGTCGAGTAAGGGCATAATGGTCCCCACTCAACTCTCTGCCCTTGGAGGACCAGAGTGACATCAAATACCACTTCCGCCCAACGGCCTTAAAGGAACAATTTTTTTTATTGCTTTTAAAGCGGAGTTCTACCCACTATTTCCACATAATTCGCTTCAGACCTAACAATGGGCAATGTATTAATTTTTTTCCCTGTGCGTACCTTGTTTACAAGGCATTCTTTAGCACTTCCTGTGTCTCCCCTCTGTGGCAATGTACGCAATATCCTGCTGCGCACTGGCTCCTGGGAGATGTGTGTCATAATTTCCAGGAGTCAGTGGGAAAGTAGTTAAGTACACAGATGAAATACAAATAAGGGAGTTGTTTTACCAACCGAAGTATGTGTATTTTTGTTCACCCAGTCCAGACATTTACACAGCTCTGTCACTCAACATGGCTCTGTCTGGTAGGAAAGGAGACCAGGTTCTTCTCTTATCTCTTTTTAGTTCAATAACACACACAGGTCCCGCCCGCCTGTAACTGGACAGTGAAATGAGAAGCAGCAGACAATCCATGTGTTTGGTGAGCCACATTTCCCTTCTCTGACCCTTCAAGGTTTCCCATCTAGCAGTGGTGGCTGGTGCTTAAATTTTTTTGGAGGGTTTCGGCAAAAACTAACACCAACAACCCCCCACGTGCGCGGGATACAGACGGCAACAGTGCTTTGTGCTCCAAGCCTACCCTTTTTTAAAGTCTATTAAATCCTCTGGCTCTAATCAGCTTAAAAAAACGCTGGAATCTGGGGGGTGGGACGTACGTATGGATGGGGGGTGGCGCCCCTGAGCCTTTAATGGAGCGGCTGCCGGTGACATCTAGTTACTTTGAAATGTTGGCAACTATAATACTGTAATTGAATGAGTTAAAGCAGTACCTGCCCTTATCTTTCCCCTAGTTTTTCTCAGTGGCTTGTCCAATGTTTCAATCAAAAACAAAGAGCAGTTATTTAAAAAAAAATCATTAAACGGTATACTAAAAAATGTTTTGGTTTTCCTTTAAGTCTGTGGGTAAGTCCTTAAGTGTTTTAGTGACAAAATAAATTATGTTAATTGCAGTCCAGATCTAGATTTTATGTAAAAGTAAATGAACTTATTTTTGACATATGTTTGCTACACCCAATATGATTCATATAATAAAACAAAAAAAAAAAAATCAAGTATATGTGTTAACTAATGAAAATTATGTTTTTCAGTCTGGTGGAGAAAACATTTTTATGATGTTTTTACTTATTCATAAGATTTGTCACTTCCAGTAATCAACTATTCCAAACACATCACTGCCCCTACAAACTGACACATTCACTTCAGCAATTTAGCATATTCTGATTCACTTGAGTGCACACAGATGAGATATCTTCATCTGATGTGTAAGACAACGTCTCTTCTGTAACCTTTAAAATCATCAGAATAACTTTTAATATGTAAATTGGGCTGGAAATTGTTTTGATACATCTATACAATTGCACCAATAATCAGCCCAGCTAGTCTGAATCTGAAACTTAGGAACGAGGCAATGCACTTATTATTTTGAGTAGTAAAAGTGAATAGTTAGGAGCAACATTGAAAGTTTTAATTTCTCTAAAACTTCAGTGAAAAATCATAAGATTTTGGTGAAAGTTTGCTATTTTAGGAAAATATTTGTTTGTTTCCTTACAGGAAAATGCAAGTCCCCTGCCCCCTGTACAAATCATTATAGTTTATATAGGCAAAAATGTTACTGGTAAGGAAAAAAAGGTTAAACTATATACTTGCCTTACCTCTATCTTTCTCCTGAGGTGTCTAGGCAAGGGTGTCATTATGATACTTCTGGTGAGATCCTGGGAACAATGAGAATCTCAAATCTTGTGAAAGGCTTTCTTGCCCTGGACTGGCATGTCTTTTTTTTGAAGTAATAATTCCATATTGTGCACATGGAAGTAAAGGATTAGGTAAGAATTCACTTCTTGCTTTACAGGTACATTTTTGGCCATATAACTAAGAGATTTTTATATGTTGAGGGGGGCCTTGAAATAACACGTGAACCTTTAAAATTACTGCAAGTTCTACTTTAAAAATGCAATGGGCTTTAAATAGCTCCAGAGGGTTACAGAAGCTCCTTTCAACTATTCTAAATGTATTTTTGTTCCAAAAAACAGATCCTAAGTAACCTCATAATTTTAATGTTTTCATGAAAAAAAAAGGGACAGAACACAAATGACAATCAAATAAACATAAGAATCACAAATACAAAAAAAAACACTAAAATAAACTACCACAAATATCCCCCCACCCCCCCCACACACACACACTAAAAAAATATTTTTTTTGTGTGAAAAGGTACCTTCAACTTTGAGATGTGGAAATAGACTTCCTACATCTCAAAGTTTAATGTAATATTTCTTAAATGGTATCTATAGTATTGGCAATAATCTTTGAATTTACAATGAAGGCACATTTACTGTAGTTAAAAAATGCAGTGGTCCATTTCTGTGAGAACTAATTATATAATTAATAATGAACTTCTAATAAAGGTTATCTGAATGATCTAACATGAATGATTAAAAAAAATAGTGATTTTCAGGCAAACGAAAATCGAAACGATTTTTAAAATAAAATGTGCTGTGTAACAAATGGTTAACTCTTATGAGGTGTATGCCACCTCCGGGTTGGTTCCCTTTCTTTACTTTTTACAGATTCATTCATGCTGGGAAGTATAGCTCCCACTATAGCTCTGGCATAGCGACGGCTCTCATACACATAAGCCATACTTCAATTCTTTCAAAAAATGCCTTGTATTTTGTGAATGATTCACCCCTTTCTCAGCATAAATGAAAGTGTAATTTAGTAAGGTAAGGGCAGAGATCCTAGATATGGGTAACTATAAGTAACACAGCACATTTTAACAAAAAATATTTGCCTGATTCCTGATTTACAGGAAGTTTGTTCAACGGTCAACCTTGATTCTTTGCCATCTGCTTGTGGTTTCTGTAGTGCACATCTGCCCTAATTAAGAATGCTTAAGATGATTTCTGGACAATCAGGCTAATGAACTGGTTATTCTGTCTGCTCATCTGGTGAATTCAGTTCAGTTTGACTTGTGTTTGACTTGTGTTTGACTGTTCTTGCACTGAAGTACAGACATGGCTCATAATTAGGCACTCCTGGTTTAACAACTCACTAGCCTGCTCACCTTGAATGCACTTTTGTATTAAAAAACCTAACGTTTGTCTGGGTGAACAATGTTTACAAGTATGAGACAAGCATATATACCTCAAATGCATAGCATTATTCTTTTGAGATTGTGTTTTTCAGTAAATCCAGTAAATAAGGTGAAACTAAACGGTTACTGTATATTGTATGTGGAAGTTACTGATAGTATTTACACAAACAGTGCATTTAGAAAGTATTCAGACCCCCTTCTCTTTGTTCAGCGTTATGTTTCAGCCTGATACTACAGTTTAAATTTATTTTGTTTCATTTAATCTACACTCAGCACCCCCATAATGACAATGTAAAAACAGAATATTAAAAATGTTTGTAAATATACTAAAAAGAAAAATCTGAAATATCACATGCATTTAAATATTCAGACCCTTTACTCAGTACTTTGTTGAATCACATTTGGCAGCAATTACAGCCTCGTCTTTTTAGGTATGATGCAACAAGCTGTGGACACCTGCATTGGCAGATTTTCTGCCATTCTTCTTTGTAAATCCTCTGAAGCTTAGTCAGGTTGGATGCGGACTACCATGTTTTTTTCAGGTTTTCTCAGAGATGTTCAATAGGGGTCAAGCCAGGCTCTGGCTGGGCCACTCTAGGACATTCATAGAGTTGTCCCTAAGCCATTCCTGTGTTGTCTTGGCTGTATGCTTAGGATCATTGTCATATTGCAAGGTCAACCTTCCGCCCAGTCTGAGGTCCTAAGCACTGTGGAACAGGTTTTCCTTTAGGATATCTCTGTACTCAATGCTCATTGCTCAATTCAGCTTTCCCTCAACCCTGACTAGTCTCCAAGCCCCTGCTGCTGAAAAACACCCCCATAGCATGATGCTGCCACCACAATGTAAGACTGTTGGGATGGTATTGGGCAGGTAATGAGCAATGCATGCTTTCCTCTAGACATAAGACCGTACACACGGTCGTTTTTCGTCATGAATTTTTTTAAAATTTTGTTTTTCCAATTTCATCATTAAAAACGATGTTGCCCACACACCATCATTTTTGAAAAATGATGAACAAAGCGCGGTGACGTACAACACGTACGACGGCACTCTGAAGGGGAAGTTCTATTCGCCTTTGGGCTGCTTTTAGCTGATTCCTTGTTAGTAAAAGACGATTCGCGCTTTCTTGTCTGTTACAGCGTGATGAATGTGCTTACTCCACTATGAATGGTCGTTTTACCAGAACAAGCGCTCCCATCTCATAACTTGTTTCTGGGCATGCGCGGGTTTAAAACGTAGTTTTTGCCCACACACGATCATTTTTTACAACACGAAAAACGACATTTTGAAAAACGACATGAAAAAATGCAGCATGCCGAAAAAGTGAAGCCCACACACGATCATTTTTCATGCCGAAAAACGACCGTGTGTACGCGGCATTAGAATTGAAGCCAAAAAGTTAAATCTTGGGTCCATCAGACCAGATGATCTTGTTCCATATAACACACTGTATATTTTATATTATATTATTATATTTATATTCTTAAAATGCCAATGATTTATTTATTTATTATTTGTAAAATCATTACAATATATGATGCACGCCGCCAAACACGCCTTTTTTATAAATACAGATTTATAGTACATAACAATTCTGTAAGTATGTTTCAAAGCATATTGCTGTATTTTATTATATAATATTATAGATGTTCAGAAGTTTTTTGGCAGGGGGGAATTCCATGATTTGCCCCATATAGCCCATTTCTTCATGTTCTGTGAAAATGTATTTCATAACCACCAAACAGGGAGCCTGGGGACCACCAAACCATACCACAAAGAAGGAAATAAAAGGTTGTGGTTCGCTCGCCGCGTCACTGGGAGTCCGATGCACATTCCCCGTGCCCGCGATGTCTGCCGGGCACCCGCAATTGCCCAGTAACTGAGCAGGACCGTGCTGTCAGGGAGAGGAGACCGATTGTGTGTCCCTTGTACATAGGGACACCGATTGGTCACCTCCTCCAGTCAGTCCCCTCCCCCCACAGTAAGAATCACTCCCTAGGAAACACATTAACCCCTTGATCGCCCCGTAGTGTTAACCCCTTCCCTGCCAGTCATATTTATACAGCAATCAATGCATTTTAAAGCATGGATAGCTGTATAATTGTGAATGGTACCAAAAATGTGTGAAAAGTGTCCGATTGCACAAACCAATTATTGCGATTTTTTTTAGCAAAAATATGTATATATCGGCCTAACCTGAGGATTTTTTTTTTTAAAAAAAAGGGATATTTATTATAGCAAAAAGTAAAAAATATTGTGTTTTTTTCAAATTTGTGGGGAAAAAATTGTAAACATTTCATTTGGGTACAGTGTTGCATGACCGCACACTTGTCATTCAAAATGTGACAGCGCTGAAAGCTTAAAAATGGCTTGGGCAGGAAGGGGGTGAAAGTGTCTGTATTAAAGTGGTTGACATGAAATCACGGCAGAGAGTATCCAGATATGTTGACCAAGCTGAAGGCACAGGAGATCTGATGCAAGTAGCTTAAATAGCCAGCAGACTGATTGACAAGCAGGATATGATCATCAGGTGAGTCACTGTGGAATGAAGAGTATTGGCAATTAACCGACAGCTGACCAGCCTGAGCTCTGTGATGGGAGGCCAGCCCTGAAAATTACTTTTGGCACTTAAAAATCCCCCTTTTCCATTATCTCTTCCACTTGAGGAGATGTGGGTACTTACTTTCTAATTATCAATTCATATGGGGATAGTGCCAGACATTTTGATTACAGCCCCCCCCCCCACACCCAATTACTCAAAATAAATTGGAGTTGTAAAAAAAAAAAACACATTTTGATGAATGTGGAATATAGCATTAACATTGAATAATGTTTCCATACAAATTTGGAGGGGGAAGCATCTTTCACTGCAACCTATCTGCAAAACAGTTTACCATTATATTCAATATGCTCCATATGCTTCATGCTCTGTGGTATGGTAAGAACCCAACAAAGTTGACCTTCCACAGTACCCTAGGGTGCAGAGGGAAAATCTGTTTGATGGTCCTTTCAGAGTTCCAGTGTTGGCTACCTTTGCAGTGAATTCATATACTTTCAACCATACTTTTAGAGTTCCAGTGCTGGCAACTTTTTTAGTGGATTTCTTAAGTTACTATATACATACAGTATGTATATATATATATATATATATATATATATATATATATATATATATATATATATATATATATACACATGTGGTCCCTGGGTTACATACAAGATAGGGTTTGTAGGTTTGTTCTTAAGTTAAATCTGTTTGTAAGTCGGAACAGGTACATTTTTTAAGTGTAGCTCCAGCCAAAAAAAATATTGTTTTGTAATGTTTGTTTTGCGGCCTGTGCCCCTGTTCAGAAGATTTCACTTCACTTTCTGTCCCAATGACATTTGAATTTTGAAAATTTTGGGTTGTTGTGGAAACAAGCCTTGGTGATAAAGCATCACTGGAGGTACCCTTTTCCCATAATAACTCTTACGGGAGTGAATTTCAACTTCCTGTTGTCTTCCTCAGTTGGTAAGTATGAGTTGTTTGTAAGTCGGATGGTTGTAACTAGGGGACTGCCTGTATATATATATATATATATATATATATATATATATATACCATGTTTCCCCGAAAGTACACTCTACCTAAAATAAGCCCTAGCTGGATTATCGGGGCGGGCTGCAATATAAGCCCTACCCGAAAATAAGACCTAGTCAATCTCCGTAAAACAACTTTTTAACCACCTTAGTACCGCACGCCATCAAATGACGGCGGGCGGTATCCTCTCTTGTTCTGACAGGACGTCACATGACGTCCTGTCATTAGAGGCACGCGATGGCCGCCGGGCACCCGCGATTGCCCGGTAACTGAGCGGGGACGTGGAGCTCTGTGTGTAAACACAGAGCTCCACGTCCTGTCAGGGCGAGAGGAGATCGATCTGTGTCTCTTGTACATAGAGACACAGATCGGTCACCTCCCCCAGTCACCCCCCTTCCCCCACAGTTAGAACACTAAGCAGCACTAACATTTAACCCCTTCCCTGCCCCCTAGTGGTTAACCCCTTCCCTGCCAGTCACATTTATACAGTAATCAATGCATATTTATAGCATTGTTCACTGTATAAATGTGAATGGTCCCAAAAATGTGTCAAAAAATTTCCGATGTGTCCGCTATAATATCGCAGTCCCGAAAAAAAATCGCAGATCGCTGCCATTCCTAGTACAAAATAAATAAATAAAAAATCATAATTATGTCCCCCTATTTTGTAGGCAATATAACAAACCAGTCACTATACGGTTAATGCGATTTTTTTTTTTTTTTTTAACAAAAATATGTAGAAGAATACGTATCGGCCTAAACGGAGATAAAAATTTTTTTTTAAAAAAAATGGGATATTTATTAGAGCAAAAAGTAAAAAATATTGTGTTTTTTTTCAAAATTGTCACTCTATTTTTGTTTATAGTGCAACAACTAAAAATCGCACAGGCGATCAAATACCACCAAAAGAAAGCTCTATTTGTGGGAAAAAAGGACGTCAATTTTGTTTGGAAGCCACGTCGCACGACCGCGCAATTGTCAGTTAAAGTGACGCAGTGCCGGAAGCTAAAATTTAGTCTGGTCAGGAAGGGGGTTTATGTGCACAGTAGGCAAGTGGTTAAATGCTTGTTATTGTTTCCCTTTTGCTGCTATATATAGGACAAACTTGTTTGCACCCACCGCTACCCCGCCGCAGGTCCTCTTCTCTCCTCCCGGCTGATGTCTGCTGCTGCTTCCTTGTGCGCGTGTCAGCCAGGGATCTCGGCTATTCTTTTTCTTCCCCTCCTCCCACCAGATGTCTTCAGCGAACTGGCTCTTCTTTTTCCTCCTCTCCTCCCACGGACGTCTGCGCCCCCTCCCTCTTTAGTGCACGGAGCGGGCTGACGTCATCACAGCCGAACTTCTTCTTCTAATCATCAGAGAAGAGAAGAGAGAATAATACCGGTAAAAGCTGTTAAACAGGTACTTTTACCGATATACCGTACCAGTATAAAACTGCACTGAACCACAGTACCAGAATTAATTGTCTAAAAAACGCACAATGTAAAGGGAAAAAACTGACTCTTGACCTGATAAGGGGGTGGGGGGGGGGTGGGAGAACTGAGGGGAAGACAGGACAGTCAATTTTTATATTTTAACCGTTTTTTAGAACATAGAGAGGGATAAATGACACAGCACAAACACTGTGTTGTTTATCATGCTTTAAAGGAACAGGATTTTTCTTAAAGCAACAACCAGCCAGACAGACTTGAGACTTTTGCGCACTTTATGCGTACCGTATACGGTATTAATACAGTACGGTATTTTGATCCCCAGACAAGGTGAGTTCAAAGAGAAAGAGCTATTCTGTCGAGTACAAGAAAGGAATCGTGGAGGACTCCCATGGCAAGAATCTTACCGCTTTCTGCAAAGAGATGAAGTTAGATCTCCGAATGGTCCGAAAATGGCGAGCAGAGTCTGGTAACCTCAGTCAAAAGGTGGACGAGGGAAATGCTAAGAAGCGCAAGTGTGGATCAGGTCGCCAGCCATTATATCTTGAGCTGGAAGATGTCATCTGTGAATGGATTGCTGACAAGAGAGCAAAGGCTTTGGTTGTGCGCAGGGCTGATATTCAAGCATTTGCCCTTGAAATGGCACCACAATTCGACATATCCCCAGAAGATTTCAAAGCATCACACTACTGGCTGGATGGCTTCCTTCAGTGATATGAACTGTCTCTAAGAAGATCGACAACACTGTTCAAGCTGGAAGATAATGAAGTTGTTAAACGTGCACTTGCATTCAAGTTCTTTGTTGATGGCATAGACTTTTCTAAATACCAACTCTCCAACATGATTGCGATGGATGAACCTGCAGTGTATATGGGCCAAGGATATCAAACGACAATTGATCAGAGGGGAGCCTCCTCAATCTACGTTCCCTCCACTGGTTATGAAAGTGCACGTGTTACTTGTGTTTTGGCAATTTGTCTGGATGGAACAAAAGCCACACCTCTAATTATCGCAAAGGGCAAGAAATATAAGATTGAACGTGTTTCAGGCATTTATGTTCTTGAAACAGAAAAATCCTGGTGCACACAAGCAGTTATAAGAAAATGGATTGATTTAATGCTGCCACTTGTTCTGAGAGGTGGCCAAAGAGGTCTGCTAGTCTGGGATTCAGCCAGCACTCACCGCGCAAAAGACATGAAGAACTTCCTTGTAGAGAGAAGAATAGATCTAGTAATGATTCCCGCAGGAATGACTGCTTATCTCCAAACTCTTGATATTGCAATAAACAAACCATTCATGGACCATTTGTGCATGGAAATCAATGAATACACTGAAAATAGATTGGTCAGAAATCAGCGTGGAAACTATGTGAAGCCTAAACTGCTAGAGGTCGTGACATGGGTGAAGAATTCATGGGATAAAATCACTGACAGCTGTGTTGCCAAAGCACTACGAGCAGGCTACATGGACAAGAAGTACTCGTTTAAGGAGAGCTATATTGCTTTACATGAGAGATTAGGCCCAATGGTTCAAAAGGAAATGGAGATGCAAGAAATTCAGGCTGGTAATCAGGGTTTGGAGAGTTATGATGATATTCCAGAAGTAGATGACATGATTGTAATTGAATAAATGTTGTTTAGGGAGAGCTACCGTACCATATATTGCTGTAAATGAGAGATTAGGACCAATGATTCAAAGGGAAATGGAGATGACTGCACCGGTATTTGAATAAATGTTGTTTAAATGTTGTTTAATGTACATACCGTAAATAAACAAGCCCTGCCCTGAAAATAAGTGTGTGTTATTTTGTGACTAAAATTAATATAAGACCCGGGCTTATTTTTGGGGAAACACAATATATATATATATATATATATATATATATATATATATATATATATTTTACAAATCCCTGATTCTGAGTAAAAAACCTCTACACTCTAAATGTCTGAAGATCCTAAAAGCAGTGGAGCCAGGAAACACTTTAAGAAATGAGCTTGCAGCATTCAGAAGACAGAACACACATATATATATATATATATATATATATATATATATATATATATATAAAAATATATATATTACACATAATTAGCAGGAAGTTAGAAAAAAATACAAGGTTATGAATCACAAATAACATTTTACTGATACACATACATGTTGTAGCACAACACTGCTCCATAGCCCCCAGCTGCCTCTCATTTGTAGGGACTGTCTCTCTTTGGGAACCAAATCCTTCTGTCCCTCTATCTACCTCAGTTATCACTCTATTTTTTTTTTACTTATATAAATATTTGTATAACTACCAAACATGGTATACTACACCAAACCATTCATCCAGCCTTCAATTTATTGCATTTCTTTTATTGAAAAGCAAGTGTTATGGAAAGTAGTGTGGCATTAGCTTTGTAGAAGCAGTGGCATATCTAAGGTATGGCAGATATGGCCATGGGCGCCATCTGAAGGGGGCGCTTGTGAGTGGCTGGGCAGCAAGGCACTTACCAGGGCATACTAGCCAACATTACCAGGCTATGGCCATCCTGGGTAGTTTTTTTCCCGAAAAAAACATTTTTGTTCTAGGCAGGGGTTTACTTGTCCTAGGCATCCGGGTTTACTTCCTCTTTAAACTTTCTGTAATACACATATTGCTATTGTGGTGTAGGATCTGGGCCCGCTGTCCTTCCATCCTTCTTTCTTCCCCTCTTTAATCTCAGACTCTAACGACACCCCCTTTAGGTTATCTTAGGCCCCATACACACGATAGAATCCATCCGCTGAAAAATCCCAGCAAATGGGTTTCAGCGGATAGATCCTATGGTGTGTACACTCCAGCGGATCTGTTTCCGCGGATATTTCTCCCCTGGGATGGATTCCAGCAGATCGAATATTTGCTGACATGCTAAACAAATCTATCCGCTGGAATCCATCCCAACGGATGGATCCGCTGGTCTGTATAGACTCACCGGATCCATCCGTCCGAAGGGATCCCCCGCATGCGTCGTAATGATTCGACGCATGCGTGGAATTCCTTATATGACAGCGTCGCGCACGTCGCCGCGTCATAATCGCGGCGACGGCGCGACACGTCATCGCCAGAGGATTTCAGCGCGGATTTCAATGCGATGGTGAGTACACTCCATCGCATGGAAATCCGCTGAAATCCTCGAGAGGATTTATCCGCGGAAACGGTCCGCTGGACTGTATTCGCGGATAAATCCTCTCGTGTGTATGGGGCCTAAGAGACGGGTTTCAAATGTTTTGACAGGGGCGCAGTTTCAGTGCTTGCCATAGGCGCCATTTTTTACTAGATACGCCTCTGTGTAGAAGTCATTTGGTTTGAATGAGTCCTCTGTTCTACCACAACTCCTTAAACTGCTCAGTTCTTACTGACACACCTGGTTATAGACTGAAGGCCACTCACTCCTGTGTAATTGAAATTAGTAGATTACTACTCTACAGCAGCACACAGAAAATAGGCCACAGGCAATCAGTGATGGATAAAGTAAGTATTATATAGCAAAGTAGAATTGACACCATACACATATTAATAAACATACTAATCAACAAATACTTTAGATTAACTAGTGGGAAGCTAGCGTCACCTACGACCATTGACCTATACCGTAAAAGGATAAACCCCACTAAACTATTATGCACAGCATTAGTAAAAACAGCATCAACCATGAAAGCATGAATGGAACAGAAAAGTCTCATCATAACCCTTGGCAATGAATATTCAAAATGTGTCTCTGAATGCACTTTGAACATACAGCCCGTTAATGTGTGAATGTACACGGTTCTAACAAAGGGAAACCCCTGGAGGTAACTGAAAAGTACCTGGCTCCTAATTGTCAGTGTTGGCCAGCTTTTGTTGGGGCCCTTCTGTAGGTGGTGCACATGTAGCTGTCTCTTTAAGATACAAGGGATAGCTGAGGGGCTGTTAAGTAAAGGCAATCTCTATTGGCAATAACTGTAGGCAGTAAGAAATTAGGCTAGGTTGTTCCTCTAGCCACTTATGATATGAAACTGATCCATTCCCATACAATTGGCAGTCGATAATCCCAAAAAGCTCAGGTCCTCATTTGCTGTAAACATATGGCACAAGGTCTCCCAGCTCCAGGAATCCAGTCTTCATATGATCCTCAGTGGCTCTGGCTCAGCTCTCCCAAGGTCGATCTCTCTTTTAGTGGGAGCACAGACCCAGACAGCACAGACCTCCACGCTTTCTCTCTCCATGTGACACAACTTCCATCCCCGGTAATTTGCCTGGGAAAAGTTCTGTCTCTCTCCTCCTCTGAAGTGCAGAGGTTAATGAGTATTTAGGTCTGCAGCTTCACTAGCCCCCATAGACTTTTATTGTGCTGTGCTCCTCTGAGAACTATAGTTCCTATGATCCCTGGCATCTGTATAGCAGGTTCCTCCTTTCTCCTGATTGGTTCAAGCACACTATTGCCAGGAAGGGGGGATAAAGGGCAGGTAAGCATGGGGTGAGAGGCAGCTGCTGCACAGTACAGTGACAATGGGGGAGAAGGAAGCAAATGAGGTGAGGCACATGCAACTGGCAGCACACCCGGCTACACTATTGATGAAAAAATCACTTAGGTTTTAAACAATCATTTCATGCTCACAAATTCTTTAAGGGAGCGTGGTCTTGCCATCAAACTGTGTGCTAAAAGCCCATCATTGCCATGTTTAAACATTGAGAGGCGTGCTGCTATGTGATAATCATATTTTTCTGATGTTTCTTTCCTAATAATTATGATCCCAAACAGTAACTGCTCAGTGTTGATAAACAGACAAACAACCAACGGAATAGAGGAAATCATTCTGAAACTGTATTTTTGATTGCTTTGTATTCCTGTTTCCTTTCTGTTTATTTACACCATGTTCTGCTGAAGACAGTTCTGTTTATTATTCGCAGTACAGAAAGCTTGGGCAAAGCTGTCTGGATCAGAATATATATCTAGTGTTAGAATGAGCTATGGTTACTAAATTTCAAAGAAACTGCTATACTTTCCTGCCTGGCTCTGTAGATATAAACATAACCAGCCCAATTGCACAATGTACTTTTCCACTTTACAGCTACTGCAGCAATGTTTAATTATTGTAATATTTTACTCACTAGAAACGTTTTAACTGTTTTTTTACAATAAAGTGGGACTTCCAATATTTTGTGACTGTGATCATGGGATTACAGGTGACTGCTACCAAAAAAATCCAGGTACTTACTCTACATTTAAAATAAAATTAATATTAGAACAGGGCTCGACAAATCCCGGTCGCCAGGTCGCCATGGCGACTAGAAATAGCGTCCTGGCGACTTGGCTTGGAAGGTGGGCACCATTTGGTGGTGAGCCGTTGGTATTACAAGTTATTACCACCATATGTGTGAGCTGGCGCCATCTGGTGGTGGCCGTTGGTATTACAAGTTAAGCATTACAAGCTAAACAGCAATTCTAATGTCATTTTTCACTATTTTTCACTATTTTCACTGCCATCTTCTTCCCTCTAATTAGAACCCCCAAACATTATATATATTTTTTATCCTAACACCCTAGAGAATAAAATGGAGATCGTTGCAATACTTTCTGTCACGCCGTATTTGCGCAGCGTTCTTACAAGCGCACTTTTTTGGGAAAAAATTACACTTTTTTCAATTAAAAAATAAGACAACAGTAAAGTTATCCCCATTTTTTTTAATATTATTAAAGATAATGTTACGCCGAGTAAATTCATACCCAACATGTCACGCTTCAAAATTGCGTCCGCTCGTGGAATGCCGACAAACTTTACCCTTTAAAATCTTCATAGGCTACATTTAAAAAAATCTACAGGTTGCATGTTTTGAGTTACAGAGGAGGTCTAGGGCTAGAATTATTGCTCTCGCTCTACCAATCGCGGCGATACCTCACATGTGTGGTTTGAACACGGTTTACATATGCGGGCGCTGCTCACATATGTGTTCGCTTCTGCGAGCAAGCTCGTCGGGACGGGGTGCGTTTTCTGGCTCCTAACTTTTTTAGCTGGCTCCTAGATTCCAAGCAAATTTGTCAAACCCTGTATTAGAATACCTAACTACAGTATATCACATATTTTTATTTTCAAAACTGATCTCCAGAGTAGAAAAAAAAAAAAAACTCCCACACCACACCTTTAACTAATCTATACTTTTTTTTTTTAAATGCCCCAAACTTGTACCTGAAATTGCAGTCATGGGATAGACTGGGTTTGTTAAACTGATGACATCTTTCTTTACTTGTCACCATTATATTTGTATCTTATGTCCTTCTTTATATATTGCAGTGAATATGCTGTACACAGACAACTACAAATCTCTTGAAGAAGCTATATACTCTTAGCAAAACATGTCAAGAATTATGTTTCTGTTCAGTAGTTATGTTTCAATCAATATTGCCTTGATCTAAATATGCAATTTCAATCCAAGATTGTTATATCTTTTTAAACAGATGTATTAAATACAATTGGTTACTTTTACTATACATGATATTGTTTTTTTATTGTTTCAAGCACCTTAAAAGTCCCCTCGTTCCAATTCCTACCCCTTTTTTCATTAATTCCATGATCACATATTAAAAGTAAACAAAATATTCAAATTATTATTATTATTATTATTATACAGGATTTATATAGCGCCAACAGTTTGCGCAGCGCTTTACAAATGACAAACAAGTGTTCTGAGACTTTTCATACAAATTTTCCTAAGACTTTTCCTAAGAATTTTAGTTTAAAATTATATTCTATCTATAGCCAGTTTTAAAGACAGCAGCAGTACCCCAATTTACTTTCATTTGCTTGACATCAGCATAAATAAAGGCTTTTCAGGTGTCTTGACCTGACCATTCAGCTTCCTCCACTAATTCAGTTGGAACCCTTAAAGAGGAAGTAAACCCTCTCGTTAAAAAAAAAAACACCCTGCAAGACAAATGCATAATAAGCTAGTATGCATAGCATACTAGCTCATTATGAATTACTTACCTGAGATCGAAGCCCCCGCAGTGGCCCTCGTTCGCCTACTTCGATGCCGCCATCTCTCCCGGAGTGACTTCCGGGTATCGTGACTCCGGCGCTGTGACTGGCTGGAGCCGCGATGACGTCACTCCCGCATATGCGCGCGGGTGCCGCCACTAACAGCATGATCGCTGTTAGAAACGGCACGTACAAGGGGGACTCCACTGGGGACACCTGATGTAAGGAGGGTCTTCACTGGGGACACCTTATGTAAGGGGGACACTGCTGGGGGACACCTGATGTAAGGAGGGGCTCCACTGGGGGGATAACCTTATGTAAGAAGGGGCTCCACTTGGGAAACCTGATGTAAGGGCGATTCCGCTGGGGACACCTGGTGAAAAGGGACTCTGCTGGGGGCATCTAATGTAAGGAAGAACTCTGCTGGAGCACCTGATGTAAGCAGGACTATGCTGGGGCACCTGATGTAAGGGAGACTCCACTGGGGACACCTGATGTAAGGAGGGACTCCGCTGGGGACACCTGATGTAAGGAGGGACTCCAATGGGGACACCTGATGTAAGGAGGGACTCCTGATGTAAGGAGAGACTCTGTTGGGAATGCCTGGTACATGGAGGTACTCTGCTGGGGACACCCGATGGCATCTGGTGGCAGGCGACATGGTAAGTGACACACTCAGGGCTACCACTGATCCTGAATTATGGTGGGTTGAACTATTTCATTTTATATTACAATGTAATAATAGAAAAAATGCGCTTCAATCATCCTGACACCATAACTACTATGGTGCTGGGATGATTAAATCGCTAACACTAGGTGTTTGGAGTATCTTTATCTGCTGATTGTTCAACTTTCTGAAATACACATATTTCTATTGTGGTGTAGGATCTGTGCCTGCTGTCCCTCTATCCCTCTTTCTTTCCTTCCTTCTCTCTCTCTAGCTCTCTCTTTCTCTCTTTCTTTCTCCCTTCATCCCTCGTTCATCTTAGACTCTAACCACACACCTGTTGAGTCACGCCCACTTTTCGCTGATGCACGCTTCGCACACCGCATTTTTCTTTCCCTGCTACGTCACACCTACAAACTAATGACCCACCCCCCTATAATAAGTCTCCACCTACAAAAAAGTGATTTACAATGTTGCTAACTATGGGTGAGGCTCTAGGGAAAATAATAGCGATGCATAGCTCTACTTTGTTTTTCTACCTCTTCTTAATATCTATCTAAAATATGTATTTATATATCTATATATAAATAAAATACATATTTATTTATTTTTATTTAAAGGTTTTACCAGTATACAGAAAAGCACTTAATATCCAGGATGAGTAATGCACTCAACAGAGGCATATCTTCAATTATTTTACTTTGCCAATATGCCTGTATTCTTGGCCCTCCCAGGAAATCACCAGCTAGTATGTATTTACTCATTTTATATGCATTTAAGGGGAAAGACAGGTAGCAGCAAAATGTAAGCAAAGAATCATATGGCCATAGGCTACCTGACTTTCCTCAAATCTGGACTGCTTGAAAAAAAAAAAAAGAAAAAAAAAGAATGAAGAAAGACAGATGTAAAAGGACTGATAAGGGTGCTTCATGTGAGGATAGAAACTGGTGAGTGTTGCTGATCCACCTTTTTATTCCTCATTCACCTCCACCAATTCTTCCTCCTTCCTCACCTTCTCCTCCTTCACCCCTTCCCCACCTCCACCTTTTACTTCTCTGTCTCCTTCATCAGTTCCTTATCTGTTTCATCCTGCGATGCCATATTTCTTCTAACAGGAACAATCTGTAGTCCATCTTCATGTGGATCATTATTTTTTTGTCTCCGTCACTTCCTTAAATCTTCTTTTAACACTAAAACATATGAGAGAGGCAATCTGGAGACTGTCATCCACTGTCATAGATTGAAGGTTGTGTTCTGTTTGCAGCGGGCTGCACTTGTAGTCTGCTGTATCTGGTGATGAGTTGATGATCTCTCATAATAAGTAAACATTGACTATAGCAGTAGTTCTCAGGGTACAGTGACATGAGGAGAAAATTGTGCCTTTGAATTATACCTGGCAAAGAACTGCTGCAAAAAGTCTATCACAAATGTTTGTAATGCAAACTGCATAAAAATATTGGCGAGTAGAAAGGATTCTGCAAGGGAAGGTACGCAATTGGATTTTTCTGGGCCTCCATATTTGGTGGGAGACTCATCTCAACCCCCTTCAGTCCTCTTATTTGGCATTCTTATTTTTTCATTACAGGCATTTATCAAGCTCTTATGCAGCTCTTTACATACTGTACATTTAAATCAGTTCTTGCTTTAAGGAACTTACAATTTAAGGTTCCTATCTCACATGGATACATAAATACTTACAAGTGTCTTGCAGAGAGTGTCCTGGCTGGAAATTGAATTGAGAACCCCAGTGCTGCAAGACTAAGCCACTTCCTTTGAGTGTATCTCTTGGGCCAAGATGGTAAGAATAAATAGCAGCAAAAATTAGGCATATAATACTTCAGCAATAGGCTGCCCATTTAAGAAACATAAATAAAAAAAAAAATATACCAGGAAAGTCTAAAAGGAGAGGTAGGGTTGCTGACACATGGTGGTATTTGGTAGTGAGCTTTGCTAATGTGATATCTGCCTTCATCTCCCTCTCCTTCACCTCCTTCTTACTCTCCTCCTACTCCTCCTCCCCTTCTGCTGTTACCTCTCCCCCCCTTTACATTTACCTCCATCACTTCCTCCCCCACTTCCTCTATTTGTGTGATCATGGCGCGAGGAGAGGTTATAGAGGTTTTAGAGTTCTATGGAGAAAAAAAGTGCTTACTGAATCACACATGGTAAAAGACTAAAGCCTCGTACACACGATCGGACTTCAAAAAAACTTTTCCTTGGATTTTTGTCCGAAGGGAGTTGGCCGTGAACGCCCATAGCATACACACGATCAACAAACAAGAACGTAGTGACGTTTCAACGTACTGACGAGAGTTCAAAAGAGGAAGTTCAATTCTCTGGCGTCACCCTTTGGGCTCCTTCTGCTAATCGAGAGTTAGTAGAGGTTTCGTCTGTGTGGATTCGTGTTTTTTAGTTTTGTGCAATTTTGTTTGTCTCTGAACGGCCATTCGTTAAGCAGACATGTTTCGCAATCTTACGAGAAAGCGTGCTGTTTATGGGCTTGGAGTTCTGGCTATAACTCTAGCTCGGTCCAGGTCCAGGAGTAGGAGGAGGACTGTTTGGACCAAAAATTGGTTGCTTCATCGGCTCTGGGAGTCATATTTGCAGAGACTTGTTGTGCCATTATTCAAGTCCTGCAGAAGGACTATGTTCGCGTAAGTTATTTTCTGTAATGTCACATTCTATCTACTTCATGTTTTATTATGTTTTATTATGTATTTTTCTTACATCATTCCCATTATTGTAATTTGCTGTGAATGTCCTCTTTTTGCATATTGAATCTTTTTCTTGGCCTACATGCATATTTGCCTTCACTAACCTCCCCAGCATGCTACCCTGGGCACATCCACACCTAGCATATTAAAACATATTTTTTAGTTTTTCTATTTTTGGCTTCCCTTAACAACCCTTAAACCGTGTCACATTTGTATTGTTGTCCTCAAATTCATGCAGAGTGCAAGAGATTCTTTTTTTGGGGCGCACAAACTCCTTTGTAAACCTCCCCTCCCCAAAATGCTGAATCACCTGATACAACTACTTTATTTGCTCACTTAGCAAAACATATATGCAGTTTGACCCTTTTGTTGTTGTAAGATTTCTGCCAGAATTCTCCATAGCATGTAGTCGCTAGCATGTAGTACACTATTCATTTGTGGTCTCCATTTTTTTAAATGTTAAATTCTGCATGTTAAAATCTGCTTATTATGATTTGTTTTTTTGTTTTTGTATATATTATGTCACTTCTTATCTGCCCACTGGGCTGCCAATCTTAAAACAACGGAGTGGCTTGAAAAATGTACCTTCATTTGTTCCCTATTTTGGTCACATGGAACTGGAGAGGGTTATTACCAGTCCCAAAACTCTACCCATTCAATCTCATCCCCATAAAATTATTGTAATGTACCACCAGAGGGAGTGAGGAAGCATATAAGTATAACTTTTTAACTTTTTTTATCAACATACTGCTTTAAAAAAAAAAATGTTATCTTGCCCCTAGAGTGTATGTGTCAAAATAGCTTGCAATTTGTATGTGCTCAAGTAGTAACAAATTTTTCTTTGCTTGACTCCACAGTTTCTTCCAACCCCCAGCAATGGCAGGATGTTGCGGCCAAGTTTGCCAATCTGTGGAGGTGCCATTGATGGCAAACATGTCAGGATTGTCCCACCACCTGACTCAGGATCTTATTATTTTAACTATAAGGGCTTTTGCAGCATAGTTCTGCTTGCTGTTGTGTCAGCGAACTATGAGTTCCTGTATGTGGATGTGGGTATGAATGGGCGCCACTCTGATGGAGGTGTCATGATGCATACGGAGTTCTACGGTCATCTACAGAATGGCACCTTACATTTGCCACATGCTCAGAACAATGTGGAGGGCCTCAATTTTGTTTTTGTGGCAGATGAGGCCTTTGCTCTTGGGGAACATCTTCTGAAGCCCTTTCCTATGAGGAACCTCACCCCTGAGCAACGCGTTTTTTAATTATCGCCTCTCTCATTCCAGAAGGGTGGTGGAAAATGCCTTTGGCATATTATCGAGTCGTTTTAGACTTTTTTAACTGCCATCAACTTGACAGAATATAAGCTCAACCATGTAGTGTTGTGCTGCTGCATCCTCCATAATTTTTGAAATGCTAGCAACTACATTGGCACCGGGCATACAGATGAGACAGACAAATCTTTCACCGCTCCAGGTGAGCCTCACTTATCATTAAGGGCTGTTGAACCACCAGGGTGCTGGCGATGCTGATTGTAGCAAATAGACGAAAAAAACTCTGGACTGCCGCACTCCAAAATGACTAAAACAAATTAGGTCTTTATTTTCAAATGCACATGCACATGCAAATGCAAATGCACATGCATTCACCGCAAGCAAAAAGGTACAGTATAGGCCGACGCGTTTCACGCTGTACTTCAGCGCTTAGTCATGGCTCATACAGATGACCCCTCAGGTTTACGGCCAGCTGAAGAGGCAGTGATGCCAACTCTGGAAAGTGCTCGTGCTGCTGTCTCCTCCCAGAATGCCCGTCTTGTCCGGGACCAGTATATGAACTACTTTGTGGGTAGAGGGGCAGTGCCTGTAAAATGTATTTTTGTTTCTTATAAAAATAATTGCTGGACCTACTGTTGTCTGTGTTTATTATTCTGTTTGCAAATGTCATTCTAATTTTCTCAATTATTGCAAACCAAGCAGATGTTAAAATCTTGCCTTGAGCTATGTAGTGTATTATTTTGTGCTGTGGCTCTGCTACACACATTTTCCAATACACTGTCAATGTAACTACACCAAATTATCAAATATAATGGTATTGGTCATAGAAGTAAGAAGCCACACATTGTTAATTAAAATATTTTTACTTCCAGCACATTCAAATGTGCGTTCTTTAGTGTTTTAGAAAAAAACAACATCATTATTTGTGTATGAACATTTATATTTTCCTTATTTTCTATTTTTATTCTGGCTAAACATGCATCTTTTAAAACAGAGCAATATACATCGCCAATTCTTAAAAACTTTAAATTTCAAAATTTTTACATTAAAACGCCATATGAGACATTATTAATATTATTCTCAACTTGGGAATATCTTGCCTTCCTCAGGTGGTATGAGATCATCACTTTCCTTGACAAATTTAGAAGAGGCCTAAAACTAAAATTTCCCTTATGATACCCTGCCTAAAATGTGTGTACCTACAAAAAAATATTAGTAAAAGTGTTGTTTATTTACGAATGTGCATTTGGAAGTGCATTTGCTGTATCTGAAAGGGGCAAATATGATACCAAACATACATTTTTAAATCATGCCCATGATTGGATGTTACAATCAGCAGAGCTTTCCCTCATTTAGGCTAAATAATGAACAGCGACTGCACTTTCAGTGTACTTGCAGTGGACTTGTAGTGAAAATTTAGAATGATGTTTTTAAAAAACACCCACTGTGTGTTGTATGGATATTAAAATCACCATGTAGGCAAAAAGTCTCCTAATTTTGGACAAGTGATCATGAGGGAAATTGAAGGTTTGTGTCCTCATTTCTGTGGTTCTTCACATTTTGTCTTTGAAAAGACAAGAAAAAAATTATTAGCCCAAAATGTAAATGTAGGACCAGTTCACACCAGATGCAGTTCCGTTCAGTTTGGTGTGCTTTTTTTCTGCCCAATGTATTGCATTGGCTCTAGTTGTATCTAGTTCACATTATGCAGTCAGTTTCTGCACCAGAAACTGACCGGAAACTGACTGCATGTTGTGAACTAGAGCCAACTAGAGCCCTTGGAATACATGGAAAACACTGTGCATGCACCAAACTGAAAGGAACAGCCTTTGTTGTGAACTGGCCCATAGGACAGTGTTTCTCAACTCTCCTTCTCCAGGTACATTACCAGGTCCTATTTTCTCTATTTCTAGCTTTTGCCACAGGTGCAGTGTTCAATTTTTATAGTTCAAAATGGACTTTATTAGGTTTATACTGCTTACAAAAAATAAAAAAAGGACCAAGCACCTAGAGAAGGGGAATGGAGAAACACTGACCTGAGACACTTAAAAAGCACATATTGTAATTTTGTGTGAATTGTCATGCGATTTTAAAGGTAAAATCGCATGAAAAGTCACAACATATGGCAGTGTTCCTTGATACTATGAAATCGCAGTATTTCAAAGGAAGTAGTGCGATTTCGAAATAACATAAATCAGAGCCTCTGCTTCAAAGTATAGTTAAATAAAGTCAAAACTCAAAAGAAAGACAGGAGGTAACAATTTAAATAAAACGTATGCTCAAAATTTTTTCGGTCGTAATAATCCCGGATTCGTCTCTGAACACCAGTGGCAGCCTCCTTTAGTTTTTCTAGCTTAGTCATTGCCTGCAGCATATCAGCACTGATCCGACCAATAGTGCATCCTGGTAGTTCGTGGCCTTGGAAGAAGATAAGAAAAAATAATGGGAATGATGGTCAAGTGGCTGAGGCACCAAAAAGATGGGCACATTATTATTCACTGCTATTTTCTGCAAATACTTCTGCAAACATCTGATAAACTTGTGGCCAAAATGAAGGCAAACCTGAATTCTCACAAATTCATGACTGCTTTTATCGAGCAATACAGATCGCACACCTGTCTGTGGCAGGTCAAACATAAGGACTATTCTAATAAAAATAAAAGGCATGCAGCAATTGTTCAACTGGTGGAATTGGCGAAGACTGTGTACCCCAGGGCAACCGAAAATATGATAAAGACCAAAATTGGGGGCCTGAGGAGCATGTATAAAAGGGAGATCAAGAAGAGCAGCAGCAGAAGACATTTACGTGCCAAAGCTGTGGTACTTCTCCAGCCTGCATTTTTTGAGGGATCAAAATGTGCCACGCAAACATCTCCCCACAATACCCTCCACATCAGCAGAGGCCACCGATACTGAGGCAGATCCTACACAGGATGAAGAGGAGGAGGAGGAGGAGGAGGAGGAGGAGCTCAGCTTGACCCAGGTATAAAAAACAAGATAATACGGCGCTAATATTTAAACCTGTGAAAAATATATATGTGAAATATATCTTAAAAAGTTGAAGAAGCGAACGGAGGCTTGAGGAAACGCCATCCCTTCCATACCATATCCCACATGCGAGATTCCAAAGTTTTTGCTGTAAGTGCACACCTGTTTTTATTAAAGCTCAATGTTTACACAGTAATGCACTATGTGGTTTCCTACCATTCTTTATTTTTTATGAACACCAATGTTTAACTGGAGCGGATTTGAATGGGATTCTATCTTTTGGAGTTATCAATATTGGTGATTCATAGCAGTGTCTGGAATAGTCTTTTCAAGGAAGACTTTAAACATCCTTATGCTGAATTAGACCGTTGAAAGCCCGGTCTTTGTCTCTGGTAAGGAGATTTCATTTCCCACACATTGGGTGACCTTTTTGGTGGAGGATCCCTTTCCTGATTAATCACAGATGCTCACCTTAATTGGACTTAATTTGCACTGATTTTTTATGGACTATTTCTTTGTCACTTCATTTATTTATATGGTTGGATTTGTCACATTGAATACCATATTGTCAATTCTTTTATCAAATTTTTGATCATTCTTTTGGTCATTTATTTTACATTTATTTTTATGAATGTTGCATTCAACTTTTTAAGATATATTTCACATATATATTTTTCACAGGTTTAAATATTAGCGCCGTATTATCTTGTTTTTTGTTTCTTTGTTTACTATGGTATTTTAGTATTAATACTGGCAGCTTTTCACAGAAATTAATTTTTTTCACTGTTAATTTATTTACACGTTAGCGCAGTGTTTTTTTCTGTCTATACAGAGAAATCCCTTTCCATATTTTGTTGACCCAGGTATAGCATTATCTAAAAAATTGTAAGTCAAATATACATTGATGTTAATGTGTTGTTATGATGGCTCAAAAATTATAAAATAAACAAAGTGAGTTGCATATCAAATAGACAGTAGTGAAAAAAATAAATTTGGACAAGAATGAGAAATGCTGGAGGCATAATGATAGGCTTTGTTTTTTGGACACATTCAAGTTGTAAAAGTAATGAGCTGAAAAGTGTTTACACAAAAACTAAAATGATGCTCCTTTTTCAGACACAGGAACTTTGTAGTCAAGAAGAGGCCGGGATCAGCAGCCAGACAACTGAGTGCAGAATCCCTACCCTGCGCCCTCCTAGCAAAGGGGCCAGGAAGAGACACCACCTGGATGAGGCCACAGCTGAGTTGCTTACTAGGGCCACATCTGTCATCACCACATCACCCGATAGTGCTGAAGGCTTTGGCTGTTCCACAGCTAATAAGCTCTGCGAGGTTGATGCGAATCAAAGGGAGCTATGTGAGGGGATCATCATCCAGCTCCTGAGCAAGGCCAGGAAATGAGAGCTAACCCCTAAATCACATGTGTGTGATTTGGACCACACACCTCCACCTCCTCAACAACAAGCCTACCCACCCCAGCCAACCTACCCACCCCAGCAATCCTACCAACCCCAGCCAACCTACCCACCCCAGCAAGCCCACCCACCCCAGCAAGCCAACCCACCTCAGCAGCATGGGGGTCAGTGGCCAAATCAGACCCAGGATCCCCAACAAGGCCAGTGGTCTGGGGAGTTTAGGGGCTACTAATTTTTGATTTATTTTTTATTATTTTATTTAGCTTTTCTTGGTTCTAATTTTTGTAGGATAATTTGCAGTGTTGTTTTCAAAATTATAATTTTGATGACAGAGAATATGTCTATTATTTTTGGGATTTTATTTATGTTGTGAATGCACAAGAAACAAATTTTCTCAGCTGATGTGGATAGAAGTGTGGAGAGCGATGAGCCTGGTTCAGTCTGGTATGACAAAAATCACAGCCTGTTGTAGTACCACAGCCTGGGGACATATATGTCTTCTGCTGCTGCTCCCAATCTTTTGGAGTCCACGACATTCTTGTGTTCCCTCTATTGTAGGTACTCCTCAGGTTCCCAAATTTGAGCTTAAAACATAATTGATGTATGCCCTGGGGTACAGAGGCTTTGCCAATTCCACCAGTTGATCTATTGCTGCCTTCCTCTTGATTTTGATATGCCAGTCTTGCGCTTATTAATATTTAAATAAAATTAACATGAACAAAATTATTTGATTATGTGTTGAAATTATAATGACAGTTTGTGAGTAGGCAGGTACTTTTATAAAATTAAAGGAACACATATAGAGTAGTTGGTACTTTGAGCATAAAAAATATAGGGGATAATGGGGTTGTGCTAACGTGACCCACAAAATAATATAGAAATATGTTTGATTCATATAACCAAAAAACACTAATCCAAAGTAAAGACATTTGTTTTTACTCCGTCAGTATTACCAGCAAAGCAGCTTTTAGTATTATGACATTATAAAGAAGAAGAGAATGTGCGCTGCATTTCTTGACGAATGTGATATCTCCAATACGAACGCTAGTTTTACAAGACAGAACGCTTCTGGCTGGTCCTTGCTTCTGAGCATGTGCGTTTGTACTTTGTACAAAAGTCCGATGGCTTGCTGTACACACGGTCGGACTTTGCACCATCTGACTTTTGTTGCCGAAAAGTTTGTCCGTTTGCAGAGCGAACTTTTGTCCAATGAAAACCGAAAAAGTTTGTCCGATGGAGCGTACACACGGTCGAATTTATTTGCAAACTTGCTAATTTTGAAGTTTGTTGGCAAAAAGTCCGACCGTGTGTATGGGCCTTTTGGAATACTCCCAATTTACTTAAAGAATCAGACGCAGCTGTGCATAGAAACCAATCAGTTTCTAGGTATTAGTGGAAAAGCTTAATTAAATAAACTGAAGTTAGAAGCTGATTGGCTACCATGCACAGCTGTACCAGACATTGGGTGCACCAGTTTTAGTAAATCAACCCCACAGCCTCTTTCCTCCAATTCCTCCCACAATAACATAGTTTTACCCATTACAATTTTAATTCATTTTAGTAATTATTTACAGATTTTCTTCTTTTTATGTTTTATTATTTTTATAATTTTTATTTTTCTAATAAATTTGTGTTCCCCTATGAGGCCAACCCTGTCTTGAGAAGGAAAACACAGGTCATCAATGCAAACTGGGTGAAAATGTTGTCAGCTGTCAGGCCTCGTACACACGACCGAGGATCTCGACGAGCGAAACACATCGTTTTGCTCGTCGAGTTCCTTGTTAGGCTGTCGAGGAACTTGACGTGCCAATTTTCTCCATTCCTGTTGAGGAAAAAAAGAACATGCTCTCTTTTTGGCTCGTCGAGTTCCTCAACAGTTTCCTCGTCGAAAAATGTACCCACGACCGGTTTCCTCTGCAAAAAAAAAAAAAGCAGCAAGTTTCTTGCTGGTTTTTGCCGAGAAACTCGGTCGTGTGTACGAGGCCTAAGAGGGAACCCAGTTTAAATGTTCATTTTCATGCTGTGGACCCACACTTTTAAATTGAGGATTTGCCTTATCAAAATGCCACCTTATGGGTCTTTTAACCCAGTTGACATCAATTCAAAGGCCAAGCAATGTATTCTAGTTACTACTTTTTATAGTAAATTGCTACTTTATTTCACCAGGTTTGATAACTGCAAACACCCAGCAATCCTTGCAAAATCCCGAATTAGAAAATTTTTGAATAATCACTTTCTGAAGAGAACTCAGGAAAGTAGGATATATCTATCGTTTGGAGATATTTGGATAACTAGGAGAGTGCTAGATACTAAATGGCGAAGGTTGAATCTGTACTGCAAACTTTCCATACGTCTTTCAGTTCAATATTCTTATACAAGGTCATCTTGGATAAAGGCATCATGCTTGTTAAAAACTATAACATAATGTATTACCTAATATTACAAAGAGGTGACAGAAGGCTTCTCTCTTTTGAAAAGATGGTTTTGATATACAATGTGAATGACTTCACCATCATTCACTATCCAGGACTAATCCTTGGTGACTTTGTTTTGTAATGCTCCTAAAGTCATAGATAAACACATTTCTCAGTCAAAAGATTAAAACTAAACCTGAGTTTATTAATGCCTCAAAAATTTAAGGAACTGAAGGCTGATTCTTGGATATGATGATATATGCACTTCCATGTTTCAGAAAATATTTACAATATTGTTGCAACCTTATGTAAAAATAATTTTCCTAATGACTTTTATCCTACACCCCCGGATTGTGCACTTTACATACCATTTTTATAATCTACAGGTGCATTAATAGAATGGATCAAAGACATTTATCTACTATGCCTACATAATTAATCATTCTTCTGCTGTTACATCCTGAGTCATTGGAGAAGGGATTAATCTAATGGAACTATACATTTATAACCCATGCTTATCTCCAGTGGTATCATTAAGTGTTGTTCAATAAAGAATGTAATAATAGGGTTGACTTACCTTTATCTGCTGATCTCTAATTAGAGGAAGCAAATCACACTCACATTCCATTCACAGCTTTTATCTCATGACAGCAACAGGGACATTCATGATGCACAATATTTCTGCATGGTATCTCCATACAGTGTTTTGTATACTCATGTGCATATGAATACATTAACAAATGTTTTAATAATTTATTTACTATTTCTACTATTTACTAGGGCTCATGTGTTAAGAAGGAACATGCTAATAGAAGGAGAGAGCATAGTGACATTCAAAGTGTGAGAGCACAGAAAGCTGAAAATTGGTCTTGGAAGGAAAGGGGTGAAAGTGCCCAGTATTGAGGTGGTTAAGGACGCAACAGCTGGAGGCATCCTGAACAACTAGTAAACAACATGGTTGTTAAGTAGAGGATAGCCGCTGTATCCTTATCAACCGATGAGTCATCAGCTGTCAGTGGGCTTCCCTGTTGAGAGCTGAATGTAAAAAAAAAAAATTCCGGCAATGAAAAATTAAGAAGTAATATGATGTGGGGTCCTCCCAAACCATACCAGGCCTTTCGGGTCTGGTATGGATTTTGAGGGAAACCCCCACGCCAAAATAAAAAAAAATGGCATGAGCCCCTCTCAAAATCCATACCAGACCGTTATCCCAGCATGCAGCCTGGCAGGTCAGGAAAGGGGGGGCGAGCAAGCGCCCCCCCCCCCACCTGAACCATACCAGGCCACATAAATATATAAACGAATAGAAACAAAAATGCTATGCTACCTATGAAGGCTCCCGCCATTTGTCTTCTTCGCCGTCTGACAGTTCTTAAATTACCAGGGCATGCTGGGTTGGTGACATCACCAGGGGCAGTGTCACCTAGTGATGTCACTAGGTGGCACTGCCCCTTAGTTATTTAACCTCTTGACAACTGGGCACTTAAACCCCCTTCCTAACCAGATACATTTTCAGCTTTCGGTGCTCTCATATTTTGAATGACAATTACTCATACATGTATGACATTAGTCATACAACATTGTACTCATATGAAATTTTTGTTATTTTTTCACACAAATAGAGCTTTCTTTTGGTGGTATTTATTTACCACTGGGTTTTTTTTTTGCGCTATAAAAGAAAAAAAAAATATTTTTTCTTCATACATTTTGGCCAGAATTTATACTGCTACATATCTTTGGTAAAAATAAGTACAAATTGGTGCATATTATTTGGTCTTTGTGAAAGTTATAGAGTCCACAAGCTATGGTGCCGATATCTGAAAATTGATCACACCTGAAGTACTGACGGCCTATCTCATTTCTTGAGACCCTAAGGCCCCTTTCACACCTGCGGACCGTATGTCCGATTTTTTATCCATCCGTTTGCGGATGAAAAAGGGACATACATTGGTCCCTATGAGATTGCGGGTGTTAGCAGATGAACATCTGCTGACACCCGATCTCGTCCGCCTCCGCAATGATCCGATCCTGCAGATGGAAGAAAACCCTACTTTTCCTTCCGTCATCGGATCGGATGAACACAGACATATGGTCTGTGTTCATCTGATCCCCCCATAAGGGAGCGCGGAGAAAAGACAGGGAGGTCCCTGCACAGTGTGCGGGGACTGCCCTGTCATCCCCCGGCTCAGCGGGGATCAACGGAGCGATCCCCGCTGAGCATACGGAGCATACGGAGGCGGATCATTACTGATCTGCCCCGTGTGAAAGGGGCCTAACATGCCAGAAAAGTACAAATAACCCCCAAATGACCCTTTTTTG
This sequence comes from Rana temporaria, assembly GCF_905171775.1. Lineage (NCBI taxonomy): Eukaryota > Metazoa > Chordata > Amphibia > Anura > Ranidae > Rana > Rana temporaria. The sequence continues at coordinate 113,208,074 of NC_053493.1, read as the reverse complement.
GAAAGAAGACATTCCAAGGTATTTAGAAAGAGGCATAGTGAGTTTTTTGAAGTTGTCATTTTTTTTTCCACAATTCTTTGCAAAATCAAGATTTTTTTTTCTTTTTTTTCCCACAAAATGTTCATATTAGCAGGTTATTTCTCACACACAGCATATGCATACCACAAATTACACCCCAAAACACATTCTGCTATTACTCCCGAGTATGGCGATACCAACTGTGTGAGACACATTGTGGCCACATACAGAGGCCCAACATGCAGGGAGCACTATCAGGCGTTCTGGAGCACCCAGGCCAATTCTGGCACTTTGCTCCTACATGTAACAATCATAATTTATTTGCTAGAAAATTACATTAAACCCCAAAACATTATATATTCTTTTTTAGCAAAGACCCTAGAGAATACAATGACGGTCATTACAATCTTGCACAGTATTTGCGCAGCATTTTTTTGAACGTGTTTTTTTTTTTTTAAATGTTTCGTATCGGTGAGTCGGTAGAAGCACCGGAGGGTGGCGGGAGGGGGGACGTATTGCGGGGTATTGGAGTATTGCAGGGTATTGGAGTATTGCAGAGTATTGCAGGGTATTGCCGAGTATTGCGGAGTATTGCAGGGTATTCGAGTATTGCAGAGTATTGCAGGGTATTGCAGAGTATTGGAATATTGCAGAGTATTGGAGTATTGCGGAGTATCATGGGGTATTGCAGAGTATCGCGGGGTATTGCAGAGTATCGCAGGGTATTGCTGAGTATCACGGGTTATTGTAGAGTATCGTGGGGTATTGCAGGGTATTGCACAGGGTATTTGCAGAGACTTGCACAGGGTATTTGCACAGGGTATTTGCAGAGTATTTTCAGGGTATTGCACAGGGTATTTGCAGGGTATTGCAGAGGGTATTTGCAGAGTATTGCACAGGGTATTTGCAGAGTATTGCACAGGGTATTTGCAGGGTATTGCAGAGTATTTGCAGAGCATTGCACAGGGTATTTGCAGAGTATCACGGGGTATTGCAGGGTATTGCACAGGGTATTTGCAGAGACTTGCACAGGGTATTTGCAGAGTATTGCACAGGGTATTTGCAGAGTATTGCACAGGGTATTGCACAGGGTATTGCACAGGGTATTTGCAGGGTATTGCAGAGGGTATTTGCAGAGTATTGCACAGGGTATTTGCAGAGTATTGCACAGGGTATTTGCAGAGTATTGCACAGGGTATTTGCAGAGTATTGCACAGGGTATTGCAGAGTATTGCACAGGGTATTTGCAGAGTATTGCACAGGGTATTTGCAGAGTATTGCACAGGGATGGCTGAGCACGGAGGGATAGATGGCTGGATCTGTGACTGCAATTATCACAGATCCAGCCCACAGCACTGCTGCTGCCTCCGCTCCCTCCCCCTCACCTCTCACACTGTTTCTATCGGTACAGAGAGGGGAGTGAGGAACCGGCGTCATGTTTACAAGCTATCAGCGGCAATTTACCGCAATCCGTGATGATTCCGGGAGCGCGCCCCAGGGGGCGCGCGGGAGCAGGATTCTGGGAGGACGTCCCAGGGACAACCTCCCAGAGTAACTCGACCGTGCTGTAGACGTCTTTTGTCTATAGTGCGGTCGGCAAGTGGTTAAATACTGTCAAATGACGGAGCTAGCAGATGACGGGAGCCTTCGTTAGAAGTAGAGCTTTTTATTTATTTATTTTTTGGGTAGAGTGCACTCGGGGCGTCCAAAGGTGCCCCAAGTCTTTTGTAGTTCTAGACACACCCCTGTATTATACCCAGGCCATACAAAATGACCACCAGCCCCATAAAGTACATACTACTCCACTCCAGGGCTGTTTTCGATTTTTTGATTTGCCTCACATCGGCGCGACTTGACATGCGATTTGACAGGTCAAATGGCATTTCAAATCGGAGCCTATTTCCAGCAGTAGAAGGGTTCCAATCACTTTGCCCGACTTTGCGGTGCCGCACCGATTTCCGAAAGTAGTTCCTGCACTACTTTTGGCGTCTTCGGGGGCAATTTCAATGGACATCTGTGCATGAACCCACACAGATGTCTTTCAAGTTACCCTCCGAAGTCGGACTAAAAAGCAGCTTTGAAATAGTGCGAGTTCAGACGATTTCAAAGCCGTGTTCAGTGTGAACGAGGGCTAAAACAGACTGTTTGCAAGTGCTCCTTGAAAAAAGTTTAGAAGCAGTGTATTTTGCACCTTGTTATGTTAATTGAATAAGCCAATTTTATTTACTCTCAAAATGTTTTCAGTGTATCTGCAGGCCTTACTTTGTCTAAACAAAGAGAAAAAACACTACAAGACATACAAAGCGACTACAAGGTATACTGTACCGATTATAGTGACTACACTCTTTTTTGGCCATGCCCCCAAGTACCCTAATTTAATTTGGTATTAGCTTTTTGCAGTGCATCAGAGGGGGCATGCTTCACAGAAGGGGGCATGTATCACAGAAGGGGGGCAGAGGGACAGGAGAGGGGGCTTGCATCACAGGAAGAGGGCAGAGGGACAGGATAGAGGAGAACCTCTCCAGCATCATGTCATCAGGCAGCGGTGGGTGGTGGGGTCTGTGTAGTCCCAGTTAGGGAGGTGAGCACAGGGAGGTGGAGAGGTGTTCATAGGCCAGGGTACAGTGGTCAGGGTGCAGAGGGTTTCAGGTAGGTGTCTATCTCTAACAGCTGCTGAGATCCTTCTGCCTAGCTTCTCTCAGCAAGAAAGCTGAGCCACTTAAAAGGATGAGACCTGTGCCCCCACACCTCACCTTCGATGCCAGCTCCCCCCTCCTCCTCCCCGCTGCCTCCAGTCTGGTCTGACTCCCTGTCAAGGCAGCAGGGTAGGCAATCTGAATGTATAATTCATCCATCCACCTGGGGGCTGGACTCCCCGCTGTTCAAACAAGGAGCACTCTTCTTCTATCTGGGACTGGCCTCCGTTGGTTAGGTTTGCAGAGGGGAGGCCAGTCCCAGATAGGAGCAGAGCGCTCCTAGTTTGAACAGCGGGGAGCCCAGCCCCCAGGTGGATGGATAGATTATACATTTAGATTGCCCACCCTGGAGTCAGACCGGACTCAAGGCTGTCCCATCTTAGCGCTCTAAGGAAAAGGTCCAGACAATGTTTCAAAAAACTCAATGGAGAGCCACCTCTGCCGCCCCTCTCAAGTGCCACCTGGGTCCCATTTACCCACCGGGACCATGGTAGGGCCGGCCCTGCCTGAGAGGGCTGTGTTGTGCAGTAGAGCTTTTTTGGATGTAAAGTAAAACTGATATCATAAACATATTTTATCTGTGTATAAAGCTGTTTGCCTGGAGTTCAGCTTTAAATACAGGCTTGTAAAAGCTCAAAATGTTAGAAAAATAAAAAGATTTCTCTGAGCAGTATGGCATTCTGTGTCAATAAATTATACAAGAGTACATTTTCAGAAACATCTGGGATGATAAATGAAGAGGAGTAAAATGGGAGTTTATAGAATACAGTAAACCATAAAAGGAAGAATAATGGTTAAGATAGTGGGAAAAATGTTTCAAAATGTTAAAAAATGAAAATATAACAAACATATTTCACATTTAATAGTCAAGGGGAAAAAGGATGAAATGTATACAATGACTAACAATAATTAATATGAAATAATAGTTATACATTGCGAAGTTAAAGTTTATCTTTACGTTATTTTGAAGAGAAACTACACTCAAAAACTGAAGATTTACAATGTGATAGTAGTGTTAATTTTGTCTGAAAAAAAATGTGGCTTAACACTGTACTAAGAGGTACCAGCATTTAAGGCCATATGATTAGTATGGGATTAAAGAAAAATCCTGGATCGCCGCACTCCTCAAAAAACGATGTCTTTATTCAAAACATAAAAAAAAAAAATGCAAATAGAAAAAACAGCCAAAATTCATGCAGTCAAACAAGAAGTGGACTAGGAAAAAAGAGCTGACATGTTTCGCATCATGTGATGCTTACTCGTAGCTGATATGATTAGTGTTAATAAAAAAACAAATAGCGTATCTGTAAAAAAATAAATACAAAAACTACAAACAATACCCCATAATGACAATGTTAAAGAAGTTTGTTTGAAATCTTTGTAAATTTATAAAAAACAAAAAAAAGAAGGTATACAGTGCATCCAGAAAGTATTTACAGCACTTCACCATTTCCACATTTTGTTATGTTACAGCCTTATTCCGAAATTCATTAAATTCATTATTTTCCTTAAAATTCTGCAAACAATACCCCATAATGACAATGTAAAAGAAGTTTGTTTGAAATCTTTGCAAATTTATAAAAAACAAACACAAAATATAAACAATTATAAAACAAAGAAGGTATACAGTGCATCTGGAAAGTATTCACAGCACTTCACCTTTTCCACATTTGGTTATGTTACAGCCTTATTCCAAAATGAATTAAATTCATTCTTTTCCTCAAAATTCTACAAACAATACCCCATAATGACAATGTGAAAGAAGTTTGTATGAAATCTTTGCAAATTTATAAAAAACAAAAAACACTGTCATGTCCCAGGGGGCAGCACAGTGCAGGAGGCAGTGGATCGGTCTCGGGAAGGAAAGGACACATTATTACATCCATTTTTTCTTTATGCTCAATAAAAGTCGTTTTGATTTTTAAAAAAAAAGTGGTTTCTGCAGTGGATTTGCCGCGAGACCATTGGTAATGGCGGAGGCAATCCGGACCTGTCCCTAGCCTGAAATGGAGACGAGTGAGGGGAAGATGGCCCCCGCCCGTCTCCAAGTCATTGCAGGGGGGGAAGCGACGTCAAAACTTCACTTCCGCCCATAGCTCTTAAAGGGATTTTTTTTTTTTAAATGACAAATTATTATTTATTTGTAATTGCATTTTAGAGTATATATGAGATCTGAGGTCTTTTGGACCACAGATCTCATGTTTAAGAGGACCTGTCATGCTTTTTTCTATTACAAGGGGTGTTTACATTCCTTGTAATAGGAATAAAAGTAACACAATTTTTTATTTTAAAGAACAGTGAAAAAATTTAAAATAAAAGGTAAAATAATTAAGAAATAAATAATAATTTAAACGCGCCTCGTCCCGCCGAGCTCGCGTGCAGAAGCGAACGCATATGTGAGTAGCATATGAAAATGGTGTGCAGACCACACATGTGAAGTATCGCTGTGATCGGTAGAGCGGGAGAAATAATTCTAGCCCTAGACCTCTTCTGTAACTCAAAACATGCAACCTGTAGAATTTTTTAAACATCGCCTATGGAGATTTTAAAGGGTAAAAGTTTGTCGCCATTCCACAAGCGGGCGCAATTTTGAAGTGTGACACGTTGGGTATCAATTTACTCAGCGTAACATTATCTTTGTAAAACAAAAAAATGTGCGCTACCACATAAATATCCAAAAAGAAAAAAGGTGTATTATAAAGTATAAAAACTTAAATAAAATAAATAAGAGAATATCTAAGGAACAAATGCAATCAAAGTCCCAAACAAGCAATTAGGGATCCAAAAATGATCAGAGCAACTTCACAATCCCTGGTATCCACAATTACAACAGAATGACAACTTGTCTGCAGGTAAGATTTTCTGCTCATCAAAGAAAATAAGGCAATCGCCGCCACTTACCGGATCTGTTTAATTAAAAGAAGTGTATTTTTTCCCCAAAAAGTGTGCTTGTAAGACCGCTGCGCAAATACGGTGTGACAGAAAGTATTGCAACAACCGCCATTTTATTCTCCAGGGTGTTAGAAAAAAAAATATATATACCGTATTTGCTGGCATATAAGACGACCTCCTAATCCTCCAGCTAAAATTATTATTTTTTGGAATATACTCGCCTTATAAAACAACCCCCATTCCCCCCTCACTGTGCCATTGCCTCACCTCACTGTGCCATTGCCTCTCTGTGCCATTGCCTCACCTCACTGTGCCATTGCCTCACCTCACTGTGCCATTGCCTCACCATGCCATTGCCTCACCGTGCCATTGCCTCACCTCACTTTGCTGATCTTCATTCCTATATGCCTGGCAGAGTGAGTCAGACTGCGGGTGTCCATTTTTTAAAAGCCGCGCCTCCTCCTCATGCTGTTCCGTGATAGGCGGAACACTCAGTTTCCCAGCAGAGCCTGTGTTCAGTATTCTGCCTATCACAGATGTCCTCTCCTCCGAGGACAAGACGACGTCTGTGATAGACGGAACACTGAACACAGGAACACAGCCTATCACAGCCTATCACGGAACAGCACGAGAAGGAGGCGCATCCGGCGTATAAGAGGACCCCAGATTTTTGAGCCATATACACCCGGCAAATACGGTATATATATATATATATATATATATATATATATATATATATATATATAAAATGTTTAGGGGGTTCTAAAAAAACAGTTTTTAACGCGTAAACACCAAATCTCAGAAATAGGCTTGGTAATGTAGTGGTTAAAATAAAGATTTTTTTCATCTTTAGCAGTGCATTATAACATGCATTTTGCTGTGATGGGTCTCCCCATGCATTTTAAACTGTTTCAGTGTTGGAGTTTTGTTTTTGCCGAAAAAGACTAAGTAGCTTATAATACTCCAGCATCCTTGGAGCTGTTTTTGTAAGTGTTACAAATTGGTGATCAGAAGGAATTTTACAGAAGCAGCCTTCATCCCCTCATTCCCCTAGGTCAGGATCACCAGCCATCACAGTAGAGATTCATTTTTTATTGTGTGAAATTCTTTTAAATTAATTTCATAATTTTTGTTATTGTGCCAACTTAGTGCCAAGCATACTTTTTTTCATTTCTTCCTTGATGTGAGAATCTAGAGACACGAGCATTAGAGTTAACATTTCTGTTACTTTTACTCCTAGGAAGTCATCATTCAGCAGTGAAACTATTGCAAACTTGATGATGCAATTAACTTTTGTCAGTTAAAATTTGAAATCTCAGGAAACATTTTTAGAAATGAGAGAGCTCAAAAAACAATACCTGTGGGATAGCAACATATAATGCAGTTGAAAGACATTAAATGTGGGAGATTTACTAAAACTGGTGCACTCAGAATATGGTGCAGCTGGGCATTGTAGCCAATCATCTAACTTCAGCTTGCTCAATTAGGCTTTGACTATAAAATCTAGAAGCTAATTGGTTTCTTTGCTGAGCTGCAGCAGATTTTGCACCATGTAGTTTTAGTAAATAACCCCCACTATAATGTTAATGATTATCTCAAACTACATTGCAAGCACAGCTGCAGCATCACAGAGAGTTTAAACTTCAAAAAAAGCCAAATGCAGGGTCAGGAATTAGAGGTTTTAAATACATTTAAAGTATAAAATAATCATATTGCTTTATCCTGATTATGTTTTAATCCCTTATTAATGTCAATTCTATTACATAATCTGCCCCAAGGTTATGCATATTTAGGCATACCAAAAATGCTATGAATCATTTTCTTTATAACTTTGGACTGTCATTGAGGCACCTGTTTTATCTGGTCACGTGAGCCCTGCTACTTATGTTAAATCTAATTTGGAACCTTTGATCTTTCATGAGCATAATGTTGCCATTGTTGTATATTAAAATATACAGCAATCACTCGAGCTGTTTTACATTCCCAGCAACCCAACAATGAAAATTTTCCTTTTGATTTCTTTTTAAACAGCTGTTTCTTATTAATCTAATGACATAGTTAATTGACTGCTTTTGTATTTGTTTTTATTCTACATCCATTTAAATTAACATTGTTTTAAATTATTAGCAGTACTACAAAATATCATTGTTTTCAACCTGAAATAACAGTATTAAATAGATGTTTTGGGGTTATTTAGTCAGTAGAGACTGCTAAATTGAAAGTTCACTTTGTTTAATAAAAAATGGCAGGCTATGTTCACTTTGAATACCCAATCGAGCACAAGGGAAATGAAACAAAATTATTGGTATTTATACCTTTAAAAATGAATGTATATAAGCAGAGTAGGCAAAAAGGGTTGCTAAAAATAGCATTCTAAAATAGGATGATATTCTCAATATTTAGCACCTGTAACAAGTGCTTTAGTCATCATAGGGTTGTGTTGCTAAATGCTAATGCTACGTTGCATGGGAATATATGCTCAGGGTTTTTTCTGGACTTTTTCGGAAAACACTGTGGGGTTGATTTACTAAAGGTAAATAGGCTATTCACTTTGCAAGTGAATTTTCTCCAGAGCTTGTTAAATGTTGTGAAATTTCACTTTGCCTTTAATCCACCATTTTGAGTGACTACACACATCAATTATCTAATCATGTGAAAAGAAAATTCCTGTTTTTTTAATGTCATATTCAGATTGGGGGGTATATTCGAAATTAACTCAACTACAATTTACTGATGATTTCAAAACCTTAAAGGGGTTGTAAAGGTTCGTTTTTTATTTTCTAAATAGGTTACTTTAAGCTAGTGCATTGTTGGTTCACTTACCTTTTCCTTAAATTTCCCTTCTAAATGTTTTTTTTTGTTTGTTTTCTTTGTCTGAATTTCTCAATTCCTGTACACACGATCAGTCCAAACTGATGAAAACGGACTCAAGTTCAGTTTCATCGGTTCACGATGAAGCAGACTGATGGTCTGATGTGCGTACACACCATCAGTTCAAAAACCGATCGAGTCCAACGCAGTGACGTAAAACACAACGACGTGCTGTAAAAAACGAAGTTCAATGCTTCCAAGCATGCGTCGACTTGATTCTGAGCGGTTTTGAACCAATGCTTTTGCGTACTAACCATCGGTTTTGACTGATCGGTCAGGCGTCCATCAGTCCGATTTTAAAGCAAGTTCTAAAACTTTGGTCTGAAGGACAAAAGTCCGATGGGGCATACACACGGTAGGTTTGGATTGATGAAACTGAACTTCAGTCCGTTTTCATCAGTTTGGACTGATCGTGTGTACGAGGCCTAAGGCCCCGTACACACGGTCGGACAAAACCGATGAGAATGGACAGAGGTTCAGTTTCATCGGTCCAAACCGACCGTGTGTATAGCCCATCGGTCTGTTTTCCTTCGGTCCAAAATTTTAAAACATGCTTCAAAACCGAACCGATGGACTGCTGCCCGATCGGTCCAAAACCGATGGTTAGTACAGAAAAGCATCAGTTCAAAACCCGCGCATGCTCAGAATCAAGTCGACGTATGCTTGGAAGCATTGAATTTCATTTTATTCAGCATGTCGTGTGTTTGATGTCACCGCATTCGGACCCGATCAGTTTTTGGAACGATGGTGTGTACGCACATCAGACCATCAGGCCACTTCAGCGGTGAACCGATGAAAACGGTCCATCGGACCATTCTCATCGGTTTGGAACGACTGTGTGCACAAGGCCTAAGTGATTCAGGTCTATTTTAAGCCCAACAGCAAGAGAAAGAAACCAGGCGAAGACAGCCTTGGGCAGAACCCTTTCTTCAGGTTGCAGGTGGCAAATATGAAAATATTTTTTTTTTACTTTTTATATTCTCCAGATTGAAAATAATTTTATAGTAATGAGCACAAGTAAAGAAAGTGTAATGATTCAGTTTAATACAATTCAATCCAAATCCATAAAAGATGCAGGAGATATAAAAACTGTTAAATACAGTAGTTTAGTTCTTTAACAAAAAGCTAAAATATTAGTTTAAAAACATATATTGAGCAATAGTTTGAAAACTAAAGTTTTACATTTGCTGTATAGGAACAGCGGGGGTTATTTACTAAAGGCAAATCCACTTTGTACTACAAGTGCAAAGTGCACTTGAAATTGCACTGAAAGTGCACTTGGAAGTACAATCGCTTCCAAGTACAGTCGCTGTAGATCCAAAGGGGACATGCAAGGAACATAAAAAACAACATTTTAGCTTGCACATGATTGGATAATAAAATCAGCAGAGCTTCCCCTCATTTCAGATCTGCTCCACAGATTTACAGCGACTGCACTTCCAAGTGCACTTTTAGTGCAATTTCAAGTGCACTTTGCACTTATAGTTTGCACTTGTAATGCAAAGTGGATTTGCCTTTCGTAAATAACCCCCATTATTCTTACTCATAATTTTAAGTAAATCTCTAGTGTCCTTAATTCAAGTTGCATTTGAGATCTGGTTGAGATACTTCTGAGGTCCCTCTAAGTTTATTCACAGGGGCCCCTAACCTTCATTTGGTTTCCTTCTAAGCTCAATCAATCTGCTTCAATTGCAATCAAACTAGCTTGTGTGGGGAATAAAGTCAGTTCTAGCTTAAACAATAGCTTGTGTAGACAAACCCTATGATATATAAACTTCCCCTGGCATGTAAGTAAATGCAGGCCTTTTATGCCTGCAAATAGATACCCGCACTTTCTTAGAATTTGATAAAAGCCCTAAAACCTCTTTTATACAAATACGAGGTGCGCCTACACATTTGTTATCTGGCTTTACCCTTTCCCATGTCTCCTATCACTGTCATGGGTGGCATTAGGGACCAGAATTGAGTTGTGGGAGCACCAGGGACAGATTTCCAGATGATGTAAAAAAATAAATCAGCTCAGGTTTCAATGATCACCTTATCTCCTGCATTGTCCCTCGAAGTAATTTAATTCCACCACAAGATGTTGAATTCTTCTAGAAGAATTTAGAACATACTGTGATTAGATATGTGCAGTTCGTTTCGTTTTCGAAATTCGAATTTCCGAATTAGAATAGTACCGAATTTAAACAAATCTGAGATTTGAATTCGGACGAAATTTGAATAGTTTTCTAATAGTTTTCCAATACTTTTCAAATTCGAATTAGAAATCTTTTCGAATTCAAATAGTTTTCAAATATGAAAACTTTTCAATCTCAAATAGTTTTCCAATTTTCAAAGAGAATAAAATAGAATAGTAGATAAAGGAATAGAGTAGAAATATATATATATATTTATTTTTGGAAATTGGAAAGTTTTCAAAATTTGAAAACGTTTCGAATTCGAAAACTATTTGAAAACTATTTCAAATTGATTTGAAAACTTTTCAAATCGATTTGAAAACGAATAAACAAATCAAATCCCGAAAACAAACTAAACGAATGAAACAAATTTAACCAAACAAATGTATGTAAATAACAAATCAAAATGAAACAAAAATTATTTTTTTGTTCTGCACATGTCTAACTGTGAGTGCCTAACTGGCCTCTGAGAACATAAAAAAAAGGTAATACCGAGAGGTACCTCATAGAGGGGAGGGAGTTAATTCCGTGACAGAGAGAAGAGCTTGGCTTTAAGGTTTTAAGGCTTCTGTGGTGCTGTGCGATAACTGACACAGTATGTATGTAGCACGACCCCCTTAGGAGTTACTGAATAGTATAGGATCTGTGGGCCAGATTCACAAAAGGGATACGACGGCGTATCTGCTGATACGCCGTCGTATCCCTGTTTCTATCTATGCGACTGATTCATAGAATCAGTTACGCATAGATAGGCAGAAGATCCGACAGGTGTAATAGTTTTACACTGTCGGATCTTAAGATGCAGTACCGCGGCCGCCGCTGGGGGGAGTTTGCGTCGTAAACCAGCGTCGGGTATGCAAATTAGGAGTTACGGCCGATCCACAACGGTTTTTCGCGTTCGCTACGTCGCCGCTAGTCAAGTTTCCCGTCGCAAATTTACACTTTTTTTTTGGTGCCTTAACTTTAGTCAGCAAGTGTATTGCTGTCTAAAGTACGGCCGTCGTTCCTGCGTCGAAATTTAAAAATGAACGTCGTTTGCGTAAGCCGTCCGGGAATACGGAAGTACGCTACGCGCGTCGCAGTTCAAAAAAATTACGTCACGGCGCGCAAAGCACGGCGGGAGTTTGGAAACGGAGCATGAGCGGTAGGTCCGGCGCGGGAGCGCGCCTAATTTAAATGGCACACGCCCATTTGAATTGGCCCGCCTTGCGCCGGAGGCCGCGGGAGTAGTTTTCATCGCAAGTGCTTGGTGAATCAGGCACTTGCGATGAAAAATTTGCGACTAAAGCGGAGACAGCAGGCGGGTTGAGAGACAGCGGTAAGTTTAGGCAGCGGCACGCAGTGATAGAACACATGCGGAGAGCCTGAGGTAGTGGCTTTGCAGGGGGGGCTCCTTCTCTCCATGGTCGCGGCTCTGATCAAGTTCGGCACAGCCGAGCAAAGTAAAGCCGCCTCCCCCTCCTCCTTTATGTCTACACAGGGGGAGGGGACCGACCAGTGCTGTGCATGTCCCGATCATCTGAGGTACATTATGGGACTGTAGGGGGGTCTGTATTGTTAGAGGGGTATGCACTGTAGTGGGGGTCTGCACTGTAGGGGGGTCTGTATTGTATGGGGGGGTCTGTATTGTTAGGGAGGTCTGTATTGTGGGGGTCTGCATTGTTAGGAGGGTCTGCACTGTAGGGGATCTATACTGTAGGGGGGTCTGCACTGTAGGGGGTGGGTCTGCACTGTAGGGGGTCTGTGTAACATACAAGCGTCCAGAGCTGAAGGGGATGTGTAATGTAAAGGGGTCCAGAGGTTCAGGGTGCTATGTAATGTAAAGGGGTCCAGAGGTGCAAGGGGCTGTGTAATGTAAAGGGGTCCAGAGGTGCTGGTATTGTCATCTGTGACAGATGACCATACCAGCCCACTGCCAGTACCATGTGATCACTGTGGCCAGTCACAGCAGATCAGATGTCAGTTGTACACAATGAAAGACCTTGATTAATGCCTATTTATTGTGTACTATTGTTATGAGCTCTGTGATTGGTCACAGTGATCACATGGTACAGACACACACAGTCCATCTGTACCATATGATTAGTCATGGCCAATTACAGCTAATCACAATAGTAAACACTATCATAGTGTGTAAAAAAAAGATCCTGATCACCTCCACAGACGAACACAGAGTAACACAGTGTTAATGGTATTGCTGTAGTTACTGGGCCAGATTCTCAGAGGAGATACGACGGCGTATCTCCAGATACGCCATCGTATCTCTGAGTCTGGCCGGTCGTATCTATGCGCCTGATTCTTAGAATCAGTTACGCATAGATATCTATTAGATCCGACAGGCGTAAGTCTCTTACGTTATCGTAACTGCATATTTACGCTGGCCGCTAGGGGCGTGTACGCTGATTTACGCGTCAAAATATGTAAATCAGCTAGATACGCGAATTCGCGAACGTACGCCCGGCCGACGCAGTAGAGTTACGCCATTAACGTTAGGCTTTTCCCAGCGTATAGTTACCCCTGCTATATGGTGGCGTAAGTGCATCGTAACAATGTTAAGTATGGCCGTCGTTCCCGCGTCGAAATTTGAAAAGGTTATGTCGTTTGCGTAAGTCGTCCGTGAATGGGGCTGGACGTCATTTACGCTCACGTCGAAACCAATGACGTCCTTGCGGTGTACTTTGGAGCAATGCACACTGGGAAATTCCACGGACGGCGCATGCGCCGTTCGGGAAAAACGTCAATCACGTCGGGTCAAGCCTGATTTACATAACACACGCCCACCTCTTCACAATTTGAATTAGGCGGGCTTACGCCGGCCTATTTACGCTACGCCGCTGCAACATTTTTTTGAGAATACGGCACTTGCCTGTAAAAGTTGGATAAATAGGATACGTTACACCCGCACAAAAGTTAAGCCATTCTACGGGAATCTACCCCATAGTATGTAAATATATATATATATTTGTATACACTGTCACCAGTTAGTGTCCCTGATCCCTGTCACACCAATTATATGATAATACTGCTTTGCACTGATGACAGTATGTAAACAGTTCTTAAAGTGGAGTTCCACCCATTTTTTTATGTTTGTCTGTGCTGCATGCTCTAATTACTTCCTCCTCCTTATTTGCCTAGGCTATTTGCAAGGGTTTCTGGGATAGGCATCATGTTTCCCAGTAGTCCTTGCAAACCTGACTGAAACCTATTACATTGCTTGTGCACTGAGCATGTGCGAGATATGCAAAGCTGAAATCCAGGAAGTCATACAGTCTGGCTTCATGATGCCCACACTTAAGATGGCCACGGTCTATTTCTAGATTATAAACTATTTAAATGCTGTAACAACCTAACAAAATGGACCTTAGTTTACAGACTAACTTTACTAGAATACATTAAGCTTGTGTATTACAGGGGTATTTATATTTAAAAAGTGAAATTGTGGGTGGAACTCCCCTTTAAGATATTGTGAACATTTTTATTTATTTCCTTTCTTTTTTTATTTTCCAAAAAACTGTGACAAAAAAAAAAGCTTTAAAAAGCTTGGCATGCCGCTTACTGAATATCTTTGACTGTCTACTTTCTAAAAAGGGGTCATTTGGGAGCTATGTGTACTGTCCTGCCATTTTCAGGCCTCAAGAATTGAGATAGGCCATAAGTACATCAGGATTGATTGATTTTCATATATATATATATATATATATATATATATATATATATATATATATATATATATATATATATATATATATATATATATATACACCATAGTTTGTGGACTCTATAACTTTCCTACAGACTCAATAATGTACACAGATTTGGGTTATTTTCATCAAAGAAATTTAGCTGTATATATTTTGGCCTAAATTTATGAAAAAAGATGATTTATTTGCAAATTGTTATAACAGAAACGACAACTCATTCTTTTTTTCCAAATTTTCCAAAAACTTTTTTTATTTATTTATTTAGCAAATATATATATATATATATATATATATATATATATATATATATATATATATATATATATATATATATATATATATATATATATATATATATATTTGCAGTGATTAAATAACAACAAAAGAAAGCTCTATTTGTGTGGAAAAAAAACTGCTAAAAATGTCATATGGGTACAGTGTTGCATGACCGCGCAATTGTCTTTCAAAATGTGACAGTGCTGCAAGCTGAAAATTGGCCTGGGCATAAAGTGGGTAAAGTGCTCAGTATTGAAGTGGTTAAAACATAAAGTCAGTGTTTGTAAACATAAAGTCAGGACAAGTACAGTTTTACTATAGTAAATCAAGTAGCAATGCACAGCAATAGATTTATGCAAAATGTAATTTGGAGCATCTGTTTGAAACTTTTGAATGTATAGTTAGTTTTATAACATTGAATAAATTATTAGAATTTTTAAAGCCACCTGACTGATGCATAAACCCTCAATGTGGATTTTTATTGCCAGTAATCAGTTAACATTAATGACCATACCGACTGCTGAAATAGGCAACTCTTCTACAAATCTACATAAAGAAAATCAATGCATTAGCTTTAGTTTTTAATTGAAAAGTAAAAGGGACATTGGTGAATTACTACTCATTAATTACTTCTTATATTTTGGTCTTCTCTCTTCTAACTTGCAGAGAATTCAGCCAAGATGCTTCCTGCTTAGCATCTGTTGCTCCCTGTAGCAAATAATAATCACACCCTGTCATAGTATTGTTTCAGTTTCAATCTCTTTGTGGTGCTTCCCTCTTCCCAGATGCCAGTGACAGCATTGAAGGTGTTTGCTGCTTGGATGTTAAAGTCTCATTAACCCACGCAAGCCCACCAAATTTAACTCAGTTACCATTTGTAATTAAATTACTACTTTCTTTATGCTTTAAATTATAATTAAACCATATTCTTATATTTCTGTATCATTCATGCTGTAAACTGTTCCCTGCTGAGGTTTGTTAGTTTTGGTTGTAGGAGACCAGTGCTGTGCTGCTTAGGCCTCATGCACACTTGAGGTTTTTGGACGTTTTTACAGCAGCTGTTTTTGGCAGTAGACGTTTTTTTTTCTACAGTCAATAAACTCTCCATCATGTTTTCCTATGTCCATACACACATCGGCTGTTATCAGCAGTTTTGGGCAGTGGCGTTTTTGAGCAGTAAATAAAAAGAAAAAAAAAACGTGTGCGTTCTGAGAGACGTTTTTCAGCTGTAAAAACGCTCTATGCTGATAAACGCTCAAAAACGTCACTCACCAGCGTTTTTTAACGTTTTTGATCAATTGAAAAAAAAAAAAAAATGTTCTTCAACAAAAAAACGCTAAAAAAAGCTAATGCGGAAAAACGCTAATAAACGCTAAAAAATGCTATTGAAAAACGTTGAAAATCACAGTAGACAGCAGCTAAAGAAGAAGATTAAAAAAAAAAAAAAAAAAAAAAGTAAGGGACAAACCATCAGGGGTGGGGGGTGGAAGAGGGTGGGTAATATATATATATATATATATATATATATATTAACCGAATTAAAAGAGAATATGAAAAATAACTAATATAATGAAAAAAAGTAAAAAATATACAAAATAATATCTGAAATACCACATATGATGCAAAACCAAAAGTAGAGACGGAATTATGAATAAAATCATGAGCAAGTCTCTTGCTGTGGTTAAGTCTGAGGTGGAAAAAAAAAAAGAAAAACGTTGAAAAAAGCTGAACGTCCAGTGTTTTGGCACCCATGTTTCATTCAATAAATGTTTATTTTAAAAACATAAAAAATGTGAGTACCACTTATCCAAGCACACATGCAAAATAAAAGTTGAGAACGGTTAAAATTTAAATTAAAATAAAAAGTTAATTGAACAATAGCTGCTGCTATAAATCAGTCCATCATTATAAATCTTATGCCCTAACATTTATGTTATCCAAGCATTAGAAGCCCTCCTCCAGCCCCATCAGCACTGCGTATTTGACAGTTCCTATTAAAGCGGGGGTTCACCCTAAAAAAAAAATATGTTTTTGTCTACCATGCCATCCAGCATACTAGCGTGAGCTACAGTATGCCTTTATTTTTATTTTTTGGGCTGTACTCACAGTTTTATCCGTTAGTTACGTTTCAGACTAGAGTAGGCGTTCCTATGAAGAGGGGAACATGATTGACGGCCGGCTATGGTGCGTCACGCTTTCCGAAAATAGCCGAAATAGGATTTGGCTCTTCACGGCGCCTGCGCATTAAGCTCCTAGTCTGTGCGCAGGCGCCGTATAGCGCCGTGAAGAGCTGTGTCCTACTCCGGACATTTTTGGGAAGCGTGACGCGCCATAGCCGGCCGTCAATCATGTTCCCCTCTTCATAGGAACGCCTACTCCCCGCGGGGAGTCTGAAACGAAACTAACGGATTAAACTGTGAGTACAGCCAAAAAAAAATAAAATAAAGGCATACTGTAGCTCACGCTAGTATGCTGAATGGCATGGTAGAAAGTTTTATTTTAGGGTGAACCCCCACTTTAAGGATAGTTCATATATATTTTACCGTTGTGTGTGTGTGAGTATACATTTGGAAACATCTAGTGTATGGTCCTTGGAATTGTGCTGAAAGGCCCTGTGGCATTGTACATCATCACTCCCTACATATATTGTACTTACCAGAACTCCAATAAAACAAGCCTTATATCATTAGGCACTTCATCCTCGATATCTCACACACACAGCCAAATCCTTCTCTCAGCGCAGCTCGTCTCACACAAAGACAAAAACAAACCCCATAACGGTGCTTCTCCAGGCTCTCCCGTGCCATCGGGGGCCCGGAGAGAGAATCGGTCGGCGAGGATCGGTCGGCGCTGCTGGAAAGCATAGAGATGACTGATGACGTCACGCCCGGTACCCGGAAGTAAACAAAGCCGCAATCGCGGCTGTCGACATGTGATCGGTGTTTTTTTTTTCCACCGATTTCATGCTTGTAAGCCTGGAGGAGAGATGTGGAGTCTTATTGACCCCACATCTTTCCGTAAAGAGGACCTGTCACACTGATTCCTATTACAAGGGATGTTTACATTCCTTGTAATAGGAATAAAAGTGATAAAAAAAAAATGTCAAAAAAAGTGTAAAAATAAAAAAATTAAGTAAAAAAAAAAAAAATTCAAAACGCCCCTGTCCCCGTTATCTTGCGCGCAGAAGCGAACACGCATGCAGGTCCCGCCCACATGTGTAAACGCAGTTCAAACCCCACATGTGAGGTATCGTTGCGTGCGTTAGAGCGTGTGCAACAATTCTAGCACTAGACCTCCTCTGAAACTCGAAAATAGTAACCTGTAAAAAATGTTAAAGCGTCACCTATGGAAATTTTTAAGTACCAAAGTTTGGCGCCATTCCATGAGTGTGCGCAATTTTAAAGCGTGACATGTTAGGTATCCATTTACTCTGCGTACCATCATCTTTCACATTATACAAAAAATTGGGCTAACTTTACTGTTTTGTTATTTTTTTATTCATGAAACCGTTTTTTTTTTTTAAAAAAAGGCATTTGAAAAATGATTGCGCAAATACCGTGCGAGAAAAAAATTGCAATGATGGCCATTTTATTCCCTAGGGTGTCTACTAAAAAAAATATATACTGTTTGGGGGTTCTGATTAATTTTCTAGCAAAGAAATTTTGATTTTTACATGAAGGAGAGAAGTGCCAAAATTAGTCCGGTGGTAAAGTGGTTAAAATATATCAAAACATTTCTTTTTTTTTTTTTTTTTTATTGTCAAAAATATTTTATTGAGTACAAAGGTGTAATACACATTACAGGGAATACATTAAATACATCGAAAATAGAGAAGCTCAAATATTCTTATTCCAATATGTAAATATACAAAGTAAATATTTGTGGACAAAGTATGGTATACTATTTAGTCACTAATGACATTAAGATTATTAAGTTTAGAGGTTTTATGTAGTTATTAGTAACTACTGACATATATATTGTCCTCTGTGAAGCAAAGAGTTATTAACAATACAAAGGGAGTTTCAAAATCATAATAGTAAAATATCAAATAACAGAGAAAAACGAAAAAAGAAATTAATAACAATAACTATAAGAACATAAAATGGAGAAAAAAAGAGAGTACTGGAACCATAAGGGGGGCCCGCGTGGTCGAGCCAAGAACCACCGCTCCAATCTAAGAGATGTTGAACAATGGCATATATAACACACTGATTCAGCTACTATGGCAGTAGTACTCTATTGTCCAAGGTTGCCATAAGATATGCAATCCAGGGCTGCCACATCCTCTCAAACTTGGGGATCATGTCCAATTCAATAGCAGCGATCTTGGCTTGGGTCATGGTACAATTCATCTTACCTATAGCTTCATGTAGAACCAATTTAGGTGATTTCAAAGATTTTGCTAGTGTCTGTTTGGCTGCTGTGAAGAGTTGCACCAGCAATTTGAATTGAGTATGTGAAAAAGAGTCTGGTTTTAAGTTGAGTAGTGCCATTGCAGGATCAGGGAGGATTGTTTTCCCTAGTAATTTGATTACAATTTTAAATATACCTTTCCAAAATGTTTGTGCTTTAGGACATGACCACCAAATATGAAGATATGTGCCCAAATCTGTACACCCTCAAAAACATTGTGGCGGATAGATCTGCACATATTTGGCTACACTGGCTGGTACCAGGTGCCACCTAGTCAGTACCTTGTAGTTGGCTTCACTAGCTATTATGTTGGGGGAAGCTGTTTTAGTTGTTGACCATATTTGGTTCCATTCTGAAATCTGTAGTGTACGTTCCAAGTCCGTCACCCACTTCCCAACATAAGATGGTTTATCTCTACAGAAATGGATCAGCATATGCGAATATAATAGTGGATATTGCACCTCTGGCATGGGGGTCTTTTTGACATATGTGTTCGAAACTGGACAGTTGTGTCAGTGAAGTTGTAGTGTTCAATATAGGTGTAAAAAAGTTTTTAATTTTTAAATATCTAAACAACTCTTGCGGAAGACCATATTTTTCACATAGGGATGGGAAGGTGATAAATGACGAGGCATGGAAAAATTTGTATATATATATAAGACACCCCTGAATGCCCGTTCTTTAAAGGATTTAGGGGATATATCCATGCAGGATAGAAAGCTGGGGTTTTATAAAATGACAGTAAAGGGTTGTGTAGGGATTGAAGTGAATTATGTGTCTTGAATCTATCCCAAAGGGAAATTAAATGTTTAGTTATAGGGTTTCTTAGTTTTTTACGGTCTTTTGGTGACATCCATAATAAGTTAGATATTGGGAAAGGATCAAACTCAATGGCTTCTATATACACCCATAACAGGGTTTCTTGGTATTTAGTAAGACTAGCTACGTGTGCTGCTCTATAGTAATAGGCAAATTTAGGGCATCCTAAACCGCAGCTAATTTTGGGGAGATAGAGTGTATGCATTTGTATCCGTGGTTTGGAGGATCCCCATATAAATGACAGTGATTTTCTTTGTATTATTCGCAGATAATAAGCTGGAATGGAAATTGGTAAGACTCTAAATAAATATAAAAGTTTCGGTAATAATGTCATTTTGACAGCGTTTAATCTTCTAAACCACGATAGCGGGAGATGGGACCATGATTTCATCAGATTTGATAACTGTTTCAGAATTGGTGGATAATTAAGTGAGAATAAGTCCGATAAGGATGATGTGAGATGTATCCCTAAATATGGAATTGATTTGCTATTCCATGTGAAAGGGAGGCCATTTTTTGCAGATATCAATTCCAATTCAGAAAGGGATATGTTTAGCGCTAAACATTTTTTAGGATTTATGGATAGACCAGAGTATGGGGACGAGATTTGGGCCAGATACTTGGGGTGATGAAAGAAATACAGTAAGAGGATATCATCCGCAAATAGACAAAGTTTGTGCTGATATCCACCAAGTTCAATACCAGTTATAGTGGGGTCAGATCTAATCTTTTGTGCCAATGGTTCAATGAGTAGGGCAAATAATGAGGGGGATAAAGGACATCCTTGACACGTGCCTCTCTCTATGGTAAAGGGGTCTGATTTATATCCTGCATACTTAACGTGTGCTTTAGGTTTGTTGTATAACCCAGTTGGTGAAGTTAGGGCTGAAGCCCCATTTCTGCAGGGTATAATTCAGGTAGGGTCATGAGACAGAGTCAAAGGCTTTTTTAATATCCAATGAGAGGAAGCAGGTTGGGATTCTGTGCGTCTTAGCAATATGAGCCAAGAGGACTTCTCTGCATACGTTGTCCCCCGCTTGGCGTGAGGGCATGAAGCCGACCTGGTCCTTGTGTATGAGAGTGCCGATAATCTTATTAACTACTAGCCGACCAGCCGGCGGCAGGTCGGCTCTCCTGGGCAAGAGCCCGTAGCTGTACGGCGGCTCTTTGAGCGGCCACTAGGGGCGCGTGCGCACCGCCGGAGGTGCGCGCGGCCCCGCTCGCCCCCGACTCCCGTGCGTGTGCCCAGCGAGCTCGATCACCGCCGGGCACCCACGATTGCTCGTTACAGAGCGGGGACCGGGAGCTGTGTGTGTAAACACATAGCTCTCGGTCCTGTCAGCGGGGGAAATGCTGATCTTCTGTTCATACAATGTATGAACAGAGGATCAGTGTTTCCGCTAGTGAGGCCACCCCCCCCACAGTAAGAACACACTCAGGGACATACTTAACCCCTTCCCCGCCCCCTAGTGTTAACCCCTTCACTGCCAGTGGAATTTTTATAGTAATCCAATGCATTTTTATAGCACTGATCGCTATAAAAATGCCAATGGTCCCAAAAATGTGTCAAAAGTGGCCGAAGTGTCCGCCATAATGTCGCAGTACCGAAAAAAAAAATCGCTGATCGCCGCCATTACTAGTAAAAAAAATATATTAATAAAAATGCCATAAAAATACCCCCTATTTTGTAAATGCTATAACTTTTGAGCAAACCAATCAATAAACGCTTATTGCGATTTTTTTTTACGAAAAATATGTAGAAGAATACGTATCAGCCTAAACTGAGTAAAAAAATGTTTTTTTATATATTTTTGGGGGATATTTATTACAGCAAAAAGTAAAAAATATTCATTTTTTTAAAATTTGTCACTCTATTTTTGTTTATAGCGCAAAAAATAAAAACCGCAGAGGTGAAAAAATACCACCAAAAGAAAGCTCTATTTGTGGGAAAAAAAGGACGCCAATTTTGTTTGGGAGCCACGTCGCACGACCGCGCAATTGTCAGTTAAAGCGGCGCAGTCCCGAATCGCAAAAAGTGCTCTGGTCTTTGGGCAGCAATATGGTCCGGGGGTTAAGTGGTTAAGATGGGCTGCTAATATTTTGGCTAATATCTTAATATCTATATTTAGCATGGAGATGGGGCGATAATTTGTGCTATGGGTGTCATCAGATAACGGTTTTGGAATAATACAAATTGTAGCAAATAGTGATTCTTGTCTAAAAGATTTATTTTGTAGGAAGTCATTAAAAGCTTTTGCTAATAGGCGGTAGATAGTGTCAATGAAGGTTCGATAGTACAAAGCTGAGAACCCATCTGGACCAGGCCTTTTATTTATTTTTAATGTTTTGATTGCTGCTATCACGTCTTCACCAGTAATGGGTTCTTCTAGTGACTTTTTTTGAGATTCAGACATCTGGGGAAGATTAATATTTGAAAAGAAAGAGTCAGCCACATTTATATTAAGTTTATTTGTCTCTGTGTATAATGTTTTAAGGTGAGTACTGAATTTTTTTACAATTTTGAGGGGATTACTGGTGTATGCGTTGTTGGCCAATTTAAGTCTTATAGATTTGAAAGATTTATTGATGAACTTCAGCGCTCGTGCTAAGAAAGTACCTGTTTTATTGGATTTCATATAAAATGCATGTTTGGTACTGTGTAATGATTTGTTGGCTGATTCTGAAAGGAATAGGTCATATACAAGACAAGCTGTATCTAGGCGCACTTTTGCTTTGGGAGTGGGGTTATTTTGAAAATCTATGTATGATGTATTAAACTCAGTTTCTAAGTGTCGTGCAAGTGCTATGCGTTCTCTTTTGAGTACCCCTAGTTGTTGTTGGAGTACTCCTCTTAGAACCGGTTTGTGAGCTTCCCAAAGTGTGAGAAAAGAGATTTCAGTATTTGTATTATGTTCTAGGTATTCCGTTAAAGCCTTCTCAATTGGAAAGCGATATGAAGGATGTTTAAGTAGTACATCTGGCAGGTACCAGGTGCGGTCGTGTGCTCTAGGTAAAATAGATGCTATTGAGGTAAAGACTGCGTTGTGGTCTGACCAGGGGATAGGGATTATATTGGAGGCTATCAATTCAGGCACCATACCTATCGTTACAAATATGTGATCTATACGGCTGAATGTTTGGTGTGGGTTTGAGACATATGTATAGTTTCTTTTCGTTGGGTTGAATTCTCTCCAGGAGTCGATTAGTTTGTATCTATTGAGAAGTTGAGCGAGGGATCTACTGGCTTGATAATCTGGGGGGGAGGACGGGGTTTTGTTCAGAAACGGTAGGAGGACATGATTGGAGTCTCCACATACAAATAGTGAACCCATTTTATGTGAATTAATAACTTGGAAGAGGTGTGAAAGATAGGGTAAAGGTTGGTGGTTAGGAGCATAGTATGAAACCACAGTTACAGCTGTGTCCATAATATACCCTGTTAAAATTAGGTAGAGACCCTCTGGGTCTTTGATTTCAGAATGCTAAGTAAATTGTGTGTTACTGTGGAATGCAATGAGTGTGCCACGTTGTTTGGTGGGTGCCGAAGCGGATATACTTGTGGGTATGAGGTACTATAAAATTTAGGAGTGGAGGCTGGAGTAAAGTGAGTTTCTTGTAGACACACAATATGTGCTTTTTTGGCTTGAAAAGATCGGAAAGCTTTCGTCCTTTTTTGCGGCACATTGAAACCTTGGACATTAAGGGATATAATATTTAAGGGGGCCATGGCAACCAAAACAGCAAACCACCCTTACCAATTGTTCCAGGGTAGTGACTACTCAGCTCCATCCACACGGATTTAGTTAAAGTTATTAGGAAAGAAAATCCAGTACAATCTGTCATAAAAAGGGAATAAAAAACAAAAGAAAAAATAAAAGTCATTATTCCCAGACACGGGTCAGGGGGCCTTCGTCTAATCCCTGCATATTTCCGCGAGAACCAGAGGAAAGCAAGTGGAGCAGGGGCGGACTGACAACTCATAAGGCCCCTGGGCAATAGAAGATTATGAGGCCCCCGGGCATACAGATGGCCACCATGCCAGGAGGCAGTGCAGAGGCGGGCAGATAAAATCTCAGGATTTTCACAATCAAAAGCATGTCGGTATCAGACATATCAGGGACAGATGTTAAAAAACACAGATTTTTACATACTGTCCCTGGTTTTACTGAGCCTGGCAACCCTGATGGGGCCCCCCAGTGGCATGGGGGCCTCGGGCAGTGCCCGAGTGCTTGAATGGTCAGTCTGCCCCTGAAGTGGAGGCACATGTAACATCCGTGCACAGGGAATACGCTTTTTTAAGAAAAAAGAAAAATCCATAGCCCAAATGTATGAAATTATAGGTCTTGACTATGTATGTTTAGTAGGATCGTGTGTTAAGTGTATTGGACGTTCCTCTGTGTAAGAGGAGATAATAGAGTATAACTTGTGGAGGAGTCAGAAAGTTCATAAAGTGGGCTGATACTAACAAAACCTGATATTTCATTAAAGTAATATCACCAAGATGTGTATTAACCAGTGGGACTGTAATTGCTTGATTATTATATGTTTCAGATAAGCGGAACAAAATAAACTTAAACTTATAGTTGTAGGAACAATTTTCAACTCTGGTAACTTTATAAAAATACCTATTAGAAAAAGATTCAGTAACAGTTTAACTGCAATAAAGGCCATATAAGCCAAAAAGGGTAATGAACAGAGTCAACAAGCTTATTTTAGCTATAAAATAAGTTTGCATCAATATTGTATGTGAAAATGAGGCAAAATTGATAAATAAAAGTAAAAATACTAAAAAAAAAAAAAAATATTGTGAAACAGAGCAATGGATCCATTAATTAGGCAAGTTCCATTAACGTTTTTTAATAAATGAGGACCAGAATTGCCTCTAAAGTTAGATAGCTTAATACCAGGTCAGAGAAAATTTTGAAAATTATGTAGAGGATGTTATTTAAGCAAAAAGAAAAAAAATTTGCTAGCTAATTTCCATTTGATTTATCATTAGCTCATTTCAATCTTATATAAGATTAAGGCAAATATAGTAAGATAAAAATAAAAAATAAATACAAATAAAATTATTGCAAGATGGAAAGTTTGTTCCATAAGT
Source organism: Rana temporaria (assembly GCF_905171775.1). Lineage (NCBI taxonomy): Eukaryota > Metazoa > Chordata > Amphibia > Anura > Ranidae > Rana > Rana temporaria. The sequence continues at coordinate 113,183,107 of NC_053493.1, read as the reverse complement.
CTAGGTAATTTTCGTAAAAGTTTTATAAATGTATTGGGGTTAACAATACCCCCAAGGTTTGGGATGGTTACTGACAGGTCAGAAAGAATGTGAAGAAGGTTGATTCAGCAGTTGTTGCATTGCTGTTTTACTACAGGATGCTGCTGCAGCCGTATCAGTTAGAGGGGTGTCGTCGTAGAGTTCTGTCAGTCCATCGAGTCATCTTGGCCTTGGGATGAGGGTGCGAATCGTCCTCTTTTGTGTGAATGGGTGTTTCCATTTCTTGCCTCCGATTGAGATGCATTATGTAAAGAAGATGCTGAGGCTGATCTTCTTTGTGTAATCGTTGCTGCAGCATTCCTATCTATCAAATTGAGGTCCTGGAGAGCTTGTTGGAGCTCTTCAGCTGTTCTGCAGGAGATTCTGGTTCCATGGTGTGTGAAACGTAAGACAAATGTGAAACCCCATTGGTATTTGATGTTGTGGCGTTGGAGTTCCATTAACTGTGGCTTCATTGCCCTTCTTTTAGAAATAGTTAATTATGATAGATCTGCAAAGACCCGATAATTGTGCCCTTGGAAAATTCGATTATTTTGTTCTCTGGCTGCATTTAAAAGTTGCTCTTTTGTCCGGTAGAAATGGAATTTTGCTATTATTTCACGGGGAGGGCCATCCATTTTTTTGGGCCCTCCCTTTAACGGCCCTGTGTACTCTATCTATCTCCAGTCTTTCAATTGGTATACCTGGTTGCATAGCGCTGTTATTGTTGCTTGTAGGTCTATGACAGATTCAGGTATACCTCTGAAGCGCAAGTTAGACCTTCTGGTGCGATTTTCAAAGTACTCTAATCTGTTCTGGAGTGTGATATTTTCTTCTTTCAGATTTTCCATTTCTGACAGGTAATCTTGTGTAGTATTTTCTATTTCTTCTACTTTAAATTCCAGTGCAGCAGTGCAGTGTCCCAATTCTCTGATTTCCTTTGTTGGGATGGTAGTAATTTGCTCTGAGGTTTGTTTCAGTGCTTTGTGAAGCATTTTTTCTAATTGTTTTAAAATATTTGAGGGAACCATTGTTTCTTGTGACGATATGTGTGACAGGGAGATTTCAGCCTCTGAGTCAGAGTCTCCTGAGAAAATAGTTTCTGACTTTTTAGGCTTGTTCCTCTTCTCTGAGGTGAATTTGCCTGAGGAGACTGGAGCTTTTTTCTGTGAGGTACTCTGCGCCTGTGTGCCACTATTGGGGCTCTTTTTAGTTTTATTGCGGGCTCTTCCGTTTACGATTTTGTTTCAAAAATGTTCCCCTCACCTCTTGGATACTTAAGACCTCTGTTCCGACAGTTTTGTGTCGGCGGGCTATCTCTATCCAGCGGCTTTCTCCCCCTCACGGAGCAGAGCTCTAGTCAGACATGACCGTCCCACTAGCCTCCGTGCATGCACCTCGTATCAAAACATTTTTATGCTTTGATACTTGGGTCTCTATAGTGGATTTACCTGCTACCATGCTTTGCCTTGGAAGATCATTTCTCACAGGACATATAATTTAAATTCAGCCTTATTTTCACTTTGTGTGCTAACAAAAGAAAGGAGAAAAATCTGTCAAAAATAGTTACATGTATTTTTACATTAATACTTGTCTTGCCTTATAAGCCTTCTGTAATCTTCTGGACAGCGGCTGCAAATCAGCCTTTGTCATATTGAACAGTGCTTCTGCTGTCCAATCAGCATATTGTAGTGCACTGATGAAAATATATTGCTTAATCCTAACTTGTAAATGTGAGGTAACCAACTTGATTATGCTTTCTGGCAGGATTGCTTGGATCGCAAGAGTGGCTGAACAAAATTACAGTTAGACAGCTGAAATATATCATTCCAACAGTTTATTTGGCTGTTTGCCTAATTTCAGCATTAAAGTGACTTAGTATGGGGTGAAAAGCAAAAAAAAAAAAACGAATGCAATGTAGGAACCAAAATGTAAACATACTTTCCCAATGCTTTCCCACCACCCTGAGAATCACTTTGCTCTATCCCAGGGATGATCAATGCAAGAGAAGTCACAATCAGGGGTCAGGCTCAAAGACCAGTTGCTATAGCAGTAGTGGAACTACCCCTGACTAGCAGGATAGGTATAAAGGCAGTCACCCTGGTGGATGATGCGGGCTCACTGATGCAGAGTGTTAAGTAATAACATGTGTTCACCAGAGCTCCTGATGGTGGAGATGATCTTTGCTGCATGTTAGTACCAGGTCGCAGTCCTCAGGATCGCCCCACCAGAAGGTGGGTAATCTGGGGTCAAGCAGTTAGGGTTCAAACAGAAGTGTAGTCATCAAACAAGCCACAGGTCAGTAATGAGTAGTTGCAGGTTGGGATCAGGCATAAGCATAGTCGACAAACAAGCCAAGGGTCGATTGGTAGTGAGTGGTAGCAAAATATGAAGTGAAGCAAGGAAGACAGGACCAATACACTGCCTGGAGAGAGGACAATAATCAGGCAAACTGGAAGTACAAAGACATTGTTTAAATCAGGAAGTTCATGGAAGGAGCAAAACGTTCAGGATTCAAGACAAACAAGGTTCAAGACAGGGTCATTCAAGGAATTATCCAATGAGCTGTCCAGCATTCCAGGTAGCTCAGCAAGAAGAGACATTGCCTGACACAGAAGAGGTTCTGGCTTCAAATACAGGCCCTGACAGAAAATAAGCATCTTGACTATCCCACTGAAATTTCGAATCCCCGGACCAGTGAAGCGGCTTTTTGTTCCACAGCTGGGGGTTGTGGCAATCTGGTACAGCGGGACTGGATGAGGAGGGATTCCAGTGTAAGGTCAACTTACTAATTTTTGGCAAAGGTGCAGACTTTTTTCAGATTGGAAAGTTTCTGTAATCACTGATGGTTTATATTTTCCACATAGAAAAGTTATTATTTAGTTAGAATTTGCCCCTACAATCCTTCCTTCTTTACTACTCTATTCTGAACAGCAATGCAGTACTGCAGCAAAAGCAGTGTTACAGAATATCTGTGATGTCATCTGTTACTATATTTAAATCTGTTTAAGAGCATTAACTAAAGCTTAATGAGGGCTGTGTTTTGTCTGCACAGGTGTTGCATGCATTCTCATGCAGGCAGTCCCATTCATGCCAGATGGGACACAGCAGCTGCACGAACATCACTGCTCCCAAATTGACATTGGTGTGTGTGCAAGTGCAAACCATTTTAGAGGTACAGGGGTTAGGTGGAGGGGAAATGCAGCCATCTGGCATACGAATGTCTGTAAATTTAGGGACCCAGTGCTTGACCTAAGACCAGAAGATCTGGAGTTTGTTGTGGGACCAGAAGATGTAGAAAATAGTACCCTCTTCTTCCTAAAATCTCCAAATTGGAAAGCATTGCAGATATAGTTCATGTCTTGGGAACCCCATCCTATTCAGATATGATCTTGTATCCTGTTTCCTGAACACAACATGAAACTAATGCCTTATAAGTCATTTGTATAATTCTGTTTAGTTGTTGGTCAGTAAAGGTAGTGTGAAGATTGCCTTCCCACTGCATGAGATATTGTGGGGGTATTAAGTTTGGTGAGCAAAACAAAATATGATATGACTGGGAGAGGCTGTGGAGGATCGCCTCCTCATCTAGGCATAGTTTCTCAAAGAGCATTGTCATCTTTCCACAAATGCGGTAAATAAAATGTTGCAACATTGACCAAATTCTCACAAGGGACTGCTATTTGCTGCCTTGGAAGAAATGCATCACCCTCTATTGATGGTCTCTGAGAGTGGATAAAAAGGACCCACCATGATTTCCAGTACAAAGTTGGAGTGTGAAATAACTGGAGATAACCCAGAGGGATGTGCATCCAACAAAACCAAAGATCATTTCACTAATGTTAGCATTACCCCAATTTTCGGGTGTCTAAGAGGATGTTAAGAGATTTCTGTCTGCAGCTAGGGAAGACCTCCCAGGATGCAGTCAGACAAAGAATGTTCAAACTGGACCCACCATTTGATCAGATTCAGAATGCACCAGCTCAGGATTTGTGACATATGTGTTGTTTTGTGCTACTTGAATAAATATAGAAGACCATTGCCACCCTGAGTTTTGGGCCTGGTCAGGTTGCTGCTGGACTCTATGTGGCTTCCCTGCACGCAGGAATGTTCTGAATTCACTATACAGTTGCTTCATAAGTAGCTTGGAATGTGTATCAGAAGTGTTTGGAATAAATAGAATAGGTGGGGGAGAGTGGTCTATAAAAACATACACAAGAGGGCGCAAACACCTAGTGCATTCCCCCCCCCCCCAAACACCATTTATTAAAATCACACAATAGTAATATACTTACAAATATGCAAATATAATCAAGCATATCAAGTAGACAGATCGTGCAGGTGAGACGGGTGTTTCATCTGGTACCACACGGTGGAAAAGCTTATGCGTTCCAGGGGATAAACCCCCTTCCCCAGAGCTCAGGGGGAGAGTGGTCATCTTCAGTAGTGTTGAGCAGAATACGCCATATTCGATTTCGTGATATATCTCGAATATATAGTCGAATATTCGAGATATATTCGCTAAATTCGAATATTCGTGATATTTTATCGAAATGAAATGATTGCGAATTTTCGCTATTGCGAATGCGAAAATAATTGCGAATTTTCGATAACTGCGGTAGGAGCAATCTGATTGGCTCAGAATATTCGTGATATTTTATCGAAATTTCGCAAAATGCGAATGCGATATTGATGGCGAAATTTCGACAACAGCGCTAGGAGCACTCTGATTGGCTCAGAATATTCGTGATATTTTATCGAAATTTCGCAAAATGCGAATGTGATATTGATGGCGAAATTTCGACAACAGCGCTAGGAGCACTCTGATTGGCTCAGAATATTCTTGATATTTTACAATACAAAATAATTGCGAATATTCGGCAAATGCAGAAGGAACACTCTGATTGGCTCAGAATATTCTTGATATTTTACAATAGAAAATAAAAAGTGTTTTGCATTGGTGGTGATTCGTTACTCTATCCATCTGTCACAGCCGTTTGTCAATCAAACACCTTGAAGATTGAACACGTTCATGCTGCATGCTTTGGACTTTTTTTCACTTCACATATCAAAGACATTTTTATGAAAGATTATTTTTCTATTATTGGGACTATATTTCTTTATATATTTGTTTCACTGTGTATTTCACAAGTTATTTGCGCTTGCTTATTTAATAATTTGCCCACATGTCTTGTCACTAGACATATTTTTTATTCTTGTAGAGCGACTCCATTTTCTGTCTTGTATTAATTTATGTTGTATAACATTTTTGAGTTGCTGCTGTATTCTCCCCTTTTTTTAAGGTATGCGCAATTTTTTCCTTCTTACAAAAAAAAATAATATCAAACATACAAATATTCATAACAGAAACATACACAAAGCCCCCCCCCCTTTTGCATCAGAGACAATCAGAGTTCTCCTACCACAGTTATCGAAAATTCGCAATCATTTTCGCATTCGCATTAGCGAAAATTCGCAATTTTTTTTTTTTATAATCGGCAACATAAAAGGATCGCCTCAGCTTAGCTACTAGGCCCAGGGTCTCTAATCATACCAGCAATGCTTTTAGACGTCGATAGGATGTGATCTGTTTTAAAAATAAAATTGAAAAAATGCGAATATTCGGAATTGCGAATATTCACCGCGAAATTCGAAATATATCGCGAATACTCGAATATGCCATATTCGAGCCGAATATTCGCAATACGAATATTCGTGAGCAACACTAATCTTCAGTGAGCTACTTCTATCAAACCAGGATTGTAATTTAACTGACCATGCAGCAAGGTTTCTAGGTAAAGATAACTGACAGAGGTTTTAACCATTCCCCATTCTAGCCAATAAAAAGGTCTGCACATCGGCTGCAAAACATGTGAATATCTCCTAAACAGTGCATGTTTAGGAGATACATATTTTTAGCTAGATTCAGGTAGCTGGGCTCATCTTTGAGGCGGCGTAGCGTATCGTATTTACGCTACGCCGCCGTAAGTCAGAGAGGCAAGTGCTGTATTCACAAAGCACTTGCCTCCTAAGTTACGGCGGTGTAGCGTGAATGGGCCGGTGTAAGCGCGCCTAATTCAAATGAGGATGAGGGGGGCGTGTTTTATGTAAATTACTCGTGACCCGACGTGATTGACGTTTTTTACGAACGGCGCATGCGCCGTCCGTGGACATATCCCAGTGTGCATTGCTCCAAAGTACGCCGCAAGGACGTATTGGTTTCGACGTGAACGTAAATTACATCCAGCTCCATTCACGGACGACTTACGCAAACAACGTCAATTTTTCACATTTCGACGCGGGAACGACGGCCATACTTAACATTGACTAGTCCAGCTATTTGTTCGACTAACTTTACGCCGGGAATCGCCTTACGTAAACGGCGTATATTTACTGCGACGGGCAAGCGGCGTATCTAGCTGATTTACGCATTCTAGGCGTAAATCAGCGTTCACGCCCCTAGCGGCCGGCGGGACTAGACAGCTAAGATACGAAGGCGCAGGCCGTCGTATCTTAGCTAGGTTTAAGTGTATCTCAGTTTGAGAATACACTTAAACATACGACGGCTTAGATTCCGAGTTACGACGGCGTATCTACTGATACGCCGGCGTAACTCTTTGTGAATCTAGCCATTTACCTATAGGTAAGCTTTACTATAAGTTTACCTGTAGGTAAAAGTGACAAAGCGGAGTTTACTACCGTTCTAATCAATAGAATGGGCATAATCATGACAGATCTTTAAAGAATTATCCTTCAGTACTTACTGTATAATGTGAATACATTTTTTTTGTAAAAATGAAAACACGTGAGCCTATTTAAAGATCACTGGAACATTACTTGACAAAAAGATGATTTTAAATGTAGTCTTCATAGAATTTGAATGTTTGACATGACACGTGAATAGATAGTCACAATGACTTGGTCAACATCTTTCTAGTTCAGCTGTCAAACACTGTATATGAATAAAAATGTTCATTAAAATGTAAATGAGATTGTGCTATATTATTCATTTTTAACTCATCGGTACTCAATCATCTTCAAGACAGAAGTCTTTCATTAGCATTACATGGATTTTTTATACCTGATTGTGCTACAAAATATGCATTATCTGGGTCTGTACTGCTCATGTAAAAAAACAGCATTGTAAACGCAGATAAGCAGATAAAAAAAGATAGTTAAATATATCCATATTTTTAGCTTTAAATCGTTTTTCAAAAACTGTGTGTTGGGCTGGTGATTGTATATGTCAAAAAGCTCAAAATATGGTGATTCCATGTCTACAAAGCATCCTTCAAACTAAAATATTACTGAATACATTTGCCCCAACTTAGGATAGTCCAGTGGATGACACCAAAAATCAAAAGATAATAAAGCAAATAACTGTTAGTTTTCAAAAATAAACATAAATCTTATTACAAGAAAACTTAAAAAAAAAAAAAAAAAAAAAGTATTCAGAAACAGCATTATGTCAAAAAATGTAATAAACAAAGTAAGGAGAAAAATGAACGGAGAAAACCAAATAGAAAGACAGAAAGACAGAAATTTTAAAAACACTTCTTAGGGGCAGATCCACAAAGAAATTACGCCGACGTATCTATTGATACGCCGCGTAATTTTAAATTTTTGTATCCTCAAAACAAGATACGACGACATCTCGGCTAGATCCGACAGGCGTACGTCTTAGTACGCCGTCGGATCTAAGCTGCAATTTTTCGGCAGCCGCTAGGTGGCGTTTCCGTCGAATTCCGCGTTGAGTATGCAAATTAGCTATTTACGGCGATCCACGAACGTACGACCGGCCGGCGCATTTTGTTCACGTCGTTTGCGTTCGGCTTTTTCCGGCGTATAGTTAAAGCTGCTGTTATGAGGCGTACTCATTGTTAAGTATGGCCATCGTTCCCGCGTACAATTTTGAATTTTTTACGTCGTTTGTGTAAGTCGTTCGCGAATAGGGATTTGCGTAGAATGGCGTCACCGTCGTGAGCATTGGCTTGTTCCGGGTTAATTTCGAGCATGCGCACTGGGATACCCCCACGGACGGCGCATGTGCAGTTAAAAAAAAACGTTGTTTACGTCGGGTCACGACGTATTAACATAAAACACGCCCCCATCACAGATATTCGAATGGCGCGCCATTACGCCGCCAAAGATACACTACACCGCCGTAACTTACGGCACAAATTCTTTCAGGATTCGAAAAAAAAAGCACAAAGTTACAGCGGCATAGTGTATTTTAGATATGCTGCGATGGCGCAAAGGTACGTGGATCTGCCCCTTAAAGTGTTACTAAACAGTAAAGCATGATTTTTATACTTAGTGCCGAACCTAAGGGGTTAAAAAGGCTGTTTGATCCTGTCTTCTCTGACCCTCCCCTTCTTACACTGTCCCCAATCCATCTTCTGATAAGGCTGCATTTCATAGGCACTTTGGTAAGGTTGCATTTCATGGGCACTGACTCTGGTCAAGCTGCATTCCATGGGCACTGACTCTGGTCAGGCTACATTTCATGGGCACTGACTCTGGTCAGGCTGCATTTAATGGGTACTCTGGTAAGGCTGAATTTCATGGACACTCTGGCAAGGCTGCATTTCATTGGCACTCTGGTAAGGCTGAATTTCATGGGTACTGACCAGGCTGAATTTCATGGGCATTCTGGTAAAGCTGAATTTCATGGGCAGGCTGTATTTCATGGGCACTGGTCAGGCTGCCGTTAATGGGCACTCTGGTAAGGCTGCATTTCATGGGCACTCTGGTAAGGCTGCATTTCATGGGCACTGACTCTGGTAAGGTTGCATTTCATGGGCACTGACTCTGGTCAGGCTGCATTTCATGGGCACTCTGGTGATGCTGAAATTCATGGGCACTGATCAGGCTGCATTTCATGGGCACTCTGGTAAGGCTGTATTTCATTGGCACTGATCAGGCTGGATTTCATGGGCACTCTCGTAAGGCTGAAATTCATGGGCACTGATCAGGCTGCATTTAATGGGCACTCTGGTAAGGCTGCATTTCTTGGGCACTCTGGTGAGGCTTCATTTCATGGACACTGGTCAGGCTGCATTTCATGGGCACTGGTAAGGCTGCCTTTAATGGGCACTGGTCAGGCTACATTTAATGGGCACTGGTAAGGCTGAATTTCATGGGCACTGATCAGCCTGCATTTCATGGGCACCAGTAAGGCTGCATTTCATGGGCACTGGTAAGGCTGCATTTTGTGGGCACTGGTAAAGCTGCTTTTGGTGGGCACTGATAAGACTGCATTTTGTGGGCAATGATCAGGCTACATTTCATGGACACTGGTAAGGCTACATTTCAAGGATGCAAACATAGTACAAAGGAGACTATGTCCAGAGTCTCTGACCGTGATAATGTGATAATGACATTGTCAAAAAGGACCGGAGCATGGGTGACCTTAAAATGATGCCCCCCCCCCCCCGGAAAAAGTTCTGTGGAAGCCCATGTGCCCACCCTACCAATGTTGCTTAAAGAGTTGCTGGTATTTCTGGTCAGTGACTGGGGGAAAGTGTCACCAGTGCCAGCTGATGCATTTTATAACCCTCAGAGTGGGAGTGGTGCAAAATGAAATCACTAAAGCTGACTCTTAGGCCGGGTACTAACGAGCAAACATGTACGATGAAACCGGTCCGTCGGACCGTTTTCACCGTACATGTCTGCCAGAGGGCTTCTGTACGATAGCTGTACTAACCATCGTACAGAAGTTCGCGCGTAAACATGACGCGGCAACGTGCGAGGGACGGCGGGCGCTCGGACATGTACGGTAGATCTGTACTGACGACCGTACATGTCCGAGCGAGCAGGATTCCAGCGGACGGTTTTAAAACACGTCCAGGAATATTTGTCTGCTGGGAAAAGGCCCGGCGGGCAAATGTTTGCTGGAATTCGGCCCGCTCGCGCCTACACACGACCAAACATGTATGCTGAAACTGGTCCGCGGACCAGTTTCAGCATACATGTTTGGTCGTGTGTACGGGGCCTTAAGTGTAGCAGGGAAACCTTTGACGTACACATCTGATTGAGTGCATAGTGATGTGAAAGGCTGGATGCTATATACAATAGCGGCTGTCAGATATGTCTTTGTTTATAAATGGAGCTGACATGGTGAACACATGGCTCTGGAAGAAAATTAAACCATGTGACTTTTTAAACTAATTTCACTGGTTCACAATGTGAAAATTGAGGCTAAGGTGAGATATGTAAATTTGCTGTTTCAACTAAATAACTCATATCAGTCCTACAGGCAAAGCTAAGGGGAAGGAGCTGCTCAGTGCTCTACAAAGCTTTCAAGGTACCTGAGAGAGGTAATGTGGCCATAAAGGTTAATTATACTATTTCCATACCCTCAAATAACAAAGTGTGGGAGATGTGAGGGAGGGTGTGGGGACTAATTGATGTGTAACACACTCCTTAATGAACTAGTAAAGAGTACTATGGATCTAATGTCAAATTCATTGCCAAAAGTCAGAAATCAATGGTTATATCACAATTAGTGGCAGCATTCTGCTACTAAAAAAGAGTATTTCTCTTATATGCTACCAGCTTCCAATTGCAGTCACAAGTCCACTTCATTCCTTTGCCTTGCAGCTCTTATGCCTCATACACACGGTCGGAATTTCCAACGGACTTAGATAGAGAGCAGGTTCTCAATTTTTCAGACGGAAAAAATTCCTATCGGAAAATACGTTTGTCTGTATGGAATTTTCGACGGGAAAAAAACACGCATGCACGGAAACAATTCGATGCATGCTCGGAAGCATTGAACTTATTTTTCTCGCCTCGTCGTAGTGTTGCACGTCACTGCATTCTTAACGCTCAGAGAACTTTTATGTGACCGTGTGTATGCAAGCCAAGCTTAAATGGAATTCCGTCGGAAAAACCATCCAACTTTTTTCCGACGGAAATTACGCACGTGTGTAAAGGGTATAAGTCTTAATTAAACAAATCAACATATAAAACTGTAGCGTTACCACTGTAGGGCCTGCTGATATTATCTGGTTCTTCCCTATTGTACAATGACGGCTGGGCGGGACTTCTCTTGATCTGGGAGGATGTCATATAATGTCCTCCCATTCTTGCCATGCTGGCACGCCGTCAGGGGCACGCAGCACGGCCATCTGTAGTGAGCCGTGTCCGTTGGACACAGCCCTTCAACAAACAAGGTAAAAAGCCAATCACAGCTGATCACATGTAAAGAAATGTTGGTTATCAACATTTCCTTTCCTGAGAGTCACCCAAAGGACTGAATTATTTGCTTTTGCCATTATATATATTTGGTATAACATTTACATGTTTTCACTTTTTGGATACACTGTTTTCTTACATATTTTTTGTACTTACAGTGCACCATCAGATGTGGCACACATTAGTAATTGGAGTCTTGCTCTTTAGAGTTAATTTATATGAAGCTTTGTTGATTGAACACCGCATTTAAACGTTTTTTGGTGGAATTACTCACTCTGGACACTTGCCTTTGATATACATATATGTGTTTTTTCACACTGATACCTGCTCCCAGCACAATAATGTGTAGTTTGATCCACCTTTAGTGGTCAGTTTTATTATTAGCTGGTGGGCAGCACCACTTACCTCTTTATATAATTCTAACACACACATATTAAATATTTATTAAACAAGTTGTAATCAAGGTTACCGAGGAAGACATAGATGGGGTAACAGATAGAAAGACATTTTAGAGGTTTAAAGCAGACTTCAAAAATTGTTTGTGTGGTTGGGGTTTGTATGTAGAAACCTTATCTTAAACAAGGGCTAAATTTAGCTAAGCTAGATGGTAACTAACCTGGCTAATTTATAGTCTTTGTGATCATTTGGGTTTTCTCTTAAGCCTGGTTTAACTGTAATTCCTCCCTTCTGTCAATAGGTGTCACTGTTGCCTTTGGCATACGTTTAATGAGCTACAGTGAGACTGTTACCAATATGCATATCCCTTTGATCCAATCAGTAGGAGTTTCAGGCTACTAAGCATGCTGGGAGAGCATATATATATTTGGAGGAGGTCAGGTGTTTGGGGTCCTCCCATCCAGAAATTGGTCTAGTGTGGATGTGTGAGGAACAGCTGCACTGGGTGAGGCCTGGAGTCTAAGACCTGGCCATGTGCTTGAGGCTCTGCCAGAGAGAGCTTGTTTGCTGCCTGGGGTAGTGGGAGAGGCTCTTGAAAGAGCCTTTTGTTGCCTGAAGAGAAGGTTGGAGTTCTGAGATTAAGTAAAAGAGGTTTCCTTCATGAGCCAGGGACTGTGGAAAGGCTGGAAAAGCTTCAAGATAGACTCATCCAAGGAAACCCTGCACAGTGTTGTGAGATTTTGGTTGCTATAGGAGACAGCTGTTGCTATGTAGGTACAGACCATTGAGTACAGGCCTAAGGCCCTTGTTTTGTATTGCTGTCATTTTGTCTGTTTTGTTTTCAGAGCCTGCTGATCTGTCCTAGGGTGTCCTGTGCCCTAACCCTCTCCCTGCATTTTTCTGTTGTGAGCAATAAACTCACTTTTGTTCATCCAAAAAGTGACTGGTGCTCATCTTTTCTGCAACCTTTCACACCCACCATGCCTAAGAACCAGCACCCTGAGGTAAATTGTCAGCCCTCCCTAATGCTGGGAGTCAGGGGGGCGCTACAGGTATATATTAGATAGCTTAAAAAATATGGCAATGACAGGACATTAAAGTTTCCTTCAAACAAAATATTACTGAACACCCTTGCCCCTATAAGGGAATAATCCAAAGGATGACACCAAAAATCTAAAGATAATAAAGCAAATAACTTTAGTTTATAGGAAAAAAAAATACAAATGTTATCGTAAGAAAATATAAAGAAAAAAAAGCACAAAACACTAATGTGAATAGTAACTATTCTAAACTAGGGATGAGCCGAAAACCCCCCGGTTCGTTTCGCACCAGAACAGGCAAAAAATTTGTTCGAACACCTGAACACCGTTAAAGTTTATGGGAAACGAACATAAAACATCAAAAGTGCTAATTTTAAAGCTTAATATGCAAGTTATTGTCATAAAAAGTGTTTGGGGACCTGGGTCCTGCCCCAGGGGACATATACCAATGCAAAAAGAGTTTTAAAAACTGACGTTTTTTCGGGAGCAGTGATTTTAATAATGCTTAAAGTGAAACAATAAGAGTGAAATGTTCCTTTAAATTTCGTACCTGGAGGTGTGTATAGTATGCCTGTAAAGTACCACATGTTCCCGTGTTTAGAACTGTCCCTGCACAAAGAGTCATTTCTAAAGGAAAAAAGTAATATAAAACTACTCGTGGCTATTAATGAATTGTCGATCCCGGCAATACAGATCAAAGTCATTGAAAAAACGGCAGGGATTCCCCCCACAGTCGGTTTACAGGCCCTTCAGGTCTGGTATGGATATTAAGGGGAACCCCGCCACAAAATAAAAAAAATGGCGTGGCCCCCCCAAAAAAAATCCATATCTGGTATGGATTTTAAGGGGAACCCCGCCACAAAATAAAAAAAAAAGGGCGTGGGGTCCCCCCAAAAATCCATACCAGACCCTTATCCGAGCATGCAGGCCTGGCAGGCTGCAGGAAAAGAGGGGGGGAAGAGAGAGCGCCCCCCCTTCCTGTACCGTACCAGGCCACATGCCCTCAACATGGGGAGGATGTCCCCATGTTGATGGGGACAAGGGCCTCATCCCTACAACCCTTGTCCTTGGTTGTGGGGGTCTGCGGGCGGGGGGGCTTATCGAAATCTGGAAGCCCCCTTTAACAAAGGGGACCCCCAGATTCTGGCCCCCCTATGTGAATTGGTAACGGGGTACATTATACCCCTACCATTTCACAAAGAAAGTGTAAAACATTTTAAAAAATAACACAGACACAATTGGAATAAGTCCTTTATTAAAAATAAAAAAATATGAAATAGAAATACCATTCCAGAGATACAATCCAGTCTGTCCAGTGTTGTTCTCTATGTCCTGCGGTGATCCGATGTCCAGCGATGCTGCAGTCTGCAATCTCCACTCCACATGAAACCCCCCATGACGTAAGAGGGGGCGGGGTCTCCTCATGTAATTGGGTATTCCCCGCTTTTTAATAATAAAATAAAAACCTTAATAGATTTGGAAGTTGCTATAGGTTAAACAATAAAGATTTTGTGTAAACATGTATATTTCTGTGACTGTTTCTAGGTTACTAGCTAGCAATGTAGAAATACTGGGCCAGATTCACGTAGGGCAGCGGCGGCGTAATGTATCGTAGATACGTTACACCGCCGCAATTTTTCATCGCAAGTGCCTGATTCACCAAGCACTTGCGCCTCCGGCGCAAGGCGGGCCAATTTAAATGGGCGTGTGCCATTTAAATTAAGCGCGCTTCCACGCCGGACCTACTGCGCATGCTCCGTTTTTTAAATCCCGCCGTGCTTTGCGCGCCGTGACGTAATTTTTTTGAACAGCGACACGCGTATCGTAATTCCGTATTCCCGGACGGTTTACGCAAACAACGTTATTTTTTAAATTTCAACGCGGGAACGACGGCCATACTTTACACAGCAATACGATTGCTGTGTAAAGTTAAGGCACCAAAAAAAACGACTAACTTTGCGACGGGAAACTAGACTAGCGGCGACGTAGCGAACGCGAAAAACCGTCGGGGATCGCCGTAACTCCTAATTTGCATACCCGACGCTGGTTTACGACGCAAAAATCCCCCCAGCGGCGGCCGCGGTATTGCATCTTAAGATCCGACAGTGTAAAACAATTACACCTGTCGGATCTTATGGCTATCTATGCTTAACTGATTCTAGGAATCAGTCGCATAGATAGAAACAGAGATACGACGGCGTATCAGGAGATACGCCATCGTATCTCATTTGTGAATCTGGCCCACTTCTCATGATAAGCTTTTATTTCCAGTCTAATGCATGGTCACCTATCGCTTCCAATAGCCAGCGATGCCATCATTCCAGGTTATGCATTACTTCACATAGCCAGGCCTTTTTGCCAGCTTCCAAATGTTAACAGCCTCTGACACAGCAGTGAGCTTTCCTTGTGTGCTGCTTATAAAGGTCATTGTGCTGCTGTCAATGAGAAAGGTCATTTCAAGCTCTGCTTATATTTGACATGTACTATATTGCCATGACAAGCTGAATATTTTGCAGTTTGTAAACAAATGATTTTTTTTTGTTTATGTCTCTGAAACCCTTGTGCTAAGCATGATTTACATCTTAATTTGTATGCGCTGCCAAATGGTCACACAGAATGAAATTGAACATGAATTAAACATTACCATAAACATATGGTAAAATATTTAATAGAATGAAATAAAAAAAGCAATACTGAATAATGTGCAGATTATACCATAAAGGTCTCCCGAAACATGGCTGCCATAAAAATCTATAGACAATAATTGACAGAAAGCTCTTGCTGCAATTGTGATTTTTCATTTGAAGGATTTGCAGCAATAAGAAGGAAGGTCCAGTTTTACCTAATTTTGGCATACTAAAAAAAACTGTTTACGATGTTTTTTTTTTTCAACTTGAGTTTGAAGTGTTATTACCCATTTGTTGTCATAGTATTACAAAATGATTCAGTACTGTTAGAATACAAAAATATATTTGTAGCAAGGCAAATTTTTTTAATTTTGGATCTGCCTCATTCTTTTGTTAAACACTATAGACAGGCATCTGTTGAGGAACATACAAAGCAATGCCTCCTTTTGTGCCAGACGAAAGAGCAGATTATTTTGAAAAACAAAAATAGGATATATAACCACAAAATAAAAATAAAAAAATATATATATTTTTTGTTGCTGAGAACCCTTTTGATTTATGTGTTTGGTTTCCAGCACCAATTGAGGTAGCCACAGTGTGGAGGACTGGACTAGAGGGAGAGAAGGAAATTGGCTGCCAGGCCAGTAGACATAATATATGTTGGGTTAGTGGTCCTAAGTGGATATTCCCCTTTTCAAAACTTAATCAGTGCATATTCAATGACCGCTGTATTACTTGTTCAGAATTGAAGCTACACCATCTGGTAGTGGGAAATCCTCCATTATTGACTTATTTTGTGAATCTGAGATGTCATATGAAGTAGGGCCGAAACAACTAATCGATTAATTGACAACTAATCGATTATGAAATTAATCGATTACAATTTTCATAATTGATTAATCGGCCAGTAACATAATGGGGTTAAAACAACTAAAATTAGCCCTTTATAGTACAAAAAAGCAAATCGCTACTGTAAATATTACTTTCACTGTCCCACAGTAGAAAAATGAACCCCTTAGGCCTTGTACACACGATCAGTCCAAACTGATGAAAACGGACTGATGGTCTGATGGTCTGATGGACTGATGGTCTGATGTGCCTACACACCATCAGTTCAAAATCCGATCGAGTCCAGCGCGGTGACGTAAAACACAACAACGTGCTAAAAAAATGAAGTTCAATGCTTCCAAGCATGCGTCGACTTGATTCTGAGCATGCGCGGGTTTTGAACCGATGCTTTTGCGTACTAACCATAGGTTTTGACCGATCGGTCATCAGTCCATTAGTCCGATTTTAAAGCAAGTTTTAAAACTTTGGTCTGAAGGACAAAAGTCTGATGGGTCATACACACGGTAGGTTTGGACTGATGAAACTGAACTTCAGTCTGTTTTCATCAGTTTGGACTGATCGTGTGTACAGGGCCTTACAGTAGCGATTATTTGCTCTTTTTGTACTTATTTTTATTTTTTTAACCCCATTATGTTACTAAACATCTCAGGCCGGGTTCACACCTCTGTTTTTTGGTGCTTTTTGAAGAAACACACTGCAGTTCAGTTAAATGTTTTCCTATGGGACACGTTCACATCCATGATTTTTTTTTCAGCTGCTGCGTATTTGGAAAGGGCAATGACTTTTTAACGCAAAACGGTGCTATTTTTATTTATTTTTTGGTTCAAAATGGGTCCAGTACCCATTCCAGTACCCATTCAGCCAAAGTAGGCACTACTTCCAATTTCCAATGTCTAGTAATTATTATTCTAGCTGCTGTCACAAAGTGACCAAATGTATTGCATTTGGCATTTCTAACTGAACTTGGCAATATGGACAATAATACAATCTGGGGGTGTTGGGGATAAAAGTCCATGTCACTTTACAATAGAGTTGTAAAACAAACCTCTTAGTCAAGGGGCACTCAGCCCATATATGAAGCATAATACCCTCTTGATTCCCACACCACCAACACAAACTAGATGTAGAGGGGTAAAGACAGTGTAGAGTAACTGGACACCTGTACCATTGTGACGGAATTAAAAAAATCTCTTGTACTACGCTAGCTATGGAGAGCTTATGAGACAGTATACATGCTGAACCCACAGTTTCCCTTGGCGATAGTGAAACCAATCTAAAATCCACTTGAGCCCCGGAAGGATATACTCAGTTCCAGACCAGGCCATTTTTTGCAATACAGCACTGCGTCGATTTAACTGACAATTACAGGGTAAGGCGACATTGTACCCTTACAAAATGTATGTCCTTTTTTCCACACAAATAGAGCTTTCTTTTGGTGGTGTTTGATCACCTCTGCGGTTTTATTTTTTGCACTATAAACAAAAAAAACGATTTTTTAAAAAAAAAAACACAATATTTTTTGCTATAATAAATATCCAAAACATAAATAAATGTAAAAAAAAAACAACAAATTTCTTCATCAGTTTAGGCCAATATGTATTCTTGTATATAGAAATGGGATATGCTACCTAAACACGTCAATATTACAATATGCATCTGCTCCAAATGTAAGACCATACATTCAAAATAGAACAAAAAATATAAAAGAAGGAGCTGCGCAAAAGATTGAACAAATACTGTATATATACCGTGATGTGAATCAAACATTAAAATAATGTGAATCAAAACCTAAAATAATGAATAAAAATCTGATAAAAACCATGCACAAATCATTCAAACATGCACCAAAAATAGAATCAATCCATATAAAAGTGTCCAGCCAATAGTAAATTGATGAAACGGTCCAATGATTAATTCTGAGAACTCAGTGCAAGCTGCAATGGGTAGAAAAAAGAAGGGTGAGCCTCAATGTTGCACCATAAACACACGTACACCATCACCGTATGAATTTTATGCTTACCAGAGGGCAAGCTGTACCAAGCCCATTAAAATGATCACACTCCTGGTCTGAAGGAACTCAGTATGCCAACAGTATGCCAAACAGCCGCGGAGATCAGCGATCATAACCCAAGGATAAAAAACACTCACATAGGCCCGGAGAAGCGTGCATCTTTGTGCAGGCGTAACGTATCCTATTTACGTTATGCCTCCGCAACTTTGTCAGGCAAGTGCAGTATTCTCAAACCAAAGTTGCAGTGGCGTAGCGTAAATAGGCCGGCGTAAGCCCGCCTAATTCAAATGTGGAAGATGTGGGCGTGTGTTATATAAATGTAATGTGACCCCACGCATGCGCCGTCCGTGAAAGTATCCCAGTGCGCATGCTCCAAATTAACCCGCAAGAAGCCAATGCTTTCGACGTGAACGTAAATGACGCACAGCCCTTTTCGCGAAGGACTTACACAAACGACGTGAAATGTGAAAAATTTAAAGCTGTTCCGACGTCCATACTTAACATTGCTACACCTCATCTACGCCTCATATAGCAGGGGTAACTTTACGCCGGGAAAAGCCTAACGTAAACGGCGTATCTGTACTGCGTCAGCCGGGCGTACGTTCGTGAATTGGCGTATCTAGCTGATTTACATATTTCTAGGCTTAAATCAGCGTACACTCCCCTAGCGGCCAGCGTAAATATGCAGTTAAGATACGACAGCGTAGGAGACTTACGCTGGTCGTATCTTATACAAATTCTGGCGTATCTGATTCTTTGAATCAGGCGCCAAGATACGACGGCTCAGACTCAGAGATACGACGGCGTATCTGGAGATACGCCGTCGTATCTCCTACGAGAATCTGGGCCATAGTGTATTAACGCTTAGGCTCCATGCACACAGAAGCTAAAAAAAAGCTATAAAAGTATATAGTAGCTTTGCAGGGAGCCTTTCAAAGTTTTTTAGCGTTTTTGCAATAGCGTTTATTAGCGTTTTTCAGTGTAGCGTTTTTTTTCTCTTTTTTTTTTTTATGGATAAAAAAACACAAAAAAACGCTGGCCCCAGAGTTTTTGAGCGTTTTTTGAGCATTTATTTCGCATTTATTAGCGTTTTCGGCGTTTTGCGTTTTTGTTGCGTTTTTCCCCGCCGAAAAATGGAACTTTGAAGGCAAATTTCAGGCGTTCAGAAAAAAGCCAATAAACTCCACAGTTCATTAACGCTAAAAAACGCCCATGTGTGCATGGGCACATAGGCTAACATAGAGTTCAGTTAATGGGCTTTTTAAAAAATGCCAAAACGCCAATAAACTGCAGTTTATCAGCTTCTGTGTGCATGGAGCCTTAATGAGAGGGTTTAATGACTAAAAAGGTACACTTACAAAATCGGAGATAAAAACATTCATATACAATAGAAAGCCGGCCGGCATGCAGATTCCCGTCCAAAGCGATGACATCAGCGCGTTAGCCTCCCGACCTACGTTTCGCTATAAGATAGCATCGTCTGGGGAACAGCCCCAGACGACGCTATCTTATATTGGTTTATATTGTTATTATTCCTGTAGTGTGCCACTAGTTTGGTAATCTCTCTGAAGTTTGATTTCTTTCCCTGTACTTAAAGGGGTTGTAAAGGTTTGTTTTTTATTTTCTAAATAGGTTCCTTTAAGCTAGTGCATTGTTGGTTCACTTACCTTTTCCTTTGATTTCCCCTCTAAATGTTTGTTTTCTTTGTCTGAATTTCTCACTTCCTGTTCCTCCTCAGAAAGCTGTTCAGTAAGCTGTTCTGGCTGACTTTCCACCGCTCGGATGAAGTGTGAAGTTTACTGAGGAGAAACAGGAAGTGAGAAATTCAGACAAAGAAAACAAACATTTAGAAGGGAAATCGAAGGAAAAGGTAAGCGAACCAACAATGCAATAGCTTAAAGGAACCAATTTAGAAAAAAAAAAAAAACCGAACCTTTACAACCCATTAAAATTGTGGAATACCACACAGCACACCCTGACACAATAAACACCAGGTTAAATTGAGTTATTTTATGAATTAAATTCAGTCAATAATGGTAACGTTATACATGTTTGCAATAAGGAACTTATAACACATCACTGCAATACAAAATTGTCATAAAGGTGACTGGGCCCAGATTTCACCACATGTACAATTTAACCACTTAACCCCCAGGCCATTTGCCACAAATAAACCTTTCTTTTGGTGGTATTTGATCACCTCTGCGGTTATTATTTTTTACGCTATAAACAAAAATAGAGTGACAATTTTGAAAAAAAATGCAATATTTTTTCATTTTTGCTATAATAAATATCCCCAAATATATATATAAAAAAACATATATTTTTTTTCCTCAGTTTAGGCCGATACGTATTCTTCTACATATTTTTGTTAAAAAAACTAAAAAAGACGCAATAAGCGTTTATTGATTGGTTTGCACAATAGTTAGGGTGTCTACAAAATAGGGGACAGTTTTTTGGCATTTTTATTATTATTATTTTTTACTAGTAAAGACGGTGATCTGTGATTTTTATCGT
This sequence comes from Rana temporaria, assembly GCF_905171775.1. NCBI lineage: Eukaryota > Metazoa > Chordata > Amphibia > Anura > Ranidae > Rana > Rana temporaria. The sequence goes on along the minus strand of NC_053493.1, from coordinate 113,162,450 downwards.
GACTGTGACATTATGTTGGACACAACGGACACTTTTGACACTATTTTGGGACCATTGTAATTTTTACAGCGATCAGTGCTATAAAAATGCACTAATTACTGTAAAAATGACACTGGCAGTGAAGGGGTTAACCAGGAGGGGGCGCTAAAGGGGTTAAGTGTGTCCTAGGGAGTGCTTCTAACTGTAGGGGGGTGGGCTGTGTGTGACATGACAATGATCACCGCTCCCGATTATAGGGAGCTGTGATCAGTGTCCTGTCACGAGGAAGAATGGGGAAATGCTTGTTTACATCAGCACTTCCCCGTTCTTCCTCATCGTGAGACTATCGCGGGTATCCCCGTGGACATTGAGTCCGCGGCACGCACAGTGGGCGCACAAAATACACCGACAATGCCGCTCTTAAAGGGCCAACGTATATATATAGATTGATCTGCCCAGCCATGCCATTCTGCCAACGTATATCAGTGTGACACAGTCCGTAAGCGGTTAATTTGAGTTATAAAATAACAACCCAGAAAGTAGACAAGGCAGCAAAGGAAAAAAATATGTAAATATAAATTCAAAAGATTAGGCAAGGTGGTCCTGTTGAGTCCAAACTAGCCTGCGGAGCTTTTGTTGTGATAAATAAAGCAACCAACAATAATATACAGTAAATGGTGTGACAAATACCAGTATTATTAGACAAGATGGAATAGTCTCCAGATATTTACTTTTGCTAGCTTAGATGGGGCCCTTTCTTGTGGTACAATATACAGGTATTGTTGGTGAAGTTTGGTTATCTCTTTCAGCTTTCAATTTGTAAGTAGTTTTTAAAAGTAAAGGTGTTCAAAAGAATTATCTTAAGAAGGAAAAAAAAGATTATTATTGAACTGAGGTTAGTTGAGGTAAGTTGAAAGGTTCCACGGAATGAGAAAGTAAAAATTATTCCAGCAAATTGACCTAGGATTAGTGAGGAAATTATTTTCAAAGATTTAGTACACAAATGTAAATGTCACACAAATTTCAGTCTTTACCACTTGACCAAGGTCTCCATCGATGGATGGCCCTTCATTATGACTTAAACTCTAGGTTACCTTAGTTGAGGCTGAAACACCAGGAGTGGAAGATGACTAGAGATGTTACTCTGATGTCCTGAGAAGCTTTGGGAGAATGCTGATGCTAATAAAACTACTCCTTATTACTGTAAGCTGCATTAATGGCTGCCAATACTGCCAATGGAAACTATAGACTGAGGGTGCTGGCAGTAGCTGCAAATCATCTAAGGTGACTGGCGCAATGCTTGTCTGCAGTAACCAGCCAAACACTTGTCTGAAGTGACTGGCAGATATTATAGACCTTTCCAAATGGCTAGCGGTTCTCCCCAGAGCAGCAGAAGACTCCCTATTCAGAGAGGTACTTAAAAACAGAAGGTTCCCACAAGCTCAGAGCTTCAGGTCGGCATGTCCTCTCCCTCCCCTCATCTCATGCTTCACTGAGAACCTTCTAGAGATGCTCATTGTTTTTTCTTTCCTATGCCTCTCCCCTGGCCATAAAACCCTATGAGAGCTGTAGTTTCCTTTTGGGGTGGTGCAGTGTGTCCATCAATACCAGAACTGTGCCTTTCATCCACCTCCCCTCTGAAGTGTCTCTTCCCCACAATCCGACACCAGCCAATAAGGTGAGGTGACACAAACTGTTTACAGAGATTGAGCTAACAGTCTTGCTGAGACTTATTGTCACACAAACATTTCTAGAAAGTTCAGTTGCACCTAGGTTTATAAAATATAATTAATAAAGAAAGACAGATAAATAGAGATATACATGTTTAATGAAGGTATTGCATTGCATTGCAGGGATGTTTACATATTTCTTGTAATAGGAATAAAAGTGGAATAAAATAGGAATAAAAGTGATAAAAAAACGCCCCTGTGCCCGGTAGCTCGCGATCAGAAGCCAAAGCGCATGTAAGTCCCACCCACATATGCAAACACCATTCAAACCCCACATGTGAGGTATGCGTTAGAGCATGGGTCTTCAAACTGTGGCCCTCCAGTTGTTCAGGAACTACAATTCCCATCATGCCTAGACATGTATGTGAATGTCAGAGTTTTACAATGCCTCATGGGATGTGTAGTTCCGCAACAGCTGGAGGGCCATAGTTTGAGGATCCCTGCGTTAGAGCGTGTGCAACAATTCTAGCACTAGATCTCCTCTGTAACTCGAAAATAGTAACCTGTAAAAAATGATTTGGTAGTAAACTGGTTAAAGGAAAGCTATAATGGCTTTTTATGAGCCTGTAACTTGGGGAAACCAATCATATGCAAAATAACAGAACATTATATCAAATCCTTAATATACATTTCCTTCACCCAGGAAATTTCCTTCACCCCTCCACCCAGGAAAGGTATTGGTATGGATTGCGGGTGCTGTTTTTGGGAGAAAAGCTGCACAAGTAGCAGACAGCCGAGTTAAGCAGGCTAGTCTGGGCAGAGATGTGACTGGACAAGAGCTACAGAGCCCTCTGGTGGCATGTATCCCAAGCTTGCCCTTGGATAGCGGATGACAGCCCAAAGGAAGGCTTTGGCTACAGCGGCCTGATAATGTGTACTTTGTGAGCTTGGGGCCAGGAAGTCTGACCTGAAGTGGGGATATATGATTAATCACAACATTCTCCAGGTGGCCAGTTATTTAATTAATCCAATCTTTATAGTACATGTTAGTTGTTTAGCTATAGTAATTACATTACTGTCTACAGTTTGTTTTGTTAGGATAATATGATCAGGAGGGGGATGTCCTATATTATGTGTGAGTTTGTTCAATAAACGTTCCAGTTTCATACAGGAGGGATCAGCTATAATATCTGGTATCTATGCTCAGACTGGAGGAAGCAATATACTGACGAAAGCACCAAAGCTGGGTGCTGAGACAGTTCCAACACAGAGACCTGCCACATTATCTGTACCAATACCAAGACCAAGGGAGAGTCTGTGTGAAATTGTTTGTAAGTATTTGATACAATTTGCTATTTTGTTGACACCAACATGCCAGCAAACCTATAATAAATAAAATAAAGAGCTGGAAATGGAGGGTTATGATGCATAATCAAACTTTATAAAAATTGAACATTTGAATAGTTTTTCTGCCAAAGTTCAGCATCATGAGGGCCCCTGGATCCACCCTATAGTGTCTAAGGAATCTGTCCGAATCGCAATCTGTCCGATGGTAAAACAAACAGTTTCTCTGAGGACGCTAATAGGGAAGTGGCCTGAAGATAAGTATTTAGGACCCAGGAATTTCAGGCCATGCAGAGAAGATTCTGTGTGTGCTGGAAAGGCCACCTTAGGTATAAAGTGCTGGAGGGGTCTGAGCATGCACTGTCTGGAAAGAATAGACTGTATTATTCTACTGCCCCCAAGTGCTTACAGCTCTGAGACTCTGCCACCTGAAGTAATTATGGAATAAAAAATAGAGTTTTGGATTTTGCTACGCTATTGTAAGTGAACTCTAATACAGAAAGTGTGGTACTGCCCAGATCATCGAATGAAAACAGAGAGAAAAAAAAGACTAAAAAAAGAAAGTCACTGCAACCACCACTTATAATAATTGGTAAGCTGTAATATATTCAATTTTTGGCTTTACCAACTCAATACCACACCATACATACTCTGTATAAATATGGCCTCATATTGAAGTGGTTATACCAGGATTGCGTTATTATGACTGAGAAAACTGCCTTTCATATTGAACTACTTTTTTGTTGAAGCATTGGAGAGAAAATCCAGAACCAGTGTGAGGTCACACTACACAAACATATCCCTCCTTGGTGGGGCACAGTTTTATTATTGTTATTGTTTTTATTATTTGCTGGAGTCCATGCCTTAAAAAAAAAGAGGGGCCTTTCCACAGAGTCTATGCAGCTATGTTATATGGTCACTGTTTGCTACAGTCTCCACATACCTCAATAAAAACCATGACCTGTTCCTTTGCTTTGAATACCCTAGCAGCCAGTTTTCATCATAAAAGCAATTTCAGGGGCCACAATCTGGGACTACCTACTGCTTAATTTCAACCTCACTATCATTGGCATTAAGGACGGTGTTTGTAGAATTTTTGCCCTAGTTAAAGCCTATCCATCCCCTTCAGGTGATTCTTCTCATTTCATCAATTAAGTTAATCTGCATGGATTTTTACCCCCATCTGGGTTCCTTAAATTATAGTGATCTTGCATGCACACAGCTTAAATGGTAATTGAGTACCCCATTTGTGAAGACTGAAAATCATCTATTTCAATATGTGACTCAATAAACTGTGAATGAAACAATAAATATTAATGTGCTTTGAAATCTTTGAAGATTTAAATGCCATTTATTAATGAGACTGTTTAACAATTCTTAGAAATTCATTCCTTTATGGTAAGCCAATTACTTATGTGAGAATTTAAATGTGGTTAATCCTTTCACCTCAAGTAAATTTAAATTAATTGTTTTTTTTTCCCAAAAAAGACCCAACAGACTAACATTTCTTTACACAATTTGCATGGGTTGCTTTGAATTTCAGAGGAAAGCCAAGAGCCTAAAATAAATTCAGTGATAACTACCACTGGAGCCACATGCAAAATACTTTACACATGCCTCTTCCTGTGAAATTTCTTTGTTTTATGAGGTAGAAAAAAAAGCAGTGTTATCTATGAAAGCAGATGTGTTGATAGCTTTTAAAAATACATTTTGTGAAATGAGGTAGGCTGGCTTAATGATTTTACAGCTACTATAACACTGTGCTTCAGTGTAGTAATGGGATTCTGGGAGTAGTGAAAGGGTAGTAAAGACTCTTTGCAGCAGTTTGTAAAAGGGCTTAATAATAATTATAATATTATATGTCTGGAAGCAATGGTGAGTTCTGAGACATTCAGTTACTTGGATATGACTATTTGGAGAGAGGGAAATAGACTGGTCATGAACAACTTTTTTAAAGCTACAGACAGAAATAGCTATCTAGCTCTACATCAACAGTGGTCACCACCCACAATGGCTACAAAAAATACTGAAGGGTCAATTTTTAAGAGTAAGGCCCCGTACACACGGCCGAGGAACTCGACGTGCCAAACACATCGAGTTCCTCGGCGTGTTCAGTCCTGGAGCCGCCGAGGAGCTCGGCGGGCCGAGTTCTCCCATAGAACAACGAGGAAATAGAGAACATGTTCTCTATTTCCTCGCCGAGGTCCTCGTCGGCTTCCTCGGCCGAAAGTGTACACACGGCCGGGTTTCTCGGCAGAATTCAGCTCTGAACCAAGTTTCTGGCTGAATTCTGCAGAGAAACTCGGTCGTGTGTACGGGGCCTAAGGAGGAACTGTATCAAAGGCAGGGATTTTTTCAAACAATCACAGGTATTGAATGAATGCTTTGTTGAGAAGGGATATTCAGTTCATGAGATTGAAAGGGTTATTGATAGTTATTGTCCCAAGGGTAGAGACATTGAAGGAAAAATTGTACAAGCAAATAATAGACATCAATGGGCTTTTAGTTTAAGATTAATGTGCAATATAGGACTGTTGAAGATATTTTGTAGGTAATGGCCCATACTTTTAATAGATATTAAGTATTAGGTACACATCTTCCCTCACAGCCAGCATTTTGGGGAGCCCCTCATTTTGGCGATAGAGTTGTCAAGATAATTTTGGATCCCCCTCTGAGAACTTTTACTGTTATGGATAGGACTGGCTTTTTCTCTTGTGAGCTCTGTAGGGCATGCAAAGTCAGAAAAGGAGGGATACTTTTCTTTCCAGGGCTATGGGTAAGCTATATAAAATTATTGAGTTTATTACATTTACAAAAAGAGTGCTTTGGTCAGCAGTACGTGGGCTGTTCAAAACGTCCACTTAGGAAATGTATCGCTGAGCATATTCAGAACATTTTGTTAGATCACAAGCATGAGTTTATTTATATTTTTTATTTGCGGCTATGTTCATCCCACTGTGCACCAAATAATGTGGTATTCATGGGTTACATTTTTTTAAATAAAAAAAATTGTAGCTCTGTGTTCATAAATAATATAAACATATTTAAAACATGTAAAATATATAAACTAAATCACTACGTGAAAAAGTGTTATAGTGATTAAACATGACAAAAAAAGAAGAGAAAAAATGTATGAAATTATACTAAATATATGAATGATCTCTAAACAAATATTCATAAGTGTTCATCCAAAATCCACACCTAAAGTGTGAGAAAAATCTAAAAAATCAAGTTCATAAATTGTAGTGTTTTTCCAGGAGTTCACACTGAAACAAACATTCGATCTTCTTAAAAAAACTTGAAATAATTCTTCCACCACACCACTTGTGTTTCTGTGATTCCTCACCCTTAAGGATTTGCACTCACCACAAGAATATGCCTTGCATTCTCATGCACGGCATTAAAAACTTAGTGAAGCAATTCCAACAGTGTTCAGTGAACCAATGCTCAACACATGTAAAAATAAAAAAGTGCTTGCAATAGTGAAGTACTATAAAACCATTTATTAAAACAGCACACATACATTCTTCAAATATTGCACTCACATCCTTCCAAGTAAAAGCAAGGCACTTCAAACAAATCCTTTTTAAGAAGCGAGAGTCTCGCAGCGGTGCACACAATATAGAGCGGTCACGGCGGACCCGGAGCTGAACCTGATATTCTCACCACCGCTTGCTTGTCTCTCTGCTCCTGGAACAACTTCACACACGGTGATCGGTAAATTAGGATGCTAAACACCACAGTTGATTGCTGTGTAGCTCTGCCCATATCACCATATAGTCTATTATTTTAATTTTTTTTATTAATATCAACCGGCATTGATTAATCACTAATTTTTGTCCTGTTTTGATCAGCTGCTGAAAATGTGGAGTTAATGTGCCATATTAGTTATATTATATAAATCCACCATGTTTTCTACAATATTATTATGTTTATGTGGGGTTAATCCGTCATGTTAGTTACTGTATATTTAAATCTGACCAGTGTGGAGTTAATTTAACATATTTGCTATAATATCCACTACGTTTGTTTTTTGTTATGTGATAAATTGTGGCAAATGTAGAGTTAATCTGTTATTTTAGTTAAGTTTTAATCCAGCCATTATGGGGTTAATCCATCATGTTTGCTGTAAAAGGAGGATACTGTTTCCACCCAAACCAACTCTTGGAAGAAGTTAAGATGTGGATGGGCGTGAACAGGGACCGAGTATACTGATTCACTGTATATACAGCCGTCATGGGAATTATGTCATATGTTATATAGTAAATTTCAAGAATTTGCCTGGTGAGTCAAATTTTATATGGAATAAAATATGGTACTGGCCATATCACCGAATTAAAACAGAGAGAAAAAAGACTAAAAAAAGAAAACCACTGCAACCACCACTTCTAATGATTTTTGGCTTTACCAACTCAATACCACAGCATACATACTCTATATAAAAATGGCCTCATATTGAAGTGGTTATACCAGGATTATGGTTGAGACTACAACATGTTCCCGGTACTATTTTTTACACAAGGCAATTACCTATTAAATAAAAGTGATCCGAATGACTATACAGCCACTGAGTTACTTTTACAGGCGGCAGAAGGGGGTTCCGGATCCGACTGGCAGCATCTGCACCGAGAAGAATGGAAGGAATGAAAGTTCCTTTCCCCCTTCTGTGACATCAGAATTTTGTCACTTCTCATTTTGGTTTTGGCTTAAACAGATGCTTTGGAGGCCAGTGGAGAGATATGCATTCCATAAAGAGGACCTGCCATGGACTATGCTATCACAAGGGATGTTGTTCATCCATTGTGATAACAATAAAGTTGATCAGAAACATTTTTAAAGTAAAGTGTAAAAAGTTTCAAATAAAATAAATAATTAAAAAAAAATTAAAGTGCCCCATCCCCTCCCTCCTGTGCTTACATGCAAATGTAAATGCAAAAGTGTCGCCTATGGAAATTTTAATGTACCGTAGTTTGTTGCCATGTCATGTATGTGAAAAATTTCAGAATTGGCCTGCAAGTCAAGTGGTCACTATTGTCATGTCTCTGGCAACCCTTGCTTAATTATTACATCGTCTGCTCACAGTAAATTAGTGTGATCAAGGGTTGTAAATATAATATAAATAATCAAATAACGTGGCATATATAGCATTTTTGACATTTGAGCAGATCATTGTTGCACCTCTTGTTCCAAAAGACAAAACAGTAATAATCACTAGACATGTGCATTCGTTTTCGTCCGAATGCATTTTCGTCCGAATTTCAGGTATTTTCGTTAACGTTTTAACAAACGGTAACGAAAGCACAGAAAACGAAAAACGAAAGATCCGACATAAACAAATGCTTTATTTTCGTTTTTGTTGCGGTCGAATGTGCCTAACCTTAACTCTATTAGTCCAATATTATTCTACATAAAGAGAAAAGATTCGACAGAGAGAAAAGATTCGACATTATAGAGACATGAAGAAGAGTTGACATAGAGAGAAAAGTTTTGACATAGAGAGAAAAGATTTGACATAGAGAGACATGAAGATTTGACATAGAGAGACATGAAGATTCGATATAGAACATTCGACAGACACCATGAGCCTTCAATGACAGATTCGACCCTAATTTGGATTTTCGGACAAATGCATTTTTTTAACGAAAACAAAATAAATGAAATCGAATTTCGGGAGTAACTAAATAAATGTATTTTTCGGACGAAAACAAAATTACGAAACTAAATATTTCAGTGTGCACATGTCTAATAATCACAAACAAAACAAAAAAAACAAATAAACCAAAAACAAATAATAATGACCAGCAAAGAAACAAGCTATGAAAATTGTGGTGGTCTCTTTTATTGGTGTTTAGTAGAAAATCGACCACTTATTTGTGCTTATTTATATGGTGGTCAGTGTAGTTGCCCCTTACATTTGTGTCCAGTAGTTTCATACTCTTGTACTATCCCATCTGTGATTCTGACAGATCTATGCTGAATGGCCCACAGCCCTGTTACATGTTTGCTTTTTTCAGCTCCAATTATGATAATACCTTTTATCAAACTTTAGAGGCTTTTTTTGTAATTGTAGTTTAATTTTTATAAATTTTTCATGTATTGATATTTTTAGCATTCCATTAAAGATGATATGGAAAAAGATGCCGTTCATTACAGCACACGAAACAGCCCCACTGACAAAATTTGTTGACCTGTCTTTCTAATTAAACATTGGCTTATTAAAATGAATGATAGTATTGGAACATTTAGACCCCTTTCACACTGAGGCACTTTGCAAAGCTTTGCAGGAGCTAAAAATAGCTCCTGCAAAGCACCCTGAAAGAGCCGCTCCTCACACTCCAGTGTGAAAGCCCGAGGGCTTTCACACTGGAGTGGTGCGCTGGCAGGACGCCTTAAAAAAAGTCTTGTTAACAGCATCTTTGGAGCGGTGAAGTGTGTCTTGTTGCCTTTGTGTCTTGTTGCCTTGCCCAGTCTTGCCATGGTATATGACCTTTGACATAAAACAGTCTTCTACAACCTCACCTTAGTAGCAGAGTTTGGCTGTTCTCCACCAAGCTTTGCATCTCCTACACAGCTGTTTTAGTTTAGGTTAATGACTCTGTTTCAACCTACGTATGAAATTGATGATCATTAGCTTCTGTTCGGTAATGGACAGTTTTTTTCAATGATTTTTATCTATATTTTTATCTTTATTGCCTGGATTCCACAATTCATTACAGCCACAAGCATTTTTTCCTTTTGAAATGTAATTTTGCTGTGGTATTGTTCTAAACACAGGAAAAATGCACTAATTTACAGGCCTACTAAGGACACCCCTCCGGCAAAATATTTAAAGGAATATTTAATTTTTATTGTTTTACTTTAAGTATTATTAAAATCACTGCTCCTGAAAAAACTGCTATTTTTAAAAACTTTTTTTGCATTGACACATGTCCCCTGGGGCAGGACCTGGGTCCCCAAACACTTTTTATGGCAATAACATGCATATAAAGTGGAGTCGCCACAAGTGTTAGTTTGCCGTCGCAAAGATAGGGCACCTTTTACAAAGTGTAAAATTACTACACCATGTAAAAGTATACCCGTCTTTCCCGCGTCGCTTTTGAATTTTTTTTTTAACATTTTTTTTTTCCCAGTGCAAGTCTTTTTTTCACGTCGCGATTCACGACGGCGCGTCGTAATTTCGCGCAAAGCACGCTGGGAAATTTGCGTCGGGAGCATGCGTAGTACGTCCGGCACGGGAGCGCGCCTAATTTAAATGGTACCCGCCCCATTTGAATTGGCCCGCCTTGTGCCGGACGGATTTAGGATACACCGCCGCAAATTTCCAGGTAAGTGCTTTGTGGATCGGGCACTTAGACAGAAAATTTGCGGCGGTGTAACCTAAATCGGTTACATTACGCTGCGCCCGGGCTACGTGAATCTGGCCCAATGTTCTCTTTATTCCGATGGAATTCCGTCGAAATTCCGATGTGATTTTGGTCGTTTAAAAGTCCAACCATGTGTACTGGGCATTACATTGTTTTTTTTTTAATTATTGCATGTCCCATTGCCATTTCTGAAAATACAGCACCTTATAGCAAAACTATGCAAAAGAAAAAAAAAGGAAATGAAAACAGAATAATGTATAATAAATGAGGGATGTATCTTGGCTAATGGCACAGCAAATACTGCAAGAAGAAGTTAACAGCCATGATCTTAGGCTTTCAATAGCTATCCTTTAAAATTGCATTATTATATGTATTTTTAAGGTTCCTTATCTTGCCCCTTGATGGAAGATTTGTGAACCGAATGTGCCTTGTGCTATTGTTTCTACTGAACACTGTTTTTTTTCTGTGTTTTCTAAGTAGGCTTTAGACAAACAGCAGCCAGACGCATTTCTCTGCATGGAACATGTTTTCTTTTGACATGGCATTTCTGTAAGTGCATTAACAGTTTCTGTATCCTAGCTGAGGTACTACCCAAAGGATTTTTCATCATGACTTTTAGTGGTTTGTGGTCAGTTTTATCTTCAAAATGTTTCCCATAAGCAAACTGATGAAATTCAAAAACAATGTTTTTTATAAACTTAAAAGGCATACATCACTGGACATGTTTAAAGCGGGTCTACAATGTAGCTTAAAAAAGTGTAGTTGCATATGTAATTAACTCATTAATGTGGCCTTGGTTTTCATCTTCCTCACAGATCCCTATTCTGTCTGCAATTATAAGGAAAATAATCTTTAAAGTGGAGTTCCAACCACAATTAGCATTTTTTAAATGTATGTCCTTTCATTGTGCGTTTTTATAATATAAATCTGGTCACTTACTATTTTACAATCCGCCGCCGCTGTTAAATGCCGTGGAGGCACGGGGAAGAGGTGACAGAGATAGAACAGAGGACATAGTGGACATATGCCTCTAACAGGTGTCATGCGATGTGTTGTCAAAAACCTCTTCCTATCCAGGCGTTGCTTCCAAAATATTCAGACATTGGATTACTTCATTATTACGATGTTTTATTCTTCCAACGATATGACAGCAAACAGATTAATGCTTACGTTGTTACAGCTCAGTCAAACATCATGGCAGGTAGGCATCACAAAGTTACAGAAGGAGGAAATAGATGGTACATCTTCTATGGTGGCTATAGAGCCTCTCCGAGCAGGTTGGTTTCCAAACTTCCATCTCATCAGCAGAGTCCCTTCCCCCGTCGGGTCAGGGGTGACCCTGAGGTCCCTGTGGGTCAGATGACCCTGAGGTTTCCTAGCTTGCTATGCTTACCACGTGTACATTTATACAGGTTTAACAGCTAACTAAGCACAATTGGCTCGTTTCCAAACAAGGTCGCGATGAGCTTTAACGCTCGCTATGTACATTTAAGTAACATCTCCTCCCCTATCCTTGACTTAGGACTTTTAAGAATAGATCTGGCCTACAACAGATGTAACTGACCTTGTTTGCCCTCAAAGCTACCATGTCTAAACCAAAATGATTCAGAGACCTTTAAAACATAATATCAATACATTTAAAATCTAACAATTCCCCCTTAATGCACTGTAATTAACAAATAAAATAAGTGCATTCATCTTAAATAAAGGTTTCTGATTCACTTTTTTCCAATACAAACAATACAATTTAACATTTCAGATATTGTACATAAACTTTTTCCAAAATTCGGAGATATTCCTGTGAAATATTTGATTCCATTAAAAAATTATAATTTATTATATTATTAATTAATTTTAATTTATTCTTCATCTAAATTAAGTAATATTAAAATTTTCTTCCTTTGCCTTCATAAATTTTACTTTGTATAACTTCAACCATATCATATAACTATTTTATCATAAAGAAGAAATAAATATATTTGATGTATCAAATTATATTACTCTATAATATTAATTAATAAATACAATGTTTTCATTTCTTTTGAAATTTCAATAACCAAATTTCTTCAGTATAAGTTTTTTATACATTATCCTATACACTGAACAATTATAAACATAATACATAATCTATTTGTTTGTGGATATATAAAAACATAACTTTCCCATTATTTGATTGTCGTATTTTTATATATTCTATCTGTCTTTCTATTTATATTTTTATCTTTTTTATCTATTTATTTTATTTTATTTATTTATCTAATTTATTTACCTATCCATGACCAGCAAGCAACTCTTTCTTTTATTTATTTTTCAATGTTCCATATTATTTAATTCAACAATAATTCTGTTTAGATACTTTAAAATCTTTTTCTTCCACACAAGCTTGTATGTTTTTAACTATATTAATACTTCAAATGTATACTTTGTTATACATACTTGTAATAACAAACTATCCATCCAACTTTCCCAAGTTATGTGTTCTATAAAAATGAATAAAAATTAATTATTCTATGTGAAATAATAATTTTATGTGTATCAATATGTATTCTTATAAAAGATTTAGAAACCAAAATATAACAACTATATTTCCATATTTCAAAAAATTCAAAAATTCCTATATTAGAACTACATTCCAACTCCCCCTTACATAATGATCAATCGATCAATATGTCACTTTTGATGTAAGTCCATATGAATAAATCATTGAAGTTCATCCAAAAATGTTGATCCTTGATAACATAATCAAAAAATAATTTTGAAAAAACTAGAAGTAATAACCAAAATAGAATTTTAGTTGTGCTTGTTTCATGGTCATGAAAGAAAACAAAAAATAAAATAACCTTCCCAATTGAAATCTGATATTTCAGTTGGCATTCCTATTGATATCCTTGGTACGTTCAGAATTATAATTCCTAACTTTAGCTACTGGAATAAATTATGAAACATACTCATAAAAAGTAGAAATCTTATTCAAAACATAATTTCTATTCAAATTTAGCAAAGGCCTAGCCATATTTTGTGAACAAACTTCTGAAATTCCTATACTTGTAATAAAACAATATTCAAGAAGTTTTATGACAAAAATGCTCTAATAATGAGTAGTTCAAAATTTCTTTCATTAGCTTAAACAAAAAATCAATTAATCAATTTGTCAGTCAATCTGTCAGGTACCTGGATATGCAAAAATAAATATTTTCATTTAAAAATAACTCTATCCATTATTGTTGGAATCAATTATTTTTACAATTAATTTTATCTTCATTATCAGTCTGTACTGAGACAAAATTTTCATCGTCCCCCTTTTTATTCTGTGACTAATTATATTTTGTAAAAGTAATATTTTTATCATATTATTGTATTTTTCTTTACTATACTTTACTTATAATAGCTTTAATTTTGCAAAAGAACATTTAGGTTGAATTTTCCTAAATATCTTATTTCAGAAAGAAACTTAAATCATGTTTAAGTATTTTTCCTTTTTAACCAACTTATACAGTATGGTTAATTGTAACCACATGCCCTGTCACTCTGACTGCTAAACAAACAAGTCTTAAGATCACTTTTTCAGTGTAGACAGATACTCAGAAAGTTTCATCTGTGCCAATATAAATATACAGTATTGTATATAGATATACATGGATTCTTCCCAATAAATATCCACTGAAAATGTGATAAAGTAACTTTTGCATAATTAACTTGCATAATTGTGGCTTATTACACTGCATAATTTTAGCTTCAACTGACCTTACTTTTTAACATCCAGTTGTCACTCAGACAAAAGCTTAATCAAGGCCTTGTGTTGACACCCTCATGTTCAAAAATAACACCTTAGTTCTTTAAAACAAATGGTGCAAAAACCCACGTATTTTTCAAAACAATTACTTAGGTTAGTAATACCTTATTAAATATTTTTTTCCATCCATGAACCTTTATTTCAGAAAAAAGTTTAAACACTTAAAATGTGTTTATATCCATAGAGTTGAAAAACTCTTGCCATGACTGACCATCTGCTTAGTAACTCGACCTCCATTTCTCTGTTAATGACACACTCTCAGAGAAAGATCTGTCACCGTCAGTCTTAGCTACCATTCACTATACAATTGTCAACCAATCTCATTTTATCGTTTTTACAATTTTTAACCTTTTTTTTAAATTTTAAAGCATATTTGGTTTGTACATCCGCTAGAAATCATGTACATAACGTTATAATATGACTTTTGATTATAATAATGACAAAAAATTAGTGGAACAATCTCATGAAACCCAGATTGACCCCTGCGCATGAACCGACCTGCGTTTCCTCGAGAAAATTACTCCAACCAACTCTTTATCAGAAATACTCAATTTCTCAAAAACTTTTAACAATAGTTTTCTCATCAATATTTGCTAATTTTGGATTGAACAAAACTTTCATATTTTAATATTTTTCCTGTGTAAACTTTAGTAATTTTGAACAATTTACTACCTTTAATTAAATAACCAAACCCAAGTTTGGAAACTTTTGTAAAAATTGCTCAATCCTCAACTTATTATTTTCTACAACCAAATCTGTAGGATTTTTGTTAAATACTAAATACCTTGTTGTTTACCATTAACTGAATTTTATACAGTTCTTACATAGTTTCCTACAGTTTATACAGTTCTTACATAGTTTCCTTTAAACTTCTGCCCCTGTATGTGCTTTGAATAACATGCAATAACACATTTCTGTTGTTTTAGGCTAAAATATTCCCGAACATATATATGCAGCATTAAACTTAATTTCCTTATTAAAGAACTTCTTACACTCTGGTATTAATTAATTAATTACCCCACTACTGTTTACATGCCTGCATATTATATATATATATAGAATATATAAATTCCCGAATATTACTGAGATATACTTCTGAACCTTGAGATTTTTAACCATCCCATGTTAACCCACTTATATAAAAAACATATTTACCCCTTGTTTAGAATGATTTTCCTGTGTACACTTAAAAAAACAAGAGATGCAATGTCCTTTAACTTTGTCTTCTTAACTTTAGTTTCTTTCGTTTGTTTGTTACATTGTCTATCTTTGGTGATTTTTCTTGTTGCATTTTCATGTTGCTGTATCTTCATACGTTGCTTTATCTTGGAAGAGTAATGTCCTTATTTTCTTTGAAGAATTAATTTTCTCTTGATCGTGGCTCGCCTTCTTATTTTTGTTCTTTTTCCGTTCCTTCTGGCTCATGTGTTAGTGTAAATGTTTATTTAAGCTGTAAAGTAGCCTCAAGTAAACAAATGTAAAGATGCGTGCGTAAAAAATAATGTCTTTCTCCTTTTTGTGTATGCGAAAGGAATGTATAATGTATAGTGTATTCTTGGACAGTTCAAACATCAAAATCCATAATAGCTCACTCAAAGTGTACATCTGCCTGTGTGACTACAATGGTGGCCTTAAAAAATAACGTGAAGCTTCTATTTGGCAGCTTTCTTCACGTACGTAAACGTCTACGATTTTTCTCCATAACCTGAAAGTCCTCAATGGATTTTCCATGATATCTTGAAACCTTCTGTCCAAAATAGCTTTGGCTCAGTAGCCCTGTGTAAGCCTTGTACGTTTTTTTTCTTCTGCTCGTAATCTACAAGCATTCTGACAGATGAGAAAACAAATAAAAACTCACCCTGTGTTTTAGAGCCTTCTCATCTTCTGTTGGAAAACAAACGCCTGTTTTGCTAGGTTCTGTGGTCGTATTTTTCTTCAAGGCTTGAAAGAACATTTTTGACTTCATTTCTTCATTTCCCCCTTGTCAAGGCTTTAGGAAAAAAAATGACCAGTCTGGCTGGCAATCGCCAAATGTTAAATGCCGTGGAGGCACGGGGAAGAGGTGACAGAGATAGAACAGAGGACATAGTGGACATATGCCTCTAACAGGTGTCATGCGATGTGTTGTCAAAAACCTCTTCCTATCCAGGCGTTGCTTCCAAAATATTCAGACATTGGATTACTTCATTATTACGATGTTTTATTCTTCCAACGATATGACAGCAAACAGATTAATGCTTACGTTGTTACAGCTCAGTCAAACATCATGGCAGGTAGGCATCACAAAGTTACAGAAGGAGGAAATAGATGGTACATCTTCTATGGTGGCTATAGAGCCTCTCCGAGCAGGTTGGTTTCCAAACTTCCATCTCATCAGCAGAGTCCCTTCCCCCGTCGGGTCAGGGGTGACCCTGAGGTCCCTGTGGGTCAGATGACCCTGAGGTTTCCTAGCTTGCTATGCTTACCACGTGTACATTTATACAGGTTTAACAGCTAACTAAGCACAATTGGCTCGTTTCCAAACAAGGTCGCGATGAGCTTTAACGCTCGCTATGTACATTTAAGTAACATCTCCTCCCCTATCCTTGACTTAGGACTTTTAAGAATAGATCTGGCCTACAACAGATGTAACTGACCTTGTTTGCCCTCAAAGCTACCATGTCTAAACCAAAATGATTCAGAGACCTTTAAAACATAATATCAATACATTTAAAATCTAACACCGCTCCGCATAGTTATTCAAAAAATATAGTTTATAAAACTATGTCCACACCCGTTGTCATTTTGCTTGTGGGCATTGTGAAGCCCACAAGCACTTACTTCCTGGAAGTCTTGGATGGGAAGTGATAATTGGGTAGCGCACTGCATCCTGGGAAATGATGACACACATTTCGCAGGAGCATTAGAGGGAGATGATGTCAGGATCCTAGGTGATTCCAAAGGCAGATTTTGTGGGACTGCATAGCAACAGGCATTTCCAGATGAGTAAAACCATTTTTTTTTCTTTTTTTCTTTTTTAGGTCTAATAAGCACAATAATGAAAAAAACATTTTGAGATGGAAACTCCACTTTAAGCCTTTGCCATACCTTATTTTTACTCCTGCCATTGGCTACAGCAATGATAGAGGTGGATGCCCACTCTGCTGCCCACCGCTCTATATTTGCTCCAGTTGCCTGCCCACACATTGTAGTTTAGTAAAAATTATAATAAGGTCTGCTGTTGAGAGGGAAGAGAGGTTTATAGGAGGGAAAATCCATAGCCTGGATATCAGCTTAAGGGCATCAGCAGAATTGTATTTTTTATCATTTATTTCTATTAATTTCAGAAAAAAAACATTAATTGGTGAATTTAACCACTTCAGCCCTGGAGGATTTGGCTGCCCAATGACCAGGCCATTTTTTGTGATTTGGCACTGCGTCGCTTTAACTTAAAATTGCACGGTCTTACGACGCTGCACCCAAACAAAATGTATGTCCTTTTCTTCCCATAAATAAAGATTTCTTTTGGTGGTATTTGAACACCTCTGCAGTTTTAATTTTTTGCGCTATAAATAAAAAATTGGCGAAAATGTTGAAAAAAAACCCCAATATATTTTACATTTTGCTATAATAAATATCCCCCAAAAATATATAAAAAAACATAATTTTTCCTCAGTTTAGGCCGATATGTATTCAACTGCATATTTTTGGTAATAAAAATTGCAATAAGCGTATATTGATTGGTTTGCGCAAAAGTTATAGCGTCTACAAAATAGGGATAGTTTTATAGCATTTTTTTTCTAGTAATGGCAGCGATCAGCAATTTTTATCGTGACTGCGATATTGCGGCAGACACATCGGACAGTTTTGACACTATTTATAAAAATGCACTGATTAGTGTGTAAAAGACACCGGCAGTTAAGGGGTTAACCAGTAGGGGGCAAAGAAGGGGTTAAGTGTGTCCTAGGGAGTGATTCTAACTGTGTGGGGGCTGGGCTACCAGTGACACGACAGTGATCACTGCTCCCGATGACAGGGAGCAGAAGATCACTATCCTGTCACTAGGCAGAACAGGGAAATGCCTTGTTTACAAAGGCATCTCCCTGTTCTGCCTCTCCGTGACACGATCACGGGACAACGGCGGACATTGAGTCTGCGGGTCCCGCAGGCACGGTCACGGAGCTTGTGGCATAAGCGGCAGATTCAAAGCAACATACCTGTACGTTGCTTTGCCTGCCTGTGCTATTCTATCAACGTATATGTACGTGAGGCAAGTGGTTAAAGTGTTACTAAACCCACAACAGTAAAATCAATGGCCCAGATTCAAGAAGCACTTGCGCGGGAGCAAGTGTGATTTGCGCCGCGCAAGTACTGATTTGCTCCCATGCAAATTTGCGGCTGATTCTGTAAACCAGTTAAGCCTGAAATGCGGCCATTTTCCCGCGCACGCAGCCTAGCTGCTCCGGCGCAATTTTCGGGCAATTTTGCGAGGGGTGTAAGTTGCGCCTTCATGGAATTCCCTCAGCGAATATGCAAATTAGGTACTGCCGATGATTCAGAAACATGCGCATGTGATGCGCATCTTGCGCTGGAAGCGCGCAAGCTTTTTTCCCCGGGCAAACTTGCTCCTGCTAAAAGCAGGGGCAAGTTAGCAAAAGATGGCCAAATGTCATCTGAAGGAGCGCGCAACTTCAGCAGCACCTAGACAGACGAGCTGAACAAGCAGAGCACCCACATTTTCGGGACCTCACATCTGTGCACCAACATGCCAGGGGCAGCTATGGTTCTTGATATTCTATTGACTGAGCCGACTCGTAGGAGGGCACGGGAGAGGATTTACAGAGGGCGCTACAACCTTTTTCAGATGAGTGATAATGAGGTGTATCGCATGTTTCGCTTCAGCCCTGAAGTCATCCTTGAGTTGGTAACAATCCTGCAGGATGACATCAGCAGCCCGACCCATCGGGGACAGGCAGTGCAGCCACTGGTGAAGGTAGTGGCAACCCTTCATTTTTTGGCAAGTGGCTCATTTCAGCGCACAGGTGGAATGGTGGCGGGGATGTCCCAATCCAGCATGAGCAGGTGTGTGCACCAAGTGATCCCTGCAATACTCAGACGCATGGGCACACAATTTATTAAACCAACCACGGCTGACCTGCGGCAGAAGGCAATCAGTGATTTTTATGCAATAGCCAGTTTTCCACGCACTGTGGGTGCAATAGATTGTACCCATGTGGCACTACGCCCCCCCCCGGCTCCTCGAGCATATCTACTGCAACAGGAAGCATTGGCATTCGATAAATGTGCAGATGATTGTGGATGCACATGGCCTCATATGGCATGTCCGTGCCAAACACCCAGGGTCAATCCATGATAGTTTTATTTACCGACACAGCCCCATCCCAACCGAGTTTGACCAGAACATGTATGGAGACAGCTGGCTGATTGGTGAGTGACATGGGTGTCAGGTATGACTGCCCCCCCCCCCCATGATGCAGACATCACAAGGGGCACATGCACAACTAACATCCTCCTGTCTTTTCCCTTCCAGGTGACTCTGCATATGCCCTGGGACGTCACATGATGACCCCATTTCGTAACCCTCAAACACCAGGAGAGGAAAGATATAACGAAGCCCATGCACGTACCCGTGCAGTGGTGGAGCGCACATTTGGCATCCTTAAATCTCGATTCAGATGTCTGGATAAATCAGGGGGGACCCTGTTGTATTCACCCAACTTTGTGTGCCAAATCGTCGGGGCATGTAGTATTCTCCACAATTTTGCTCAAAGAAGGGGCATGCACATTGATCTACGCACTGACCTTACCCCCGAACCACGCAACCCCCCCCCCAAGAAACACTACCGGATCTTCTGAGGGAAGAGCAATCCGGAATGGTCTTGTGGAACGTCTCTTTGCACATTAAACACACCCTGATCTTGTCACAAGTAGAATGCATGTATGCACACCACTGTAGTCCCTAGCACACACCCGACACATGCACCCCAAATTGGATTAGACCCAACAATACCCCATGGTATTAGGGAGCAGCAACGCCGCGTCAAGGCTCCAATTATGTTGCTGTCCATTCATACACCTTTCACATGGCAGAGGGTGACACCCCTTTTCCAGCAGGAGTGCCACCCCCCCCCATTCACACACCAGTCACACTGTAGTATACACTCCTCACCGTGTGTAGGGACTACAAATAAATATAAAAGCTCATATCCTGAGCATATATCAAAAATAAAATAAACTCATATCCTGAGCATATATCAAAAATAAAATAAACTCATATCCTGAGCATATATCAAAAAAATAAATAAATCATATTCTGTGCATAAAATAAATGTAGAAATATATTTTTTTTTGTTTTTTTCTTTGGGCCAAGGGTGCCCCGGCTCTGGCTCCTCAATCTCCGTGGCGCGGAGGAGGCATGGGGTTAGGATTGAGGGGGGGGAGGAGCATTAACCCCTACTTCCAGACTCCGCGCAGGTGGTGGCTGCATGCCCTCCATGGCGTTGGCCAGGCGGGCGAGGATGGTGTTGGTCTGGGCCAACATCCTCATTTGGCGGGTGGTGGTATCCCGCTGATGACGGCGGGTAACTCTCCCCTCCTCCCGCACTGCAGCGGTGTTGGCCTGCACAGCAGCGGTATTGGCCTCCACCGCAGCTGCCATCCTGCTTAATAAAAGCGGGTGTGGTCTCCTGAGCCACCAAGCAGGTGACTATGGCCTTGGAGTTGCCACTTATTTCCCCCAGGCTCTGTGAGACATGTTTGTCCCGGTCTGCATGCAGGGTGAGGGCATGCTGCACAGAGGTGGAGGTGGATGCCATGCTGTCCGCCAGACGACGAACCTCTCCCACCATGTCCCCTATATGGCGGGTCTGCAGGGCCTGCTCCTCCAGCAGACCGTCACGGAGGCTGGAGGATATATGCCTCGTTTTGGACAGAGCCTTCCTGGGAGGAGAGGCTCGGGCACGGACAGAGGGAGAAGGGGAGGGGTCCACAATGGAGGGGCTTGCCCTGGAGGGGCTTGCCCTGGAGGGGGATGACGTGCTGGGCTTTTGCTCAGGGATGGTGGTATCCTCCTGGAGGGAGCCAGAGTCCTCCTGGATGAGGAAAAAGGAATCCTCCTCCAACACAACTTCCTCCACCATACTTGGCCCCGGTAGGATCTCCTCCTGGACCAGCATAGACAGAATGTCCATGGGGCCTGACTGGACCCCTGGCTCTGGTATGGATGGGCTGGGTCGATCCGCAGTCGAAGACGGCCCAGCTTCATCATCATCATCACCACCTGTGGATGACACCAAAACGAAATATTTTGCTGGTGCAACACACTGCTCACATGTTCACTTCTACCCCCTCCCATGATGCACAGCAGATATGAAACAAAAATAACTTACCAGTCCCCAAGTTCCCGACAGTGGAGTCGTACCCTTCAAGTCCCTCCACCTGCTCCTGCACAAAAGTTTGGGCAATAAGCTCCTCCTCATGATTAAGACGGATCTTACATTGCGGTCCACCTCCCGTGCCACCGGTATATTTTCTGATAAGAGCCAGTTTATCCCGGACCCTGCGCCTCATATCGTTCAGTTTTTTCTGGATGTCATCCCAGGAACGCTCTTCATTACCCAGGGCATTGATGTCCAGGGCTATGGCTTCAAAGATAGCCCTCCTTTGGGCAACGGTGGTGTTTGCCCGCTGGGCACCATATAGAACTTCTTTATGTTGCTGGAGTGCAGCAATTAAGATGTCCATCTCCGCAGCCACAAAGTTTGCCTTCCTTTTTTTTGTTCCTTTGGGAGGTGCCATCTCTTCAAAATGGGCTGAATTTCCTTGCTCAGGGGGGGTTGGAAAAAGCAGGATGAAATTCAGCAAAGAACCTGCGCAAGTCTGCTCCTATTTATTTGCTCAGTGCAAGCAGCTGAGCAGGATTTGCCCTGAAAGTATGCTAGGCGCAGTTTGACGCATGCGCAGACGGCAGCGCTCTAACTGCGCATGCGCGCGCCCGGCGCAAACCTCTGCTGAGCCAAAAATCCTCATTTACATAGGGGCACACCCACTTTGACTTGCACGGCCTTGTGCCCTCAGCTTTGCCTTAAACAGGAGCAAATTAACTGAACAAACGATTCCTGAATCAGGTGGCAATTTGGCAAAATTGCCCCAGCGCAGAGAAATTCAGCTGAGCAGCTCATGTGTAAGTAATGGGCAAATCTACCTGAATCTGGGCCAGTCTGTTTATGCAGTAAAGCAAGCTTGTTATACTCACTGTGGAACCTAAGGGGTAATTCTCTGCATTGTGTAAAAAAGGCTGTTTGATCCTGTCTTCTCTGATCCTCCCCTTCATCCATAGTTCCAAAACTATCTCCGGATAGTACAGAGCCTTGGGGACAAGCTGCCCATGCTCATTTTGGTGTTTTGCTGTAGAGTTTTTTTTATTGGGAAAGTGCATGTGATCAGCACATGCCCAATCAGCATTGCCCAGACAAGGGATCAGGGGTCCTGCATCCTCATAGGGAAATCATGAGAGAATGAAAACTCCCTACAAGCTTTAACGAGACACTAATAGAAGTCACAAGACTGCTTTCACTGATGAGAAAAGGTATTTAGCAGTTGACATTTATTAAACTATTGCACTTCCATGTTTTGTGTACTGTGGGAGACCAGATATAGTGAATGCAGAGTCCTGGGTTTAGTAACACTTTAAACACTGGTACTTCCATAAACAAGGTTTTGAAATTGATGATAGTAATGGTATTCTGGCAGTTCACTGTGGCCACTGTTGCAGCACACTTCACTATAATTAGTCTATTTGTGGGAACACTTCATGTGATTACTCTAGGTGCTACTAGTGAAACCCCCCTCTCTTACTGACCCTCTTAGAGGCTCATAAGTGAAATAATAGGATTTTTTGTACACACTGTAAAATCCTTTTCTCTGTCGTCCATGGACGGACACAGCCTTCTCAAGTCTTGACAAGTCGGTTATGCTCCTG
This sequence comes from Rana temporaria, assembly GCF_905171775.1. Classification (NCBI taxonomy): domain Eukaryota; kingdom Metazoa; phylum Chordata; class Amphibia; order Anura; family Ranidae; genus Rana; species Rana temporaria. The sequence continues at coordinate 113,139,320 of NC_053493.1, read as the reverse complement.
TTCACAGGAGAGGACTAGAACATGTTAGATAATTAAATACATGTTACTTTAACAGAGTTGAACGGTCCCGCCCAGGGGGCGGTCCCTCCAGACATAACCCTCCTCCCTGCAGCATGCAGCTTCAGTTTGTAACAATCAGTACAAACCTAAAAAGGAGGGGTGGGTGCTGTGTCCGTCCATGGACGACAGAGAAAAGGATTTTACGGTGAGTACAAAAAATTCTATTTTCTCTTATCGTCCATGGATGGACACAGCCTTCTCAAGTCTTGACAAGTGGGACATCCCCAAGCAGGTTTTTAAAAAAACGAGGGGTGGGAACAGTATCAGTAAAAACAAACAACTTCACCCCAAACAAGCAGAGCTCCTCAACGGAGGAGCAACTTTAAACAGCCACCTGCAAAACATTGCGGCCGAAGGAAGCATCAGAAGATGCACTCACATCAACCTCATAAAATTTGGAAAAAGTGTGAACGGACGACCAAGTCGCCGCCTTGCACACCTGTAAGACAGACGCTTGATGTCGGAAAGCCCAGCAAGCACCAATTGCCCTGGTCAAATGTGCCGTGACCGGAAAGGGGGGCGCCCACCCCCTAAGAGCATAGGCCTGTATGACGGTCTGTCTGATCCACCAAGAAATGGTGGCTGACGAGACCGCCAGGCCCTTTTGTGGACCAGTATCACGTACCTGGTACTGGAGGCCAATGGAGAGAGAGGGCTTCCCTTGCGGCTAAGTTCCAGACCCCCCTGAGGGTGAGAACAGGAAAGGTCAGGCCCAAAGAAGCATGGGTCACCTGCTGGACCGTATGCAGGGGCTTCTAGAGTACAGCTGGTGTGCTGGCACAGAATCAGCAGACAGGTGACACCCGTGAGGTGTTGCAGGATTCAGATAATACTGTGACTGGAGCGTGGTCAGAAGAAAGCCTAGGTCATGAACCGGGTTGGTATCAGAGCAGACGTGGTCGGGTGGATAGCCGGAGTCGAACACAGGAATCAAACAGGAGACAGGTCAGAGACAAGCCGGATCGATAACAGGAGATCACAAAGATAACACACTGGAGGAGCTGAAGATCAACCAGCAATTGCAGACACTAGCAGACTTCCTTATATAGGCCCATGTGACCTGCTGGTGAAGATACTGGGTCCTAACGTCCTTCGCCTGCCTGAGATGCTGGGTCCTAACGTCCTTCGCCTGCCTGAGATGCTGGGTCCTAAAGCCCTTCTCCTGCCAGAGATGCTGGGTCCTAAAGCCCTTCTCCTGCTAAAGATGCTGGGTCCCTGACAACCAGACACCGAAACAAAAAGTGAGTCAGATCTCCAAAATGGAGCTGTAGCAGACAGATACACCCACAAAGCTAAAGTATGAAGCGCAACCTCCCTAGGATGCGCCGGCCGAGGACATAAGGATGGAAGAACAATGTCCTCATTCAGGTAAAAAGGCCGAAACAACCTTCGGAAGAAAGGAAGGTTGCGGGCGCAACATTGCCTTATCCTTATGGAGGATCAAGTATGGCGACTTGCAAGACAAGGCCGCCAACTCAGAAACCCTTCTGAAAGAAGTAATGGCCACCAAAAAGGCCACCTTCTGAGATAGTATCAAGAGAGGAATCTCTCTGATGTTTTCAAAGGGAAGTTCCTGAAGAACCGAGAGCACCAGATTCAAATCCCATGGGGGAAGAGGTGGTTTAAGAGGGGGAAGTATATGACGAACCCCCTGCACAAAAGAACCCACCAGATAACGGGCCGCCAAAGCCTGCTGAAAAAACACAGCCAAGGCTGAAATCTGTCCCTTAATGGTGCTTAAGGCAAGTTTTTGATCTACTCCACGCTGTAAAAACAGCAGGACCCTGGAAACCGAATACGTCCGTAGACGCCACCCCATCTCTTTGCACAAAGAGATGTAGGCCTTCCAGGTGCGATGGATCTTCCTGGAAGAAGACTTCTGTGCCCTTAGCATGATTGAAATGACCGAGTCTCTTAAAACCTGGCTTTCAATAGCCATTCCGTTAAAGCCAGCGACTGTAAAGCAGGATGAAGCATGGGACCTTGAGACAGAAGGTCCTCCCGTATTGGCATCTGCCAGGGTACATCCGCCACCAGGCACACAAGATTGGCATACCAAGGACGCCAAGGCCAATCTGGAGCAATCAGAATCATCAGGATCCCCTCGGCCTCCACTCTGCAGAGCAGCTGAGGAAGCAACTTCAATGCGGGAAAGGCATAAAGTAGCCAATACTGACCCCACGGGCCACCAACGCGTCTGACACGTATGTCCAGGGATCTCTGGGCCTGGCCACGAACCTCAAAACCTTGCGGTTGAGTTGAGAGGCCAGGAGATCCACATTTGGTTTGCCCCACCTCTTGCAAAGGAGTTGAAACACCTCCGGATGCAACGACCATTCCCCCTGGTCCAGCATCTGGCGACTCAGTTAGTCTGTCTGCCTGCCAGTTTTCTACGCTCGCAAAGCGCAGAAACCTCTGGTGACTTGCGCAAATTGAGACATGCAAGTATGCGTCCTTGATGTTCAAGGACGCCAGAAAGTCCCCCGGATGGCGCGCAGCCACCACCGAGCGAATGGATTCCAATGCGGAACTTCCGTACTTTCACAAAGGCATTTAGGGCTTTGAGGTCCAAGATTGGACGGACCCCATGCTTTATCGGGACCACAAACAGATTAGAATAAAAACCCTGAAACCTCTCGTCCTGTGGAACGAGTAAAATTACCCTGCAACTTAGCAAGTCCTGCACTGCCCCCAGTAGGGCAGCCCGACGAGCCGGAAGGAGAGGGAGACTTGAGGGAAAGAATCTGTTCGGTGGATAGGAAAGAAACTCTATCTTGTACCCCGAAGAGACCACCTCGCAGACCCACTGGTTGGAGAGCAGGGAGGTCCACCGAGCTGCGAACCTGTGAAGCCGTCCCCCCCACCCATGAGTCGGGCGGGGGCAAGACTTCATGCAGTGACGGGTTTGGATGTCGGTTTGTTCGGCTTACGCACCCAGGGACGTTTCTGTCCCCCAGCTGAGCCTTTTGTCGGCCTGGGAGGGTTTACCTGTGGGCCCTGACTGAAGAAAATAGCGCTTCTGAGTGGGAAACAAAGGACCCGGCTTCTTCCCCTTGGTGGACTGAGGGAGGAGAGTGCTCTTACCCCGCAGTGACATCCTTGATAATGTTGTCCAGTGAGGTACCAAAAAGCCTCCCACCCTTGAAGGGTAAATCTGCCAGGGCTTTTTTGGATGCTTGGTCAGCAGACCAGCATTTCAGCCAAATCAGGCGGCGCAAAACTACCGCCGACACAGAAGCTCTGGATATCAAGGGGGCTGCATCCAGACATATACAAGGTCCTGGACCAACTGGTCAGCCAGTCTAATAAATTCGGGAGGGAGCTGATGCTCCTCCACAGTCTGGTGCAAAACTTTTGCCCATTCAGTGAGTGTCTGAGACACCAAGGTTGCAGCCACAATAGGCCGCAATGCAGACCTCAGCATGGTAAACATGGAGCGCGTCAGCGCCTCGGACCTACCACAATAGCAAGCTGCGCCATAGCACGACCACAACAAAATGGCCACCAATGGGAATTTTCAATGCAAACAACAGACTACAAAAAATGGTGCCGGCGCCGCCAACATTTTGGCGGCGAAACGTTGCAATGTGGATGAGAAGGCCTAAGGGGGCCTCCCTGAGGCAAAGCACATCCCCACAGAAAAATATGAGCCCAGACACCCCACAGTCCCCTGGTGGGAAAAGGAGCCCCCCACAGGTCCGCAGGTCTACAGGTCCGCCCCGGTGGCATCAGTAGAGCAGCAGAGGCAAATATGACAGAGAGCAGGGAAAGTTAGGATAGGAGGACCCAAAAACCTCAGGAATGCCCAGCCATATCGACCCGCAGAGGCAGGAAGGACTGTACTTACCCGTCTATGCGAGGACCCACTGGCGCATTCCTGACAGGCATACAACTGTGTTGGAGTAGCTATCGGCCCGGTCCACTGTAAGTGAGACAACACCACAGTCCAGTCATATGTGGACCCTGGAGCAGAAAACCCACCGGCCACCCCAGGAGTCATGGGGTATGTCGTGACAGACCCAGCCCTTAGCAATGGTGTGCTCACGCTTGCTGGCCGGACTGAGGAGACTACAAGGATCTATATATCCAGCCTGTCACTCAGCCGGCAGTTGATAGAAGATAAAATATAAAAATTAAGAAGAAGAAGAAAAAAAAATGCAGGTGTGCCTAAATATAGTAAGGTGGATATAGTAGGTACCTGAGTGTAATGAATATCCCAAGTATAAAAGTAATGAGACACAGCAGGCAATCTCCACAGGTGTGTGTGTCCTCGGTGAAGAGTGAAATGAAATCCAAGCCATGCCTGGCCTCCAATTTAACCCCGGAAGAGCCCAGAAGGCTCCGCCCCCAACACCATGTGTGGATGGCTGACATGTGAGCGCAGGAGGCGCCCACTGTCATAGGGAGGCATGCATGTGTGAATGCACCTCCATGCCATCAGATGGTAAACCATTCTTATGTTCACAGCCTATACTTTTTATGGACTAATGAGGTCTCTATGGATACATCACTACACCTATGCCATGCCTGCTCTCCGTTTGGCCCCTGGTGGGGTCCCTTTCTGACTCCGCCCCCTTAGCTCCTGGGTGAGGCACCTGCTGCCCCCGTCTTGGGGCCGCACACCTGTAGCCATGGTCAAGCTCAGTGGTGAGTATGGGGACCCACAACCCCTCCTACCCTGTGCCTTTACAACCAATACTGTGCCATATTGCCATACATATATGTCGATGTTTTCCTCCTAGGTACAGTGTTAAACACCCCTGAAGAGCGAGCTGGATCTTGCGAAACTATCCGGGTAGTATGATGCCAATGTACTCTGACCGATACTACATTTATGTACCAATGATTTTTGTTGGTGTTATCTATGCATGTAAAGAATTTTACTTGAATAAATTATATACTGTAATAACTATTGTTATTCTTACTGGCAGTAACGCTACCCACTTCATTTAAAGTCCTGGGGCGAATCCTTTTGTTTGAAATTCTACAAGTTGAACAGCTGTAAAGAGAGTGCTGCAGATAAACAGGTACAATGTATGTAGGAGGATTTGTTTAAATTCTGTGTATCATCTGATGCTTGTCACTTCATTGAGTATGAGTAAGAATTTACAACTACAGATAAATACAAGGTACTCACACCAGCAAAAATAGAGCCCCCACACAACAAAATACCACACCAGCAACAATAGACCCCCGGCAGCAACAACAGATGTCCCAGCAGACTGCATCATAGACCCTCCAGGAGGCAGCAACAATAGACCTTTCCCTTAACAGTAAATCCCTCCCTCTTCAACAATTACACCCCCCTAGAAAAATAAGTCCCCCCCACTAGCAACAATAGATCTACCCAGCAACAAGAGACCTCCGTGCAAAAATAGATCCCCACCAGTGACAATAGATCTTTCAGCAACAAGCTTTACTAGACCCTCCAGTACTCCTTGCTGGATGTGCCGGAACTGCGTTCCACCGCGTTCCTGCTGAAAAAAAGCCCTGTATCAGAGTAATCAGTATATGATATTTATTCTCTGACCTGCATAGCTGTATTTGTACTAAAATTATCTTTTAGGAAAAAATATTGCAGCCAATGGAATTTTAGTTGTCAGGTTTTGCTCGTCGAGTTCCTTGTGAAGCCGCCGAGGATCTCGGCGAGCCAACTTTTCCCATTGACTAACGAGGAGATAGAGAACATGTTCTCTTTTTGGCCCGACGAGATCCTTGTCGGTTTCCTCGGCGAAAAGTGTACACACGACCGGTTTCCTCGGCAGAATACGTCTCCCATCGAGTTTCTGGCTGAATTCTGCCGAGAAAACCGGTGGTGTGTACGGGGCCTCACGTTTCAGCTTCAGGCTGGAAAATTTTACATTAAACATTTAGGCTCGGTTCATACTTGCGATGCCGGAACCCTGGTATCCCGGCATCGCACACGGCTCGCACAGCAGTTCATACTACCATATGTAAACTGCTGGGAGTGTCAATACATTGTCAATGACACCCACTTTTCAGCTCGTATATCGCACTGCAAACTGACAGTTCAGACATAAATCGGTTCACACCCAAACAATCCGATTCTGGTGCGGAACAAAAAAAGGGTCCTGTGCGAGTTTGGTCCGAATGCAATGCAATATCAGCCAAATATGTATAGCTGAAATTGCATCGCATGGACATCGCATGTGATTTGCAGTGCAGCATGAATCACATGCAGTCTCGCAGAGCGCACTGGTGTGAACTGGCACTGAACCCACCCTGAAAAAAGTGTACGTAGCGCAGTCAACACCTGATCCAAAAAACACACAATTAAACTCAGGCTTAAAGAATAACATTACAATAATATAACAACAAATTATAACTTGCCCTCCATATGCTATACATGCTACCCCTTTAATATAGCTCAGATCAGTGGGAAACCTGGACTAGGAGCTGTGGCCTACATTGAGCTGGGGGAACATTGATTCTCTTCTAATAACAAGTGATAGGATTTTATTCATAGGGCCAAAAGATGTCTGCTTTAACCACTTAAGGACCCCTTCACGCCGATATACGTCGGCAGAATGGCACGGCTGGGCACATCCACGTACATGTACGTGGCTCTTTAAGCCCAGCCGTGGGGTCACGTGTGCTGCGGGCGTGTGCACGCGACCCGGTCCGAAGCTCCGTGACCGCGGCCGCAGGACTCGCGGACCCGATTGCCACTGGAGTCCCGCGATCGGTCCCCGGAGCTGAAGAACGGGGAGAGCTGTGTGTAAACACAGCTTCCCCGTTCTTCACTGTGGCGCTGTCATCGATCGTGTGTTCCCTTTTATAGGGAAACACAATCGATGACGTCACACCTACAGCCACACCCCCCTACAGTTAGAAACACAAATGAGGTCACACATAACCCCTTCAGTGCCGCCTTGTGGTTAACTCCCAAACTGCAATTGTCATTTTCACAGTAAACAATGCATTTTAAATGCATTTTCTGCTGTGAAAATGACAATGGTCCCAAAAATGTGTCAAAATTGTCCGAAGTGTCCGCCATAATGTCGCGGTCACGAAAAAAATAGCTGATCGCCGCCATTAGTAGTAAAAAAAAAAAAAAAATTATAATAATGCAATAAAACTATCCCCTTTTTTGTAAACGCTATAAATTTTGCGCAAACCAATCGATAAACGCTTATTGCGATTTTTTTAACAAAAATAGGTAGAAGCATACGTATCGGCCTAAACTGAGAAGAAAAAATGTTTTATATATTTTTGGGGGATATTTATAATAGAAAAAAGTAAAGAATATTGATTTTTTTTCAAAATTGTCGTTCTATTTTTGTTTATAGCGCAAAATATAAAAACCGCAGAGGTGATCAAATATCACCAATAGAAAGCTCTATTTGTGGGGAAAAAAGGACGCCAATTTTGTTTGGGAGCCACGTCGCACGACCGCGCAATTGTCAGTTAAAGCGACGCAGTGCCGAATCGCAAAACCTGGCCTGGGCCTTAAGCTGCATTTTGGTCCGGGGCTTAAGTGGTTAATAACGTTTTTTCTTTAGGTCAGGCTTGGACAAACTATTATTTACTATATGTGCCTAAAAGATCCTTTGTCTTGAGGTTTATGCATGTCTACGAGACTCTTGCTTGTGGCATAGTAATTAACGTGCATTTTGTGTGTACAAGAACTGTGGTATACATGTACAGGGCTCAAGCTCTATTTAACCTTCCATACTTCCACCATTTGACACAACCTAGCCACACCCACTGTTCCTCTACTTATTGTGCCCAAAGGTGCCAGTTGTATTTGACAATTCTAGCAATGACACTGGTTGCACGTTTAGGAACAAAGTTATGAAAGAAACTTAAGCCTATATTTTGTGTCTATGGCTTTATTTTCCTTATATCTGAAGATACCTTGCATTTTTCTGTCAACACTTTGATATTTTCTGTTTAAAAAAAAAAACCTCAACCCAGATAATGTGGCTGTGAATTGTTGTAACGCTCGGAAGAACACTTGATACGTAGTCCCGCTGGAAATCACCAGACAGTAACTGACTGGTGGAAGAAGCATCTGTTCCACAACAATTTATTGATGAAATCATGGACAACAGCAAAGTGCAGAGCGCTTAATTGTTTTCTTTCCATATATTTTTGTTGTTCTTTCGTTTTCTTTCCTTCTGGCATTTTTCATAATTTACATTCACAAACTGTTACAGAGAGCCTGGCGTAATTAGTCCTAAACATGACAGATGGGGTGATGATAAGGAAGTGGATGGACAGTCTCTTGGCTAATGGAGTAAGAAGAGCACATTGATACAGAGAATGCATGCCAATAACTTTGAACACTTGAGGCATTTGGATTTACTAGATTGAAAATATCCGTTGCTGTATCTGCATTGTTAAGTCTAGCCACACATTTTAAATAAGCAACCTCACCATGTCTAAAAGTATGTCTCTTAAAACGTAAGTGTAGCGCCCCCTTACTTTCAGTATGGGCGCTACGCTAAAGTTAGTGGGGAATGGGAGAGTTATTTTGGTCCCATTCACAATTCGTCAAATTTGGGCTGCTGTCATTCCTGAACTGTCCTGTGGGTCAGTCTGCACTCCAGGGGTGTTTTCCCACCCCTGGGTGACAGGTGGCGCTAGAGGGGTTCTGGCAGAACCACTTTTCCCCAGCAGCCAATTAGAGGAGTTTTTCCCTCGCTGGGCATGCTGGGGGAGGGTATATCTGTGGCAGATGCCATTCTTTCGGGGGTCCTCCTTCTTCTTTCTGCGGAGTCCATGTTCCAGGTGCAGCATCCACCTTCAGGATGCGCGCATCCACCGGACCCCAGTGATGGCCCTTTGGACCGAGGGCGCATTCTACGCAGAGTTCCATGTTCCTGAGAGGGGCCCCAGTGACTTACTGGGTCTCCAGCTACATTGAAAGGATCCCAGGCTGGGTGCCGTTCGATTGGGGGGACGGCTTGAGGAGAACCCGGAGGCAGATTATCCAACAGGGCTTGAACAAACCAATCGGGGATCTGGTGACCGGAATGCTGACAGGTATGCTTTGCTGTCATCCAGTGACCTATGCTTAAATCTACTGGGAGGAGTTGCTCAATTCATTAATCTAGCTTATCCAAAGTAATAGGCCTGTGGCAGAGGCCCTAGAGCCAGGTCTGTGAGAGAGATCTGTTCCTCCCAGCAACCTAAGTGACACTTCGGCTGCCAGATTTGTGGCAGGAGTCTGTCCGGGGGCACTTCACCCACTCTGGCTAGAGTGGCGACGAACTGAAATTGATACTACTGAGAGCAGGATTGCTCGGTTCATATCCAGGCCTGATGCTGCAAAGTTCCCTCTCTTACTTCTGTGGTGACCGGGGAGGGTGAGCCCCACGGCCACACACATGCGCTTGATGGTTAGCTACTTGGTTCTTGGGGCTAGGAGCCCAGGGTCAGGTGGTATTAACCCTTAGTGAGGGCCAGATGGTATTAACCCTCTCTGTCACGTGACGCCACTGTAGTCTTGGAATACCCCGGGAAACTACAGCTCCGGGGGCCTCCGTATCCCCGCTAGTTAGGATGGTAATAACACAGTCCACAACAGGGGTTAAAACAACGAAGGCTTTACTGGCATGAAGGCAGGTGTCAAAATCTTCACAGCGTTTAAACAGAGTGTCACAAGGGTTCTGCAGACAGTCTCTAGAGGACCACACAGCTAATAATGCTTAAGCTTGGCTGCTCATATATATATACTTGGCTGCAAAAGCCGGATTAGTAATTCAGGGCCTATGCTTAACTAGGCTGAAAAATAGATACACTTACTGAAGTGTCTGTAGACTTGAGGCTTTTCGCTGGAATAACGGATTGATCCGATAAATGAGCTGAAGTACTGGTTCTGTAATGTTTAGGGATACTCCACTCTTTGCCGTATTTTCTCCTGAACTGGAGGCTTCTGGCCTGCACTTCTTCTCTGAATGTGTTTTTCTCTGCTCTGCCAGGAACTGTGTGTAGTCTAGACTGGCTTAAACAGGAAGTACAATCCTTTATAAGGGCCTGTTTAGACTGAAGCCTATTGGTTGAGAGCTGTGGATCATAGAGACTGACCTGTAGTATAACACAACACAATAAGGTATTGTCTAGCATTTAGTCCTCCCGACTCTAATACACTCTGACTGAACATGAGATGGTAATACACTCTGACTGAACATGAGATGGCTGACTAAAACCTCTTAAAGCTATACACACCTAATAACCGTATTATCAACCATAACAGTATAAATCACATCATAACTAGCTGAGTCCCTGCAGGGGAGACCCCACAAGCCGAGGGCCTCAATCTGACAGGGCCTACAGCAAATACCTGTACTGGGACACCACAAACCCCACCACTAAACAGAAGTCGTCCTCGACGATTAAGGCACTGACGGATTGAGGAACGAGGTGACCTTGGGGCCACTAGAAGTCCTGAGGCATTTGTACACCAATGTCCGTTGCAGGTTCTTTGGGGAAAATAAACATATAAGAACAGGATCATATGATAAGTCCCGAGGCATTATACACATAAATGTCCCTTGCAGGCTTATTAGATAAAGTGAGATCATTATTTTGTGCAGGGTAAGTGGTTATCTGGGTCCCAGACAGAATACATGTCTGTTAAACGTTATCACTCAGTTTTGAACAGTATATTATTGTTAGATCACACTTTTAAGACTGAGCAGGTTTTGGATTGGGCTGCCGGAGGCTTTCTACCCAATGCCTTGGCTACTGGGGCCCTTAGGCTATTAGCTCTTCTCCCCAGAACACACTTTAATATTTGCTAGACATTTTTATTCTATGCCTGAAGTACACAATTAGACATTTCTTAGAGGATACCCTTTTCTTTTTGTAGTGCTTAAGTGAGGGATAGGAGACTTACTGGCCAGGTATGTTCCTATACACTAAATAAGGTAAGTAGGTAACTAGTGACATATTAGTTAGTAATGATGTATACTTGAGATGTATACTAACTGAGGTGTATGTAGTCTATCTACATATATTGTATGTATAATTAATAGATTAATCCCTATATCTTGCTGGGGGATTTCCGAAATTAGATCTGGTGGATCTACGCAACACCATTTCTGAGTTTTCGGGAGCACTGTTTTCTCCTTGAACACTTGCTTCTTCTGGACTGACAGCTGCACCTTCATCTTGGACAATGGAGGCCAGTGATGGCTCTTGACTTATGGAGCTTTCTCCCACATTAGAAGGTTCTGATGGGACTGCAGCAGGTGAGCGGATGGCTGGAGTAAACTCTGGAGCTTCTGGTGCCAAGACTGAGGTTGATGGAATGGAACTGATTGGCACATAACCAAAGAAGACGTTTTGGTCAGAAGGGAAGAGAGGATCATCTTCGAACATCAGGAGTGGCCTCTCAGGCTCAACTGGCTTGGTGGGCTGCTCTTGTGCTGGCTGAACTGGAGGTGGAAGACTTGGTGGTGCAGAAGGAGGCACCAACACAGGCAGGTTCCCTTTGTGACACAGCTTGATCCGGTTCCGGTGGACAACTTGTGGTACATATCCGGCTTTTTGAACTGAGTTGACATCAGAGTCCGGATAAGGGATGGGAATCATTGTGTATGGTTCAGTTTCCCAAAGGGAGTCCAACTTATGGGTTCTAGGATGCTTCTTCAGCCAGACTTTATCACCAACTTGCAACGGCTGGGCAGAGGCATGGCGGTTGTAGTCCTGTTGCTGCCTATAGTGTGCCTCGCCCATCTTTTTGTTGACTATCTCTCTCGCTTCCTGAATCCTTTTCTGATGTTCCGAGACCCACTCCGAAGAGGCTTGGGGGGAGTGGTTGAAAGGTGCTTGAAGTCCAAAGACCCTGTCTTTAGGCAGTTGGCCGTGTCGGCCCATCATGAGGTAAAATGGAGTGTAACCAGTGGAACAGTGGATGGTATTGTTGTAGATTTCCAACAGTTCGGGCATTAGTTGAGGCCACTCTTCAGGTCGGGATACAGAAGCCGCTCTCAGCATGTGGATAAACACCTGGTTGATTCTCTCACAGAGTCCATTCCCTTGCGGATGATAGGCAGTGGTCCTGAGTTTCTTACAAGCATGGAACTGGCACAATTCTTGAAACAGTTGGGCCTCAAAGGCCGGACCTCGGTCGGACAAGGCAGTTTCAGGACATCCAAGTATCTGTACCCAATGGGTGTAGAACATCTGGGCTGTTGTCTTGGCTGTTAAGTCTTTGACTGGCACAACCACTAGCCACTTGGAATAGTGATCCACCATGGTGAGAGCATATGAATACCCGGACCGGGTAGGTGACAGCTTGACATGATCCAAGGCGACCAATTGGTTGGGCCTCTCGCTCTGAATGGAATGGAGAGGTGCTCGTGCATTCTTGCGACCATTCTTGGTGATATTGCAGACTGCACACTCACTGCACCACTTTTCAACGTCGCTCCTCATTCCAATCCAGTAGAACCGGCGTCGGATGGTGGCTTCTGTTTTATGGACCCCAAAGTGTCCTGACTGGTCGTGGTAGGCATTCAATACCATGGCGGCATCTCTCTGAGGGATCAGAATTTGGTGTAGCCTTTCACCCGACACTGGGTCCAAGAAGTTCCTGCACACCATTCCTTTGTGCACAAATAGTCTTTTCCTCTGACGCCACAATCGCTTCAATTCGTAGTCGTTCTGGCCCCGTCGCAACCGGGGAGGTACCCTCCTGGTCAATAAATACTCCTGCAGATCTCCCATAGTCTGACTTTCTTCCTGTAGGGTCCTCCAGGTATACAGGTCTTCCTGGATTGTTTTAGACCCAGATTCACTCCCCTCGCGGGTGACGACCACATCCTGATTCACAAATCTTTGATAGAAGGGAGGCATCTCCACATCTTCCCACTTGTCCTCCACTGGGGGATCTTCGCCAGGAGACATGCGTGATAGCACATCTGCATTAATATTAGACTTGCCACTTCGGTACTTGATAGAGAAGTCATAGTTGGCCAGTCTGGAGGCCCATCTTTGCTCAAGGGCACCTAGTTTAGCGGTGTTCAGGTGAGCCAGGGGGTTGTTATCGGTGTAGACCGTGAATGAGGTGGCTGACAAATAGTCCTTACATTTTTCGGTGACTGCCCACACGAGGGCCAGGAGCTCTAACTTGAAGGAACTGTAGTTAGAATCATTCTTCTCAGCCCCTCGCAGATTCCGGCTGGCGTAAGCTATCACCCTCTCTTGTTTTCCCTGCATCTGGGACAACACTGCCCCGAGTCCTTCAAAGCTGGCATCTGTATACAGTCGGAAAGGCTGAGTATAATCCGGATAGGCCAGGATGGGAGGCTCTGTCAATAGATGTTTTAGAGCCTGGAAGGCCACCTCTTGCTCTTTGGCCCATTCCACAGGCAGCTTGCCATTATAGTTCCCCTTCGCCGTGCCTTGCAGGAGAGAGGTCAATGGCTCGGCAATTTGTGCAAAATGAGGAATAAAGCGGCGGTAATATCCTGAAAATCCTAAGAAGCTCCGAATATCCTTAACGGTGCGTGGGATAGGCCAATTCTTGACAACTTCGACTTTAGCTGGATCAGGTTGGACCCCTTCGGCACTGACGACGTGGCCCAGGTAATGTACTTGTGGCTTGAGTAGGTGGCACTTGGAGGGTTTGACTTTCAGACCATGCTGGATCAGTACTTGGAAGACGTCGGACAGGTGAGTCAAATGTTCCTGATAGGATTTGGAATACACAATCACGTCATCCAGGTAGAGTAGGACACTCTGGAAGTTAAGGTGTCCCAGACATCTCTCCATCAGCCGTTGAAAGGTAGCTGGGGCATTGCACAGCCCAAAGGGCATACTTTTAAATTCGAAAAGACCCATGGGGGTGACAAAGGCTGTTTTCTCCCTGTCTTCGACGGCCATGGGCACCTGCCAGTATCCGCTGGTCAGGTCCAGTAGGCCGCAGAACCCAGCGCGGTGAGTGACTCCTCAATCCGGGGAAGAGGGTATGCGTCTTTATGGGTGATGTCGTTCAATTTCCTGTAATCAACACAGAAACGGATGGTCCCATCCTTCTTCTTAACTAACACCATGGGTGCTGCCCAGGGACTCTGGCTCTCTTGTATTACATCTGCCTCCTTCATGTCAGTTAACAGTTTCTTGACGGTTTGGTACATGCCTGGTGCCACAGGCCGATGCCTTTCCTTGATGGGGGGTTTATCGCCGGTCAGGATTCGATGCTTAATCATGGAGGTTTTTCCAAAATCGGTTGGGTGTTTGCTGAAGGCACTCTGGCACTCCTTCACCATCTCGATGACCCCTTCGACTTGTTCTGGTGGGGTGAGAGATCCTCCTATTTGCAGTTGGCGCCACCAAGGTTCTGGAGAATTTTCGGTAGCCCCTGACACGGTTTGGGCACTCAGCTGTTGGGCCGCCTTCCATGAAGAGAGTATGTCACTGGAGTCCAAGAAAACAAGTTGGGCCACTGGAGTGTACTTTGGTAGGGTGGTGGCTACACCGGACAAATTAACTAGGCGGACTGGGACCCGTCCATTCACCACCGTCACTAGGCTCCTTGCAGCTCGGACCAAAGGAAAATCTTCAGATTGTATGGGCTCCAGTAAGGCCTGATAGTCCTGATTCCTTACACCAGGGCGCGCCCGACACCACAAAATTGTCTCTGTGTTCGGCTGCAGGGTCACGGGCCTCATGTCTTGGATCCGAACTTTACCGATTTCTCCTCTCCGGTTCGCGAACTTCTGTTCTGCTTTCAGAATTTTGAGATGGTGTTGCGCAGTCCTCTGACCTGAGGAAGACATGTGGGGGAGAGAAGCATGCAAGGCATCCAAAATATCACTGAAGCAATGTCTCATTATATTCATCCCCAATATAAACTCTGTGGCCCCTGGTACCGTGACATTAGTGACAATTATACCTTGACCTCTAAGTGTGTGACCTCTCAGCTGAATAGTGGGCTCCCAGTACCCATGTCTGGGAATTGGTTTCCCGTCCCCTGCCAAGACACTAAAATCCATATCATCTGGTTCACACAATGAATCGACATTCCAGTACCTATAGAATAGGCCCTTAGAGATGGTAGACACCTGCGAGCCTGTATCAATCAGGGCCTGCAGTTGGACACCATCTATGGTAACATTTACATAGGGGCAGGATGCAATGTATAAGGACTGTCCTGAGTATATTGGCTCTTCTGCTGGACCTGTGATTCGTTTTCCTGAGGGCCGGTCCTCGACCTTAGGGGACGCCCGTTTAAAGCCCAGCATTGCATCTTCCAATGACCGGGTTTGTCACAGAAATCACAGTAAGGCCTACTAGAGGGTCCCTAGCGAGGCCCGCTAGAACGGGGAGGAGGGGCAGGAGTAGGTCTCCTAGTCTCTGGAGGCTCTCTAAGTACCCGAGTGGTGTGATTAGCCAACTCCTTTACCGCTTGGGTAAGCTGGGCAATATCTTGTCTAACCTCTTGAATCTCAGTAATTGTAGTGGAGGCCAGGGTGACAGCCACGGGTGCGGGGGCTGGTGGTAACTGTGGTGCAGGGCACGTCGCCGCACCCATGGGTTCCGTTTTAGGGTCAGGATGCTCATCAGGGCTTGCCCCCTGCTCTATAACTTGAAGGGCTAGGCGCTTAAAGGCAGAAAAATACATATTGGGGTTCTGTACAGCTAACATCTTTAATTGCGCCTTGTCCCATTTATTTTGGACCCCTTCTATGAATCTATCCATCAATAGTTTGTTACCCTGGTCAGGGGTGATATTGTCCAGTTTCTGGACTGCCTCCAGGGCATTCTGCAAGGCTACTGCATATGCCCTTAGTGTTTCCCCCGGCTTTTGTCGCCTCTCGTACAGCCTGAGGCGGACCTCTGAGGGTGAGTGGGACTCAAATACCTGATGTAATCCCTCGAAGATCTGATCTACTGTAGTCTTCTCAGAAGTGGGCCAGGTACGGACTTCCTCACGTGCAGGTCCCTGCAACTGTCCCATGAGCAACAGCACCTGTTGGTTAGGGGGGAGAGAGTAGAGAGAGAAAATGCTTTGGAAGCTCTCCTGGAAATCCTTGAGGGAAAAGGGATCCCCTCTGTAGTTAGGCAACACAGGCTTCCCCGGGTAGAATGGGGGGGCCCCACTGTCATGACGTCGTACTGGAGGTGATCCCGGAGGGGTAGCTTGTGCAGGAGCCACAAGAGGATCTGGTACATCACCTGCATCTGGTGATCTTGGGGCTGACATGTTGTAGCCTTGTTTGAGTGCGCTGTCACTTTAAGAAACTTTGAGAGCGCTGTCTTTGGGTGCGCTGTCACTTTAAGAAACTTTGAGTGCGCTGTCACTTTAAGAAACTTTGAGAGCGCTGTCTTTGAGTGCGATGTCTTTGAGTGCGCTGTCACTTTAAGAAACTTTGAGGGCGCTGTCACTTTAAGAAACTTTGAGAGCACTGTCTTTGAGAGCGCTGTCTTTGAGTGCGATGTCGTTGAGTGCGCTGTCTTTGAGTGCGACGTCTTTGAGTGCGCTGTCTTTGAGTGTGCTGTCTTTTATTGCCGGACACGTTGCTATGGCTGCGCCCGGCAACTTCCTTCTTTTTTTTTTTGGTCCGGACAGCAATTGTTTCCTCCGTGCAACACAGAGTGGATTCTCTAGTTCCGGCTTGCACACTGAAGAGGCGTCACCGCTGGGGCTTGACTGGGCGGAGCTGCGACCGCTCCCGCGCGCGGGAAATGCTGGAAACATTTTAACCCCTTCAGGTACAGACTTTCTCCACTTAATAATGGCAGCTAACAGTCTTTCCTTCACCTCCCCCACCACTTGTATATGCGCCTCGCTGAGTAAATTACTTTCAATGACACAGTTCAGATTCTGGGGGGGGGGAGGACTTGCTTTAGTGGCTGAATGGTTAAGGCGTACACCCGTATCCTGTTCGTGACGCCAGAAAACGATGTGGTGACCGGGAAGGGTGAGCCCCACGGCCACACACATGCGCTTGATGGTTAGCTACTTGGTTCTTGGGGCTAGGAGCCCAGGGTCAGGTGGTATTAACCCTTAGTGAGGGCCAGATGGTATTAACCCTCTCTGTCACGTGACGCCACTGTAGTCTTGGAATACCCCGGGAAACTACAGCTCCGGGGGCCTCCGTATCCCCGCTAGTTAGGATGGTAATAACACAGTCCACAACAGGGGTTAAAACAACGAAGGCTTTACTGGCATGCAGGCAGGTGTCAAAATCTTCACAGCGTTTAAACAGAGTGTCACAAGGGTTCTGCAGACAGTCTCTAGAGGACCACACAGCTAATAATGCTTAAGCTTGGCTGCTCATATATATATACTTGACTGCAAAAGCCGGATTAGTAATTCAGGGCCTATGCTTAACTAGGCTGAAAAATAGATACACTTACTGAAGTGTCTGTAGACTTGAGGCTTTTCGCCGGAATAACGGATTGATCCGATAAATGAGCTGAAGTACTGGTTCTATAATGTTTAGGGATACTCCACTCTTTGCCGTATTTTCTCCTGAACTGGAGGCTTCTGGCCTGCACTTCTTTTCTGAATGTGTTTTTCTCTGCTCTGCCAGGAACTGTGTGTAGTCTAGACTGGCTTAAACAGGAAGTACAATCCCTTATAAGGGCCTGTTTAGACTGAAGCCTATTGGTTGAGAGCTGTGGGACACCACACTTCATCAACCTTTTCCTTCCTACTTGATGTTGATGTTGGCCGTGTTGGACTGGAAATAAAGCATTGGAAAACCTTTATTCATCGTCTGGACATTCTCTCAATACTCTGTTCTCCACCTGCACCCTAGACAACACTAAGGTAACTTAATACACCGATCCCAACAACAAAATCAGGGGCTCCTGCGGGGGTAGCGCTACATAAGTCTTTGTTTTTTAAAACTTTTTAGTGGGGGCTTAGATCTACAATTATATTATACTGTTGGAGATTCAGCATTTTTGGTTTCAAGGTTCAGTGCTCAAGATGACTATGCAACATGTTAATGAAGTGGTGAATTTACCACACATTATTCACTAAAAACTTACTACATCTTTATTCTTCAACACATCTAACAAAATTCACATGTACTCACTGCCATCTGTGTTGGGAAATATTACTTACTATAATTTATCACCTTTTATATAAACCCAGTAATTCTGAGGTTTTGAACATCCAAAGTAAAAGTATAAAGGCAAACATAATCTGCAATAGTTCCTGTCATACATAAACACAGTAATTCTGACATTTTCTGCACATTTAACACTGACAAAAACCTTTTTTTAGCACTAGAGATGAGCTGAATGTACCTGAGTTTGGTTTGAGGCAGGTTCAGTGAACAGTACTGATGTTTGGGTGCTGAATTCCTACCCTATTAAAGCCAATGGGAGTCGAATGTTAAAAAACAGTAATTCATATTTTCTAGGTGAGGGATTGTTAAACAAATGGCATAGGGTCTGGACACTGCCCTGGGGAACATGTACCAAAGCAAAAAATAAAAATGTAAAAAGATTCCATTTGGTTGAGAGCAGTGATTTTTAGAATGCTTAAAGGGCAACCTTAGAAATACAAAAGTTTATTTTTTTAACATGCCTGGAGTATTCTCTTAACCTGCTTATGAAGTGGTGCATCTGTGCAATATATTCAACCTACTACAGAAAAACTGACACTTAGAACCCTTTCACACTGGGGTGGTTTCCAGGCGCTATTGCGCTAAAAATAGCGCCTGCAAACCGACCTGAAACAGCGGCTGCTGTTTGTCCAGTGTGAAAGCCCCTAAGGCCCCGTACACACGACGACGGACCAGTTTCAGCGGACAGACCTGGTCGTGTGTAGGCCCGACCGGACAATTGTCCGGCGGATCGGACAGTTTCCAGCGGACAAAAATTTCTTGGCCTGCTAAGCAATCTGTCCGCTGGAAACCTGTCCGTCGGACGCGTTCGGTCGTCTGTACAGACTCACCGGACACGTCCGACCGACCACCATCCCTCGCATGCGTCGTACTGATTCGACTCATGCGTGGAAGCTTTGAACTTCCAGGGCCGCCCACGTCGCCGCGTCATCGTCGCGGCAACGGCTCGGCTACCTCTGCGTATTGTTTACGCGCGAATTTCTGTCTGATGGTGTGTACAACCATCAGACAGAAATCTCCGGGCGGACAAGTCCGCTGAAAACGGTCCGGCGGACCATTTTCAGCGGACTGTCCGTCCGTGTGTACGAGGCCTAAGGCTTTCACACTGGAGCGGTGCGCTAGCAGGATGTGAAAAAAAGTTCTGCTAGCCGCATCTTTGGAGCGGTGTGTATACCCCTCCCGCCCATTGAAATCAATAGGACAGCGTGGCTATACCGCCGGCAATGCCCCTCTGCAGAGGCGCATTGCCGCGGTATTAACCCTTTTTCGGCCGCTAGCGGCCGAATACCGCCTCAAATCCGACGGTAAAGCGCCGCTAAAAATAGTGGCACTTTACCGCCAACGCACCTCCTTCCCCAGTGTGAAAGGGGCCTTACAAAGAAAAAAAAATGCTTAAATTGCTGGTAAATGACAGCTCCCAGCTGCTTACGTCTGCTTTCATCAAAGTGGCAGGGGATTCCCATCATCAATACCATTCTCTTATCCTAGATGAGTGTCTGGTGTGGATGTTAAGCAGGACCCTATATAAAAAAAGTATAGTAAAAATACTTACCAGATACATACCAGATCCTTATCTTTGGGGATGAGAGTCTGGAATGGATGTCAAGGAGGACCCCGTGCAAAAAATGCTAAACCAAACTCTCAGGGCCTGTTATGAATGTTAAGGAATAATAGCTCCATATTTTTTATAAAATAAAACAAGAAAGAAAGCATGAGGTCCTTCCCAAAATCTATACTGAACCCTTATATAGGGTGACCAGACATCCCCGGTTTCCGTGGACAGTCCCCGGATTGAGGACACTGTCCCCGGACCAAGTCTGTGACCGGTTTGGATTTAAACAGGGGCTGGGGCAATTTTAAAGACAGTTAGTGCGGAATACAAAAAAAATATATCTGAATTACACACCTACACTCCACCGCAAAGCAGGAACAAAGATTGTCTCTGGACAGCCGCACTCAATGAAAAAATTGTAGCCTTTATTAACCACTTGCTTACTGGACACATATACCCCCTTCCTGACCAGAGGACTTTTTGCGATTCGGCACTGCGTCACTTTAACTGACAATTACGCGGTCGTGCGACGTGGCTCGCAAACAAAATTGACGTCCTTTTTTTCCCCACAAATAGAGATTTCTTTGGTGATATTTGATCACCTCTGCGGTTTTTATTTTTTGCGCTATGAACAAAAATAGAGCGACAATTTGGAAAACAAAATAATATTTTTTACTTGTTGCTATAATAAATAGCTCAATTTTTTTTAAAAAAAAATTCTCAGTCTAGGCCGATACGTATTCTACATATTTTTGGTAAAAAAAAAAAAAAATCGCAATAAGCGACTGGTTTGCGCAAAAGTTATAGCGCCTACAAAATAGGGGACATTATTATTTTTTTTTATTATTTTTTTTTACTAGTAATGGCGGCGATCTGCGATTTTTATTGGGACTGCGACATTATGGCGGACACATCAGACACTTTTGACACATTTTTGGCACCATTCACATTTATACTGCGATCAGTGCTATAAATATGCACTAATTACTGTATAAATGTGACTGGCATTGAGGGGGTTAACACTAGGGGGTGAGGGAGGGGTAGTGTTACTAACTGTGGGGGAAGGGGACTGACTGGGGGAGGTGACCGATCTGTGTCCCTATTTACAAGGGACACAAATCGGTCTCCTCTCTCCCTGACAGGACGTGGATCTGTGTGTTTACACACACAGATCCATGTCCTTGTCTCTGTAACCGCCGATCGCGGGCGCCTGGCGGACCTCGCGGCCACCAGGCACGCGCATCGGCATCTCAGTGATGAGGTGGGCACGCACGCACGCCGCCGGCGCGCTCGCGCGCCCCCAGTGGCCAGGAGGAGCGGAGGCCGTAAAAACACGGCGAGTCAGAGAATTACAACCACCCTGCGGCCGTATAATGTCGTACAGCCGTCGGGAAGTGGTTAAGCACTAGTTTCAGTGCGAAACGCGTCAGCAGTTGGGTTTTATTTTATGTTGCTGTGATTTGTAGTGCTGTCCTTTTTTTAATAAAGGCTACAATTTCTTCAGAGTGCGGCTGTCCAGAGACAATCTTTGTTCCTGCTTTGCTAAGTGCATTGCCTGCACCTGAGTTGTCTGCAATGGAGGATATTCATCTGGGTTCCCACCTGGAGCGGCTACTCCCTTTTCCACTCCACCGCACCTACTAGCTTAGGGGGTGTATTTTTTTCCTTTATCTGTGCCCCTTTCTGATGATCATATGCTGGTCGGAGCGGAAGGACCATTTCTTCAGTTTCAGGTGCATGCCCATTTAGCTCCGCTCGCATGTTCTTCTACCTTGGCTCAAGTGGAGTGATCTTCCTCCACTCCCCACCCAGTATTTTCCCAAAGAGTGAGACTTGTGAGGCGGGCAGCAGCAGCAATGGGCAGAGAGATGCAGCTGAGCTCAGCTGATGGTGTCCAGCAGCAGGAACAGAGGGGAAGAGGATCCGATCGTGGGGCTGCCAGTGCCTTCAAGGTTTCAACACAGGTGTGCTTTGGGGGTGTCTGTGAATAGACTACATTGCACTGTCTGTCTCTCTGGCATAATGGATGGTATCATAACTCACAGGTAGAAGGCACTTATTGGTCATAAGTTAACAAAATCAGCACTCAGCAGCCATGTTATGTGACACACTGTGACAGAGCCAGCCAGAGCCATGATAGAGTGCCTGCCTGTGAATTATCATAATTCTGATGATCGACTGATAGGAGATTTACTGCTACAGGGTGGTTGCGCTGTGCAGGATCACATATATACGTGATCCTGCATTTCTGGGTATGGGAGCCAATCAGAGGCTCCACCGGTACCCACTGATCGTTATGTACATAGGCAGAACGGTGATTTTCCTATGTAAACAAGGCAGATCGCTGTTCTGTCAGTATGGAAGACATCGATTCTGTGTTTCTGCAAAACAGGTACAGGGATCAATGCCTTCCCTTAGTAAAAGCACCTCCCCCCACAGTAAGAAAACACTTGTGCATATTTCCAGCACTGATCACTGTATTAGTGTCACTGGTTCCCACAAAGTGTCACTTACTGTTCGATTTGTCCGCCGCAATATCGCAGTCCAGCTATGAGTCGCTAATTGTCGCCATTACTAGTAGAAAAAAAAGTCCCCGGATTTAATTTTAAAAATCTGGTCACCTTACCCTTATATGCATGGAAATCCCCCATACACCAGTCATTCCCTACATGCACCCCTACTAATTCACAGAAAAAAAAAAGACTCAAAAAGTCCTACAATGTAATATTTAAAATATTATTATTTTACCACTTAAGCCCTGTGGTATTTGATCACCTCTGCGTTTTTTTTTTTTTTGCGCTATAAACAAAACTAGAGCGACAATTTAAAAAAAAAATTCAATATTTTAACTTTTTGCTATAATAAATACCCCCCCAAAAAAATAAATAAATAAATATATATGTATATATATAAAATCCTTCTTCTACATATAAGCAATAAGCGTTTATTGATTGGTTTGCGCAAAAGTTATAGCATCTACAAAATAGGGTATAGTTTTATGGCATTTTTATTAATATTTTTTTTTTACTAGTAATGGCGGCGATCAGCGATTTTCATCGTAACTCTGACATTATGGCGGACACATCGGACACTTTTGACACATTTTTGGGACCATTGTCATTTTTACAGCGATCAGTGCTATAAAAATACACTGATTACTGTGAAAATGACACTGGCAGTGAAGGGGTTAACCACTAGGTGGCGCTGTAGGGGTTAAGTGTTCCCTAGGGAGTGATTCTTACTGTTAGGGGGCGTGGCTACACGTGACACATCACTGATGATCGTTCCCAATCACGGGGAACAGCCATCAGTGACAGTGTCACTAGGCAAAATAGGGGAATGCCTTGTTTACAAAGGCACCCCCCTGTTCTGCCTTTGGCGACTGCAATCGCGAGCCGCCCGGGAACATTGAGTTCCCGGGACCCGTTAACACGCTCACGAGACACGCGGTGGGCGCGCGCACGCGCTGGCCGGTCAAATTTTAATGGACATTCCTGTACGCCAATCTGCCTGCCCGTGCCATTCTGTCGACGTACATCTGCGTGCGGCGGTCGGCAAACGGTTAAAAATATTATTATTCAATTTAAAAATATTATTTTAACAATTTAAAGGTCTGGATGTGTGTCTAAAACAAAAAAATTGGGGCCAGATCCACAAAGAAGTTACGACGGCGTATCTATTGATACGCCGCGTAACTTCTAGTTTGCTCCGGCGTATCTTTGTTTTGTATCCACAAAACAAGATACGCCTGAAGCTGGGCTAGATCCGACTGGCGTACGTCTTAGTACGCCATCGGATCTAAGGTGCATATTTACGCTGGCCGCTAGGTGGCGCTTCCGTCGATTTCCACATCGAGTTTTCATATTAGCTAGATATGCCAATCCACAAACGTACGTCCGGCCGGCGCTTTTTTTTTTGCGTAGTTTCCATAAGGCTTTTTTCGGCGTAAAGTTACCCCTGCTATATGAGGCGTATCCTATGTTAAGTATGGACGTCGTTCCCACGTTGAATTTTGTAAATGTTACGTTGTTTGCGTAAGTCGTTCGCGAATAGGGCTTTGCGTAGAATTACGTTCACGTCTAAAGCATTGGCATGCTGCGGGTTAATTTAGAGCATGTGCACTGGGATACCCCCACGGACAGCGCATGCGCCGTTAAAAAAAAACGTCAATTACGTGGGGTCAAGTCAAATAAACATAAAACACGCCCACATCTTTATGATTTGAATTCCGCGCCCTTACGCCGGCAGATTTACGTTACGCCGCCGTAACTTTAGAGGCAAGTGCTTTGTGAATACAGCACTTGCCTCTCAAAGTTGCGGCGGCGTAGTGTTACTACGATACGCCACGCCTGCCTAAAATTACGATCCGCTACGTGGATCTGGCCCATAGTCTCTTTGCACAGTTAAGCAATTCTATCTACAATGGAATCCTATTTCCATGCAGAGAACAATAAACTGTTGTATTGTAATAACAGAAATAGCATGTCAGGAAATAAATATGTAGACAGTTGGCAATTCTTATTTATAAATTCATTATTTTCTATAAATGAACATAACAAGCATGATGATATAAAAATTAACATCTAAAATGCAAACAAATAGATCAATGACTATTTATAGGGACTGACAATTCGATTTGTGTGCTGAGTCAGATCCTTCTACATTCTGTGAACATTCATTGCACATGTGCTGCCAATTCCCACACAAGCATTTCTACTGTGCAATAAAGTGCTTCTAATGGCTTTGTTTCCCTTAAAATAACAAACATGTTATACTTACTTGCGCTATGCTTACCTTCTGTGTGGTCCTCCACTGGTGTTCTCCACTCATCCTTTTTTCTGAGTGCCCCCTCAGAAAGTCTTGTGCTGGGGGAACACTTGTGCAGGCGCCCTCCCAAGCCAGGCTGTGTGCGTCCATAGACAAACACAACATGGCTTGGCCACCCCCCCCCCCCCCACTATCTCCTCACAGGACTTGGCAGACTTGATGGACCGTTGTCTTTTTTCAGCCATCACTTTTTCATGTTTCTATGAGAAGCGGAAAAGAGAGCAATGCTGCTGCAGAAGGGCACAGCGCTGGACTGTGGCGAGGAATCAGGAAAGTGTCTGGAAAAGTGATGGAGCAAGTAGTGGGCCATTTTTTACCTTAATACATGGAATGTATTAAAGTGGTAGTAAAGCCCCCCTGTGGGTACAAGGAATATTTTCCAAACGTGTATCGCTATCCCGGAAGGATGACCGGGTGAAGATAGAAGTCCTGTCAGCAGTGACAGCATACCGCTGGAGAGCTTAGCTTCAAGATAAGTCTTTCATAATGTGCTAGTATGTGTTACATACTAGCACATAGTGGCCCAGATTCTCAAAGGAAATACGACGGCGTATCTCCAGATACGCCGTCGTATCTCTGAGTCTGAGCCGTCGTATCTATGCGCCTGATTCTTAGAATCAGTTACGCATAGATTTGTATTAGATTCGACCGGCGTAAGTCTCTTACGCCGTTGGATCTTAACTGCATATTTACGCTGGCTGCTAGGGGCGTATACGCTGATTTACGCCTAGAAATATGTAAATCAGCTAGATACGCAAATTCACGAACGTACGCCCGGCCGACGCAGTACAGATACGCTGTTTACGTTAGGCTTTTCCCGGCGTAAAGTTATCCCTGCTATATGAGGCGTACATGCGGCGTACCAATGTTAAGTATGGACGCCATTCCCGCGTCGAATTTTGAAAATTTTACGTTGTTTGCGTAAGTCGTCCGTGAATGGGGCTGGACGTAATTTACGTTCACGTTGAAACCAATACATCCATGTGGCGTACTTTGGAGCAATACACACTGGGATATGTCCATGGACGGCGCATGCGCCATTCGTGAAAAACGTCAATCACATCGGGTCACAAGTTATTTACATAAAACACGCCCCCCCTGTTCCACATTTGAATTAGGCGAGCTTACGCCGACCTATTTACGCTACGTCGCCGCAACTTATGGAGCAAGTGCTTTGAGAATACTGCACTTGCCCGTCTAAGTTACGGAGACGTAGCTTAAATAGGATACGTTACGCCCGCTCAAAGATACGCCGCTGTACGTGAATCCGGGCCTATGACTTTACCTTGCAGGCAGAAGATTTTTTATTTATTTTTCCCAACTTTACTTCCGCTTTAAAGCGGGAGTTCACCCAATTAGGTTTTTTTTTTCTCTTTTCCCCTTAGATGGATGCTCGTTTTGTCTAGGGGAATCGGCTAGTTGTCTTAAAATATGATCCGTACTTACCGTTTATGAGATGCATCTTCTCCGTCGCTTCCGGGTATGGGTCTTTGGGAGCGGGCGTTCCTTCTTGATTGACAGTCTTCCGAGAGGCTTCCGACGGTCGCATCCATCGCGTCACTCGTAGCCGAAAGAAGCCGAACGTCGGTGCGGCTCTATACTGCGCCTGCGCACCGACGTTCGGCTTCTTTCGGAAAATCGTGACGCGATGGATGCGACCGTCGGAAGCCTCTCGGAAGACTGTCAATCAAGAAGGAACGCCCAGTCCCGCAGCCCATACCCGGAAGCGGCGGAGAAGATGCATCTCGTAAACGGTAAGTACGGGTCATATTTTAAAACAACTAGCCGATTCCCCTAGACAAAACGAGCAGGAATCTAAGGGGAAAATGTGTTCTCTATGGGTGAACCTCCGCTTTAAGGTGAAAATGTCTTGACTTTAAAACCACTTTTAAACGAACAGCACATTTGCTGATCGAAACACTTCCATCATCACATTTTCCCCAGTATGAATGTTGTGAATGTCACTAGTGCATATTCAGAAGAGAATTTCTGTGAATATCAGTTAATCCAGCATGGAGAATGTGTCTGGATTTTTTTTATTAGTTAGCCTTGTTTTATGCTAGTGCTGCTGCATAATCAGGTGTTTTTCAGTGTTTTTATGCACGTGAAGTTTTATTCTTCATGCATTTTTTGGTAGGCACAAAAGCCTACTGAAAATATGCTCAACACACATGTGCATGCGTTTTTCATGCCCTCCCGTTGCCCTCCCATTGAAGTCTAATGGACCAAGAAAGCACTATGTTGCAACAAAACTAGCACCTGTAGGTTTTCAGACATTTCCACTGTACCATGTCACATTGTTGTGAATGTGCACAATAGAGAATAATGTGATTTCCATTAACGTGCATTGAAGCTCATGGCCTTATGCCGCGTACACACAGTCGTTTTTCGGCATGAAAAAAAATGTAATTTTTCAGCATGTCCAAAAAACGAAGTTTTTCCAACTTCATCATTAAAAACCACGTTGCCCACACACCATCCTTTTTGAAAAACGAGCGCTCCCGTCTCATAACTTGCTTCTGGGCATGCACAGGTTTAAAACGTCGTTTTTGCCCACACACGATCATTTTTTGCAACACGAAAAATTACATTTTGAAAAACAACATTAAAAAATGCAGCATGTTCGATCATTTTAAATGACATTTAAAAAAATTACGTTTTATTTTCATGACGAAAAACGACAGTGTGTACGCGGCATAAGAGTTCAATTCAAGTCACAGAAAAAGCTAAGCTAGAAAAATATTGTCCTCATTTTCATAGTCCAACCTCAACTTTTCTGTTACATCGGGTATGTAATCTAAATATGACTGTGCACCAGAGTTTGACATGGAGCTCCTTTTCTTCATCTAAAATATAAATCTGTGTGACATAGGTGTGCGCAGCCTATTGCATTAGGGTGTGCACCCCAACGCTCAAACACACATGAATGCCACCTGCTGACACAGGAAGGGGGCTCTAGTGGTGGGAGACAATTGATTGGGAGCATGTTACAGTACACCCTAAATATGGGTGTGACGTGTTCCTAAAGTTGAATCTAGACTTTAATATAATGGGAGCATTTACACTGGCCACTGGCACCCCCAACCACCCACCTGATGCTGCTCCTGGATAATGCTAATGCATATAATGGGGTGATTAGGGTGTGCCCAGTGTGCATGCTTATGCTGTGTAAAGATAATAAAATGGAACTAAACTCTCTCAATTAACATTAACTATGTTAATCCTTATGTTGCTAGCATTAATAAATAGATTGGAAGGTATGTTATATTTTCTTTTTTTTTTATATTTCTTCAGTTGCTTCCTAGTTACTGAGCTAAGCTAAAAGAATGTCATACATGGATTTTTTTTTTCATCTGGAGGTAGACAGGAAGGGCTTCCCCAGTTAAGCACACCCTCCTCCTGCCTCCTTGACTGAGCCAAGAACAGATGGATTACAGGAAGTAAATGCTACATTAATCATCTGCCCCTACTCAAGATGGAAACTACTAGTCATTTTAAGGGGTGTTTTTCAAAGTGATTTCTCAAGAAAATAAAGCATGGAGAAAAGGATGGATGGGTTTGATTTGAATATTAAAAATGCATGGAATAGTGTGTTCAGTTTGTAGTTCTCAGTTACAGTTAAAGCGGTGGTTCACCCATAAAAACGACTTCCCCCTATTACACTGCCCCCCCACATTACAATACGAATATGCCATTAATTTTTTTTTGGCTGCTGTACATACCTGGGTACAGCTATTCACCCGTGTCCTCCGGGTTGCGAGTCCCGCGGGAGTGGGCGTTCCTACCATGGCGGTGATTGACGTTTTGACAAAAATATGAGCTCCCCCCCGTCGCGTAAGCCGCGTCACGACTGGCGAAAGGAGCCGAACTGCGATGCGCAGGCGCAGTATAGCGCCGACTCGCCGTTCGGCTCCTTCCACCAATCGTGACGCTGCTTACGCGATGGGGGAGCTTGTTTTTTAGTCAAAACGTCAATCACCGCCATGGTAGGAACGCCCACTCCCGCGGGACTCGCAACCCGGAGGACACGGGTGAATAGCTGTACCCAGGTATGTACAGCAGCCAAAAAAAAATTAATGGCATATTCGTATTGTAATGCGGGGGGGGGGGCAGTATAATAGGGGGAAGTCGTTTTTATGGGTGAACCACCGCTTTAAGTTATGCTTTAAAGTAGCATCTTCTTAATAGAGGCAGGCCTTTACTTCCTCATGTTAGAGTCTAAGGCAAGGGAAACAGTGAGCAGTATAATAGCGATATCAATAAATCTCACTCTAAAACTCCCAAAACTAGCAGTCAGAAGCAACAACGCAGATATACACACCCAGGAGCAAAATGCTTCAAGCGCACAAATTCAAATCATAGAAAATAAAAAAATAAAAATGATATTAGAACAATGAATCTATAAGAAAATGCCAGAGGACACACAAGGAATAACAAGCAGCAATGTGTATAGCTAGACTGGTGGCTGCTCAAGAACACATCTGCCAAAAGACTTGAGAAAGGGGTTCCCTAACCCAAAACTTGTTGCAACACGTCACATATGACATCATCGTGTCCGCCCAGTCATCCTCTGTAACTTCCTTGCTGTCCAAAGAGTATACCATCTTAGCTATACACATTGCTGTTTCTCCTTCTGGTTCTTCCTGGTGTTTTCCTCTGGTTTACTTCCTGGCTCCAAGTGTTTGACATCATACCCGCCTAAAGAAGCTTGCTGCTGTACTACTGGCCAACTGGAATGCTGCTACCTGCTCAAGGTTTTACAGATATGCCTTATTACAGTATGGGGCAGATCCTCAAAGAAATTACGCCGGTGTATCTCTTGATACACCGCGTAATTTCAAATTTTGCGCGTCGTATCTTTGTTTTGGTATCCACAAAACAAGATACAACGGCATCTCGGCTAGATCCGACAAGCGTACGTCTTAGTACGCCGTCGGATCTAAGCTGCAATTTTTCGGCGGCCGCTAGGTGGCGTTCCCGTCGAAATACGCGTTGCGTATGCAAATTAGCTAGTTACGGCGATCCACGAACGTACGTTGGCCCGGCGCATTTTTTTCCGTCGTTTGCGTTCGGCTTTTTCCAGCATATAGTTACCCCTGCTATTATGAGGCGTACTCAATGTTAAGTATGGCCGTCGTTCCCGTGTCGAATTTTTTATTTTTTTACGTCGTTTGCGTAAGTCGTTCGCGAATAGGGATTTGCGTAGAATGACGTCACCGCCGGAAGCATTGGCTTGTTCCGGTTTATTTTCGAGCATGCGCACTAGGATACCCCCACGGACGTCGCATGCGCCGTTAAAAAAAAACGTTGTTTACGTCAGGTCACGACGTATTTACATAAAACACTCCCCCATCACATCCATTTGAATTCCGCGCCCTTACGCCACCAAAGATACACTACACCGCCGTAACTTACGGAGCAAATTCTAATTCTTTGAGGATTCAAAAAAAAAATAAGTTACGGCGGCGTAGTGTATCTTAGATACGCTACGCCCGGCGGATTAATGCGCCGTTCTACGTGGATCTGCCCCATTGGGTCTATAGCAAACCCTGTTGTCTAGAAGAGATATACAAACTGAATATAATAAGAATATGATCAGACACACTGCAGTAAAAAAATAAATGCTCTTGAATGATTTAGCAAGGAAGCAGTTTTGATTCAGGGAACCTAGAGTCTTTTTAAAGCATAGGACCCAACAAAATGTGGGGAAGAGTTATAAATCACATGTGTCCTGTCACATAGTGACATATTTACTATAATGCTGAAATTCAGGCAGATATATGCTTGGGGGAGTGGATGTTCCCAGGTAGATTGAATTTTCATGCAGACCACCCTAGATAAAGCTCACGTCTGATCCTGAGCCTCTATGAAGGAAAGAACTGAAATCAAATTAATAAAGGGAAGGATGAGGGACAGTCAGGCTGGGAAGGAATGGTGTAGATGGTGCTGGTTGTCCTATAAACCATAAAAAAGGCTCTGTCTGGCTGGCTGCAGCTTATAATACACATTATGAGAGACTCACATTGTGCAGGAAAATCAGAGGAAACTATTTCAGCACCAGAGAAGCCTGTACAACTTTATAAAACTGAAGGTACAGCTGGAGTTAAGCTTTATCTCACCCCCCCCCCCAAAAAGAAAAATCAATATATTGCAGATTTTCACTCCTTATATAAGGCGGTTGCATTTATTTTCTTTTTTTCAGATCTCTTTCTTTACTCACTCGGTAATCCTGCCAGGGCTGATGTTAGCTATCACAGGACTCTGTTCAGCCTACCTGACAGGTCTCCCCCCCACAGTACAGGGGCAGGAGGGCACAGTACAGCAGGGGCAGGAAGGTACAGTATGGGGGGGCAGGAGGGCATAGTACAGTGGTTAGGAAGGTACAGTACAGAGGGGAGCGGGAAGGCACAGTACAGAGGGGGCAGGGAGGTACAGTATGGGAAGCAGGAAGGCACAGTACAGTGGTTAGGAGGGTACAGTACAGGGGGGGAGCAGGAGGGCATGGTAAATGGGGGGTAGAGGATTAGGGGGGCAGAAGGACACAGTACAGTGGTTAGGAGGGTACAGTACAGGGGGGAGCAGGAGGGCCCAGCACAGGGGAAGGGGAAGCAGACACAGTACAGGAGGGCAGGAGAGTACAGTAATGTATACTACAGATATGGTCTTCTCAAGCAGAGCTGCTTAGGGAAGCTGCTGTCACAGATCCTACCTATTCTGGCATGCTGTCATTGGGCTAAATCAAAACTAGAATAACAACTCCCCCTCTACCTTCCCCTCCAGAGTTTCTGGCTCTCTTCCGGCACTTTGTAGGGGTAAAGGAAGTACTCTGAGGTGGAGCGTCTTAAATCTGCTGCTGTTTGTGTGCGTGGGATGTGTACTGCACCAATTACATGGGATGAATAGGAGAGGAAGGTCAGCAGGGATTGGCGCAGTGCACATCCCAACCACACAAACAGCAGCAGTAATAAGATGCTCCACCTCTGGGTTCTTCCTGAAAAAAAATGGGGGAGGGAAGGGGCTGGAAACCATGAGGTAGGTGGAGAAAGAAGAGGGGATAAAGAAGTGGAAATGGGTAGGAGATTGGGGGTGGGTAGAGGAGAACTAGAGTGAAACTGGGGGGTACTGGTTTGTATATGGATACAGAAGGAGAAAGATTTGTGCTGGCATGGGGGAAGGGGGAGGAGATGCAAATAGATGGAGGTCAAGGGGCTGGAGAAGGATGGATTCTGGACATTTGCAATGTTTGTGTATATGGGACACACACACACACCTGTGTGAAGGTGAAGTGCCTCCAGAGAAGAAGACTGGGAGGGGGAGGGGAGTGAGGGAACTAGTGAGGGACTATTGTTGGCAAAGTGTCAGGAAGAGAATTTCAGTCAGCCGGGGAAGAGGCTATAAATTAGCATGGCTGCTCAATGTTGACAAACCGGCTGGCTGGGAGAAGGTAGCAAGGGCCTGAGAAGGAATCAGTGTGACAGGCAGAGACGAATGGATCTGTGTGGGGATGAAAGGGAGCAGGACAGGATAGTGCCGAGGCATGAAGCACGAATCCAGGAGAGGGAGAGAGCACTGAAGTCTGCTGCAGATGTGAAAAACAGATAACGTGACTGACCTGTAGCACATGCAAAAGATCTGACCAAAGTGAGGGGAACTGTTGGCAGTACAGTGACTGCTGTGGGGAAACTTTAAGGCCCCTTCATGCACCTAGGACCCCATGGCAGTTCCCAGAGGTGCCTGTACAGACAGCCCTAACTCTCACTCCAAACACATCCACCAAACACATTCCGCAGTGCCTTATGGGACAAGAAAGAGCTGGGATGCCCAGGCACACACAGGGGGATCATATGTGGCCTCGACAGGGAAGAGGATCAGTGTGGTAAGTACAGGAACGATGCCCTGTGTGTCTCTCCCTCCTGCATTCAGCTAACGTACACTTACAGTAGGGCAGCCCATGGAAATGAATGACCTGCCCTACACGCGGCATGGAAAATATGCCTGCACTTGGTCGTACCTGTATGTGTGAACCAAGCTTTGCAGTATAGGCACATCTGTCATTTAGCACTGGTAATGTGGCAGGGAACCATTGTCAGGCGGTGGGTCATCTAAGTGGTGGTGGGGAAACACTGTTGGATAGCAGATAATTGTGATTCTTAGTTAGATTCAGAGCTGTCGTAACTCTGAATCTGCGCCGTAGAAAATTTAAGTGTATTCTCAAATTGAGATACACTTAAATCTAGCTAAGATACGACTGTGGGTGCCGTTGTATCTTAGCTGTCTTTTTAGGGCGGCCGCTAGGGGCGTGTACGCTGATTTACACCTAGAATGCATAAATCAGCGAGATACGCCTATTCACGAACGTACGCTTGCCCGTCGCAGTAAAGATACGCCGTTTACGTAAGGCGTTTTCAGGTGTAAAGTTAGTCCAACAAAAAGCTGGCCCAGCCAATGTTAAGTATGGATGTCGGTCCCGCGTCAAATTTTGAAATGTTTACGTCATTTGCATAAGTCGTCCGTGAATGGGGCTGTGCGTAATTTACGTTTACGTCGAAACCAATAACTCTTTGCGGTGTAATTTGGAGCATGCGCACTGGGATATGTCCACAGACGGCGCAATGCGCCGTTCGTAAAAAACGTCAATCACATCGGGTCACGATTCATTAGCATAAAACACGCCCACCTCTTCACAATTTGAATTAGGCGCGCTTAGGCCGGCACATTTACGCTACGCCGCCGTAACTTAGGACGCAAGTGCTTTGTGAAGACAGCACTTGCCTCTCTAACTTACGGCGGCGTAGCGTATATGCGATACACTACGCCTGCTTAACGTTAGGCTCTCCTACCTGAATCCGGCTATAAAAGTGGATTTACACCTCTGGATAACGTGATTGATGATGGATATACATTGGGGGGATTTTTTGGGCTATTAAAGGACTTTTTTAGATGTGGGTGTGTTTATTTACCTTTCACTTTTTGGGATAATGTGTAATAACTAATGCAGCCCTGTACTCATTCTCCTGAGAGGGGGTGGATATCTTAGGGTGTCCTTTTATAATTGCTAAAAGTCCCCCTACAAACCCCCACGTTCCATACTGGGAGTGACTTACGGGGGGAAAGCCTTACCTTGCAAGGTAATCCTCCAGTGTTGAAAGGCATTTGGCCTGGGCAGGAGGCGAAGCTACATGCTCAATGTCCTCCTTTTCCTGATCACCTAGGCTTGCCTAAAAAGGGGCCTGGTTGGAACCCCAAGAACGTTGTTTTAAAGGATTTGTGTATTTTCAATGTTGCCCTTTAGGCTGCATGAAATTTGTTTGGATTGGTATATGCCCGTTTTGGCAGTGCCCAGCTACCTATGCCCTTTATTATCAATATCTCTATCCCATAGACTTCATTGGTGTTCAGCGCTAAGTTTAGAGTTTGTGAACTTTCTCCTGGTTTTGGCAAACTTGGCTCAAACAAAATCGAGCCAGATTCTCGTATCCCTATTCACCAACATCTCTTCCTGATAGCGATAGGTCTGAGCCATGCCTGCACATGTGTGTCATCTTGATGGCTTGTAGTCTACACTGGAAGCCCATATGACAGAGTGAAAACACAGAAGCACAATTGGGAGGGATTTGTCACACCATAGCAGGAAGTGCCTAAAAAAGGACCGCCATGGCATGATAATCGGATATTCTTTAACTAAAAGCTTCATATTTTAAAATATTAAAAACAACTTTTAAAATTACATTAACATTTAATCTATTTTAACACATGCTATGATTATTTACATCAAGCTGTGTCTTTTTAATGTTTATTTATAACACATTATAAAAGTTGTGTATTGCCTTTAGGTTTTACTCTTTAAATTCATGGTTTTCATGTCATAGAGTGGATATCCTATACATACTGCGATGTTATTGCCTAGAACACAGAACATTTAAGAATTCTAAGACTAATCCTGCTTTGGCGTTAGCAAATATTATCAGATCTGTCTAAATTTGAATGGGTCTGAGTCAAGAAAGGAAAAAATGTAGAAAAACTTAAAGAAGGACAATGCAAGACTAGAGTTTTCTTCTTTCCACAACATTAATTTTGACATGTCTGCGACACTATACTGACAATGCCAGCATTGCTGCTAATTAATAATTCTTTCTTTTTTTAGTTCCTTTGGGAAATGTTCCTTTCAAATGAAATCAGGGCTGAATGAACTTGGAAAATTGCTTGGGAGAATGTGTGGCTCATCACTGACACAAAGAGCCATGGGAGGATAAAAATTAACTTTGAAAAAATAACTTATACAGAAGGGTACTTGGAAATGGTTGTTGCTCTAACAGTAAAGTCTGAAAAAAATAGCAAGTTTAATGTATTCTACAGCCACCGAATTTAGCCTATTGTTTTTCAGAAAACAGATTCGCACCTTGCATCTTCCTTTGGAAAATGATGGATAATGTTGGCAGAGATTAAATAGAATAATTTAATGTACACATTTTGTAAATGTTGTTTAGATTTAGACGTGCGCAAAAGAGACAGCAATCATCAAGAAGATTTATGTTCCGTCAAGAACAAGTAGCTCTTTGGATAAACAAAAACACATGCTCCAGCTGAATTCCCCTGAGGAAAACAGATAAACACAAGAGAATCATTATCTGTTGCTACTTTTGTTTAATCGAGAATAAAAAAAAAAAAAACTTCACCAATAAAGTCGTTTTGGGAAATTAAAGGATAACGGCAGCAGTAAAGAAAAGTTATCATCACTGGTATAACTTGCTAGAAATATGTAACTGCTGCATGCCCTGGGAACCCTCAATACCTGGGCCCCTGCAGATTCTGACATGGGGTTGTTAGCTCTCATGGTATATGTGTTTATACAGTGTTTACCTCATGTAAAAAGTAAATTTTAGGGCTTTTCCTGACCACTTTTATAAAAAAAAAAAGCAAAAAGATGATAAATACATATCTTCACCCACAGGTGATTCTCACCATCAATACGGTAAACAATATTCAAGCTTCCTGGCTTTCTTTATCAGCCCTGTGGTTCAGGCCTCATGCCTTGATCTTCCAGACCATCTAGCAACCGTCCCAAGTCTTAATACACAAATGCTGTACCTCTTCCAGCTCTGTCTTTCCTTTACAGTTCCCAGCTGTTCCATCACTTATAGACTCTCTATGACTCAGGCCTCTGGCTTGGGGCACCTCTGACCCCCAGGTGAGACCCTGTCTCTCGGCATCTTTCTCTAAAACTCGGGCCTCTGGTTTGGAGTTCCTCTAACACCAGGGGGACACCCTGTTTCACAGGTTCTTTGCCTATCCTGTCCTAAACAGCACGGCGCAGATGTACCCCTCTTGTCTCCCTTACAATCACTGACCCCTTTGGAAGAGTAAGACACTGCCCTCTTATCCTGATACTGCTAAAATAACAGCACACAGATGTGCCACTAGTGGGCCTGTTTTTTCCAAAACCTAGCCCAGACTTCCTTATCACATAGTGGCATGGCCTTATCCTGCCACAGGGTATACATTTTGACATTTTCAAAAGGGCAGTTTTACAGCATCTGTTTTACTGAATTAGTACCGTAACTACAGATCACAGTGTTAATAGGGGAATCCCTCCCGCTGAGCCATTGTGTTCTTCTGGCGGGGTGGGGCGCGAGGGAAGCCATCACCTGCTAGGAGAACACAGTAATTACTGATAGCAGCTATAATAGCAGCTATAAAAGCCTCTAGCAATAATCGCATGTAAAATCCAGCAGGCTGAGTCTACCCCAGTTGATCAATTGATCAACTGGGGTAAATTCAGCCTGCCCATACATGGTTTGGATCTTCAGCGGTGCTGCTGAACCAGCCAAGATTCAAACCTTCTATGGCTGGCTTAAAGCAAGGACAGGTAGCAGTAGAGCCAGTATCATAGTCAGCACACTGCTAGGGACCAGTGCAGTGTGGATACAAGTTGCCAGGTAAGGCTGGGGGAGTAGTGCATGGAACTAACTCTTAGTTTTTAGTGTCTTTAGTAGCTCACCAGTTATTTTCAGCATCGCCTGATCTTGTTAGGAGTATAAGGCCTTGATATAAATTATTTGTCCTATCTCTACCACCATCATAGCAAGGAAGTGCAGAATGTAGTTATTTGGTAGTCAGGAAAAAAAAAAACAGCAGTAGCAGTGCTAAAAATAAAATAATAATAATAAAAACTTTATTTATATATGGCATATGGTTATTACTCTTGTGCACAAGTAGAACCTCTATCAGGTTTTTACTGCTGTCTTAATCCCTTTTAATCCCTATTACGGAGGCCCATTTTCACTCTCTAATTGTCCCGATCACCAATGGCACTGGGAATGAAGTGAACGGTAAATCCAAATTTCTGTGCTACTGTTAGCAGCTTTTCTAGACTGGAAACTTCACAGGAGGATCAACATCAATAGCAACTAAAAATCCTTAATGATACAGTTCTGAGACTATTTGCTTCTAAGTCCACCTTAATGTCCTATAGTAGCAGCATTGGCTGCTATTGCTATAGTTATGCCACTCATTAGGAAGGTTTTGAGTACTCCTGGCAAGTTCTACAGTGATGGATTTAACCATTAGTATGTCTAGAGCCCAAGAAGCTTTATTGGCTCTAAAGGAGGGTAAAACTAGGATACAGGTAAAATAGTTTAGACTCCTTACCAACTGTGATGAGGTAATAACCAAGGAAAAGACTGGGTTTAAATGAGTGTAAGTTAAAAATGTAGCCAATCAGCCAACGCAGCCATTTTACATTTTCATTTGCTATGCTGTGTTGAAAAAATTAAATAGCAGCTGAATAGTTGTTAAGGCCACCAGACAGAAAATCTCCCTAAATGCAACCCAAAAAAACAACCTTTTTTTTTAGTAGAGCAGCAC
This sequence comes from Rana temporaria, assembly GCF_905171775.1. NCBI lineage: Eukaryota > Metazoa > Chordata > Amphibia > Anura > Ranidae > Rana > Rana temporaria. Next base: position 113,101,958 of record NC_053493.1, on the reverse strand, counting down.
CAAAATCGCTGCCAGTATTTAATTGCAGCTTAATCCCAGTTACAGATTCTCCCACCTGTCTTGTAAACCTTTTGTCACAACCTTGGGGTGGTGGTACAAAAACACATGGTTGCACTGCATTTTGAAAGGCAATCGACGCGCATTGCTCTTTAAAAGACTATAACTAGTGTAAAGGCCTCACTAACAGAGCTCTGGATAATAGTTTAAAAAAAAAGGGTTCTAATTAGGGTTGAGCGAACCCAAACTGTAAAGTTCGAGGTTGGTACCGGACATTTGGGTTTTTGGTACCCGGATCCGAACCCGAACAATTTTCTGTAAGTTCGGGTTAGAGTTCGGGTTCGGCAATGTGATGGCGCGCTGCAGGGCAGCCAATCAACATTTGTTTAACTCGTATGACCTAGAAGCCATCACAGCCATGCCTACTAATGGCATGGCTGTGATTGGCCAGTGCAGCATGTGACCCAGCATGTGACCCAGCCTCTATATAAGCTAGAGGCACATAGCACTCTGCTTTAGATAGGGTAGGGAAAGGCTGCTGCTGCTCTGAGGGAGAGAATTAGAAAGGAGTCAGACTGTCCTGCTTCAGAAATCAAATTACTCAGCGATCTACATAGCACATTAAGTCACTCTGCATTAGATACTTTGGGGAAAGGTTCCTGGTTTTGCTTGTAGGGAGAGAAATATATAGGAGTCAGTCCTGCTTCAGAAATCAAATTACACCAGCACTGCATATAGTTACATAGTTACATAGTTACATAGTTAGTCAGGTTGAAAAAAGACACAAGTCCATCCAGTTCAACCACAAAAAACAAAAAATAAAAAAACACAGTAAAATCCTATACACCCAACTCCATACCCACAGTTGATCCAGAGGAAGGCAAAAAACCCCAGCGGAGCATGATCCAATTTGCTACAGCAGGGGAAAAAATTCCTTCCTGATCCCCCGAGAGGCAATCGGATTTACCCTGGATCAACTATACCTACAAATCTTAGTACTCAGTTATATTCTGTACATTTAGGAAAGAATCCAGACCTTTCTTAAAGCAATCTACTGAGCTGGCCAGAACCACCTCTGGAGGGAGTCTGTTCCACATTTTCACAGCTCTTACTGTGAAAAAACCTTTCCGTATTTGGAGGTGAAATCTCTTTTCCTCTAGACGTAAAGAGTGCCCCCTTGTCCTCAGTGATGACCGTAAAGTGAATAACTCAACACCAAGTTCACTGTATGGACCTCTTATATATTTGTACATGTTGATCATATCCCCCCTTATTCTCCTCTTCTCAAGAGTGAATACATTTAGTTCCTCTAATCTTTCCTCATAGCTGAGCTCCTCCATGCCTCTTATCAGTTTGGTTGCTCTTCTCTGCACTTTCTCCAATTCTCCTATATCCTTTTTGAGAACTGGTGCCCAAAACTGAACTGCATATTCCAGATGAGGTCTTACTAATGATTTGTACAGGGGCAAAATTATATCTCTGTCTCTGGAGTCCATACCTCTCTTAATACAAGAAAGGACTTTGCTCGCTTTGGAAACCGCAGCTTGGCATTGCATGCCATTATTGAGCTTATGATCAACTAAAACCCCCAGATCCTTCTCCACTACAGACCCCCCCAGTTGTACTCCCCCTAGTATGTATGATGCATGCATATTCTTAGCCCCCAAGTGCATAACTTTACATTTATCTACATTAAACCTCATCTGCCACTTAGTCGCCCAATCAGACAGAGCATTGAGGTCGGCTTGTAAATTGGAGACATCCTGTAAGGACGTTATTCCACTGCATAGCTTGGTGTCATCTGCAAAGACAGAAATGTTACTTTTGATCTCAAACCCAATATCATTTATAAATATATTGAAAAGTAAGGGTCCCAGCACTGAACCTTGGGGTACACCACTCATAACATTGGACCATTCAGAGTAAGAATCATTAACCACGACTCTCTGAATTCTGTCTTTCAGCCAATTTTCTATCCATTTACAAACTGATATATCCAATCCTGTAGACCTTACCTTACACATGAGCCGTGTGTGCGGAACTGTATCGAACGCTTTTGCAAAATCCAAATATATCACGTCCACAGCCACGCCTCTGTCCAGGGTTTTACTTACCTCTTCATAAAAGGAAATCAGGTTTGTCTGACAACTTCTGTCTTTCATGAATCCATGTTGTCTGCTGCTTAAATAGCTTTTTTCCTGCAAGAACTCATCCATGTGGTCTTTTATTAAACGTTCCAGTATCTTCCCAACTATAGAAGTTAAACTAACAGGTCTATAGTTACTTGGTAAAGACTTTGTTCCCTTTTTAAATATGGGCACCACATTGGCCCTGCGCCAATCCAGTGGTACTATTCCTGTCTTTAATGAGTCCCTAAATATTAGATACAGTGGCTTTGAAATGACAGAGCTCAACTCACCTAGGATCCGTGGATGGATGCTATCAGGTCCAGGTGCTTTATCCACCTTTATTCTGTCTAAATATTTCTGGACCATATCACTTTTGAGCCATTGTGGATTTGGGGCTGTGTCACTCCCACCCCCATTTTGGACATGAGCTCCCCCATGCTCCATTGTATACACAGAGCTGAAGAAAACATTTAGTAAATTTGCCTTCTCTTTGTCCCCAGTCACCCACTCTAGATTATTTTGTAAGGGGCCTACATGCTCAGACTTCACCTTTTTACTATTAATATATTTAAAGATGAGATACTCTGCATTAGATACTTTAGGGGAAGGTTCCTGGTTTTGCTTGTAGGGAGAGAAATATATAGGAGTCAGTCCTGCTTCAGAAATCAAATTACACCAGCACTGCATATGTTACTGTGAGATACACCCTTTAGATACTTTTCTTCTATTGTGCTATTCAAAAAACATCCATTTAGGGCAAAAAAAAAAATTGCAGTGTTTCCTCCATATCTGTATGTGTGAGATAAACACTTTGGCTAGTGTTCTTCTATTGTTCTATTCAAAAAACACCCATTTAGGGCAAAAAAAATATATATTTTGCAGTGTTTCCTCCAGTGTTTGCAGTGTTTCCTGCATATCTGTACGTGTGAGATACACCCTTTAGATACTGTTCTTCTATTGTGCTATTAAAAAAAAAACATTTAGGGCAGTGTTTCCTCCAGTGTTTGTAGTGTTTCCTCCATATCTGTACGTGTGAGATAAACACATTAGCTACTTTTCTTCTATTTTGCTATTCAAAAAACACCCATTTAGGGGAAAAACATATATTTTGCAGTGTTTCCTCCAGTGTTTGCAGTGTTTCCTCCATATCTGTACGTGTGAGATAAACACTTTAGCTACTGTTCTTCTATTTTGCTATTCAAAAAACACCCATTTCCTCCAGTGTTTGCAGTGTTTCCTCCATCCCACAGGACTTGTCCGTACCTTGTGCAGAATAGACACGTATACCGGCCTTACCCAGCCATTCTTGTATTTCTGATCTTTCTCACTCTTTTGGGGTGTACCCTAATTTAAAAAATAAATAAATTAAAAACAAAAAGCTGTGTTGGCTACCTCGTCCTCCTCCACCGCCGCTTCCACCTACACCGCCACATCCACCGCCACCTCAACCTCCTACTCCATATGGACCTCGTCCTCCTAGGTCAAGATTATTATTTTTTTATTTCTATGTATTTTATGTTATTTTAAGTTATTTCCCTATCCACATTTGTTTGCAGAGTACTTGCCATGCTCTTACCAACATTTTGCTGCCATTTGCAGCCCTCTAGCCCTTTCCATTACTTTTTTAGAGACATTTTAGTAGTCAAAAGTTTGGGTCCCCATTGACTTCAATGGGGTTCCGGGTCAAGTTCGGGTCCCGAACCCGGACTTTTTTCCGAAGTTCTGCTGAACCCGTCAAACGCGAACATTCAGGTGTCCGCTCAACTCTAGTTCTAATGAGTGAGTGAGTGACTTATATAGCGCAGCAAATGCGAACTTAATCGCCTCAAGGCGCTTGACATCCAGAGTCGAACCGGTCCTTCAGAAGAGGTGGGTCTTTAGTTTTTTCCTAAAAGCCCGATGGTTTTCCTCCAAGCGGATGGTAGTGGGTAGAGCATTCCAGAGCCGAGGTCCTTGGACCGAAAATCTGCGTTCTCCCTTCGATTTGTAGCGGGATTCCCACTCTACACAAAACTACGAAAAAAGGTTTTGTCTAGACATGCAGCAAGAGATTGTTTATGCGAAAATGACTAAGATAGAGCTTAGGATGAGTGCACAGTCCAAAGTTACACAAAAAATATTGTGCAAAAATACTGAACTGACAGAATCAAATTTGAAATACTATATTTAAATCCATGTTATTTGGCAAAAAAATGAAATTTTAGCATAACATTTGTTTAACTTTTTTTTATAACTGTTTTTTGTATCTTGCAGGTTCGTATTATAACGTACTCTTCCATATTTTTCTTATATGTATATTGGCTACTGTGTATCACTTTTTCTATGCAAATCCCATTTGCTTTCTGTAAATAAAAAGCTGTGCACCTGCTTCAGCCCACTGGTGACCAAAGGCCAGAAATGATTCTCTTCACTGAGCAATAACTGCAGGACCCGTTCCACTTGACAGGCACCAGCTGAGACATGCACACTAGTAGGGTAATATGGATGCCAGAGCTGGCGTTAATACAAGTACATGTCAAGCATCCACTTTCACATTACAGTGCCTGTTCTAAAAGTTTAAATCAGCATTGATTTTCTTTGAAAGCATAAACTGTTGCCTGTTTGTTGAATGGTAACAATATTCATTTTGGTTGAAAATGGTACTGGTTGCGTTGTTTTTTGAAAAAAGTCGATTTATTAAACTGCTACAAAATGTACATTTCCTCTTACTCAGTTTTAGAAATAAAATGGAAAGAATGTCTTTAAAATGACACCGTTCCTGTCTGTAGGATCAGGGTAGGTGCCCGTTTACCCCTGTGCATTTGTTTGCAGTTTAACCCAACTTTTTATTACTGCAGGGACAATGAATTATAGCAGGTCTTTCATGAAAAATTAAGATCCTCTTTACTGACAGGTCTCCACAAATAGCTGACCCCGTCCAAAAAAAAAAAAAAAAACCCTCACCATTGCCTTGACTTTTCATACTTTTGGGAGGTGCCTCTTCATGCCACACAGCTGCCTCCTCGAAAATCTGGGCGTTTAAAACATCAGTGAGAATGCATTCCAACATATTGCAAATGTTATTTTTATGTTCTTCATATTCAGGAGAGTGGGAGCTAAAAGTAAAACACAGCTTACATTTCCATGAAAGGTTCACTTCCATAAATGTCTCATGTAACAATAGTGCTGAAGAAAGATTGAAAGTCCCTGTGTTACTCTCCTAATCCTTGTGAAGTTCCTTTGATTTTAGGTACTGACTGTCTACAGGATCTTGACAAAAGTAAAGTAAAGGTTATGCCCCACATGCTCCTATCACTATCACTCCAACATTCATAGCTTCCACCATCATCCCAGTTCCAAAGTACAGATGGGGCCTAGTATCAAAGGGATCAACAGGGCTACTGAGATCAATTCAAAGATTAACATGTATCTCAAGTTACATTTTTGTTTAGTTGTTGTATATGGGGGGGGGAACTAATGCGCAAAACCACTCTAACCAGGGCGCTAAAATCTAATAACCTACATATATAAAATTCGGATTAAATAACGTAAAATCTAATATATAAAATATAATATGTATAAATTATAACTGAGCAGCAGCCACAACTAAATAGTGCTCACGCACTGATGACAATTGAAAAATGGGGGGTGTAATGGCGCTTGCTACTTAATAATTATCTAGCCAGTTAATATTGCTCAATTAACAACATAATACCGTATATAAAAAGCAAATAAATCCAGATGTGAACCGTGAAAATTTTTCACTCCTTGTTCCTTAAAGTCCCACCAAGCATCAATAACAGTGAGGAAGGGGATGAATAAGTGATAATAATGAGATCCAAAATAAATTATTGAATAAATTATCAATCAATGATAAACTTCCAAAAAATATGTGAATAAACATCCATATACAGTGAAAAAAACGGTGAGATAAATGAATCCTTATAATGAGTGTAACCAACCGTCCACCAGAAAAAAATTATATAACAAGATGTGAATATAAGTCTCAATGTACAAACTCGTGCTAATAAGATAACATGGTAATGCCAGTGAATAATTGAAAATAACAAATAAAATAGGATCCTATGACTAAGTGGCGTGTACAGCCACGCAACACGTCAGGAAGGAGGAGAGCCATCGGTGACGTCATCTCCGTTCTCGGCCGCAAACTCCTCTTTAAGCTTTAAAGTCCATATAGGTTATTCAGATCAGACTCCAGTGCCATAAGAAAAATGCTCCTGCACTATTTTTTTGGGTATTATATTGTGTTTGTGTGCACTAAAATGTGCATATTTTACTGAAAATATAATGAACCTTATAGCAAATATCATGTCACATAGAAAACAGCAACTTCCGACAATTAATTTTATTATACCAAATTGGTGAGAAATTTAAAGATGCTGTAAGCTGGGGAGTGTTGCTTCAATATTTTGCATGAAATTTTTATTTTTTTGCCCTGTTCACACTTTCTATGGTGCCATTTTTTTCTTAATGACACCCCAAACACAACTAGCAAGTGCGCATTTTGTTGCTTGATAAAAACGCGCAAGGCTCAATGCCAAAAAAAGGTGCAGGAGTCACTCAGGTGCATTTGATGCATGCGGAGCAACCCATTCAAGTGATGTCATGTGACAAACGCAAAAAAAAAGGCACAAACAAATGTGCATATGTGTGACATGCAGGAGTGAATGGGGCTTTAAGACATTGCCAGCTAGTTTCCTTTGTCTTCTAATGGAGACCATCTAGTGTTCTCTGTTACTAAGATGCAGACAGATTCCCAAGGAAGCTGCTTAGCATCCTCTTCTGCTTAGATGCAGGCAGCTTCTCAGGGAAGTCATTTAGTGCACTCTATTGCTAGTATACTGGTGGCTCCTGAAGCAAGCCTCTTGTACTCCAATAGAGTAAATGGCTCTGTACTCTGTATACATGTAAACATTAGCACACATTTTTATATGTGTACAATATAAAATACAGTCAAAAAGCTGGACCTCAGATGCATTAACCCAACAAAAATATGTGTTGTAAAAACGTGGCCATGTCCATGAGTGCTAATGCTTATAAGTACAGTGGTAAATGAGGGCTTGTTTTAATGTGCTTTTAGGCTAGGTGTTTTATTGCTTTTTGCAGAAACTCACTACAGTCCATTTAACATGATTTCCTATAAGACACGTTCACATCTATGTTTTTTTCAGCCGCTGCATTTTTGGAATGGATCAGGGACTTTTTTCAAAAGCAAAATAATGCATTTTTGGTTCCATAGACTTCAATAGATAAGCTGCAGGAAAGCATGTACTGTGATCTTGCTGCAATTTGTGTTTTTTAAATGTACCCAAAAACAAATTGGGCAAAAAAAAATCATAAAAAAATTGAAAAGCATCAAAAAATGCATTAAAAACACATGTGCAAAATGTACGCAAAAAGCACTGCAAAAAAATCTAAGAAAACTGCATATATAGGTGTGAACTGAGCCCAATGCCTCATACACATGACCGGTTTTCCCGATGGGAAAACTGTCATGTTTGCTTTTTGTCTGGAAAACCGGCCGTGTGTATGCTCCATAGCAGTTTTCCAGACGAGAAAACTGCCTGCAAAAAAATTAGAACCAGCTCTATTTTTCCCGTCGTGATTCCCGCCGGTCTTTTTCCCATCATGAAAACCGCTTGTGTGTATGCTTTCCTAAGGAAAAAAAACGTGCATGCTCAGAATCAAATATGAGACAGGAGTGCTCGATCTGGTAAAACTAGCGTTCGTAATGGAGATAGCATATTCGACACGCTGTAACGGACTGAAAAGCATGAAGACTGAAAAGCGCGAATCGTCTCTCACCAAACTTTTACTAACACGAGAATCAGCAAAACCTGTCCAAAGGGTGGCGCCTTTTGAATGGAACTTCCCTTTTATAGTCCTGTTGTACGTGTTATACGTCACCGCGCTTTGGTCGGGTGGGATTTAGCATGAACATCTGTATGCAAGGCAGGCTGGAGAGAAATAACGTCGGGAAAACTTTGTTTTTTTTCCTGACAGGAAAGCCGGTCGTGTGTACGAGGCATCACTACTTGTTCAAAATTTGTAAATACTTTAGAATGCATTGTCTGGGCACAGGTTCACTTTAAGACCTCAATATAGAATTCAGTGTACTAGAAAGAGAACATATCATATTTGCACAAAACTAATATAATACTGCATAAAAAAAATGTCAGCAAACTTCATAGTAAACTTCATGAACATAGTGTTGTCTAAAAAAAGTTGCAGCACTTCATCAGAATTTTTAATCAATCTGCAGCGTTGTCGATGCATGCAGTATACAGATGAACTTTGCTTAGTGTTGACAGGGCTTTCTGTCAAGAAGATGACACTGCAACATACAGATGGAAACTAAACATGATCAATAAAGGTTTGGACAGTTCTGTGGCTTCTCTATATTTATTTGACATGAACCTTAAAAATGAACTGTTATCAAAACGTTAAAAATCTGTCAAATGATGTCATAGATAATTGTCTTATATTTCCTACTCTAAAGGTGGCCATAGGCAGCTTGAATCTTGACCGGTTCAGCAGGGAACCGCTGAGATTCGAACCATGTATGGGCAGGCTGAATGCACCCAAGTTGATTGATCCAACAACTTGGGGACAGCTAGCCATGTTTAACCATTTATTCCGGGTTTTTTTTGATGATGACCTTAATTTTCTTATAATCAGATCTAATTGGTAAGTGTCCTGCTATATATTGTTTACTGTAAACAAATACATATATATATATATATATATATATATATATACGCATCCACCATTAGCTGATGGGAGGCTTAATCCCCGTATTTCCAGTATAATGGATATCACCCTTCCCTCTTCCCTTCTATCCCTCTTTTCTTTGTCTTTTATTAGATGGTGATCATTTAGTGACGACTCTTCTCTTGGGTTCTAATGAGCATGGACATATTGGTGACATTTGGTAATCTATATCTAAGGTATTTTACCCCCAAAATAATTATTGTGATGCATACAGCACTCCTCTTCCATGTTTTGCCTCTACTTCCCCCATATGCTAACTCTATAATGTCCTCCATATTGTTTCATATTTTTATTTATGTTTTTTCCCCTCCTTATATTCTAATAACAGAAATAATAGAATAATAGAATACATAATAATTTATAATATAATCTGCTAGAATAATAGAATCTGCTAACTCTATAATGTCCTTCATATTGTTTCAAATTTTTATTTATGTTTTTTTTCCCTCCTTATATTCTAATAACAGAAATAATAGAATCTATTGTGATATATATACATATATATTGTATACACTTAGAGCCGGTTCACTCTGGGGCGGCACGACTTTGGGGGCGACTCGGCAAGGCGTCCTGAAGACGACTTCAGAGGCGACTTGCAAAATGACTTCTGTATAGAAGTCAATGCAAGTCGCCCCCAAAGTCGTACAAAAACCTTTTTCTAAGTCGGAGCGACTTGCGTCGCTCCTATTAGAGCGGTTCTATTGAATAGAATGGGACGCGACTTGTCAGGTGGCTGTGACGAGTCGCCCCAGTGTGAACCGGCTCTTATGGTTTATGTATGTTTTTTTAATAATATATTGCTTGTGTTGTTTATTAGTTTTTAGATTTGTTAATACTGAAACGTGGATCCTGAGGAAGCCCCTCTTTTGGGTGAAACACGTAGATCCAGTCACACCTGATCCATATGTTCTTAACCACGCTTTGACTGCATAAAATGGTCACAAAACATGTTGATTGTACCTTCTAATATGTTCTGATGCATATGTTTAACTGACTTTTGTATAAATAAAACTTGGTATGTGGTACTTATGTGATACTTTTGTGACACTTAAAAATACCCTTTTCCCATTACCTCCTCCTAGTGAGGAGATGTGTGGACTTACCTTATATTCACTACTTATAGCCCCCCCCCCCCCCATTTTCTGGTCTTCAGTAGAAGCTGGTAATGTAACCAGGTTCTCACAGGTTACAGAGTTGCATTTAGATGTGTTGCATTGACATGCATTTTTATGCATTTATGCACATTTGCGGTGTCAAAAATTGTTGCTTGATGTATTTTTTTCACTGCACTGCAACGCAATGCAATAGTGTGAACTACGCTCATTAGCTAACATTGATTGAAGGCTCTCTATGCAGTGGGAATGCATTCAAAACTACATCCTATTGCATGTAGTGTGAGTGGGCCCTTAGGCCGCATGTTTTGGGTGTTTGTTGTTTGACAAAAGCATGGCAAAATGTGCAACTGCTACCCGTGTTTGGGTTGCCAGTAAAAATGAATGGCACCACAAGTGCGATGCACATTTTGGCTTGTTTTTCACACGTTTCTAGGAACACACCGGATTGTGAATGGGGCCTTAATGTAAACCTGTAAATGTGGTACACAGGAGAAAAGTTATTGCAAGCTACAGAAAGTGTTTATGGTTATAGTGACAACATCCAAAATGCATTTTCAGAATCTTTTTTTTTTCCAATACAGAATATGGAAACTGTTCATCAGAATATATTTTCTGATCTTCATTGGAACTAACATGTGTCTGAACGTGTTAGCACATCTCAAGTCCAAAACGTATTGAACTTTAGTAATGGGAAATGTATTTCAAGCAGACCTAGGATCAGATATACAGTTCTCCTGTTAAGTACATATATCTTAAGAAATGTGTAAGTGTAACACATAAAGGTAATTATTACCTTTCACAGTACTTTCCCTTACAATGTCTTCATCTATTTTTCACTATAGAAGACAGGCACCATTTTTGCATTAACCAAGATCAGCAACCAAGATTCCCAGATGAGAGCTGAATGCTAAGGAAAGAATTGCTGGCAAGAAAAAAAATTGTGAAAAAAATTGGTGTGGGCTCCACCAATGCATACCAGGCCCTATGGCGGTGGTTCTCAACTCCTGTCCTCATGATCCACCAACAGGCCAGGTTTGCAAGATAACTGAAATACATCACAGGTGATATCATTTGTGGCTCAGTGATTGCAATATTCTAGTTTGCATCTCCCCAAGGTAACACTTAAAATCTGGCCTGTTAGTGGGTCCTGAGGACAGGAGTTGAGAACCACTGCCCTATGGCATGGAGTTCCCCTTCAAAAATAAATACCGGGCCTTATCCGGGCATGCAGCCTGGTAGGCCAGGAAAGGGGAGGCTAGCGACTGCCCCCCTCCTGAACCATACCAGGCCACATGACCTCAACATGGTGGGGGTGCTTTGGAGCAGGGGGGTTCGTCCCCCCAACGCACCTTGTCTACATGTTGATGGGGACATGGGCCTCTTCCCCACAAACCTGGCCGGTGGTTGTGGGGGACTGCAGGTGGGGGGGCTTATCGTAATCTGGGAGCCCCCTTTAACAAGTGGCCCCCAGATCCTGCCCCCTATATTAATGAGTAGAGGTACATAGTACCCCTACTCATTCACCAAAAAAAAGGTTTAGTGTAAAAAATAACAGTAGGCAGTTTTTGACAATACCTTTATTAAAAAAACAACAATGTCCCCGAAGTAAATCCATTGTCAATAAGGATACCTGCCACCACCGCCGAAAAATAATAAAAATAATGGTCCACTCCCACCAAAAGCTCCCGCCATCTACTAGCTTTGCTATCAGATAGTTCTGAAATAACTAAGGGACGGGGCCACCTAATGATGTAACCAGGTGATCCCGCCCCTTGTGACATCATCAGCAAGGGGCATCCCGCCATGTTGAGGGCATGTGACCTGGTATGGATTAGAGGTTAGTAGCCCCACCCTCCCAAGGGGGTCAGTTTGTGTAAGGGAGCTGTTAGGAGCACGTTGATCTGTACTGTCCATGTAGGGACAATGAAAGGCCGAGCCTGTAAAGTTGAAGCAGCAGGGAGCTGCAGGAGAAGCAGTCAGAGCTGAGGAAGTTTCAGTGTTTACTGCAGGAGTACTGGGACTGTGTTTTTTATGGTCTGGAGGACCAAGGCAGAAAGCCTATGCAGAGACGCTGCAGAGAAGAGTCATGAGGTGGAGTACTGTCTGTTTTGATTCAGTGATTGTAAGAACTTCTGCAAGGGAAATTATTCTGCTGTGAATCTTTACTCTCTTCAATAAAAGTGGACAGATAAAAACCCTAAAACAAACTTTGTGGAGTAGACTGGACTCAATGTTTGGCTCTACCAACAAGCTAAATTACCCCAAATCCTCACTATATATATATATATATATATATATATATATATATATATACACATACACACAAACACACACACACACACATGTGTGTTTAAGGTTTGAGATGCACACCCCAATGCAATAGGTTGTGCAAACCCATTAAGGCCCCATACACACGATAGAATCCATCCGCAGATAAATCCCAGCAAATGGGTTTCTGCGGATAGATTCTATGGTGTGTACACGCCAGCGGATCTCTTTCCGCGGAGAAATCTCCTCTGGAATGGATTCCAGCAGATCGAATATTTGTTGTGCTGCACAACGAATCCATCTGCTGGAATCCATTCCAACGGATGGATCCGCTCGTCTGTACAGACTTACCGGATCCATCCGTCCAAAGGGATTCCCCGCACGCGTCGTAATGATTTGACGCATGCGTGGAATTCCTTATATGACAGCGTCGCGCCCGTCGCCGCGTCATAATCGCGGCGACGGCGCGACACGTCATCGCCAGAGGATTTCCGCGCTGATTTCAATGGGATGGTGTGTACACTCCATCCCATCGAAATCAGCGGATATCTTTGAGAGGATTTATCCGTGGAAACGGTCCGCTGGACCGTATTCGCGGATAAATTCTCCCGTGTGTATGGGGCCAAAGAGTTTTTTTGGAGTTCATAGGGGCAAAATGTGGAGGGCTCAAAGAGGAAGTTAAATCCTTACTTAATTTCTGACAGATCAGGAGTTTTTTTCTTTACTTGCAATTCTTCAAAGAGACTATAATATAGAAATATAGAAATGTGTGGGCATTGCAAAGATTTAGTGCTTTTTTTTTAATTTGCAGACACTTTCAATTGATTATCTACGGAGCACATATGGAATTACTGTTAACACACTAATTCAAGTTTTATGTTTCAAAAACTTTTTATAGCTTTTTAGCAATGGAATAAGCTATTGCTTATTTTTCAGGCTTATCATCCCAGCAGAGCCCACCTGGAGTGCAACAACCACCACAGTAGTAAACAAATAGGCCGCTCAGACATCCCATCATTCATTTCAGAAAGTTCTGAGTTGATAGGTACATTACCCTAGGCATATCAGCCCTTGCTGTGAAAATCACCTCTAAACTTGCCTTCCAGTATAAATAGATGAAGGTACTAAGGGCTAGCATCAAAAGAAATGCATGATCAGATTTAATCAATCATTTAAATTTCTGTACTTAAAAAAGAGATTCTCTTTAGTCAGTTCTCTTGCCTGAACAATGATGAGATGCTATGTAGCTTTTGTAGAGTTACAAGAGCTCTTCAATAACTATCGCCTTCCACAAAAAAAAACAGAATATCTCTTGGGATTTAACAGGAATATATTCAAGTGCAATTGTGATATATCAGTATGCATGAACTCCAGCAAAACTCTTCAGTCTAAAAAAAATGAAAATTTCCTTTGTATTTTTTTTTAAGTATTACTTATTCTGTATACATTAAAATCACCATACGCATTAAGCGTAAATCATAGAAAAGGATGCACGAAAGTAGCACAAGAACACTAAATTTCAAACAAGCCAATTTTTCCAGTTTACCTAAACTGTGGTTAATACTACATGATATCAATTGGGACCAAATCCTAGAAACATTGGGGTAGATTCAGGTACATTTGCGCATTTTTTGCGGAGGCGCAGGGCAACGTTTTTGCCCTGCGCCCCGCAAATTTTCTGCGCTACCCGTAAATTGCGTGTGCGCTCCGGCAAAATGCCCGGCGTAAGCGCGCGCAATTTAAATGATCCCGTAGGGGGCGGGAATCATTTAAATTAGGCGCGTTCCCGCGCCGATCGTGGAGCGCATGCTCCGTCTGGAAACTTTCCCGACGTGCATTTAGGCAAATGACGTCGCAAGGACGTCATTTGCTTCAAAGTGAACGTGAATGGCGTCCAGCGCCATTCACGATTCACTTACGCAAACTACGTAAAGTTCAAATTTCGCGACGCGGGAACAACGGGTATACGTAACATTGGCTGCCCCTGCTAATAGCAGGGGCAGCCTTACGCGAAAACCGTCGTACGCAAACGACGTAAACTGCGTACGCAGGGCTCGCGTAACGTTGTGAATCGGTGTTAGTATGGAATTTGCATACTATACGCTGAGCACAACTTGAAGGCCACCTAGCGGCCATCGCAAGAATGCAGCCTAAGATATGCGGGCATAAGAGCCTTATGCCACGCATATCTTAGGCTGCAGTCGGCGTAACAAGGTTCCTGAATCAGGAGCATTCGTTACGCCGGCGCAAGTAAGCAATTGCGCTGCGTAACTATGGTTACGCAGGCGCAATTGCTCTCTGAATCCGGGCCATTGAACACAGGAGAAAAATGGGAATGCTTTAGGAGCATCTTAAAAAAAGAAGGGCATTCCAATGGGCAATAAATATGAGAGCGAAGGTTAAACCAGGGTGGCTAAACCATACTGTAAAAAGCCTCATTAAAGAGAAAAAAAATGTCCTTAAAAAATATAAAGGGGGTGGGTCATCGTCAACATTCCAACTCTGCAGGGAATACAATAAGAAATGTAAGAATGCAATCAGGGCAGCTAAAAAGACTATGAGAGACACATAGCAGAGAAGAGTAAAAAAATCCAAAGACATTTTTTGGATATATTAACAGTAAAAAAGCAAGCTCAAAGCACATTGCCCACAATAAAGACAAGGATGGGAGGTTGGTTACAGATGACACCGAGAAGGCAACTGTACTAAATGCCTTCTTTGCCTCAGTTTTTATGCAGGAAAAGGAGGGGTATACCAACCGCAACAGTACTGTTAGTGACACATCACAGGGCATACCCTTGTGGCTAACAAAGGCAAGAGTAATGGAAAGACTTAATAAACTTAATACAAATAAATCACCAGGACCAGATGGCTTACACCCAAGAGTCCTCAGAGAACTCAGTCAGGTTATAGCCAGACCATTGTTCCCAATCTTTGCGGACAGCAAACTGACAGGAATTATATCAGCTGATTGGAGAAAAGTCAATGTAGTGCCAACATTTAAAAAAGGGCAGAGACAAATCAGTCCGCCTAAGATCAATAGTAGGTAAATTATTGAAGAGGATGATAAGGGACTATATCCAAAAATGTACTGAAGAAAAGAGTATCATTAGTAGTAATGAGCATAGGTTTACGAAAGGTAATTAATGCCAAGCCAATCTGTTAACATTCTACAAGGAAGTGAACTTCCATTTAGAATAGGGAAAGGCCTGTGGACTTAGTGTATCTGGATTTCGGAAACACATTTGATACAGTTCCCCATAAAAGCTTAATTTGCAAGCTGAGGTCTGCAGGCATGGACCATAAGGTTTGTTCTTAGGGAAAAAATGGTTACAGGGGCGTGTCCAAAGGGTGGTGATAAATAACATGTACTCAGACTGGTCAGGAGTGGTAAGAGGAGTACCCCAAGGTTCTGTCTTGGGACCAATTCTATTCAATTTATTCATAAATGTCATAGAGGATGGAATAAATAGCACAATCCAGTTTTTGTGGATGACACAAAAAAAAGCAGGGCAATAACTTTACATCAGGATATAGAAATTGTACAGAAAGACCTGAACAAATGAATGGAGTGGGCAACTAATTGGCAAATAAGGTTTAATGTGCAGAAATGTAAAGTAATGCACTTGGGGAAAAAAACATAAATGCAAACTACTCACTAGGGGAGAACTGATAGGGAAATTAAGGATGGAGAAAGATCTGGGGGTCCTAGTACATAGGACCACACAATGAGACTGGAGGAGAAGCGGTTTAACCTTAAATTGTGCAGGGGGTGTTTTCATTGTCAGGGCAATAAGGTTGTGGAACTGTCTTACACAATTGGTGGTGGCAGCGGGGCGTATGGATATTTTTTAAAAGACTCTTGGATTTCTACTTTTTGTTATTAAAAAAGATCAATAAACTAATCTTTAGTGATAAATTTAGGCCAAAATGTATTCAGCTATATGTCTTTGGTTACAAAAATGTCAATAAGCATATATTTTTGGTTTGCGCAAAAGTTATAGCGTCTATAAACTAGGGTACATTTTCTGGAATTGACGCAGTTTTTAGTTTATGACTGCCTATCTAATTTCTTGAGGTGCTAAAATGGCAGGGCAGTACAAGCCCCCCCAAATGACCAAATTTTGGAAAGTAGACCCAAGGAAATGATGATGCTGAGAGGCATGTTGAGCCCGTTGAATATTTAATTTTTTTTTTGTTACAAGTGATTAAAAAATGACAAAAATAAATAAATTACTTAAAAGTTGTCACTAAATGATATATTGCTCAGACATGCCATGGTTATATGTGGAATTACACCCAAAAATACATTCCGCTGCTTCTCCTGAGTATAGGGATATCACATGTGTGAGACTTTTTGGGAGCCTAGCCATGTGCAGGACCCCGAAAACCAAGCACCACCTTCAGGATTTCTTAGGGGAGTACATTTTTGATTTCGCTCCTCACTACCTATCACAGTTTCGAAGGCCATAAAATGCCCAGATAGCACAAAACAGCCTAAATGACCCCATTTTGGAAAGTTGACACCCAAGCTATTTGCTGAGAGGCATGTTGAGTCCATGGAATATTTTTTTTTTTTACAAGTTGCGGGAAAATTACAAACTTTTTTTTACACAAAGTTGTCACTAAATGATATATTGCTCAAACATGCCATGGTTATATGTGGAATGACACCCCAAAATACATTCTGCTGCTTCTCCTGAGTATGAGGATACCACATGTGTGAGACTTCTTGGGAGTCTAGCCATGCACAGTTCCCTGAAAACCAATCACCGCCTTCAGGATTTCTAAGGGCGTAAAATGGTAATTTCACTTCCTCACTACCTATCACAGTTTCGGAAGCCATAAAATGTCAAGATAGCGCAAATTCCCCCCCCCCCCCCCCCCCCTAATGACCCAATTTTGAAAATAAAACACTTCAAGCTATTTGCTAAGAGGCATGTTGAGTCCATGGAATATTTTATATAGTTTGCCACAAGTTTCGGTAAAAAAAAACGTTTTTATTTATTTTTTACACAAAGTTGTCACTAAATGATATATTGTTCAAACATGCCATGGTTATATGTGGAATTACACCCCAAAATACATTCTTCTGCTTCTCCTGAGTATGGGGATACCACATGTGTGCGACTTTTTTGGCCGTGCACAGGACCAGAAAACCAATCACTGCCTTCCCTTAATGTTGTTAATGCACGATACATCACAAACAATTTCCAATTTTTTAACTAAAATATTTTTCATATTTTTTCATGTTTTTTGTTTCATTTCAGTGTTGCTGATCTTCTGCAGAGTCTTCAGGTCTACATGAATGCAATTCAGCAATGTTTAAATAGCATTTTTAGGGCCAGTTTTCTGATGGTGACAACAATGGTCCATATCTGCATAATATCTGCTAAAATGACTACTTGTTCCCATCAGAAAACCATGTGACAGGGTAACAACACAAGAGCACATTGGGAGACAGAGATAGGGTGATGTTATTTTATAATAGGAAGCACCGAAACAAGGACCTTTATGGCAGGATCACCAGATATTATTTCAATTAACCCTGTAGATTATGAAATAACTTACATTAACATGTTACACAATTGTATGGTTTTCTAGTGATTGGATGTACTGCTACTTTATCTTATTCTAATCTAAAGTTGAACGACTTGTGCTTCCAAAAAGTAAAATTTTGGGCATCTAGTAATAGACTGTGTGTACACTTGACCAGCAGCAGGGTTCTACACCCTATCTTAGGATCTTTGCAGTGCCCACAAGCTGTCATCAGCTGAAAATTCACCAAGATATTTTATCCTGACAAAAAACACTTCACTTTTATTAAGTGCAATAATAGATTTTAAAGAGTACATGCATGGTGCTGCACAATGTTGGCATACCTTTTTTTCATATAGTTTAGCTACTAAATGAAATTCTGAGAACTTATTGTGCTCCAAAAATAAGTGTCCATGTGTCATACTTTTATAGACAGATCAAAGTTTGGCCGGGAACTGCTGAACCAGCTGAATTTTCAATCCATGTATGGCCAACTTAAAGCGGTAGTAAACCCACACAGAAAAAAAACCCCCCTGCAAGGCAAAGGCATAATGAGCTAGTATGCAGTATTATGAAATACTTACCTCAGAACGAAGCACCCGCATTGGAGCACGGTCCACGCCGAGGAAGCTGACATCTTGCCCTCGGCGTGTCTTCGCGGCTCCAGCGCTGTGAGTGGCCGGAGCCGCGATGATGTCACTCTCGCGCATGCGTGCGGGAG
Organism: Rana temporaria; assembly: GCF_905171775.1. Classification (NCBI taxonomy): domain Eukaryota; kingdom Metazoa; phylum Chordata; class Amphibia; order Anura; family Ranidae; genus Rana; species Rana temporaria. The sequence continues at coordinate 113,083,419 of NC_053493.1, read as the reverse complement.
TTTTCTTCCCGGCAAGGTTCAGCAACGCTGCCTGACCTTAAGCTGGGGCATACAGAGCGCATGCACCTCTGACGTCAGCGGCTGCATGCATAGAGAATATCTCCTAAACCGTACAGGTTTAGGAGATATTAATTTTACCTACAGGTAAACCTTATTATAGGCTTACCTGTAGGTAAAAGTGTAAAATTTGGGTATACAACTGCTTTAAGACAGGAAGTAACTATCATTTCCAGTTTACATAATAGGTGCAAAGTTAGAAGTAACAATGTAAAGCAGGTCCAGAGTACTTATGTTGCAATTTATGAGGGGCTCCCTACAGTAGCTGAACCATCCAGAGAATCTGTGTGTCATAGTCTTGGGTCAGGCTCAGAGACCAGTGGCTGTAGCAGTAAAGAAGTTCATTAGGTAGTCAGCTGGAAATGTACAAGCAGATCCCCCTAGTGGTTGACACAGGCTCACCTGAAGTGCGTAGTCTACACACTAACCAGTATTTACCAGAACTCCCAATCAGGGCCGCCATCAGGGGGGTACAGGCAGTACACCTGTAAGGGCTCGGAGGCCCCCAGGGCCCTGGATGGCAACCCCCCCTTTTTTTACTTATTTTTTTATTAAATAATGTATTTTTATATATTTTTTTACTTTTATATACATATATATATATATATATATATTTTGTATTATTATTATTAAAGAGCCCAGAGGTCCCCAGGGCCCCCGGATGGCAACCCCCCCTTTTTTATAAAAATAAATACATATATATATATATATATATATATATATATATATATATATATATATATATATATATATATTTTATTAAAGGGCTCAGAGATGCCCATGTGGCAACCCCCCTTTTTTTTTATAAATGTTTATTTTTTTATTTTTGTTTATATATTTATTTATAATAAAAGGCCCAGAGGTCCCCAGGGCCCGGATGACAACCCCCCCGTTTTATGTATTTTTTAGAAATGTTTATTTTTTTATATATATATTTTTGTTATTAAAGGGCCCAGAGGTTTCCTTTTTCTTTTTATTAAAGGGCCAAGAGGTCCCCAGGGCCATGGATGGCTACCCCCTTTTATTATATATATTTTTTTTTCCTTATTTCTTCTTTTTTTGTAAAGCCCCCCCCGCTTCTCAATTTGCAGCAGCCCCCCCCCCGCTTTCAGGTGGCAGCCCCCCCCCCCCCGGTTCTCTGCTCCAGGGGGCCCATGCCTATAGCTGTGTAAGGGGCCCCAAAATTCCTGATGGCGGCCCTGCTCCCAATGGTGGAGATGGGTTTTAATGCATGTTAGTTTTGACAGTAAAGGACCTCTAGCCTGGCTGAAGATCGTTTGCCCAGATATTTCTGTCTCATTAGGTGTGGCTTCTCTGAGATTTTTGTGTCCAGGAACTCAGGGAGTTGTGGGAAACAAGTTAAAAGGGGCCTGAGGTTGCATCTAAAATTAAGTTACAGCAGTTCTAAAAATCAAGCTCAGTCCACCCATTCCTACCTTCTGACCAATCCTGTTGATTCTTTTAATGTGCTGAGTGGACTGACTGACCAGTGACCAGTATGGAGACTCAGCTAAGAGGTGACAGGATGGGTAAAGGCAAGTTTAACTACTATGGAAGTTGGGATTTGCAAATACTTCTCACAGTCAATAGCTCCGGATATGCCGGTCATTTTGGCATTTGGTTTTCTGTTCAGTTTGAATTGCTCATGTTTGTGACAAGTCCACTTTAAAAAAGCAAAACATTTTTGTTTTAATTTAAGTGTGGCCTTTAATCTATTGCAATTATTTAACTTCAAAATTGAATGAGAATATTTTAAATAAGCAGTATATTTTCTTAGATAATTGACAACTTGTAGACTCCTTTATAAAAAAATGTTTTGAGAGTTGAAGTGGTCTATAAGAGACGAGGCAGGAAATCCTTCTGTCGTTGATTTCTGATGCTATTCTAGGTTAAGATCTCAATAAAGGTGCATGCACTAATGGCTAATATGCCTGTCTATATTGCAACAGAAACTGATAAGCCATAAATAATCTGAATCCATTATAAATCCACTCTGCTGAATGAAATACCAAGGGAGAGGCTTTCCCTCATCTTCCCCCCGGCTTCTGGCTAATAGCTGTTGACAGTAAGAGTTGTTACACTTAAAAGTAGATATTTTTATCTTCTACTATGTGCACAGTACTTGGAGCTTCTCATTGCAGGCTTCGCTCTGAATTGGCTTTTTAGTAAGTAAATACAATATAGGAGATTTAAAGGAGTACAATATAACTAAATAATAAAATTCATGCCATCTATCATTTTCAGTGCATGTAGTGCTACAGAACATAGTCAGAGAATGTGGACAATAGTAGATAACCAAAGACTACAGGCAGGTTGCTACCATTACAGTCTCTTTACAAATCAGTGCTCCTACACTGAGATTTTATATTTCTCTAAAGCTAGATACACATGGGAAGTCTGAATGAAAAAAAAAACCTGGAGGGGTCACTGTACTAACTAAGCAATGTCAGTGCATTGATCTCCCCCACTGTGCTATTGTGTTTTGACAGGGAGACTGCCCCCTCCCTCCTACCAGAATAAACTGATCAGCGTCCACACCAATTGGCTGCCAGTGCTTATTGGATGCTGGTTTTCCAGCATGCCCATTCGACAGAAGCCAGTCATCAAAAAAAATTAGACTTTAACCACTTTAGACCCGGACCATTATACAGGTTAAGGACTTTGCCGCTTTTTGCGATTCAGCACTGCGTCGTTTTAACTGACAATTGCGCGGCCGTGCGACGTGGCTCCCAAACAAAATTGGCATCCTTTTTTTCCCACAAATAGAGCTTTCTTTTGGTGGTATTTAATCACCTCTGTGGTTTTCATTTTTTGCGCTATAAACAAAAATAGAGTTACAGTTTTGAAAAAAATTCAATATTTTTTACTTTTTGCTATAATAAATATCCCCCAAAAATATATAAAAACAATGTTTTCTTTAGTTTAAGCCGATACGTATTCCTCTACTTATTTTTGGTAAAAAAAATCACAATAAGCGTTTATTGATTGGTTTGCGCAAAAGTTATAGCGTTTACAAAATAGGGGATAGTTTTATGGCATTTTTTATTAATATTTTTTTTTTACTAGTAATGTAGATGTTTTTCGTGACTGCGACATTATGGCGGACACATCAGACACTTTTGACACATTTTTAGGAACATTGTCATTTTCATAGCGAAAAGTGCTATAAAAATGCACTGATTACTGTGAAAATGGCAATGGCAGTAAAGGGGTTAACCACTAGGGGGCGCTAAGGGGTTAAGTGTTCCCTAAGGGAGTGATTCTTACTGTAGGAGGCCGTGGTTGTAGGTGTGACATCACTGATCGTCGTTCCCTATAACAGTTCCCTCTCCCCGTTCTTCAGCTTCTGTGACCCGATTGCGGGACACCGACGGCGATCGGGTCCGCGGATCCCGTGGGCGAGGTCACGGAGCTTCAGACCGGTTTGCGAGTGAGCCGGCGCACGCGCAACCCACGGCTGGGCTCTTAAAGGTGATGTACAAGTACGTGCCTGTGCCCAGCCATGCCATTCTACCGACATATATCGGCGTTAAGCGGTCCTTAAGTGGTTAACCACTTGCTGACCCCCCACAGTAAATATACTGCAGTGGGGCAGCACATGCAGGCACAATCACATACATGTACGTGATTGTGCCTACTCGGGGGTTAGGAGCATGCAGTGCGCCCCTCTTGTGACTGCTGTGTCTGGTAATCGATAACTGGGTATCACGTGATCGCTATGATTGGGCATAGAGATCACATTATAACAATGTAAACATTCTGTCATGAATGGATTTTCGTTCATGACCAGCTTGCTTACTGTTGTGATCGGTGATTGGCCCTCAACAATCACATGGTACCTGGCTACCTCTACCATGTGATTAGCTGTAGCCAATCACAGATTATAACCAAAAGCAAGTTGTTAATGAATGGCTAACCCATTCATGACAGCTAAAACTATTGCTCATACAGTGATATTCACTGTATAAATAATAACAGTGTAAAAAAAGGAGTACCATAAAACTAAATGGGGTGGGCAATACATGGCAAACACGGTTTGATGTGGAAAAATTTAAAATAATGCATTTGGGTGGCAAAAATATAAATTCAATCTACTCGCTAGTGGGAGAACCTCTGGTGGAATCAAGGATGGAAAACAACATGGGGGTCCTAGTAGATGATAGGCTCAGCAATGGCATGCAATGCCAAGCTGCTGCTAACAAAGCAAACAGAATATTGTCATGCATTAAAAAGGGATTAACTCAAGAGATAAAGCGATAATTCTCCCACTCTACAAGACTCTGATCCGGCCTCACCTGCAGTATGCTGTCCAGTTCTGGGCATCAGTCCTCAGGAAGGATGTACTGGAAATGGAGTGAGTACAGAGAAGGGCAACAAAGCTAATAAAGGGACTGGAGGATATTAGTTATGAAGACAGGTTACGCACACGGAACTTATTCTCTCTGGAGAAGAGAAGCTTGAGAGGGGATATGATTTCAATTTACAAATACCATACCGGTGACTAGGGATGAGCCGAACACCCCCCTTGGTTCGCACAAGAGCTTGCAAACAGGCAAAAAATGTGTGCGAACACACAAACCTTGTTAAAGTTTATGAACATGAAAAATATAAAGTGCTCATTTTAAAGGCATGTTATTGCCATAAAAAGTGTTTGGGGACTCGGTTCCTGCCCTAGGGTACATGTATCAATGCAAAAAAAAGTTATGTAATTTTATTAATGGTTAAAGTGAAACAATAAAAATAAAATATTCCTTTAAATATCATGTCTGGGGGGTGTCCTTAGTCTGCCTGTAAAGTAGCGCATATTTCCCGTGTTTATAACTAGGGACGTGCCCAATGTTTGAGTCGAAATAGCAAACAATTTGGGGTGTTCGCAGCAAATTCGAAAGCCGCGGAACACTCTTTAAAATTCTATATGGCTTATATGCATGGTATTGTTACAACAAGTGATTGGGGACCTGGGTCCTGCCCCAGGGGACATGTATCAATGCAAAAAAAGTTTTAAAAAATTAAATTTTTTTGGGAGCAGTGATTTTAATTAGGGTTGTCCCGATACCACTTTTTTAGGACCGAGTACAAGTACCGATACTTTTTTCATGTACTCGCCGATACAGATTACCGATGCTTTTTTTAATGCCATGTGACAGTTTGACTGATGGGTACTGATAGGTGGCACTGACTGATGGGGACTGATAGATGGCACTGATAGATGGCACTAACTGATGGGCACTGATAGGTGGCACCTATGGGCACTGGCACTGATGGGTGGCACTGACAGGTGGCACTGATGGCACTGATAGGTGGCACTTATGGGCACTGATGACACTGACAGAAGGCTGGCACTGACAGGTGGCTGGCACTGATGGGCGGCACTGACAGGTGGCACTGATGGCACTGATAAGCAGCACTTATGGGCACTGATGGCACTGACAGGTGGCTGGCACTGATAGGTGGCATTTATGGGTACTGATAGGTGGCTGGCACTGATGGCTGGCACTGTTAGATGGCACTGATGGGCAGCACTTATGGGCACTGATGGCACTGACAGGTGGCTGGCACTTATGGGCAGGCACTGAAATGCAGCAATAAATGACATGAGGAAAGTATTTTGAAATGCTATGCTGCAGTGCCCATCTTGGTACACCCTGCACTCAGCATCAGTAAGTATCAGTAGACATTTTGGTACACCCAGCCTGAACTATATGGACTGGGTGTAACAAGATGTCAGCTGCTGGCTTACTGTGGCAAAGTGCAGGGTGTGCCAAGATGGGCATCGGGATGTCCAAGCTGACGGCGACCGCTCCGCCCACTGAGGCCACCCAACCACTCCGCCCGATCCGCCTACTGACACTGCCTGCCCTCTCCGCCCACTGAATCCGCTCTGCCCACTAAGGCGGCTCGAGCCGCCTACTGATGCCACCCACCCTCTCCGCCCACTGAGTCCACTCGCTGCCGACCAAGTATCGGGTCAGGCATCGGGAGCATTTGTGCAAGTACAAGTAATCGCACAAATGCTCGATATCGGGACAACCCTAATTTTAATAATGCTTAAAGTGAAACAATAAAAGTTAAATATTCCTTTAAATTTTCATACCAGGGGGGGTGTCTATAGTATGCCTATAAAGTGGCAAATGTTTCCAGTGTTTAGAACAGTCCCTGTACAAAATGACATTTCTAAAGAAAAAAAAAAGTAATTTAAAACTACTTGTGACTATAATGAATTGTTGGGTCCTGGCAATACAGATAAAATTCATTGAAAAAAAACGGCAGTCCATTACCAGGTCTTTTGGGTCTGGTATGAATATTAGGGGAAACCCTGAATCAAAATAAAAAAAAATGGCGTGGGGTTCCCCCCAAAAATCCATACCAGACCCTTATCCGAGCACGCAACCTGGCCAGCCGCAGAAAAAGCGAGAGCGCCCCACCCTCCTGAACCATAAAAGTGGTTATGGGGGTCTGCGGGCGGGGGACTTATCGGAATCTGGAAGCACCCTGTTAAAAACCACAGTAGACAGCTTGGGACAAGTCCTTTATTTAAAAGGAAAAAAAATTCCAGCAATGTAAATCCATTCTCGAGCGAAGGATACGGAGAAAAAAACCACAGACTCAATCCTACATTCATGGGACCCACCTGCAGAATGACGCTCTCCGGCCGTGACACCTCTGATGCAACGGGGAAATGCCGGGGTTACACAGTGACATGATTTTGGCTAGTGCATGATTTTTAAATAGTGAATAACTTAAAGGGATTGTAAAGCTACATTTTTTTTACCTATATCTGCATAGATTGGGAATCTATCTGTAATTTCTTTTTGTTTTACCTGTTATATAGATAAAGTTTTTTGGCACTTCCTCTTTTTTCTATTGCCTTAGCCTCCGTTCATTGGAGCGTGCTCCCTGACGAAAAGTCATGTGTTAATAGGAACTACAAATACTACTGCCTCCTGTGCCTGTGAACGCAGACAGCATCTCCCTGCAGGGATGTAGTCCCAAGGCATGTCTGGTAAACCTCAGGCAGAATGGCTCGGATAAGGGGGCAAACTTATAGGAGAACAACAGGAAGTTAGAAAATCAGACACCTAAAAGAAGCATTTAAAAAGGAAAATGAAGGAAAAGGTAAGTAAACACACAGTACACTACCTTAAAGGAACATGATTATAAGAAAAACAATTAACCTTTAGTAATCACTTTAACCAGAGGCCCTATGTGTGGAGAAACAAGGCACTCATTTATAAATTACACACAAAGAGCATCTCTGTAAGGAAATCAATCTTAGAACCTAAGAAATGTAGGGATAAGAATCTAGGGCCAAATCCTCAGCCAGGCGGCGTAACTTAACTTTCAGCAGTTAAGTTACACTGACTTAAAGTTTTTACCTAAGTGCCTGATCCACAAAGCACTTACGTAAAAATTTCAAGCCGCGTAAGTTAAGTGCCGCCGTCGTAAGGCGTTCCTCCTCTCCGGGGGGCGTTTACAATTTAAATGAGGCGCGCTCCCGCGCCGGCCGTACTGCGCATGCGTGTGACGTCATTTTCCCGACGTGCATCGCGCGAACGTAATTGACGCCGGGCGGCTTTGTGGATTGCGACGGGACACTAAAGTTGCGACGGGTGAAAAAAAGACGCGCCGGGAAAACAAATAATTATAAAAAAAAATGACAGCGTCGCTCGGCATGCATTCCTGAGGGAGAACTCCATGCCAATTTTCAATGAAAAAAACGGCATGGGTTCCCCCCCCAGGAGCATACCAGGCCCGTAGGTCTGTTATGGGTTGTAAGGAGACCCCCCCTCCGCCGAAAAATTGACGTAGGGGGTCCCCCTACAATCCATACCAGACCCGTATCCAAAGCACGCTACCCGGCCAGCCAGGAAGGGAGTGGGGACGAGCGAGCGCCCCCCCCCCTCCTGAGCCGTGCCAGGCCGCATGCCCTCAACATGGGGGGGTTGGGTGCTCTGGGGCAGGGGGGCGCACTGCGGGCCCCCCCCACCCCAGAGCACCCTGTCCCCATGTTGATGAGGACAGGACCTCTTCCCGACAACCCTTGCCATTGGTTGTCGGGGTCTGCGGGCGGAGGCTTATCGGAATCTGGGAGTCCCCTTTAATAAGGGGGCCCCCAGATACCGGCCCCCCACCCTAAGTGAATGGATATGGGGTACATCGTACCCCTATCCATTCACCTGTAGGCAAAAAGTAAAAGTTAATAAACACACAACACAAGGCTTTTTAAAATATTTTATTATTCTGCTCCGGATGCCCCCCCTGTCTTCGTTATTAGCTCAATTACCAGGGGGGGCTTCTTCTTCCACTCTCCGGGGGTCTTCTCCGCTCTCCGGGGGGGGTTTCTTCTTCCGCTCTCCGGGGGGGGCTTCTCCGGACTCCGTGGGGCTTCTTCCATCTTCTCCCCTCTTCCGCTCTTGACTCGGCGAACCCCGGTTCTTCTGCAGCTCTCCGGTGCCTTCTTCTTCAGCGCTGGCTGCCTGCTATGTTTGTGTGTTAGCTCAATTTCTAACAGGCAGCCGGCGCGGTCTTCTGTGACGTCATCTTCTCTTCTGTTCTTCTCCCCTCTTCCGATGTTGCCTCGTCGCCTGTTGTCGCTGTAATGATGGAAGCGCGCCTTGCATCACATTTATATAGGCATCACCGTCCCATCATGCTCCGGTAGGTACCCACGTGGTGGGTGCACGTGGGTAGGCACCCACCACGTGGGTACCTGCCGGAGCATGATGGGACGGTGATGCCTATATAAATGTGATGCAAGGCGCGCTTCCATCATTACAGCGACAACAGGCGACGAGGCAACATCGGAAGAGGGGAGAAGAACAGAAGAGAAGATGACGTCACAGAAGACCGCGCCGGCTGCCTGTTAGAAATTGAGCTAACACACAAACATAGCAGGCAGCCAGCGCTGAAGAAGAAGGCACCGGAGAGCTGCAGAAGAACCGGGGTTCGCCGAGTCAAGAGCGGAAGAGGGGAGAAGATGGAAGAAGCCCCCCGGAGTCCGGAGAAGCCCCCCCCGGAGAGCGGAAGAAGAAACCCCCCCCGGAGAGCGGAGAAGACCCCCGGAGAGTGGAAGAAGAAGCCCCCCCTGGTAATTGAGCTAATAACGAAGACAGGGGGGGCATCCGGAGCAGAATAATAAAATATTTTAAAAAGCCTTGTGTTGTGTGTTTATTAACTTTTACTTTTTGCCTACAGGTGAATGGATAGGGGTACGATGTACCCCATATCCATTCACTTAGGGTGGGGGGCCGGTATCTGGGGGCCCCCTTATTAAAGGGGACTCCCAGATTCCGATAAGCCTCCGCCCGCAGACCCCGACAACCAATGGCAAGGGTTGTCGGGAAGAGGTCCTGTCCTCATCAACATGGGGACAGGGTGCTCTGGGGTGGGGGGGCCCGCAGTGCGCCCCCCTGCCATAGAGCACCCAACCCCCCCATGTTGAGGGCATGCGGCCTGGCACGGCTCAGGAGGGGGGGGCGCTCGCTCGTCCCCACTCCCTTCCTGGCTGGCCGGGTAGCGTGCTTTGGATACGGGTCTGGTATGGATTGTAGGGGGACCCCCTACGTCAATTTTTCGGCGGAGGGGGGGTCTCCTTACAACCCATAACAGACCTACGGGCCTGGTATGCTCCTGGGGGGGAACCCATGCCGGTTTGGAATTTACAAATTGCCGTGGAGTTCTCCCTCGGGAATGCATACCAAATGCCGTCGCTTGAATGGGCCTTTACAAGGTGTGACTAACTTTACACTTTGTAAAAGCAGCCCTAGTTTTACACCAGGCAAACTAACACTTACGGCGAAAAAACTAGGCACAAAAGCTTTGAGGATCGCCCTAAGTGCTAATTTGCATACTAACAGAGGCATTTCGACTCGAAATGCCCCCAGTGGCGGATGCGGTACTGCATCCTAAGATCCGGCAGTGTAAGTCCCTTACAGATGTCGGATCTTCTGCCTAACTTAGGAAAACTGCTTCTGAGGATCAGTTCCAAAGTTAGAACCAGAGATACGACGGCTTACGCCGGAGTATCTCTTCTGTGGATTTGGCCCCTAGTCCTTAGATTGCCACATTTCTCTTCTACAGATCCAACGCTATATTAAGAAGGGCATCTTCTGTTCTCTTAGCTCCAGTGATTGGAAACATATGAAGAAGCTTCATTTTGAAACACTACTACAAAAATCAAAAGCAGAGACAGGTAAGCCTTTTTAAAGTGATATAAAAAATAACCCCACACTACTAAATCCACCAAATAAAAATAAAAAATTAAATTGAGAACCAAAATAGAAACAAAAACCTTTCTAAAACCAAAAGCAGCTATTACCCAACTGTGTTATTATTATACTGCATATAGAAACAAAATCAACTAATAGTAAAGCGCTCTCAGCTTAATTATTCAAAAAGTGACATGTGCAATAATCAGTACACCAATCAAAGGAATAAAATTAATAGAATCATATGTATACATGTAATAAATAATACATAATGCATCACAAAATTGTGCTCTAATATCAAGATCAATAAATAAATAAATGAGCAGTCCATAAAGAAGTCCCATCCACCTTAAAGTGGTTATAAACCCTAATTTAAAAAAATATGAAAAAAAAAAAAACTACAAGACAAAGGCATAATGAACTAGTATGCATGCATACTAGCTCATTATGTATTATTTACCTTAGATCGAAGCCCCTGCAGCCCTCCTTGTCTCCCCTCCGGCCGCCGACATCTCTCCAGGGCTTTCTTCCGGGTATCGCGGCTCCGGCGCTGTGATTGGCCGGAGCCGCGATGACGTCACTCCCATGCATGCATGCGGGAGCCGCCAGTAACGGAACATGGACTGAAACAACGGCACATAGGTGCCATTGCTTCAGTTTGCCCCAGTGCGCATTTGCCGATGACATCGGCACATGCAGGGGACAGGGGATATCTCCTAAACCTTGCAGGTTTAGAAAATATCCTGTGTAGCTACAGGTAAGCCTTAGTATAGGCTTACCTGTAGCATAAAGGGGTTGTAAAGGGTTTATAACCATTTTAAAATGATAATAAACATGTTATACTTACCTGCTCTGTGCAGTGGTTTTGCACAGAGCAGCCCAAAACCTTAACTGACTTTGAATGACAGCAGTGGGAGCCAATGACGCTGCTGCTGTGTCTCAGCCAATCAGGAGGGAGAGTTCTGGATGGCCAAGACACTTGTGCACATCGCTGGATGGAGATGGGGCTCAGGTAAGCATTAGGGAGGCTGAGGGGGGCTGCTACACACAGAAGGTTTTTTATCTTAAAGGGGTTGTAAAGGCAGAAGGTTTTTTTGTTATCCTAATGTGTGCAGCAGCCCCCCTCATCCCCCCCTAATACTTACTTGAGCCCCCTCTCTATCCAACGATGTCCACGAATGCCCTGGTTGTTTGGGAATCTTCCTCCTGATTGGCTGAGACACAGCAGCGGTGCATTGGCTCCTGTTGCTGTCAATCAAACTCAGTCAGACAATGAGGAGAGAGAGGGGGCGGTGCCTAAGGCCGCCTCTGTCTAAATGGACACACAGAGCTTCAGCTCGGCTCGGGTGCCCCTACAGAAAGCTGCTTGCTGTGGCACTCGACAGGAAGGAGGGGCCAGGAGCTCCAGCCAGGGACCCGGGAAGAGGACAAATCGGGCTGCTCTGTGCAAAATCACTGCATAGAGCAGGCAAGTGTAACATGTTTGTTATTTTAAAAGAAAAAAAAACAAGACTTTACAATCACTTTAATGCATAGAATGCATTAAGATAAAAAAAACTTCTGTGTGCAGCAGCAACCCCAGCACCCCTTAATACTTACCTGAGCCCCAATTCTATCCAGCGATGTTCACCAGTGCCTCGGCCTCCCAAGACTCTCCCTCCTGATTGGTTGAGACACAGCAGCGGTGCCACTGGCTCCCATTCAATCAAAGTCAATTAGCCAATCAGGAGAGAAAGGGGTTGGGGCCAAACTGGGGCTCCATGTCTGAATGGACACACAAGGTTCCCCTATAGCAAGTTGCACTCAACAGGAGGGTGGGGCCAGGAACTGCGAAGAGGGGAACCTGGGCTGCCTTGTGCAAAACCATCGCACAAGGCAGGTAAATATGACATGTTTATTATTTTTATAGAAAAAAAAATGACTTTAAATCACTTTAAGATCACTGTGCAATTTTTGTGCAATCGCTATATAAAAATCTGGAAGATATCTTTAAATCCATGTGCTTTTTTCATATCACTACACAACACACCACTGCAGTGGCCTTCACCACCCCTTTTTGGGTATCTTCTTACCTGGTACTGTGGACCCCAGGGTATATAGATTGGGTCACATGCGCTTAAAAAGTTAAGCTTCTTTACATTTTATTGGCATTCCTTTTAAATGTATATTTGTTGACAAAGTATAACTGTGAATGTGATATAAAAGGATGGCATGTCAAAATAGAGTAGCAACAGGTATTACAAATAATCAAGCAAAAACTGAACAAAAAACAAGGCATTAGCTGCAAAGATTTAAATAGAACTGTTATGTACTAGGAACATCAGAACTAATGCAGATTTCACTCTACCAAGTGCTAAGGAGTATTTCTTTCACTTGAATACTGACCTTTTTTCACATTTTTAACAAAGAACTCGAGCTGAAAAACATTTTAGGCACATTTTGTGTCATGTCTTTTTTATTTTTATATTACCTAAAACATTTTTGTTCAGAATGGTAATCATTTCCACACGATTAATTGTATTAAAATTATAAAAATAAATAATAATAAAATCTCTTTCTCTCACCCGCTAATATGATTTAAAATGTTAATAGCACAGCGGTGTAGTGGGTAGTACTTTCGCCTAGCAGTAAAAAGCGTCAATGGTTTGAATCACAACCACAACACTACCTGTCTTGATTTTGAATGTTCTCCCTGTGCCTGCATGGGATTCCTCCGGGTACTCTGGTTTCCTGCCACACTCCAAAGACATGCTGGTAGGTAGTTGGCTTCTGTCTAAGTTGGCCCTAATATGAGTATGTATGAATATGGACCTTAGATTGTAAGCTCCTTAAGGTTAGGGACCGATGTGAATGTACAATGTATATGTAAAGCGCTTCGTAAATTGATAGCGCTAAATGAGTACCTGAAATAATAATAGAGCAACATTTTTCTTCTATTTTCTCCTTCATTATATTGATACTGAAATTAGTAATTGACATTTTAGTTTTTATTCGATGGTGGCAGAGAAAGTTACTTTTTGGATTTGTTCAAACCCCTCACAGTTTTGTTGATGAGATGTCTGCTCTTGTGTTTCTGGATCAGCACCCTATCATCAAGAAATATAGAGAGGGAATACTCATTAGTGGTGTCTACATCTTTTAAACTTCCTAGGTACTTACTCACCTGGTCCTACAGGATTTTTTCTCACTGGCTAAAATGTCTTACATTCACGTTTCCCAGTGAGCAAGCAGTGATGGAGCAATATATCACTGGTTTGACCAACAAGGAAGGTACATTATAAAAGAAGGCAATCGTTCTCTCTGCTCTGTTAGTGATACTGTTTTTAATGAGCTAGTAAAACAGGCAAAGATTTGAGTACTGTTAGACCTTCATTAGAACATGGATTTTCAGAGGGCGGTCAGGATTGAAGGGCAAGTGCTGCATAATGTATTCATTAAACTTGTGTGTGCAGTCTGTAGATGCTAATCAAATATCTATTCTTCTTCATCTCCTGTAGGCTATGCAGGAACAGATGAAGATGGTTAGATGGAAGACTAATGTAGAAAAAAAAGGCACATTAGAGAAATGTCCTACAAAGAACATAAGGTAGAAGATCATTATTGATTATTTTATTTTTTTCACATAATGTATATAATTTAAAGCTAAACTCTAGACATTACTCCCTCATACACTGGTCATTAATTAAAACCTTATGACTAAGCAACTGCCGTTGTAAAATGTGTCAAAGTTCCACTTAGACGATGGTCATAGATGGGCCAAATTTGTCATTGTGTACCATCAATTATATGATAATGGTGAACTGAAATCATTTGTTCAGTTGAAGAGAGATCTGGATAGCCCAGAGACATGGGCCTTCCAGTTCACTAGACTGAAACACGCTGCCCCCGCTCAGTTTCGGGACGGGGACAGTATCTCTTGAAAATTCCAAATTAGAAGAGCTCCTTGCGGCTCCTGATCGCACTAAATCGATCTCTACCTACTATAATACGCTCACGGAAAAAGTAAACCCGAAGGAAAGGAAACTTAGGGACACATGGTGGGATATTATACCAGAACTTACAGAGGAACAGTGGGAGAATGTGTTGGCCTCATATGTGCCCACGGTTATCTCTGCGAGGGATAAATTGATACAACTCCGATACTTACACCAAATGTACTATACCACGCTTCGGCTCAATAAAATGGGGAGGAAAGCTGACCCAATGTGTCATAAATGTTTAGAAGCAAAAGGATCCTTTATTCATATGGCATGGGACTGTGATAGGGTTCGACCATTGTGGTCGCAAGTGACTCAGTTCATTGCGGACACATTCGATCTACCAAACATCTGTAGCTGGGACTGCTGGGCGTCACAGAAGATGAGGTCATGAGTAACAATATGAGACTGCTACTAAGACTACTCTTTTATTATGGTCGAAAATTAATTGCTCTTCACTGTCAAGAGGGATCCTCTCACGCTGATTGCTTGGAAAAGCCTGGTCAATGCCAATATTAATATGTATAAAATGACGTATGATTCTAGGGGATGTTCTAAGAAATTTAATAGAGTTTGGGGAAGGTGGATCAACTTTAGGGACAATGAAAGGGGGAACTGTCAAGTACTGCGGAAGGGGACTGTGGGGTGGGGAACAGCACACATTACAAGAGTTTATGAGGGAGTTTACCCTCGATGTTTGTTGGACTATATGACCATTGTGTTTCTTTTTATAGGAGCACATGTTATGACTATTTTATAGGAGCACTATGTTATGACTATGTTTTACTTTTACAAAAACAAAAGAAAAGGGCTAAATGTACACGTAAACAGCACCAAAGAGACAAGAGATCTCTTTACACTGCTATAATGATGAATGCTCATCAGATTGTATTTTGTTTGTCACATTTCTTGACACGTACAGTATGTACATTTGGCTAATAAAAAACTTAAAAAAAAAAAAAAAACGTGTCAAAGTGTTAGCTGTGTTCACCAACGTATCTGTGCTTTGACTTCCAAAAAACTTCTTGCATTGCTACTCCGAAGTTCTATTTTTTCCCTGATGTTTGTAATCCTTATGTTAAAATGTTGAATGTTTAAAAAAAATAAGCTAAAAGCCCCTTTTAAAATCAAGATTGTGGTATTACAACTTGGATAATTTGGGATCTATTTTGCATCCCACAAGAGTTGTAAATACCAAATTGAAGACCGTTTACATGAAAAATACAAATTAGAATATTGTATTTTTCATTATTTCTACACCACATGAATGCATCATTCTATTTTCACTGCGGATGAGAAGGATTCTTTTTCACTTGTCCATGTTGTGACCTGGTTGACATGCACATTTGCACCTCTTCAGACTTATGAGGATTATACAGCATCATGACCTCACACAGAGGCAACTGGTCTACAGAGGGGGCACAGACTACAGCACTTAAGCATTCTCCATGCAATTGATTTTCAAGCAGTCTTTCTGCAACAGTTGTATATGGTATACTGACATGGAATGGGTCATGTGATGTTTTATCCAAGGCCACTGGCATCAAGTTATCTGATGTCTCTTCAAAGGGCACTTAGATATCAGTGACGTTCTTTCAACCAATTTGCTGACAAACTTTTGCAAGTGATAATTATATTTACCCCAGTGATCAAAACGGCTTGTTTACGCTCAAAGACAAGATTTTTAGAATATTTATGCAGTCTACTTCAACAACTGCATCAAGAAAATTAATGCAACCAATTTGCATATTTCAGAGCTGCCGGATTTCACGGCTTAGTTATCACTGCACAACCTAATGAGGACTTTTTTTTTCCTTAAGTAAATATATTATGTTTGGGAAAAACTTATTAAAACTGGAAGATAGCATGGAACAAAGTAAAAAACATCACTAGAAATGTTCTCTTCAGGATAATGCTAGCTGCTTGCTGTCATAGTACTGACTAGATTGATGTTCTTGGTTTGTTGTTGTTTTTTTTTTTTTTTTGCTATTGCGTGTTAACGTACAGATGCTGTATCATTTTTCTATTTTTCACATCAAACAATGCTTCTCTGTTTACTGCCAATGTAATAGCCTGCCAAACTGCTATAAAAAAAGCATGGTTCATGAATTCCCATTGTGCTTCGACAGATTTCTCAAGGGAGAGGACAGACAAAGCTGTAAGTACTATATGGTGAAAGGGTTACACTAATACAAAGCATTCAGCTCTGCTGTGTGTTCCAGAAAAGCATATTCTGTGGTAAACTCTAAATCAACCACTGGAAGATGTGAATAATTGTGTTTATATCAGCTGCAAGTTCTTCAGACACCTATTATAAAATAAAATTTAAATAATTAATGGAAACTGAAAAATGCAGAATTAAGGTACAAAAAAATTATAAATATGAAAACATCCAGAAAAGTCTAAGGCCGTCCAAAGTCTAGGAGAAAAAAAAAAAACAATAGGCAGGTATTACATAACATAAGGCTGGAATAAGTCTAGAGACCAGGTAGCCAATGCACCTAAAAGCTCACAGAAATTAGCCCATGTAGAGTGGAAGGTAGATCCGTGAGTTAGCTACAATGTCGCTAGTTTCATACATAGGCCAATCTGATACTATGCAGGAGAATATCGAGAAAACTGGAATACATGCTTTCCAAGTCATCCTATTTGTGGAGTGTGATTTACAATTCAAGCAATTGGGATTTGTGGAATTCCTCTAGATCAGAGGATTCAAAACACTTATTGCGAGAAGAGATTTGTGTTTCACCTACAAAGAATCATAATAACCTGATCTGACAATTTGCAGAGCTATCTGCCCACTTTGTAGAGTCTTTTCAACTTCTATCAGTGGAACCACATTTTCTCCATGTTTCTATTAAATCCTGCAACCTTACAAATTGGAGCATTTCTATTAATATTAATACATAATAATAATAATAGAGCCAAAAGATCCTTATGCCATTCTACAATATACTCATATAAATATATCTGTAACCAAAAAGCACAGAACCCATCGAAATCCAAGGAAAAAAGTGGCAATTACAAAAACGTTTTAAATTGGGTAATATAAACAGTATAAAAATACTGATGCACACAGTCAAACATAACTATTTTTTCCTATTTTAAAAACGAATACAGCAATAAATCATCGACCCACTCAATAGAAGATTATTAATAGACGAGATTAAAAATTACAAATATGATGCAGTCTTTCACCAGCATTTACATAGAGGGTTTCGGTTTTACTGAGTGCCCCTGGTTGCATAGTTTTATTACCTGTTGATCGTAACACTACATCTGTTATTTTTACACTTCCTTTAACAGGACAACCTATCCAGCCAAAGTGGCAGATGCAATAGTCCCGGAAAAGCACATAATATTGACAAGGGTGCTTATGAGGTAAGCTTTTATTCATATAGTCCAATCCTTTTCTACAAATCAAATGAAAAGTTGATGAGTGTTATTGAGTGTTAAAATGTGTTAATTGTTTAGTTTGTTTGACCCCTACTTAAAACTACATCCAGCTAAGACTATCCTTCCACAGGGTGGCAATGCTGCAGTAACTTCAGTGTTGTCATAGATCTACTAGCAGGAGCAACAGATAAAACAACTATGTTATGGGAGGACTCAGTCAGAATATACAAAAACTACTGTGTTAAAATGAGTAAAAGAGTGAAACATACAGTATATGTATTTTGGGAGATTATGCACATAGTTTCATTTTAAAGTACACCATTGACTTTAGTCAATAGAATTTTCTAGTTCCCAATGTATGATTATGGTGAGATCACTAGTTCAATGGAAGTCCTTAGGCCCCGTACTCACGACCAAACATGTCTGCTGAAACTGGTCGGCAGACCAATTTCAGCAGACATGTTCCGTCGTGTGTACAGCCGCGCGGACAGGATTCCAGCAAACAATTGTCTGACAGACCGTTTCTGAGCAGACAACTGTTTCCCGGACTTGCTTTAAAACAGTCCGCTGGAAACCTGTCCGCCCGGACATGTACGGTCGTCTGTACAGACCTACCGTACATGTCCTGCCGCCCGCCATCCCTCGCATGCGTCGAATGACTTCGACGCATGCGTGGAAGCATTTTCAAGGCAGGCCGCCCACGCCGGCGCGTCATTGTCGCGGCGACACCGCGTCATCGACGCGTCGACACCGCGGACACGCCCCGCGTATTGTTTACGCGCGGTCTTCTGTTCGATGGTGTGTATAGCCATCGAACAGAAGTCCCCGGGCAGGCCCCGGCCAGACATGTCCGATGGAAACGGTCTGCAGACCGTTTTCATCGGACATGTCCTGCCGTGAGTACTCGGCCTTACTGTTGCTCAGATGAGCATACATGTTACAACGTATTTCTCTCTTTCAGCACACGGTCTTCTCCAAATGGTATTTTCCTCCCCCTTTCAATGTTCAACTGTTTCACTCACCTCCTTCTCTCCAAGATTTGTTGAAACCCCCACTTAATATGGAATTGGAATGAACATTTGGTTTCCTTGGTTCTTAGAAAACCAATGGCAGTTAGAAATGATATTGGTTTATTGAAGCTAAACCCTACTATTCAGCAAGGACACTACCATCTTAGCCTCCAATTAGAGCTGCAGTTTTCATGGTGCTATAAACTGGACCAGCTATTACACCAGCCATTTGAGGGCTTAAAATATTGGTTGAGAGCTGACAAAAGCACATTGGCAATTGTATTATCACCAGAGGCATACACTGCACATGTGCTGAAAGGAAGAATGTAAAACACTGCAGAAGTCAACAGTGGTATATTTGTGTATTGATTTAATAACATTTATTGATCATTTATAACCTTAGATTTATTTCGAGAAACAATTAAATTGGTGGGCTTAATTCCAGTTTAAATAAATAAAATAATGAAACCCACTGAAGCACAGATAAAATCTTTGACTTTCAAATTATGGCTAATTTCCCATACATAACTATCTACAAAACCACAGACCGCGTGGTCAAAGCCATAAACAAAGGGAATAAAGATTATAATTTTCTGGAATCTAAGCAATATCTAATCTGTAAAACAAATTTTGGAGCAAAACAAAGTAGTAAATTAGCCAAAATGTTATGTTCCAGGTAACTGATTTTCTTTTCTACTCCAGTTTCATAAAACAACCTACTGCAATCTGTTGTGTTCATTTGGCAGGCAAAGCAATTGTCCAAAATCAAAGTCAACATCTAAGCATCTAATCTAATAAGCATCTAATGTCCATCGACAACAACAAAGGAAAAATGTCATGTTGCATTTGACCCTCTTAGTTAAAATGATCTCCTAATAACACCACCTTCAAATCTGTGAATTTGCCAGAGCCCAAGGATATGGCTAGTACTTCTGGATACTGGGTTATATGTGACATTCTCCTATTCCTTTCAATGGAGTGCTTAGTCTTGAGATGCCAATCCTAAGTCCTGAATACTGTGATATGGGACGGGAAGAGAGGGTAAAGCTTCAACACAGAACTTGCACAGGGATTAGAGTCTGGGCACCTATAGAAGAATAGAACAGTGGGTGAAAGCTGAGGAAGTAAGTATCATGGGGTGGGTGGATTATCTTGAGTTACTTCACATTAAATAGTATGCTACAGTATATGGGGCCAGATTCAGGTAGAAGTGCGGCGGCGTAACGTATCGTAGATACGTTACACCGCCGCAAGTTTTCATCGCAAGTGCCTGATTCACAGAGCACTTGCAATGAAAACCTACGCCAGCGGTCTCCGACGTAAGCCCGCGTAATTCAAAGGGGCATATGCCATTTAAATTAGGCGCGCTCCCGCGCCGGACCTACTGCGCATGCTCCCTTTTGAATTACCCGCCGTGCTTTGCGCGAAGTGACGTCATTTTTTCGAACGGCGACGCGCGTAGCGTAATTCCGTATTCCCGGACGGCATACGCAAACGACGTGAATTTCTAAATTTCGACGCGGGAACGACGGCCATACTTTATACAGCACATACGTGTGCTGTGTAAAGTTAAGGCACCCAAAACGACGACTAACTTTGCGACGGGAAACTAGACTAGCGGCGACGTATCGAACGCGGAAAACCGTCGTGGATCGCCGTAACTCCTAATTTGCATACCTGACGCTGGTTTACGACGCAAACTCCCCCCAGCGGCGGCTGCGGTACTGCATCCTAAGATCCGACAGTGTAAAACAATTACACCTGTCGGATCTTAGGGATATCTATGCGTAACTGATTCTATGAATCAGTCGCATAGATACTCTGTGAGATACTCCGTCGTATCTCGGCTGTGAATCTGGCCCATAGTTCTTTCCAAAGCTATAACTTTATGTAAGTTGTTTTATACTGTACACTGAGGAAACATCAATAAATGATCACTTTGCTTAGAAAGTGAGGGGCCAGGTTTTTTTTTTTTAAATATGACTTCACATCTATCTTCGTGTCTAAGCACCATGGCAGAAATGTATTTATTTAGTCTAAATATGATATTGTTTAAATTATATGGTACCAAAATAGTGGTATAAGCAGTGTTTGGTAAAGGAAACAGGCGCAACTAACTATAAAAAGAAGAAGAGGCTTGGCTTTAGTATAGTGTTCTGCATGAAAGTGTTATTCAGATGATGTAGAAGAATTATTAATGTGAGAGGACAAGTTAGCCACCTTGGACAAGGTCAGTTTAATAAAGGATACTAAACTCTGATTCCACTGTGTAAAATAGATAAGATGATTACAAGTGGAAACAATAATATAAAGCAGTTTATATAAAAAATAAACCCGATGCAATATCAGTCCTCCCCTTTTAATGGCTATCTATGTAAAATCTAATAAACCAGATTCACCATGCTGATTAAAATAGATTTATCTAGTTCAACATCAAAGGACAATTTATTAGCGAAAGTAAAACCATTCTATAACATAACCATAATTCATTTACATAAAATATATATATATATATATATATATATATATATATATATATATATATATATATATATATATATATATATATATATATATATATATTTATAATAGCAATAGACTTTAAAATCTAAAGTTTTTTTAAAAATTTCTGTTTATTAAAGGTTTTATGCACATACAACAAAAAAGAAAAGCAAAAAATAACATACCTTGGCACATCTCCAAGGTTAATTGTCGGCCAACATGACGGGGAACATAAAAACGATGCCATCGCAGATGGCGTATTTACAACAAAAACTCCCGCGGAACTCCCCCCCCCCCCCACCCCCCTCTACTCAGTTCCCTTCCCCAACCAGCCTTAACCCGAGACAACTTCAGCAGAAACAGTCCCCTCTGTGGTATGTCACAAACAGCAGCCCCGAAACACCTGGAATAAGTCCACTGGCCAGCTTTTATACATACTTATTTATACATTAGCCAACTGTCCTTTACCCAACCGTGTGGTCTGATTCATACCAGGCCCTCCACACCTTCTCGAATTTCCCAACACATCCCCGTGATAGGTACGTTGCTTTATAGTAGGGTAGCATAGCGTTCACCAAACCTTTCCAAAAAGCAATTTCAGGGGCCCCTGAATTCCTCCATTTGAGCAAAATGGCTTTCTTCCCATAAAACAGTAAGATACTCAGTAATGTTCTGTGAGCCCTAGACTGTACCACCTCTTCCACCAGACCTAGTAAACAGACACTGATTTCCCGTGGGACCGGAACCCCCAGCACCTCTGCAATACAGGCCGTGACCCCAGTCCAGAACTGTTGGATCTGGGGGCACGTCCAGAACACATGTTGCGCATCAGCAGGGGAAAAAGTACACCTCCAGCACTCGGCTGGCACCGATGGGTATATCCGTGCCAATCTGGCTGGGGTATAATATATTCTATGTAAAAATTTAAACTGGATTAGCCTGTCCCTTGCTGCCACTAAGTATTTGATTAAAATCTAAAGTTTAATCAGCCACCCTTTTTTTTTAAATGCTTTAAGTGACATATGGGGGTTGATTTACTAAAGGCAAATCCACTTTCACTACAAGTGCACTTGGAAGTGCAGTCGCTGTAGATCCGAATCCAAGGGGGACTTGGAAGGAAAATAAAAAACAGTATTTTATCTTGCACATGTTTGGATGATAAAATCAGCAGAGCTTCCCCTCATTTCAGATCTACCCCTCAGATCTACAGCAACTGCACTTGCAGTGCACTTGTAGTGCAGAGTGGATTTTTTCCCCTTTGGTAAATCAACCCCATTTTTAAGTTGTAGGTTGGGTTTACTTCTTGATTTCAAAGAAATAGCTTTTTGATATTGAATGAAATAAATGTTATAGCTTGGTGATCCTGGTATATCAATTAAATAAACCTTAATAAAATAAAAGATTAATGTGCAAAATCACGATAATATTATTTTGAGCATGTAGCAAGTGAAGTCCATAAATCAGGTGATGTGCAAATAAAATTTTCAAAAGAATATTAAAAAAAATATTATTAGATATAAATTAAGCATGTAGCAAGTGAAAAAATCCATGAAAATGATCCACCAGTGTTAAAGATCCACAAAAAATGTGACAATCCCTCCACCAAAGGTCTCACAAGGTACTTTCACCTCCTGGCATAGACCCCTGTATTACCAGGAAGTCATGCAAAGCAGATATTGAGACAGATCAAATCCTCAAAAGGAATCCTCCAAAACGTTGCTTAAATTCCAAAGACAGCTTATTTCCTTTAGGCTCAGCAGGCAAAATATGTATATAGGAGACAGAAGGAATAATCGAAGGGTTCTCCGCTTAATATAAGACACAGCAGGTGACGTCATGGGCAGCTGCTAACCCCCGTACGCGTTACGTTCAACACAGTTCTGTGTTGAACGTAACACGTACGGGGGTTAGCAGCTGAGCATGACGTCACCCGCTCTGCTGTACAGCCCACGAGTTTACTACATGCTGTTTTTTTATAAGATTGTTTGTTAGTAGCCTGTATTTTAAATAAATGCCTGTGTCTTATATTAAGCGGAGAACACTTATATTATTCCTTCTGTCTCCTATATACATATTTTGCCTGCTGAGCCTAAAGGAAATAAGCTGTCTCTGTGGAATTTAAGCAACGTTTTGGAGGATTCCTTTTGAGGATTTGATCTGTCTCAATATCTGCTTTGCATGACTGCTTTGCACAGTACCTTGTGAGACCTTTGGTGGAGGGATTGTCACATTTTTTGTGGATTTTCAACACTGGTGGATAATTTTTATGGATTTTTTCACTTGCTACATGCTTAATTTATATCTAATAATATTTAAAATATTCTTTTGAAAATTTTATTTGCACATCACCTGATTTATGGACTTCACTTGCTACATGCTCAAAATAATATTATCGTGATTTTGCACGTTAATCTTTTATTTTATTAAGGTTTAAATTTTTGCGCTGCACTTTCTTCCTGTATAAATTTTGTCACTAGAATTTTGTGTTATTCTAATAGTGTTCAGCTTGCATAAAAGTTTTTTTTTTTTTTTATATTTCTGATTGCACCTTCTGTTTTTCTTGTATCAATTAAATAAAGGCAAAAATGTTATACCAGACCAATTCATCCTTAAAACACAATCACTGGGTACTCATACTACTGTATATAGACAGTTGTATGAATATGATTGTCATTGCCATGGTATGCCTGGCAAAAGGCATGATTTCAATGCCAAGTTCCAATTTCATAGACTCCATATATATATATATATATATATATATATATATATATATATATATATATATATATATATATATATATATATATATATATATATATATATATATATATATATATATATATATATATTTATATATATATAGATATCTCATTAAAGTTTTTAGAAAGTAGTTATGATTTCATACTATATCTTTTTCTTTCCAGTAATTAAAGATTCTAAGTATTATAAAAATGTTTCTACCATCTCAGGCTCCTGCTGTGTACCTAAGCTGTGCTTATGTTCTGGAAGCAATGGAAGCCGTACTTACCGTTTTAGAGATACATCTTCTCCACCACTTCCGGGTATTGCAATCCTATTTGATTGTCAGTCTTCCGTCAGGCTTCCGACGGTCGCATCTATCGCGTCATGATTTTCCGAAAGTAGCCGAACGTCGGTGCGCAGGCACCGTATAGAGCCGCGCCGACGTTCGGCTTCTTCCGGCTACTCGTGACTAGATAGATGCGACCGTCGGAAGCCTGTCAGAAGACTGTCAATCAAATAGGAACGCCCAGTCCCGAAGACCATGCCCTGAAGCGGCGGAGAAGATCGCTCTCTAAAACGGTAAGTACTGCTTAGTTTTTAAAAAAAACTACCCGATTCCCCTTGACAAAATGAGCATGAATCTAATGTTAATTTTTTTTTTTTAGGGTGAACTCCCGCTTTAACGAGTTTATACATTTATGGAGCAAATTGCAACATTCACAGCTTAAAGTGCAGTGTTGAGCGGAATACGCCATATTCGATTTCGCGATATATCACGAATATATAGCCGAATATTCGAGAAATATTCGCTAAAATCGAATATTCGTGATATTTTATCCAAATGAAATTTTTGCGAAATTTCGCTATTGCGAATGCGAAAATAATTGCGAAATTTCGACAAGTGCGGTAGGAGAACTCTGATTGGCTCATGCTGAAATCGAATATTCGTGATATATTATCGAAATTTCGCAAATGCGAATGCGAAATTGATTGCGGAATTTCGACATCTGTGGTAGGAGAACTCTGATTGGCTCCGATGCAAAAGAAGGGCGGAGAAAGTATTCGCTAATATTCTGAAATCGAATATTCGTGACATTTTATCCAAAAAACAATATTGTGAAATTTCGCTAATGCGGATGCGAAAAATGATAGCAAAATTTTAACAACTGTGGTAGGAGAACTCTGATGCAAAAGAAGGGCGGAGAAAATAATCGCGCAATATTCCTATTGCCGAATATTCGCATTGCGAATATTCGGCAATATAAAATGATCGCTTCAGCTACTCGGCCCAGGGTCTCTAATCATACCAGCAATGCTTTTAGACGTCGATGGAGATCACTAGGATGTGATCTGTTTTAAAAATAAAATAGAAAAAATGTGAATATTCGGAATAGCGAATATTGGCCGCGAAATTCGATATATTCGCGAATACTCGAATATGCCATATTCGAGCCGAATATTCGCAATACGAATTTATGTGAGCAACGCTATTAAAGTGTTATGCCCTGTACACACGATCAGTCCATCCGATGAGAACGTCCGAAGGTTAACCGATGAAACTGACTGATGGTCTGATGTGCCTACACACCATCAGTTAAAAAAACGATCGAGTCCAGCACGGTGACGTAAAACACAACAACGTGCAGAGAAAAATGAAGTTCAATGCTTCCAAGCATGCGTCGACTTGATTCTGAGCATGCGCGGGTTTTTAACCAATGCTTTTGCGTACTAACCATCGTGTTTGACCTATCAGTTAGGCGTCCATCGGTTGAATTTTAAAGCAAGTTCTAAATTTTTGGACCGAAGGATAACTGACCGATGGGGCCCACACACGGTCGGTTTGGACCGATGAAAAGGTCCTTCAGTCCGTTTCCATCGGTTTTGACCGACCGTGTGTACGTGGCCTAAGAGACCAAAATAAGCGACCTGAAATCGAATGAGCCCTAGCCATAGCCTTTTGTGTTTTCCTGCATGTTAGTGGGCAGGCAGCTCAAGCAGAACAGCACCTTCTCTGTGTTCCTAAAACAGTGATCAACTACAGAAATCCCTCACTGATAATTCTGTTCTTTCTCATACACACTTTAGCATTATTGTCTTAATGGACGTGAATGTCTTCTAAGGCTTGATGGCATTGAGGACTGCACGATTAAAAATGAAGCATAAATGTGCAGATGAATATACCAAACGGATATAAAAAAATAAAAAAAAACATACAAATGTGTACTTTCTCCTTAAAATTAAACCAGAGCTGTGATATTGAATAGAACTATGCTGAATACATAGTTGTTTTTTTTCTGTGCATGAATCAGGTACGTAGTTTACTTTAATTTGTATGCAAATGACTTATGCTGAGTACTCTTATCTTTCATTGTAAAAGAGTGAAATCAATTTGCAAAACAAATTTCTCTTTATTTCATACTTACACTGTCTATGCATTGATTAATGTATTAGGGATTTAGGAATCATTTTCTTCAAATTACATTGTTTTTTTTTACCATCTCTGAGATCAAAATGTTTATGTTTTCTTTATGGAAGTGTGCAGCACGATAAATGCCCGTGTAATCATGTTTTATTTAATTGCATAGCATCAGATATTTTTATTACCATTTTATCACTGTGCAGTCATGAGCAAAATACGTTGATGTATCTCTCCAATTCTAAATGCCATCCCGGAGGCTCATTTTTTTTATCTTTCTGATACAAAGTGACCTAGCAGCAATAAATCCTTACACAGAAAAAATCTTGCGGTGCACTTCTTTTATATTAAGTGTATTATATTTTTCCTTTTTCTTTTCTTTTTTTCATGTTGTTGCAGAGGTGTACGTAGGATGGCACAATCACTGTTTTGTTGATACAAGCAATATCCTTCATTTGTGTGAGTAGTACTTAACAAAGAATTGATGGCGTTATCAATCAAGAGAAGCTAAAAACATAAAGCAGAGATTTGTAATTTTACAGCAATGCTAAAGTTCTTTTGAAAAGTGCTGCTGCAAAACCATATTTTTACTGTTATTAAAGCCTTATTGTGAATAAAAATAAATGGCAATACAGCCACTAAGATTTTACTGGCGGCAAAACCCGCAAAGGTGGTTTACTAGACTAGGAAGAAATACTGTATGTAAGTCTGCATTATAATCGCACCAATATTTTTTAAATAGGATATAAGGACAGTTCTCAAAAATCTCATGTTCATTCCATGCTAGAAAAGCCCATTTTGTTTTCTCTACTCCCATACAGATGATTCTGAAACTTGTGATTCTCAAAGATCACCCCTGAAAAATTCCAAAAAGTTGAAACCAATTTTATTTTTAAAATAATAAGGCAAGAGAAAGTTGTCTAGGTCAAAACTGTTGCACTGTGTTAATGCATGTACATTTAATCACATTAACATGCATTGCGATAAGGCAGTCTAATCATTTTAAGGGGCTGCCTAAGGCACCCAAAATGCACAAAAAGGTGTACGCAGATTTTTTTTGGCAGCATATCGTATATCAACTCAAATTGGTGCATTGCACTGCAACGCAAGTACGCTGAGAAGGTGCATTGGAGTGCAGTGCCACTATGTTAATAAGATTAAAGCAGAGTTCCGGCCCTTTTTTTCTATTTTTTTTAACCCCTGTGACATGACAGTCACCGCTCGCACATTATAAACTGCATTTGTTGTATATTATATAGTTCTGATTGCGGGCATCTGATGCCTGCTGGGACTCTCTTCTGAGTTTTAGGTGCAGCTGGCTACCCAGCATGTACCTCCCGATCCTGCACATGTGCAGTGGGAACTAATCATGGCCCACTGTGTGTCTAGCAGGTTGCCATAGCGATGGCAGCATTGAAGAAAGTTCCTACCCTGTTGTTATGGCAACCTGTCAATCAATCAAGCAACCTGGAAGATAATTTCCGGTTGTGAAAGGGTCTCACGTAAAAACTATATGGTTGATTTACTAATACTGGAGAGTGCAAAGCCTGCTGCAGGTCTGCATAGAAGCCAATCAGCTTCCATTTTTTTTCATCAAAGCTTAATGGAATAAGGTGAAGTTAGAAGCTGATTGGGTACCATGCACAGCTGCACAAGATGTTGCCCTCTCCACTTTTAGTAAATCAGCCCAAATGTTTCCTTGTTTTCTCCGGAGTTTGTAATTTCTAGATTAGGGTCTGAAGACCGGAAGCTTCAATGAGATTTTGGTGGGAAGAAGCCTCTACCCCTGTAGAGGCTCTATCCCATAGAGAGGGTGGGAGCCCTCTTAACTCCTATGCACAGACCTTCTGTCTGTTAGGTGGAGTCCTCCTGACTCCTGGGCCAAAACGCCTGTCTGATGGGTGGAGCCATCTCCAACTGAGAGCCCTGAGCTCTAACTCTGGGACAAATTTGAACCCTGCCTTTCCAAAAATCAGGCATAAACTGCTAATAAACACAGTGACACAGGCTTGCCTTTCTACATCAGTCAGAATATCAAGATTGATACATTTTAATGATATGTAGCATAGCTTGCAGACTCTATAACCTTCACACAGACCAAATAATATACACTGATTTGGGTTATATTTACCAAAGAAATGTAGAAGTATACATTTTGGCCTAAATATTCAAAGAAAATTTACTTATTTGAATGATAACAATTTTGTATGGGTACAGTGTTGCATGGCTGAGTAATTGTCATTCAAAATGTGAGGGCACTGAATGCTGAAAATTGGCCTGGGCACGAAGAGGGTATACAATAAGTGCCCAGTAGGCAAGTGGTTAAAACGTATATACAAAGCAACCAATTTTCATATCATGCCAGTCATTATCTACATACGGTATAATTGTGAGTTCATTTGTTAGGTTTAGATGTGCATTAATTATTTTATATTTAGCTATTTATCATATCTGTCATTGTCTGTATTTGCCTGAAGGGTGCGATGCTATTCCAGATCTAGCAATGTTTTTTTTTCACATCCTTTAGAGATATGCCTGAACCCTGCCTCAATTCTATAAGCTCCAACAACAACCACTCATAGTACCAGAATCAAGAGACTACAATATGGAGGTACAGAATTGAAGAATACATTGTGAGTTTGTAGCTGGCATTCAGAACTCTTCTTTTCATTTCAGTAGGCAGCACACACACTGTGACTCTGATTTGAAACATCTGCTGATTTTTTTATTTATACATAGTTTAGCACAGGGCCAGCTGGATGCCTGCTGCTGTACAAAACATGGAATACCTTAGTAGATCTTCTACATTAAAATATTTAATGGTGTGGAAAGGATGAGGTGCGAAAAGTATAAACAGAAATAATAGAGTATAACAAAGCTTCTGCAATTTTCCTTTGAGAGAAATGGTTTCTTCTTTTTTTAAAAAACAATCAAAACAAATAAAAAAAAACAGTAAACTTTAAAATCTACAAAATGTATTACAAACATTGAGTCATGGTCAGTGGTACATACTGGAGCCTGTTGCTCTTTAATAATGGTACACACGCCACTTAAATATGCTCACACTCACTGTTACAGAGCCCTTACGGGATATAAAATAAATGTGTCGGAGGCTCTCCCTGTTAACATCCCCAAGGATGAAGTTAAATAATGACTTGTTTTCCTTACGCTTGGAAATCTACCGCCTTAAAATATTTGGTGGTCTATATTACCCCAACTTTCAGTACAATGTATCAGAAAAACTTCCCCCCTCTCTATCAGCTGACCAGGTCAACGGTGCAGCAATGGAAGAAGCATTGTATCTTCCTCTTATGCCGCGTACACATGACCGTTTTTCGGGTTGTAAAAAATGAAATTTTTAATGGTCTAGAAAAAAACTACGTTTTTTTCAACCCGATCATTAAAACTGCCTTGCCTACACACGATCATGAAATAAAAAAATGCTCTAGCAAAGCGCGGTGACGTGCTTACTCCATTACGAAGGCTAGTTTTACCAGAATGAGTGCTCCCATCTCATAACTTGCTTCTAAGAATGCGCGTTTTTTTCACGTCGTTAAAGCCCACACACGACCATTTTTTACGACGTTAAAAACGACAACGTTAAAAACGTCGTGAAAAATTAGAGCATGTTCTAAAATTTTAATGCCCATTTTTTTACATCGTGAAAAATGCTCTGGAGCCCACACACGATCATTTTTAATGACATTAAAAAAAACGTCATTTTTTTACAACCCGAAAAACGGTCGTGTGTACGTGGCATTAGAGTGTATTGCTTCCATTAGGTTGTCTATTCTTCCCAAGCTTCTGTATTTGTTTCATATGCTGCGTACACTCAATCGGAATTTCAGCTAGATTATTGGATTTGTGTACTACTTGTTTATTTTGTTTGTGCAGTGATCTTTTCCATTGTTCATTACAGTGAGAGATGTCTTTTCTTTAATTTGTCTTGTATACACTTCGTTTGCAGAACAAACCAATTCTTTTGGGAAAACAGATTGTGGTGGGCACTGGGACCTGAAGATGATCGTGTATAATCTTGTTTTACATATAAAAATATTGTTTTTTTATTAATAAAATCCCTGCCATTAGACTGCAATAAAAGAGGAGAGATAAAACAGTTTTTATCTTGAAATTTAAATGAAAGTGTATTACTTAGGAGACAGAAACCACATATAGTTAACAGTGGCTGTACAGTATGTAAGCAGTTTTGTTAGGTCTCAATGAAAGCGAGAGAGACAAGGTGGGTTTTATTTTAAAATAAACATAAGAGTGTGTTATTTAAGAGATAATAGTCACAAATATTTCTCAGTGATTGGGCAGTATGTAAGCAGCTTGGTTAGGCTGCAATAGAGGATGGAGAGGATATAAAGCAGGTTTTATCTTGAAATTGAAACAAAAAACCTTTGCTCCACAAATAAACTATTTTGTGAATAAATAAATCTAGAATAGCTGCTCCCCTGAAAGTGTAGATATAACTAACTTAAGTGAAAAGAAAACGTATTAAGGGGGTGCTGGTAATACAAATGTGTTACCAACTATAATAGAGTGCCAGTAATATCAAATAAATAGTAATAAATCAGTGCAAAGTGCTAAATAGAAATGTGAACTGTAAACCAATGATAATTTAAACGTAATTTAAACAGCCCATATAATCTTCAGTGATGTATCTTCAATAGAACATATTGTGGGAAAAAAACATCACCAGTTGGCAGAGTATCCCAACACACACCCAATGTGCTCAATTAGGATGTCCTATTCACAAGACTACCATTTACTTAAAAAGAAAGGTGAATGGTGCTTAAATGGTGTAGTCTTGGGGCTTGCTTGGATGTTCTATATATCAGGAGACTTGTATTTATGTCCTTCTCTCCAACATGGTGACCCATTGAAAATAAGAGAGGGAGGGAACCAATAGCGTAATATTGTTTTAGTAAGTAAATAACAGAGTGCCTGCTTACATGTGTAGGTGCCTTTTGTCGGCACAAAGGATAACCCGCATATAACACTGGCCCTCAGTGTAACACGGATAGGAACGAAGTCAGCATATTTGATACCACCACTGGGCTTTGTGGCGACACTGCTTTGAGAAGGTGGTTTACTTTTATTCTATGCATCTCCTACTTTGCATGGCACACAGAAGCAAGGAGATCAGCTTTATTGTGTAGATTGTATCAAAAACATATTAAACCATCAATAAATATGTGTTGCAAGCCTGCTCACCTCTCTATGCTTCAATATGTGGGACATTATTGCTATACTAATAGGGAATGAAAAAAAAAGGTTGGCTACAACATTACTAAGCCTGTGAGAGGTTACAGCAGGGACAAACAGAAAAACAGAAAGGGCGGAAGTAAACTGCTCTTTATCCTCAGAAGCTAAGATGGCACCGTCTACAACCAAAAAGTAGGAATTACAAATCAACTGGAAAAAAGTAAGAAACATCCTTAGGGGGGAAAGAATAATGCAGAATGTTATTGAAAGATTTATCAGACTGTATTTATCAAGAAGGTGCATTTGAGAACCTGAGTTTACTTCCTCTTTAAAATTAAGAAGGAAAAAAATGTGACAAATTGCAGATCACTGCGGGACTTACTACAATAGCTTCTTGTATTGGACAGTGCTTTGAAAAACCATCCATAATTGAATTAAGATAGTCCTAAAATAGCTGATGGCATTCATTTTGTATACACTCTTTTCTGCAGAAGAATAGGATTTAAACCTGAGAGGAATTAGAGAAGTTTAATTTGAAAAAGCTGCTCTAAGCATGAATTTAGTATTCAGTGTCATAAAAGCAATTTAACTTTTGTGTTGATTTCATTTGTTAGATAGCTGAATGTAATTTGAGCACCTTATCAGTGTAAATTCATTTGTACCAGCTTTTCAGATTCTAGCTATAGTCTTATGTTTTCCTACCTGAAATAGGACGTTTTCCTGTTTAAATTAATTAGCTATCTTTTTGTTTAACTTTCTTTAATTAAAGTAAGAATTTCAAAGAATGCCATTGAATTTGCTTTGCTGTGAAGAAAGAAATGGGGATTGATTTTTGTTGCAGTGGAAAAGCCCAGCCAGTTTAAAATATACTTACGTTACATTTTATGTGCATTTGGGTTTACTCTATAAAACAAACAGCAAGGTGCAGAACTCAGAAACTCATAGAAACAAATTTATTTTTTCACTGACCTGACTCCCTGTGAATAAAAATCAGATTGGTTACAAATGCGTTACAACACTTTGCACATCAGCATTGGCTGTTGCCTTGCATAACCTAATACATCTAAATGCCTTAAGCATCTGGTGCCCCAGTAATGCTACCTGGTATATTTTGATATCACTTGAAAGCCCAACCCCAGGATAAAAGTAACACCCCCCCCTCCCCTTAATAACAACTTTTGAAATATTCATGTTTACTTGCCTTAAGCTGCAGTGATTGTCCAGTGCTGCATGCTTCTCCTGCTGGGCCCCCTCTTTCTGATGCCCAGGTGACATGACACCTGAACAATATGGACCATTTCCTTTGGCTGGCCAGTAAACTCTCAGTATTCAGAAAACTACCATCTTCAGACAAAAGCGAGGGTCACCCCTTTGTGCTATGCACCTTCTCTTACCCCCTTTTCTTCTTATCTCTCTACCCCTCCCCCCTCTTTTCCATCCCCCTCTTTTCCTCCTTCTTACCCTCCTCTCTCCCTCTCCCCCTCTCCCCCCTTTCTCCTCTCTGCCCCTAGCTTGTCTACATACTACCCTAGCATGTCTATATACTACCCCATCCTGTCTATTTACTACCCTAGTCTGTCTATATACTACCCTAACCTGTCCCTATACCTGCAGACCACGGCTGGTGCAAGGAAGCGAGTCAGTGCCGCCACTATTTGTCTTAAGGCCAGGTCAAGAGACGCAAGTGTGGGTCTGTGGACCACAGCTGAAGAAATAAGTGAAGAGTCAGGGTCAAAACCAAGGGGGGGGGGGGAATCAAAATTAGGTTTAGCCTAGGGTGTCGAAAATCCTTGCACCAGCCCTGAGTGGTAGAGTGGTTCTGTCATGAGACAAGTCTATCAACTAAAAATTCTACCTATCTGGCTTATCTGACTTCATCACTTATGAATTAAAAATCCAGAATTAGCCTGCTGTAAATTAGTGTCAGAACAAAGTTGGAATTCCTTTTCTGTACTGTATACTTTTAGGTCAGAGTCTTGTAAAGCACTAAAGTCAAAAGAGTATGAGAACTGGCTTTCCCAAACAAGGGGTCAAAATGGCAGCTTTCATAAATTTTTCATGACAGTTTAACTTTAAAGCGGAGGTTCACCCAAAAAATTAATTTTTAACATTACATTCAGCCGAGTTGTCATAATGACAATCGGCTGTTTTTTTTTTTTTTATCCCCGTACATACCGTATTTTCACCGTCACTTCCGGGTATGTCTTCTGCGGGACTGGGCGTTCCTAAATGATTGACAGGCTTCTGACCGTCGCATACTGCGCGTCACAAGTTGCCGATAGAAGCCGAACGTCGGTGCGCAGGCGCCGTATAGAGCCGCACCGACGTTCGGCTTCGTGACGCGCTGTATGCGACGGTCGGAAGCCTGTTAATCAGATAGGAACGCCCAGTCCTGTACAAGACATACCCGGAAGCGGCGGTGAAAATGCGGTATGTACGGGGATCAAATGAAAAAAAACAGCCGATTGTCATTATGATAACTCGGCTAAATGTAATGTTAAATTTTTTTTTTGGGTGAACCCCCGCTTTAAGGTTTACAAATGCGAGTGTCATTTAGGGATTCTCTCTTCATAGCTTTGGTTTGAGTTACTTTTTATTTTTTCAATGAACATCACCTGAAGAAGAAGTATGTTTTACAGAAATGTTTTTTCTTTTCCGTTATATTAAATAAATATATATATATATATATATATATATATATATATATATATATATATATATATATACATACACATTTCTTTGTTTTCCTAGTCTTAGCTTGGCCTTTCTAATCTCTTTCCCTTCTGTCCCAGCTGGCAAACCAGAGGGGCTGCTTCTTCTTCCAGTCATATGTGCTGGACAGTGGGACATACCATCTCTCTCTTTTCTATTACTGATTGAACAACTTTTAAGAAACTTCTCTTGAATCATTTGGGGTGATGATTATACAATAAGGGCCAGATTCACATAGAAGACCGGCGGCGTAGCGTATCGTAGATACGTTACACCGCCGCAATTTTTCATCGCAAGTGCCTGATTCACCAAGCACTTGCGCTGAAATCCTACGCCGGCGGCCTACGGCGCAAGCGTTTCGAATATACGCTACGCCGACGCTGCGCAGAGCGGCGAGCACAGTATTCACAATAGGAATAGGAAGCCTTTTTTCAGGCATATCTAGTTCTGTGGGCACGGTGCACAGATACGACGGCGCACATTGAAACTTACGCGGCGTATCTCGAGATACGCCGGCGTAAGTGCTACGTGAATCCGGGCCATAGTGTCTACAAAATAGGGGATAGTTTATGGCATTTTTTTTACTAGTAATGGTGGCGATCTGCGATTTTTATCGTGAGTGTGACTTTATGGGGGACACATCGGACACTTTTGACACCATTTTGGGACCACTGTAATTTTTGCAGAGATCAGTGCTATAAAAATGCACTGATTACTGTAAAAATGACACTGGCAGTGAATGGGTTTACCTGTAGGGGGCGCTGAAGGGGTTAAGTGTGACCTAGGGAGTGCTTCTAACTCTTAGGCGGTGTGGCTTGCCATGACACATCACTGATTGCTGTTCCCGATGACAGGGAACAGACGATCAGTGACATATCACTAGGAAGAACGGGGAGATGTTGTGTTTACACTAACATCGCCTCGTTCTTCAGCTCTGTGACCCGATCGCGGGACACCGGCGGACATCGAGTCTGTGTGTTCCATGGGCACGGTCATGGGGCACAGGGTCACTCGCGTGCTGCCGCCGGCTCGTGCGCAACCACGCAGCCTGGCAAATTGAAGGGGACATATATTTAAAGCCCATTTGCCCAGCCGTGCCATTCTGTCTATGGAAATCTGCATGTGGTGGTCCTTAAGCGGTTAAAGATCATGTTTCAGTTTGGATATATACTACATGCCCCAAGTATAGCCAAGTTTAAAAAAAAAAAAAAATTACAAAAAAGCTAAATATACCAATATTTTGCATCAGAGAATTAATACCATCTATGATTTTTAAATACCTAAGATATATAATTTCCTTGTTGTGTTTAGTGCCTTATATTTTAATTGTGGTCTTTTGGGCTGACGTTTACCTTACATATCTATCTATTCAGTCTCTGATGTTTTTTGGTAATGTAACATCTGCAATACCGTATAGCCATTAGTTAGACTGTCTGTCTCAGATGCACTGTTGACAAACCTTCTTCCGAATATATCTTAAAGCCCAACTAGTATGGAAAACTTCCTGCTGAATATAAAATGTTATTGCTTTCTAATTTGTTCTCAGACATTCTATCCACCGTATTAGTATTACTAAACTCTCTCTCTCTCCTTTAGGGCCCTTTCACACAGGGCGGATCAGTAATGATCCGCCTCCGTGTGTCCGTCAGCTCAGCGGGGATCGCTCCGTAAAATCCCTGCTGAGCCGTCAGCTGACAGGGCGGTCCCCGCACACTGTGCAGGGACCGCCCTGTCTTTCCTCCGCTCTCCCCTATGGGGGGATCGGATGAACACAGACCGTATGTCCGTGTTCATCCGATCCGCCAGACGGAAGAAAAATAGGATTTTCTTCCGTCAGAAAAATCGGATCTTTGCGGAGGCGGGTGATTACAGGGTGTCAGCGGATGTTCTTCCGCTGATACCCGTTTTCATCCGCAACGGATGGATGAAAATGCGGACATACGGTCCGCACATGTGAAAGGGGCCTTACTCTTTCTCATATATTTCCAGAAAAAGCTGCACATCATATTTGTATATAAACTTTACTGGCATCCAAGTCTTACACCGTAGGATTCAATAATGATTTGGTCATTTGTGAGATAAAGCACTGATGTGGACGAGAAGACCTGGCTTGCAGTCTCCGCTCTAATTCATACCAAATGTCTTCTATTGGGTTGAGTTCAGGACTCTGTGCAGGCCAGTTAAGTTCCTCCACCCCAAACTTGATCATCTATGTCTTTATGGACCTTTCTTTGTGCACTGGTAAAAATCATTTGGTGGAGGGGGTATCATGGTGTGGGGTTGTATTTCAGGAGTTGGGCTTGGCCCCTTAGTTCCAGAAGGGAACTCTTAAGGCTTCAGCATACCAAGAAGTTTTGGACAATTTTATGCTCCCAACTTTGTGGAAACAGTTTGGGGATGGCCCCTTCCTGTTCCAGGATGACTGCGTACCAGTCCACAAAGCTCAATTATAATAATAATAGGACAGCACTATAAAAACAAATCTAAAATGACATGCATAATAAAAAAAAGTCATGTGTCCAATCATGCTATTCATTAGTCCCAAAAAAATGTAATCCTCTTCTCATTTCTCCACTGTGCACATTAATGGATAACTAATGATCATCACTCACAAAAAAACATGACCTTCAAAATCATAGGCAGGTCACATAATTCAAATCCCCCTTCTATTAACGTATAGTATTATCCATAATAGATTTCCAACCTAATCTGATTTCAACATATTCTGCTCACCTATTTTGCTCACTCTAGAGTACTCTGGACTTCCCGTATATATTCCAAAGCCAGTGGTTCAGCAACATAAATACAGTATACTCAAATATAACAGAGAAGATCCATAGTGTAATTCACTTAATAAAAGTTATAAAAGCAAAGAAGCGAACAGCTCAAATTTGTTTAGTGTCTATAATGTAAAGCATTCTCAATGCATCAGCTGAACACTCGACAGCACAATTTCTCTTTCGGACCAAGATAACAGAGGCTTAATGGCCAGATCAATTATGGAGAGCAGCAGATACAGTCAGTATGATGACATCACACCACGTGTTTTGTCCGCCAGACAGAAGTGTTTCTTTTTTCTTTATGTATGTCCTTTTAGATAAATTGATAGTGCTGTCTTAATTTTATTAAAGCCTGAAGTAATATGCAGAACAATTCACATGTAAGTACAGCAAATATACAGGTGAAACTCGAAAAATTAGGATATCGTGCAAAAGTTCATTTATTTCACTAATGCAACTTAAAAGGTGAAACTTAAGCCTCGTACACACGATCAGTCCATCCGATGAGAACGGTCTGATGGTCCGTTGCCATCGGTTAACCGATGAAGCTGACTGATGGTCCGTCGCGCCTACACACCATCGGTTAAAAAAATGATCGTGTCAGAACGCGGTGACATAAAACACAACGACGTGCTGAAAAAACTAAGTTCAATGCTTCCAAGCATGCGTGGACTTGATTCTGAGCATGCGTGTATTTTTAACCGATGGTTGTACCTACTAACGATCGTTTTTTTCCCATCGGTTAGGAATCCATTGGTTAAATTTAAAGCAAGTTGGCTTTTTTTTAACCGATGGTTAAATAACCTTTGGGACCACACACGATCGTTTTTGACTGATGAAAACGGTCCATCAGACCGTTGTCCTCTGTTTAACCCATCGTGTGTATGAGGTAGACTCATTACATGCAAAGCAAGATAGTTCAAGCCGTGATTTGTCATAATTGTGATGATTATTGCTTACAGCTCATGAAAACCCCAAATTTACAATCTCAGAAAATTTGAATATTGCATGCAATAAATAAAACAAGGATTGTACATAGAACAATATCGGACCTCTGAAAAGTATAAGCATGCATATGTACTCAGTACTTGGTTTTGGCCCCTTTTGCAGCAATTACTGCCTCATTGCAGCGTGCCATGGAAGCTATCAGCCTGTGGCACTGCTGAGGTGTTATGGAAGACCAGAATGCTTCAATAATGGCCTTCAGCTCTTCTGCATTGTTCAGTGTCATGTCTCTCATCTTTGTCTTGGCAATGCCCCATAGATTCTCTATGGGGTTCAGGTCAGGCGAGTTTGCTGGCCAATCAAGCACAGTAATCCCACGTTCATTGAACCAGGTTTTGGTGCTTTTGGCAGTGGGGGCAGGTGCCAAGTCCTGCTGGAAAATGAAGTCAGCATTCCCATAGAGCTCGTCTGCGTAAGGAAGCATGAAGTGCTCCAAAATCTCCTGGTAGACGGCTGCTTTGACCCTGGACTTAATGAAGCACAGTGGACCAGCAAGATGACATGGCTCCCCAAATCAACACTGACTGTGGAAACTTCACACTGGACTTCAAGCATCTTGCAGTGTGTGCCTCTCCATTCTTCCTCCATACTCTGGGTCCTTGGGGGCAAATCCACAAAAGAGATACTCCGGCGTAAGCCGTCGTATCTCTGGTTCTAACTTTGGAACTGATCCTCAGAAGCAGTTTTCCTAAGTTAGGCAGAAGATCCGACATCTGTAAGGGACTTACACTGCCGGATCTTAGGATGCAGTACCGCATCCGCCACTGGGGGCATTTCGAGTCGAAATGCCTCTGTTAGTATGCAAATTAGCACTTAGGGCGATCCTCAAAGCTTTTGTACCTAGTTTTTTCGCCGTAAGTGTTAGTTTGCCTGGTGTAAAACTAGGGCTGCTTTTACAAGGTGTAAAGTTAGTCACACCTTGTAAAGGCCCATTCAAGCGACGGCATTTGGTATGCATTCCCGAGGGAGAACTCCATGCCAATTTTCAATGAAAAAAACGGCATGGGTTCCCCCTCAGGAGCATACCAGGCCCTTAGGTCTGTTATGGGTTGTAAGGAGACCCCCCTCCGCCGCAAAATTGACGTAGGGGGTCCCCCTACAATCCATACCAGACCCGTATCCAAAGCACGCTACCCGGCCGGCCAGGAAGGGAGTGGGGACGAGCGAGCGCCCCCCCCCCCCTCCTGAGCCGTGCCAGGCCGCGTGCCCTCAACATGGGGGGGTTGGGTGCTCTGGGGCAGGGGGGCGCACTGCGGGCCCCCCCACCCCAGAGCACACTGTCCCCATGTTGATGAGGACAGGACCTCTTCCCGACAACCCTTGCCATTGGTTGTCGGGGTCTGCGGGCGGAGGCTTATCGGAATCTGGGAGTCCCCTTTAATAAGGGGGCCCCCAGATACCGGCCCCCCACCCTAAGTGAATGGATATGGGGTACATCGTACCCCTATCCATTCACCTGTAGGCAAAAAGTAAAAGTTAATAAACACACAACACAAGGCTTTTTAAAATATTTTATTATTCTGCTCCGGAGGCCCCCCCTGTCTTCGTTATTAGCTCAATTACCAGGGGGGGCTTCTTCTTCCACTCTCCGGGGGTCTTCTCCGCTCTCCGGGGGTCTTCTCCGCTCTCCGGGGGTCTTCTCCGGACTCCGGGGGGCTTCTTCCATCTTCTCCCCTCTTCCGCTCTTGACTCGGCGAACCCCGGTTCTTCTGCAGCTGTCCGGTGCCTTCTTCTTCAGCGCTGGCTGCCTGCTATGTTTGTGTGTTAGCTCGATTTCAAACAGGCAGCCGGCGCGGTCTTCTGTGACGTCAGGGTCTTCTGGTCTTCTGTTCTTCCTATGTTGCCTCGTCGCCTCTTGTCGCTGTAATGATGGAAGCGCGCCTTGCATCACATTTATATAGGCATCGCCGTCCCATCATGCTCCGGTAGGTACCCACGTGGTGGGTGCCTACCCACGTGCACCCACCACGTGGGTACCTACCGGAGCATGATGGGACGGTGATGCCTATATAAATGTGATGCAAGGCGCGCTTCCATCATTACAGCGACAACAGGCGACGAGGCAACATCGGAAGAGGGGAGAAGACCAGAAGACCCTGACGCCACAGAAGACCGCGCCGGCTGCCTGTTTGAAATCGAGCTAACACACAAACATAGCAGGCAGCCAGCGCTGAAGAAGAAGGCACCGGACAGCTGCAGAAGAACCGGGGTTCGCCGAGTCAAGAGCGGAAGAGGGGAGAAGATGGAAGAAGCCCCCCGGAGTCCGGAGAAGCCCCCCCCGGAGAGCGGAACACCCCCGGAGAGCGGAGAAGACCCCCGGAGAGTGGAAGAAGAAGCCCCCCCTGGTAATTGAGCTAATAACGAAGACAGGGGGGGCGTCCGGAGCAGAATAATAAAATATTTTAAAAAGCCTTGTGTTGTGTGTTTATTAACTTTTACTTTTTGCCTACAGGTGAATGGATAGGGGTACGATGTACCCCATATCCATTCACTTAGGGTGGGGGGCCGGTATCTGGGGGCCCCCTTATTAAAGGGGACTCCCAGATTCCGATAAGCCTCCGCCCGCAGACCCCGACAACCAATGGCAAGGGTTGTCGGGAAGAGGTCCTGTCCTCATCAACATGGGGACAGGGTGCTCTGGGGTGGGGGGGCCCGCAGTGCGCCCCCCTGCCCCAGAGCACCCAACCCCCCCATGTTGAGGGCATGCGGCCTGGCACGGCTCAGGAGGGGGGGGGCGCTCGCTCGTCCCCACTCCCTTCCTGGCTGGCCGGGTAGCGTGCTTTGGATACGGGTCTGGTATGGATTGTAGGGGGACCCCCTACGTCAATTTTGCGGCGGAGGGGGGTCTCCTTACAACCCATACCAGACCTAAGGGCCTGGTATGCTCCTGGGGGGGGAACCCATGCCGTTTTTTTCATTGAAAATTGGCATGGAGTTCTCCCTCAGGAATGCATGCCGAGCGACGCTGTCATTTTTTTTTATAATTATTTGTTTTCCCGGCGCGTCTTTTTTTCACCCGTCGTAACTTTAGTGTCCCGTCGCAATCCACAAAGCCGCCCGGCGTCAATTACGTTTGCGCGATGCACGTCGGGAAAATGACGTCACACGCATGCGCAGTACGGCCGGCGCGGGAGCGCGCCTCATTTAAATTGTAAACGCCCCCCGGAGAGGAGGAACGCCTTACGACGGCGGCACTTAACTTACACTGCTTGAAATTTTTACGTAAGTGCTTTGAGGATCAGGCACTTAGGTAAAAACTTTAAGTCAGTGTAACTTAACTGCTGAAAGTTAAGTTACGCCGCCTGGCTGAGGATTTGGCCCTTGGTTTCCAAATGAGATTGCAAAATTTGCTCTCATCAGAAAAGAGGACTTTGGACCACTGAGCAACAGACGGATGTGTTTTTCTTTAGCCCAGGTAAGACGCTTCTGACGTTGTTTGTTGTTCAGGAGGCTTGACAAGAGGAATACGAAATTTGAAGTCCATGTCCAGGATCCGTCTGTGTGTGGTGGCTCTTGATGCTCTGACTCCAGCCTCAATTCACTTCTTGTGAAAGTCCCTTTTCCTGACAATCCTCTCCAGGGTCATCCCTGCTGCTTGTGCACCCTTTTCTTCCACACTTTTCCCTTCCACATAACTTTCTATTAATGTGCTTTGATACAGCACATTGGGAACATCCAACTTCTTTTGCAATTACCTTTTAAAGGGTTTCCCTCCTCATGGAGGGTGTCAATGATGGTTTTCTGAACAACTGTCAGGTCAGCAGTCTTTCCCATGATTGTGATTCCTACTGAACCAGACTGAGAGACCATTTAAAGGCTCAGGAACCCTTTGCAGGTGTTATGGCTTAATTAGCTGATTAGAGTGGGACACTTTGAGCCTAGAATATTGCACCTTTTCACAATATTCTAATTTTCTGAGATTGTAGATTTGGGGTTTTCATGAGTTGTAAGCCATAATCATCACAATTATGACAAATCACAAATCACTGCTTGAACTATCTTGCTTTTCATGTAATGAGTCTATCTCATATATTAGTTTCACCTTTTAAGTTGCATTAGTGAAAAAAATGAACTTTTGCACAATATTCAAATTTTTTTGAGTTTCACCTGTATAACATTCTGACCTTTAACATACTACATGTTTTAATAGATCCTAATATGCATGTAGACATATGTAATAGAAGCGCTTATTCTTATGTGCTGTAAGACCAGTCAGACAAGTGCAAGATGAGATCTAATTGGTGCTTCGGGATAGTGACCTTAAGAATTAGTGCTCTTTGTTTAACCACCTCCATACCGGGCATTTTCACCCCCTTCCTGCGCCAGGCCAATTTTTAGCTTTCAGCGCTGTCACACTTTGATTGAGAATTATGCGGTCATGCGAAGTTGTACCCAAATTAATTTTGATAATTTTTTTTCCCCACAAATAGAGTTTTCTTTTGGTGGTATCTGATCACCTCTGCGTTTTTTTTTTTTTGCGCCATAAACAAAAAAGGAGCGACAATTAAAAAAAAAAAATCACAATATTAATTACTTTTTGCTATAATAAATATCCAATTTTTTTTAAAAAAACGATTATTTTCCTCAGTTTAGGCCGATATGGCCAGGGTTGTCGGGAAGAGGTCCTGTCCTCATCAACATGGGGACAGGGTGCTCTGGGGTGGGGGGGCCCGCAGTGCGCCCCCCTGCCCCAGAGCACCCAACCCCCCCATGTTGAGGGCATGCGGCCTGGCACGGCTCAGGAGGGGGGGGGCGCTCGCTCGTCCCCACTCCCTTCCTGGCTGGCCGGGTAGCGTGCTTTGGATACGGGTCTGGTATGGATTGTAGGGGGACCCCCTACGTCAATTTTGCGGCGGAGGGGGGTCTCCTTACAACCCATACCAGACCTAAGGGCCTGGTATGCTCCTGGGGGGGGAACCCATGCCGTTTTTTTCATTGAAAATTGGCATGGAGTTCTCCCTCGGGAATGCATGCCGAGCGACGCTGTCATTTTTTTTTATAATTATTTGTTTTCCCGGCGCGTCTTTTTTTCACCCGTCGTAACTTTAGTGTCCCGTCGCAATCCACAAAGCCGCCCGGCGTCAATTACGTTCGCGCGATGCACGTCGGGAAAATGACGTCACACGCATGCGCAGTACGGCCGGCGCGGGAGCGCGCCTCATTTAAATTGTAAACGCCCCCCGGAGAGGAGGAACGCCTTACGACGGCGGCACTTAACTTACACTGCTTGAAATTTTTACGTAAGTGCTTTGAGGATCAGGCACTTAGGTAAAAACTTTAAGTCAGTGTAACTTAACTGCTGAAAGTTAAGTTACGCCGCCTGGCTGAGGATTTGGCCCTTGGTTTCCAAATGAGATTGCAAAATTTGCTCTCATCAGAAAAGAGGACTTTGGACCACTGAGCAACAGACGGATGTGTTTTTCTTTAGCCCAGGTAAGACGCTTCTGACGTTGTTTGTTGTTCAGGAGGCTTGACAAGAGGAATACGAAATTTGAAGTCCATGTCCAGGATCCGTCTGTGTGTGGTGGCTCTTGATGCTCTGACTCCAGCCTCAATCACTTCTTGTGAAAGTCCCCCTTTTCCTGACAATCCTCTCCAGGGTCATCCCTGCTGCTTGTGCACCCTTTTCTTCCACACTTTTCCCTTCCACATAACTTTCTATTAATGTGCTTTGATACAGCACATTGGGAACATCCAACTTCTTTTGCAATTACCTTTTAAAGGGTTTCCCTCCTCATGGAGGGTGTCAATGATGGTTTTCTGAACAACTGTCAGGTCAGCAGTCTTTCCCATGATTGTGATTCCTACTGAACCAGACTGAGAGACCATTTAAAGGCTCAGGAACCCTTTGCAGGTGTTATGGCTTAATTAGCTGATTAGAGTGGGACACTTTGAGCCTAGAATATTGCACATTTTCACAATATTCTAATTTTCTGAGATTGTAGATTTGGGGTTTTCATGAGTTGTAAGCCATAATCATCACAATTATGACAAATCACAAATCACTGCTTGAACTATCTTGCTTTTCATGTAATGAGTCTATCTCATATATTAGTTTCACCTTTTAAGTTGCATTAGTGAAAAAAATGAACTTTTGCACGATATTCAAATTTTTTTGAGTTTCACCTGTACAGTATAACATTCTGACCTTTAACATACTACATGTTTTAATAGATCCTAATATGCATGTAGACATATTTAATAGAAGCGCTTATTCTTATGTGCTGTAAGACCAGTCAGACAAGTGCAAGATGAGATCTAATTTGTGCTTCGGGATAGTGACCTTAAGAATTAGTGCTCTTTGTTTAACCACCTCCATACCGGGCATTTTCACCCCCTTCCTGCGCCAGGCCAATTTTTAGCTTTCAGCGCTGTCACACTTTGATTGAGAATTATGCGGTCATGCGAAGTTGTACCCAAATTAATTTTGATAATTTTTTTTCCCCACAAATAGAGTTTTCTTTTGGTGGTATCTGATCACCTCTGCGTTTTTTTTTTTTTTTGCGCTATAAACAAAAAAGGAGCGACAATTAAAAAAAAAAAATCACAATATTAATTACTTTTTGCTATAATAAATATCCATTTTTTTTAAAAAAACGATTATTTTCCTCAGTTTAGGCCGATATGTATTCTTCTTCATATTTTTG
This sequence comes from Rana temporaria, assembly GCF_905171775.1. Lineage (NCBI taxonomy): Eukaryota > Metazoa > Chordata > Amphibia > Anura > Ranidae > Rana > Rana temporaria. The sequence continues at coordinate 113,038,756 of NC_053493.1, read as the reverse complement.
GTAAAAAAAATCGCAATAAGCGTTAATTAATTGCATTGCGCAAAAGTTATAGCGGCTACAAAATAGGGGATAGAATTATAGCATTTTTGTTATTATTATTTTTTTTTTACTAGTAATGGTGGCGATCTGAGATTTTTGTCAGGACTGCGATATTGTGCCGGACAGATCGGATACTTTTGACACTATTTTGGGACCATTCACATTTATACAGCGAACAGTTCTATAAATATACACTGATTACTGTATAAATGTGACTGGCAGGGAAGGGGTTAACACTAGGGGCGATCAGGGGGTTAAATGTGTTTCCTAGGGAGTGATTCTAACTGTGGGTGGTGGAGACTGACTGGGGGAGGTGACCGATTGGTGTCCCTATGTACAAGAGACACACCATCGGTTTCCTCTCCCTGACAGGACGTGGATCTCTGTGTGTACACACAGAGATCCACGTCCCTGCTCTGTGAGAAGCAATCGCGGGTACCCGGCGGACATTGTGGCAGCGCACGCTCTCCTCACTGCAGGGAATCCCCGGACGTCATATGACATCCGCCTGGAGGGACGAAAGGTTCCTGCGGACGTCATATGACTATACGCCGGGCAGGAAGAGGTTAATAAGAACATTGGTCTTAGGAGAGAGTGTGAGCATTTCAGAACACATCAATTGAACTGATTTAAGGGTATCAGGCCCTTTATCCATTAATGACAATGGGGGTTATTTACGAAAGGCAAATCCACTTTGCACTACAAGTGCAAATTGCACTTGAAATTTCACTGAAAGTGCACTTGGTAATACAGTCGCTGCAAATCTGAGGGGCAGATCTGAAAAGTGGGGAAGCTCAGCTGATTTTTTTTCTATCTAATCATGTGCAAGCTAAAATGCTATTTTTTTTATTTTCCTTGCATGTCCCCCTCGGATCTACAGCGACTGCACTTCCAAGTGCACTTTCACTGCACTTCCAAGTGTACTTTCAGTGCAATTTCAAGTGCATTTTGCACTTGTAGTTTGCACTTGTAGTGCAAAGTAGATTTGCCTTTAGTAAATAACCCCCAAAGTCTCTTAATAGCACCCCCAAGCTCACCTTCTCATGCTCCCTAAGCAGAGCTTTTTTTCCTCAGAAAATAGGTGCAGGAACTCAACCACGAACCGTTCAGATTTCACAAACAGTAGAAGGGTCTTAAAGGGGCATTACATACCAGAATTGCATTACATACAGAGTGCAGATTTCAGGGGGTTACAAAGCTGTCAGTTGTAAACACAGAAACCAGACTTCTGTGTTTACAAGTGATTGTGGTGAGAAGGCATCAAAGGGTCTGAGCCAGAGGTGGTGGAACTGAGTTCCCCCTGAAAAAAAGCCCTGTCCCTAAGTACTCCAGCTGAGCTGTTGCAATACATTTTTCCAGGCAGGAGAGAGCATTTGACCTCCTCCCAGCATGCAATGCTCAGGCCTAAGCAGAATAACATCATAAGTGTCCGATGTGTCCGCCATAATGTTACAGTCACGATAAAAATCGCTGATCACCGCCATTACTAGAAAAAATAATAATAATAATAATAATCCCCTATATCCCCAATATACTCTTATTGAGATTTTTTTTTACAAAAAATATGTAGAAGAAAACATATCGGCCTAAACTGAGAAAGACATTTTTTATATATATATATATATATATATATATATATATATATATATATATATATATATATATATATACCGTATATATATTTTTTTGGGGGATATTTATTATAGCAAAAAGTAAAAAATATTGCTTTTTTTTTCAAAATTGTCTCTCTTTTTTTTGCTTTTAGTGCAAAAAAAAAAAACGCACAGGCGATCAAATATCTCCAAAAGAAGGCGCTATTTGTGAGAAGAAAAAAAATTGTCAGTTAAAGCGACGCAGTCCTGAATCGCAAAAAATGGCCCAGTCATTGGGCAGCCAAATCCATTGGACAACTGAAGTGGTTAAACTAGCAATGCTACACATTTGTTTTCAATAAAAATAAATCCAATTTACTGAGTTGTATGAATATAAGTGATGTCACTTAACAGTGTATCTCACACATAAAACAATATGTCACTTCCACACTATCCAAAACGATTTAAAATAAATAATTTTCTGAGCACCAGAAACCAAAAAGACCATTCAATTTGTTTATATTATTTAAAGCGGGGGTTCACCCAAAAAAATAAAATTTAACATTACATTCAGCCGAGTTGTCAGAATGACAATCGGCTGTTTTTTTTTTTTTTATCCCCGTACATACTGTATTTCACCGCCGCTTCCGGGTATGTCTTCTGCGGGACTGGGCGTTCCTAATTGATTGACAGGCTTCCGTCGCATACAGCGCGTCACGAGTTGCCGAGAGAAGCCGGACTGCGAGTCGGCTCTATACGGCGCCTGCGCACCGACGTTCGGCTTCTTTCGGCAACTCGTGATGCGCAGTATGCGAGAAATCTCTCTGAAAAACGCCCTCTAGTATTTCTGGCTGTGGCCATCTTGAGTAAGGGTAGATGATTCATGTAGCATTTACTTTCTGGAATCCATCTTCCCTTAGCTCAAGCATACAGACAGGAGAGAGTGATTAGCTGAGAAAACCCCTCCTTCTCTTCTGAAGACTCCAGGGATGCATGACATCATTTGCATAGGCCTGGAAACCAGGAGGTATTTGAAGAAATTAAAAAAAAAAAAAGTTTAAAAGCCGCGCCCCCCCCCCCCCCCCTAAGAAAATTGGGCACCAGCCGCCACAGATTGCAGTAATAGAGCAGCCTTTCTGATGAACACCCCTCATGCCATAGGAGTGCAGTCTTTTTTGGGGGGAAACAAATGTTCCTTGCATTCTCTCTCCTGTGGCCTATGATGAGCTCAATGGCTGTGACAGGCGAGAGTACACACTGTGCGCATGCATCCCAAAAGAACAGGATAGCACTCCCTCATGCAGTAATAGGGGGTGCACGATAACTTAGGACAGAGCTCTTTAGGTTTGCATGGGATTTGATTTTAAATTTGATTGTGGACTTTGTTGCTTAAACTGGAAGGGAGCCCTGGCTGGTAGGTAGGTTTAGCACTGCTATGCACATAGGAGACAACATAGTTTGTGTACACTTCCCAACAGAATATCTTTTTTTTTATGGTTTTACTGGGGGTCACATGACCCCCCAGTAAAACAATTTGTTTCCATAATGCTCACACTACACAGGGCAATTTTATCGCTCATTATTCCTGTCTAATAAATATATTATTAGACTACTTTTAAAACCGATCACATTTAGGCTCAGTTCACACTGGTGCGATGCGGGAATCCCTGCGAATCCATTGCAGGTTCCCGCATCCCAGCCGACTCGCAGGCAGTTCACACTGCCATATGCGAACCGCTGAGAGTGTCAATACAAAGTTAATGACACCCTCAGATCGGTTCGCATACCGCAGTGCAAACTGTCAATTTGGACATGAATCGGATCGCATGGGTGTTCACATTTCTGATTGATTGCAGGACCCAAAAAAAGGGTCCCGCGCGACTTTGGTCCGAATGCAATGCAGATTCACCCATACAATCTGTATGGCTAAATTTGCATCGCACAGATATCGCATGTGATTTGCACGGCAGTGCGGTGCGAATCACATGCGATGTCGCACATCGCACAAGTGTGAACCCAGCCTCAAGATTGTGACTCAAGACTCAAAAAATGTATTGTCATTTTACAAACAAAAGACTGATTTCAATGACATTCAATCAAATGGATAGTGATCTAATTTAGTTTTGGTAAACATAACTGCTGATTACTGCAGGTTTTTTTAATGATTGAATAATTTCCATTTTCTGTACTTTTTTTTCAATCAACACACACCTATTTGCTATACGTAAAGTAGAACTTGGTTGTTCACAAAATGCAAAAGATACATACTGCCTTGTAGTCATGTATGCTTCCCAACAGCACACATAATAATTCAGCATTCTGATGTCAATTTAAAGCTATTATGGTATATTAGATATACTTTTGAGAAGCAATTTACGAGTGTCATATTCACATAATTCATATCCTGTTGTGTAATTCTAAATTGTGGCTGCCTTTGGCAATACTCTAAAGTCATGCTGCTAAAAACATACCAGTCGTGGGTGCTTGTATTCTCTGAGATCCATTTCCTCCTACACAAGTTAGTGTATGAATGACTCCACACATCGCTGTTTTGGAAAGCTAAAGTCAACTTTATTGTTCCAGCAAATCAGAGATTGTGCCACACCAGCAGCTCTTTCTGATGTGTTCTTCATCATAGAACCAGAGTAGGGGGCTACGCACCAGTAGGGATGATGTGTGTCAGAAAGAGTTGCTGGTGTGAAGTGGAGTGTTCTCTGATGTGCTGGAACAATGAAATTAATTTAAGATTTCCAAAACACTAGTGTGAGGCTTCATTCATACCTGTGTGGCTGTGCTTTAAATTGTCTTTCTACAATGCAGTTGAAGTTGGAAAACATCCCCTGAAGAAGACATGTGGTGTGACGATACGCGTAGGGACCAGGAGCACTAGATCCTACACGCTCTGACGGCAGGGAGACAAGTTTGCCGCTCGTTTGTGTTTTGGAACTGTCCCTTCGTTTTAATGTGAGTTTTATTCCATTTTTTCATTAAACTTTATATGCGGTATTGCATTATGCGTCTCCTTCTCTTTCCTCCTACCCAAACCCTCTGAGCAATACAATTGACACTACGTGGCAAGGCAGGAGTTGGAAGAAACAGAAGAGAGACACTCTGCAATATTCAGGAACACCCAGGAACACAGACAGGACTAGTGTACAAACTCAGTGTTCGTTGGAGATAGGCCCACTATTCATGGCCTTCATGTGAGTGCATGCATATGTGATCAATTTTTTTTTCCAAGTACTCTCACAGGATTACGCTATTTTCCCTTTGCTATTTTTCCTTGTTTTATGCCTATCTGATGTGGAGCCCTCCCCCAGCTACATACCAGTCTTGCTGCATCATTTAGGATACACCTGTGGTATTTTGAGCTGTCCGTGCTATAGCTCTGAGGTGAGCATTTAGGTACCACAAGAGGTGTCTGCACTGAAGCTTGCTCCCCCAAACACTGAATTCTGGCTTTTCTTGGAATCGCCATTCATTAGACTTTAATCGACTTTATCTTACACTTGTGGGCTTTTTTCACGTATATGTGTATTCATTGGACATTCTATATAGCTTTTTGTTTTCGTTTATGTTTGCCTTATGCTTGCTTGAGCATTTTCACTATTGCACTGTTGGTTCACATTGTTGCTATACTTTGGTATACCTTATACCCACATACTTTTAGAGTTTATTGCCCCAAGCGGTCACCTTACCCAGTTGGTGGGTCTTATATCACTTTTTGTTTGCCCAACTAGACAGCGCGTCACTATCACCTATTCACACTTTTCAATTTTCTGGTGAGGACAGACTATCAGGTGACTGCAGCAGTGCCCCCTAGCTTTAAGTACCGATAGCGCAAGAGCCCCTCCACTTTCAATGGAAAACATTTGCAGGTTATCAGGTCACTAATTCTAATTCAAAACATAGTATTTGCTTACTACAGTAAGTACTGGATCGTCAGACTTTTTAAATGCCCTTTAGCTTTGCACTAGTATGCCAATTCAAATGTGTAAATTGTTCACTGATTGAAATATTGTATGCTCAACATTATGAATGTGGAGCTACATAGCTTTGTTTAGAACACATAAGTGTTTACTCAAGCTGTGAGGCAGGTCATACCTTGTGCAATTTTCTTTCCTGCAACCCTGGGTTGGGAATCCCTCCCACAGCGTTTCCCCACCGGCAGAAATTTGCACATTTTGTTTTGTGTTTGAGCATGTTTTATTCAAAATGACACTTTTTCACTCCTGATGAAGCACCTTTATGTTGAAACATGTTGAGTTTCGGGGTTGAGGTGCTTACTTTTTGACGTCCTTTGTATTATCAGGGGTAAAATTTAAAAAATAGTCTGGTGTAGGAGGCACTCATTAGTATGATCAAGTTTTGGACATAAGGGAATGTTTCTCTTCATGGAAAAATGTATTTGAATATTCCTCTGCATCCACCTGCAGGTTCAGGATTTTTGCCAACAAACGTTATTTTAGCTGTGTATGAATAAAAGTTATGTTTTAGAGCTTGGTGGATTCTGTGCGTTGATTTGTCAGTTATGATTTCCACACAGCAGCCTGTAACTAATTTGGTTCTGAATAGTCAGGTAAATGTATAGGCTTATAGGAATATTTTCTGTAAATGCATGCATGAATTTTATATGCCTTCCCAGTAGGGATGAGCCGAACACCCCCCCCCCCCCGTTCGGTTCGCACCAGAACCTTCCAACAGCCCGATTGTTCGCACGAACATTTAGAACCCCATTGAAGTCTATAGGACTCGAACGTTTGAATTCAAAAGTGCTTATTTTAAAGCCTAATATGCAAGTTGTTGTCGGAAAATAGTTTGAGAACCCGGGTCTTGCCCCAGGGAACATGTACCAATGGAAAAAAAAGTTTTAAAAACTGTATTTTTTTCTGGAGCAGTGATTTTAATGATGCTTAAAGTGAAAAAAAAATTGAAAAATTCCTTTAAATATCGTACCTGCTGGGTGTCTATAGTATGCCTGTGAAGTGGCGCGTGTTTAGAACTGTCCCTGCACAAAATGAGATTACTATAAGAAAAAAGTAATTTAAAACTGCTTGCGGCTTTAATGTAATGCCTGGTCCCTGCAATATGGATGAAAATCATTGAGAAAAATAGCACAGGTTTTCCCCCCCCCCCCCCCCCCCCAGGTCATTACCAGCCCCTTTGGCCCTATATACTTTGAACAGCAGTATACAGGTGGTGCAAACAAGACAGGGACTGTAGGTTTGTTGTCAAGTAGAATCTGTTTGTAATTTTGAACAGGTACTTCTTTAAAGTGTAAATCTATTTTTAAGCTTTTCTGAAAACATAGAGAAGGGTTATCACCCCTGTAACATTTGTTTTACTGTCTTTGTGCATCTGTTCACATCAGGACACTGATGATCAGTGCCCTGATTACAGTACAGCCCCAGAAGTGCCCATCAGTGACACCAATCACTGCCTATTAGTGATACTGCACTTAGCCGCAAGGGGAGCCCTCTTGGCATTTCGGCCTTCAACCAGGTACGTGACAATATCAGTGCCACCTATCAGTGCCCATCAGTGTGGCATATTAGTGCCTCCTCATCAGTGCCTCCTCATCAGTGCCCTTTAGTGCCACCACATTATTGCCCATAAGTGCCGCCTCATCAGTGCCCTTCAGTGCAGCCTACCAGTGCCCATCAGTTCTGCCTCATTACTGCACATAAGTGAAGGAGAAAAATTACTTATTTACAAAATTTACTGACAGAAACTAAGAAAACTTATTTTTCAACATTTTCAGTCTTTTTTAGCAAAAATGTTTTTTGATATTAAGTTTTCTGACAAACTTTTCAATATCCAGGAAAACATTAAATTTGTCAATATTTTTATTGGGGGCGAACTTAAGACCTTTTGAAAGGACCACAAGTTCGGCCTCTGAGAGTTCAACTTCTGCCAGATTAAATATCCCTTCATCTAGTTGTCCCGGGGTCTTTTTCTTTCTGGCTCCCCCTCTTTTACCTCTTGGTCTAATTTTTCTATGGTTGTCTTGGTGGTGGCTGGGGGAATTTTGTAAGGTTCTTTCCATCCCCTCCATTCCCCCCCCTGTTTGTTGGTTCTGTTGTTGTTGTGCAGGTCTACCTCTATGTCCACCTCTGAAGTGACCTCGCGGTGGTCTGGGGGCATAGTATTGTTGGTTCTGCTGATAATATGAATTAGGGGGGTCCATAGGTCTGTAATCCAAAGGAGCAAACTTATTGTGGGTGGGATTCATGTAGGGGGTGGAGTGATAATCATTAGATGGTGGGTAATGACCCCCATACGGAGCATCACCACCTCCTGTATGATAAGAGTTTTTAGATTGGGATAGAGTCCTAGGTTTTTTGGGGGTGTGAATTTTTACTTTAGGTCTGAGCGTTGCCTGAGTAGCCGTGTTTGAAACTCCATCATTCCTCTCTGTGGAAGTGTCTGTTGCTCCGTTGGAGTCCCCAATAAAAATATTGACAAATTTAATGTTTTTCTGGATATTGAAAAGTTTGTCAGAAAACTTAATATCAAAAAACATTTTTGTCAGCAGACCATCAATCCACCTCAACCATCTTCTACTGTTTACCAACACAGTGGGTTGAAGAACAATTCTGTTTTCAACCCTAACAAGGGCACACACCATCACATAGAGGTGTTTAAGAATATGGTTCAGGATAAAGTTAGGGAAATAGAGGTTAATAAAGCTATTAGTAATAATCAAATGGTGACAGAAGGAATTAAAAGACTGGAACACAATAAAAATATAGTAGTCCATCCAGCAGACAAGGGTGGAGGGGTGGTGCTACTCAAGAAAGAGGACTACTATGGAGAAATCCAACGCCTCCTGAGTGACACCACCACCTACCTGCCCCTCCCAGGAGACCCTATGATCAAATTAAAAGATGAACTCTCATGTTGGGTGAACGATGGAGTGTCCAAAACTATATTGACCCAGAAAGAGGCACTGTACTTAGTTCCTAAGGTTCCACGCACTCCGGTGCTGTATATTATCCCTAAAATTCATAAACATAGGACTAAACCCCCTGGTCGACCAATATTAAGTGGGATCGACTCGCTGTTTGCTAGAGTAGGAGAGTATTTAGATATATTCTTTCAACCCATGGTATTAACAGGTAAAGCCTATCTAAAAGATAGTAGAGAACTTATCAAGTCTCTGGCCTCTGTCACAGTCACAGATACTACCTGGTTGGTAACAATAGATGTCGAATCTTTATATACCAATATTGCGCAGTCTGATGCCATTGTGGCTGTGAGAGAGGCTTTTTGTAATAAATCCACATTACCAGAGACTCAAATTGTTTTTTTGATCAAAGGCCTTTTATTAGCTATGGGCAATAATTATTTTTGGGCGCAAAACCAGTTCTATAAACAAATTAAAGGGGTTGCTATGGGGGCTCGCTATGCCCCCAGTGTTGCCAATTTAGTCCTTGATAAATGGGAGGAGGAAACTATATTTAAAGAACCTGAAAAGTCTTTGGCCTACTATAAACGCTATATAGACAACATTTTCATGCTATGGGAGGGGTCCCAACAATCTTTGGATTTTTTCATATCTCAAATGAATAATAACAGATATGGTCTTAGCTTCACAGCTGAATTTAGTCTGGTTACCATAAACTACCTAGATCTGACCATCATGAAAAAAGATAACAAAATCTGCACCAGAACTTTTTTCAAATCCACCGACAGCAATGGCTATGTTCCAACTACCAGCTGTCACCACCCCAAATGGTTAGGAGCAGTCCCCAAAGGACAATTTATGCGCATTCGTCGTAATTGTGATGACATCAATGACTTCGAACAACAAGCAGACATGTTAACCAATAGGTTCATTGCCAAAGGTTATTCACCAACTAAGCTGTTGGATATTAAAAAAGAAATCAGAGCTATGGACAGAAATACGTTGCTTGAATCTAAACCTAGACCCATTCACCAGGGTGAAATTTCGTTTCTGTCTGGGTATCACAGACAATATAAAAATGTGGAAAAAAATTCAAAATTTTTTTTGCCCATCTTATTAAAAGACAACGATTTGGCCAAAATATTACTCTCTAAGCCTAACTGTATTTATCGCAAAGCCCCTGGTCTCAGGAATAGAATAGCAGGAAATGTCCCAGATCCTCCGGAAAGACCCCTCACTTTCTTGGACGGTTCTGGTTTCTATTACTGCACTCGTTGCAGATCCTGCAAAAAAAACAACAGGAAAGGTCGCAAAGTAACTAAATTTAGCTCAAGTGTCACCAAGCAAGAGTTTTCCATTAAACCTCTAATCACATGTCATTCCAAGTATGTAACCTACGTCTTGGAATGCCTGTGCACTTTTCAATATGTGGGTAGGACCACTAGAGAGCTCAAAATAAGGATTAACGAACATGTAGCAAACATCCTTAAAGGCTACCCTAATCATAGCGTATCCAAACATTTAGATTTATTTCACAATAGGGATCATGGGAAGCTTACTTTCTATGGTATTGACAGGATCACCAGTCATTGGAGGGGCACCCATCTCACTCGAGCAGTGTCCCAAAATGAGACTCGTCTGAGGACGTTGCGGCCACTGGGTCTCAATATTGAACTTGATCTAAATTGTTTTTTGAATAATGAATGATCAATATGGAGCCCTTCAGGATAATTTTTATATGTTAAGATTTAATAGTTGTTTTTTTCCAAGTAATTTTAATAACTATATTATTTTATTAATTCTGCTGATATCACTCATGTTCAAATATCAACAGTTGCGCTCCAGTGGAGCATGTAATGCTAGTTCCCTGTATTTCATTGCTATTGTATTTTAAACTGAGCGCGGCTTGTTACCACATCTCGTACTGTGTTTACCAGTTGCCTTTTAACCGAGATTGAGGCTTTCATTGGCTACACACTCTTGTCTTTGCTGTTTATGAGACCTATTTATATCAGGTCTTGTGCATGAGTCTAGTGCGCTTCCTGATGACGACATATTGAAACGTACGTCGAGGCGACACGCAGACCACGCACAGCATCTTCCTGTCCAGCTGGTTTCTCAGCCTTGCGAGGTGAAGCGCACGCTGTAGACCTTCCCAGCGCGTACATCGCTCTCTATTTTGACCTTTTCTGATCATCAAGCCTAAAGCCTCAGTGCCGGGATGCGGGCACTACTCAAGTAAGCCTCCACTCGGCATTGTGTTTGTTTTTAACATTTTAAATAAAACGTTATTATGCCATGGCGGTATCTCTCTGTTTTTATACCCCTATGATGCTTTAAGCCAGCTGACCTACAGGAACTTCAGGTGTCCACTCTTTGTCCATGGTGACAACAAGCTCAAATTGACCTCTTTTTAGCTAAATAAGTCAACTTCATGCGGTAAGGGGCCATCCTTTATGCACTATTGGGTGATATAGATCGGTGAAGGTGGAATCCTGCTTGTATCTCATCACATGCACAGTGAAAAGCAAGGAACAAATGAACACTTGTTATTCCGTTTATGGACATTCTGGTGTTTTTTCTTTGTGTTCACCGTTTTTTCTCTCTATGTACTCATTTCACGGATGAGATTATACTATCATTTTCTTGCACTATTGCACTTTTTTTCCATTGGCATTCATTGCACATGCACTTTATTGCGATTGTATATTATCATTGTTTTTTGGATTTTCACCTATGTACATTAGCGCCCCCTATCCTCTTTTTCACATTTACATTCATTTTTGAATTTTCTGGGGAGCAGCTTTTTCATTTTTTCACTTTTATTTTTGGCGCGAGATCCCTACCCTGTACCTGACCTGACACCATAGAAAAAAATCCTTTATTAATAAAAAAAAAAAAATAAAAATCCAGCGATGTGAATCCACTGTCTCCTATCCAGCGATGGATGATCTCTCCAGCGACGGATGATCAGCGGTCCGGTCCAGCGATGCAGAAGATCCATCCGTCCAGAGCACAGCAGGGGAGCTCCACTCTCCGCTGGACACAGCCCAGCGGAATGACACGCTGGAGCTGTGACATTTCTTATATAGGGGAAGCGGCCACCCGTCACGTGACCCCGCCCCCTCTGACGCACACTCGTACATCACTGGGAAAGACCCTGAAAGGGCCTGGTATGGATATTTGCGGGGAACCCTACGTCATATATATTTTTTTTTTTGACGGCGGGGTTCCCCTTAATATCCATTCCAGACCTGAAGGGCCTGGTAATTTAATTTGGGGAAACCCTCACACATTTTTTTTTTCTTTATGAATGAATCATCTCTGTAATTGAAAGATCCGACAATTCATTAGAGCCGCAAAGCCGGTTTTAAATGGCTTTTTTTCTTTCAGAAATGACACTTTGTGCAGGGACAGTCCTATGTACGGGAAACATGCGCTTTTTCACATGCTGACTTTACACCCCCCCCTAGGTATGAAATTTAAAGTAATATTACACTTTTATTGTTTCACTTTTAGCATTATTAAATTCACTGCTCCTGAAAAAACGTCAGTTTTAAAAACATTTTTTTGCATTGATACATGTTTCCTGGGACAGGACCCAGGTCCCCAAACACTTTTTAGGACAATAACTTGCATATTAGCCTTTAAAATTAACACTTTAGATTTCAAATGTTCGAGTCCCATAGACTTTAACGGGGTTCTAAAGTTCACACGAACATTTGGTGTGTTCGCAAGTTCTGATGCGAACCGAACAGGGGGGAGTTCGGCTCTTCCTTACTTCTGGGATGACAGCCATGCAGACCAATTTGATGCAGTGTGCAGAGTATGGTTTTAGCACTGACAGGCTGACCCCCCACTCCTTCAACCTCTGCAGCAATGCTGGCAGCACTCATACGTCTCTTTCCCAAAGACAACCTCTGGATATGACGCTGAGCACATGCACTCAACTTCTTTGGTTGACCATGGCGAGGGCTGTTCTGAGTGGAACCTGTCCGGTTAAACCTCTGTGGCCCCTTTCACACTGGGGTGGGAGGCGCAGTGGTGGTATAGTGCTGCTAAAAATAGCGGCGCTATACCGTCGGAATTGTCGTGTATTCGGCCGCTATCAGTGCAGTATTAACCCCCGCTAGCGGCGGAAAGCGGGTTAATACCGCCCACAATGCGCCTCTGCAGAAGCGCATTGCGGGCGGTATTACTGCGGTTTCCCATTGTTTTAAATGGGAAGGAGCGGTAAAGTAGCAGTATACATACCGCTCCTCTCACCACTCCAAAGATGCTGCTTGCAGGATTTTTTTCTCTCCTGCAACGCATCGCCTCATTGTGAAATCCCTCGGGCTTTCACATTGAGAAGGCTGGACAGGAGTTTTTCAGGCGGTATTTAGGCGCTGTACTGCCTGAAAAACTCCTCAGTGTAAAAGGGGCATAAATGTCTAACAAAGATCAGCTGTCTGATCACTGAATGGAATGGGAAGCTGAGGAATTTCCTTGAGCCATGGTTCATACTGATGCTACTTTGAAATTGCTCTACTTCACTTGAAGTAGCGCGATTTCATTGTAGCAAGGTCAGTAGCAAGGTCAGCGCGATTTCAGCTGCTACTTGATAGACATCTGTGTGGCTTCATGCACAGATGTCTATTGAAGTCGCACCTGAAATCGGCAAAAGTAGTGTAGGAACTACTTTTAAAAATCGCTGCGGCACTGCAAAATTGCTGTCGCACTGGTTGGAACAGTGCCATTGCCTCCAATAGGCTGCGACTTGTCATGAGATCTGAAAGATCAAATCGCATGACAAATCGCTTCAATGTGAACCTAGGCTTACTGATGAAATCATCTCAGTCTAGGCAAAGTTTTTTAAGGGATGATATTAATAATAAGAGTACAGCTTTTTTTTAAACAAAAATTATACTGCTGATGCATATTGTGACATGTCTGGAATGTATTGATGCAGTTACTGAATGGTCCAATTAAAAAAAAAAAAAAAAAGCAGTCTTAGCATAATAGAACGAAAGTTACCATTTAAGAATAATGGATTTATATACTGCATGTACTGCAATTTTCATGCATTAATTAATTGTGGATATGTCATTATATACAGGCTGGTCTATAAAAGCCTTGAGCAGGAACCTGTCAAGGGAGAATAAACCAATTCTCTTTCTGCTTACTATACATTTGGGGTATTCCATTTCTAGGTATTTGGAATGAATTTATTTCATACACCTTACTTAAAACAAAAGAGTGGTGACATATTTCAGTTCATCTTAGTATTGTCAGCACATCGCTGCTCTGCTTTTGGAACTATTCAACAGCTATAACAAGCAAAATGTTTTACTGAATTTAAAATTAAATTGCTGAGTTTCTAACTGCTACATTTGAAGCTGCAATTGTTCTTCGCTCACAATTAATCTAACTAAATAGGTTTTCATTTACTGTATCTGTAATTTTGCTTCTCTGTTTCATTACATTTTAATGGTCTATCACATCTTATTCACATAGGGAGTAAAGTGAAACAAAAACCTAATTTTAAAGACAGATTCTAATATGGCCAAGGCTGTTTATGGACACCAACGACAGTTTAATGTTTGCAGACAGCATAATCAACAGCTTTTTTCCTGTAAATGCACACATTGATAGCAGTGCTTTTATGTCTGCACCAACTATGGAGAACAGATTCTTACCTGAAAATTTCCAACCATACTTCCTCCACTGCTACTGCTCTGTTTATCTTTGTTGTCATTTCTGAAGCTACATTCCCATACTGGATATCATCTCTGGGCCAGATCCACGTACCCTGGTGCATATTTCTGTCGGGCGTAGCGTATCTAAGATACACTACACCGCCGCAACTTACTTTTTTAATCCTCAAAGAATGCGCGCCGTAAGTTACGGCGGCGTAGTGTATCTTTGGCGGCGTAAGGGCGCGCCATTCAAATGGATGTGATGGGGGCGTGTTTTATGTAAATACGTCTTGACCCAACGTAAATGAAGTTTTTTTTTCAACTGTGCATGCGCCGTCCGTGGGGGTATCCCAGTGCGCTTGCTCGAAATTAAAGCGGAACAAGCCAATGTTTACGACGGTGACGTCATACTACGCAAAGCCCTATTCGCGAACGAATTACGCAAACGACGTAACATTTTTAAAATTCGACGCGGGAACGACGGCCATACTTAACATAGGATACGCCTCATATAGCAGGGATAACTATATGCCGGAACAAGCCGAACGCAAACGACGTAAAAAAATGCGCCGGCCGGACGTACGTTCGTGGATCGCCGAATCTAGCTAATTTGCATACTTAATTCGACGGAAACGCCACCTAGCGGCCAGCGTAAATATACACCTACGATCCGACGGCGTACTAAGACGTACGCCTGTCGGATCGACCCCTCATTCCGTCGTATCTCGTTTTGTAGATATAAAACAAAGATACAACGCAGGAATTTTGAAATTACGCGGCGTATCAATAGATACGCGGGCGTAATTTGTTTGTGGATCCGGGCCTCTGTGTCCTAAAACATAAATGCATGTGTCTAAAATCTATAAAGGGGGTATCTGATAAGGAGAACTGTCTAGGGTGTGCCACATCCCAAAAGTGCAAATAAAGAGTAGGCAATATTTTGTTTCGGAATTTTGTTTTCGTCTGAAAAATAAATTAATTTAGTTACTCCTGAAATTTGTTTTCATTTATTTTGTTAAAAAAATGCATTTGTCTGAAAATCCGAAATTAATTTAGGTTGAATCTGTCATTGAAGGCTTATGGTGTCTGTCGAATGTTCTAAGAAGATTCGACGGAGCAGCTAAACTGTACGATGCCGCAATCGTACATTTCCGGTCGAATGTCCCGCCTACAAGCTATAGAAGAATTCTAATGTTGTATGACATTAGTAATAATTATATTTATTAATTATTATTACTAGTCAACCAACATTCAAATTCTTCTATAGCCTATGGACCGAGCATTTGACCTGAAATGTACGATTGTGGCGGTGTACAGTTTAGCTGCTTGTTGAATCTTCTTAGAACTTTCTACAGACACCATAAGCCTTCAATGACAGATTCAATGTTTGTATGTTTTTCGATGCTTCGTCGAATCTTCGTCGTTCATATCGAATGGTCTACCCCAACACTGTCTCTATAATGTTGAATCTTTTCTCTCTATGTCAAATCTTTCCTTTCTATGTAGATAGAATAATATTGGACTAATAGAGTTAAGGTTAGGCACATTTGACCACAAGTTCGATAGACACAGATCGCTATTGTCAGCGTCATGTCGAATCTCCTTTCTATAGCGATCTGTTGTAGCAACGAAAATGAAAATAAAGCATTTTTTTATGTCGGATCTTTTAGATTTCAGATTCTGCGCTTTCCTTTTCGCTTGTTAAAATGATAACGAAAATACCCGAAATTCGGACGAAAACTAATGCACATGTCTAATAACGAGAGAAATCCCCTAGCGTGGGACCTTGAGGGCACTACCAACACAAATAATATAGAGCAGGAAAGTAGTATAGGATATTTATTTTAAAAACATATAACTATTGCACATAAACGTGGATACAATATAGATCACAATGCAATGAAAGAAATGACTTCCTAAGCCCGACGGGTTTTGGAAATGTTGTCTCCTTCATCAGGGTTCTGACAGGAAATATAATAGATATGAAATTCAAAATGCAAGATAATCAATAAAAAATATATACAACCCTTAAGAATGGCACTGTCTATAAATGCATACAGCACTGAGGGTATTGATAACTTACATCATAATCATTTGCAACTACATAGAAGTATCCACAAGGTTTAAAAAGAGAATAATACTGTCACATAGAGTTCCCTATGCATCCCATCCACCTGGTTGGTATTGTAATCACAGAGTAGGTTGAAAAAGGGAATCACCAAAAAATCTATGGGGACATGGTCCCCAGGTATACCGGGAGGTACTACTGTATTCTGGAAAGCTCAGATAACTCAGTCTAAATATGTGTACTGAGGCCCAAAAGCGGAAAATCTAGAAAAGAGAGCATATAAAGTAAAATAGTTATATGTCAAAAACAGGGGGTTCAAGCTGCAATGGATGCTGTAGACCAGCTCAGCGAGAAATTGGCTGTTGAAATCAACATCGTCAGTAGAGGGGTCTACAGGGTAACAATGCGAAAAATACTAAATATATAGGAAAGAAAATCTCTATGTACCGGAGTGTTGATACTACTAATGTATCCTCAACTCCAGTGTAACTAGTGACAAAAAACATTCATAGGGAGTCTCCCCATATTACTCACTGAGATGTGTGATGCAGCATAAGCTTCCCCAAAGATGTCCTGGCCCCAGCCATGTCTGCTAAGTAATGAACTGGAATTTAAATAGCCCCACTGACGTGGCCACAATGTCTGCCTAATGTAGGTCAGCTGAAAATGGCCAGCCCTATCTAGATGACCAGGGAGGGCCCCCTGTGTCCTAACTCTAATGCCGCGTGCACATGATCGGTCCATTCGATGAGAACGATCTGATGGACCGTTTTCATCAGTTAACTGATGGTCAGTCGTGCCTACACATCATCGGTTAAAAAAACGATTGTGTCAGAACGCGGTGACGCAAAACACAACGACGTGCTGAAAAAAAACTTTCAACTTCCAAGCATGCGTCGACTTGATTCTGAGAATGCATAGATTTTTAACCGATGGATGTGCCTACAAACGATCGTTTTTTTACTCAGTTAGGTATCCATCGGTTAAATTTAAAACAAGATTGCTTTTTTTTAACCTATGGAAAAATAACCGATGGGGCCCACACACGATCGGTTTAGCCCAATGAAAATGATCCATCAGACCATTCTCATCGGTTTGACCTGATCGTGTGTACGCGGCATCAGGCTGCCTTAACTGTTCTACACACCAACCCCCAATTTTTTTTCAAAATGTTATAACCAAAAACTTAAATGTTTTTCATTGGAATTTTATGTGAAAAACCAACACAAAGGGGCACATTTAGGTCTGGACTTTGACTGGGCCATTCTAACACATGAATAGGCTTTTATCTAAACCATTCCATTGTAGCTCTGGCTGTATGTTTAGGGTCGTTGTCCTGCTGAAAGGTAAACAGACTGTAACAGGTTTTCTTCTATGACTGCCCTGTATTTGGCTCCATCCAGCTTCCCATTAACTCTGACCAGCTTCCCTGTCCCTGCTGAAGAAAAGCATCCCCACAACATGATGCTGTCACCACCATGTTTTACGATGGGGATAGTGTGTTTAGGGCAGTGTTTCTCAATTCCAGTCCTCAGGCCCCCCCAACAGGTCAGGTTTTCAGGATTTCCATTATTTTGCACAGGTGATTTGATCAGTTTCACTGCCTTAGTAATCACCACAGCCTTTTCATCTGAGGGAAATCCTGAAAACCTGACCTGTTGGGGGGGCCTGAGGACTGGAATTGAGAAACACTGGTTTAGGGTGACATGCAGTGTTAGTTTTCCGCCATACATAGCGTTTTGCTTTTAGGCCAAAAAGTTTAATTTTGTTCTCATCTGACCAGAGCACCTTCTTCCACATGTTTGCTGTATCCCCCACATGGCTTCTCGCAAACTACAAACAGGACTTCTTATGGCTTTCTTTCCACAATGGCTTTCTTCTTGCCACTCTTCCATAAAGGCCAGATTTGTGGAGTGCACGACTAATAGTTGTCCTGTGGACAGATTCTCCCACGTGAGCTGTGGATCTCTGCAGCTCCTCCAGAGTTACCATGGGCCTCTTGGATGCTTCTCTGCCTGGCCTGTCAGTTTAGGTAGATGGCCATGTCTTGGTAGATTTTCAGTTGTGCCATATGCTTTCCATTTTTGGATGATGGATTGAACGGTGCTCAGTGAGATGTTCAAAGCTTGGTATATATTTTTTATAACCTAACCCTGCTTTAAACTTCTACACAACTTTATCCCTGACCTGTCTGGTGTATTCCTTGACTTTCATGATGCTGTTGGTTCATTAAGATTCTCTAACAAACCTCTGAGACCTCGTACACACGGCCGAGTTTCTCAGGAAAAAAGCAGCAAGAAGCTTGCTGTTTTTTTTTTTTTTGCCGAGGAAACCGGTCGTGTGTACACTTTTCAACGAGGAAACCGGCGAGGATCTCGTCGGGCCAAAAAGAAAGCATGTCTTCTTTTTCCCCGATGGCAATGGGAAAAGTTGGTTCGCCTAAATCCTCGGCGGCTTCACAAGGAACTTGACGAGCAAAACGATGTGTTTTGCCCGTCGAGTTTCTCGGCCGTGTGTACGAGGCCTGAGGGCTTCACAGAACGGCTGTATTTATACTGAGTTTAAATTACACACACTGGTGGACTCTATTTACTAATTAGGTGACTTATGAAGGCAATTGGTTCCACTAGATTATAGTTAGGGGTATCAGAGTAAAGGGGCTGAATACAAATGAACGCCTCTTTTCAGATATTTATTTGAAAAAAAATTTGAAAACCATTTATAATTTTTCTTCCACTTCACAATTGTGTGCCACTTTGTGTTGGTCTATCACATAAAATCCCAACAAAATTAATTAAAATTTTTGGTTGTAACATGACAAAATGTGGAAAATTTCAAGGGGTAGGAATACTTTTTTAAGGCACTGTATAACCTTATATCAAGTGGTAAGACTAAATGACCCCATATGGACAAATGGGGAAAGAGACTGTGAAACTCAATTATCTATCCAAGAATGGGATGCATCAGCACTTTAAAAAAAATGTCATTAGCCGAGTAAAAAATAAATAAATAATTTTTACATACCTTAAAACGGTTGTTGCTAGGCAGACTTCCTAATCTGCCTTCTTCCTGCAGCGCGGTTGTTTTCCTCTGTAGCCTACACCGCAAGATTCCTGGGAATGTTGTGTCATGATTTCTCAGGAGTCTGTGCACTCCTATGCCCCGAAAAATCGCGGGATTTCAGTAGAGGAAATGACGCGAATGGGGCTGTTTACAGCGCCATTTTCAAAAAGGGCACAAAGCCCTTACTTTTCACTAGATCGGCGTGAATTTTTTTTATTAGTGTGGGGATTATGTTATTTACGTTGTCATAACAACGGGGCAGGACGTTCCTCCACCCGTTGTTATGACAACGGCACAAACAATCGCCGATACGAGCGGCGCTCTAATGCACTGGGCTTCAATTGCCCACACAGAGAATGGAAATGGCCACAGTGTACAGCACAGTAAAGGAGGCAAGTTTTTTTATTTATTTACAAAACGATGTGGTATGTTTAATAGATTACAATGGGATCTTTAGCTACATAACATTTAAATGGCCAAAAAATAAAAAATACGTGACCGGAGCTCCGCTTTAAGTATTTGCACAATAATACTAGGCAAGATTGTATTCCACCCCTAATAATCTACATTTGATTTATCCAGATTTATCACCAACCTGTTTGGTGGCTGCTCTTTCCCTGGCTCTTTTTTCCCATATTTTTGGTCAGGTGACGAACTAGCACCAATCTGGAAAAGAATGATCAGTGTGTAATCCAAGATTGTGGGAATATCAATCACCTTAACAATTGCTAATTACTGTACTCTTATTAAAAAAAAAAACAGCCCTTAAAACTTCAGTCTAGAAACTTTGCCTGGGCTGAGATAATTTCATCAGAGGAAGAAAATCTCCCTCTCAGTCCCTATCCAGTCCCTATCCAGTGATCAGACTGTAACACTGTACATTTGTAAAAAAAAAGGGTGAGAGGCTGCAACAGTTGACACAGATTGTCTCATGCACACACAAAAATTATATGCACTTTGCAATTGGTCACAAACTATTATGTGTACAGAGGATTGTCACACATTTGTATTTATTTTCACTTGCACATGAAATATGCACTGTAAATGTCCAATTCATATGAATGCAATTGTTTCAGGAATATGTTTAGTACTGGTCTTTTTAGGTTTTATTGTATATACATTATATTGTCAAAAGTATTTGGACACCAGCCTTTACATGCACATGAACTTTAATGATATCCCAGTCTTAGTCCGTAGACTTCAATATTTAGTTGGCACACCCTCTGCAGCTATACAATCTTCAACTCTTCTGGGAAGGCTGCCCACAAGGTTTAGGAGTGTGTCTATGGGAATGTTTAACCATTCTTCCAGAAGTGCATTAATGAGGTCAGGCACTGATGTGGACGAGTGGGCCTGGCTCGCAGTCTCTGCTATAATTTATCTCAAAGGTGTTGAGGTCAGAACTCTGTGCAGGCCAGTCAAGTTCCTCCACTTCAAACTCTCTAATCCATGTCTTTATGGACCTTGCTTTATGCACTGGTCCAAAAAAATTGGTGGAGGGGGGATTATGGTGTGGGGTTGCATTTCAGAGGTTGGGCTTGGCCCCTTAGTTCCAGCGAAGGGAACTCTTAAGGCGTCAGCATATCAAGGCATTTTGGAAAATTTCATGCTCCCAATATTGTGGTAACTGTTTATGGATGGCCCCTACCTGTTCCAACATGACTGTGCACCTGTCACGTACCTGGATCATGAGCCTGACGTGTAGCGGAGAGCCTCTCTTGCCGCACCGGCTTGCGGGCCCCTGAGTTTGAAACAGCAGCCACAGAAGCACAGTGACACTGGAGTGCCTAGGGTCAGTCCAGTGTCGGTGTATGAAAAGTAGATGAAAGATGGATAGCCGCACTCCAAAAAAAACGTGCAGGTTGTCTTTTATTCAAATAAACAGCAAATACATCACCGAATCATAAAACAGGAACAGGGGAACGGCCGACGTTTCGCACAAGATTAGTGCTTATTCATGGCTATACCAGTGTCGGTGTAGCTGGAGATGCAGCAGGCAAACCAGTAGGCTGGGTAGACCAAAACGGTGGGTGACTGGATTGCAAATGAAAGCAGGCAGGAACTGGTGCGATTTGCAGAGCAGAACTACAGCAGGCTGGAGGAACAGATGCAGAGTCAGGCAGGCCGGGTCAGAGACATACTGGTGGATCAGGCAGAGCAGCAGGCAGAGGAGAAGTCCAAAACAAACCGAAGTCAGGGTATAAAGCAGACAAGGTTAGTGAGAGCAAGCCGGGTCAAGGATCAGAAGTCAGCACAGATAATATGTTTCAGGACACACAGAAGCTGCAGACCAAACAGCAAGGAGTCTTTGGTGCACTCAGTTTCAATAGCCCCTCTGGCGCCAATGTTGGTGACAGGCGCCGTGAATGTGCGTGTCTGCCGTGCGATTCCTATTGCATGGCCATGCCTTCCCTGACATTGCCCCCTCCTACGGGCAACCTCTGGGTGCCCAACTGGTTCCTCTTCCAGGGGTGGCTATAGTAAAAAGCGCAAACTATGTCCGCGGCACGCACATTACTACTGGGCTCCCAAGAGTTCTGCTCCGGACCATAACCTTTCCATTTAATTAAGTATTGTGTTTGTTTGTATCGGCTGGGGACATACTGAAACACCTGGAAGTGCTAAGTGGCAGCAGCTTTCAGGCTCATTAGTGGAGCAAAGATTTACCATACGACCACTTGAAAGGTTGCATAAAACACATTCTATTTACAGGGTACTCCTGTTTTATGGATTTATGTTTTTTGTCCCTGTGGCAACACAGTAATTTTAAAGGGGTTGTAAAGCTTTGCGTTTTTTCACCTTAATGCATCCTATGCATTAAGGTGAAAACTTTTCGATGCTTGCCGGCCCCCAGCCCCCCGTTTACTTACCCGAGCCCTTGAAAGTCTGGTCTTTTCAGTTGTTCTCGGCTCTTCATTGGATAGATTGATAGCAGAGCAGCCATTGGCTTGTGCTGCTGTCAATCAACTCCAATGTCGAGATGGCCGGGGGGCAGGGTCGAGTCCTGTAGTTGGCGGCTATATGCTAAATACAGGACTTGGGAGCGTGCCTGCATGGCAACCCCCTTGGGAAAGCGCTTCCAGGGGGGTTAGCTGATGCATGGAGGAGCCGCCGAGGGACCCCAGAAGACGAGGATCAGGGCCACTGTGTGCAAAACGACCTGCACAGTGGAGGTAAGTATGGTATGTTTGTTATTTTTTTAAAAAAGTAAACCTTTGCAACCCCTTTAAGCAATTTTCTTTTCTGTCTATTTTTATTTTCTATTGCCTTATTTCTCCTTTTTTTTCTAATTCAATCACTGAAATGCTTAAAAGAAAGCTGAGAGAAACATTTGTTAAAGTAACCCTTCCATCCAATCAGAGCTGTATGACCACAAAGTGGGAGGTCAACCTTTGACTTTTGCTTACAGAATCAAGGTTTGCATGATAGAGCACTCTGAGTTTAGGGGTAACTGTGCCCTCTTGGTTAGAATAATCAAATTCCATTTTGAGCTCATTGCAGTCAGAATCTTAGAGGAAGTTATCTGCAGTTAAAAATAATTGGCTAGAGATATATTTTTCACAAGAAATCAGAGAAAGTTCACTCAGTGCAGTTGGTTTAATGCTTGTTTGCTGTGGTATCATTTACCTCCGAGATCATTAGGCACAAAGCAAGAAGTTTTTCATATCATAGTTTATGAAACAGATATAAATGTGTCCATTTATAAAAAACGATCTTCCCAAATTTTGCCACATTTTGTCTTGTTATGCCGCGTACACACGATCAGAATTTCAGATGAAAAAAGTCAGACGTAATTTTTTCATCGGATATTTCGACTGTGTGTGTGCCCCATCTGAGTTTTTCCTTCGGAAATTCTGACGGACTTGAAAGAGAACATGTCCTCTGCAGTTTGCACCTAAAGCTATTTGGTGTGTACTGCCCGTGTCCTCTGCAGTTTGCACCTAAAGCAACGTAGTGTGTGTACTGCCTCTGTCCTCTGCAGTTTGCACCTAAAGCTACGTGGTGTGTACTGCCCGTGTCCTTTGCAGTTTCCACCTAAAGCTACACAGTGTGTACTGCCTGTGTCCTCTGAAGTGTGCACCATAAAGCTACGTGGTGTGTACTGCCTTTGTCCTCTGCAGTTTGCACCTAAAGCTACTTTGTGTGTACTGCCAGTGTCCTCTGCAGTTTGCACCTAAAGCTACGTGGTGTGTACTGCCTGTGTCCTCTGCAGTTTGCACCTAAAGCTACTTGGTGTGTACTGCCCGTGTCCTCTGCAGTTTGCACCTAAAGCTACGTAGTGTGTGTACTGCCTTTGTCCTCTGCAGTTTGCACCTAAAGCTACTTGGTGTGTACTGCCCGTGTCCTCTGCAGTTTGCACCTAAAGCTACTTTGTGTGTACTGCCAGTGTCCTCTGCAGTTTGCACCTAAAGCTACGTTGTGTGTACTGCCTTTGTCCTCTGCAGTTTGCACCTAAAGCTACTTGGTGTGTACTGCCCGTGTCCTCTGCAGTTTGCACCTAAAGCTACGTAGTGTGTGTACTGCCTTTGTCCTCTGCAGTTTGCACCTAAAGCTACTTGGTGTGTACTGCCCGTGTCCTCTGCAGTTTGCACCTAAAGCTACGTGGTGTGTACTGCCTGTGTCCTCTGCAGTTTGCACCTAAAGCTACGTAGTGTGTGTACTGCCTTTGTCCTCTGCAGTTTGCACCTAAAGCTACGTGGTGTGTACTGCCTGTGTCCTCTGCAGTTTGCACCTAAAGCTACGTAGTGTGTGTACTGCCTTTGTCCTCTGCAGTTTGCACCTAAAGCTACGTAGTGTGTGTACTGACTTTGTCCTCTGCAGTTTGCACCTAAAGCTACTTGGTGTGTGCTGCCCGTGTCCTCTGCAGTTTGCACCTAAAGCTACATAGTGTGTGTACTGCCCATGTCCTCTGCAGTTTGGACGTAACGCTACGAGGTGTGTGTGTACTGCCTTTGTCCTCTGCAGGCCATAAATTTGTCTGGAAGGACAACAAGGAGAGGCAGAGAGTCACGAGGGCAAGCAGGCTCTGCATCTAGAGGCAACAGTGCTGGTCGTGGACATGGTGCATCCTCATCAGCACGTGGCCGTTGGACACGCTCGTCCTTGTTTTCGGCAGCTGGCCGTGTTGAGCCGCAACATGCCGAAGACTTGGTAGAGTGGATGACCAAGCCGTCCTCATCCTCCTCATCCTCTCTCACCCAGGCTCAGGGTACTTTGTCTGGCAAAGCAGCTGCCAAGGCGTCCTCTTCCCTCTGCTCAATGGCATTAGTCATTCCTTCCCTAGCCCCACCATGTCCTCCTGAGGAGTCCCCCGAACTGTTTGACCACAGTGTTGGGTACATGCTGCATTAGGATGCACAGCGTTTTGAAGGCTCCAATGATGGTACATAGCTAGAGGAAGGCAGTAACGTGAGCCCAGAGAGAGGGGGTGCCCACGAAGGACAGCAATCTGGCAGTCATGTTCCCCCAGCTGCAGCATACTGCCAGGTTTTCTACAGTGATGAGGAGGGAGGGGATGATGAGGTCACTGACTCTACATGGGTGCCTGATAGGAGAGAGGAGGAGGAGGCACAGGCACGTCTCCAACGAGGCAGGATGCCCTCCAGGGGCCAGCTTAAGGGCTGCACACCGACTGCATCACAACGCAGAGCTACGCATTTGCAGGGCGCTGCTGTGTCTCAGCGTTATCCCAAAAGTTCTTTGGTGTGGGCCTTTTTTGAGACGAGTGCATCAGATCGCACCGCTGCTATTTGCAACATATGTCTCAAGCGTATCTCGCGTGGCCAAAACATCACCTGCTTGGGCACCACATGCTTGACCAGACATATGTCGACCTGCCATGCAGTTCGTTGGCAAGCGTACCTCAAAGACCCACACCAAAGAACAAAGCGGACCTCCCCTTGCCCCTCATCAGCTGGGATCTCCAACCCCACTATACCCTCAGTCCTCTCTGAAGCCTGCACTGATAGGACTGAAGGTGTAGAATTAGGTGTGTCACAGCCTAGTACATGCAGGCAATCTACTATCGGTACACCGATGGCAGATTGTACCAGGCAAATTTCCCTGCCCAGCTGCTGCAGCGCCAAAAGAAGTTCTCTCCCAGCCATCCACATGCCCAGCTGTTGAATGCTAGCTTAGCTAAATTGCTATCACTTCAACTGCTGCCTTTTCAGTTGGTAGATTCTGCCCCCTTCCGTGAGTTTGTGGAATGTGCGGTACCTCAGTGGCAAGTTCCCAAACGCCACTTTTTCTCACAGAAGGCGATTCCGGCTCTCTACCGCCATGTGGAAGGCAATGTCCATGCCTCGCTGGACAGGGCGGTCAGTGGTAAGGTGCATATTACTGCTGACTCCAGGCATGGACAGCGACATTACCTAAGGTGCATATTACCGCTGACTCCAGGCATGGACAGGGACGTTACCTATCTTTAACGGTGCATTGGGTGACTCTGCTGGCATCTGGGAAGGACGCAGGACAAGGTACAGTAGTGTTGGAGGTTGTTCCGCCACCATGCCTCCAAAATGCTACTACTGGTTGTGACACACCTCTCTCCTCCACCCCCTCCTCTTCTTCTTCCTCTGTGGCCTCTTTTTGTGCTGATGTGTCCTCGGAACTAGCGGTGCTCCATAGGCGTTCAAGGGGCTACGCAGGTACGCAGGCAAAGAGATGCCATACAGTGCTTATGCTGGTGTGCTTGGGGGACAGGAGCCACACTGGGGCAGAGGTTCTGTCAGCTCTGCAGGGGAAGGCTCAGAGGTGGTTGACGCCACGCCAGCTTAAGCCAGGAATGGTGGTTAGCGACGATGGCACCAACCTCCTCTCCGCCCTGCGACAGGGACAACTGACCCATGTGCCCTGTTTTGCTTATGTCCTTAATTTGGTGGTACAGCAGTTCTTGGGCAGGTACTCGGGATTACAGGATGTCCTGAAGCAGGCCAGGAAAGTCTGTGTGCATTTCCAACGGTCATATAATGCCAGTGCTCGGCTGGCAGACCTCCAAAGGGAATACAACCTGCCCAAGAACCGCCTAATCTGTGACATGCCCACCAGGTGGAACTCTACGTTGTCCATGCTGCAGCTGCTGCACACGCAGCAGAGGGCCATCAATGAGTATCTGTGCCAATATGGCAGCAGAACTGGGCCAGGGGAGCTTGTTTTTTTTCCCCACGCCAGTGGGCCATGATCAGGGATGCATGCACTGTCCTGTCACCATTTGAGGAGGCCACGAGGATGGTGAGCAGTGACAGTGCATGCATCAGTGAGACTGTCCCTCTTATTCACATGTTGAAGCACACGCTGCATGGAATAATGGACAGGGCCCTTATGGCAGAACAGAGGGAGGAAGAGGAGGAATTGCTTACCTCTCAAGGCCCCCTTTATCCAGACACTGTTCCTGCTTGCCCACCTATCACACAGGAAGAGGAGGAGGAGGAGGATTGTGTCAGCATGGAGGTGGAGCTCAGCATCAGCAGCAGTCTTCAAGGGATCAATTACAGTCCCAAGGAACCCATGGGCTTTTACGTGGCTGGGATGAGGTGGCTGCAGATCATGTCGTCCTCAGTGACCCAGAGGACTCCGCACCGAATGCCTCAGCAAACCTAAGTTGTATGGCCTCCCTGATCCTGCAAATCCTGCGGAAGGATCTTCGTATTCGTGCTATCAAAGAGAGGGATCATTACTGGCTGGCAACTCTCCTTGATCCACGTTACAAGAATAAGGTTGCGGACCTTATCTTGCTGGCGCAGAGGGAGCAGAAGATGAAACATCTTTGGGAGGCGTTGCAGAAAGGTCTGTGCAATGCTTTCCCAGAGACTGGGGGGTTACAAAATCCAGGTCCTGGACAACGTGTTGCTGAGGCTTCGGTCAGTCACAGAAGGAGCGGTGGAGAAGGTGGCCATCTGACCGATGCGATCAGACAATTTTTTAGTCCGCAGCCCCAAGGTATGACCGGTTTCAGCAACCATCGCCAGCATCTGTTTTACATGGTGCGGGAATACCTAGGGGCAAGATCAGACTTGGACACCTTTCCCACCGAAAATCCTCTGGCTTACTGGGTCTTGAGGATGGATCACTGGCCAGAGCTTGCACAGTACGCAATTGAGCTACTGGCTTGTCCTGCATCCAGCGTTCTTTCAGAATGCACATTCAGTGCTGCTGGAGGCTTTGTAACCAATCACAGGGTGCGCCTCTCCACCGACTCGGTCGATCGACTGACCTTTATAAAAATTAATCAGGCTTGGATTACCACCAGCTAACAAGCACCTGATGCTGATGTAACTGAATAATTTTTTTTGAAATGTCAGATCCCTTCAAGACTGCCTATGCTGATGCTGAGTGACTATCCTGTTATGCTGAGTGACTATCCTTTTCCTCCTCAATGATCATGCTGATAGCTTGTAAGAACATTTTTGGTTCTGAGCACCGCCACCAGTGGCTAAGACCCAATTTTTCTGCCCCTGTTTAACAGGGGTGTGTAATTACAATTTTTGATGCAATAGTTTGCAGCGGGCTCATTCCTGTGCTCCAACTAGAGTATCTGTGATGGGTTGCAGTGTTGTGGCACCAGCACCAGTGCCTAAGACCCAATTTTTCTGCCCCTGTTTAACAGGGGCATGTAATTTCAATTTTTGATGCAATACTTTGCAGCGGGCTCATTCCTGCGCTCCAACTAGAGTTTCTGTGAGGGGTTGCAGTGTTATGGCACCAGCGCCACCACCACCAACAACTAAGGCCCAATTTTTCTGCCCCTGTTCAACAGGGGCATGTAATTACGAATCTTGATTTATTATTTCACAGCAGGGCCCATTCCTGTGCCCACCAAGAGTAACTGTGAGGGCTTACAGAGTTGTGGCACCAGCGCCAGCACCAAAGGCCCAATTTTTCTACCACTGTTCAACAATGGCATGGAATTACAATTCTTGATATAATAGTTCACACAGCAGGGCGTTCCAGCCCCCACCAAGACTAACTGTGAGGGCTTACAGTGTTGTGGCAACACCAATACATAGGGCCCAAATTTCTGCAGAGTATATACGACAGGCCCCTACTTTCAAACATCCAACTTACAAATGACTACTACTTGCAAACGGAAGGAGACAACAGGAAGTGAGAGGAAATCTACCCCTAGGAAGGGAAATTCTCTTCTGTAAGAGGTGTCTCCTGTCCACTGATGCTTTATCACCAATCCTTGTTTCACAAAAAAAAAAAAAAAATTCAAAACATCATTTGTCATTGGGACAGAAAGTGAATTGCAATCTTCTGAACATATGCACACAGACAGCAAAATAAATGTTTACAGGGGTGATAACCCTTCTCTATGTTTTCAGAAAAGCTTAAAAATAGATTTTATGGCTGGAGCTACACTTTAAAAAAGTACCAGTTCAAAATTACAAACAGATTCTACTTAACAACAAGCCTACAATGCCTGTCTTGTTTGCACCGCCTGTATAATGCTGTTCAAAGTATATAGGGCCAAAGGGGCTGGTAATGACCTGGGGGGAGGGGTGCGGGGAAACCCGTGCTTTTTTTCTCAATGATTTTCATCCATATTGCAGGGACCAGACATTACATTAAAGCCGCAAGCAGTTTTAAATTACTTTTTTCCTATAGTAATCTCATTTTGTGCAGGGACAGTTCTAAACACGTGCCACCTCGCAGGCATACTATAGACATCCAGCAGGTATGATATTTAGAGGAATTTTTTATTTTTATTTTTTCACTTAAAGCATCATTAAAATCACTGCTCCAGAAAAAACGACCGTTTTTAAAACTTTTTTTCCGTTGATACATGTTCCCTGGGGCAAGACCTGGGTTCTCAAACCTGTTTTCCGACAATAACTTGCATATTAGGCTTCAAAATTAGCACTTTTGAATTCGAACGTTCGAGTCCCATTGACATCAATGGGATTCTATATATTCGCGCGAACGTTCGGTCCGGGCAGCAGAGCCCAAGATGGATGTAAAAGGAGAAAGCACACTGGCTGAGGTTTTTGTGCTTAACAAGAGACAGATGTCTGAGGGTGTGCTGATGCAGAGAGTCAGCCCCTATTCTTGTACAGACTGGGTGTGGTGTTAATTGTGAATCTCAGAAGCTCTTCCCCCTGACAATATTGCATTGACTCTCAAAAATGGTGCACCCCTATGGAGACTTGGCTAGTAGAAGAAAGGTGTCATGCATGGCAAGCTGTCCCAGCATGGGTCATGCAGGCAAAGATGCTCCACATCGTGCAGAATTGAGATATGTGTATCCTAGTAATTGTGTTCTCCACTTCTTTTTATCATACATATTATTTTTTGGACTCTGCTTCCTTTTGAGCTTGGACGTTTTTTCTACAAGAGACTGTACAATTCCATCTTCATGCAGCAATTCTGTATGTTGCAAGATTGATTGGTTTAGGACCCCAGGCATCTTACCATATAGTGTTCTTTGTAAAGTAGTGGACTAATGCATAAACTTTCTTGTGCTCTCAAACTAGATCTGCTAAGGG
Organism: Rana temporaria; assembly: GCF_905171775.1. Taxonomy (NCBI): domain Eukaryota; kingdom Metazoa; phylum Chordata; class Amphibia; order Anura; family Ranidae; genus Rana; species Rana temporaria. The sequence goes on along the minus strand of NC_053493.1, from coordinate 113,008,922 downwards.
CTAAGTATCATTTCTATACAATTGTTGTTCATTACTCAACATTGGGTGCATGTGTTCAGTACCACCCTCTGAGCAGTAATATCCCTTCCCTACAATAGTAGTAGACTTGTTTTTGTTGGCTATATAAATTGTAATATCTGGAATATAATATTAACACTATTAATGATCAAAATGTTCTGTTTGGAGTAATATATTGAATGCACAGTGATAACTGAATAAAGTACATACTACTATCACTATATCTAACTCATTTGTCATTTTTCAAATCTCAAATAAACATTATGTAATAATCTAAAGGCTACAATTTTTATGCCTGGAAAATTATTAATAACATTTTTATCCTAGGCTTTTAACTTTCGGAAGAGTTCATAGATTAGGCAGCACAATGTATAATATATTTTGTTTTAAAAGCATAATACATAATACATTATGGGTGAACTTTCAGAGAAAAATGTGCAATTGATCTTTCACAACACAGCATTGACTCGAAATGTTTTGCATGCTAATATCATTTAGATTTTTATGATAATAGTTATAAATAACAATACATTTTGAAAATATTTTATTATTTGAGTGTTTGGATGATGTTTCAGTTTTAGGTAGCAGAAGCATACAAAATGTAGGAATTAGGAAACAAACTTTCAAAGTAAAATTATTTAACTTACAGCCCGGAAATTTAAGAAAAAGTAAAGAAAAACAGTATACATTTCTTTGACTTAGCCGTATTTGCAACTTCTGATTTATCAGTTCGTACACATATTTTACTTTTAGTTTTAGTTTTCTTCAGTTTTTTTTTTATTTATTTTTTATTTATGCTATACTTTACCTCAAACTCCCAACCAGTTAAGTACTTATATTCTACAAATTCTGTCACACGTTTATTGTATGTCAGTGAATAGCAGATTAAGGCCCACATTATTCTTTAAATATTAACTTTAAAACCAAAACATCACATTTCCCCCACCTTGGCATGATGCAGAAATATTGTCCAACACAACCTGTACATACATGTCTATTCAAACTTACTGCACAAGTGCGGGCATGATAAGACAAGATATTGCTGCATCAAGGCTGTAAACATGGGTGGAGGGGGAGGGGGCTTTGCATGTAATGAGTCTATCTCATATATTAGTTTTACCTTTTAAGTTGCATTAGTGAAATAAATGAACTTTTGCACGATATTAAAATTTTTCGAGTTTCACCTGTATTATCAGTAAATAAACAATATCCAAGACATAGAAGAAAACAGAGAGAAACAACTTGATGAGCAAAAATTCTATGCAACATCTAGACCAGGGGTCTCAAACTCAAATTACCTGAGGGCCACAAGACAAGTTTTCATATGCCATGGGGGGCCGCATGCAAACTTTCAAACTTCAAAAACAACAGCACTGGTGTCAGCGAACACATTATTAACCCCCAGCACTGGTGTCAGCGAGCGCATTATTACCACCAGCACTGGTGTAAGTCAGGGTTTGACAAATTTGCTTGGAATCTAGGAGCCAGCTAAAAAAGTTAGGAGCCAGTAAAACGCACCCCGTCCCGACGAGCTCGCGCGCAGAAGCGAACACATACGTGAGCAGCGCCCGTACATGTAAACGGTGTTCAAACCACACATGTGAGGTATCGCTGCGATTGGTAGAGTGAGAGCAATAATTCTAGCTCCTCTGTAACTTAAAACATGCAACCTGTAGATTTTTTTAAACGTCGCCTATGAAGATTTTAAAGGGTAAAAAAGTTTGTCGGCATTCCACAAGCGGACACAATTTTGAAGCGTGACATGTTGGGTATGAATTTACTCGGCGTAACATTATCTTTCATAATATAAAAAAAAATGGGGATAACTTTACTGTTGTCTTATTTTTTAATTGAAAAAAGTGTATTTTTTTCCCAAAAAAGTGCGCTTCTAAGGCCGCTGCGCAAATACGGCGTAACAGAAAGTATTGCAACGATCACTATTTTATTCTCTAGGGTGTTAGGATAAAAAATATATATAATGTTTGGGGGTTCTAATTAGAGGGAAGAATATGGCAGTGAAAATAGTGTAAAATGACATTAGAATTGCTGTTTAACTTGTAATGCTTAACTTGTAATACCAACGGCCACCACCAGATGGCGCCAGCTCACATCTGGTGGTAATAACTTGTAATACCAACGGCTCACCACCAGATGGCTCCAGCTAAAAAAAAAAAAAAAAAAAAATGTTTTTTTTTTTTGCTCCCCTCACTTCCACCCTGCCTGCGGGCCATTTATAACTGGTCCGCGGGCCGCAAATGGCCCGCGGGCCGGTACTTTGAGACCACTGATCTAGACCCATGGTCCACTTATTTAAGTGTAAACAAGAGGTTAAAACACTAACAATAGACACAGATTTTGCATATAAACATATGGTACATTGATATCCAAAGGATGTACAATTACATAGTAAAATAGTTTATTTTATTCACAAAAAATGGATATCACTATAGATGCATGTACATCCATAATGTGAGGAGGGAGCTGCAGGTGATCACCATGGAATCATACTAACACAGAATGTTATCTAAATGTTATAAATATATCAATAAATAAATAAAAAAAAATGTATTTATATAATCTCCTCTAAATTACACAAGATGAGCCATCTGCCATCTAAGATGCTAGGCTTCATGGGTTGCTTGCGTCCTAGGACATTAGGACATTAAGTTGCAGAAGCTGCATCCTTTGTGCTTTACGCTATACATATGTAAATGTTAGCACAAACTTAACATACCGTATTTTCCGGCGTATAAGACGACTTTCTGGATGCAAAAAAATGCATCCAAAGTCGGGGGTCGTCTTATACGCCGGGTACAGTCTCAGTACTCACTTTTTTCCCAGCGCTGACAGTGTCCCATGCTGCGATCGCGATCGTGAAGGATTTCAAAGCCGCGCCTTCACTGCAGAGTGTTCTGTGATAGGATGAACAAAAATCTTCCCAGCAGCGCCTCTGTTCTTTGTTCCTCCTATCACAGATGCCTTCTCATCCTCGGACGAGATGAGAAGACGTCCGTGATAGGCGGGAAACATAACAGAGGCGCTGCTGGGAAGATTTTTGTTCATCCTATCACAGAACACTCTGCAGTGAAGGCGCGGCTTTGAAATCCTTCACGATCGCGATCGCAGCATGGGGGACTGTCAGCGCTGGGGAAAAAAAGTGAGTGTTAATGCACTGGGGGGGGGGCAACAAGTTCAGGCACAGTGGGGGCAAGTAATGGCAATGTGGGGGCATGTAATGGCACAATGGCAATGTGGGGGCATGTAATGGCACAATGGCAATGTGGGGGCATGTAATGGCACAATGGCAATGTGGGGGCATGTAATGTAATGGCACAGTCTGGGCATGTAATGTAATGGCACAGTGAGTAATGTAATGTAATGGCACAGTGAGATTTGAAAAAGCCTGTTTCTGTCAGCGGTTCTGGCTACCCCTCAGCTTCCAGAAAGACAGTAAGAAGGGGGTAGTCTTATACAGTGAGTATATCCCAAAATCAAAATTTTTCCTGGAAAATTAGGGGATCGACTTATACGCCGGGTCGTCTTATACGCCGGAAAATACGGTACATACAATTTATGGACAAGATTTTGACTAGGATCTCACTGCCAACAAGATCCTACATAAAATCACACTGCAATTTGCATCAACCATTACAGTTTCTTGCATAACTTTTTTGGCCCTAGATCATATTTATCTTTTAATGTTAAATTAAATGGATTTATAGGTTGCGCACAACTATTTCACCTTAACTCCGTAATTAATCTACAGAAAATCCTACAATTTTAAGTCTTTTTAAATTTATATACAATTGAAAACAAAGGAAATTCTTGTTTTCAATTGTATATTCTGAAGCAATAGTTGGTTTTCATGGAAAATGTGTATAATGATTACATTGTATATTATATTGCAGAGTAGGTTCTATTTTGATATCTATATGTGTTTATTGTTCTGAAAGTTTTTCGTATTTTGTTTACCTTGAACACATAGAATTTCTTTGAATGTGAGTAAGGAGGGTTGTACAGGCAAAAGCATAAGCTTCAAATATACAGTATATTACATAGTAAATTCCACTATTAATCGACTTGTATATGTTCAAAATTCTGCAGCCAGAATTCTGACTAGGTCTGGTGTGAGTGACTATATTACCCCTATCCTTTAGTCCTTGCACTGACTACCCGTCAGTTTTCGCATAGACTTTAAGATCCTTGTGCTCACCTATAAGGCTTTTCATGGCTTGGCACCCCATTATCGTTTTGCACTTTTTTCAACTTACTCACCTCAAATGTTGGTTTGCTGTGTGTCCCCCCTACTCACCTACACTCAATGGGGGACAGAGTCTTCTCCTGCTATGCTCCAAAACGCTGGGATTCACTTTCAAAGAACATCAGAGAGTCATCCTCTCTATATTTATTCAAATCAAATCTTAAATCTTTTTTCTTCAGATAAGCTTTCACTTAATTGTCCCTTTTCCTTTATGTTATCCTGTGTATTTCTCGTGTTTTCCTTGAAAAGTGCTTTGAGAAGCTACTATAGGTGCTATTTAAAAAAAAGTTTATTATTAATATTATTATTAATATTATATTAACCCCTTGCCGACCGTGCTATAGCCGAATGATGGCTACAGTGATGTCGCTCATTTTTAGGAGGGCACATATTGACGTCCTCCCGTGATCACGCCTCCTGCCGCCCCCTGAGGGACGCATCTGCAGAGATCTGTGATCGCTGTGTGCCTTGGACACGGCGCATCACAGATTGTAGTAAAGGGCCAATCTCAGTGGCCTTTTACCTTGTGATCGCTGTTCATTGACAACTGTTAACAAATATAAACACAGTGGGTCATCGAGGGGTTGACAGCTCTTCTTCTGTGAGAGAAGAACAGAGATCTGTGCTAGACAGTGAGTTTACTGTTTTTTTGTGCTTTAATGTGCCCATCAGTGTCACACAGTGCAGTGGATTAGTGCACATCCGTGCAGCCTCATCAGTTCATACCACTGCCCATTAGTACAGCCTTATTAGTGCTCATTAGTTCAGCCTCATTAGCACCCATCAGAACAGCCTCAGTGGCACCCATTAGAGCAGCCTCATCAGCACCCAACAGTGCAGTCTCATCAGCGCCCATCAGTGCAGTCTCATCAGCGCCCATCAGTGCAGCCGCATCAGCGCCCATCAGTGCAGTCTCATCAGCACCCATTAGTGCAGTCTCATCAGCACCCATAAGTGCCGTCTCATCAGCGCCCATAAGTGCTGTCTCATCAGCGCCCATCAATGCAGCCTCAATAGCACACTTAGTGCACATCAGCACAGCCACATTTGTACCTGTGTCCACACCATAGCAGTGTGTCACCACAGCCCACAGTCACCACTATATCTAAAAAAAATTACCAGTGAGGAAGCATATTAAATCCTAAGCATTTCCGACGAGAGCAGTAAGGAGCTCTCTGTGTCGGATTCTGTTTCTGATTACAAGCAAGTGTTAAGTATTGGGACACTAACAGAATCAGAGGAAGAGGAAAGTTTGCCCACCAAACTGAGGCATCCTGACGAGGAGCAGGCTACCACAAGTAGTGCAGTGGAATCCACCAGTAGTGCAGTGGCATCCACCAGGGCCAGGTACTAGAGGGGTGTCCCATCAGCCCCAAAGGGTTAGGGCCCATGCCAGTCTACCATATGCACTTCAAAATTCTCTATGACTTCCCCATTACTCAAGAACAGCAAACATCCCCCTTTTTACTGCCCAGCCAGGTGTTAAGGCCAACACTGTAAATGTTTAACCCACAGATGATTTATTACGTTCAGTTGTGGACCAGTGCAACCACCTCTATGCCCAACAATTTATCGCCAACAACCCAACTTCATATTATGCCTGTCTCTGTGATTGGAAACCATTAACATTGGAGGAATTTAAAATCTTTTTGGGCCTCACATTTAATACACTCTTACTGGTTTTATACACTCTTACTGGTTCACCACCCCATCCATCACATGTCAATTTAATCATGCATTATGCATTATGCCAAGCACAATATATTTAATGTTTATGCTGTTCCTCAATTGCAGTGATAACACCCAGTGCCCTTCCCGAAATGACCCAGCATATGATAAACTATATTAAATTCAGCCACTCCTTGATTTTAGATATACCAGACAAAAAGTTGCATGACTGAATAATTATCATTCAAAGTGCGAGAGCACTGAAAGCTGACAATTGGCCTGGGTAGGAAGGGGGTATAAGTGTTCAGTAGGCAAGTGGTTAATGTCTTGTGTATACATACAATGTGATTTACATACTGTATGTGATTAATCTTTGTAATTTTAGGTTGTAAACCTCCTTTTTCCTACTAAAGAAATCGACCATTGGCCAAGAAACCAACCAAGTTTTGCTCATCAAGTTATTTCCATCTGCTTCTGAAATGCTTGTTCTTGTTACATGTAGCTTTCTATGACCAATTTTGTGCCACGACAGGGCAGATTTCTCTCCCTCTATGTATTGTTCCTTGAATCTGTAATGCTCTTGTTTGTTTTGTTTTACTTAAAACCAAAAAAACAAATTTTACCAGAACAAAGGGACAAATTTAAGTATAACATGTGGTTGGCCTTTTGATACATATTTTTCCAGTAATAAAAAAGAATATCAATGTTATCTGACATTATTTGCTGACATCTTTGCTTTGGTAATTGAAAGTCGTTATTTCTGTTCAAATTGTATTTAATGCTTTGGAATGTTGGTATACTAAAACATAAAATGACCACAGAATGTCCATTTATATTACTTTTCATGCTGAACTAAGAATAATAATAATAATGATCCCTCAAAAGCATTGTGTGTGTAGAAAACTTCCGAATGAAAAATGTATGCAATTATGAATATGTATTGATCCATCAGCTTCCCTTATAACTATGGCTTGCAGTTATTCTTCTAAAGGTGTTGTCCATGTTGAATCCTTACTGTTCTTTAGTCAGAACAGAAGCTTATCAAGTATTCGGAAGAATTCCAGCATATTGTGGACTGCAATCTTTATCCTAAAATTATTGCAAAAATCCATCTAGATGTAACAATAGAGGATTATCTGTTGTAGTTGCAGTCAGTTACACAGCTTGTAAAAAATATGTGAATGCTGCTCTATCTGTGATCATAAAACAGCCGCTAGCACAACCTATGACAAACAGCCTAGACAAAATAGTAACACAAAAAGTGCAGCGCTGAAAATGAACAGGTCCTCAACAAGGACAGTAAAGAAAAAAGTTTAATAGCTGGATTCAGGTAGGGCGGCTTACTTTTGAGGCGGCGTAGCGTATCACATATACGCTACGCCGCCGTAAGTCAGAGAGGCAAGTGCTGTATTCACAAAGCACTTGCCTCCTAAATTACGGTGGCTAGCGTAAATGGGCCGGCCTAAGCGAGCCTAATTCAAATGTGGAACAGGGGGGCGTGTTTTATGTTAATCACTGGTGACCCGACGTGATTGATGTTTTTAACAAACGGCGCATGCGCCGTCCGTGGACATATCCCAGTGTGCATTGCTCCAAAGTACGCAGTTTCGACATGAACGTAAATTACGTCCAGCACGATTCGTGTACGACTTACGCAAACGACGTAAAAAGATAGGCCTGTTCCGACGTCCATACCTTGCATGGGCTGCGCCACCTAGGGAGCAGCTTTATCTTTACGCCAGAGTATCTCTAACGTAAACGGAGTAACTAATTGCGACGGGCGCACGTACGTTTGTGAATCGGCGTATCTTGCTCATTTGCATATTCGACGCTGCAAACAACGGAAGCGCCACCTAGCGGCCAGCGTAAATATACACCCTAAGATACGACGGCGTAGGAGACTTACGCCGCTCGTATCTTAGCATAATTTAAGAATATCTGGTTTCCAGAATACGCTTAAATTTACGACGGCGTAGATTCAGAGTTACGACGGCGTATCTACTGATACGCCACCGTAACTCTCTGTAAATCTAGCTATAAAACTTGTTTAGGTTCTTAAAACACATAAAAAATTATATAAATGAATGATAATATTCATTCTATAAGTACATATAGTATATACATATGAATACAATGCAAAAAAATTATGAAATTTATGATAATTAAACTTTGCTCAAGTCCATTTGTGATGACTGTAATAGCATGAGTGAAGTAATAATCCAAACAAGTGAAAGTACCGTAAATTTTACACAATAAGACGTACCTGACCATAGGACGCACCTAGGTTTTAGAGGAGGAAAACAAGAAAATAAGAGGAAGAGGAAGTTACTACACATTACTATTCACCATTCAGTTGCTAGAGGTTATTACACGTTACTGCTCACTGATTGTTTTTTAGAGGTTACTACACATTGCCACATTCAGTTGCTAGTGATTACTGCACACTAGGGGCCAGATTCACAGAGGAGATACGACGGCGTATCTCTTGATACACCGTCGTATCTCCTGTCGTATCTATGCGGCTGATTCATAGAATCTGTTCCGCATAGATAGCCCTAAGATCCGACAGGTGTAATTGACTTACACCGTCGGATCTTAAGATGCAATACTTCGGCCGCCGCTGGGGGGAGTTTGCGTCGTATTCCAGCGTCGGGTATGCAAATTAGCAGTTACGGCGATCCACAAAGGTTTTTCCGTTGTTACGTCGGCGTAAGTCTTTTTTTCCCGTCGCAAAGTTAGGTGTGCTTTAACATGGTGTAAAATTACTCCACCATGTTAAAGTATGCCCGTCGTTCCCGCGTCGCTTTTGAATTTTTTTTTTGGCGTAAGTACGTTACGCACGTCGCGATTCACAAACACGTCGGGCCGCCGTAAGTTCGCGCAAAGCACCGCGGGAAAATTGCGAACGGAGCATGCGCAGAACGTCCGGCGCGGGAGCGCGCCTAATTTAAATGGTACCCGCCCCATTTGAATTGGGCGGGCTTGCGCCGGACAACTTTACGTTACACCGCCGCAAGTTTCCAGGTAAGTGCTTTAAGGATCAGGCACTTACACTGAAAACTTGCGGCGGTGTAACGTAAACGGGTTACGTTACACGGCCGCAAATTTTCGTGAATCTGGCCCTAGATTCCTGCAATTCAGTGTCCCCCTCTGCAAGCTGCTCAGTCCTGTCACTGCTTTAATAATCCTCACTCCTACTGTACTGCTGACAGAAGAAGGGAGAGGAAATGGAATGCCCTACTCCGCTTGTGCTGCTGCTCGGAGAAGGGGGAGAACACACAGAGCCCGCTCTGCCTGGAGAAGGGGAGAACACACAGAGCCCGCTCTGTCCGGATAAGGAGGGGGAATAGAAATCCTGCTCTGACTGGAAAAGGAGGATGAACACGCTCCCTGTCACAGACACACAGACGCTCCCAGCCTGACAGGGAGAAGCAGGCAACCCACAGCTGAGGAGCCAAGCGGCTGGCTCTGTATTTGGCGGCGGCAGGGGGGGGGGCGCTGGTCTATATTTGCTCCATAAGATGCACAGGTATTTCCCCCTTATTTTTTTTGGGGGGGGGGGAGTGCGTCTTATGGTGCGAAAAAAACGGTAGATCTTCAGTTAACACAAACTTGATGATAGAAGAAAAGCCGCCACCACTGATAGGAATGAGGCTTACCGGATACAATGGACTCAGCAAGGCATGCACTAAATGAGTCTAAAAGGGCTGTGTGGTGACACTACACCAAAAACACGAAGACCTCAGCACTGGAACTGGCAAACATCAGAGTAAGATGGTCACACTTTCAGCTCAGCAATAAGTGGCATAACCATAATATTAACAATGGGTTCTGTGGCAGAGATATTCAGGTTCACCAAAAATAAGGAAAAGGTATAAAGCTGAAGGGGAAGTACAGTAGATGGGAAGAGCTTATGCTATTGGAAAGAAGATGACCTCCAGTCAACGAATGGGCCTGATTCAGGTTAAAGGTATGTTATACCGAAGCAGCCCCCTCCCATCAATTTATATTGTCACTGTTCTGCTGGTGCTTGCCTTGGCTCATGTTAGAAAAGTCAGGCATGGTATAGAGCTGTGCTGAGCAAGGCTGGGTAAAGAGCTGAGCTAGGGGTGCGGATGTAATGAAAGCTGAGCAGTGTAAGAGGAGTGCAGAGCAGGGTAGTGCAAAGCTAAGTGGTGCAGGAGGGATGCATAGGTGAACAATACAAGAAGGGTGTGGAAGTGGTGGGTGCAGAGCTGAGCAGTGCAAGAGAGGAGAAATGCAGATGGTTGTATAACTAAGCATCACTCTTCTATGTTATTGCTTGCCCTGATATTTACTGGGGTTATTGCTGTTATTTTAACATGGTATTCAGGTTTTTGGACTTTTCTACATCTGCCTATGATCAGGTAGAAGCCAGGGACCAGAGGTATAGAATAACACACTGCCTATCAGGTTCGTGCCGTACAGTCATGGGACGGCCAGCTCATTGATCTTCCTGTTGGTCTGACATTCTTTGAGTACACATTTTTGTTTGCATTACCCCAATAAACTAACTGCAGGAGTGGATCAGGAGTATTGTTAGTGGAGATTTTTATACAATTGCTGATATTGTTGAATGGTTATTTCATTGATTGGTTGAAAAGGACAAATATGCTGATTTAGGCCCCAAGCACACACGGGCCCAGATTCAGGTAGAGCCGCGCAATATTTGCGTGGGCAAAGGGCAACGATTTTTGCTCTGTGCCCACGCAAATATTTCGATTTGCCCGCGATTCACGGAGCAGTAGCTCCGTAAATTGCACGGGCGCTATGCTAATTTGCCCTGCGTAAGGGCACCTAATGTAAATGATCCCGCCGGGGGCGGGAATCATTTAAATTAGGCGCGCTCCCGCGCCGAGCGAACAGCGCATGCTCCGTCGGGAAACTTTCCCGATGTGCATTGCGGCAAATGACGTCACAAGGACATCATTTGCTTCTAAGTGAACGTGAATGGCGTCCAGCGCCATTCACGAATCACTTACGTAAACGACGTGAAATTCAAATTTCACGAGCGGGAAGGGCGGCTATACTTTAGCATTGGCTGCCCCTACTATGAGAAGGGGCAGCCTTACGCTAAAGCCGCCGTACGGAAACTCCGTACCTGGCGTGCGCTGGGCCCGGGCAAGTTTTGTGAATCGGTGATAGTATGCTATTTGCATACTATACGCCGATCACAATGGCCGCGCCCCCTTGCGGCCAACGCAAGAATGCAGCCTAAGATATGAAGGCATAAGGAGGCTTATGCCTGTCATATCCTAGGCTGCAGTCCGCGTAGCGATGTTCCTGAATCAGGGGCATTCGCTACGCGGGAGCAAAACAGCTATTGCGCCGCGCAACCTATGGTTGCGCGGGCGCAATAGCTTCTTGAATCTGGGCCAGGGAGTTTTTACAGCCACTTTTTCCTGGCGCCGGAACTGGCTTTGCAGCTTGTTTTTTCAAACGCCCTGTGTGCATGAGGACTTTATCTTGAAACACAGAAGAGTTTCCCGCTGCATATAGTAAAGTTAAAGCGGAAATATAACCTCTTATCTTTTACAACCAAGCAAACTACCATCTTAGGGCCTGATTCACAGCGGAGATACTCCGTCGTATCTCAGATACTCCGTCGTATCTCAGATACTCCGTCGTATCTCTCAGAGTATCTATGCGACAGATTCATAGAATCAGTTACGCATAGATAGCCCTAAGATCCGACAGGTGTAATTGTATTACACTGTCAGATCTTAGGATGCAGTACCGCGGCCGCCGCTGGGGGGAGTTTGCGTCGTAAACCAGCGTCGGGTATGCAAATTAGGAGTTACGGCGATCCACGACAGTTTTTCGCGTTCGCTACGTCGCTGCTAGTCTAGTTTCCCGTCGCAAATTTAGTTGTCGTTTTGGGTGCCCTAACTTTACACAGCACACGTATGTGCTGTATAAAGTATGGCTGTCGTTCCCGCGTCGAAATTTAAAAATTCACGTCGTTTGCGTAAGACGTCCGGGAATACGGAAGTACGCTACGCACGTCGCCGTTCGAAAAAATGACGTCACTTCACGCAAAGCACGGCGGGAATTTCGAAACGGAGCATGCGCAGTAGGTCCGGCGTGGGAGCGCGCCTAATTTAAATGGCACACGCCCATTTAAATTACGCGGGCTTGCGCCGGAGGCCGCCAGCGCAGGTTTTCATTGCAAGTGTTTTGTGAATCAGGCACTTGCAATGAAAACTTGCGGCGGTGTAACGTATCTACGATACGTTACGCCGCCGCTAGTCTACGTGAATCTGGCCCTTAGTCTCTATCTTTTCTGCAGGTGCCATGGTGCTGCATATGTGATCAGCTATGTAAAAGTTGTCAGGACACATTAAAAACTAAAATGCTATGCATTAAGGTGAAAAAACATCCGCTACTCACTGGCAACCCCAGCCCCCCCGCCCACCTGTGCCCTGGAAAGTCCCGCATTGAGAACGCGTTGGCTTCTCGGCTCTTCTCAGCCCGGTCTTCTCGGCTCTTCATTGGATCAATTGATAGCAGCGCAGCCATGGGTTCCTGCTGCTGTCAATCTAATCCAATGATGCAAGCGCCAGGAGGTGGGGTAAAGGTAACCCCCTTGGGAAAGCGCTTCCCAGAGGGAGTCATCTGAGGCGGGGGAGGAGCCCAGAAAACTTCCGAGGGACCCCAGAAGATGAGGTTTAGGGCCACTATGTGCAAAACAAACTGCACAGCGGAAGTTCACTGTCCCATAATTGACAGTGCTACCTTGGCAATGTGCCCGTTATACTTCTGTACCCTCAATCAACACCAATACATTGGAAGTTATTTCTTAGTGTGTCTTGGTTTTAAACTTGAAAGAAGCTTTTATTACCAAGATTAAATGTAATTAAACAAAATGTCAATAAATGAACTATTTAGCATCACTGCAAAGGAAGTACCTGCTTGTTTGCTGCCTCGGCAGCTGTTAAACATAATTAACTGGTTAGGCATTGATTGGTGTAACTGCCATCCTGAATCATGCATTATTGGGGTATTTAACAACGTTAAATCTGTTTTGGAATTTTACTTTCTATTGCACGAATGGTGGCGGCCTAAAGGACAGTCAGATTGACATGCTCCGTGTAACATTCAGTTATGTTAATGTTAAGGGCAACAGTGGTAGACATGATGGGGCACAAGTCTCTTCTTCTAAAAGGCAGCCACTTTTCTGTTGCCTCTAGGAACCAATTGCATACCACATTTTATTCATCTATGTTCCACTGTGAGAATGAAAGACAGAAACAGTTTTGTACCAATTATGTAGATTTCCAGGAAAATTATGCTGCTGAGCTTGTACATCTAAGTTAGGACCTTAAAGTGTTACTAAACCCGGGACCCTGCATTCACTATATCTGGTCTCCCACAGTACACAGTACACAGTACACAGATATGCAATAATTTTAGTAAATATAAACTACTTAATACCTTTTCTCATCAGCAGTATAGAGCAATCTTGTGACTTCTATCAGTGTCTGGCCGTGTACCGGTTAAAGATTGTGGGAGGAGTTTCCATTCTCCTCTGACTGTCCTATGAGGCTGCATTACCCCTGACCTTCTGTCTGGACAGTGCTGATTGGCCATGTGCTGATCACATGCATCCTCCCACCCCTCAAAAAATGCATTTGCAGAGTGCCTCCTGTACTATCAGCAGATGGATTGGAGACTGTGAAAGAAGGGGAGATCAGAGAAGACAGGATCAAACAGCCTTTTTAAACAATGCAGAGGATTAACTCCTTAGGTCCACAGTGAGTATAATAAGCATGCTTTACTGCATATACAGACTGATTTTACTTATGTGGGTTTAGTAACACTTTAAATCATTATATAGACGGCCAGCACGGCTGGACATCTAAACCTCAGATATGTACAGTATGGTCGCCCAGGCATCCAGGAAACATGTTTCTGTCTGTATGACTATACTGCTCATGTCTCTGTGCACATGCTTCTTGCTGTGTTAATATTGTACTGACTGTGTCTATGTTATAATGTTTCTGGATGTGTTTTAATAATGTAAGTATTGCAAAATAAGTTTTCCATATGCTATATGTGTTGAAGGGTAGCTGGCCTAAAGGAAAAAAATACGAAAAATCTGGCCCTGACAAGACAGAGAGTGACAGAAAAATCAAAATAAATACAGTAGTCATTGGATAAGAAATGGAATAGAAATCTTTAATTTGTTATATCTTTTTAGGTAGAGAGTTTCCCTTTTATTTCCTATTGTATTCCCATGAAAGGAAGAAAAGGAAAATCTCCCAAATGTGACACAAAATGCAAAAAAAAAAAAAAAAAAGACATGGGGCCAGATCCACAGCCAGCCGCCGTAACTTAAATATTCCCATTTAAGTTACACTGCCGCAAAATTTCTACCTAAGTGCCCGATCCACAAAGCACTTACCTAGAAATTTTCGGCTGTGTAACTTAAATCCGGCCGGCGCAAGGCGTTCCTATTCAAATGGGGCGAGTCCCATTTAAATTAGGCGCGCTCCCGCGCTGGACGTACTGCGCATGCTCACGACGTCATTTTCCCGATGTGCTTTGCACGGGAAAAAAATTATTTGAAAAAAAAAGACGGCGACGCGGGATAGAAGGGTCTACTTTTACAAGGCCTAAACAGTTTAGGCCTTGTAAAAGCAGCCCTAATTTTGCGTTTGCAAACTAATACTTACAGAGAAAAAACGAAGCGTAAAAGCTTCGTGGATCTCCGTAAGTGCTAATTTGCATACCCGAAGCGGCATTTCGACGAGAAATGCCCCCAGCGGCGGCCGAGGTACTGCATCCTAAGATCCGACAGTGTAAGTCCCTTACACATGTCGGATCTTCTCCCTATCTTTTGGAAACTGATTCTGTGGATCAGTTCCAAAGATAGAAACAGAGATACGACAGCGTATCAGTAGATACGCTGTCGTATCCCTTTTGTGGATCTGGCCCATGGATCTTAACTCTACCACTCTACCATGCCCCATTAAAAAAATTAATTACATCTGTCAATATATATATATATATATATATATATATATATATATACACATTAGATGTACTTAATCTAGACAAGAAGAGTTTAATGGTAGAAAAAACAGTCTGTTATTGTGTGCTACCAATGTGTAGATCTAAAACTAAGCCTAACACTGACTGTCAACATTGATTTATGGACTTTTAAGGATAATGACTGGTAAATCTTGGTATCCTTGTTTTGGAAATATACTAACAAATACCCTGGTGCTAGGACACGTTCACCCCCTTCCCTCCCAGGTAAATTTTCAGCTTTCAGCGCATGCAACATTGTACCCACATGATTTATTTTCCATTTTATCAGATATGGTGGTATTCAATCGCCACTGGGGTTTTTATATTTTGCTAAATAAACAGAAAAGACCGAAAAGGTTAGTTTCTGCTATAAATTTTGCAAATAAGTAATTTGTAGTTTTCACTAATGTGCGCTGATGAAGCGGCACTGATGAGGCAGCACTGATGGCCACTGATGAGTCTGCATTGATGGACACTGATGATGTTGCACTGATAGGCACTAATGTATTGATGAGCACTAAGAGCATGCACTGATGAGGCGGCACTAATGAGCACTGATGAAGTTGCTCCGATGGGCACTGATAAACTGCACTGATGATCACTAATGGGCACATATGAGGAGGCACTGGTGAGGCTGCACTGATGAGGTGGCACTGATTGGTACTAATAAGCTGCACTGATGGGCACTGATGGGACTTCACTGATAACCAGGGCACCGAGGATCAGTGTAACACAGTGGTGTAGTGGTTAGCACTTTCACCTAGCAACAAAAGGGTCGCTGGTTCAAATCCCGACCACGACACCATCTGCCTGGAGTTTGCATGTTCTCCCTGTGTCTGTGTGGGTTTCCTCCCACACTCCAAAGACATGCTGGTAGGTTAATTGGATCCTGTCCAAAATTGGCCCAGTATATATGTGTGTACGACTGTGTGTCCCAAGCGTGTCGAGATCCTATGGGGTAAATGACCGCACCAGCCAGCAAGACACTGGCTGCAAAAAGCGCCTAGAGGTGATACAGTTTGCATGTATAGCGCTCTACAAGTCATTCATTCATTGCGGGTGTTCCACCACTAGGTCCATGTTACATACAGTGGCGGCTGGTACTCATTATTTTGTGGGGCAAACCAACGCCAAGCCCCTCCCCGGCAGAAGATGGATGGGAAGGTGGCGATTCAACATCCTCCCCCCCCGCAGGAGATGAACGGATAGGTGGCTGGTGATCAATATTTTTTGTGATCAAACCAGGCCAATCAGGTCCTGGCAGGAGGAAAATCAGGAAGACAATAGCGAATATTAATTCGATATTGTCCCACAACTGCACCCTGAGCCTGCCCTTTTTTTTAAGTCAATTAGAGCCTCAGGCTTTAATCACGTGCTTAAAAAAAAAAAAACAGTGGGAATCCATGCGTCCGGCACCCTGCATGTAAATTAGGGTCCGGGCGCATGGATTAGGGGGGTGGCGCCCCTACGTCCTGTATGGACAGGTTGCCACTGGTTACGTATCTGGTTACGTATCTGATGGAAGTACCCAATTGCAGTGTCTTTCTTGGTTTTTAACCTCCTTAAAGCACTATTTCATAAAGATATTCTTAAAATCCTTGGCAGGCTCTTTTACATAGTAAAGCTAAAAAACGAACTAAACCCCAACAAAAATCATCACACCTTATTCTACTTGCAGCTCAGCTGATTTTAGAAGTTGGAAACAACAGACAAACTAGACACTAGACACTAGACAAACTAATGCTTACTAAATGGCTAACAAGCATTTTGGAGTCTAGACATCAAAAGTTCTGGCTAGTCAGGGAGCCCCAGATATTGTTTTTTATTCCAGATATCAGATCTGATGGAAGTGTCTGGGGAGGGAGTTACCAACCTCTTTTCCCTGGGGATCAACTGCTCTTGTGACCCAAGCAACTTGTCATTTGAGTACTCTTGTTTATGTTGCGCTTAGAAGACCCATTTTCTTCTTCTTCTTTACTTTTACTACCCTTTATTTTTTGTTTTGCTGATTTTTTATGTTTATTATGTGTTTTCTCTATCTTATCTCTTCTCTCATAGTCCAGTCCCATTGTCTTTTTAAATGTAACTTCAAAGTTTTTCAACCACCTATACATAAAGTCACTTTTATTGATTGTTGTTCTTTACTATGTAGTAGACCAGTGTTCTATCCTCAATAATAATGAAAATATGTTATGGCCGTACTCTTATGAGAAATGTAATAAATATATTAAATATGGCGTTCATTTTTTCTTTTAACAAAAAATGTATAACATTCTGGAATTTGACTCTAACCTTTAGTAAGGAAAATGTTTGACAACACAATTGTCTTGAAAGAAACAGCAATACATCATATATTAGGAGCTGATAGTCATCACCCTAAACATGTCTTGCACAGACTGCCTAAAAATTAAAAGAAACTGTTCAGAGGAAGATGATTTTGAAAATGATGCAAAAAAGTTAAAGCAGATATAACAAGAAAGTACTTAAAAAATGCCTTTGGATGTGGTACCCAAGATCCCTGAGAGGGTTAGCGGATGAAACATCTGCTCATACTTCAAGCACTGTCTTATGTCGGGTTCACACTGGTACGACAAATGCTCTGACATTGGGAGCTCATGTCGCATGAAGTGTGAAAATCAATGTTTCCCTATGAGAGCTGTCTTAACTTGTCCAACACAAGTCGGTCCAACTTTGAATATGCTCCCTGTACTACTTTGGTCCGACTTTGATCCTACTTCAGCCCATTGAATATAATTGAAGTCGGATCAAAGTAGGATCCTTGTCCTAACCATCTGACTTGTGACATCCGACATGGTGATTACAGCAGCGGTAAAAATAATTTATGTCACTCTGGGATTGTTTTGATTGATCAAAGGACAAGTCGTACTATCTCAAAGTCGGAGCAAAATCTTATCTTGTTCATTCAAGTCGGATGGAAGTAGGACCAGAGTAGGACTGATGTAGGACTGATGTTGCAGGGCAAAGTAGGATGATAGTCGCACAACAGTCGTGTCGTATCAGTGTGAACCCAGCCTTATAGTGAGAGAGAATGAGACCAGATAGAACCTTAAATGCACAAACTTAGTGTGCAAGTTGCCCAACTACATGAATAATATATGGGAATAAAGGATCTGGTGAACCATAAAGCACATGCATAAAGTTACTCTGTTTAGGAAAAGACAAGCAAAAGAGGGTTGTCACCACTTGGTATTATCTGTTGATATTCAGTTTTAATTAATGTTAACAGGTATATATAAAATTGATTTTTTAAATAGAAGCTGGCTGGTTGAGATATTATTTCATAGTAACTCCCTAATGGAAGCCGCGACAACCAAGTTACATTTTGTTTATGTTTGGTGTAATATTTTCTGTATGAACTCTATGTGCATGAATGTGCATTTTTTATGTGAACACCAGCTTCTTAGGCCTCGTACACACGACCGAGTTTCTCTGCAAAAACCAGCAAGAAACTTGCTGGGAGATATTTTTTTGCCGAGGAAACTGGTCGTGTGTACATTTTTGTCGCGGAAACTGTCGAGAAACTCGACGAGCCAAAAAGAGAGCAAGCTCTTTATTTCCTTGACGGGAGTCTCAAATTGGCTCGTCAAGTTCCTTGACGGGCTGGTTTTCGACGAGAAACTCGAGCGTGTGTATGCTAAGAAAC
Organism: Rana temporaria; assembly: GCF_905171775.1. NCBI lineage: Eukaryota > Metazoa > Chordata > Amphibia > Anura > Ranidae > Rana > Rana temporaria. The sequence goes on along the minus strand of NC_053493.1, from coordinate 112,990,257 downwards.
CCGTGCTTGCTCAGAATAAAGTATGAGACGGGAGTAAGGCCCCGTACACACGGCCGAGGAACTCGACGTGCCAAACACATCGAGTTCCTCGGCCAGTTCAGCCCTGAAGCCGCTGAGGAGCTCGGCGGGCCGAGAGCTCCCATAGAACAACGAGGAAATAGAGAACATGTTCTCTATTACCTCGCCGAGGTCCTCGTCGGCTTCCTCGGCCGAAAGTGTACACACGGCCGGGTTTCTCGGCAGAATTCAGCCAGAAACTCGGTCGGAAGCTGAATTCTGCCGAGGAAACTGGTCATGTGTACGGGGCCTCCAAGTAGCATTTGTAATGGAGATAACACATTTTTCAAGCTTTAACAGACTGAAAAGTGCAAATCGTCTCTTAACAAACTTTTACTTAACACGCAAACACATGAGATTAGCAAAACCAGCCCCAAGAGTTTAGCCAGTGGAATCGAACTTCCCCTGCCGTTGTATGTGTTGTATGTCACCGCGTTTGAGAACGAGGAGATTTTGTCTTGACAGTGTGTACGCAAAGCAAGCTTGTCGAGTTCCTCGACAAGCCTAACAAGGAACTCGACGAGGAAAACGATGTGTTTCGCCCGTCGAATTCCTCGAGGCCTTATACAGAAGAATTGCTCATTGGTTAAATTATTTTTATGCAAGCTAATAGTGAGAGCTATGTTGATGTGTTCACTGGTTTGTTGCACCCCACAAGTGATCTAAACACTGTCAAATTATCCATATTGTGGGAGGATTTTAATAGCAACATTATGTGTAGATTCTGACTTTAAACTTAATGAAGAATATTGATTACACTCCATTAGCTGACTTTTCACAATTTTGAAAATATGAGGAATATTCCACTTTACTTTACCTACTGTACCTTTGTTCAAACACCATATAGCTTGGTCCTTGCATTATCCTTGAAAATACAAGCCCTGTTGCACCAGCTTTAACATTGTATAATAGCATGTTTATGGGCTCATTTAAAAGAAACAGTGTAAGGACCAAGACTTAAGTACAAAGTGAAGTATCTACAAAAATCAATCCGTATTGGTTTTGTCTTGGTCGAACTATAGTGAACTGTAAAGCCGCGTACACATGACAATTTTTAATGTCCTAGAAAAAACAATGTTTTTTTCAACGTGATTCTTGTCAAGCCTGCCTTGCATACACACGATCGAAAAAAAAAATGCTTGAGCAAAGCGTGGTGACGTACAACACGTACGATGGCACTATAAAGGGGAACTTCCATTCAGATGGCACCACCCTTTGGGCTACTTTTGCTGATTTTGTGTTAGTAAAAGTTGGGTGAGAGACGATTTGCGCTTTTCAGTCTTTGTACTTTTCAGTCTGTTACAGCGTGACGAATGTGCTATCTCCATTACAAACGCTAGTTTTACCAGAAAAAGTTTTTTTCACGTCGTTAAAGCCTACACATGACCGTTTTTCACGACGTGAAAAACAACAACGTGAAAAACAATGCGAAAATTAGAATAAATTAAATATTTAATGCTCATTTTTCACGCCAAGAAAAATGCTCTGGAGCCTACACATGATCGTTTTTTAATGACCTTTTTAAAAAAATTGCATTTTTCACGTCATGAAAAACGGTTGTGTGTACGCAGCATAACTGGTTGTTATGAGTTACTTTATTTTGCACTTAGTGCTTTTGCTCACTGCTTATCAATAAAGGTCATTAGTCTTTTTGTTGAACAATCTCAAAATGGTACATTATTTTGGTTTTAGCCCACACCTAATCTGTCTGATATACTTAGTATTTTTGTTGAACAGTCTCAAACGCTTGCTCACTTTGGCAAATCATCAAAGCACAACTCTGCTTTACCTATAGCAGACATCAAAGAAGATAAGTTGACTCTATTTGATTCTGAGCTGTTGTTTGCAGCATAATCACTCTATAGAACGTTGTGTTTTTCTTTAAATGAAAGCGTTGTACAAATTGTATATGGAATATTGATAGCAACTTGCATTATCCAAGCTTGCAACAAATATTCACAAGAAAGGGGAGTGTTACCCTAGCTAATTGAATATGGTGTAGTTGTGTTCACTTTAACCACTTAAGGACCGCCTAACGCCGATATACGTCGGCAGAATGGCACGGCTGGGCACAGGCACGTTCAGGTACGTTGCCTTTAAGAGCCCAGCCGTGGGTCACGCGCGCGCACCACCGGCGTGCCCACACGACACAGTCCGAAGCTCTGTGACCGCGCCCATGGAACCCACAGACCCGATCGCCACCGGTGTCTCGCAATCGATCACAGGAGCTGAAGAACCCGGAGAGGTGTGTGTAATCAGTGCACAGTAATCAGTGCATTTTATGGCACTTTTCGCTGTAAAAATTACAATGGTCCCAAAAATGTGTCAAAATTGTCCGAAGTGTCCGCCATAATGTCGCAGTCACGAAAAAAAACGCTGATCACCGCCATTAGTAGTAAAAAAAAATATTAATAAAAATGCCACAAAACTATGTGGCACTAATTTTGTAAATGCTATAAACTTTGTGCAAACCAATCGATAAACGCTTATTGCAATTTTTTTTTACCAAAAATAGGTAGAAGAATACGTATCGGCCTAAACTGAGAAAAAAATATGTTTTTTTATATCTTTTTTGGGGATATTTATTATAGCAAAAAGTTAAAAATATTGAATTATTTTCAAAATTGTCGCTCTATTTTTGTTTATAGCGTAAAAAATAAAAAACGCAGAGAAAAAAAGGACGTCAATTTTGTTTGGGAGCCACATCGCACGACCGCGCAATTGTCATTTAAAGCGAAACAGTGCCGAATCGCAAAAAATGGCCAGGTCCTTTACCTGCATAATGGTCCGGGTCTTAAGTGGTTAAATGTCTAATCATATGCAAATGAAATTTAGGTAAGGAAATAAGATTTTTTCTTTGCATTATCAGATGATTCAAGTGAACATAGCTTTAACTTATTCACTAAGCTAGGCGGTAAATATAGCTAAGTAAATATTCTCTACCCTTTTAGTAAATTGATTTTAATATGTCATTTAGTCATTAGTGCCAAAGCCACTAGTATGTTTTTCTTTCCAGTATCCTAAAAACAACAATGATGTTGGTAATGCCAGCTCCACCCAATCACACCCACATTCAGAAAAGCAAAACACCCTTTTTAGGAGTCAGAAAGGGGAATGATTTACTGCAATTTGGGCTGCAGCATCTTTACTTATTTAGTGAACAGTAGAAGGGGTCAAATTTGACATGTTTCACTTTCTTCAGCACACAGCATGGCAGAAATGACCGATGCTACTATTAATATATAAAAAAGTTGCTGCAGCTTGGGGTGTGAAGATTAATTTCCTTCTCTGCATGATTTACTGGAGTGTAATGAGTGTAATGAGGGATTTTTCAGTGAAGCCTGTGATGAGACACTCACCTTGAGGAGTATACATACACTTCTACTCTTCTGCGAAGGCTGTCCACAAGGTTTAGGACTTAGAAATGTGTACAGAGGCACATTTATGAGTTTAGGCACTGATGTTGGACAAGAAGGCCTGGCTCGCAGTCTCTGTTCTGATTCATCCCAAAGGTGTTCTATTGGGTTAAGTTCAGGACTCAGGCCAGTCAAGTTCTTCCACCCCAAACTTGCTCATTCATGTCTTTATGGACCTTGCTTTGTGCATTGGTGCGCAGTCATGTTGGAACAGAAAGGGGCCATCCCCAAACTATTTTCACAATTTTGGGTGCATGATATTGCCCAAAATGTCTTTTTATGTTGACGCCTTAAGACTGGAACTAAGGAGCCAGGCCCAACCCCTGAAAAACAACCCCACACCATAATCCTCCTTCACCAAATGATTTGGACGAGTGCACAAAGCAAACAGAGTCTTGATCTCAACCCAATAGAACACCTTTGGGAGGAATTAGAGCAAGTGCTGCAAGCCAGGTCTTCTCGTCCATCATCAGTGCCTGACCTCACAAATGCGCTTTTGAAAGAATGGTCAAACATTCCCATGGACACATTCTTAAACCTTGTGGACAGCTGTTAGGCCTCGTACACATGACCGTTTTCCTCGACAGAATCCATCAAGAAACTTGGTGGCAGAGCTTTTTTTGCCGAGGAAAACGGTCGTGTGTATGCTTTTCATAGAGAAAACTGTTGAGGAACTCGACAAGGAAAAAAGAGAACAAGTTCTCTTTTTTCCTCGACGGGAGACTCAATTTCCTCACTGTGTTCCTCGTCGGGCTGGTTTTCGACGAGAAACACGATCGTGTGTATGTTAAGAAACCCGCGCATGCTCAGAATAAAGTATGAGACGGGAGCGCACCTTCGGTAAAAGTAGCGTTTGTAATGGAGATAGCACATTTGTCAGGCTGTAACAGACTGAAAAGTGCAAATCGTCTCCTACCAAACTTTTACTTAACACGCAGTAACATGAGATTAGCAAAAGCAGCCCCAAGGGTTGTGTTAGTGGAATCAAACTTCCCCTGCTGTCGTACGTGTTGTACGTCACCACGTTTGAGAACGACAAGATTTGGTCTTGACAGTGTGTACGCAAAGAAAGCTTGTCAAGTTTCTCGTCAAGCCTAACAAGGAACTCATCGAGGAAAACGATGTGTCTTTTCCGATGAGTTCCTCGATCGTGTGTACGAGGCCTTAGAGCTGCAAAGGTGGACCAGCTTAATATTGAACCCTACGGACTAAGACTGGGATGCCATTAAAGTTCATGTGCATGCAAAGCAGGGCCGGCCCTATGATGGGACCGGGTGGTACCATGGGTACCAGGCAGCACTTTTAGGGGGGCAGCATACTGATGCCCGCCAGCTCCGCTACCCAAATAAAATTGATGTCCTTTTTTTCCCACAAATAGAGCTTTCTTTTGGTGATATTTAATCACCTCTGCATTTTTTTTTTGTGCTATAAATATATATATTTTTTAACTTTTTGCTATAATAAATATCCCCAAAATTTAGAAAAATAAACAATTTTCTTCAGTTTAGGCCAATATGTATTCTTCTACATATTTTTGGTACAAAAAAAAACAATTAGCATACATTGATTAGTTTGCGCAAAAGACATTGTGGCCGCCGGCAATTCACAGGTCCCTTCATACTCCTGGATACATGTATAGAGCCATGGCAGGTCCTTTTATACGCCTATATGCATGTATAGAGCCATGACAGGCCCTGTTTATACATCTATAGAGCCATGACAGGCCCTCGTTATACTCCTTTATACATTTATAGAGCCATGACAGGCCCTCTTTATACATCTATAGAGCCATGACAGGACCTCGTTATACTCCTTTATACATGTATAGAGCCATGACAGGTCCTATTTATACTCTTATATACATTTATAGAGCCATGGCAGGTCCTCTTTATATTCCTTTACATGTAAAGAGTCTCGACAGGTCCTCTATATACATGTATAGAGCCATGACAGGTCCTCTTTATACTTCTTTATACATGTATAGAGCCATGACAGGTTCTCTTTATACATCTATAGAGCCATGACAGGCCCTCGTTATACTCCTTTATACATGTATAGAGCCATGTCAAGTACTCTTTATAGTCCTATATACATTTATAGAGCCATGACAGGTCCTCTTGATATCCCTTTACATGTAAAGAGTAATGACAGGTCCTCTATAATGTATAGAGCAATGACAGGTCCTCTTTATACTCCTTTATACATGTATAGAGCCATGACGGGCTCTATACATGTATAGGGCCCTTTATTTATCATGATATAAATAATAAATGTGGGGGCCTTTTGGTTGGCGTGATTTTTTTTCTGGGGGGGGGCAGCATTTCATTCTTGGTCCCAGGCAGCACAATGTCTTGGGCCGGCACTGGTGCAAAGGCAGGTGTCCCAATACTTTTGGTAATATAGTGTATCTTCTTGTGGCACATTTTTTAATAGGATTCACCCCTTTCAAACTGAAAAATTACCTTTCAAAATTGAGATACTTTAGAAAACATTTTGTTAGATTATACCAACCTCCAAATCTTATATTGATAATTTCAGTATCTACAATGTATCAGCTTTATAAATGAATACAAATAAAATGAAAACACAGATATGGAAAGAAACATCAAGTATAACAAAAGTTAAAAGAAGAAATACAACACATAACATTATGTTAAGATTTTTTTTATTGATAAAAATGCATGAAACTTGCATTACTATAATTGTTTTAGTACATATAGCATGTGAAGGGCACATTAGAAATTGTTCCCCAAATATTATATCTTTCCTGCTGGGGAAAACGTATACTAGTAGGCTTTCTCACTATTTTGTGAGTTTTAGATATTACGTGGCTTAAGACACCGGTGATGTTTTCTTTTAGCAATTTTCAGGGCAGTATAAAAAAAAAATGTGTAAAGCTAAATATATTACTAAGAGTTTTTCCTTTCCAAATCATTTGTAAATGAAATGCATTGCACTTGACTCTGCACACCTGTCTCAAATATATCCGCATATCATATTTTATTGTGGTATGTGTATGACTTGTCTGCTCATACAAATCATCCTAATTGCGTAATGTGAAGGCAGCTTTTTTACAGAAGACATGGCAAAGCTGGTAAAAAGGAATAAGACTCCATGGGGAGTGTGGCCTCGTGCATGTTTTACTCTGAAGCCTCGTACACACGACCGAGGAACTCGACGGACGAAACACATCGTTTTCCTCGTCGAGTTCAGCCCCGTACACACGACAGAGGAACTCGACGTGCCAAACACATCGAGTTCCTCGTCGAGTTCAGGGATGAAGCCGCCGAGGAGCTCGGTGGGCCGCCTTCTCCCATAGAACAACGAGAAAATAGAGAACATGTTCTCTATTTTCTCGACGAGTTCCTCGGCGGCTCCATCAGGCCAAAAGTGTACAGACGACAGAGTTTCTCGGCAGAATACGGCTCTGACCGAGTTTCTCGCTGAATTCTGCCGTGTGTACGAGGCCTCCCTTGTTAGGCTGTCGAGGAACTCGACAAGGCAAGTTTCTCCATTCCCGTCGAGGAAAAAGAAGACATGCTCTCTTTTTGGCTCGACAGGATCCTCAACAGTTTCCTCATCGAAAAATGTACACATGACCGGTTTCCTCGTCAAAAAAAAAATCCCAGCAAGTTTCTTGCTGGTTTTTGCCGAGAAACTCGGTCGTGTGTACGAGGCTTGACACATTAATCAAATGTCAGCCAACACTTTGGCGTGCTCCACTAGGGTAACTTTATTATGGGAAAACCAGGGGTTGCCATAGCAGAGCTGTGTGATTGGACTGCCACAAATAAAATGAGCTGCAACATTTCATTTCTGGGTCTGGACTCATGTGAACCTGGGATCTTGGAAATCTAGATCAGTCCTGGCACTTTCATGCATGACACTGCAGGGTTGATTTTCTAAAGGCAAAAAGACTGTGCACTTTAGAAAGTGTAGTTGTATTTTGCAAGTGCAGTTGCTCCAGAGCTTAGTAAATGAGCAGAAGCTCTGCCAACTTCCATCATCCAATAATTTTTTTTATATGCACGTGATTGGATACTCTTTGCAAATTTAAGCCTTATCTCATTTACTAAGCTCTGGCGCAACTGCACTTTGCAAAGTGCACAGACTATTAGCCTTTAGTAAATCAACCACTGATTGTCTTGATGCGGACTTAATATTTCAGTAAGTGAGATTTTTTGATTGAATGAAATAGTGCATGTGATCTGTGTAATAACACCTTTTACACCAATCTTTGCAAGTAAACTGGGATTTTGCTAGACATGTGCACTGCCAAAAAATTAATTTGTTTTAGTTTCATTCAGTTTTTCAGGTCATTCGTTTAGATGCGGTATTCATTATTTCGATAATTGTAAAAATCTGAAATTTGAAAATTCGAGTATTCGAAAAAAGAACAAATATTTTAAGGAACGAAAATCCAAAAATTCAAAATAATAACTAATAAAAATTAACTATTAAAGTATTGGTATTGGAATTTCCTTTCAAATTTGGCTGTTAGTGAACGTAAAGTATACGCAATTATCCAAAGTTACGAATTATCTGAAGTAACGAATGCCACATCTAAACGAATGGAGCAGAACGATTATTGTTATTATTATTATTATCCATTATTATTATTGTTATTATTATTATCCATTTGTTTAGATGCGGTATTCGTTATTTCAGACAATTCGTAACTTTGAATAAATTCGTATTAGTTATGTTCACTAACAGCTAAATTGAATGGAAATTCCAATACCTACAATTTAATAGTTAGTTATTATTTTGGATTTTTAAATTTTTACGTTTTTTTGATTTTCGTTCTTTTGAATTTTTGGATTTTAATACGGATTTTCAAATTTTCGAATTTCAGGTTTTCGTTCCTTCGAACTTTCGTATTTTGGATTTTTGTTCTTTCAAATTTTCGGAAAAATGTGTTAAACGGTTTCAGTTCATTTGAATATTTCTAATTAACAAATTTGTCAAATTTAGACGGAAAACTAATTTGAAACAAAACGAATTGCACGTCTGTCTAGATTTTGTTGCAAACAGTGTCAACAGCAAGAAGGCATCTAACCAGATTTAAACTTTCATTGTGCAGTGAATTCTGAATGATTTCCATAGGAGAGCAGCACAAACTATCTTACACATATTTTCACCTTACACACCTTGATAAAACAAGCTATACATACACACCTTAATTTTTTTTGGTCAGAACACAGACTAAATAAGAGAAAGTATCAACGCTAAACCGAGTAGGAGTCTCCTAAACAGAGTCTTCTAAACAGGAGCCTCCACTGCCAGCTATTGTATTCAGCAGGAGCGGTGACTGAGCAGGGTTGACAATTATCAGTCCAACAGCATCCTATCAGATGATGCTTGCAGGTCATTAATACACACATTAAGATAAAAAAAACCTTCTGACTTTAAAACCACTTTAAGGTTGAATTTATCAATGTCTATACACAATATAGACAGTTTTTAGTCAAAACACTTTTTTAGAATGAGACCACCTGTTTTATTTGGTAAAGTGCCACATCATAGGACACATTCAGATGGATGGCTGGGAGGGGATACATGTCTACGTTCAGAGGCTGCTAAATGCTGCCTTTGGATACAGCTGCACTCTGTGCTGTAGGCATATACAAACTGACCAGGGCTTTTTTTCAGGGGGAACTTGGTGGAACCCAGTTCCATCACCTCTGGCTCAGACCCTTGGGGGGGGGGGCTGCTCACCACAATCACTTGTAAACACAGAAGTCTGGTAACAACAAGTGACAGCTCTGCAATCTGTGTGTAACCCCCATGAAGTCTGCACTCTGTATGTAATACAATCCTGGTATTTAATGTCCCTTTAAGACCCTCCTACTGTTCGTGAAGTTTGACTGACCACACCCACTATTTGATGTGATTTGGAGGGTGTGTGCGGGTGGAGGGGTTTTGGGGGGTGGTGGTTGAGTTCCGAACAAAAAATCTCCTGCGCTTCGATGTTTCGCTAGACACGGTTACGTAGTCCAGTCTTTAGTTAAAGGCAAAGCTCAAAGTCTTGCAGCCCTCCTCAGAACAATGGATGTTCGTATAGCTTACCAACCTAGTGCATTACCAAATGGTAAAGCTTTATTAAAAGTGAAATAAAAGCAATAGTCCTACTCACAAGCTAGCTTAGGTACAGACTTTTCTAGCAGTAAAGCTGGATTACTTGGCATCTACAGGCAGGACTTGATGACAAGAGGATCGGATGATACCCTGAAAGGCTGATGCGTTTCTGGGGGGCACCTCTTTCTTCAGAGCCTAGGCGGTCTGTGGTTAAGTCCTACCTGTAGATGCCAAGTGATCTAGCTTTACTGCCAGAAAATTCTGTACCTAAGCTCGCTTGTGAGTAGGACTATTGCTTTTATTTCACTTTTAATAAAGTTTTTACATTTGGTAATACACTAGGTCGGTGCACCCTCCTTCTTTTCTTTTTCTTTGTGGTTGAGTTCCAGCTCCTATTGTTTGAGAAAAAAAGCCCTGAAACTTAAGGAGTAGCCAATCTGTGTGCAGCCAGATATGCCATCTAAAAGGCTGTCCCTGGATGCAAACTACCTGTGTCTGGGGTCGGTCAGAAGCTCAATTTGCATGTAACTATTTGGATGAGTTGTTAAATGTAATCAGCAGTGATTCCGAGGATTGATTTGTGCAGAGTAGAAATCTGATAGCCACCACTGCTAGTCCTGGCTGTTCTTACGCACTGTGTGCATTCAGCATTTAGTTCTGCCAGCAGGAATCCATTGATACACGTCCTTAAATGCCCTCACATGGTCAACAGAATGTGGCCTTAAAGGGCAGCTATCATTAAATAAATGTTCTTCCTGAGGCACAATGACATATTCATATTTAGCTTTTACTGCATATCTAATTTTATTTTACATTTTATCTCACCAGCACATTTTCTTATGATTCCTCTTTGGTTATAGTAGTAATCAGAAAGTGACAGCTGTGAAGTCTGGAATAAATTATACCAGTGGATGGACAATACATTGCTTTACTTCCTAGCAGATGGCATTTTCCAGAAAAATTATGACTGTAATAGATAAAAGGTGCCCTTTGGTGCTTTCTTAGAGTGGAGCATTGGCACCATCATAATTTGGATCCCCAGCTAGATTACAGGAGGATGCTTTCAAGCTGGTGCAAAGACAGGTGAATAAACAAGTCCATTTCTTCATGTCAATAAATTGCACACACATGGGGAGAGATTTTACTAAAACTGGAGCACTCAGAATCTGGCACAGCTGTACATTGTAGCCAATCAGCTTCTAACTTCACCTTGTTCAATTAGGCTCTGGCAATGAAACATGGACACCGATTGTTTTCTATGCAGAGCTGCACCAGATTTTAGTAAATAACCCCCACAGTTACTAAATCTCAGACCTGCTCCTGTAACCAATAGCAGTGTCAAAGCAGACTCAAAACAAGAAATGTGCAAAAAAAAATGCATAATCACGTCAGAATGGGCTACCCAGTTACTTGCCTGATTGTGTACAAGCTAGAAAGGATCCTTACTGCAGGCTAGAGGTTTGGAAGCAATACAAATTATGGTTGGGTCTCAAATATATCATTGTACCACAGGAAGAAATACTGTAAATAGCCTCTACTGTGATTCAGTGGCGACTGGTGCTCCACCCGGTAGGGGGCTCATGTGGTCGGGCTTTCAATTGGCGCCAGAGCACTGAGAGATCGCTCTGGGTGGCCATCTCCCGAGTCCCGGATCTTCCTGTATATCCTCCCCCTGCCTGGCCAAGACCATCGTTCTCCTCTCGGCCAACCGCGCTCTTTTTGGTTCCTGTTTGGCAAGGAGGAAAAGCAGGAAGACAATAACGAACATTAATTCGCTATTTTCACACAACTGGGTGGGCACTGCGCCTCAAGCCCACCCTTTTTTAAAACAATTAGAGCCTCAAGCTGCATGCAGATTAGGGTTCGGGAGCATGGATTAAGGGGGCGGCGCCCCTCTGTCCTGTATTGAGTGGCAGACACTGCTGTGATTGTCCTCCTTTAACTCCCACAAGGAACAACTCTTCTTACCATGCTTTTTGGTGCAGTCACCTATAGTGTGAAAATAAAAACATACTTCTGTATATAATTATAATTGTTAGTGATTTTTACACAACTGATACAGACTTTTGGAGTCTTTTTACCCAGCATCAAGACTCCACCTCTTCCATGTAGATCCAATAGATTCCTATCTTAGATACTTAGATTTGCAGGGGCCAGAAGGAATTGTTATGCCAGGTGGATAAGTGTACTAAGAGGAAAAATCTTTAGGGAGGCAGGCAATACAGAATCCAATCTCCACATTGGGAACCACTGATCGGGTGCTTTGCATCTTTAAACACACATTTCTGTAACCACCCAAAATGATACAGCATGCCAGTTTATAATGTGCTTTCTATAAAGCTCTACACACCAGTAATGAATTGTCCAGTTGATAATTAAATAGTCAAGCCAGAAAGAAAAAAATCTTATCATAAAACATTGTATTTTTTATTTATTTCTGTCTACATTGCTCCAGCCCATGGTACCAATACCAATTTTGCATAATGGTTACTAACCTATAAAAATAACTAAGTTAACCCAGTCATTCATTGTGTTCTAAAGAACAATAGATTAAGATTACTATGTGTTGCACAGTTCAAAGTTAAGCTTTTATTTTCTTTGAAATTAAAAAAATAAATATTTTGTTATTAAATAGTGAAATGCATTCTAAGTAATGAGTACATACTAGTTATGTTGATTGGAATACCATCATAGAGACAACCATGTATCATTCAAACGAAGGTTATCTTGTATTGTTTGCTCAACAGTGGCAGAAAAATTTAGCTACTGTAAATTGTTTAAAAAGGCAAAAAGGTTTACAACAAACATTAGAACTAAACCTAGTTTGTTCTAATGAGTGACGTTCTATTACCAAAATGTGATTCAAAGTCTTTCTGTAAATCTCTGGCAGAATAATAATTTGCCTAAGCCTGCCTTCAGTACTATACCACAGTGCTAATGTCATCAGCTTCATCAGGTTTTTTTTGCCTGCTCGGCAGGGACTTCAAGTATTCTAGATGTCTTCTTGCATCCTCCTGGTTTTGCCGTACATAGTATACCACATAGGAAATCACCATGGTGAACCAGCCAAACATAGTGACCAACATGGCATAGTCTGTTGTCCGTTTGGGAAGATTACAAAGGTCGGCATCATTAGCATTAGTCAGAAATGCCCTTCCTGCATGTTCGTCCAGTACAGCTGTTTTGCAGATGACATTGCTGGCAGTCTCATGGTTAGATGCCATGCTCCGAAGAACTTGCTGTAGAGTACAGTCACAATGCCAAGGGTTGTTGGCAATCCGGGCCCTGGCCTTCAAGTTATTAAAAGCATTTTTATGAACACTTACAATCTGGTTATCTGACAAGTCCAGTGTCTGCAAGGTCTCTGCAACTCCTTTAAAAGAGTGTTCATCTATAAATTCAATAGCGTTTTTGGATAGGTTGAGAACTTTCAGCTGATGGAGATCTTTGAAAATCTCATTAGGAATCGAGGTTATCTGATTGGAGTCTAGATAGAGTAAAACAGTTTCAGGGGGAATGTCTCTAGGTATTTCCTTGAGATTGGCATTACTACAGCTGACATTTAAGCCTCCGTGAAGAGAGCAAAGGCAGCCTTTGGGACACATACTGGCAGAATGAAAACACAGTATCATCAGAACAAAGCTTTGTAGGAGCAGACACATGGAGAGAGAGCGTGTTAGCCACAGGTCTACCAAATTCATGCTTGGATGTCAGCATAATAACATGACTACTCCTCATTTACCCAAAAGAAGCAGTAAAGGATGCCCCAGAGCAAATCCGCACCTTCATTGTTTTATATTTCACAGAAAAGGTAACTGGGGTGAACATCAGCTCACGCGAAGTATCTGAAACACAGAAAAAAGGACTGATAAATATAATTGTTATTCTTGTATACAATAAAGAGGAAAAAATGCATGCAAATGTATAACCTTAGGCAGCTATATAGTTAAAGAGACAGTGAGGTTGATTTTTCTAAACCTAGAGAGTGCAAAAGCTGGTGCAGCTGTGCATGGTAGCCTCCAACTTCAGCTTGTTAAATTATGAATTAAAAAATCTGGAAGCCGATTGGTTTCCATGCAGAGTTGCACCAGATTTTGCACTCTCCAGTCATAGTAAATCAACCTCAATATCACCAGAAATTACCGGTGAGGCCTTGTACACACGACCGAACATGTCCACTGAAACTGGTCCGTCGGACCAGTTTCCGCGGACATGTTCGGTCGTGTGTAGGGCCGACCGGACAGTTTCCCGGCCTAGCAGACAGGTTTCCAGCGGACAAAAGTTTCTTAGCATGCTAAGAAACTTGTCCGCTGTAAGCCTGTCCGTCGGACATGTCCGATGGTCAGTATGACTCATCGGACATGTCCGCTGGCCCGAAATCCCACGCATGCGTCCAAGTGATTCGACGCATGCGTGGAAGCATTGAACTTCCTGGTGCGCGCACGTCGCGGCGTCATCGTCGTCGCCGCCACGTCACCACTTATTCTGTCCGTGGGGAATTTGGTCTGATGGTGTGTACATACATCAGACCAAATGATCCCAGCGGACATGTCCGATGAAAACGGTCCGCAGACCGCTTTCATCGGACATGTCTGGTCGTCTGTACGAGGCCTCAAAGCACAGAAAAATCAAATATGTTTGAATTGTGCAGTGTTTTCCTTTACATTTTTATTTACTTGCAATATGCCTTTGAACACCCTAGCACAGCCCCTTTCTCTTCTGGGAGTGTCTTTGAATTACTGTCTGTACTGGCACAGCTTTTCCACCCCTCTCATCACCTCTGTACATAACCTTTTATGTAGCAGCTGGGAGAGAAGCAACTGTGAATATTATAAAGTTTCACTTAAACAAGAGATCTGACTCTCCTTTAATTGGGACCTCTAAGATGACAGGGATCAACAGAAGCCTCATAGCTTTTACAGCTAAATTACAGTATGTTCATGAATGACAGTACATGCACCTATAATCCTATGAGAATTTATTTGTTGAAATGTATGGTTTGGTGACAGGGTCTCTTTAAATATTGCACAAGCCATGCCTGTGGTCACAACACAGACTGTAAAGTAACTTTATTCATTAGGGCTTCACAATTTCACATTTGTTTTGGTTGACTGGCCCTTTAACTTTAATGTACTAATTCTGGTTGAACACTGGTCAGTTGAGTCACCCAGTAGTTGTTCAGGTCATCTGGAGACTTTGTTAGTAAGATATCTGCGCCACAGCCATTATGAGATAGTCTTTCTCTCACGCTTAAATCTATTAACTTGTTCACATGTTTTACATTACAAAGAATGCATCAGAAAGGTTAAAGCAGTTAAAATGTTGTTCCAAACATGTTATACTTACCTCCACTGTGCAGTTCGTTTTGCACAGAGTGGCCCCGATCCACGTCTTCTGGGGTCCCTCGCCGGCTGTCTCTGGTCCTCCCCGCAATTACTAACCACAGTAATGCGAGAGCTTGCATGGTGGTGAGTAATTGCGGGCCCGCTCCCGTGATACAGCGAGCGGCCATAGCCGCTCACTGTATCACTCAGCCCTGCCCCTCGGGGCGCTGCATCACTGGATGTGATTGACAGCTGCTCTCAATCCATCCGCTCTAGCCAATCAGCGGCCAGGCTGAGCGGCGAAGAGGATCTCGGGACCGCGCGGGACTTTGGACGGGTCAGGTAAGTAAAGCGGGGGCTCGGGGGGGCCGGCAACATCAGATGTTTTTTCACCTTAATGCATAGATTGCATTAAGGTGATTTTTTTATTTTTTCATTTACAACTCCTTTAAGACCCTCTTGCTTAGTTTTGCAATGGATTTAACCCCCCTGACGGTAAACCCGAGCGTGACTCGGGGTTGGTTTTACATGTTAGGATCGGTAAACCCGAGTCACGCTCAGGCTGGACGGGCTTACCTTTCGCTGGATCCACAGGCTTGGTTTACTCACCTTGTCCCTGGATCCAGCGATGCCACCCGCTGTGTGAGCGAGCGGGACCTCCTCGCTCGATTCACAGTCCCCGTGTGACGCCGATCTCCGTTCCCTGCGACGTTACGACGCACGGGGACGGAGAACGGCGCCAAATTCAAAAAAGTAAACAAACACATTACATACAGTATACTGTAATCTTATAGATTACAGTACTGTATGTAAAAAATACACACCCCCCTTGTCCCTAGTGGTCTGCCCAGTGCCCTGCATGTACTTTTATATAATAAAAAATGTAATTTCTGCCTAAAAACTGTAGATTGTCCAAAAGTGTCCCTTTATGTCAAAAATGGTTTTAGATCAGCTAGAAAACAGCGATAATAAATTATAATCACTTGCAGAAATGTGCGATAGCGATTTGCGGGAAAATTCGTCATAAAAAAAATAAAATAATGACAGCGACAATTCTGCAACTGCAAATTTCAGTGATTTTGAGTTGATTACATTATTGAATAATTTTTATTATAATTATATTATTATTTGTTATAATTATTTATAATTATTTATTATATTATAATTTATAATTTTGTTTTAAAAAAAAAAATCATACCCGGGATGCCTACAAGACTCTTGCTTGGTCAGATTTAAGTGAGTTATTTCTAAAAATTACAGGCCTACAGTATAAAACGCCAATTTCCTTGCAAAATAAATGTACCGCTTTTGGTACGTAATTCCAGACAGAATCATACCGCCAGGGAGGTTAATAGAATATAGATGCAGCAATTTTAGCAAGCTGTTTTTATCACTGGATTAAAGCATAAAAGGCGGATAATCCAACCACCTGAGAATCATATTTTAAATAGCAATGACAATTTCTATTTATAATCCTGTTGTATTTTTTTTATTACATTTTTTATTTAAAGGTGTTGCACAGGTACAATGAAAAGACAACTTCTCATATCATACAATCAATGTCAAGTGTATAAAGCACAACCAAAACTTTGTGTTATATTGCAAAAGACCGGGGCAAGTTCAAAGTGCAATAAGAAAAACAAAACGATTGTATATAGATGTATAGAACCCTTCATTCAGGTTGTGCTTGTTTGGGGGAGGATATCCCTAAATTTCCAGAGATATCTACCACACCGTAGAAGAAATTCTAAGGCTTCATGAACACGGGACGTTTTTACAATCTCTCCTGAATGATTTAACTTCACAGATAGTAACCCACATTTAAAACGTCAGTTTTGCTGCGTTTACATGCCACGTTTTGTCGTGTTTGCATTTAGAAGCGTTTAAACCCTTTTTTTTTAAATAGGCTAAAACGTAAAACGCCTATAAACGAAACGCGGCTAAACGCGCTTAGAAGCGTTTGGCGCTTGAAATGCCTCTAAACTCAGCGTCTGAACTCATTTTTTTGCTTTCCAAAAAAACCCTCAAAATTCAACTGCCTAGAAACGACTATATACAACCCTGTGTACATGCACTGATAAGATAACACTGAATGAGTTTAGGGGCAGTTGAAAAAAAGTGTCCAACTGCCTCTGAATGTCCGTTTAGCAGCGGCAGTGTACATGGGGCATAAAACGGGGTATGTAACACATATCTGTGCATACCAAGTTGCTTCTGAACAAGCACATGCAACTGATGCTGGTGTACATGCATGTAGACAGGAAGTGGCTGAAAAAGCTGGGAGAGATACTTATAAGAATGTAAAGAAAAACCTGTAAAAAACTTTATGGTATACAAGTAGGTTTAAGTTTGAATCTATAAATAATAATATTTGTTTCCTCAATGATTTAACTGTTCTTCTGACTTTATCACTATTTATTCTGTCAGACAAACCCAGCACTTACCGTATTTTATGGCGTATAAGACGACTTTCTGGATGCAAAAAAATGCATCCAAAGTCGGGGGTCGTCTTATACGCCGGGTACGGTCTCCGTGCTGCTGCGAGCTGCTGCGAGCGTCAATGATTTAAAAGACGCTCCTTCTCCTCAGTGTGTTCAAATTGTGAAGAGGTGGGCGTGTTTTATGTAAATAAAGCATGACCCCACGTAAATGACGCTTTGAATGAACGGCGCATGCGCCGTCCGTGGACGTATCCCAGTGCGCATGCTCCAAATTACGCCGCAAAGACTTATTGGTTTCGACGTGAGCGTAAATTACGCCCAGCCCCATTCACGGACGACTTACGCAAACGACGTAAAAAAAATAAAATTCGACACGGTTCCGACGTCCATACTTACATTGGCTGCGCCATCTTTTTGGTGGAATATCTTTAGGCCTGAAAACGCCTTACGTAAATGGCGTATCTTTACTGCGACGGGCCAGCGTACGTTCGTGAATAGGCGTATCTCGCTGATTTACGCATTCTAGGCGTAAATCAGCGTACACGCCCCTAGCGGCTGGCGTAAATAGACAGCTAAGATACGACGGCGCCGGCGGTCGTATCTTAGCTAGATTTAAGTGTATCTCAATTTGAGAATACACTTAAATATACAACGGCGCAGATTCAGAGTTACAACGGCGTATCTACTGATACGCCGGCGTAACTCTACCTGAATCTGGCTAATAGTGTGGTAGCATGAAAATAAAAATTGATTTTTGAATTGTCTCCATTGCTCAATATCCTAGTAATCTTGCTTCATATGTGACAATATTGTTTTCACAAAGCCTGTTATGTTTTATTATGAAAAGGAACGAAACACAAGAATTCAGTGTTGCAAGGTTCTGTTATGCTTGCATTTACAGCATGCAGAAATATTGTGTTTGGTCACGAGGAAGCCATATGGATTTATGAAGCTTCCAAATGTTTGTTCTAGTTAATTAAATTCCAGTGATGACAGTAATGTTCTTCTTTATGTTTCTTCACCATGTGCTCAAAAGATATTAGACAGACACATTAGTTCCACAGTTCAATGCACTTTGATCAATATTTGCATATGCATTTTTCTTGCTCCTTTCGAAAACCTGTCATATAACCCAATGTTCATAAATGATAGCTGGATTAACTAAGGGCCTTGGAATACTGCCACCTGCTAGCAACCAATGGTACTACAAGGGTGACTTCACCTATCTATTTACAGAAAATCCAATTCAGTACTGATGATGCAAGAAATGTAAATACATTTAGACGCAAATTATAAATCTGCTGAAGAGGTGAAGGTAACACCATGGGCAAAATAAAAATAAATAACATACTGCATAGAAACTAATCAACTTCCAGGTTTTATTGCCAAAGCTTAATTCTGAGAGCACCAGTTTTATAGGTGTGTTTTCTCTTAATATTAAAAAAGAATTAAATAGTGTTTTTGGTTTGTGGCACTCAGATGCAGTGCAGTTTTGCTTTTAAAATTGAAGGGTGGGGATTATCATATCATACCTCATAATAGAAAAAGGAACACCTTTTACCACAAAGTATGTAGGCACCCATGCCACACCCCCAGCTTCATGGACTTTGAACATTTATAACAAAAAAAACAGAACCAAAAAACCTTAAAAGCACACCTGCATGCATCCCTGCGTGCTTAGAAGTAAACAAATTAAACTCCTGTTGCAGAATGCATTCATTTATTGTAATAAAATTGACTTTTTTTTCTGCATTTCCACCTCTCCTGGTGATGAAGCCAATGCCTCCCAGTGGCCTCCTAGGAAAGCTACATTACCAGTGTCTACCAGAGAGCTCTCCTAGTTAAAGCAGTTTAGCGCTATCCCCTAAGGAGCTGCTGAATTTTGGGTCCACTTATAGTCTGCAAAGCCAGGCAACACTGATTTTCTAACTCGCATCCAGACACAAGCAAACAGTCCATGGGCTTGTTTTTAGGATTTATTGGGGTTTCAACTTAGATAGCGTAAAATGGGTTATAGGATTCCCAACGTGACTTGAAGAATGACAAAGTAAAACCCTCCTAGGAGTTTGCTGCCCCCTGAGTGGATTTTTAGCAAAGTCCCAACTTAAAGGAGCTCTTGGTCCCCTTAATGAAAAATACCAGCCCACCTGGCTACAGCATCTGATCCCAAAGCAAGGGACTGGGTAAAAAATAAAATGTCCATAGGGATGGGGAGGTACTCAGACTGTACTTGTCCTGCAGCTATGGATAGAGCTGCTTTCAGGCCTTCTGCTGGGCTGGTTCCCTTCCAGGCTATGCAGGCTGTCCTTCCCCAGTGGACTTCAGGACAGTGGAACTCCCTCTGTCAGCTTCCCTCCTTCCTCCAACCTCCATCCTGGTGGCAGAACCCCCCTTCTCCGGAGCCTCCTCCCAGGGTACACAGCAGCACCTCTACCATCCATCTTCCATCAGACTCCCCTGTTGGCCAGACTCTTTAATATTTTATATAGCCAGATTCTTATAAATATTCAGATCAGCAACCTTCTGGCCTCTGCCCACTAGCTTCTAGAAACGTCTCCAAGCCTGCAAAGCCCACCAGCCTAACCTAACGTAAATCCTCTGACTCACACCCAGGCTTCTAACAAGCCTCTAGCTACACTGAACAACTATGTACACAAGAGGGTGCTACACAGTATTAACCTCCCTGTCGGTATTCCCGAGTGTGGCTCAGGGTTAAATTTCAGTACCATTAGCGGTAACCCCGAGTCACACTCAGGATTGCATTGCAGAATTCTGGTGCAGTGTACTTACCTTGTCACCTAGATCCTACAATATCCCGTGGCTGTGTCCTCCGCCGCATGGGGGCAGAGCCCGGCGGCAAATTTAAGTACACAAAACATAACACATACAGTACACTGTAATCTTACAGATTACAGTACTATATCAAATCATTTCACATCCCCTTTGTCCCTAGTGCTTTGCCCAGTGCTCTGCATGCACTTTTATATTATATATACTGTTCTTTCTGCCTGGAAACTTGAGATTGTCCATGACTCTTGGGATTATCCCTGGTTCCAGGAATTCAGCCTAAGTGAAGCCAGACTACTTGTTATGTGTAGTTAGTTGGGCATCCCTCCATCCCCCCTCTTCATTCCTTGCTTCTCCTGGTCTTTCCTTTTTTCTGTCTTTGTCTGCTATCCCTTTTTTTCTGTCAGAGTGACTTTTTTCTGACGTTGGTGATTTCCCGGAGGACGGTCTGGGGGGTATTGAGTCCTTATTGGGCATTCTTCTGGGGCGGGTGGGCTTCAGCCCTTTAGCACAGCAAGTTTCCTGTGGGGGTGCTTGGGGGCGGGGGGCCCATTGCGCCCGTCCGCTGGTGGGTTTGGGACATCTGTGGCTGTCCCGGGGGGTTCACTGGTAATGCAGTTTATGACGTGTCTTGGGGGGGATTTGCTCCCCTTCTATATGCACTACAGGTTATCCACTCTTTTGTTTTATTTTGTTTTTCTTATTTGGTCTGTATCCTGTGTTTGGATAGCCTGTGCGCATTGTTTTTTGTAAAATTTATGTTTGTTGTATCTTATTCTGTAATCTTGCTTTAAGACGATGTCATGTCTTTGCAATTTATTATTTGTCACTCTGTATCTTGTTCTTTTTCAAAAATAAAAATCTTTTGGAAGAGATTGTCCATGGCAACCAAAAAGTGTCCCTTTACGTCAAAAGTGGTTTTAGACCAGCTAGAAAACAGCGATAGTGAATTGGAACACTTGCAGAATTGAGCGATAGTGAATAGTGAGGAAATTGAAGAAGGTATTGAAGAAAAAAAAATTATTACATACTGTCACCAGAGCAGTGCAGTGCCACCATCCAGATGAGGGACAGTTCGGAACTATAGGAATACTGACATTGGGCTTCCTGAAATCTACTGTCAAGCTCAAATCCAAACGTCTCCTTTCTGTTTGTGCATCAAGGCTTTATTTTTGAATTTACCTTGCCAACAGTTGAGTGCAATTTTTCCTTGCCCTCTGGGCAGTCAGTGAGGTTATGATAGTTCATTGTTAAACTGTGACAGGTGGGTTCACACTACTAAAATCCAATTTTGAACAGATTTTAAGTGCAATTACTGTATTTAGTGCAACGTGGTTGCCTTTTGGATGTGCTTTGCACATTCTATGGGGCCAAAATTATGCTGAAATCTTACCAAAGTAGTACAAGGCCCTTTTACAAAATCATGCTGTGCTGAGTTACATTGATGTGAATAGGCATCATTGAAAACAATGCGATTTTCATTGTCATGTGATTCTGTGCGATTGAAATTGCATCTGAAATCACATTATTGTGAACCAGTCCTTAAGCTTATCTAAGACCAAAAATTTAACCAATCCCTGGTTACTAGTTCTTAGTGTAGTAGCTGCATTTGATTTATTTTTCATGATTCTCTTGCTTTATTCTTTTTTATTTCACTTCCTGTTCCTGGGTGGCTACATCACTCATCCACTGTATCTATAAGGAGAGCCTCAATTGTCACCCTGCTCTTCTGATATGGGCTACAAGCATGCCCATATTCTTAATCTCCATTACATAAGGGGCAGGGCAATCGGCAGTTTACAGAAGATCGCTAGGAAGGAAGTTAATCCTTGG
This sequence comes from Rana temporaria, assembly GCF_905171775.1. Lineage (NCBI taxonomy): Eukaryota > Metazoa > Chordata > Amphibia > Anura > Ranidae > Rana > Rana temporaria. The sequence goes on along the minus strand of NC_053493.1, from coordinate 112,968,321 downwards.
GGCAGCTCACAGAAAGTGACAAGAACGTTGCATTTCTGCCAAGATATGTTTCAAGAGAAATCAATAGGTGTCAACTTTGAAACGCCAATTGACCTTTAACATTTTACAGTTTTAAGAATTGGCCTTGACCAAAACATACAAAATTACACAATACACGTATTCTGTCTGCAGATAACCACCCTGGAAGTAAGAAACAGTCAAATACACTAACAGTGGCAGACAGGTGCACTGAAGCTAACTATATGCTTGTAGGATTTCATGTTTCTATCATGTACACCATACTAAGGAAATGCAGCATAGATGAATGATTTTAATCTCCCCTGCGCCTTAGAAATATTTCATATTTGTTAACACTGACAAGTATCTGATTCATTTGGAAGGCCACATAATAAAACAAAATGAATAGTGAAGGCTTAAATGGAAAGTGCAAAACATCTATTTAGTGATTTGTAAAGGTAGGTACTACAAAAAGCATTGCATACACTGCATGACCCATATTTATATTTTAGGACTTATAACTGTCTTGGTTATATGAAATAAATCTGTATAAAGCGGGCAATACACTAGGCAATCAGATTTTGCAATTCCTGTGCAATGTCCTTCAGATTTACCAAAAGTATAAAATATGAGGACAAACCTAAATGCAATAGTTTTAATTTGTATCTAATCAGGCAGACCCTTGTACTCAGGGCTATGACAAGGGGTGGGCGGGAGGGTCTTTTGCGCGGGCACAGTGAAGCAAAGGGGCAAATAATGGATGCAGGCTGGTACACCCATTTTACGGCATTTAGTAATAGTGGGTGAGGGGGGGGGGGGGGCGCAATTCTGCATCCTTGCCCTGGGTGCTGAAAGGCCCTGTCCCGGTACTGCTTGTATTACACAGTTGAAGGTAGATCTAAAGAAGATTGTACAATATTGTTCGGCTGCATTGGGCTGTTTTGCTTAATGTATTCCCAATGAAGGGGCAAGGCAATCTGCCTCATTTCTTCTTAAAAAAAAATTTAATTTTTTTCCTCGCAGTGCACCCCAACATGCTATAATGCACTACAGCTCATGTTTATATAATATATAAAAAAATGGGAACAAAAAGTAAAAGATGCACATGCTCATTAAACTGTACATATGCTTACCAGTGTGCTATGGTGTGAAAACATATATGAGCTTAGAAAAAAATAAAAGATATATATATACAGTACAGACCAAAAGTTTGGACACACCTTCTCATTCAAAGAGTTTTCTTTATTTTCATGACTATGAAAATTGTAGATTCACACTGAAGGCATCAAAACTATGAATTAACACAGTGGAGGTGTATACACATTTTTCTGCATCCACTGAAGTTAACACTTTGACAGAAACATCTTCTGATGAGAAGGGTTTAAGAAAACCGCCATGCATGTTCACTGCTGTTAGCTAAAGAAGTAGAAATAGACCTCGGTTTTGTCAAAACTTTGGAAGTTGTTCTTGTGTTCATTAAAATATTGATTAAAATCTTACTTACAAAAGTTGTGTACTCATTTATGCTGAGCACTGCGTCTTAACAGTTTTCCCAACCTAAGGGACAGATACCAGGAAGTAATGGAAACATTTTTTATAGAACACACTGGTGGCTGACAGAAAGCAAATGTGGATATTCACAAAGTAGAAAAAGCCAAAAAAGCCCATAATGCCATGCAGTGCGAAAACAAAAACACCATGGACAATGCACCAGGTGCGTGCACCTTCTTGTCCATTTGTTTTTTCTAGTATCAATTGAATTATCCCATCTATGGAGGGCTGCATCCGCCTAACATCTGGAATTGCTGCTGTCCTTTCTGCTTCCCACCATAGAGGACATCATAGCGCTGGAAGGGATTGCTAGCTTGTGTGTATTTACACTGGTGGCTGAGGTAAGTCCTGGCCTAGAAGACAGAGAAAGCATTTTCTTTTCTGCAACAGGGGTAGGTTAAAGCGGTGATCCATCCAAAAGTGAAACTTTTGCTTATCTTCGGCCCCCCCTCCCCGATGCCACATTTGACATCTTTTAGGGGGAGGGGAAAATGGGTACCTGTTTTTGACAAGTACTTCACTGCCAGTTTCCCTTTTGACAAATGGCTCCAAAAATAGGCTGGGGTGCCGACATTGTGGGCTCCCTGGACAGGTAAGTGTCCTTATATTAAAAGTCAGCAGCTACAGTATTGTAGCTGCTGACTTCCCCCCCCCCCCCAGGGCGGATCACTGCTTTCATGTTGTATTGGTACATCCGAAAGCTAGAATTTAGAGAAAAATTTGAACTTAGCCTATAAATCAATTTTTAATAAATTCTAAATTCTAAATGTTTCTTATGGTATTTTTCTGCCATCTTAAAATACTCTCCATAAGCTCCCTAATTTGTTCTTTTCCCCCTAACTTCCTGTTGTTTGGAATGAGCGGTGCACGTTCATTGCGGCCATGTGCACTGCTTTATGCACAATACACATCCCATAGTCCAGGGATCTGCAATTAGCGGACCTCCAGCTGTTGCCAAACTACAAGTCCCATGAGGCATAGCGAGACTGACGGCATCAAGCATGACACCCAGAGGCAGAGGCATGATGGGACTTGTAGTTTAGCAACAGCTGGAGGTCCGCTAATTGCTTATCCCTGCCATAGTCCATAGTCCCTAATCCATCCCAGGAGCAAGCAAGAGAGGTTGGCTACATCTTTATATACAGTGGGACCATGGAGAATGAACATCAGCCTCTAACAGGAAGTCAGACCACAACAGCAATAAAAAGTAATTTGAAGATTTGGAGGAGGCCAAGAGCAATAGAAGTTTAAAAAAAAAAAAGAATTTAGTGTCTCCATAAGGTCGGCTCAGACTATGTGTTGTCTCTGTCTATATTCTGAATGCAGAAAAGCATATGTAATAGAAGAGTTACACTATTTAAAAATGATCCTTTGTCCAGAGAATTATGTGTGTCTATGAGGCTCTGGCTTGTGGCACAGTAATTCAAGTGAATTTTGTATGTACAAGGACTGTAGCATATGTGTGAGGTTTATAGGACAAGTATGCTTACAAGTTATTTTACAATTTTCATTTAAGCCACTCCAATAAATAAATTCAATAAATTGTATGCACGAGTCAGTACCTAAAATGTTTGTCCTATTTTCTCATTCATTTTAGCTCAAATGTCACCTTTATTTCTTCTGATCGTTGGTCACAGCAGGGGAGAAGAATAGATTCTAGAGATGAAACATCATGGGACATATTATCTTTGCCACCATACGGTCCGTTGCTGCCAGATTTTATGCTATATTCTCTGTCAATTTGGGTAGACATGCAACATACCGGTAGCTCTCTCAAAGTGCAAAATAATTATTTACAGTGTTTCATTGTTATAGGAATGCAGAGAAAAATCAAAGTAGTTTTAGCCGCAAACTCAGTGTTTCTGTATTAATACCAGTATGAAAAGAAAGGGGGCGCTACAGGTAATAAAATACCTTAATAAACAAAAGTATATCCAGATAAGTTATTAAATAATTAATAATCAGCAAACAGTAATTAATCATAAATGGTGATAATAATATTAGTAGTAATAATGTCCATCACAGTGCAAACTCCCAATTGGGAGATATATTAAACCAATATTGTGCAGAAAAAGTCCATAAATAAAGTTGATAGTATGCTGATGCTTAAGAGATAATTCCTCTTAATCAATAAAAGTTTCCACCTCCACCAAAAGGAGAAAGCAATCAGCGCAAAAAGTGCTCAAGGGTGGCACCTTAGATGTTGACCAATTTAATTAAAAAGAGGTCAATATAGGCATAACGCATAAACCATGCATAAACCATGGATTCCAGGCGCAGCTCTTGTTCACTTGATTCCACCAAACTCCACATCACATGAAGTAAACTAGAAAGAAAAACCGCCATAGAATAATATCGTTTTATTTAAAATGTATAAAAACAGACAGCGCCAAGTGGCCCCTTACTTTAGTTGGTGCCTTTCCCCGGCACTGAGGCAGATCAGCGTTGAATGTGCGAGTGGAGAGATGGTTCCACGGTCAGGAAGCCTGCAAAGCAGCGTGCGTTCCACCTCTCAGGTTACGATGAAGTACGATGATTGTGCGTGACCAGGCGCCTCGACGTACGTTTCGTGTTACCACGTCGTCAGGAAGCACTTTTTGCGGTGATTGCTTTCTCTTTTTGGTGGAGGTGGAAACTTTTATTGATTACGAGGAATTATCCTTCAAGCACCAGCATACTATCAACTTTATGGACTTTTTTTGCACAATATTGGTTTAATATATCTCCCAATTGGGAGTTCGCACTGTGATGGACATTATTACTACTAATATTATTATCACCATTTATGATTAATTACTGTTTGCTGATTATTAATTATTTAATAACTTATCTGGATATACTATTGTTTATTAAGGTATTTTATTACCTGTAGTGCCCCCTTTCTTTTCACATATTCACATTGTTACAGTTTACTGCAATTTTGGGGAGCTGCTCAGGAATATTATTCACTTATTATTTATATATTTGGCGCGAGAGTTTACCCCCCATATTAATACCAGTAGCCTAATAGGTCTCTTTAGATAAAGCCAAAGCTAAAAACTTTTAATATATTGATGCTTACTAATCTTTAGATGTGGTGGCTGCATTCGTTTTTTCCCCCTTTGTATTTGCCTGGTGATCTGGCCAGAAACACACCTCATGTATGCCTCCACTCTGGATGAAGGAGCACGGGGGGCACAATAGACAGCAGCATTGTCAATGGGGGGGGGGCAATGTTAGATTTAACAGCAGATTTAGATACAATAAAAAAATGTTGGCTAATCTTCAGCTCACACTGCAGTTACACAAGCAGTTCCAGCAACAGCTTTTTTTTTTTCTTTTGAGTTAAAGGTATTAAATAAATAATTAGAAGGTGATACAGTGGAACCTTGGTTTTTACGAGTAACGTGGTTAACGAGCATTTTGAATAACAAGCAACTTTTTTTTTTAATTCTGACTCGGTCTACGAGTGTCGTCTCACAAAAATAGCAGAATTCAAGCTAATGGGGTGTGCAGTACCATATTTGACCAGAGGTGCGGGGGTGCCGATGACACTCTGTTCGGAAATACTAGGAATCACTCAGAATTACTCTGTTCCCAAGTGTTTCTGAAACTTTCTGAGGGTTTCCAAGATCAGCCGAGCTGTCCCAGAGTAATTCCGAGGCTCTTCAGTGCCCACCCCACATCTGGCCACATGCAGTATTGCATGCCATAAAATTCAATGCTGAACAAATTATCTTTGTTTCCATTGACATCTATGGGAAAACTTGCTTTGATATGCGAGTGCTTTGGATTACAAGCATTCTCAAGGAACGGATTATGATCGTAATCCAAGGTTCCACTGTAATTGTAAGCACCCCTGTGAGTGATGAATGGTTTGTCTCATCCCTGTAACTGATATATCTGGAAGAGAGCTTATTCTTTTGAAAAACAAGACTTAGTGGCCAGATCACCAGGTTGAAAATAAAGGAAAGAAAGCCTAAACAAGAAAACAAATGTGGCCACCAAATCTTAGAACTGGTAAGCTGCAATAAAATAAATGATTGCTATTGGATTTAATACCACTTTCAAATAAAAACAAAAGTGGCATTAAACCACTTTCTACATGCAGCAACTGGCAAGTCACACTGTTGTCTGTATTCAATAATGTAAAGTGTAATAACGTATGGAAAAGAATCATGAGTCATCTGTCATCATCGTTCTGACTGCTATAAACTGGTGATAGGGGAAATCACAGGTGTTAGGCACATCAATCCTCTTTGTACAGTCGTAATAAATTGGAACTAAAATATCTCTTATACTGCGTTAAAAACAATTTACTTAGATGATATATATTGATTTCAAATGACGAAGTGCAATTTGGAGCTGGTGTGACAAGAGACAAGACATAAGTAAATGTAATACTGTAGGTCACAGCCTAGGGCATTTTAGGGTGTAGCATACTGATTTTCACATCATTACCTCAACACATTTTGTAAGAATTAAATACACTATATTACCAAAAGTATTGGGACACTTGCCTTTACATGCACATGAACTTTAATGGCATTCCAGTCTTAGTCCGTAGGGTTAAGTATTGAGTTGTCCCACCCTTTGCAGCTATAACAGCTTCAACTCTTCTAGGAAGGCTGTCCACAAGGTTTAGGAGTATGTCTATGGTAATTTTTGACTATTCTTCCAGAAGCGCATTTGTGAGGTCAGACACTGATGTTGAAGGAGAAGGCCTGGCTCGCAGGATCCACTCTAATTAATTTCAAAGGTGTTCTATTGGGTTCAGATCAGGACTATGTGCAGGCTAGTCAAGTTCCTACACCTTAAACTCTCCCATCCATGTCTTTATGGACCTTGCTTTATGCACTGGTGCGCAGTTTATCTATTTCCAGTTATGGTTTCTGTGCTTAGACACTGCCCTGACGGGTCAGTATTTGGCGCATTATAAATCTATTAAATCAATCAATCAATCAGTCATGTTGAAACAGGAAGCGACTACCCCCAAACTGCTCCCACAACATTGGGAGCATGAAATTGTCCAAAATGTCTTGGTATGCTGATGCCTGAGAGCTGAATTTACACTGCAGCCGCTCAAGCTTTAGCTCAAGTTTTAGCTCATTTTAGCAGTGTTTTACCGCTGTTAGAGCGGCGCATTGACACCGCTATTCCAGCGGTAGCGGGGTGCTTTTAACCCCCATTCCATGGGCAGGGGCAGTCTGGGAGCGGTGTATACACTACTCCTAAACCACCCCAAAGATGCTGCTTGCAGGACTTTTTCTAATGTCCTGCAAGCGCACTGCTCCAGTGTGAAAAAAATTAAGGCTTTCACACAGGTGGCAGGGGAGGCAGTTTTCAGACACTTTACAGGTGCTATTTCTAGCGTTAAACCACCTGAAAACAGCCCCAGTATGAAAGGGGTCTAAGATTTCCCAACCCCTGAAAAAAAACACTGTCACGCCCCCTTAAAGGATAATTATACAAACAATATATTAATTAAACCCACAAGTGTTTTTTTTTTACCACTACTATTCCTTTATATTGGCTTTTGAATATACATCAATTTAAAAGTTGGAAGAAAGATTTAGCACTGGGAAACAGTTTTCGAATGATAAGAAGTGCATTTTATATACAACTATATACAGTACAGACCAAAAGTTTGGACACATCTTCTCATTCAAAGAGTTTTCTTTATTTTCATGACTATGAAAATTGTAGATTCACACTGAAGGCATCAAAACTATGAAGTAACACATGTGGAATTATACATAACAAAAAAGTGTGAAACAACTGAAAATATATTTAATATTCTAGGTTCTTCAAAGTAGCCACCTTTTGCAGCAGACACATCTCTAGAACTGGTAAGAGGAGACTGTGTGAATCAGGCCTTCATGGTAGAATATCTGCTAGGAAACCACTGCTAAAGAAAGGCAACAAGCAGAAGAGACTTGTTTGGGCTAAAGAACACAAGGAATGGACATTAGACCAGTGGAAATCTGTGCTTTGGTCTGATGAGTCCAAACTTGAGATCTTTGGTTCCAACCCCCGTGTCTTTGTGCGACGCAGAAAAGGTGAACGGATGGACTCTACATGCCTGGTTCCCACCGTGAAGCATGGAGGAGGAGGTGTGATGGTGTGGGGGTGCTTTGCTGGTGACACTGTTGGGGATTTATTCAAAATTGAAGGCATACTGAACCAGCATGGCTACCACAGCATCTTGCAGCGGCATGCTATTCCATCCGGTTTGCGTTTAGTTGGACCATCATTTATTTTTCAACAGGACAATGACCCCAAACACACCTCCAGGCTGTGTAAGGGCTATTTGACCAAGAAGGAGAGTGATGGGGTGCTGCACCAGGTGACTACCTCTTGAAGCTCATCAATAGAATGCCAAGAGTGTGCAAAGCAGTAATCAAAGCAAAAGGTGGCTACTTTGAAGAACCTAGAATATGAAATATATTTTCAGTTGTTTCACACTTTTTTGTTATGTATAAATCCACATGTGTTCATTCATAGTTTTCATGCCTTCAGTGTGAATCTACAATTTTCATAGTCATGAAAATAAAGAAAACTCTTTGAATGAGAAGGTGTGTCCAAACTTTTGGTCTGTACTGTAGATCAGACTGACATGAGGGACAAGTGAGGAGGAAAGAGGGACTTTGTTTCAAATCAGGGACAGTGCCTCGAAATCAGGGACAGTTGGGAGCTATGCCGATGCTTAGGACTCTCTCTCTTGCTTTCTTTGCGGTGGAAGCCTGCTGCTGTGTGAAAAGGCTTACTGTTGGCAAAAGTTCTAAGGGCTATTTGTTTATTTCAGAAAACCTATTAGTAGATACAAAATAAATAAAAACACACAAATTCAGTGTGAAACTCAGCGCTAAAACCCAAGGACTGCAACGTGGTGTATGGCACCCATGGATAGTGTTAATTATGTTATTATGTAAAAAAATTAAATCTTTAGAAGAAAAATTAATAAAAGATAAGAAAGTCACTCCTGGTAAAAAAAAAGTCTAAAGCCCTGTACACGCGATCGGTTTGTCTGATGAAGACCGATAGACTGTTTTCATCGGACAAACCGATTGTGTATGGGCCCCATCGGTTTGTTTTATATCGGTGAAAAAAAACAGAACATGTTTTACATTTTTCCTATGGATAAAAAAACGATCGTCTGTGTGGAAGTCCATCGGTCTAAAATCCATGCATGCTCAGAATAAAGTCGTTGCATGCTCGGAAGCATTAAACTTTTTTTCAGCACGTCGTAGTGTTTTACGTCACCGTGTTTTGGCACGGTCGGATTTATGACTGATGACTGTAGGCAAGACTGATGAAAGTCAGCTTTATCGGATATCCGACGAAAAAATCCATCGGACTAGATTCCATCAGACATCCGATCGTGTGTACGAGGCTTAAGGGGTAAACCCTATCAGAAAATTTCTGTAGTATTGGCTGCTGGTGATGGTGATGCTGCTTCAGGTGCTGGCTGGGGACCCAGAGACTGTTAAAACAAGAGAGCAAGGAAAAAAAGGAGAGAAGCGCCAAACCACTATGCCTCCAAAACGCATTTTGATTGGCCAAACACTCTGGTAGGCGGCACCCAGGCTGACAGCTCCAGAATACCTCCATGCTCAGAGACGGAGCTGGTGTCTTTCCAAGTCCCATCGAGCCTACAGCTACAGCTGATACTCGACGCTGGTGGCAGACATTATAGGATCCACTGGTGGATTCTTCCACCGTTGCACCTGGCAAGCCCTCACCCACTGAGCACTATGTGAGTGGATTTTATACTGTTGTTATTTTTTAACCATTCATTACAATGATGCTGCACTAGAAGTGGATTGGCACGTCTCTCCTTTTTTTTCCTGGCCAACCTATTAGTACACATCTTGTTACCTGGGTTTAGTTAGTGGTTGGATAAGCAGATATTTAGTTTTGTTTTAAGCTATGGACTTGGCCCACTTGCACTGAAACTGTTTGTTTATTACCTTGCAAAATAAAAGTGTAGGACAAACTTGCGTACAGTGGAACCTTGGTTTATGAGTAACGCGGTTAACGAACGTTTTGAATAACGAGCAACTTTCTTTTTTTAATTCTGACTCAGTTCGAGCAGAATTCAAGCTAATGGGGTGTGCAGTACCGCATTTGGCCCGGAGGAGGGGGGGCACCGGTGACACTCGGAACCACTCAGAATCACTCAGAAATACTCGTAAATACTCAGTTACCAAGTGTTTCCAAACCTTTCCGACAGTTTCCGAGATCAGCCGAGCTGTCCCCGAGTATTTCTGAGACCTTCCAGCGCCCCCCCCACCTCTGGCCATGCGGTATTGCATGCCATAGAAGTCAATGCGGAACAAATTATCTTTGTTTCTATTGACTTCTATGGGGAAACTCGCTTTAATATGCAAGTGCTTTGGATTACAAGCATTCTCCTGGAACGGTTTATGCTCGTAATGCAATGTTCCACTGTATACTGTTCCTGGGTGTCTGTGTATGCCTATTTGTATCAATCTGTATGTATTGTATTGTTTTCCTGTAACTGTAAGTAGTTTGTATATGCATAATTTTTGTTTTGTAAAAGCACATTAACACATCGTACTACTGGGTCAGTCGCTTAGACTTTACTGCTATAATTAAAGCGGGGTTCCACCTGCAATTTTTTTTTTAAAGTCAGGAGCTACAAACACTGTAGGTGCTGACTTTTACTAAGGACACTTACCTGTCCTACTTGCCCGCAATGTCAGCTGCCCCAAGTCCGATCCCTTGATGCTAGCAGCCGTGAAGCTAGAAGCCGTGCGGCTTCACTGGCCGTTTCCTACTGCGTATGCGCGAGCCGAGTGGCTCTTTGTGAATGTGCCGGCTGCTCTCTGGGATACACACAGTTCCCAGAGGGCAGTACGCCCCATTCACAGGAAGACACCACAAGAGGACGGAGGAAGAAGACCCACCGCGGAAGATTTTTTTTTTCACGTTTTTTTAGGATTTTTGCAAAAAAAAAATTCAGGGTGGAACTCCACTTTAAGACAAAGACCTGAAAAAAATTGCACTGTTTGCCATTTAAAAGCAAAATAATAGAAAAAAATATTAAACATCCAAATATTTTGAATGAATAATATTCTACCAGTATTGAGCAGTAATCATCACCATTTCACCAAGTCATTTCTTACATAGGACAAGGATGCTCCTAATCTCTAAAATCTGACAGTATTTTAGGACCTTTATTTGCCAAACAGATGGGTAAACTAAGTAGAGCAAACATCGAGCAGGTTTTACTCATATGCTTCAGTGGAAGCAATTAACTACTAGATGGATGACACATACGACATTTAAATTATGATTGGCCTTGCCCACTTTACAGTAAATTGGGAAGAGTGGTGCTTCTACTAATCTTTTATGATGCATTTCCTCCATGCCTCACCCCCCTCTTACCTTCGTCTTGGACTGTAGTGCAAAAATATGGAATTAAAATTGTCAAAATAAATCCACAATCAATCACCAAGCTGAACAGTCTTGTTTTTTTTCAAACTCACAGTATTTTACTGTATCTAAATTCTGGAGCAACCAACTGCCCGATGAACTGTGTCAACATGCTTTGTGTTGATGGCATCAATTCAAGATACTTCCTTTGCCGCGTACACATGATCGGAAATTCCAACAAGAAAACCGTGTTTTTTTCTGACGGAATGTTGGCTCAAACTTGTGATGCATACACACAGTTGAGTAGAATTATAGGGGTCTGATAATGTTGAGTATATATATATATATATATATATATATATATATATATATATATATATATATTTATTTATTTATTTATATGAGTCTATCACTTTAAGAATTTGTAAATACACTTTCTTGCTGTTTTCTCTAGACATAGAGGTTTTCAGTCTATGATGACCTTCAGCGCCAGATAAGAAGCAGCAGCTCCCTTTTTGCTCAGAGAAATTGACAGCCTTATCTAGCTGGAATTATCCAGTGCTGTCATGGTGGCGCCCATGTTTTCTTTCACTTTCTATCAGTCACCCATTTAACTGTTCCCTTGCTACTTAGAAGATATGAATGCTGATTGGACTAAACTATACAATCACACCTATCTCACACCTAGAATATACTTGATACACGCCCATATCTTATGCATATTCATACGTATAAATTGTATAACCCTTATGCCGCGTACACACGAACCGTTAATCTGATGAAAACGGTCAGACGAACCGATCGTGTGTGGGCCCCATCGTTTTTTTTCCCATCGGTGAAAAAACGTAGAACCTGTTTTAAAATGATCTGATGGTTAAAAAAACGATGGAAAAAAACGATCGTCTGTGGGGAAATCCATCGGTTAAAAATCAACGCATGCTCAGAATCAAGTAGACATGCCCTCAAAAATTCACTCTTTTACTCGCATTTTGCGAGTATAATTTTTTCCAGAGCGGGTGAGGATCAGGAGTGAACCAGGCTGACAGTTTTCTGGCTGGAGCGATCAGCCAGGAAACTGTCAGGCGGCAGGTGGAGTAGGACACCTTAAAGCGGGAGTTCACCCATTTGCGTTTTTTTTCTCTTTTCCCCATAGCTGGATGCTCGTTTTGTCTAGGGGAATCGGCTATTTGTTTTAAAATATGAGCAGTACTTACCCGTTTTCGAGATGCATCTTCTCCGTCGCTTCCGGGTATGGGTCTTCGGGAGCGGGCGTTCCTTCTTGATTGACAGTCTTCCGAGAGGCTTCCGACGGTCGCATCCATCGCGTCACTAGTAGTCGAAAGAAGCCGAACGTCGGTGCGGCTCTATACTGCGCCTGCGCACCGACGTTCGGCTTCTTTCGGAAAATCGTGACGCGATGGATGCGACCGTCGGAAGCCTCTCGGAAGACTGTCAATCAAGAAGGAACGCCCAGTCCCGCAGCCCATACCCGGAAGCGACGGAGAGGATGCATCTCGTAAACGGGTAAGTATGGATCATATTTTAAAACAAATAGCCGATTCCCCTAGACAAAACGAGCATCCATCTAGGGGGAAAATGTGTTCTCCATGGGTGAACCTCCGCTTTAATTGAAGGACAATACAGTGTCCCGCAATGACAGTCTGGGAACAGGGGTGGACCGAGCCGCCATAGCGCTGGCTCTGGCTCTGCTTCCACCTCTTCCACCTACTACTGATCACAGCGATGGGGCACTGTAATGCTGCAAGCGATGGGGCACTGTAAGGCTGCAAGTGATGGGGCACTGTAAGGCTGCAAGTGATGGGGCACTGTAAGGCTGCAAGTGATGGGGCACCGTAAGGCTGCAGTGATGGGGCACAGTAAGGCTGCAAGTGATGGGGCACAGTAAGGCTGCAAGTGATAGGGCACAGTAAGGCTGCAAGTGATGGGGCACTGTAATGTTGCAAGTGATTGTGATGGGGCACAGTAATGCTGCAAGTGATGGGTCACAGTAAGGCTGCAAGTGATGGGGCACAGTAATGCTGCAAGTGATGGGGCACTGTAATGCTGCATTGATGGGGCACTGTAATGCTGCATTGATGGGGCACAGTAAGGCTGCATTGATGGGGCACAGTAAGGCTGCATTGATGGGGCACACTGAGGCTGCGTTCACGGGCACAGTGAGGCTGCACAGATGGGTACTGATATGCTTTATGTTACTTTTGTTAATATTTATTTCTGGAACGTAATTCTGTTTAAAATATTTAACAGTGTAATTTCATGAGATAATTTACAAGGTCGTGTTTAGGGGCGGACTTAGGGGTGGGGCAGGGGAAGTGTTGGTTGGGGCAACTGGTGGCGAGTAACTCTTAAGGCCTGGCTAGTGGCTCAGGACTTGAAATTTTTAGCCCTGAAGTAGACGCATGCTCAGAAGCATTGAACTTAATTTTTCTCAGCACGTCGTTGTGTTTTACGTCACCACGTTCTGACACGATCGTTTTTTTAACTGATGGTGTGTAGGCAAGACTGATGAAAGTCAGCTTCATCGGATATCTGATGAAAAAATCCATCAGACCGTTTTCATCGGGTGAACCAATCGTGTGTACAGGGCATAAGATGCAAGCTCAGAAACACTCTCACTTTACTGCCTTACTCACAACTGTGTACTGTGTTTCTCCACTGCAGTGTCTGTAATTAAAGCACCTACCTAATAATCTTAAATTTTGGACTCACTGTCTCATCACAAAAAGGTCTTCATTGAGACCCCCAAATCAGATTTAACACGGTCACACAAATCTTGTCGGAAATTCCGACCGTCAAGAACGCAGTGACGTACAACACGCATGACAAGCCGAGATCAATGAAGTTCAATAGGCAGTTCGGTTCTTCTGCTTGATTCTGAGCATGCATGTTTTTTTGGACGTCGGAATTGCAAACAGATGAGCGGATTTTCCGATAGGAACTTTTTCCGTCGGAAAAATAGAGAACTTGCTCTCAATGTTTTGTTGGCGGAAGTTCCGACAGCAAAAGTCCGATGGAGCATACACACGGTCAGAATGTCTGACCAAAAGCTCACATCGGACTTTTATTGTCGGAATTTTCAATCGCGTGTATGCGGCATTAGACTATTTGGAATGTTTGACAGGTGCATTTGACCTGCAGTTGATCTTCTTCTTCTTACCTGCATTTTCAAAGGAGGGTTCAGCAATGAAGCCTCCATAATCTCCCATGTAAAAATGTTCTTTACAAAGGCAAATATTAAGACAAGTTAAAGGGTCACTAAAGGAAACATTTTTTTTAGCTGAAATGACTGTTTAAAGGGCATAGAGACATAATAGTTAACTGATTCCTTTTAAAAATGATTAAAAATAGATAAAAAAAACAATCATATAATGTGCCTGCAGTGTAGTTTCGTTTTTGCTGTTGTTTGCTGGTTCTCTGATGTACAGAGAGCCACTAGAGGGCAGTCAGCCAATAGAGAGCAGTGATACTTTGTCTAAAACTCCTCAGCACCAATCCAGTTTCGTTTTACACACAGTAATCACACCTCCTTGATTAGTGACCACCGTGAGAAATCTCCCAGTACTGTGGTTATCAGGAAACAGACAACCAGGAAGTGTCCAGAACAGAGAGGAATTACAGCAACATCAAAGCAAAAACGAACAATGAGGACATGAAACCAGGACTGCAGTAAAGTAAAGGAAGCTATTTAGCTAAAAAAAAAAAATCCTTTAGTGACCCTTTAAAGGAGTTGTAAAGGACATTTTTTTTTTTGCTGAAATGACTGTTTACAGGGTACAGAGACATAATAGTTAACTGATTCCTTTTAAAAATTATTCAAAATAGATAAAAATCAATCATATAATGTACCTACAGTTTCAGTTTCGTTTTTGCATGCTGTTTCATGCCTCTGTGATGAACAGAGACAAAGAGCCAATACAGGGCAGTGATGGTTTGGAAAACGAAACTGATTGGTGTTGAGGGGTTTTAGACACACAGTAATCACACCTCCTTGATTAGTGACCACAGAGAGAAAGCTCCAACGACTTTTTTCATCAGGAAACAGACTGTTCAGAACGGAGAAGGATTACAGCAACATCAGAGCAAAAACGAACAATGAGGACATGAAACCAGGACTCTAGTAAGGTAAAGGAAGCTATTTAGCTAAAAAAAAAAATTCCTTTAGTGACCCTTTAAGTCAATTGTTTTAGAATTAAATTGTCATATAATCTCAAGATACATACTTCTGTTTCTGGAAGGCCTCTGAGTTCTTTAGAGAACATATTCGAAGTGTTGTTACCCTTTTGCAGCCAAATTGTGATAACACCTACTTTATATTTGTTACGGGTTCCCATTCACAGAGCATAACAAATAGCAAAAAATCTCATTATCCATTGTGCACTGATGTCCCTGTCAAATTGTTCAAAATAACTTTCATTCCATTTATAATCCTGCTCCAAAGAAACAACTAGAAATTTAAAAATGATAAAAAATAAATTTAGGTATAGTGTGTGAATGGGAACACATAATAAACATATGGGGTTGTTTTCAAATTTGACTGCAAAAGTGGAAATACACTTTAACAACTTGACCTCTGGAATGTTTTACCCCCCTTCATGACCAAAGCTTTTTTTACTATTTAGCACTGTGTTACTTTACCTGGCAATTTAACTGATACCCAAATGAAACTTTAATCATTTTTTTCAGACAAATAGAGCTTTCTTTAACCACTTGCTGACCGCCTACCACATATTTACTGCGGCGGGTCAGCCCTATTGTATCATTTTGTGTAATAGCCACGTGCCGCCAGAGGAGCATTAGCATGCTGTTTGGACACAGGGGATGCCAATCAGCGGGTCGGGCTGACCCAATGTCCTGAGTTCCTCGACAAGCCTAACAAGGAACTCGTTGAGGAAAACGATGTGTCTTTTCCAACGAGTTCCTCGGTCATGTGTACGAGGCCTCACAGTGCATATTTTTAGCACTGATCGCTGTATTAATCTCACTGGTCCCTAGAAAAGTGTCAGTTATGTGTCCTATTTGTTCGCCACAATGCAATTTCGTAGTCCCGCTAAAAATCACAGATTGCTGACATTACTAGTAAAAAAATTCCATAAAAATATCCCATCTTTTGTAGACGCTATAACTTTTACGCAAACCAATAAATATACACTTATTAGGATTTATTTTACCAAAAATATGTAGCTGAATACATATTGGCCTAAATTGATGAAGAAATTCGATTTTTTTCAATTTTTTTTAATGTTTTATATCAGAATTTTTTTTTTCAAAATTGTGTATAGCGCAAAAAATAAAAACCGCTGAGGTGATCAAATACCACCAAAAGAAAGCTCTATTTGTGGCAAAAAAGGACATCAATTTTATTTGAGTACAGCGTCACATGTCCTCAGCCTGCAGCTGCCATTTTACCACAGTATATGTACTGTCGCAGACAGCAAGTGGGTAAATAAACAGAGTCATGAATACTAAGAAGGTATCAAAACAAGTGAAAGTGTTTTTATGCAAAGTATTCTCTGATAGGATGAGGTAGAGAGTGTGTCTTTACTGCCCTGCCTCTCTACCTTGTCCAATTGGGGAATGCTTTGCATTCATTGAGGAAATAGAATGTGAATAAAGCCAATGCTGAGAGGCCAAATTCCTATGTTCAAAATGTAGCAGGGCAGCTGCTCAGCTCACCCAAATCATGCTGGTCAATAAAGTAGTGGTGCCTACAAGACAGGTGCACTGCCAACAAAAATTTTTAATTTTCGTTCAATTCGTTTTGGTATTCTTTCGTTTTTCGGGTCATTCGTTATGATCAAAATGTGTTATTTTGAATAAATTCTTAAAAATGTAATTTGTTATGTTCCATTAGTTTAGATGTAGTATTTGTAAATTAGAAATTCTAAAATTTGTAAATTTGTAAATCCAAAAATGCGAAAATCCAAAATAAAAACGAATTAACTAATAATAACTAACTATTAAATTATAGGTATTGGAATTTCCTTTAAAATTTGGCTGTTTATTAACATAACGGATCAAATGTATCCAAAGTTACAAACTATCCAAAATAAAGAATGGCACATCGAAATCAATGCAACGTAACAAATTAATAATAATAAATAATAGTAATAAAAAATGTTTTTACTATTATTATTATTATTCATTATTATTATTAATTTGTTACGTTGCATTCATTAAGATATTCGTTTATTTCGGGTAATTCGTAACTTCGGATAAATTCGTATTTGTTATGTTCACTAACAGCCAAATTTGAAAGGAAATTCCAATACCTATAATTTAATAGTTATTATTATTAGTTAGTTAGTTTAATTTCATTTTTTAAAATTTTCTGGGTTTTCAATTTTTCTTATTTTCATTCTTATTTTCGGATTTTTGTTCTCTTGAATTTTAGAAATGTCATTGTTATTTACGGATTATCAGAATTTTTCTAATTTTCTAATTTACGAATTTTTACATTTTCAAATTTTTACGAATTTTCGGAAGAATTCTTTAAACGGGTTTTCATTATTTCAATTACTTCCGAATGAATGAATTTGTCAAATTTTGTCAAAAAACTAATTTGGAACAAAACAAATTGCACATGTCTAGAGCTCTAGTGATTTTTAGCTTCTAAAGGGAATGGTATATATACATAGTTGCATTGGTCCAAGCTGGGCCATTGCAACTATGTAAAAATGACTTACCTGGAATTTTTCTCTTATGTATATACAATAGTTACAAACATTTTCTAGAAACATTAATGCTTCAATTAAAATAAATACACATATATGAAGCATCCAAAAATTTAAAAGCATATACATTTCCTTTAAGTCAGTTCTCTGGGTACAGCATTTCAAATGACATCTTCAGAAATACCAATTACATTAGAAAATCTGAAGGAGGAAAGTGCAGTATGTACATTTCTATTCACAGTATATTCTGCTTTCTAAATAAGCGCACAGTATTGAATTATTATGTATGATCGCTAGTGGAAATAGACCTCCCAGCTGTATTTCAGCGATCCTATACACTGCTCGGAAATATTGGAAAGCTGTAGAACATTGCTTTATTAGCTGCTTGAATACATGTAATAGCAACCTTCCCTGTGTTTTATAATTGCTTAGCTATGTTTGTATGGCAGCACAGTCAAGAACAAACAGTTAAAAATTAAGTGTAACACCCATTGTCACAATATACCCAAAGCTTTGTTTGTTTTTAAGATAGTTTCACCTACATCTTCCTTTAAATAATTGAATTGTTGGCAGATCACCAGCCACAGGATGGACTGTAACAGCCAGATTCAGGTAGCTCGGCGCATCTTTGTGCCGGCGTAGCGCATCTCATATGCGCTACGCCGAGGCAGGAGCAGTATTCACAAAGCACTCGCTCCCTACGTTGCACCAGCGTAACGTAAATTGGCCGGCGTAAGCCCGCCCAATTTAAAGTAGGAAGGTAGTGGGCGTGATACATTTAAATGAACCGTGACCCCATGTAAATGAAGGGCCGAACGAATGTGCGCACGCATTCTGCGCGCATGCTCAGAATTGCGTCGCATATACTCCCTAAGATACGACGGCTCAATGCGTACGACGTGAATGTAACCTACGCCCAGCCCCATTCACGTACAACTTACGTAAACGACGTAAAATACGACGGCTGTTCCGTGGTCCATACCCTAACATGACTTACACATGCTTTATGTGGAATAACTTTACGCCGGACGTACGCCTTATGTAAACAGCGTAGATTACAGCAACGGGCGCAAGTACGTTCGTGAATCGGCGTATATCGGTCATTTGCATATTCGACGCGTAAATCAATGGAAGCGCCCCTTGCGGCCAGCGTAAATATGCGCCCAAGATACGACGGCGTAGGAGACTTACGTCGGTCGGATGGAGCCAAAATTCAGGCGTATCTTATTTCAAGAATCAGGCGCATAGATACGACGGTGCATCAGTGCACTTACGCGGCGTATCAGAATATACGTCGGCGTAAGTGCTTTCTGAATCCGGCTATGGGTGTCTATAGTAACGCAGTGCCACGTCCTGAATATATTGGAACAGCAGATGTTAAAGATACAAAGGCACCAATTATAAAAATACAAATACATGTATTAACATATAACCCGTTAAGGTTTGTTAAAAAAGAAAAACATACAGTACATAAAATACAATTATTTTAAAAAGAGAACTACAGTAGCAACTGCAGTGACGATATATTGATCTAATAAGGCTCCAAAAAGAGTCAACACATCTCACAAGGGATGTGTATGACTGTAGTACATAATAAGACGAATGTTAGCTCAACATGTTTCGCGAAGACCGCTTATTCGGGAGCTAGTAGTATATCTAGAGAAAAACAGACTGTTATTGGTTTTTGGATTACATAGCATTGTAAAGAATTAAAATGCAACATAACATTGAGAAAAAAATATATATCAACAAAAGGTTGATATGGATATTAATTTAGTGTACCACGTGCATTAAAGCACCCTTATAGCCAGTCAGGACATGCAGACAGAACAGGGAACACCAAAACGTCAGCACCGAGGAGCCACATACAAAAGGCACCGCAAAGAGATGTGGGGACACACCCGTTAGAATAGGGTGAAAAAGATAAAAATATTGGGCCAGATCCACGTACAGTGGGCTTAACCTCCTGGGCGGTGTTCCCGAGTCTGACTCGGGGTGAGATTTTTGGGCTAGGATCGGTAACCCCGAGTCAGACTCGGGCTCGCCTCGCTGGATGTACAGGGAGTTTTACTTACCTTGTCCCTGGATCCAGTGATGCCATCGCGCTGTGTGAGCGAGCAGGTCCTCGCTCGATTCACACAGTGCCTCCGTGTGACGCCGATCTCCGTTCCCTGCGACGTTACGACGCACGGGGACGGAGAACGGCGCCAAATTCAAAAAAGTAAACAAACACATTACATACAGTATACTGTAATCTTATAGATTACAGTACTGTATGTAAAAAAACCACACCCCCCTTGTCCCTAGTGGTCTGTCCTGTGTCATGCATGTCATTTTATATAATAAAAACGTTTTTTTCTCCCTGCAAACTGTAGATTGTCCATAGCAACCAAAAGTGTCCCTTTATGTCAAAAATGGTTTTAGATCAGCTAAAAAACAGCGATAATAAATTATAATCACTTGCAGAATTGTGCGATAGCGATTTGTGGGGAAATTCGTCATAAAAAAAAAATAATAATGACAGCGACAATTCTGCAACTGAGCAAATTTCAGTGATTTTGATTTGATTACATTATTGAATAATTTTTATTATAATTATATTATTATTTGTTATAATTATTTATAATTATTTATTATATTATAATTTATAATTTTGTTTTTAAAAAAATGTCATACCCGGGATGCCTATTAGAAGCTTGTTTGGTCAGATTTAAGTGAGTTATTTCTAAAAATGACAGACCTACAATATAAAACGCCAAATTTCCTTGCAAATAATGGTACCGCTTTCAGCATGTTTTTTTCTGAAAGAATCATACCGCCAGGGAGGTTAACTTAAATATTGGGATTTAAGTTACACCGCTGCAAAATTTCTACCTAAGTGCCCGATCCACAAAGCACTTACCTAGAAATTTTCAGCGGTGTAACTTAAATCCGTCCGGCGCAAGGCGGGCCCAATCTAATGGGGTGAGTCCCATTTAAATTAGGCGCGCTCCCGCGCCGGACGTACTGCGCATGCTCCCGACGTGCTTTGCGCGAAGTTACGTTGCGCCAAGTTTTGTGAATCGCGCGGGGTAAAAAAAGTTGCGTCGGGGAAAAAAAGAGATGCGGCGGGAAAAAAAAAAATGTAAAAAAAAATTTGACAGCGTCGCGGGAAAGAAGGGTCTACTTTTACATGGTGTACTAACTTTAAACTTTTTAAAAGCAGCCCTATCTTTGCGTTTGCAAACTAACAACTTACGGAGACTTCACGAAAGGAAACCGCTTAGTGAATCTCCGTAAGTGCTAATTTGCATACCCGAAGCGGAATTTCGACGAGAAATGCCCCCAGCGGCGGCCGCAGTACTGCATCCTAAGATCCGACAGTGTAAAACTATTACACCTGCCGGATCTTAGGAATATCTATGCGTAACTGATTGTCTGAATCAGCCGCATAGTTAGAAACAGGGATACGACGGCGTATCAGCAGATACGCCTGCGTATCCTTTTGAGGATCTGGCCCATTATTATTTTTAAAAAAAGTATGTGGATATTGAATGATTGGATAAATAGCAGAATGTAGAGGGGGGAAAAAATAGTCAGGTAGAGAAGTGTGTACGCTAAAGAAGGTATACATTGCCAGCCACCATAAACTCGTGAAACAACAAGTGAAATAAAAATAACGCGTACAATACGCATATGCATACCATATAAAGTAGCAGGATGTGCTTGAAAATTAGTTGTTTTAAAGGGCAATTATAGAAGGTGATAGGTTATGTGTATAACCAAAAAACATCCTCAATTAAAGGGGTTGTAAAGGTTCATGTTTTTTTACCTTAATGCTCCCTTTGCAATAAGGTGAAAAAACATCTGATGCTTACTGGCCCCTTCAACCCCCCCCCCCCCCCCCCGTTTACTTACCTGAGCCCTCGAAAGTCCCGCATCAATAGCGAGCTTGATTTTGGCCAGGTCTTCTCTGCTCTTCGATGGATAGATTGATAGCAGCGCAGCCATTGGCTCGCACTGCTGTCAATCAAATCCAATGATGCAGGCGCCAGGGGGCGGGGCCGAGTCCAGCATTTGTGTCTATGGATGCCTATGGATGCAAATTCTGGACTCGGGAGCACGCCCACAGTGTAACCCCCTTGTAAAAGTGCCTCCCAGGGGGTTTATCTAATGCGAGGAGGAGCCAAGACAACCTCCAAGGGAACCCAGAACATGAGGATCGAGGCCACTGTGTGCAAAACGAGCTGCACAGTGGAGGTAAGTATGACAATTTTTTTTTCAAATCTTTAGTACCACTTGAAACCTGGAAGCTGATTGGTTTCTCTGCAGAGCTGCACCAGATTTTTCCATTGTGAATTCTGTCAATAGATCAAAGAATGCAAACCGTTCTGTGAATAGGCAAGGGGAGAATAGAGGCAGATAAACAACACTGGCTTCAGTGTATGAGAGTTGCAGCTCTACTGATGCTGAGCTGGAAGGATAGCAAGAGCCATACTATCCATCTTGGATACAGAACTTACAACATTTTTAACCATTTGCCATCCGACCTATGGCATAATCATGCAGGTGGATGACATGCAAGGCTGTGCAGCGGCGTGATCTGTCACCGACTGAGTCCACCAGACACAGCCGATGACTGATCACTGTACTGGCCCACTGCCAGTACCATGTGACCGCTGTAGCCAAACACAGCAGATCACATGACAGTTGAAAACAATGGATCACTTCCTTTCAAGCCATCCATTGTATACAATTGTGTTCCTAGTCGCGATTGGTCAGGGTGATCACATGGTACAAGCTGGGCCAATCACAGCCCATCTGTACCATATGATTAGCATCTGACTAATCACAGCTAAACACAACAAAATATACTGAATTACTCAATTTCATTCAGCAAAATGTTTGCATATAGCAATGTAATGCACTGCTACATGCAAACATAATGTGTGAAAAAAAATACTGATCACTTCCCCAGAGTAGTACAACGTTGCTATGGTGACATTATATTGCATATTGCTCTGGTCAAAGCGCGTAAAAGAAAAAAATCGTAAAAACAATATATATATATGTATATATATATATATATATATATATATATATATATATATATATATATATATATATATATATATATATATAAAAAAATATTTTTTTGTACTGTCACGCCCATTATATGATAATTCTGTACCGCACTGGTGACAGTATGTAAAAAAAATATATATATATATATTTTACTTTCTTCATTTTCCAAAAAAGTACAGTATGACAAAAAATGACAACTGTCTCTTACTAAATGCCTCGGACTTTCTACTTTCCAAAAAGGAGTCAATTGAGAGATATCCTGATATTTTTGGGCCCAGGATTTTCATAAATTTTCAGATATATACCATAGTTTGTAGACTGTATAACTTTCCTACAGACTAAATAATATACTCCGATTTGTGTTATTTTCACCGAAGAAATGTAGCAGAATACATTTGGCATAAATTTATGAAGAAAGATTATTTATTTGCAAAATTTTATAACATGCCTGTGCTTTTAGTATAAATCCTGCTCAGACTGATCACTTTGAATTCTAGTGTCTTACAGCTCTGGATTGACTGCAAGAAGTGTACAAGGATGCTTGTGTTATATTTCCAAAGCAAATAATTGACACCCAATCTGACTTATTTAACATTTGAAATGCATTATGCATATGTTTACTAGTTTTCATAAACAGCCAAAAACATATAATACAGTATGAAGATAAAGTAGTAGGTATTTATTTCTAACATTTAGCTGTAATAAGCTGAGCCAATATATAGAATATATATTTTTTAGCACTTTTCTGCCTGTTCTTATAAACTCATGAATTGAAAACAAGGACTAAATGGCTACACTAAAATATTAATATTACAGCACACATACTGCACAAACTTTGCTTCCAGAGAAGTGACAGTAAATCATTTAGTTATGGATGGTGTTTTGTGTCTTTTTAGTGTGCTAATTGCTTGAGAAATAAGGAGCAATCAACATAATGCTTGCCATTGTAATTACACAATTACAGTGCAATAAAACATCATATTGTAACACTTTTTGCTTTTGTTGTTATTCTGATTGATAGCTTCCGGATGGATGCAATCTAGTGGTCAAATTGCTCTCCATTTACTTGCTGTCTACAATGACATGTTCGAAATTTACATTTTGTAATTGTTTTTGATGGGAATCAAATTTGGCCAATTCTGTTTCTAATTATTTGTTTATTTTAATATGCACAGTTCTTTTTACCTTTTAATTGCTGCATTTCTAACAGTTCATTGCAATTTCCTTATACGTCTATAGGGGTTAATTTACTAAAGGCAAATAGACTGTGCACTTTTCAAAAGGCAGTTGCACTCTGCAAGTGCAGTTGCTACAGAGTATATTAAATGAGGTAAAGTGAAGCTTTGCAAAGAGAACCCAATTGAATGCAAGGGAAAAAAAACAGCATATTTTTCCTTGGATGATGATTGGATGATGGAAGTCAGCAGAGCTTCTTCTCATTTATCAAGCTGTGAAACAACTACTCTTGCAGAGTGCAACTGCACTTTGCAAAGTGTACAGTGTATTTGCCCTTGGTAAATCAACCCCTTAATATAAACCATACCCAGTTCACTAATAGAAAAAAAAATGTACTTAACCACTTCAGTCACGGATGATTTGCTGCTCAATGACTGGGCCATTTTTTATGATACGTCACTGCGTCGCTTTAACTGACAATTGCACGGTTGTGCGATGCTGTACCCAAACAAAATTGGTGTCCCTTTCCCCCCCCACAAATAGAACTTACTTTTGATGGTATTTGACCATCTCTGCGGTTACATTTTTTTGCGCTATAAACAAAAAAAGTATTTAGGGACTATAATTGCAGCAGATATGTCCAAAATCTATGAATTACATTTTTTACCAATACTAAGTAAAGTACGTGGACTACTGGAGAAATGGCACAGGGGAACGTTTACATGGTTTTGAAGAAGCAATATAATTAAGATGAATATCCTACCAAAGATCCTGTACCTTCTCCAGGCAGTCCCAATAGCAATACCAAGAGTATTTTTTAGACATATCCAAACATTACTTATGAAATTTATCTGGGCAGGAAAGCAACCAAGGATTAAGAGCACATTATTATCTTTACCAAAACAGTATGGAGGGTTGGCTGTCCCTAATGTATATAAGTATTATCAAGCAGTGCACCTAGGACGAGTACTGGACTGGTGCCGATATAGGGATATAAAAAATCTGGCCAAATTTAGAGCAAGCACAATGTAGGAAATAATTAAGCAGAGCCCCTTAGTGTTATAAAAATATTACAATCAATACTAGGATGCACCCAATAATAGGGCCCACATTACGAGTATGTCAAAATCTCTTTTCTGGGGATAAAATATCACCATGTAATTCACCACTGATGCCTATATTAGGTAATCCCCAATTTATACCGGGTATACAAATAGGACCTTTTGGTTCATTAATGGAACGAGGGCTGTTTCAGGCCTCGCATTTCATGGTCTCAGGTAACTGGCCAACAATGCAGGAGTTGATGCAAAAGAATGGCCCTTTTCAATTAGATTTCTGGCAAGCAGCACAGATAAGACATTTTCTAAGTACGGTAGGGGCACCAAGTAGGTGAGACCGAAGCCTAACACCACTCGAGAAACAATGTATAGAAAATGGGGGGGGGGGGGCGTTATAGGAAGGAGAGTGAAAGGGGACTGTAAATAGGAAGAAATAGATGGAATATTCTGGGACAGAAGCTGAATAGGAAGAGCCATGGGATAGCACCCCCAGGCCTGATAATAGGAGACGATATGAGAGGTGGGGAGAAGCTGAGGAAGCAGTATTTTTTGTAGTTTTGCTACTATTATTACATAAAAATTTTTTGCTTCACTCCTACCTTGGGGGGAGGGAATTGGTGTGAAGGTGGAAATTGAATGTATCAATTTATTTATTTTTGCAATATGAAGAATGGGATGATATATTTAGTTTGTATGAAGTTGATTTATCGACTCTATTTTTGTACATGTTAATGAGACTTGGTTTCCTGTATAAATGAAAAGGTGAAAAATAAAGAAATTGAAAAAAATAAACAAAAAAAGGCTGTCAATTTTGAAAAAAACACAATATTTTGTACTTTTTGCTATAATAAATATCCCCAATTATAAAAAAAAAAAGCATTTTTTTTTCCTCAGTTTAGGCCGATATGTATTCTTCTACATATTTTTGGTAATAAAAATCACAAAAAGCATATATTGATTGGCCATGTCCACCCACTGGCCCGCGGACTGGCGCCCTACTAATCACACTGTGACAAACGTGACACCAAACAAAAAAATACATAAAAGTGACAACACAGGGGTAAATAAAAAGAAAGTGGGTGAGAAGGAAGATGAGGGAGAGTGAAAAGTGACCATCGTGCAATACGATGGCCAGCCCTCTGGCCAGGAAACAAAATTCCTCTGGTCCCAGCCAAAAGGCTGGGCCCTAGAGGCAGGTGTAAAAAAAAGTGTGTATATGGTGAAGTGACCACAGTGCCAAAAAGCAAAAGTGCTGAGAGAACACTAGTGCAAGTATGACACCCCTGAACTGCCACTCCAGGGGCACATTCACCATAGGCTTTTCTCACAACCCTGACCAACAGCCCAGACAGTCACAGCCCCCTTCCCCACCAGGACGGAACGAGAGCTCTGGAAGCTCAGGGAGAGAGCCCTTCAATCAGCAAGCTCTCCCCATCACCTCTTTTGCTCCCTACCTAATTATACTCGGAAGGTACTAGCCATACTATTGCCCCCCCTTAACAGTAGGGTGAGGACGATGTCCCCTCTCGAGAAACTGGCAAGGTTAGGAACTGCATCAAATCCAGGCCAGAAGGCCAGGGACCTGACCCTTCAACTTCGACCGCATGTTTCTCTGTCCCGATCAGAAGGCTTTCACCTCCACGCCAGCAGGTTTTGCATCCGCTACCGCCATCCCTTTCCACCTCGCCGTGTACTAGGGACAGTTAGGGACAGTTAGCATAGCGCCACCTCCTGGCAACTGATAAGAACAGATACTACACTTGATCTTAGCCAAAAGGCCGAGATCAAACCCTTAGGATTTCCTCTCAACTTTTTATATGTGTCTGGTACACTCAGAAGATTCTTCATTTCAAGTTCATAATCTTTTTTATTCAGAATGACCTTTGTCCGCTGGTCTGATAATGATGTTCTTCTTTTTCTCTATTTCCTTTATCATTTTCCAAATATTGTTTCTTTTAGACCTTTGTACTTTTAGTTTACTGATATCATCTTCCACCATTTTCTTAAAAACTATGAGACTTTCATTTTGCTGTGTCTTTGGGTTAAAAGTTGAGTTGTTTCTCATATTAGAATGTTTGTATAATGTGGTGTTGTCCTCAGTATCTCCGAACTATACCCGATGGATTTTTCAGCTAGACACTCTCCAGCCCTCAGCCATGAACATAGATCTAGATCTTAACTGTTTCCTAACCAATTTTTAAAGTTTTAACACTTATTCTATATTTTACCTAATTCCCATTTTATTAGGTTTTATAATTATCTTCCACCTAAGACACTTCCAATTTAACCACTTGACCACTGGGCACGTAAACCCACTTAATAACCAGACCAATTTTCAGCTTTCGGTGTTCTCAAAATTTGAATGACAATTACTCAGTCATACAACATTGTACCCAAATTAAATTTTCGTCCTTTTTTTCACACAAATAGAGCTTTCTTTTGGTGGTATTTAATCACCGTTGGGTTTTTTATTTTTTGCGCTATAAGAGAAAAAAGACTGAAAATTCTGTAAAAAAAAAAGAATTTTTCTTTGTTTCTGTTATAAAATTTAGTAAATTTTGTATTTTTTCTTCATTCTTTTGCATAAATGTGGAAGACGAAGTTACGCCGAGTAAATAGATACCCAACATGTCACCCTTCAAAATTGCACACGCTCGTGGAATGGCGCCAAACTTCGCTACCTAAGAATCCCCATAGGCAACGTTGCAGGGTATTGTGGGGTATTGTGGGGTATTGCGGAGTATTGTGGGGTATTGCGGAGTATTGTGGGGTATTGCGGGGTATTGTGGGGTATTTTGGGGTATTGCAGCAGAGTATTTTGGGGTATTGCAGCAGAGTATTTTGGGGTATTGCAGAGTATTGCTGGGGCATTGCAGAGTATTGCTGGGGCATTGCAGAGTATTGACGGGGCATTGCAGAGTATTGACGGGGCATTGCAGAGTATTGCCGAGTATTGCTGGGGCATTGCAGAGTATTGCTGGGGCATTGCAGAGTATTGACGGGGCATTGCAGAGTATTGCCGGGGCATTGCAGTGTATTGCCGAGTATTGCTGGGGCATTGCAGAGTATTGCTGGGGCATTGCAGAGTATTGCTGGGGCATTGCAGAGTATTGCTGGGGCATTGCAGAGTATTGCTTGGGCATTGCAGAGTATTGCTTGGGCATTGCAGAGTATTGCTGGGGCATTGCAGAGTATTGCTTGGGCATTGCAGAGTATTGCACAGGGAGGGATGGATGGCTGGCTGGATCTGTGACTGCATGTGTCACAGATCCAGCCCGCAGCAGCTGCTGCTGCATGGGCTCTCTCCCCTCTCCTCTCTCACACTGTACCGTTCGGTACAGAGAGGAGAGGGAGGAACCGGCGTCATCACATGACGCCGGTTTGTTTACTAGTGATCGCTCCGTCATTGGACGGAGCGATCACGTGGTAAACCGCCGCTATCAGCGGCGGTGATCCGGCGGTCACGGAGATTCCCGTGTGCGCGCCCCACAGGGCGCGCGGGAGCGCGATTCTGGGAGGACGTACATTGACGCTCTCCCAGAATTAAGCAACCGCCTTGTAGACGTATTTCGTCTATAGGCCGGTTGCTAACTGGTTAATTACACAAATGGTAGGGGGTATTTGGATAGTAGTAACATTCCTTGTTCATATTTACTTTTATTTTTTATTTTATATTTTAATTTAAAATATATCACCACATTTCATTTTATTGATTCATGCATATTCTTATTCCTGGTTTATTTTCGCCTAAATTGATGTAGGAACATAATAGGGTTAGTGCATTACCATGGCACATATATATTTAATATATTTAATATTTTTTTAACTTGTTTTTTGACCAATTTTCTGAGCTTGTTGTTATCCATCTTAATATAGCACATCATGACCTGGGGATTAGAGGTTACAATATTCCAGTAACACATAGCATGTTTTACAACCTTGTATTGATCTGTGTCTCCAAAAATAATTTAAACGGCCGTCAGGCTAATACTAACAATTTAATTATAGGAAGTAAGACTTATGTCTCCAAAATCCCACCAAACATGGCCGCTGCCTGACTACTGTATTTGTGGTCTTCGGTCTTCAAAAACCTACCCAAAATGGTGGGCGATCTATTTCAGGCTCCAGTCTTCAATATCACACCCAAAATGGTGGCAGACGGTCTGCTAAAAAAAGGAAGTTAAAGTGACGCCCAGCGTGTTCCAGATGAAGTCACACGACGAAAGCGGTAGAACACGCTACGAACGTCACATTGTTTCCAGGCATCAAACTTTTGTTAACATTATATGCCATACTGTTTTTGTCTACATGTGAGTACCCATTTTTCGTTTATTTAAATAAAGTATAAAACGATACTACACTATCTGGGGCTCCTTTCTCTCCTATGTATGGGCTATTACTGCACTAACATCATTAGCGCAGGGGGACGAGTAACGGCCAGAGGACTACACAGTGGCCTATACTGTGAAGGCACCAGACCCTAAGAAGGGGTAAAAATGTTGGTGAGTGCGGGGTGTAAGGATTAGCTCCGGCGTGTTCGCACAGTCCATGTGCAGAGCCCGCCAGGAAGTCGGCACTGCGCTGCTAATCACAGGCAGGGAGACATTTCCCGATCCCTGCAGCCGAGCATCGGGACAATGTCTCCCTCCCTGCCGACTTCCTGGCGGGCTCTGCACATGGACTGTGCGAACACGCCAGAGCTCATCCTTAGCGGAGTGTATAAGAGCTAGGATTGCAGTGATCACGGCATACAACAAGAGCACAAAGCACTTTTAGAATCACTCAGCACTTGGCAATTGGATTTGTTTACTTCCAATAAGGACATTATATTGCACTGAAAAAAAATATATATATTTGGTTTATCAGCACATCGTTTAAAGGGTTAACATAGGTACCCTAATGGTACAGGAATTTTTACGTTTTGCACATTTTCTTTACCTAGCAGTGTTTACTTCACTTTAATTTTCACAGCACTGTGATATATATTTTATGGAATTTTTTATCTATTTTCATAGCTGCATTTATGATATATACTGTGGAATCATTCTAGTAGTTTACATAGGCACGTGGCACTTTGGATCGTTTAGTATCGTAGGACCAGCACCAACTCTACTTTATTTTTATTCTCAACACTTTCTTGCTCCACTTAGGTGGAAGCAATTAGTAGAGGCAGCTGTCCACTCATCACCTTCAACCATACCTAGTCCAATACCAAATACTTTTGCTGTCACTGGTGTTTTTAAATATACTTGCCCGGATTTATTTCAACACATGATCCACATCTCATCGGAGTAAATTGTGATCTTGCTGGTATATGTCAACACCTGACTCTGGAACGCCTCATTAGAAGCCTGAATCATCATTAACATTACCCGCAAGGGAAGGTGTTCATGACCCTCTATATAACATAAGGGTCCACAGTGTGAGGTGAGCGGCCAATTTTATTACTGGTGGAGGACCCTCATTATTCACGACATCACCTGCATGTTATTTATATGTCACCATTGAAGATCACACGGATGGTACTTGATTCATACTTTATATGTTTAAAATACCAATTAAAAGTGCATTATTGTTATATCTTCCTTGAATTCAATTTAAAAAAAAGTTACAAATGGGTAGGGGAATACAATTCCTCTCAGTTCAATATGGTAATTCCTTATTAACTTATTAATGCCAAACTGAGGACTGTGGATGCTAGACTACTGCATGTTCTTAAATTTCATGTTTTGCTGTACTTTAGGTATCATTTATTAAATTATAATCATAACACTATAAAACAGGATAAAACGATTGTGCTCTGTAGACCTTCAATCTACTTTCATGATAATGAGTTTCTTGAATATGTATTTGATGAAACTGCCAATCTACTGGGAATGATGCTACACAAAGAATGAACTTATTTCATGTACTGCTCACTTCTTACAGTCTACTAAGATTAGATGATTTGTAGGAATATTCTGCATAGGCGCATCTCCGTGCTCTTTTCATATGCTGACTGTAACATGCAGTTCAGTGGTATGAAGTTAGATTAGACATCAAACAAGCCTTCAGTAACTTGGGATTTAAGCTGCTCAAAGCTTAAAATGCATTGTCAGGTTCAATGAAAACACAGCGCATGAAAGCACTGCATGTTTTATAATAATCTGGCACAGTGGGTAGATTGAGTTCTTAAGGTCACATCATCATATGGTTTCATTTCAAACAGCACATTATTCACCATCTTACCAATGAAGCAAACTAAATAAAATAAAATAAAGTATATAAACAAATACAAATAAAGAATGCAAAATACCAACCCCACAAAGATAAATTGCATATAGCTCCACAAGCAGCACTTTGGTTAGAAAAAAATGTAAAAGTATTGTTCCAGAATCTAGTGTGCTTTACAAAAGACGTACAAAAAGCACCGCTTATCAATCACTTTCAGCAGCAGAATTGTTGCCACTGCTCTCATACGCTCCTATTTACCTACCAATACTGTGTCAATGGGCACCTATTCACTTGCCATCACCTCACCAATGCTCTTATTCACTCACCGCCACTGCACTGATCCGCATAATTCACTTGCTAACACTAAACTGACATTCATATCTATATTCATCATGTTTAAAGAACAAAACACTTTTGCAGGTACATCTTTTTTTATCATTGGTTATTGAATGAACTTGCCATATAATAACTGGATGTAAAGTATTTATTAAGTTTTGTTATTTGTGAACAATCACAGGATTGGTAAGGATGCTGAAAACCTCCATTAGGAGGGTAGAGTGGGTAATAGAGTGGATTAAATGTTTCCCCAAGATATTTGCTTTGGGGGCCATGTTGTAGGAGTCAACAGATGGTGTTGTAACAAGGCATGGTTACAGGCAACATTGTGAAAGGGTAGAACATGTGACCTGAGGAAAAGAAGTGTGCACTTTAGAAACAGATACCCAGGTATGTAGGCACAATCACAAACAAATGGCCACTAATCCCACCTATAACTGGCCTTTGCAGCAAGGAGTACATGTAAGGGCAATGCATGCAAAACAAAGCCAAAGAAATTCCCCGCTCAATTTACCGACCAACCTGCAACCAATCGAATTATCCTGTCTAACAGTATACGTTAAAAACAGGGGTTTCGTTTCCACACATTTGAAAATACAGTAAATGCGTAAGCTACAGAGCCCCATCAAGGCACCCCAGTATTTTCAATCCAGTAATTTAATCCCTGTTTTTAACGCATACTGTTATAAAGGATACATAAAAAAGGGAGAGCTGCACCAATAAATATCGTTCTGAATCAGTCCTCAAGGAAGGCAAAACAACTAATGATATTTAGCAGTCCTAAATGTGACCTAAAGGTGCCAATATATCATAAAGAGAAAAAGTCACAGAAGGACCATCAGCTGTAAACGTCCAAAAGTCCAATACAATGACACCACAGTGGTTGAAAACCGGAGTGCCCACCACCATAAATAAATTGGCTGCTTATCAGAAGTAAGCTAAAAAGCACCTAGCTTTTTAACCTAGCCGCGGCCTTTAGCTTGCGTGCAGTGTGTGGATGGAACTCGGACCCAGTATGAACACCCAGGAAAGTCCTCCGGTATACCATATACCCGTATGCTGTATTGCAAGCTCCGTGTGCAGTATGGATCAAAGAAAGGGAGAGGACCATAATGTGATAACATCTAGCAAAGATTTATTAATAAAAAGTATTGTACTTACATCACATGTAATATTAAAAGCATAGAAAAAAGTGCCGGCCGGCAAATGCAAAAGCTCTTCCTCAAACGAGCTGCGTGGTGACGTCACTGCGTGCCCCAGACGCGTTTTGTCACATAAAGGATAATTTGTTTGGTTGCAGGTTGGTCGGTAAGTTGAGCTGGTTTTGTTTTTTGTAAGCACAATTAATCCAGAAGCCAGACTTGTACTTGTCAATGTTTATTGCGGCTTTACAAAGCAGCTCAGGAACAGATGTGGTTCCTTGTGTTGGGGTGTTGATAACAACTAAGTTAAAAAAAGAGTGTGTTTTACTGAGAACTTCTTTAAGGCTACAGCTGGAATAGGCTACTGTAGTACTAAAGAAAGGACAATACTGGTCTCAAAGAGTCTATACAAGCGGTCCTAAAGAGTTATTGGTGAAACCAAACTTGTATTTGTATCTGGATGTATACTTTTGTTATTAAATAAAAGAAAATCAAAACTCTCTTTATTCAGTATTAATTTTAAAGATATTCTTTGCTGTGAAGACTATCATAGTTTTACTTCTGTTCTGGCATAGCAGAGAACACACAGTGGAAGCTGGAGTGTGTAAGCTTAGAGGCTCAGGCACTTTTTAACTATGCCTTCTAAAACCATGCTCTCTTTGGCAAGGCTCATTATTTGCTGCAGTGAGCCTAGCACGCTGCAGATATTTCCTCTGAGGGGTGCCCTGGGCATTTCATAAGCCTAGCAACATCCCTTGACATCCGTATCCATACTGCATTGTCTCTTTTCTACTCATATCTATGAGAAAACACTGCTGCACAAATGTCCACATAAATGGCTGCTTTCCTGTTTCAGCATAGCCTGTAACACAGGTGACACTTTTCAGATGCAGTCTTTTTAAGTCTACGGTATTGAATTTGTGAATACAACACAAAAAGCAATCAATTTAAAAGGGAAATATTTACAATACATCCAGTACAGCTGCACTGAAGCCTAAGGCTTCAAATAGAAAATAACACGACATTTGTTTTTCTAAAATTTATAGCATAGTTGTATTCTGTACCTGCATTACATCTGTTGGGAATACAAAAAAAAAAAATAGATAAATGCACACATACATAAATAAAAAACAATAATAAATTCGATACTTGTTTGGGAACTATTCTCTGGAGATTAACTGAATTTAGCGAAACTTTTATTTGTAAAAGTTGCATGTATATTGTTAGTCTACTATTGTAATACTTTCAGAATTGTGGTGCAGTCCTGGGAAACAAGTAGAAGCAAAAGAGATCCCTGCATGTTGTTATCCAATGTTATCTGAAAAGAGGTTCACTTTCATTTTACATATGACTTTGACATCACTATTCAGCTTCCTGTGTCACTTTCCCAACAACTGATTAGACTAAACTTTGAATAAAAATGACCACACTACTGAAATCCCTCCACTAAATATGACTAAACACATTAATCCTGAATGCTACCCCAAATGTGGTGAGATTTTGCCACCATTATTGCAGTAAACTGCACGCTTAACTATTTCACTCCCAGAAGAATTTACCCCTTTAATGACCAGGCCATTTTTTTGCGATACGGCACTGCGTCAATTTAACTGACAATTGCACGGTCATGCGACGTTGTACCCAAAAAAAATTGATGTCCTTTCTTTTAGTGGTATTTGATCACCTCTGAGGTTTTTATTTTTTGTGCTCTAAACA
The DNA here is from genome assembly GCF_905171775.1 of Rana temporaria. Lineage (NCBI taxonomy): Eukaryota > Metazoa > Chordata > Amphibia > Anura > Ranidae > Rana > Rana temporaria. The sequence goes on along the minus strand of NC_053493.1, from coordinate 112,933,998 downwards.
AAAAAAGACTGACGAAATTAAAAAAATATATATATATATTTTTTACTTTCTGCTCTAATACATATCCAAAAAAATATATAAAAAAACAATGTATTCACCAGTTTAGGCCAATTGATATTCTTCTACATATTTTTGCTTAAAGAAAATTGCAACAAGCGTCTATTAATTGGTTTGTGCAAAAGTTATAGCGTTTACAAACTATGGGATAGATTTATGGACGTTTATTATTTTTTTATTGTTTTTACTGGTAATGGGGGTAATCTGTGATTTTTAACAGAACTGCGACATTACGGCAGACAAATCTGACCCCAAGTGACACTTTGGGGACCAGTGACATTATTACAGTGATCAAAAAGCGCAAAAAAAAATCACGATCAATGAATAAATTACACTGGCAGGAAAGGGGTTAACACTAGGGGGAAATAAAAGGGTTAACTGTGTTCCCTGGGTGTGTTCTAACTCTGTGGGGGATGGGTTTACTTGGACAACACATAGATCACTATGACTGATCACTAGGAACAGCAGATCCCTGAGTTGTCCCCTGTCAGAGCGGGGATCCGCCTTGCTTACATAGGCAGATCCCTGTTCTGCCTCTCTATACTGCAATCGGTGGGCACAGGTGCCCGTTGTATCTTATGCACGGACCAACGTAAAGGTAAATCGGTTTGCGCAGTGCAGTGGGCGGTCTGAAAGTGGTTAAAATTGCGCCTGGTACAGGGCCAAAATTGTCGACTGACAAACACGCATAGGGCAGCCCATTCAAATGATACAAAATGGCCAGGGAGCAAATGGATGACACAATGCAGGTTTTTTATTTTATAAAAAATTTGAGTGTATTATCTGAAAGACAAAAGCCACAAATATTATACAGTGTATACACAATATGTAAACAGCTTGATTGCGATGCAGTTTCAGAGGAAGCAATGAGGCACAAAATTACAATGTATTATCTGTAAGACATTAATTACAAAATTTGGTAATACAAGAGGAAAGGACATGGCAAGCTTTATCTTGAAATTGAAATTACAGTGTATTATTTGAGAGACAATAGCCACAAATATTGCACAATAGGTCAGCAGTATGTAAGCAATTTGCTTAGGCTACAATTTGTGAGGGAGAGATAAGGCAGGTTTTCTCTTGAAATAGAAATCACAATGTAATATCTCAGAGACAAAAAAGTTGTACAGTGGCTGGGTAGTATGTCAGCAACATGGTCAGGTCACAAATAAAGAAAATCAGGACTAGGCAGGATTTTTATTAGTTTAGAAATTACAGTGCATTATCTGAGAAAAAATTGCGAAAAATATTGTTGAGTGGCAGGATAGAATTAGAGCACCAGAATAGGCTGCAAATGTGAGGCACAACACAGGATTTGGAAAATGTGGATAAGGGGGCGCTGGTGAGCCAAAAATACATTCAAAGATATACAATTTAATACATAAAGTGCATGTGCAATGATAATAATATTGCTGAATAAAAAACTTGTGATATAATAAAGGAAAAGGTGTGCAAATTCACACAACAAAAGTCCATAAAGTGAATGAATGATCTACTAAATGTCCATAGAGATCTTGGTTTTCACTGTGCCTGTGGTAAATAGGTTAGTAGGATTCCACCTCCACCGGTCTAAAACACCCAAACGTGTGTAAATAGATGGACCCTTACCGCATGGAGTTGACCTAGTTCGTTAGAAAGAGGTCAAATAAAGCTTAATTGTCACCTAAGGACAAAGATAGGAATGCCTGGAGTTTCTGCTGGTCAGTTTTGCGGTGCCCGCATCCCGGCACTGAGGCTTAAGGCTTAGTGAAGCAGCGGATCGTGTGCCCGATCTATGGAGAGGATGGTGTCCGCGCTGGTGGAGTCTACGGCGTGCGCTTCACCTCGCTGAGCCGAGAAACCAGCCGGACCGGAAGTTTACTTTGCGTGGTCTGCGTGTCGCCTCTGACACAGGATTTACCATCCAGCAAACATTAGAAATTTGGCAGAAGAGGTCAAGCCTCAGAAACATTGTGAAGCACCTTTACCGTGTTAGAGCACGGACTTTGAAACACATTGTCTGTGCACTATAATATGCCAAGAGAGGTAGCAGGAGCTGGCAATGGTGACATGATTATTTTTGAGGGGGTGGGAGAGTTGCTGGATGACTCTTAGAAGTTTAGTCTGTAGCATAAAGCACAGAAGTTTTGCAAACATTGGTTTTATAATCATTGGTAATCCATGACCAGTCTCTTTTGATAAAATGAGCAAGCTCACACTATCAGGGGACAGGCAGATTTTCTGCTCCAATACAAAACCTCCTGCCATGTTTGAAGGCCCCACCAGACAACACACTGACTACAGAGCAAACCAGAAGCTCTAGCATATATTATGCAAGCCCAGCCTTGACATCCAATGAACATCTTTACTTCTCAAAGTGTCTGCATCACATGTAGATCCAATGCAACCAGCAATTACGTTGTTCAGGAGCTGCATATAATTTCTGGCCACATGGGACACTCTACATTCATGGTAAGTACTGTCCCTGGTGCTGTTTCTAAAAAAAACTAACTAGTCTTTTTCATGCTTGCCTAGAGTTCCACTTTCAGCAAATATTATATCTATAGCAAATAAAAAAATAGTTTATGCCATTAAATAAAAATTCTCCAACTACTTGGTGATTTCTTGGCAGATCATAAAGGTACAAACAGGTACAAAAAGGTACAAAAAGGTACAAACAATAGTTTTTGCTCTGCAATCCTCTTCCCCAGCTTCACAGCTCCTCGCTCCCATGTGATGGCCCTGGGCCAACTATAAAGTGCTTGCATTGTCACACGAAAGGTGTTACATGCTCCTTCATAATGAAAAGTATTGGGAATTTAGTTAATATATCTTTCTGCATTTTTGCCTGCTGCATATGTACAGAGCTGCATACAGATGAGCTTGTGTTTGTCCTTCCAAAACATGTAGAGGTGTCAGACACCGATGCTGTCTGCATAAGATATAACCAAATATATTTTTAAAACATCTTTTACAGGCAATGTAAAAAAAATACATGACGTCAACCTAAGCTTCTATATCATTTAACCAAAGCTCCTGAGCTTGATGTACAGAGAAGAGATTAAAAACAAGAGATGGTACAAAAAAAAGCAACACTACCTCTTCTGGGGCAATAACCCACACTAAAGTTTCAGATGTTTCAGAAAATAGTAGATGTGCATATGTATGTGGGAGGGGTGTCCTAAAGTAAAAAAATATGTACAGTTTCTGTCAGTAGAAAAATAAGCAAACCCTTAATTTCCTTGACCTGAAGACACAGCAGTAGAGCTCTGGAGAACTTATACCAGCAGAGTCTCCATGAGCTATACTAGTAGCTTCAGGTCAGATGTGGTCAATGATGTCACCCAGGATTCCCAGAGGTATTACTGCAGGGAATTCATCATGAGTGCAAGTAGAAGTGCAAAGCATACAGATTGCCCATCAGTCATTGTGATTTATGTATATTATCTTGCTGAATTACTTCAATAATGGATGCATTGCTGGGATTTATGTGGATTTACTTCTGGGGAAATTAATACATTTTATTTTGAAATTTTTTTTTTTAATCAAAAAGCAAGTTTATTGTATACAGATAGGAATACAATCATATAATTGTACACAGACAGATCAACATTATTTGCAGTTTACAGGGAAGAATCAGGATATAATCCTATATCCAACATATCCATAAACAGTACAATCATGAGAAAATGTTATACTTTACAGTACTGCATGTCATATGTAGCATCACCCTGGAAAATGTAATCTGACTGTGTGCAGATGCATCTGACTGCAATCTCAGGAGGTAAAAGAAAGTGAAATAAACTAAAGTTGGAAGGAAAGGGAGGAGGGTAAATAGGAGAGAAGGAGGAAAGAAAAGAGAAGAAGAGGAAAGAAAAAGAAAGAGAAAGAAAGAAAAAGAAAGAAAGAAAGAAAGAGAAAGAAAGAAAGAAAGAAAGCTGTGGACCTCTGTCATATTCCCCGTGCCTTTTTAGGTTCTCCAATAAATGATGTAGCATGTTCCTCTCTCTCTCCCCACCCGCAGCACCATCACACTCCCTTTACTAAAGTAAGCTACTCTATCCCTGTAGCAATCTGTCTCTCACCAATTGCAAGGGACCCAGTCCCGGTACATCCAGCCATGGCTGCCACATAGAGTAAAACTTTTTTAAGGCACCCCGGTGTTGATATGTTAGTTTCTCACGTATTAAAATACTGTTAGCCTGTTTCACCCATTGCGCACCCGTTGGTACCCTAGGGGTGATCCATAGTTTAGCAATCTCCTTGCGGGCAAGATAAAGCAGTCGTAGCACTGCAGTATGGCCATTTGGTGACAGGTCAGGTAGTTCCAAGGCACCAAGGAGGCAGACCATTGGGTCAGTAAGAACTGGTATCTGAAACACCTGAGCTATAGTATCCAGAACAAATTTCCAATACCGAAATAGTTTGGGGCACTTCCACATCATATGCAGCAGATCTCCATTTTGTGCGGTGCATTTAGGGCACAAAGGGGTGTCTCTAAAGCCCCACTTGTGTAGCCTAGCCGGGGTCCTGTACACCATGTGTAGTAGATATAAGTGGGACAGTCTCTGGGAAGCAGAGACTGAGACTAAGGGGGCAGATGTCAGACACAACTCCCAGGTTTCCCCGTCTATAGGTCCCAAGTCACGCTCCCACCCACGTCTACAAGGAAGTTTACTGGCATCATGTGTATGTTGAAGTAGCCTTGCATAGACCCGTGAAATCATGCCATTTCTATCCTCCGTGGAGAGCACATCTCTCATCAACGGGTGTGCTGTCACAACTAACGGGGAGAGTCTACTCTCGCACTGTACTGCGTGTCTCAACTGTAGATATTGATAGAATTGAGTGTTATGTAAGCCAAAGTCCTCTTTCATGGCAGCAAAAGTTTTAAAGACATTACCAGAGAACAACTGGGTGACGTAATGTATCCCAAGCATTTCCCATGAGCCGAAGCCCTTCAGAATAAAGAGTTCCCCCAGGTATTTATTTCTCCAGATTGGAGTGAACTGGCAGATTGATTTAAGTCTAAAAATACTTCTCACATACTTCCATAGTTTGTTCAACAGGCCTATTGTGGGAAAAGTATCAGGGAACTGGGTAAGACCAGCCTCCAGATACACCAGAGCCGGGAGAGCCGAATCCACCGGGACCATCAGTGACCTAATCGGATCAGAGCTATCTACCACTCCCCAGTTGCCAAGATGTTGGAGTTGCGAGGCTATAAAATAGAATCTAGAGTGTGGGACTGCTAAACCCCCCTGGTCTTTTGTGAGCTGCAGTGAGTGTAGACTAATACGAGGTGATTTACCCCCCCAAATTAATTCCCTAAACTGAGAGTCTATCCGAGTAAACCATCTATGAGTGATCCAGATTGGGGAATTGTGAAAGATGTATAGGAGCTGAGGCGCCCATACCATCCTAATGAGGTTGACCCTACCAGTCACAGATAGTGGCAACTTCCTCCAGGCTGAACATTTTAGGCGGAGTTTCTGTAGCAATGGGGACAGGTTTTTGTCTAGGTAGTTAAGCGGGAATGGCGTGACTTGTATGCCCAAATATCGAAATTCATCCACCACAGCGATGTCCCTTGCGCACTCAGGCAATGGACCCGGCAGGGGATCTAAGGGCATAAGAACAGATTTGTTCCAATTGATAGTGAAACCCGAGAGCTGACCGAAGCCAGCAATCAGGTTCATGACATTTTGTAGAGAGTTGTCTGTGTCTCCCAGGTATATCAGAGTGTCATCAGCGTAAAGGGAAACCACATCCTTCCTAGGCCCTCTCTGAAACCCCACTATGTCCTGCATGTGCCTGATATGTATGGCCAATGGTTCGAGAGCCAGGGCAAACAGCAGGGGCGACAAAGGGCACCCCTGCCGAGTGCCCCTAGCGAGATGAAAGGGTTCTGATACTTCCCCATTGATGCGCATTCTCGCCGTCGGGGAGCTATACAGGAGCTGAACCCATTTCAAAAATGTGGGCCCCACCCCAAACCGAGCCAGGACCTCCCAAAGATAGGGCCATTCTACGCTGTCGAACGCCTTGGCGGCGTCCAACGATAGAACCGCCCTGTTACCCACATTATCTGGGGGGATTTGTAAGTTCAGGAAGAGTCTGCGCAGATTCTGTGAGGTAGACCTCGTTGGAATAAATCCAGACTGATCCCTGTGAATCACCTTTTGTATACATTTCGCCAACCTGCTAGCCAGAGCCCTGGCCAACAGCTTGACATCACATGTCAGAAGCGAAATTGGCCTGTAGGAGTCCGGTGACAAGGGTTCCTTACCGGGCTTCAGCAGAACCACCACAAGGGCTTCATTCATGGATGGGGGGAGGAAACCTGTGTCAAGTGCATGGTTATAGACCTTGAGTAAAGCAGGGAGGAGTTGGGTAGCATATCTTTTGTATACCTCAGATGGTAACCCGTCCGCCCCAGGGGCTCGGCCGTTTTTCGAGTGTGCCAGTGCTTCTAGTAGTTCCTCCTCAGTCAGAGGGGCATTAAGTAGAGCAACATCCGAGGCAGACAAAGACGGAATGGGGTATTTGTCTAGGAACGAGTGGATTTCGTCCTGAGTGGGATTAACTTTGGAGGAATAGACATCCTGAAAAAAAAGTTTAAAGGCCTCTATAACTTCTTTAGTTGAGTGGCAAGGGGACCCCGCGTGGTTCGTGATCGACGCAATGTAAGATGATGACTGTTGTGATCTAGCAAGTAATGCTAACATATGGCCTGTGTTTTCACCTTCTTCAAAGTGACTCTGTTGTAGGAAAAAGCGTTTATTTTCAGCTAACTGCATGGACAGGTCTTTAAGTAAGGTTTGAGTCGCTAACCACGATCTTCTATTATCGTCTGTGGGGTCTGCAATATACTTGGCTTCAGAGGATCGCACCTCCTCTAACACTGACATTTCCCATTGCTTTGTAGACGTTTTAACCTTGGAGATTTCCCTAATAAATTGGCCTCTTAGGAAGGCTTTGGTCGTATCCCATACCACGTCTAATGCTGCAGTGTTCAAGTTTCGTTCAAGAAAATTTGTGAGGAGTTCCGGGATAGGGTCAGGATCTGGGATAAGTGATAGCCAAAAGGGGTTGAGCTTCCAGAGGGTTTTACCCCTGCGGGCCCCACACCTGATGTCTATTGAAAGTGGGGAGTGGTCCGATACCTGTCTGGGGTGATATTGGGAAGACTCCAACATTGGTAAAAGCAGATCATTCCCCAAACCTAGGTCAATTCTGGATAGACATCCAATAGAGGCAGACTGGCAGGAGTAAACTTTGGCCTCTGGATTATAGACCCTCCAAACATCTGTGAGACCCATTTCCGCCAGTAAACGGGCAAACGGAGTAGGCCCACTCCCTCCCTGCCCCCCCACCCCTCCCCGCGCAGACATCCTATCCCTAGCAGTATCTAGACAATTATTAAAATCCCCGATCACTAATACAGGTATACCCGTAAAGCGGGCCATGAAGTCAGTCAATATCTTCAATATGCTAGATGAAAAAGGAGGGGGAATATAAATTCCAGCCAAAATGCATTTGGTACCGTGTATACAACATAAGATAAAAATATACCTTCCATCCGGATCAATTTGCGTTTTCAGGGCAGTGAACTGTGTGCCCTGCTTGACCAGGATACTCACCCCCCTCGAGTACACTGAGAAAGTGGAATGAAATTGGTGGCTAAATTGCCTTACCGCAAATTGGGGCGTGGAGGTCGGGGGGAGGTGAGTCTCCTGCAGACAAATAATATCAGCAGCTATCCGCCTGATCGTGCGAAGCACGGCCAGGCGTTTAACCGGGTTGTTTAATCCCCTTACATTCCAGGACATAAATCTAGTCAGTGCAGCCATTGTAGCATAGGAACAGGTAAAACATGTATGGGAATGATAGTACTACAGTGCTGAGTAGCAGGACAGTAGTGCAGACCGGCAAGGAGAACATGGACCCGGACAGTGCATGCGATACATGCGACATTGGTAGCAGGAATAAGGCAGAGGACATCATATAATAGGTACTTGAGGTAGTCACAAGAGAGAGGACAAATTCAGGGTGTGGTCGGAACATGACGGGTAGAAATGGTCCCACAGCAAGGGTGTCCAGTAGGTGAAAAGATAGTAAAAGGGAGAACAAGGTCATATAACCATAGGCCAACATGGCCAAACTTATGTGCCCGTAGGCGAGGTGGGGCCTAAGCCAGATCCACATGGGGGCAACAGTGGAAGTGCACCAAAGCGTTCAAACTTCTCAACAGCTAAAACGAATAGCCCAATTAGTGGAGTGTGGATTAAGCATCAGCAGCTTCCCCGCCTTGGAACAAGAGCAAACAGGTATTTATCAGTGGTAATTGAATCGGTGTATCACCCATCCTGTTGAGCGCGGCGTTGGATACGACCATCCCGGAGTGAGCGTTCCTCTCTGTCCAGCCATTGTGCGGCTGAAGACGGAAGGTCAAAAAAGTGAACGGAGCCCAGCGCTTCTACCCTTAGTTTGGAGGGATATAGCATAGCATACTTTATGTCCAGAGCCCTGAGACGGCGTTTAATGTCTATAAACTTAGCACGTTGCTTTTGTAACTCAGCAGAGAAGTCAGGGAAACAGGAGATTTTTGCATTATCTATCTTCATGGCTTCAGGTTTGAGCCTGGCATTGCGTAGTATAGCATCTCTATCCTTATAATGGAGCAGTTTGAACAGAAAGGGTCTTGGAGGGGCCCCCGGTGGCAGAGGCCGGGAAGGCACTCTATGTGCTCTCTCAACTGAGAATAATGGAGTGAAAGCCTCTTTGCCAAAAGCAGTCACCAGCCAATTTTCAATAAACTCGACAGGGTTCTTTCCTTCAGCTCTTTCAGGCAAACCCACCAGCCTCACGTTATTCCTTCTCATTCTGTTCTCTAATTCCTCTAAACGGGATGAATGCTGAGTAAGGAGATGGTTGTTGTATGAGAGATCCCTTTGCATGGGGGCCATGTCATCCTCTATGGAGCTTATCCTGCCTTCTACAGCAGAGGTTCTTTCCCTCAATTTTTGTGCATCTTGCCTCAGAAATGTTATTTCAGCCTTAACCCCTTTGATGTCAGCAGTCAGGGCAGTTAGGGATGTATTGCATGTGTTAATAGCTGCAAAAATGTCTCTGAGTGAGGGCTCACTATCAGAAGCAGGACTGGGGAGAGACTGCGGCCTAGTGGGGTTGCCATTAGGTGTACTCACGTCGCTCCATGTGAATTCCGGGCCTCCGCCATCCTCCAGGGGGACAGTATCGTCCGCATCGGATGAACCCCCGGATCTCTCGTTCTGCCTCTCTGGGTAAGTGCCGGGATCTGTAGCCAGTACTCTGGAAAAGAGCCTCTCCGCTCCATCCCTGTGCTTTTCTTTGGCTGTGCGGGAGGCCTGCGCGCCATCTTGGATCGCCATGCTGTCTGCGGTCCGGGACGTAGTTTGCTTCCTATTCGCCGACATCTTCCTCGGATCTAGGAACGGAGGGCACCGGGGTGGTCAGGGCTCTGTTCTGAAGCGATCGGGCTTCAAAACCAGGCAGGATGGGTGCTGGTAAGGATGGATGTCAGGAGATTCGGCGGAGCGAGCTGAAAGTGCGTCCGGTTACATCAGCTGCCTGGCCACGCCCCCTTATTTTGAAATTTGATAAATACAGTTGTTCTTGTTTTTTCATATCCATTCCCCTAGGAAGGAGTGAATATCTGGCCACTGTTGTGATATAGATTTTAAAGGAGTTCTCTGACCTAAAACTTTTAACCCCCGCTGTGCCCGGGCTGTAAAAAAATAGAAAATAAACTTTCACTTACCTGCCTACGATCCCCCGTTGTTCCGATATCGCCGTCCCGTTCTCCGGTCCCGGTCTCTTCCGCTTCCTGTGTGTCGGTGACTCATAGTGCGCTCAGCCTATCAGTGGCCGCGACGGGACATTGCTGCGGCCGCTGATAGGCTGAGCGCACTATGAGTCACCGACACACAGGAAGCGGAAGGGGCCCGGGACCGGAGAACGGGACGGCGATATCGGAACAACGGGGGATCGTAGGCAGGTAAGTGAAAGTTTATTTTCTATTTTTTTACAGCCCGGGCACAGCGGGGGTTAAAAGTTTTAGGTCAGAGAACTCCTTTAAGCATGAGTGTTGTCATATAGTAGTGGGATGATGCTAATTGATAAATAGTATTCAAGTTAAAGTCATTCCTGCAGCAATTCGGTTCATCCAGAGAGATGCAGTTATTTAGACTTCAGAACAGCCAACATAGGTACAGACAAGGCGTAGATGACAGGATGTTTTTGAATATTCTTGCAGCATTTAGACACCATCAAAGGACCCAGTTCCTCCTGTCACAATTTAGCCAAAGAGAGCCTGCCCTATAATACATATTGTTCCCAATGGGTGACAGGGACACGAAATTGAATTGGTCAGTTTTATCTGCTTTTGTCCTGGGTGACAGATAATGCCTCTAATGCTGCATACACACGATAGGTTAGTCTGATGAAAACGGTCTGATGGACTGTTTTCATCAGACCAAACCGATCGTGTGTGGGCCCCATAGGTTAGTTATCCATAGGTTAAAAAAAATGGAACTTGTTTTAAAATTATCTGATGGATACCTTACCGATAGTAAAAAAAACGATCAGCTGTAGGCACGTTCATCAGTTAAAAATCCACACATGCTCAGAATCAAGTCGACGCATGCTTGGAAGCATTGAACTTCATTTTTTTCAGCACGTCGTCGTGTTTTACATCACCGTGTTCTGACACAATTGTTTTTTTAACTGATGGTGTGTAGGCACGAATGATCATCAGTCAGCTTCATCGGATAACTAATGGAAAAATCCATCAGACTGTTTTCATCAGACTAACCTATCGCGTGTACAGGGCATTAGCTGTGGACAGCTGCAGTCCTAAAAACCTACGGACATTTCCTAACTTGCATAAGCATGTTGTCTACAATAAACAATAACTACTTACAACCCCTTTTGATGTTCAGTTTTCCTTACGATTCCTTCCGAGTCTGACCAGACCACCTATACTCCACATTCTTTTGCAAATTTGCTTTGTTTAATTAGACTGGCTCTCAAGGACAGAGGTTACATTAACATAGCACAGAATCATTATCTGTTCTTTTGATATGTAGAATATACCTGGTTTGGTCAGTCTCTTATTTAGTCAATAACAAGTACCCCTTTAAAATGCATAATTAGATAAATAATCTGTTCCCCAAATACCAATGTGGCCTTGCGCAACATAAACATAGCAAAGAATAACTCGCCCTCCTTTTCCTATATAGTTGGCTTGTGTCAAAACTTGGCCTGCATGTCTTGACACAGAAACAACAATTTGTGAGGCATATATATATATATGTATATATATATATATATATATATATATATATATATGTATATATATATATATATATATATATATATATATACACACTGTATATATATATATATATATACACACATATACAGTGCTTTGAAAAAGTATTTGCCCACTTTTTTGCATATTTCTCACACTTAAATCATTCAGATCCTCAAACTAATTTTAATATTACACACACAGATAACCTGAGTAAATCCAAGATGCAAACTTTCAATTATTATTTCATTTATTAAGGGAAAAAAGCTGTTTAAACCTGCCTGGCCCTATGTGAAAAAGTAATTGCCCCCTCCCATGCTGAATCATGAATGAACTGTGATTAACCACAATTTTTTGGAAAGCTGAGTTCAATTTCACATGCCACACCCAGGCCTGATTACCTCCAGACCTGTTGAATTAAGAAATCACATAAATAGAAGCTGTCTGACAAAGTAAAGCACGCTAACAGATCACAAAAAGCCACACATCATGCCACAATCTAAGAAAATTCAAGAACAGATTATAAACAAACATGTATCGATCTAGGAAGGGTTTCAAAGCTATTACTAAGGCTTTGGCACTCCAGTTGGCCACGGGAAGAGCCATTATTCACAAATGGAGATAACTTTGAACAGTGGTGAACCTTCCCAAGATTGGCGGGCCTACAAAAATTACTTTGAAAGCATGACGACGACTCATACAGGAGGTCATAAAAGAACCCAAAACAACTAACGAACTGCAGGCCTCACTTGCCTCAGGTAAGATCTGTGTTCATGATTCAACAATAAGAAAGAAACTGGACAAAAATGGCATCCATGGGAGAGTTCCAAAGCCAAAGCCACTGCTGACCAAAAAGAACACAAAGGCTCATCTCACATTTATAAAAAAACATCTTGATTATCCGCAAGACTTTTCGGCAAATATTTTGTGGACCGATGAGCCAAAAATTTAACTTTTTGTAAGGTGTGCGTCCGGTTACATCTGGCCTAAAACTAATAAAGCATTTCATAACAAGAACATCATACCAACAGTCAGACATGGTGGTGGTAGCGTGATGGACTGGAGCTGCTTTGCAGCTTCGGGACCTGGACAACTTACCATAATTGATGGAACCATGAATTCTGAGCTTTACCAGAAAATCCTAAAGGAGAATGTCCGGCCATCAGTTCGTGACCTCAAGCTCATTTGCACTTGGGTTTTGCAGCACGACAATGATCCAAAACACAAGAGCAAGTCCACCTCCAAATAGTTAAAACAAAGCAAAATGTAGGTTTTGGAGTGGCCTAGTCAAAGCCCAGACTTAAATCCAATTGAGATGCTGTATCATGCATGACCTTACACAGGCCGTTCATGCTGGAAAACCCTCCAATGTGGCTGAATTAAAACAATTCTGCAAAGAAGAGTGGGCCAAAATTGCTCCACAGCAATGTGAAGGACTCATTGCCAGTTACTGCAAACACTTGATTGCAGTTGTTGCCGCCAAGGGTGGCACAACCAGTTATTAGGTTTATGGGCAATTGCTTTTTCACATAAAGCCAGGCAGATTTGGACAGCTTTTTTGCCTTAATAAATGAAACCATCTTTGAAAACTGCATTTTGTATTTACTCAGGTTATCTGTGTGCAATAATAAACATTTTTGATGATCTGAGTCATTTAAGTGTGACAAATATTCAAACAAATAAAAAATCAGGTGGCAAATACTTTTTCACAGCATTGTATATATATGAATATACTGTACATATACACTATCCTTCTTAAATCATAGACTATATTCCCCCACTTAAATCGGTTTGAATTAGAATCGATTAAAAAACAATCAAACTGCTCTGCTCAGACATTTCTAGCTCTTAAGATTGATGCCAACTCTAGGCTTTCATTATTTCTCTGAACTGTTCTTAATCTAAGTTCTTTTAGCACAACAATATAAACCAAACAAAAAATATTAATATATATTGAATAATCGCAAAAACCATGGAAAGAGTTCTCAATATCGTGTGAGTAAAAGTGTTATTGGGTATGCTCCTCCAAGGCTCCTGAACTTCTTTACCAATTTTATTAAAACTCATGAGGTTTTCCTTCACGGGTTCTTGGAATTTTATAATCTTCCTACTATTCTTCTTAAATAATGTATCCAATTCAACTGTAAGTGGTGGTATTTTCTTGAATAAAGGAGAAATCATAGAGCTCAATGTCCACAGGTACTTGATTCATCTGGATATTGGCTCGAATGTCTTCTTCTCCAATCGTCAACAGTCTATCTGTTGACGATACCAGTCCCAAGCATACCAGCAGCTCCTACAACTACAACCACGGTATTGAACACTGACAATTCAAGTGTAGTCCAATTGATCACAAAACATGGGAGATGGAAGCAGTTGCAGGAGAGATAGAACAGGTACCCTGCTATGATGTAAATAGATTCATGGAATGGTTTTGTGATTTGCAGAGAGTCAGAGACACATACAACTTAAATATGGAAGACCTATTCTGCTAGAATTTTGAAGAAAAGTGCAGGCAATGGATTGTGGGCACTGATTTTGCAAAATTGTGGCTAGCGTGATAAAACTAAGGATGATTTAAAGGAATTGTTAAAAGCATTATATGGTGTAACCATATAAGGGGTATGCTATGTAATCATAGCCTAAAGAAAAACCTACCTGTAATCCAGAAAAACTGAGAGGAAGAGGACACAGAGCTGCTATGCATCCTGGGAATTACATGAGCCTGCTGGGAGGAACTAGGACTTTGGGGGAATGTAGTCCCCTGGGAGACAGAGTCTGTGTTTTAGATTAGCTCTGCAACTCTAGATCCCAGCATGACCAGAGCTCTGCAGGATGGGGAAAAGGAAGGACTGCTCCTGGTCACAGAGAGGACTAGCGAGAACACACACAATGAAAGAGGTTGCTGTCAGGTTGGTTTGCCATGTTGTTGGTGACACACAGAGGTTGAGTTGCAAACATTTCCTGATTTGTGGAAATGTTGCTCTTCTCATTGACACCCTAAGAGTTGGCCGCAGGCCATACTCCACCATACCCTACTGAACGGAAAGTATTGACTACAGAGGAGACCAGTCAGGCAACTAAACCTGGGTTCAGAGGAGCTTAATAGTGAGTGCTCCAACATTGGATGTGGGCCCCAAAGTACAGGCCAGATGGAAGAATTTGACAAAGACTGCAGGGCCTTTGTCATAGCCTTGCCCCTTAGATGGTACCTTCTCTAGTATAGTTTTTGCTATATAGTATAGTACTGTATATAAATGTCATTCTCTGGTCCGATTGCTTATTTAAAAAAAACAGAGAAAACAAAAATGGTGCATTGTCTCTTTAAGTCTGTAAACAATAGTAAATCTATATTATAATGCTGTTGTGTGCAATACAACAAAGTGCCAATGTGCCAATTAATTCATAATTTAATAAATTCATAGCATCATATAAAATGATTTTGTTCACCATTTCACATAACAAATACATAAACATCTTAATTAAAGTGCTACTGTATAGCGCATTAAAAAAGTATGATTGATTAACACCTACAGTATAATGATTCACATGCAAACACACATGTTCATAAACAATATAGCCTTAGAGTCCATCTACTACTATCCCACCAATTCTGTGATTCAAAGATCACACCGCTGAGTGTGAGAGACCACCACCATCAGTAAACTGCTTACCGAAGATTAAACTTCCACATTATCAGAAGTTACAACAGCATAGTTCTCCACTCTCCCAAACACAGCAGGTCAGCATAAGATGGGACTCAAATGGATGGCACCCATAATCAACTCTGCTCTCCACAGTTTCAGCTCCGGGAAAAGTGCCAATATCACTGTACTGCAGAGAAGAGCTTTGTGAGCACAGATATCTAATAGATGGCCAGAATGACGTGACTGCTGCTGGTACTCCATGCACCTAGCTAATGGTTGCCTATTACTAAGTATATACTTTATTTGTTGCCACTGTTTTGTTTAAGTGGTTATTGCCATTTTCCATTTTCTTTAATAATGGCATTATTGTGTATGTTGTTGCTTTAAATATCCACCTGTCATTCCTAGTGTGTTGTAGAGTGTGGTGCTGCTTGGAAAGTCATGGGCAATGGGAACAGGGGACCCCAGGAACAGTGGCTCCTTTAGTAAGCTCTATGCCTAGGGCAGTGATTCAGGTAGTGCACCTCAAGTTCCATGCATGCAGGGGCGGACTGACCGAGGGCCCCATGCCACTAGGGGGCCCCATCAGGGTTGCCAGGCTCAATAAAACCAGGGACAATATGTATAAATCTGTGTTTTTTTAACATCTGTCCAAAACCAACATACTTTTGATGTGAAAATCCTGAGATTTTAGCTGCCCTGCCTCTGCACTGCCTCCTGGCGTGGTGGCCATCTGTAAGCCCGTGGGCCCAATAATCTTCTATTGCCCGGGGGCCCCATGAGTTGTCAGTCCGCCCCTGCATGCATCTTTCATCACCACAGTTTCTATAGAATTCACAGGACTAGAAGTAAGATACGGCAAAGGGGTGATGTAACAACTAATCTTTTAGGTAATGTCTGCACAAATGTCTCACCTTACCACATAGTAGGAACATTAGATGGGGGTATAGAATAAAGAAAAAAAAATCCCAAAGCAGCTCTAGCCTGCCCTCTAAACTCATGATGGGTGCAGTGTTCATGGATTATGTTATTGATTCTGCCATATATAAGAATGAACTATGTTTGGAAGCCGAAGTATATAGGGTCTCTTTTAAGGCTCAGAGTTAATGATGTCCAGCTCCATGTGGAGAGTACCCGCTATCTTTACATGTCTTGGCACTTTTTACAGCAGCAATGTTGAGGGCTACTGTATATACTGTGCACAGTCTATGAAGTGCAAGTGTACAATTACGGCTCCTATTGTATCATTATTTAGCATTCAAAAGTCAGTCCAGGGATGCCTGAGGCAAATTCAAGTTGTTTGGCCTCAGGGAGCAGCCTATAAATGAATCAGTTTTTTGGTTTCTACCAGCCAATTGAAATAATAATAATAATAATAAGAAGAAAACTGACTCGATTTCCCCATCCACAGATTCGAGTTGAATGGAGGAATCCTTTCCACTGAGCTGTTGCACTTTGATAGTAGGAAGACTTCACCGTCATCAGAATATACTGATCAGCACTGCTGGCTATAGCTAGCAGTGCTGATCGAGCCGCAAAAATCCACTGGGGCGGTTGATCGGTAGATCGTCTTCTATACAACCACCCTGCCCATACATGGATAGAAATCCATCCGATCCCTGCTGAACCGAAATATGATTATTGTAAATTACACAGGAATGACACCACTAGTTGCAAAAATGGCCAATCACCAAGTGCATGCGCTTACATGTGAGAGGAAGGCTAATGAGTCACATACAAGCCAAACACAGAAGTACCAGATGTGTAACTTTGCTCCATGTGGCTAAAAGGGACAATGGGGAGGGTAAAGGAAGGCAAATATAATCTGTTGGTCAGGGAATTATTAGTGTCAACCTTTTACTTTGCTCTTCATGGGCAAAGCACTGGTGCGCTTTAGGGGTTAGAGGTTCTTACTGTACGGTGCAGTACTAAAACATTCTGAGAGACGTTACATGAGCTTGGGTGCTGTAGCAGAAGACTGCTATAAAGAATATAAATCTGGTTAGGTCCTCATTTTCCCTGAGCTCTATAGAAGCCCTGTGTTCTGCTACTACCAAAGCCATTTGATACAGGCTTGCACAGTACAGTATTTAGCAGCAACAATATCGCAGACATATAGCAATCTATATAGGGTGCAGGGGACTGCATAAGCTGTATTTGGCAGCAACAGAAACTAAGCTCAAACAGAAGCATCATAGTCTATATGAAATACAATAGGAAGATGGTAGAGTTAATTTATTCAGGCATGTCTTTACAGAATAAATAAGATTCAACTTCTGGTTCAGATGAAGTAATGGAGTGTGAAATAGCTTATCCTAAATTTGAATAACAATTAGAAAAATGAATTGCTCATTAAAGTGGCCAGCTTGTAGTTACATTCCTGAGATAAATGCAGCATAATATAACTCCTACAGTGTTTTAAAGCCCTTTAAATGGTCATAATAACTGATTTGCTATTTTCTGGCTACTTGTATGTAGGCATTGAGCTCCCACCATCGTATATGTCCAATCTTTGCACTGTATGTGGGGCTGATGAATAAAGATAACAGAAGTGTATTTTTAAATTAAGCAATCAGGTGTTGGCTGTCATTTTCCAATCTTCACAAAGAAATGACAGCTGGAATTAATGACTCATCACTTCTTGATTATCCTAAATATATAATCAGGAGAATCAAATAATTGCATTGTGCAGATTCTCATTTATCTAATGTAGCTGGAATTTGATTGGCTGTTATTGGTAATACATAGGGTTGCCTTTTCTCAATTTGTAACCATCAGCCCAACTGAGATTACAATTGCTCTCTTTAGTTACAATCTCATATTTTTTTTTTATTATTTCAATGTATCAGTGCTTATGATTGTGATTCTGTACACAATATATATTCTAATATAAAACAGTTTGAATTCCTGGAAATTAATTATACACTGAATATGTAATATACTATACCAATACTGTACCAACTAACTGCACCAATCTCATCTCTTTCTAGATCTATAGAAATCTGAAAGCTGTTAATAGTAAAATGCACACAGTGCAAGGTCTAGATAGATTGTCCTGAGATTGATTTTTTCATAGCCGCTTCTTTTTCCCTCTGGGGACATTTCTCCTTGTTTTGTGTTCCAAATATGTAACAGGAAGTGAGATGAAATCTCTAAAGATTCGTTGAATCTCCCTCTTAGAAAGTATTCATTAGAACAGGTAACCCGCCAGTCGCCACTTTCCATCATTCTGGTGACAACTGTAGCATGTTGGATTTCCTTTCATTTACTGTCTTAAAGACAATGGTCACCGGGGTAAATAGAGAGGGTGAATCTATGAACAAGATAACTGCTCCAAGTTTCTTTGAATTTCCTGCAGTCTTAAACTACTTCACTGCGCCCTAAAGGTGCCACCCCAGCTCATCAACTTTGTATGCTGTTATAGAAGAAATACTCCAGTCAGCTGCACACCTTTTTCCACTTTTATTGCTTCATGTGACAACAAACAAGCACAAACACAGTAGGGGGAGGAAGGAACAGGTTGACGTATAACCAAAGAGTAAACTAAAATCAAATGTTAACAATAATAAAGTAAACAGTAAAAATAAAGTGTAAAGGCTCAAACACACTATGGGCGAGCATTTTCGTCCGAGGAACGATCGTACAATTTTCTGATATTGTGTACACAACTTTTGACAGCCAATTTCGACATTGCAAATGAAAATTTCCGAAGGGACAAATTCCAAAAAATGTCTTGTATGAGAACAAAATTAACAATTTTTGTTTAATATGTATCGTTTTCGTACAATTTTCATACGAGATAAATTAGAAACTAAAGAGTGCGCATTATCAAAAAATAAATAAAAAAACGCCTTTCTCGTACAAGAATTTTCGTACCTTATTTCCTTCCTTGGTTCTGACTTGCTGTGAAACAACGAGGAAAATCGAATGATCATTCGCCCGATTTTCTTATAGTATGTACTCCACTTAAGAGTTCAAAAAGCCTCTGGGAGGCAAAGACCAGGATACATAGCTAGATCTATAAACTTAGCTAGATTCAGAAAGAGTTAAGCCGGCGTATCAGTAGATACGCCGTCGTAACTCTGAATCTGCGCCCAGGGCCGTTTGAAGGAATTTGGGGGCCCCAAGCAAAATGTCTGCTTTGTAATTTTTTTCAAAAAGCTTTAATACATACAGTGATGAAAATAAGTATTTGAACACCCTGCTATTTTGCAAGTTCTCCCACTTGGAAATCATGGAGGGGTCTGAAATTGTTATCGTAGGTGCATGTCCACTGTGAGAGACATAATAAATAAATAAAAATCCAGAAATCACAATGTATGATTTTTTTAAACTATTTATTTGTATGATACAGCTGCAAATAAGTATTTGAACACCTGAGAAAATCAATGTTAATATTTGGTACAGTAGCCTTTGTTTGAAATTACAGAGGTCAAACGTTTCTTGTAGTTTTTCACCAGGTTTGCACACACTGGAGGAGGGATTTTGGCCCACTCCTCCACACAGATCTTCTCTAGATCAGTCAGGTTTCTGGGCTGTCGCTGAGAAACACAGAGTTTGAGCTCCCTCCAAAGATTCTCTATTGGGTTTAGGTCTGGAGACTGGCTAGGCCACGCCAGAACCTTGATATGCTTCTTACAGAGGCACTCCTTGGTTATCCTGGCTGTGTGCTTCGGGTCATTGTCATGTTGGAAGACCCAGCCTCGACCCATCTTCAAAGCTCTAACTGAGGGAAGGAGGTTGTTGCCCAAAATCTCGCAATACATGGCCCCGGTCATCCTCTCCTTAATACAGTGCAGTCGCCCTGTCCCGTGTGCAGAAAAACACCCCCAAAGCATGATGCTACCACCCCCATGCTTCACAGTAGGGATGGTGTTCTTGGGATGGTACTCATCATTCTTCTTCCTCCAAACACGGTTAGTGGAATTATGACCAAAAAGTTCTATTTTGGTCTCATCTGACCACATGACTTTCTCCCATGACTCCTCTGGATCATCCAAATGGTCATTGGCAAACTTAAGACGGGCCTTGACATGTGCTGGTTTAAGCAGGGGAACCTTCCGTGCCATCCATGGATTTCAAACCATGACGTCTTAGTGTATTACCAACAGTAACCTTGGAAACGGTGGTCCCAGCTCTTTTCAGGTCATTGACCAGCTCCTCCCGTGTAGTCCTGGGCTGATTTCTCACCTTTCTTAGGATCATTGAGACCCCACGAGGTGAGATTTTGCATGGAGCCCCAGTCCGAGGGAGATTGACGGTCATGTTTAGCTTCTTCCATTTTCTAATGATTGCTCCAACAGTGGACCTTTTTTCACCAAGCTGCTTGGCAATTTCCCCGTAGCCCTTTCCAGCCTTGTGGAGGTGTACAATTTTGTCTCTAGTGTCTTTGGACAGCTCTTTGGTCTTGGCCATGTTAGTAGTTGGATTCTTACTGATTGTATGGGGTGGACAGGTGTCTTTATGCAGCTAATGACCTCAAACAGGTGCATCTAATTTAGGATAATAAATGGAGAGGAGGTAGACATTTTAAAGGCAGACTAACAGGTCTTTGAGGGTCAGAATTCTAGCTGATAGACAGGTGTTCAAATACTTATTTGCAGCTGTATCATACAAATAAATAGTTAAAAAATCATAAATTGTGATTTCTGGAATTTTTTTTTGATTATGTCTCTCACAGTGGACATGCACCTACGATGACAATTTCAGACCCCTCCATGATTTCCAAGTGGGAGAACTTGCAAAATAGCAGGGTGTTCAAATACTTATTTTCCTCACTGTATTACCTGATTCAAAAAAGAAGCAATAAGATGGAAATGGGATGGTAAAGAAAGAAAATGGAAAGAAAGCTATGGTAATTGTTTATGATACATATCATCCAGCCAGGTAGGGTTATGGTCAGCAAGCTACCATATTTTTCAGACAAAATTGGTGATGACTGCCTCCCCCCCTTACCCCCCATGTTCTTTTTACCCCCCTCCCTATCGCGTACCATGCGGCAGGAGACTCAGTTTGCTGTTCCTGGCCGTGAACTGAAAGGAAGTGAGCACTCAGTGTGTGCACTTCCTGTCAGTCCGCCCAGGAACAGGAACACTGGCATATGTCCACGGACGGCACATTCGCCATTCGTTAAAAACGTCAATCACGTTGGGTCACGATTCATTAACATAAAACACGCCCCCCTGTTCCTCATTTGAATTAGGCGTGCTTAGGCTGACACATTTACACTACGCGTGTTGTTTACACTGTACGTGTTGTACGTCACCTTCACCACGTTCTTGACGTTCAGGATTTTCGCCAACTTTTGTGTGACCGTGTATATGCAAGACAAGTTTTAAGCCAACATCAGTCGGAAATGTATCCAGGGTTTTGTTGTCGAAATGTACGCAGCATAACACCAGAAACATGATCTATTTGATCACCTGTGCAATTTGCATGCCATTTACTACAGTGCATGCTGATGAGTGGGCCCCAGCCAATGATTTAAGGCTGGAACTCACTGATCAGCTGAACGAATGACAGAAGAGAGCCCTGTGTTGGTTAACAACACAGGGCTCTCTACAGACAGTAGCAATGTGTAAAAACCAGCACAATGCTTAGTAAAACAGTACACAGTACACAATGTTCCTATACATTGTTAGGAACACAGTTAACCCCTTGATTCCCCCCGAAATTAACACCTTCCCAGCCAGTGTCTCTAACACAGTGACAATGTATATTATTAGCACTGATAACGGTATTAGTGTCACTGGTGATGTCAGTGTCAGTTAGTCAGTTCCTCCCAGCATCAGTTAGTGCCATATTGCCTGTGGCACATCGCAGTCCCATTATAAGTCACTGATTACTGGCATTACTGGTATATATATATATATAAAAAAAACAGTATATATGCACCATTGTTTGTATACACTATAACTTTCATGCGAACCAATCAATATACAATTATTGAGATTTTTTTTTTATACCAAAGACCAGGGCTTTTTTTCTCAGAGAATAGGTGCAGGAACTCCGACCTTTACCCTTTGTTTCTGCTGCCTACCCACCCCTGAGCACCGTTCCTTGGTTCCACCTCCTACCAACCTCCCAGTACCGCCCCTTTTAGAGAATACAGAACCAAGTATCAATTTTGCTGCCAAGTCATTTGCACTGAATTTGTTAATGGTAACAAGAAAGACAGTTAAATAGATCCCCTGCAGTGAGCAACAACAGACCCACCCCAACAACAGTAGACACCCCCAGCAATGATAAACCTCATCCCTGCAAAAATAGATACCCCACACAACAATAGACGACCCGCTGCAAAAAAATACCACCCCAGCAACAATAGACCCCCAGCAGCAAAAACAGATTTCCCAGCAGACTGCATCAATAGACCCGCCAGGAGCCAGCAACAATAGAACTCTCCCTCACCAGTAGATCCCTCCCAGCAAAAATTGACCCCCCCCCCCAGAAACATAAGACCTCCCTCCTTTAGCAACAATAGACACACAAAAATAAACCTCCAGCAGCAAGCATCAATAGACCCTCCAGCACACCCCAGCAATCCCTGCCATTACATTTATTGCTGAAGGTGCCGGAACTGCGTTCCCTCGCGTTCCCGCTGAAAAAAAGCCCTGCCAAAGACATGTAGCAGAATACATTTTGGTCTAAATTTATGAATATATATACTGTATATATATATTTTTAATTGGATGTGTTTTATATCAGAAAGCAAAGAATATTACTAATATGATATAATACAGTTGTGTTCAAAATTATTCAACCCCCCAATGCTGTAAAGGGTTTTAGGGAACTTAGTGTACATTTGTAATTGTATTCAGAATGAAATCCTACAAGGACTTCTTAAAGAACCATATGCAACTAAAATAACATCAATTGGTTTTGTAATACAGTAGTAAATGTTTATTTTGTGAATTCTTCATTTACACAATTATTCAACCCCTTAAAGACTACCACTCTGAAGAACAGAGGATGATAAAAATCAATGTCAAACTGGCCAAAACAATCAATTTCAGTGGGGGTTGAATAATTTTGAATACAACTGTATATATATATACCATTATCTAATAGTGTATATATTGTAAGATTGGGGTGATCAGACTCCAGCTGTAGGTGTGTTTTTTAGTGAGTACGCCGGTCCAGAACTGAATTTTTAAGGGCCTGGTAGCCCACTTTTATTTAAAAGCACAAAAAAAGTTCACAAATACATCAGTAGCCCTCACAGGGGGGGTTCCACCATTACTCAACACTTTAGCCTCCTGGCTTTCATTCTTGCCATCCCGCTCTTTCAGGCATTTAGTCTAGGCCTTAGGTCTGCTCCTCAGAACAAACAGAGTTTTCTAGAGTTAAGCTCTCTCCTAGCTTACTCCTGATCAGCGCCTTGCTGCTCAGTCACCAATGACATCTGCCTCCTGCAAACATGCACACTCTGGATGCACCCATGCAGCGTCTGACTCGTCTCAGAGGGATGGGAGTCCACCTGACTCCAAGGCACAGACTTCCTGTCTGTTGGGTTGGGCCCTGAGCCATTGTCAGGTCAGAACTAAATAGCCCAACACACAACTGTGCAATCAGTGTGCCTTTCTCTCCAAAATCTGGCGTAAACCAACAGTCTTTAAGATCGCACAGGGTCCCACTGCCACAATATATATATATATATATATATATATATATATATATATATATATATATATATTTCCAAATTTTTGGGTCTTTTTTTGTTTAGATAATAAAAAATGAAAAACGAAAAAACACAATGGTGATCAAATACCACCAAAAGAAATTTTGTGGGGACAAACATGATATACATTTCATTTGGGTACACTGTTGCATGACTGCGGAATTACCAGTTAAAATAGCGCAGTACTGAATAGTGAAAAATGGCCTGGTGATGAAGGGGGTCACATCTTCTGGAGCTGAAGTGGTTAAGCAAAATACGATCAGAATTTGTGGCATTCGTCCAGAAAACAGAGATTTTTTATCCTGGAGTGCTGGCTTTTCTTCATTTGATATTTTAAGAGATGCAAGGGTTCATTTGTAGTTTTGCATAGTTCTTTTTAATTAGATAAAGACATTAAAACACAACAAGAATATTTACAAACAATATGTTAGGCTAACAAAGCTTAGTAGCTAAGGGCCATGGGGACAGGATTCAAACATAAAACACACATGCCAACAGATGTGTTTTTATTATCCTTCCTAACTATGCAAATCTCTGTAAATAACTTCAAGTTATGTCCTATTTGTCTTTGATTTAATTCAGTATAATTCCACTTCTGCAAACTACAATCCAATATCAAACCAACATTGGGTAAACCATGGCTTCTTTGCATCTGTGAATATGAAAGCAATGACTCTATATTAGCTTGCAGGAACAAATTGAACACCCCTTTTCATTTGCAGGGATTTGCCACATAGTCCTATATAAAAAAATAAAAATAATTATCCTCACTGATGTGACATACCTTTACTGTCCCCAATCTTTTCAACTAAAAGTGGATTATCACATGAACACAGATTATAGATTACAAACGAATGTGTTATTAATTTTATAAGTATTCTAATGTGGATTTTAACATTTTATACAGGCTCAAAAACCAGAGTGATGTACAGTATATCTGATCTCACCGACCTTAAATTTGGAAACTGTTTTTTTTTTTTATGTATTTTAGTGACCACATATTTTCAAATATTATTACAGTGCTTATTATAATGTATGTTTTCATGTTCCCCTTTCAACATATTTGTTCTAGTATTAAAATGGAATGCTATGCAAACATAAAAGACACAAATTAACCACTTAAGACCCAGACCTTTAGGCAGGTAAAGGACCTGGCCAATTTTTGCGATTCGGCACTGCGTCGCTTTAACTGACAATTGCGCGGTCGTGCGAAGTGACTCCCAAACAAAATTGGCGTCCTTTTGTTTCCCACAAATAGAGCTTTCTTTTGGTGGTATTTGATCACCTCTGCAATTTTTATTTTTTGTGCTATAAACAAAAATAGAGCGACAATTTTGAAAAAAAAATCTATATTTTTTACTTTTTGAGAATTTTTTTTTTTTTGCACACTTATAATTATCACAGAATGGCAATGAATTGAGAGCACTTTGGGTAAACATAGCTGAACACTGATTTCCGCGGACACTAAAATGAACTTTTAAGAGCTTATAATCACATATTATGGAGCACATTGGTTTGTGGCACCCTTGGGTGGAGTGCCATTTAAAGTGTTATTTTCACTCATTTTGGATCACGAATATTATAGTGACTTATTTGATGTAAATTTTTTTAGTTGAGAGATTTATTAGTAATTTTTTGGTGGATACTGTATATATTCACATTTTGTTTTCAGCACTACACTTGTTTATTATATAAATTAGTCTTGAGGTATATGTGATATGCTTTTTGGTGCAGGAAAGAAAAGTACCAAGCGCTGCACACCAACACAATCCAACAGTCGGTATAGTTAAATCAGCCTCAGCCTGGCTCTGTCCAGGTCACACCCCACGTTTATTTTGCTCGATCCTTGAGGCTTAGTCATGGACCTCCATAACTAAGCCCTGTGGGCAGGGCGAAACTTGTCGGTGTGTGTGGCCTAGACGGAGTCAAGCCAAGGCTTCTTTTACTATATCAACTGTTGGGTTTTGTTGGTATGAGGCACTTGGGACTTTTCTTTCCTGCATCTAGCAAAAGTCGGGATGGGCACTTCCCAGCCAGCACCCTCAGAGTGAGTCATCAGAGCGGGACTCAGTACCTCAGGATCGTGAAGTAGTACCTCTCTTAGTTCTTTGATGTTAGCTCACATATACTTTTTGGTGTTAACTAGCTCTACAAATAGGTTATTGATGGTGATGGGTAGCTGTACAGGGAAATATTTGATATAGTACCAAATCTCATTAGGCTAGCAGTCAGAGGCAGCAGTGTCTTAGATGATCTCCTACTGTAGATATAAAATTATGAAGCTTAGGACCCAGATAAGTCTAGGTTTTATGATAATGATGTCAGAACAGAAGATAGATTTTCAGGGTGCTAATTAGAAACTTTTAACACTTCTAAATGTTCCCTATAAGATAGAAAATCTTTACTTTTTATTTCAGTTTCACTTTACCATAGTCATTACAGAGATACTACTCCATTTCAGCGTAATCCCCTAATTATTTGTTTGTGAATTCATCCAAAAGTATTATACCATCATTTGTTTACTGGAGTCCATGTGAGATTTAATAGATGAGTATGATATTCAGCTTGCCAGCAATCATGCAAAACTGTAATATCAGTTCTGAGTGGACATGGCTTTAAAGGGCGGTTATCTTTACTGCTTCTATTATTATCATTCTGCTGCTCATATGTCACGAACCACAGGAATTAAGTAAATAAATAACACAGAATCAGTCTGTGCTACATAAATGCACATGATTATTAAATAAAGTTTCAAAATTCAGAATGAAACCTCATTATGGTTTCTGATGCTCGGTGCTATTAATGAGGATGCCCAAATGTTAGATCTTTTTTAGAAATGGGACAAGAAATCTGCCCGTGTTTGAACATACTTATGGAATGTCTGCAAACGGATTAAAAAAAAAGGATGTATAAAAACATTCCTTCAAACAGCGTAAAATTATCAGATATTGAGCGTTTTTCTTTCTAAGTTAGCATAAAAGAGCATTTACTCCAGCTGTGCTTAAAAAGGGAACAACTTGCGAAGACCATTAGTGGCATAGTGCAGCATAAAGATATATTGATAGACATCCCATGCCATGCCATGCCACACAACACCCAGAGCAGATAGAAAATATTGCTTGCCTCATTTCTTGTAGTCATCCTGGATTTGTGACTATATGTGCTGTCTGGACAGCAGAGATAGCACAGTATGCATTTATATCTCTTTTTTTGCTATTTTACATTTCATTTTGTATGTTCTCATGGGGATTTGCAGTAACAGCACCAGCAGATACTGGTCAGTGCAAATACAGTACATTCTGTATATGGATTGACAGCTCCCACAATCTAGACTTTCATTCAGTTACTGTATATACAGTACATTTATCTACCTGTAAGATGTGCTTTTTGAAGTGAACTTCATTCTATCCTGGAGTCTAGCCGTCTTTCACACATGTGGACTGTTCATTTCATCAGTTCAGTCATGTCAAAATGAATTAAGTATTCATCAGTTTTTCATCTGTTTTTCATCAGTGCTCATCATTTTTTTTTAAATCCAATACCCATGAAAAAAACGGATGAAAAAATGACCATTTGTCTGTTTACATCCATTTTTTCGTCCAATCCATTTTTTGAACAGAAGAAAAATAGAGCTTTGATCAGTTTAACCACTTAAGGTAGAACATTACTTAGAACCCCCAAACATTATACAATTTTTTCTAACACCCCAGAGAATATAATGGCGGTCATTGCAATACTTTATGTTACACCGTATTTGCGCAGCGGTCTTACAAGCACATTTTTTGGGAAAAAATACACTTTTCAGAATTAAAAAATAGGACAACAGTAAAGTTATCCCAATTTTTTTATATTGTGAAAGATAATGTTACGCCGAGTAAATTGATACCCAACATGTGATGCTTCAAAATTGCGCCCCCTCGTGGAACGACAAACTTTTTCCCTTAAAAATCTCCATAGGCGACATTTAAAAAATTCTACAGGTTGTATGGTTTAAGTTATGGAGGAGGTCTAGGGCTAGAATTATTGCTCTCGCTCTAATGATCATGGCGATACCTCACATGTGTGGTTTGAAGACCATTTTCATATGCGGGCGCTTATCACGTATGCGTTACCTTCTGCGTGCAAGCTCGTCGAGACGGGGTGCTTTAAAAAAAAAATGTTCTTATTTATTTTACTTTATTTTGACATTGTTTTTTTTTTTTTTAATTGGGTCACTTTTATTCCTATTACAAGGAATGTAAACATCCCTTGTAATAGAAAAAAAGCATGACAGGTCCTCTTAAATATGAGATCTGGGGTCAAAAAGACCTGAGATCTCATATTCCCACTAAAATGCAATAATAAAAAAAATGGCCCTTTAAGAGCTATGCGCGGAAGTGACGTTTTGATGTCGCTTCCGCCCTGCTATGGTACGGAGATGGGTGGGGGCCATCTTGCCCTCACTCGTCTCCATACCCAGCCACGGACAGGTCACATTCAGCTTTCAAGTGCACCACTCTGAGCACTGGACAGCTCTGTATGCCAGCTCTATTATCGCTGGCTTCCTAATCTGTAAAGTGGTGGTGATTCTTTAAAAATCTGTCACTGCCATAGCAACAGGTTATTAAATTGTCCGTGATAGGAACTATCAGAATTTGTGACCTGTTTCGGAAATATAACCAAAAACCGGCACAGATGCTTGCCTGAATTAGATGCAGATAGTTTTAAAGGGAATTGTCACCAGAAAAATGATGTGCATTTTGACTAGAGGGCTGATATGTTATTGCAGAGCACAAACACAACATAAGGACCCATTTACTTCCCTATCAGGAAAGCACACTGGCTCCTTGTGTTCTGTGCAAAATGATCTTAGTCTGCTTTAGAGCTTCCATACATCTGGAACCAGGGACGGCCTTTGGGGTGTGCGAGCTGTGTGGCCGCACAGGGAGCCATTGGCAACAGGGGCGCTGTGCAGCCATCACAGCTCGCAGAATGTGAGTCGCAGTCAGTTACTCACATGATCATCACAGGAGTCCGACTCCTACGAGTCACAGCAGCAGGCGCTGACAGGTCCCCCGGCGCGCTGCCAGGTCCCCCCCTGCCCTGGGACTGGGTAAGGAGCAACGCATCGGCTGCGCCACCTGAAAAAAAATGTCCGCTGCTCGGGAAAGCCCGAAAACGCTTGGCTATTCTCGGGCAGACGGCGCATGCGCACTGGCGTCTAAGCACCGGCCTGCGCCATTTTTAAATGCAAAGCCACACCGTCCACCGAAAGGTAAGTCACACTGAGCCCTTGGCCCTGCATGCATCTACTTTTTCAGATAAAAAGAAAAAGTATTTACTTTTTATAGCCAGCCTACACACAGAAGGGGAGGAGGATATAAGGGACTTTACATAAGAAAAAAATAAAAAAGAGGTAAAATACAATAAAATAATATATAAAAATAACATGTTTACTACATAATTGCATTGGTAATGGCAATTACATACATGTGTATGTTTAGGTGACCAGGGGAAGATGAGGGGGGGGGGCTCCACAGGATTAGCTCGCACAGGGCGCCTAAACACCTAAGGCCGGCCCTGTCTGGAACTGACCTGACTCTCTGAATGGCAAATTTATAGAAATTCCGAGGCACAGCAACAAAGTAACCTTTGTACTGTTAATGGCACTCTCCATATTAATATATTCCTAGCACAGAACTTTTCATTGTAGACATCAAAATGTTTAACTGAGAGCTAAACCTGACAGATTAGTGTGAAGAATTCATATTTTACAGGAAATGTTGATTTTGACCTTGACTAAAACACCTTTTCAAATCATCCCTAACCAATCATGGAAACATCTCCATAGCAACCCTACATATTCTTACACTTTTTCAGCTTCCATTTTCATTCACTGCAGCTGTTCAATTTTTCAGACATGCAACAATTGGATCGGTGAGCCATGCTGCAAAAAGACGGAACTGTCACAGAATGGGCCTCCTTGGCTACAAAAACAGCAAACATAGTATACAATATTAGGCATATGATTAAAACAGCAATTCATTTAAAGCATATCATTGAAAAATATTTCACTATTATCATTTATTTATTTTTATTCTGTTTTATGATAAATATGTGAGCTGTTATTGCTGATCTCTTTTGAATATATTAGTTGCCTGGGTGTTATGCTGATTCATTGGCTTTAAAACATTGGAATTGTGACTCAGAACAAGCATACAGGAGTTCTGATGTTCCTCTGAATTTTATTATTGCCTATTTATTTTGCAAATGCACCAGTCAATATTTAACCCCTTGTTGACTGCTGATGCTTTTTCTCGGCAGCCAATCAGGAGGGTTGATCTCATCGTTGTGCATGCTGGGAAGGGGTATTTAGGGTCGTCGTTCCTAAGCCATTTTTTTGGGTCGTCGTTCCTGCGCCATCCGCCTGGGCAGTCGTCCCACCACCCCTGTGTGTGGCCCTCCTGGCCAGGGTGTGTGTGTTGCAGTGTTCCCGGCTCCGGGGCCACATTGGCCCAGAGCATTAATCTACCTCCTAGACTCAGTAGGCAGACTGAGTCTACAATTTGCAAGTGGTCCTGCGCTGTCCGTCCAAAGTGGGAGGAAGCCGACCGATGAGGAACCTGTCTGGGGGATACCGAGCACGAGGCTGGTGTCTCAGGAGAGGCCTACTTGCTCATCGAAGGACACTTCGTATCTGAGAGGCTGGATGACGGTCGCCTATCAGTTCCTGACATAACTAAAGCTGTTTGAAGAAAATCCGAGGGGTGAATCCAGTCGAGAAGGATTTTGGACCGAGACTATCTCCACCTTTAGGAGGGTCTGTGGCAGAGACTTCACCCTAAAGCTTCCGAGTGACACTCTGGCTGCTAGGCTGGTGAGAGAGGCCTATCCAGATGCACTATACCCACTCTGGCTAGAGTGGCGAAGAATGTTTTCGTTGGAAGCATGACTGTTTCCAGTAACCAGTTAACCCTGAATCCGCCTTCTTCCATTCCGTCTATCCCTTCACCTACAAGTACCTTTTTACTGTTTTTACCCGGCTGGGTAATAAAGCACAGAAAAGACACCTGTCGTGTGGACATTGACTTTATTGCAGCTCTCATCCAGTACCCTAGACAGTGGAAAGATAGAGGTAACGTGCCACATAAATCAAACCAGCAGCTCCTTCGGGGGTAGTGCTACATATATATATATATATATATATATATATATATATATATATATATATATATATATATACCGTATATATACACATATGATTCTACACTTCCGGGTAGGGGGTGCGCGCACACGCACCACCAGTGAGACACTTCTGCTGTGATTTGCCACGGCAGAAGCTAATCAGTGGGTGGCGGCCAAACATCAGGCAGATACACAGGACAGAGCTCTGCCTATGCAAACAAGGCAGAGCTACGTCCTAACAGGAGAGAGGTGATCGATATTCTTTCCCTGCATAGCAGGGAAAGAAAATCCATCACTTCCCTTAGTAATAGCACCACACAATGGGGGTTATTTACGGAAGGCAAATCCACTTTGCACTACAGAGCTCCATCCTGACCATCGTTAGGCAGAGACACAGGACAAAACCTCTGCCTATGTAAATAAGGCAGAGCTACACCCTGACAGGGGTGAAGTGATGGATATTCTTTCCCTGCACAGCAGGGAAAGAAAATCCATCACTTCCCTTAGTAAAAGCACCACACATAGTGTACACAAACACTGGCTAGGCATACATTTAACCCTTTGATTGCCCTAGCTGTTTAACCCCTTCTCAGCCAGTGTCATTAGTACAGTGTATATTTTTAGCACTAATTACTGTATTCATGTCACTGGTTCCCACAAAGTGCCAGTTGGTGTCGTAATGTTAACCAAAATATCACATTCCTGGTATAAGATCGCTGCCATTACTAGTATAAAAAAATCCAGTATATATTCCATAGTTTGCAGATGCTAAAACGTTTGGGCAAACCAATCAATATATGTTTATTGGGATTTTTTTAAAAAAAATAATTTTTAATATATATATGTAGCAGAATACGAATTGGCCTAAATTTATGAAGAAATTTGATTCTGTACATTTTTTTATCCGATATATTGTATAGCAGAAAGTATATATATATATATATATATATATATATATATATATATATATATATATATATATATATATATATATATTCTGTCTTCTTTGCTTATATTGAAAAAAATACAAAACTGCAGAGGCGATCAAATACCACCGAAAGAAAGCTACATTTGTGGGTAAAAAAAGGACATACACTTCATTTGTATACATCGTGACTACACAGTTGTTAGTTAAGGTAACACAGCCCCCCATGCCTATATAAATTGTTGCGCACTGCTCACACGGCACTACAGCGGGAGAGAGCGTTGTGTCAACATCGGAAGAAAAGAAGAGGGAAGAAGTAGACGGAGAAGACCGGGCCAACGCTAGTAAAAGAACTGGAAGAAGATAGCCGAGGAGCCTGGCAAAAGGCACCGGAGAGCGGGAGAAGGCACCAGAGAGCAGGAGAAGAGAGCGGAGAGTCGGAAGAAGACCCCCGAAGTCGGAAGAAGACCCTGGAGCTGCCTAATAAATGACTTTAAAAACCTGTGTAGTGTGTTTTGTTCTTGACACTTTTCCCCCCAGGTGAATGGGTAAGGGTATGATGTACCCCATACTCAATCACATAGGGTGGGGGGCAGGGATCTTGGGGCCCCCTTACTAAAGGGGGCTCCCGGATTCCAATAAGCCCCCCACCCGCAGACCTGACAACCAACAGCCAGGGTTGTCGGGAAGAGGCCCTTGTCCTCATCAACATGGGGACAAGGTGCTTTGGGGTGGGGGGCGGAAGGGTGCCCCCTGCCCCAAAGCACCCACCCCCCATGGGTGCGTGCATGCGGCCTGGTATGATTCAGGAGGGGGGGCGCTCGCTTATCCCCACCCCCTTTCCTGACCGGCCGGGCTGCGTGCTCGGATAAGGGTCTGGTGTGGATTTTTCGGCGTAGGGTTCCCCTTTAGGACCCAAGGGCCTGGTATGCTCCTGGAGGGGGAAACCATGCCATTTTTTTATTTAAAATTTGGCGTGTCGTTCCCTGTCAAGATTAATACCAAACACAGTGCCTGGTATTGGCAGGGATCCAAGTCGGATCCCCGTTCATTGAAAGTTGGACATATGTTGGCTTCAAGTCACAGGGCAAGGTCAGATCCAAAGTAGGAAGAGTGTCGTGTCGCACTAGTGTGAACCCAGTCTAAAGAAATGTTACTAAAAAATAACTGCTGCGGGCACCTAGAGGTTTATGCACATACTACAACAGTGTCTAAGACCCTGGTTTCACATCAAAATCCTGGGCCATTCAGATACGTAT
The DNA here is from genome assembly GCF_905171775.1 of Rana temporaria. Taxonomy (NCBI): domain Eukaryota; kingdom Metazoa; phylum Chordata; class Amphibia; order Anura; family Ranidae; genus Rana; species Rana temporaria. Next base: position 112,900,934 of record NC_053493.1, on the reverse strand, counting down.
TACAGCTGGTGTCATCTTCATATTTGTGCTTCCTATTCTCTTCAACTGATCAATCTTGGTATTACACTAGCAACATCTGACATATAGCGGAACAAGGAAAGCTAAGGCTTGGGATGACAAGACTAAAAGAGATTGTTTGACCTCCTTATACTAGTACACCTAAAACTGATGGCTTGAAAAGTAGACAAGCTATTGACCCACTGCGCTAACAGTTTAGACCCTGAGTAGGTTAGCTCCTGCTGCCTAGTACCTAGTGCACTTTTCCACCAACAAAATTGTGCAAATTCACATACTGGGCAGAGATAACTAAAATGGAGAACCAGACAGAGTGCTCTGGCAGAAAGCATAGCAGTCAAGAAACTTTTATTATTCATGGGAATGGGTTACTATCAGTCAGCAATATGATGCATGGGTGCTAGAGTTGCCATATCATCTCTTTAATCCGGGACACATAATAATTGAGGCAGAGTTAATGCAGATAAGGCACCAAGTGAGTTTAATTACCACCTTAATCAGCCACATAACCTGTGTAATTAATGTGTATCCTGAATTAAAGGGATGATGTGGCAACCCTAATGGGTGCCCATGACCAAGATGTTTGCTACTATATGCAGACACTGGGTTACAGCCATGTAAATCTTGGTGCCTGTAAAAATAATTCCAGTGTGGGGTTTTAAATTACAATAGTCAGTTGTGGTAGTTACTTTGTAAGACATGTACTGTATGTGCATGTTCCCTATTAAAATATTCTTTGCAATAACGTTCCTCGCTTCCATAAAAGGTAAAGTCCCTCTCCTAGAACATTCATTGGTTATTTTTGGTTATTTTTGAGTCTATAAATGAATCATATAATTAACAATTACCTTTATAAAATGTCAGCGAGTGAAAGATGTGGTACAGCAACTGGTATTCCAGCCATAGATATCGGAAGGCTATCAGCTGTGCAGGCAAGAGCTGATCACCCTCTGCCTTAGCTAGGAGTCTTGCTGCACAGGTAGGTGCTTTCTGAGAGCAATAACAATGAATTGTTGCAACCAACATTATAATTCCAGCAAGTCAGGCCCAGATAGTCTTGTGTTTGTCACCAGCTAAAAATGTCCATGGTAGCTAAACTGGACACTGGGCTTTTCAGTGAAGCAGAGAATTAAATCTTCGCTGCAGACATGTATTATATAAAAATAACCCAAAGCAACCGAAGAGGAAATGTAATGCTTAAAATATACTGGGACTGTTAGGTCTAATATTTTTTTTGTAGATAAACCCAATCAGATTACTAACATATAGTGGGATATGGTCATAGGCGTGCGCACAGTGTGCCTATTAGTATTATCGCTGTGTGTAGCAGCAAGAACATAAAAAAGATCTCTCTCTTACCGACTCTGCCATAAGAGCAGTGTTTATGCTCTTCTCTTTCACTGTTCCGGCACGAAGATCAATGTTCCAGGGTCATATATATATATGTAGACACGCAAACATGTGTGTTTGAGCTTAAGGGTGCATACCCTAATGCAATAGGCTGCGCACACCTATGGATATGGGGAACACTGAAATATTCTATACATACTGACAAATTGACATATTGGGGCCAGCATGCAACAGCAGTGGACAAACTTCAGGCACAAGATCTCAAAGAATAAGAGCTGTCTGACATCAGGAATTAAGAGGAATCATCAGACCTGCCATTAGAATGATATAAAAAAAAGGCATTGCAATGCTTGGATAGCATGTTATTGGAGGAATTTCTGATTGCCTGGGGCTAATCTGTAACTGCACAGGTAAAGGTATAATCATTGACAAGGTTTAACATCACTCATTGCACATCTAAGGCCCCGTACACACGGTCGGACAAAACCGATGAGAATGGTCCGATGGACCGTTTTCATCGGTTCACCGCTGAAGTGGCCTGATGGTCTGATGTGTATACACACCATTAGTTAAAAATCCGATCGGGTCAGAACGCGGTGACGTAAAACACACGACGTGCTGAAAAAAACGAAGTTCAATGCTTCCAAGCATGCGTCGACTTGATTATGAGCATGCGCGGGTTTTGAACCGATGCTTTTCTGTACTAACCATCGGTTTGGTCCGATGGGGCAGCGGTCCATCGGTTCGGTTTTGAAGCATGTTTTAAAATTTTGGACCGAAGGAAAACAGACCGATAGCCTATACACACGGTCGGTTTGGTCCGATGAAAATGAACTTCGGTTCATTCTCATCGGACCAAACCGACCGTGTGCACGGGGCCTAACAGACATGAGTGATTAATATCTACCTTTTGGAAGAGTAGCAGCATGGTAAGAAGCTGTACATAGGAAAAGCTATGGCTTTAATGGGAGCTCTAACCCAATCTCCTGTAGCTATGCTTGTCTGGCACTGCATTAAAACATATTTATAATAATACACACCGAAACTCAGACCTGAAGTTAACAATTGTTCATCTTTTATGGTTGAAAAAAAAATGCTATTTTGCAGAAGATAAATCCCTAGTTATTCTCACAGTTCAGTTTTATTATTCTACCACTACTGCACTATTATCTACAGCACACTACTACTGTGCCTATTCTTTTTTATTTTATTTTGTAAGCTCCTTGAATAGTGCTGTTAGCCCTTGTATTAATCTAATTTGTACAACTCATGTCTAAGAATGTACAGTACCATAGAACACATTGGCAGCTTAGTGATATAAAAAATATTACAGCTATTATTACATCTTAGAAAGAAGTTTTGTCAATTTAGATAAAGAACACAAATGCTGTGAACTATGTAGTGATTTCTGTAAAGTTACATTGTACAGTACTAAATGATCTATTTAGCTATGCGGATACAGGAATTTAAACTTTTCTGCTGCTTACTGAGTCACAACATTTCAAAATGAAATTTAACTCTGAGAACTGAAATTACTTTGTACAGAGAATACAATCTCATGTTTCAAGGAGTTTTGTAAGTGTTCCAATTTAAATAGCTTTTTAATCCTTGATATTGTAGTGGTCATTGTGCACAAGTTAAAAATAGTTGGTTGCGCTGTGTTATTTCTGTGTGATCTAAATTTGCTTATGAGATCAATGAGGGGAATGCCGTTACTCAGTACTGGGAACTGAAATACAGACAAATGCATTTTTAGATTCATAGACATGGCATTGTGCTAGACAAGATGATACAAAGTTTCTAACATTAACAGGACAAGCCTCTCCCAAGGGGATAGTGTACATTCAGTCCTAAACACATAGATGTCTTTTTTTTTTTATGTGGCCCTCCAGGAAATTAACATGGGTCTACTCTTTTGACATTTAAAGGAAACTCCACTTTCCCTTAAATATAATACATAAATAGAAAATTTATAAAATCCAACATTTAGTTGCTACACATGCCATGTTGCAATTTTATAGAAAAAAAAAACATTGTGTACATTTAGTGATTCTACTAAATAATATATCTTTATTGAAATGTAATCACTGAAACGATAAGAATTTACAAAGAAGAGGAAAAAAGAAAAAAACCCCAATACAATTCACAGCATAAAGACATAAAAATATACAGTAGGGCTCATAAGAGCCGTAGATATATTTAATGATACGCCTATAGATCTTAACATAAACTGCCATAAGAAATATTAAAATAGAATTGTAAATATACTTTATGTAATTAAGCATTAAAAACCATGACTAATATGGTGTAAAAAAAAAAAGGAAAAAACGACATGGGCCTGTCGACGAGATATCCGATAATGTATAAAAGAATAGGGATATTGGGGTCAGGTGGAGGGGTTCTAGGATAGTTAAGTTGCAAAATCAGGGTTATAGATAAAGGATATCCAGGGGAACCATTCGTCCTGGAAATATTGTGTAGTTGAGGCGATAGTTCTTTCATTCTCATAAGCTTATAAAATGGAACTTCTGCTTAATCCACTCCTTCACCCCTTACATGCCACACTTGACATGTAATTTTTTTGGGGGGGTCAGGAGGAGTGGGACTTCCTGTCCCACTTCCTCCTTCCGCCGAGGGGCTGGTAAGGCGATTAGCTTAATCGCCTTATTGCAACCCCTCCCTGTAGGCGAGCGCCTGTCCAATCGGACGGCACCGCGCCACTCGCGCATGCGCATTGCCGCTCCCGCATGCGCAGTGGGTGCCCGGCCGTGAAGCCAAAAGCTGTCACTGCCGGGTGTCCACACTAGGAATAAAGACGGGGGGCGAGGAGCGAAGCCCCGGCCGGCGCGTCGTTGGAACCGTGGAGCAGGTAAGTGTCTATTTATTAAAAGCCAGCAGCTACAATTTTTGTAGCTGCTGACTTTTAATAAACTTAAAAAAAGGCTGGAACACCCTTTTAACTTGGTTATCCATTCTGTTGAAGGAATGCACTGTGATTTCCAGTATCTCCCGGTTATCACCCTGGAGCCACTTAAAAGAAATGGAAAATCCCTTCTTGACCTTTGAAACTGAATCTGGAAACATGTATAACAGTACTGTTTGGGGAGTTTGGGGCACTGTCTCTAGGGCAAAGCACTATTTTGTTTAAAAATGTTATCCCAAATTGGGCGCAAAGCAGGACAACTCCACCATATATGTTGCATGGTACCTACATGGGATAGGCATCGCCAAAATTGGTCAGATGTATTTGGGAATATTGTTTTTGGCAGTATCCAAGGGCAGCGGTACCATCACTTTGTAATTTTGTTCCTTTATTTTACACGCAACAGTAGATTTATGAGTCCATATGAGTTCATATGCAAGATTTACGAACTTCTTCCTCCATAAAAATAACTCCTAGCTCCCTTTCCCATTTTATGAAATATGAAGGTTTATCAAAAACGATCTTGGTTAGAAGAAAATTATGAAGAAGGGAGACAGTATGTATAGGGGGATCAGGTTGTATACATAGTGATTTAAAAATGGTAAGGGAGCGGTGAAGATCTGCTCTTGTTTTTAACAAATTATAGGAGTTATGGAGTTGGAAATACAATTATTAATATTATTATTATTATACAGGATTTATATAGAGGCAACAGTTTACGCAGCGTTTACAATATAAAAGGGAGACAATACAGTTATAATACAATAAAATACAAGAGGAATAAGAGTGCCCTGTTGTAGAGCTTACAATCTAATAGGGTGGGGAAGGTGGTACAAAAGGTTGGAACTGTGGGGAATGAGCTGATGAAAGTGGTAAAAGATTAGTTGAAGAGATGAGTTTTCAGGGATCACCTGATGGTAGCAAGAGTAGGGTATAGTCGCACAGGTAGAGGTAGCGAGTTCCAGAGGACGGGAGAGGCTCTGGAGAAATCCTGGAGACGAGCATGGGAGTAGGAGATGAGAGAGCTTGAAAGTAGGAGGTCTTGAGAAGAGCGGAAAGGACGGTTTGGGTAATGTTTGGAGACAAGATTGGTGATGTAGCTTGGGGCAAAGTTGTGGATGGCTTTGTATGTTGTGGTTAGTATTTTGAATTTAATTCGCTGGGTGATCGGGAGCCAGTGTAGGGATTGGAGGAGAGGATTGGCAGACACTGAGCGGTTGGTAAGGTGGATAAGTCAGGCAGCAGCATTCATGATAGACTGAAGACGGGGTAGCCTATGGAGAGGCAGGCCAATGAGAAGGGAGTTGCAATAGTCAAGGCGAGAGATAACAAGGGAGTGAATGAGGAGCTTGGTAGTTTCATTTGTTAAAAAGGGGCACATTTTAGAGATACAATGGCCACTTACTCGGATAACAAGGCAAGAACTCATTCAATTGTGTCAAAGGTTTCAGGCCAGTTGATTCCACATTTTTGAGCTATTATCACAGCTTAGTTTGGGGTGACTTACACTTTCACATCCAAATTGTTTATGTTTTAAATACAGAGATTGGTCTCTGTATTCCACTTTCATCAACCAACAGATGTTGTGATGCAATATCAACTATGCAGTGGGTTTGATTTACTAAAACTGAAAGTGCAAAATCTGGTGCAGCTCTGAATGGTAGCCAATCAGTCTAACTTCCGCTTGTTCAATAAAGCTTTAACAGAAAAAACCTGAAAGGTTTTCCATGAGCTGCACCATATTTTTTTGCACTCTCTAGTTTTAGTAAATCAACCCCCGTAAGGAGTTCATGGTTTTCCAAAGGTTGGCCAACTCATAGGGATAGATTTGTTCATAGCTGAGTATAAGAATCTGCAAGCCAGGCTAAAATAACCTCTTTTGGAGATGTACATAACTATGACAGGGTATATACAGCCAATTCACAGGACAAATGTGGTTTGATCACCAGCACACACTTAGTAGTGATGTGACTAGACTCAAAATTGGAATTTCTCAAATGTTTTTGGGGCTATTGTACACCTGTTAGCTCTTTTGCATTGGCCTTTCACATAGGAACAAAACATCATGAAGTGTGCATCGTTTTCTCTAAAACAGACCATATGCATTGCAGTCTGATTGTACAATTATTACAACTATTTCAATCTACCAACTACCTGTATGTTGAGAGCCAGCTTAACTTGACACAAATAGAATGAATTGTTTAGGTAGGGTTTCTACTACATAGTTTTGGTAGATCTAATAAAGATTGCACAGACTATAAATAAACCATACTGCATGCTTTAGGGCTCTTTCACACGGACGGACTGTTCAGGTCCGCCTGACAGTTTTTTAGGCGGAACTGAACGGGCGCTCCGTGCTCCTCTATGGAGCCACGGATGTCAGCGGTAAAATGCGATCCGCCAAAGTGTGACATAGGAAAACCCTATTTTCCATCCATCTGGTGGATCGGATCGGGTGACAATGGACTCTACGGTCCGTCGTCATCCGATCCCCCATAGGGGAGAGCGGCGCTCTGACAGGTCGGTCCCTGCACAGTGTGCGGAGACAGACTTGTCATCTGCCGGCTCAGTGGAGCGATCCCCCCTGAGCAAAGCCGAGCCCAGACACGTACCGAGTGAAAGAGCCCTTATAGATATTATAGCTGTTTGTGGCTTATGTAAAACTATGTTGCCATTAGGATTATATGTATCAAGCTTGATACATGTAGTTCTAATGGCAAAATTGTTTTACATAAGCCACAAATATAGTCTTTTTTGAAAGAAAAGTTCACTGTGATTGCAATGTATCCACTGAACAGGGGTGATTAGTTCACCAGATTACTTAAAGCAGGGGTGTTAAACTCAATTTTATCATGGGCCACATCAACATTATGCTTTCCCTTAAAGGGAAATGTGTATATTTAACACTATATAAATGTATCTACTCTTTATATTAATAAATAATTGCTTCTGCATTCAATTATTATTGGTTTTAGTAATAAATTAAGATTTAAGCTGTGAAGGGCAGGTGCAGACCAGCACAGAGCCCATTCACACTTCTGTAGCAGATGATGCAAGTATGAAAAGAAGGGTCGTACACCGCTGGTATCATCCACAAGAAAATGTTTTGGATACTGCCCAGACAGAACATGATTGTGCCATGGTGTTCCGTCTGAGCAGTCTCCAGGAAAGTTTCCTGTGGATGACACAAGTGGTATGCGACCCTCCTTTTAAATTGGCATAGAATTGTATTATTCTCATAATAATTATGAACATATGTCCCGAGCTTCCCCACCATCAGAAGTCAAGAGTCCCTCAACCCTCCTCTAATTCACAGTATACCCATCTGACCTTGTGCTGCTGCCAGGAGGAATATGGGGCAAAGCTGGGAAGCAGAAAATGCAGGGTCTGGAGGAGGCCCAGAGGAGGGCTGGAGTCAGGTGCCAAAGTCTGTTGAGCACTGAGACAAGGAGAAACAGGAGAAGACGAGGAGGTGCTGCAGCCGCACAAAGAGGTGCAGGTTCTGTAGGAGGAATTCTGTCCTCCTTTCTGCTTCTGAATGCTGAGATAGGTGGGAGGGATTGGAGGCACAGAGACAAACCCCTTAATGTCTGTTGATCGAAGAAGCGCAGGATCTGACAGAGGAGCCATGTCCTCCTCTCTGCTACTGAGCACTGAAACAAGGTGGAGGCAGAGATGAGGGGGGTGCGGCAGCTGAAGAGGTGTGAGGGCAGGGGGGGAAGATTTGGCATGTGGGCCTTGTGTTTGACACATGTGACTAAAGGAGTATCTGAAGTAATTTTTTTTTTTTTTTAGTTTTGAATAAAGTGGAGAAGGGTCAGCAGCTTTGTTAAGGTCTTATTTATGTGTACACACTGGGGAGGGTCTCCATCTCTATTAGGCTAGTGATCATTTTCACCAAGACTGAAATTAAGTGAAAAATGTAAGTTTTTTTTTTTTTTTTTTTTTTTAATTATGTTTATTGAATTTTTCAAAATATTAGTGTACAAGCATTTTCAATAAAGCATTACACATCAAACTTTTGCGTTGAGAAACGCCAACTTCTTGTCTTACATAAGTTTAAATGAACTGACATATTATAAACTTTAATAAGTATATATATTTAAAGCAGGACTTAAGTAAATGGGGAGGGGAAATGATAAGAGAGAGGAGAGAAAGGTTTTTCTGTTTACTGAAATGAGTAAATAATATTACGTATCAATAGGCATATTGTATAATTTCATTTTGTTATGTGTTGACTAAAAACGTCCAGAATAAAGGTCAATTTTATCTAGAACAATCCATCAGGACTCCAGTAAGGCATGACATTCAGCGGAATTCACAAAGTGTGTCCAACAGGACCATTTATCAAGATACGATCTTGAAGAGTCCCTAGATTGATGAATTAATTCTTCCATTTTGGAAATATGGTTTACCTTACGTATCCATTCCGGAATGGTAGGTGGGAGATTTTGTTTCCACTTTGCTGGTATGCAAAGCCTCGCTGCGTTGATGAGGTGTATTATAATGGTGTCTTTGTAAACGGAGTGAGAGAGGCTAGACAAGTGTAGTAAGTATTGTCCCGCCGTGAAATCGGGAGAGTAAGTAGTTATTTGTACTATCAATTTATGTACTCCCGTCCAAAATTCAGCCAATACATTGCATTCCCACCAAATGTGTATCAAACTTCCCGGCGCGACCATACATCGCCAGCAAAGGGGCGATGTGTCGGGGTTAAATTTGTGAATGACCAACGGGGTCTTGTACCATCTTGAATAGATTTTGTATCCGTTTTCTTGTGTACAGATGTTCAATGTGCCTTTGTGCAATCGTTTAAATACATTCGCCCATTGATCATTCGTCACAGAAACTTGAAGGTCCTTTTCCCAGTGAAGGTTTGTGTTGTCCAATTGAGGGTCTACGTCAGAATTTAGAAGGTTATAAGTGAAGGAAATGAGGTGGCTCTGAGGGGATTCCCTAAGGCAAATTGTTTCAAATGGTGTCTTTGGCCTATACCATCCACTCATTGGTTCTAGCCTTTCAAGAAATCTAGTGATTTTAACATAATTGATATTGGAGATTTTACAATTAGGGTCAGTAGTTTGGAAGGATTCAAGAGACAAAAGGATAGTATTCTTAAAGAAATCTGTAGCTCTGTATAACGTTACTGGAAGAGTATATAAAAATGTAAGTTTTGAGCTGTCCCCAGAACTGGAATAGCGAAAATGTCTTCCTAAGGGGATAACAACTTTCTAAATGAAAATGTAATTTGAATTGAAAATCACATAATGATGCTCAAGTTTTATTATATCATATCACAATCTTAGAAAATAAGTATTTTAAGTAAAATATTATGTTTCTGAATGCTCAGACATGCTTGTGCTGTCTTACAACATTATTTATTGCTACATAATGCCTTTCCATCTTATAAATAATTGATGAGATAATAAGACCTTGTCAAATATTTTTAACTTGATGGAGGGTGATATAAGGCCATGTCCTCAGATTTAATCTGACAGCAATGTTACCAGCAGATATATAACATCAGTGTGTAGGTGTTGCTAAGTGTCATTTAGAAATCCACCATTGCAAAATCAAAGGCATTAATGTTTATTAAAGATAATATAATACTTCATATAAATGAGTGTGAATTCTGTAAGAGGTCATGATTAAAATAGAAAATATTTAGATAAAGTACAAACAGATCATCAATTCTATAGCTCCTAATATGCAGATAAATATTAGTTAAAAAATCCACTCCTTTGGATCCACCAGCTACTTTGGAACCAGAAATCAATTTATACAATTTAATGAGGTAAGTTCTCCAAATATTGATTGCTCAGTATAGAATACTTTATTAACCACCAACCTTATATGACACCTTATTGGGATATCAATTGAAAGTGGGATTGAGCCTCATATGATCAGTTACTGTATCATGCTTAGTTTTATTCACTCCTGTTCCCCAGTCTTTACAATTTGCAATGCAAACCAAGCTGCTTTGCATAAAGATATGTTTGGTCTTTCTGGGAGGATTTCTCTGTTCCAAAATTCTAAGCCATGTACTGTATAATGTGTGTGTGTGTCTTTATATATATATATACATATATATTTATATATACAGTATATATACAGGCATACCCCACTTTTAAGTACACAATGGGGTTTATTTACTAAAGCTGGAAAGCACAAAATCAGGCTCACTTCTGCATAGAGACCAATGAGCTACTAACCCAAGCTTGTTCAATAAAGCTTTGGTAAAAAAAAAAACCTGGAAGCTCATTGGTTTCTATGCAGAAGTGAGCCTGATTTTGCACTTTCCAGCTTTAGTAAATAAACCCCATTGTTTACTTAAAAGTGGGGTATGCCTGTATGTATGTATGTATATATATATATATATATATATATATATATATATATATATATATATATATATATATATATATAATGTAGTGGGGGAAAGCTGCACCAAGTTTTTATTTAGTGCAAAGCAATCTGGTCTTCCCACTGACCATACATATAGGAAAAAAAGTCTAAAGGATCGCTGCGCTTAAAATTGTATTTGTTCAATCATTTTTCAAAAATAGTTACATAGTAAAGGGTTCAAAAAGATTTCCGTTTCGGGCTCACATGCTTACTCCCTTCCTCAGATTCCTGTGTTCTGATATGAGGAAGGGCGTAAGCATCTGAGCTTGAAACGAAAATCTTTTTGAACCCTTTACAATGTACCGTAACTATTTTGAAAAACTATTTTAAGTGCAGCTATCCTTTAGACTTTTTTTCCTATATGTATGGTCGGTGGGAAGACCAGATTGCTTTGCACTAAATGCAAACTTGGCGCAACTTTTTTTTTAAGTTTTAACATTTTAAGTGCAGCAGTCCTTTGAACTTTTTTCATATATATATATATATATATATATATATATATATATATATATATATATATATATATATATATATATATATGTGTATGTGTATGTATATATATATATATATATATAAATGTATATATATATATAGTATATCTTACAGATTTAAGCTGCTGATTTATTTTAATTTATGACCATAAGCACCTCTTTAAAACTTCAAATGCTCTGTGTTGTGCTGCATTTATCAGAATATACACTCTGAAAAAGAAGATAAAAAAAGATACCAGCCGGAAAGCACTTAAAGTGTAACAAGGTTACAGGATGGCTTATTGGTTCACATTTATGCCTTGCAGGACTAGCATCTTTGGTTCAAATGCCTACCTGAATGGAGTTTGTATGTTCTCCCTGTGCTTGCATGCATTTCCCCCTACACTTAGGGACCTTATATTGTAAGCTCCTTGAAGACAGTGACTGTTGTAAATGTATATTAAGTAAAATGAGTGTGTAAATTGTTCGTGCTATATAAATACCTGTAATAATTGATAATAAACAATTGCTGTTAAACTGAAACATGCATCAGTTCCCAATGCCAACATGAATAGCTGACAACCATAAGAAAGGTGAATGGAAAATATCTCTATCTCCATACAGATATTTGTCTTGTAGGTGAAATAAAATAGTTGATTTTAATTCTGGAAGGGCAAATGTAGATGGTCTAGTTGAAGAACACTTAAAGGCTCCTCTTTGTAAAACTCTCTCAGGACTACTAGTCAGTGTGACTATAGCATATACTGTTTGTAAGGAGCACCTAATAGGCTAAAGACAGTGGGCCAGATCCACAGCCAGCCGCCGTAACTTAAAAATTCCCATTTAAGTTACACTGCCGGAATTTTTTTTACCTAAGTGCCCGATCCACAAAGCACTAACCTAGAAATTTTCGACTGTTTAACTTAAATCCGGCCGGCGCAAGGCGTTCCTATTCAAATGGGGCGAGTCCCATTTAAATTAGGCGCGCTCCCGTCGGGAAAATGACGTCGTGAGCATGCACAGTACGTGCATGCTCACGACGTCATTTTCCCGATGTGCATTGCGCGGTTTTACGTTACGCCGAGTTTTGTGAATCGCGCCGGGTAAAAAAAGTTGCGTCGGGAAAAAAAAAAGATACGGCGGAAAAAAAAAAATAATAAAAAAAAAAATAACAGCGTCGCGGGAAAGAAGGGTCTACTTTTACAAGGTGTACTAACTTTACACTTTGTAAAAGCCGCCCTAATTTTGCGTTTGCAAACTAATACTTACGGAGAAAAAACGAAGCTGAAAAGCTTCGTGGATCTCCGTAAGTGCTGATTTGCATACCCGACGCGGCATTTCGACTCGAAATGCCCCCAGCGGCGGATGCGGTACTGCATCCTAAGATCCGGCAGTGTAAGTCCCTTACACATGTCGGATCTTCTGCCTATCTATTGGAAACTGATTCTGTGGATCAGTTCCAAAGATAGAAACAGGGATACGCAGGCGGAACAGCAGATCCGCCTGCGTATCTCTTTTGAGGATCTGGCCCAGTGTCTTTTATTCTATGGACAGGGTATTTTAATGGTCTTTGGACATACCCTTTTTTTTCTTAGTTCCCAAGGGTAAATCTCAGGAATCAGTTCCTGGTTAATTATTTAACCCAAATCCCCATTTAAGGCTGAAGTACCTTATTTTCACAGAAGGGTGGCGAATATTGGCTATACTGATGATACCACATTATATTTGACTTTACTAATCTCCAGGTAAATATAAGAGTACACTCATACAAGGCATGGGGTCTCTGGTTCCTTACTTCTTAGCAGGCCATTGCAGGAAATAAAATCACTTGCTTCCCCCATCAACACTACCCTACTGCTGAGCTACTGTGTTCTCCCAGCAGGGGAGCACAAGGAGCCAGCCCTGTCGGGAGCACATGTTTATTGTTAACAGCTACAGCCACTGGCATTAATCGCATGCTGAAAATACAACATGCTGGTTGTTCCCAAGCCAATTGATGGATTCACTCAGATACATTCAGCATGCCCATAGATGATTTGAATCTCGGCCAGTCCCTGCTAAACTGGCTGAGATTTGGACCATCTATGGCTGGCTTTAGAGCAGTGGTTCTCAACCTGGGGTTAGGACCCCCTCGGGGGTCAAATGACGATTTGCCAGGGGTCACCAAATCCTGGACTGTTCCTGGAGCCTGTGGCCGCCCACTCAGCCTTTTTTAAGCCACCCATTCAGTTCACGGTATGGGTGGGGGGCAGAGACTAGAGGTTAGCTGACTGGTGAGGAATGTGAAGTGGGAGGGGGCGGGAGGAGACCCTATGTCCTGATTGCGGCATAGGTGTCACTTCTGCGAGACACCACAGAGTTGAAAAGAGAGGGATGGGGGGAGAAAAACAAGAAATTACGATAGTGAAAGAAAGGAGAAAAAAAATGTACCATACGGTTTTTATTACTGTACGAAGGGACTCAGGGAGCGCTAAATGTCCATGGGTTAGGGATGCAAATTACTTGTCTTGTCTTAGGTGCTGGCAACCCACGCTACGAAAATAATATTACTGTTGGGGTCCCCACAACTTGGGAAATTTTATCAAGGGGTCACGGCACTAGAAAGGTTGAGAACCACTGCTTTAGGGCTTGCTATTTTATCATTGCTGTTTCTTTAACCTCCCTGGCGGTATGATTCTGTCTGGAATTACGTACCAAAAGCGGTACAATTATTTTGCAAGGAAATTTGGTGTTTTATACTGTAGACCTGTAATTCTTAGGAATAACTCACTTAAATCTGACCAAACAAGAGTCTTGTAGGCATCTCGGGTATGATTTTTTTTTAACCACTTGACCACTGGGCACGTAAACCCCCTTAATAACCAGACCAATTTTCAGCTTTCGGTGCTCTCACAATTTGAATGACAATTACTCAGTCATACAACACTGTACCCAAATGAAATTTTCGTCCTTTTTTTCACACAAATAGAGCTTTCTTTTGGTGGTATTTAATCACCGTTGGGTTTTTATTTTTTGCGCTATAAGAGAAAAAAGACTGAAAATTCTGTAAAAAAATAATAATTTTTCTTTGTTTCTGTTATAAAATTTGGCAAATTTAGTATTTTTTCTTCATTCTTTTGCATAAATGTGAAACATGAAGTTACGCCGAGTAAATAGATACCCAACATGTCACCCTTCAAAATTGCACACGCTCGTGGAATGGCGCCAAACTTCGCTACTTAAAAATCCCCATAGACGACGTTGCAGGGTATTGTGGGGTATTGCGGAGTATTGTGGGGTATTGCGGGGTATTGCGGAGTATTGTGGGGTATTGCAGAGTATTGCGGGGTATTGCGGAGAATTGTGGGGTATTGCGGGGTATTGCGGAGTATTGCAGGGTATTTCGGAGTATTGCGGGGTATTGTGGGGTATTGTGGGGTATTGCGGAGTATTGCGGGGTATTACGGAGTATTGCGGGGTATTGCGGGGCATTGCGGAGTATTGCGGGGCATTGCGGGGTATTGCGGGGCATTGCGGAGTATTGCGGGGCATTGCGGAGTATTGCGGGGTATTGCAGAGTATGGGGGCATTGCAGAGTATTTTGGGGTATTGCAGAGTATGGGGGCATTGCAGAGTATGGGGGCATTGCAGAGTATGGGGGTATTGCGGAGTATGGGGGCATTGCAGAGTATGGGGGCATTGCAGAGTATTGCACAGGGAGGGATGGATGGCTGGATCTGTGACTGCATGTGTCACAGATCCAGCCCGCAGCAGAAGCAGCAGCTGCTGCTGCTTCCGCTCTCTCCCCTCTCCTCTCTCACACTGTACCGTTCGGTACAGAGAGGAGAGGGAGGAACCGGCGTCATCACATGACGCCGGTTTGTTTACTAGTGATCGCTCCGTCATTGGACGGAGCGATCACGTGGTAAACCGCCGCTATTAGCGGCGATTTACCGTGATCCGTCATCAGCCGGGTCCGGAGGACCCGGCGGTCACGGAGACTCCCGTGTGCGCGCCCCACAGGGCGCGCGGGAGTGCGATTCTGGGAGGACGTACATTGACGCCCTCCCAGAGTTAAGCAACCGCCTTGTAGACGTATTTCGTCTATAGGGCGGTTGTTAAGTGGTTAAAAAACAAAATGATAAATTATAATATAACAAATAATTATAAATAATTATAACAAATAATAATATAATTATAATAAAAATTATTCAATAATGTAATCAACTCAAAATCACTGAAATTTGCTCATTTGCAGAATTGTCGCTGTCATTACTTTTATTTTTTTATGACGTATTTCCCCACAAATCGCTATCGCACAATTCTGCATGTGATTATAATTTATTATCGCTGTTTTCTAGCTGATCTAAAACAATTTTTGACATAAAGGGACACTTTTGGACAACCTATAGTTTGCAGGCAGAAAGAACCATTTTTATTATATAAAAGTACATGAAGGACACTGGGCAGACCACTAGGGACAAGGGGGTGTGTATTTTTTATGTACAGTACTGTAATCTATAAGATTACAGTATACTGTATGTATAGTGTTTGTTTACTTTTTTGAATTTGGCGCCGTTCTCCGCCTCCGTGCGTCGTAACGTCGCAGGGAACGGAGATCGGC
The DNA here is from genome assembly GCF_905171775.1 of Rana temporaria. Lineage (NCBI taxonomy): Eukaryota > Metazoa > Chordata > Amphibia > Anura > Ranidae > Rana > Rana temporaria. The sequence continues at coordinate 112,885,168 of NC_053493.1, read as the reverse complement.
GGCACACGGGGAGACTGTGAATCGAGCGAGGAGGACACAGCGGGGAGGCATCGCAGGATCCAGGGTCAAGGTGAGTAACTTGTCTGTGGATGCTGCGAATGGTAAGCCGCGCCGCTGCACGCTCTGCACATCCACCCCGAGCGTGACTCTGGGATACCGTCCTTAGCATAAAAAATCCACCCGAGTCACACTCGGGTTTACCGCTAAGGGGGTTAAGTACTAGTTTTCCAGGGTTGCTTTTGTTACTGGAGATACTGTAAATATACTGTACTTAGGAGACGAAGTGTGTCATGGTCTTTCAAAACATGTCTTCTGTAAAAAAAAAAAAACAATAAAGAAGGTGCTTAGGTATCTAACATAAGAAATCTATCTTAAATATTGCATTCTATTTTCTGCTACAGTAAATATTACACTGTTTTTAGTGCAGCAAAAGTATTATTTATGGTTTCATTATATTGATCAAGGTTTTTCTTCCATTGAACAATAATTTCTATATTTTTACCAGGGAAATGTGGTCCACCTGTGGATATAATATTAAACAAAGTAAAAAAAACTAGGCAAACCTTTTTTAAAGGCTGTGATTGTTTAAGGCCTAAGTACAATATTTTAAAGAAAGCTTATCTGATAGAATTGTTGACTATCATTTAATCATGTAGCTGTACGTCACCCTTTTAAGCAGGGATAGCACTGCGGGGGGAAACCGATCCGCATGTCCGGTGGTCACAATGACCGATGGCCATGCGCGATTGTGGACATGAGAGCCAGAACAGGGACGTGTGTATGTAAATACACAAATCCCTGTTCTGTAAGGAGATGAGAGACAGATTGTGTGCTCCTTTTAGCTAGGAACAATGATCTGTCTACTTCTCTAGTCAGTTCTATCCCCTGAGGCCCCGTACACACGACCAGTTTCCTCGGCAGAATTCAGCTTCCGACCGAGTTTCTGGCTGAATTCTGCCGAGGAAACTGGTCGTGTGTACACTTTCGGCCGAGGAAGCCGACGAGGAGCTCGACGAGGAGATAGAGAACATGTTCTCTATTTCCTCGTTGTTCTATGGGAGCTCTCGTCCCGCCGAGCTCCTCGTCGGCTTCAGTGCTGAACTGGCCGAGGAACTCGATGTGTTTGGCACGTCGAGTTCCTCGGCCGTGTGTACGAGGCCTCACAGTTAGAACACACACACACAATGGAACACAGTTAACCTAGTGTCAACCCCTTACCTGCCAGTGATATTTACAGAGTAATCAGTGCAATTTTATAGCACTGATCGCTTTTTAAATATCAGTGGTCCCAAAAATTTGTCAAAAGTGTCCGATCTGTCCGTCACAATGTCGCAGTCCCGATAAACATCACCGCCATTACTAGTAAAAAAAATAATAGGAATAAAAATGCCATATATCGTTCCCATAGTTTGTAGACGCTATAACTTTTGGGCAAACCAATCAATATACACTTATTGCGATTTTTATTACCAGAAATATGTAAAAGAATATATATTGGCCAAAACTGATGAAAAAATAGATTTTTAAAAACATTTTTGGGGACATTTATTATAGCAAAAAGTTTAAAATAAATATTATTTTTTCAAAATTGTTGCTCTTTTTTTGTTTATAGCGCAAAAAAAAAAAAAAAAAGCGCAGAGGTGATCAAATACCACCAAAAGAAAGCTGTATTTGTGGGGAAAAAATGACGTAAATTTTGTTTGGGTACAGCATCACACGACCATACAATTGTCAGTTAAAACGGCGCAGTGCCATATTGCAAAAAATGGCCTGGTCAGGAAGTGAGTAAATCCTTCCGGAGTGGTTAAGGATATTTTTTTACGTTTTCATGTGTACTCAATTTTGCATGCATTACCAGGGGTCCTGATTTTCTTCAGCAATCCAAAAACATGTTAGTCAGTTCCACCCATATTTTCCCCACTTTGGCTCACTAAATAAACTGGAGAAAGGAACACGAGTACAACAACCATAGTATGAGTGGACACCTTTGGGCAACGATTCAAATTTTTTGTTAATTTTCAAATTTCTCATTTTAATAAGTTGGCCCCAGTGTGTGTGTTTGTGTGTGTGTTTCAGTATTATTTGTATTGTGTGATTTTGGCAGGGATATTATTTCTTAAAGCGGTTGTACAACGCTGGATGTCTTTTTTTTTCTTCCTGAAAGGTAAAGTCATAATGTGCTAGCATGCATCACATACTAACACATTATGTGCAACTTACCTTAAAACTAAGCTATTCCAGCGCCGTAGCGCTGCAGCTGCTTCCATCTTCACCTGGCTTGCTTCTGGCTTTGCAGGGTTCTGGCTCTGTGACTGGTTGGAGCCGCGATTACGTCACTCCCGCTATTCACGGCACAGGGCTCAGAAGGAACAGCACTGATGGGCAGTTGCTTCAGAGCGCATGCGCCAGTGATGTCACGGGCTGCATGTAATTTAAACATCTCCTAAACGGTACACGTGTAGGAGATATTTTCACTACCTATAGGTAAGCCTTATTATAGGCTTACCTATAGGTTAATGTTAGCAAAGGAAGTTTACTTCCTCTATAAGATCCTGCAAGGGTAGGGAAAATATTATTAAGATAAACTGTACTTTTTTGATTTATTTGCGAGTTCTCCAAACTAGTAGATGAAGAGATTTATGTACTAGGAAAAGCACATGTTCACTCTATAAAATTTATGTTCACATTGCAAATCAAATATTCACTTAGCTTAGAAAATGAGTGTTCACTTCAATCCAATCATGTGCGAGCAAAAATCCTGTTTTATTTTCTATTTTATTTTTTCATTTACCTTGCACGTGATTTAAAGCTGAGAGCTAAATATTTACTTTGCTTAGTGAACAGTCTCTGTGCTTTCAATAATCAACCCCTTTATATATATATTCTTATTTACAAGGGATAAAAGCGATAATAATGGAAAGGGGATTTATTAACTGTGTAAAAATACCTTTAAATTTGACTAGAAAGATATAAATCCATATATAGACTTCACTTTAATTTTTTTTTCAATAGTGACTAAAATGCATTTAATATACTTTTCAAGGCAAATGACAATATATTCCTTGCACAAGTAAATACAGTAGGTGAACCCGATTTTGTGTCAATCTCGCTCTCTTTCTCAGCGAGATTGAGCACCTACGAGCCCCATCGCGGGAGCCAGCGCCGAGCTGGCTTGCCGCGATGGATACAGAGCCGTCATAGAAGCGACGGGAGATCCGACTTGGATTCCCGCCAATTCTACACGTGTGCGGCGTTTGTTATGAATCCTGAAGGGGAAGTCCCCGCCGGATTTTAAATAAAAATCCGGCATGGGTCCCCCCTCAGGAGCATACCGGACCCTTAGGTCTGTTATGGGTTGTAAGGAGAGCCCCCCTACGCCAAAAAAAACGGCGTAGGGGGTCCCCCTACAATCCATACCAGACCCGTATCCAAAGCACGCTACCCGGCCAGCCAGGAAGGGAGTGGGGACGAGCGAGCGCCCCCCCCCCCTCCTGAGCCGTACCAGGCTGCATGCCCTCAACATGGGGGGGTTGGGTGCTCTGGGGCAGGGGGGCGCACTGCGGCCCCCCCCACCTCAGAGCACCCTGTCCCCATGTTGATGAGGACAGGGCCCCTTCCCGACAACCCTGGCCGTTGGTTGTCGGGGTATGCGGGCGGGAGGCTTATCGGAATCTGGGAGCCCCCTTTAATAAGGGGGCCCCCAGATACCGGCCCCCCACCCTAAGTGAATGAGTATGGGGTACATCGTACCCCTACCCATTCACCTGCAAGAAAAGTGGTAAAAACACAAATAAACCACACAGTGTATTAAAATATTTTATTTTTCTGCTCCGGAGGCCGCCCCCTGTCTTCTTTATTAGCTCTTTTACCAGGGGGGGCTTCTTCTTTGACGTCTTCGGGTGGGTGGGGGCCGCCGTCTGGTTCTCTTCCACCGCCGGGGGGGGGGTGGCTTTTAAAAAAGCCCCCACCCCCCCGGCGGGTTTCCTCCGGCGTCTTCGGCGGGGCTCTTCTTCCGCTATCCCGACGGGTCTTCTCAACTCTCCGGGGTTCTCCTTCTGTCTTCGCCGCTCTCCGTTGTTGACTCGTCGCACCCCGGTTCTTCGTCTCGCAGTCTGGTCCCTTCTTCCGTGCTGTACGTCTTCTTCCGCGCTGTGACGTCATGTTCTTCACTTCTCTCCTTCTCCCGATGTTGCCACGCCGGTCCTCCTCGCTGAAATGACGGATGCGCGCCTTGCATCGGACCTATATAGGCCTCACAGTCCCATCATGCTCTGTACCTACCCATGTGATACCTACCCACGTGGTAGGTATCACATGGGTAGGTACAGAGCATGATGGGACTGTGAGGCCTATATAGGTCCGATGCAAGGCGCGCATCCGTCATTTCAGCGAGGAGGACCGGCGTGGCAACATCGGGAGAAGGAGAGAAGTGAAGAACATGACGTCACAGCGCGGAAGAAGACGTACAGCACGGAAGAAGGGACCGGACTGCGAGACGAAGAACCGGGGTGCGACGAGTCAACAACGGAGAGCGGCGAAGACAGAAGGAGAACCCCGGAGAGTTGAGAAGACCCGTCGGGATAGCGGAAGAAGAAGAGCCCCGCCGAAGACGCCGGAGGAAACCCGCCGGGGGGGTGGGGGCTTTTTTAAAAGCCACCCCCCCCCCCGGCGGTGGAAGAGAACCAGACGGCGGCCCCCACCCACCCGAAGACGTCAAAGAAGAAGCCCCCCCTGGTAAAAGAGCTAATAAAGAAGACAGGGGGCGGCCTCCGGAGCAGAAAAATAAAATATTTTAATACACTGTGTGGTTTATTTGTGTTTTTACCACTTTTCTTGCAGGTGAATGGGTAGGGGTACGATGTACCCCATACTCACTCACTTAGGGTGGGGGGCCGGTATCTGGGGGCCCCCTTATTAAAGGGGGCTCCCAGATTCCGATAAGCCTCCCGCCCGCATACCCCGACAACCAACGGCCAGGGTTGTCGGGAAGGGGCCCTGTCCTCATCAACATGGGGACAGGGTGCTCTGAGGTGGGGGGGGCCGCAGTGCGCCCCCCTGCCCCAGAGCACCCAACCCCCCCATGTTGAGGGCATGCAGCCTGGTACGGCTCAGGAGGGGGGGGGGGCGCTCGCTCGTCCCCACTCCCTTCCTGGCTGGCCGGGTAGCGTGCTTTGGATACGGGTCTGGTATGGATTGTAGGGGGACCCCCTACGCCGTTTTTTTCGGCGTAGGGGGGCTCTCCTTACAACCCATAACAGACCTAAGGGCCCGGTATGCTCCTGAGGGGGGACCCATGCCGGATTTTTATTTAAAATCCGGCGGGGACTTCCCCCTCAGGATTCATAACAAACGCCGCACACGTGTAGAATTGGCGGGAATCCAAGTCGGATCTCCCGTCGCTTCTATGACGCGCTTGCTGGGATGTGCTGTCACTATTCCAGTGAGTGTGAGATGTCGGCGAGATCTCGGCACCCTGTCGCCGAGTATCAGCGCGACGCTGTCGTGCTAAAAGCACAATATCACAAACACCTACTGTACATGTATTCCAGGCCCTGGTGATAATTGATATGACACACTTAAAAGCTCACCTGCATGACATGTTTAGTAAGTAACAGTGTCAATCGTTATGGACATCAGGAGCCAATGACTTTTATGAAATAGTACAATATGTCAATTATAAGTGGATATGAATAAAAAAATCTGCTACCCATTAAAAAAAATATACTGCTACAGTACTGTATATCAATATGAAATATGATGAGTACATGTTGTACAATGGCTGCTAAACTTCTCACTCTAAACACAACTCTTGACAGCTCAAAATGGCCTGGGGTCAATTTCCATATCAATTTTGATGGCCAAGAATGACAGGTTTGACGTGGAATTTAAAGCACCTATCACCCATAGCTATCAACAGAATACAATTAAAATACTATAGAAAAAATAAGTCACAGAGATGATACAAGAAAAAGGATGATAGTGCAATAGCAACCAGAAAATGTAGCAATGGACGCAAAATGTAAAACATAGGGGTTGATTTACTAAAACTGGAGAGTGCATGGTAGCCAATCAGCTTCTAACTTCAACTTGTTCAATTAAGCTTTCACAAACAAAAAAAAAAAAACAGGAAGCTGATTGGTTTCTATGCAGAGCCGCACTAGATTTTGCATTCTCCAGTTTTAGTAAATCATCCCCACAGTTACAGTACCTAGCAGATAAGGTTGAAAAAAAGGCATACAACCATCAAGTTAAAACTTAAGCCTCGTACACATGCACAATTTACTCTGCAAGAACCAGCAAGAAAACTGCTGGCAGAGCTTTCTTGCCGAGTAAACCGTGCGTGTGTATGAGGCTTTCAGGTTTCTCGTCAAGAAAACTGTCCAGAATCACAATGAGAAAAATAGAGAACCTGCTCTCTATTTTCTCGTCGTGATTCTCGGCAGTGTTTTCCTGTCGAGAAACCCGAGAGTGTGTATACTTACCTGTCACCGTGGAAACCTGCGCATGCTCGAAATGACTTTGATGCACGAGCGGTAGCTTCATTGGCATAGGTAGGGTGCAGCATGATAGCGGCGACAACATCGAATGTGACGAGCGCATGCTCGTCGTACGTGATGACGTCACTGCATTCTTGCCATTCAAAAGAATGGTGGTTCTTTTGAATGGAGTGTCTGTACACTTGGGCGGCAAGAGATTGTTGCCAAGAATCTCGTCAGAAAAAACAACGTTTTTTTCCTGACGAGATTCTGGCCCGTGTATACAGGGCTTTAGATTTTTTCCTCCTCTCCCCCCAATCACATACCAGAGATCAGATAAATCCCTGGATGAATCTCTTATCATATTTAAGATTTTTGTCTAAATTGCAAAAAATATTACATATACTTCCAAATACTCAAAGCCAATGCCGACAAAGTCTTTCTGATACTGAAAAAGCATGTTATATTTTTCCTTTTTCCTCAATTATTCTCAATACTAGGGACAAGCAGAATGTACAAGGCTCAGCTCTTTAAATTTTCCTAATGATACAAATATGAATTCAAACCCCATTTAAGTCAATGGGAGTTGAATCATTAAAATCAGTTCTGATCATTTTCAGAGCTAATAGGCAAGGTATTATCAAAGAAAGGGCATATGGAGCACTGCCCTGCAGGACATCTACCAATGAAAAAACAAAATTATAAACAAATACCATTTGGTGGGGAGCAACTCATTAATAATACTTTAAGGGAAACACAAAAAATGCACAATTTAAAAAAAAACATGGGGAATGCCCTAAAACTGTCTCTAAAGTGACATAACAATACAGTGAATACAGCAAACAACAGCAACAGCAAATGTATACTGTCTCTGAAGCTTCAGCCGATATTCAGACAATCATCGATCATATCTATATGTGTCAGACAGACCCTATCAGAATCCTTTCTCAATGACATTTATCAACAGCCCTGAGAAAGGGGGAGTCCTTTGTCCCCCAAAATGTGTTGGCGTTATCCTATCATCTATATTCTCTATAAAACGTTTTTATATTTACATCTACTGGACACCGGGCGCTTCTTTACACCCACTTTCCTCAATCACATATGGAAGCAAACATAAGGCCGCACCCCGAGGTAGCAGCCCAGGCCCCCAACAGGACCCACCATTCTCCCAACAAAGCCGGGCACTAATCTTTGGAAGGAAACCCTTCGTATCTGCCCTCTTGACCTCCTATCAACAAACAATGACTGAGCGAGTCAGTCCAGCATGATCTCTACCCTCAAAGAAAAAAAACACAGCAAATGTAACATTTCACAAAAAAATAAAAAAATTAAGTTGCGAGTAAATTACATTTTTATGCCAGCTTGTTTCTCTTTGTAAAAAAGGCATTGGACTCTTCCCAAATGCATTTGGGCTAAATGTGGAGTTCCAATGACATTTTTTACAAGAAAAAAAAAAGCCAACCAGGAAACATAAACTACTGGCAAAAATGCCACTTTTGCATCCTACTACAAAATTTATGAATATAAATATAGTTGGGTCCTACTATTCAAAACTAATACCGAAACCTTATCCTTGATGATAATCTAGTATAGATTTTAGTGGGTTCCCTACACAAAATACACATGCAGCATGGCTTTGGTTTTGTATACCACCTGCAGTGCAATAAAGTTTATAAAATAAATATGGATCTATTTGAACCATACAGTATCACCATTAAATGCTGGCCAGGGAGTACCATATACTACAATGTGTAAACACCAAGACCTCTAGTGAACAACAAATAGCTGCACTGCTTGCTCAATAAATTGTTTTATTAAATACACTTTAGTAAAAATTAGATAAAATTCAACCCTAATCCATAATCAATCAACAGAATGCCTTGCAAAATAGTGTAAGGTCCGAAAATGAAATGTGGCAATATATATATATCATACCAATGCTCAAAGAATCCAATATTTTCTCTTTTTGGTTCCATACTGACACTGTGGACAACATTTGCATATTTATATGATTGGGGAGAGCATATGGACGAACTTGGATGTTGGAGATTTTAAAACATTTTTAAGGTACAGTATGTTGTCTTTTGAAGTGCCCCGTATTTATTATATTATTTATATGTTGTCTTATGAAGTGGCCTAGAATCACAATATATGTACAGCTAATTGCAAATACAATCTTATGAACTAATCTTGGCCTTGGTAATTCACTTGTTTACTAATTTTCATTATATTTGTTTAGTTGCTTCACTGGGATTTTTTTTTATTAAAAATATGTAGCAGAATACATATTGGCCTAAATCAATGAAGACTTTTCATTTTTGAATTTTCTATTTTTTTATTGGATATGTTTTAAAGCAGAAGTAAAAAAAATAATATTTTTTTTTTAAAATGTTCAGTCTTTTTTTGTTTATAGCACAAAAAATAAAAATGAGTAAATACCACCAAAAGAAAGCTCTATTTGTGTGGAATTTTATTTTATTTTATTTGGGTACAGTGTTGCATGACCACGCAATTGTCAGTTAAACTAACACAGTGCTAAAAAGCAAAAAATTGCCTCACCATGAAGGGGGAGTTAATCTTCCAGATGGCCATGAGTTAAAGGATAACTAAAGACAAAACTTTTTTTATTTTGTATAGAGTAATGGATTAGAACCCCTGACACAGTGGCAGAACTACCGCCATAGCGACCCACGCGGGCGCTATGGGGCCCGCAGCTGAGTGAGGATCAGGGGGGCCCGGTGAGGATAAGAGCATCACCGGCATGGTCTCCCAGCCAGGGGAAGAGAGAGGAGAGGAAGAGGCGAGCTGTCCGTATCAGCAGAGAGCGAAATTGCCCGCTGTAATAGCTTTCATTAGAACTTCCAGTGTTGGGCAGTATTGGGCACAGGTCACGCTGTATGGGGCACAGGCAGTTCAGACTGTATTGGGCACAGGCAGGCCAGGCTGTATTGGGCACAGGCAACGCTGTATTGGGCACAGGTCATGCCGCATTGGGCACAGGCAATGCTGTATTGGGCACAGGTCACGCTGTATGGGGCACAGGCAGGTCAGGCTGTATTGGGCACAGGCAGGCTGTATGGGGCACAGGTCACGCTGTATGGTGCACAGGTCACGCTGTATGGGGCACATGTCATGCTGCATTGGGCACAGGTCACGCTGTATGGGGAACCGGTCACGCTCTGGGGGGCCCCATACAACATTTTGCTATGGGGCCCTGTGATTTCTAGTTAGGCCCCTGCCCTGACAGTATTATTTTTGCCATCTGTGTCCCTTTCCCCACTATTAATGTTTGATGTCAACCAAAAATGTGGGAATTTCTTTTCCTTTCACTTTTTAGTGATAAGGAGAAACAGTAAAAATAGAGGGAGTGAATCTTGCTAATGGGGGAACAAACAGCAATAAAAACTGACAGGTGTTCTAATCCCTGCCCACTGTATCCATCTCACTGGATATGACATTGCACGAGATAAAACATTAAATGGTTTCATGAGATAAATACTGCATAATCCAATGAAAGAACGCATTCCTTATTTAGAAAAACATTATGGGCTATTTTACCTCTGATCTTAAAGCTGAAAATACTATTTTGTGAATTGAGCCCAATGTCAATCTTTCTTGACATTCAGAAGTCATCAAGAGTCATTTATAAAAAAAAGCACTATACTGTATGACAATTCCAATTGCATATGTTTAAAAATCATACATTTCCACCCTTTAAAAAATATACTGCAATAGTATATCAATGTGCAATATGATGGGTACGTATTGTAAAATAATTGCAAATTTTCTCACTCTAAACAAAATTCTTCACAGCTTGAAATGGCCTCGGGTCAATTTCCATATCAACTGTAATGGACAAGAATAACATGTTTGGTGGGAAATGTAAAGCACATAACACCCATATCTAGCAATAGAATCCAGTTGAAATACTAAACTAATAATAAGCCTAAGGCCCCGTACACACGATAGAATCTATCCGCAGATAAATCCCAGCAAATGGGTTTCTGCGGATAGATCCTATGGTGTGTACACGCCAGCGGATCTGTTTCCGCGGAGAAATCTCCTCTGGGATGGATTCCAGCAGATCGAATATTTGTTGTGCTGCACAACATATCCATCTGCTGGAATCCATTCCAACGGATGGATCCGCTCGTCTGTACAGACTTACCGGATCCATTCGTCCAAAGGGATTCCCCGCACGCGTCGTAATGATTTGACGCATGCGTGGAATTCCTTATATGACAGCGTCGCGCCCGTCGCCGTGTCATAATCGCGGCGACGGCGCGACACGTCATCGGCAGAGGATTTCCGCGCGGATTTCAATGGGATGGTGTGTACACTCCATCCCATCGAAATCAGCGGATATCTTTGAGAGGATTTATCCGTGGAAACGGTCCGCTGGACCGTATCTGCGGATAAATCCTCTCGTGTGTATGGGGCCTAAGACATTCTACAAGATTACATTGGCTTTGACTACTGATATTATGGGAATGATTGTTTTTTAAAAAATATAAAAATGAAGGAACACTAGTGTTGTTTAAATGTTACAAAGAATATAACAGGATATGCAAAAAGGAAATCAAGGATGCAAAAATTCAAAACGAACGACAGATTGCAAAAGATAGTAGGACAAACCCCAAAAAATTCTTTAAATATATTAATAGTAAAAAGGTGAAGTCTGAGCATGTAGGCCCCTTACAAAATAATCTAGAGTGGGTGACTGGGGACAAAGAGAAGGCAAATTTATTAAATGTTTTCTTCAGCTCTGTGTATACAATGGAGCATGGGGGAGCTCATGTCCAAAATGGGGGTGGGAGTGACACAGCCCCAAATCCACAATGGCTCAAAAGTGATATGGTCCAGAAATATTTAGACAGAATAAAGGTGGATAAAGCACCTGGACCTGATGGCATCCATCCACGGATCCTAGGTGAGTTGAGCTCTGTCATTTCAAAGCCACTGTATCTAATATTTATGGACTCATTAAAGACAGGAATAGTACCACTGGATTGGCGCAGGGCCAATGTGGTGCCCATATTTAAAAAGGGAACAAAGTCTTTACCAAGTAACTATAGACCTGTTAGTTTAACTTCTATAGTTGGGAAGATACTGGAACGTTTAATAAAAGACCACATGGATGAGTTCTTGCTGGAAAAAAACTATTTAAGCAGCAGTCAACATGGATTCATGAAAGACAGAAGTTGTCAGACAAACCTGATTTCCTTTTATGAAGAGGTAAGTAAAACCCTGGACAGAGGCGTGGCTGTGGACGTGATATATTTGGATTTTGCAAAAGCGTTCGATACAGTTCCGCACACACAGCTCATGTGTAAGGTAAGGTCTACAGGATTGGATATATCAGTTTGTAAATGGATAGAAAACTGGCTGAAAGCCAGAATTCAGAGAGTCGTGGTTAATGATTCTTACTCTGAATGGTCCAATGTTATCAGTGGTGTACCCCAAGGTTCAGTGCTGGGACCCTTACTTTTCAATATATTTATAAATGATATTGGGTCTGAGATCAAAAGTAACATTTCTGTCTTTGCAGATGACACCAAGCTATGCAGTGGAATAACGTCCTTACAGGATGTCTCCAATTTACAAGCCGACCTCAATGCTCTGTCTGATTGGGCGACTAAGTGGCAGATGAGGTTTAATGTAGATAAATGTAAAGTTATGCACTTGGGGGCTAAGAATATGCATGCATCATACATACTAGGGGGAGTACAACTGGGGGGGTCTGTAGTGGAGAAAGATCTGGGGGTTTTAGTTGATAATAAGCTCAATAATGGCATGCAATGCCAAGCTGCGGTTTCCAAAGCGAGCAAAGTCCTTTCTTGTATTAAGAGAGGTATGGACTCCAGAGACAGAGATATAATTTTGCCCCTGTACAAATCATTAGTAAGACCTCATCTGGAATATGCAGTTCAGTTTTGGGCACCAGTTCTCAAAAAGGATATAGGAGAACTGGAGAAAGTGCAGAGAAGAGCAACCAAATTGATAAGAGGCATGGAGGAGCTCAGCTATGAGGAAAGATTAGAGGAACTAGATTTATTCACTCTTGAGAAGAGGAGAATTAGGGGGGATATGATCAACATGTACAAATATATAAGAGGTCCATACAGTGAACTTGGTGTTGAGTTATTCACTTTACGGTCATCACTGAGGACAAGGGGGCACTCTTTACGTCTAGAGGAAAAGAGATTTCACCTCCAAATACGGAAAGGTTTTTTCACAGTAAGAGCTGTGAAAATGTGGAACAGACTCCCTCCAGAGGTGGTTCTGGCCAGATCAGTAGATTGCTTTAAGAAAGGTCTGGATTCTTTCCTAAATGTACAGAATATAACTGAGTACTAAGATTTGTAGGTAAAGTTGATCCAGGGTAAATCCGATTGCCTCTCGGGGGATCAGGAAGGAATTTTTTTCCCTGCTGTAGCAAATTGGATCATGCTCCGCTGGGGTTTTTTGCCTTCCTCTGGATCAACTGTGGGTATGAAGTTGGGTGTATAGGATTTTACTGTGTTTTTTTATTTTGTTTTTTGTGGTTGAACTGGATGGACTTGTGTCTTTTTTCAACCTGACTAACTATGTAACTATGTAACTATGTAACTATGCCTTTCTACATGTGTTTTTCCAGAATAAGCAAGATGCAATAGCAACCAGAAAAGGTATGGATGACGAGTTTCTCAAACATCCATCAAAGCCAGATTGTTAAATGGAAAACATAGTTACATAGTGGATAATGTTAAAAAAATATACAAATATATCAAATCCAGCCTTTATATGTGGCTTTATTGTGAGTTGTAGGTGTTTGAAAAACAACCCCTACAATTTAGGCCAATTTACTGTGAAAGGATAAAAAAATAATCCTCTTTTTTTCCCCTTTCCCTTTCGCGCTATACTGGTGATCAGATTAATCCAATTAATTAAAGAATTCCATAGCCCTGTATATTATGCTAACCCAAAGAAAATATCTAAAGTTTTTTTGTTTTTTTTTTCATTTACCCACGCTCTCAGTGAATGGGGAAGAGAGTAAACATCTTACTGATCTGTCTAAAATTATAAAAAGTATTACAAATACTCAAAGCAAATGCTCACAAGGCCAATTTGAAAAAGAAAAAGTATTTTATATTTTGGACAAATGTGCAAGACGTATCTTCTGCTCAATACATGATTCTATTATGCCGCATACACACGATCGGTCAATCCGATGAGAACGGTCTGATGGACCGTTTTCATTAGACCAAACCGATCGTGTGTAGGCCCCATCGGTTATTTATCCATCGGTTAAAAAATGTGAAACTTGTTTTAAAATTAAACGATGGATACCTAACCGATAGAAAAAAAACGATCGTTTGTAGGCACATCCATCGGTTAAAAATCCACGCATGCTCAGACTAAATTAGGGGACGGGAGCGCTCGTTCTGGTAAAACTAGCGTTCGTTATGGAGATAGCACATTCACAACGCTGTAACAGACAGAAAAGGGTGAATCGTCTTTTACTAACACAAAATCAGCTAAAGCAGCCCCAAGGGTGGATTTGAACTTCCCCTTTATAGTGCCGTCGTACGTGGTTTACGTGACTGCGTTCTGACACGATCGTTTTTTTAACCGATGGTGTGTAGGCATGACTGACCATCAGTCAGCTTCATCGGTTAACTGATGGAAAAATCGTTCTCATCGGATTGACCGATCGTGTGTACAGGGCATAAGTCAAAGCATACCTTTTACTAATATGAAGCTAAGATAAAAACACAGGGAGTTGACCTCAAACTGGCAAGATGAAAGTTCAAAACTAATCTTAGAAAGTATTATTTCATTGAAAGAGTAATTGATGCTGGCTCCAGCATAGGTAGTGAATCAGTCACCACTGAATGAATTCAAACATGCTTGGGGCAAACATAGATGTATATGTAAGGCATGCTTGTACTTTGCCCTTTTCTGGCAGTCCGACTACACTGCAAGGAGGGACCTTACTTTTTTATTTTTGCATGGGTTTCCCTCTTACAATCCAAATCTGGGGATCTGCTGAGTAGGGGGTACTACTAGGACGGGCTTTAAAACAAAGAGAAAATCAACAGACACAGGGCATTTGCCAAGCTTCATTTAAGCAGATGCATCAAAAAGCATAAAAAAAGCATGTTGAAGCGGTAGGCATTTTAATGTGTGTTAAAGCCGAAGCAAGTAAAAATGAGCCCTAAATATATTCCCACATACATCAAAACCAACAATGTCAATATACAGTACTGTGCAATATATTTATTTGATTAGAAATAAATATATCATGTGTAAAACATTAGCGTATTTATATGTCATTTACACTCAATTCTGAATACGGCTTCCAGTGTTATTACAGAACACAATATTTATGGAGATCAAAGATGCATATGTAATGAGCAAATATACCTACCCTCGTGGTGTATTAAGGTTTTGTGCTGCCCTAGGCCTGACTAAACACCTGCACCCCCTAATTTAAATATGACCCACCCCTTCCTGTCAAAGCCACACCCCTTTCTTTTTAAGACCCGCCCTGACATTTTTTGAGTGGGGACACTAGTTCTGAAGGCCTGGGGGGGGGGGCAATGGATTCCCTTAATTTGCATAGATTTCCTCTCACTTCTTGTTTGTTTATGGGGCAGGAAGTGAGAGGAAATCTCTGCAATGGGACAGGGATGGTAAAAAATTATCTGACAGGGGCTCTACCCCCCCCCCCCTTACCCTATCCAAAATGAAAAAAGAAAGTTGCCTATAGTTCTAATTTAAGCACACATGTCTGATAATTTGATGGAGAGGACTAAGAAGATATAACCATGTCAATGGTGCAGCAGAAAACATATAGCACAGTGAGGAAGGTTTGTGGTCCAGGATGATAGGACAGTCAAAATTAGAAGCCTCCTCCCCCACAGTTACAGAAAGCCGGCCGCCCTCATTCCGGAAGCAGTGCATCCGCTTTATGGGCCGCTAGACTAATTTGCCTCACAGCCCAGTCCGCCCCATAAGACTGGCATTACACTAACATTGTAGCGCAAGGCGGCGGAGACTCTTTCCGTGCTGCCTCCCCTGCAAATTGCTGCCCTAGGCCTGGGCCTTGTTGGCCTAGGCCAGGATACAGCCAGGATACAGCGTTGCATGTACATATACTATATATTGTATATTGCTATTGTAGCCTTCATTTTTGGATGCTTTATTCTAGTCTGGCTTTTGCTATTATGTTGTAGAAAGTCTGACATTTGTAGGGTTTGAGATACTGAACACTCCCACTTACAGACCAACTTTATTTTAGGGTTCGTAGAACTTTAAAATAGAGTTGAGAAAATGCTTTTATCTCTTTATTTAGGAGCAGATTTTTATTACCTTTTACGAAATGTAGGCCAACACTTATTTGAATATAGGCTTCCTTCAACAAGCTGAGTCTGCTACACCAATAAAAAAATAACAGTTATCGCTTCTACCTCTAAGGTACAAAAATATGATGAAAGTGCAATTACCTTCCACACCTTGGAGATATTCTCCTATACAATTTATAGTTGCAGAATCAAATTGATCTGCAGTGAAGCATTTAAAACTGAGAAAGCCATAACATTTGAAGATATCAAATATTATTGCAAAGCCTTGCCTTGCAAAATAGAATTTGTGTCATACTATAATTATAATTTTATAGTTCAACATAAAAGGAATAAGAAGTTATCAACAATATTAAAAATTAAGTTGATTTCTTCCAACATATGTTCAATGTTTAAGCCATCATGCTGATTAGGCATCCAGAAAAATAGCTAGTATGAGCTGCTAAGTCATTATGCTATTTCATAGATCTACTGCAGTCTACTGAAGGCACTTAAAAAGCATTTAGATAATTGACCAGCGTGTTTTATAAACCACATCATGGCCCAGATTCTCGTACATCGGCGCATCCTTATGCGGTCGTAGCGCATCCAAGATGCGCTACGCCTTCCTAACTTAGAGAGGTAAGCTCCGTATTCCCGAAGCACCGGCGTTCAAATTTGCGCCGGCGTAGTGCAAATTCGTGGGCGTATGTGGGCGTAAGTGAAAGTAGGAAGGAAGTGGGCGTGATACATTTAAATGAACCGTGACCTTATGCAAATGATGGTCTGAACGGACGGCGCATGCGCCGTCACGTGACCGGGTGTCCCCCGCCCCTATGCGCATGCGCACAACGCGATTGGCGAGTTGCTCCAAACAAGTGCATAAATACGCCCAGACATGCGCCCATCATGTGCAAAAGTACACCTGTTAGTTTACTGTTGGTGGTGAGCTTACTTTTGCAGTGCTTTGCCATGTCTGCTGAGCGTACAAGTAGAAGGAAAAAGAATTTCTCTCATGAGGAGAGGGCCATCATTCTCGCAGGCATGGAGAGGCACTATGACCGCCTCCATGGGTCCAGGAGTAAAACCACAAGCAAGGGGCGAAGGGATGAGATCCTGCAGAGGATAACGGATCAAGTGAATGCTGTGGGCAATGAGGCGAGGAGGCCCCATCATATAGGCAAGAAAATTAATGATCTTAGGAGGAGGGTCAAGGACAAGATGGCCCTCATGGCGAGGCATGCCAGGGGCACTGGTGGGGGACCTGCCTCAAGGATCCGTCTGACACCAGATGAGGAGGTAGTTGCCCGGTGCCTTACCAGGGTTCAAGTTGAGGGAATGCCGGGCTATGATTCTGTTCATCCGCCCTTGAGGACAGGTAAGTGTTTATTTCAACTATCTGGTGTGTAGCATGTGTGTGGGGGGAGGTAGGGAATATGTGACAAGTTTGTGGGTCCACCAACATGTGAATGTTTTGTGTCATCCACAGGTGTCCAGGATGAAGCTGGCCCGTCTCGTGCCCCTGCCCGTCCCACACCATCCCCTGATGCTGATGCCCCTGCCCGTCCCACACCATCCCCTGATGATGATGTCCCTGCCCGTCCCACACCATCCCCTGATGCTGATGTCCCTGCCCGTCACACACCATCTTCATCTGATGAAGATGCCCCTGACCCCCAGGGAAGGCAAGCGGCATTGGTGGAGGAGAGTGGTGGCCACGCCTCCATTGAGGAGGTTCTGCAGGATGCGGAGCATTTGGGGGAGGAGGTGTCACTGTCCCTTTTCTTGGAGGATTTGGGAAGCTTGGCTGGTCCATCCCGGACCTCAAGCCCACGATCCTCCATATCCTCGGACTCCATCTCCAACCCAGCCACTCCCTCTGTCTCCATCTCCAACCCACCCCCTCCATCTAATCCCTCACCCTATGCCAGGCCTGAAGCCTCTCGTGGACCAAGGAGGTCAACGCGGAGAACCAGGGGGGTACCCGAGTTGCTGTCTGTGACCCTGACCACTGCGCAGGAAGACCAGACCCGCCTTATGGGTGCGATGGGCCAGGACTTCACTCGAGTGGCTGACAGCCTAGGGGAGAGGGGACATGTCACCGATGTGATTCAGGACATTGCAGGCAACACCACTGCAATTATCACATGTTTGCGGGATCTCGAAACCACCACAGCAAGCCTGGTGAAAGAGGTGCAGACCCTAAATGAGTCCGTCCAGGGGCACACAGCTGCCATTGTTGGTGTTCAAACCGAGACCAATAACCTCCTGAGGAGGATAGCGGTGGCATTAGAGGGCAGGCCTCCAGCCACGGTGGATGCTCCTCTGCCTGATGAAACCCCCCCCCCCTCAACCAGGCAGTTGAGGAGCCGGGGCCGGGGCCGTGGCCGAAGGCAGGCCAATTAGTTTTTCGGGTTGATTATTGCTCTGGTAAAGAGTTTTTTTAATTATTTTTCAAAGTATTGCTCTGGTAAAGAGTTTTTTTAATTATTTTTCAAAGTATTGCTCTGGTAAAGAGTTTTTTAAGTTAGTGTTGACAAATGCACACGGTGAGGCGTGCAGAATAGTGTGACTGGTGTGAGAATGGGGGGGGGGGGTTGACACTCCTGCCAGCAAAGGGGTGTCAACCTCTGCCGTGTGAAAGGTGTATGAATGTACAGTAACATAATTGGAGCCTTGGCGCGGCGTTACTGCTCCCTAAAACAATGTGGTTTGATTGGGTCTAATCCAATTCGATGTGCATGTGGGGGGTGTGTGCTAGGGACCACAGTGGTGTGCACGTGTGCATTCACATTGTGCCATTTTTAATGTGTGTGTTTAACGTTCAAAGAGACGTTCAACGAGGCATCTCCTGATTGCTGATCCCTCAGCAGACGGGGTACCCTCAGGCAGGGGGGGATTGTCGGGTTGGGGGCTCAGGTCATCACGTAGTTCAACCTCCAGGCCCTTTCTCACTGCGAAGTTGTGCAGAATGCAACATGCCCCGATGATCTGGCACACAAAGTCTGGGGAATACAACAGGGTCCCCCCAGACTTATCCAGGCATCGGAAACGGGACTTCAGTTGGCCAAAGGTTCGTTCCACCACTGCACGGGTACTTATGTGTGCAGCATTGTAGTTTTCCTCTCCTGGGGTTTGTGGGTTCCGGAATGGGGTCATTAGATGAGGTCCAAGTGCATATGCAGAGTCACCTGGAAGAGAAAAGACAGGAGGAGGTTAGTCATGCATGTGTCCCTCGTAATGTCTGCGTCATGGGGGGGACAGTCATACCTGACACCCATGTCACTCACCAACCAGCCAGCTGTCCCCGTACACATTCTGGTCAAACTCCATTGGGATGTCGCTTTGGCGGTAGATGAAGCTGTCATGAGAGGATCCGGGGTGTTTGGCACGGACGTGCCATATGAGGCCATGGGCATCCACGATAACCTGGACATTGATAGAATGCCAGTGCTTCCGATTGCGGAATAGGTGCTCTGTGTCATGGGGGGGCTGTAGTGCCACATGTGTGCAATCAATTGCCCCGATGGTGCGTGGGAATCCTGCAATTTTGACAAAATCTGCCCTTGCCTTATTCCGCTGGACCTCCTGGGTGGGTCTGACGATTTGGTTGGACATGTGTCTCAGGATTGCGGGTACAACCTGGTGCACACATCTGCTCATGCTGGTTTGTGACATCCCAGCCACACCTCCACTTGTGCGCTGAAAAGATCCAGTGGCCAGGAAGTGGAGTGTTGCCAGGACCTTGATCAGTGGCTGCACTGCATGTGAGCGGTGTGTTGGGCTTGTAAGGTCATCCTGCAGGATTGTGGTTATTTCCTGGATGGCTTGAGTATTAAATCTGAAGAGGCGATACACCTCTGCTTCCCCGATGGCCAAGACGTCTAATGGCGTTCGGTAAAAACGCTGCCGTGCCCTCCTCCTTCTCCTTCTCATTCGAAGCGCCTGGGCGCACACTAGTTGTGCTATGACCATGCCTGCCCCTGGCATGTTGGCATACAGAAGTCTTGTCCTGCAAGTGTGGTTGCTGAGCTCGTCCGTAAGGGTGCTGCTAAAGCTGCTCTCCAGCTGACCTGCACACGTCTGGTGCAAAGTTGCCCCTGCTTTTATGAGGGGCAAGTTTACACCGGACGAACAGCTTACGCGCACCGCTCGTAGCCTGCGCCGGGCGGTCGTACGTTCGGGAATCTCGGTATATCCCTCATTTGCATATTTGATTATGAAATCAATGGGAGCGCTGGGCGTTCTCGGCGTAAATGTGCGCCTACGCTACGCCGGCGCACAAACGTTGCGCCGATCGAAACAAGACTAATTTCTGGCGTACCTGGTTCTGTGGGTACGGCGCACCGATACGACGGCGCATCTGTTCAATTGCGCCGCGCAAATCAAGGTGCCCCGGCATAACGCCTTTGAGAATCTGGGCCCATGTTCTTAACATCCTTTAATGTTGCTGATAACAACAGCTTTTTTAACTTGTACTTAGCATGTACAGTATGTTTTCTACCTGCTGCATTATACATTTCCTACAGGAGTTTTAGAAATGTGAAATTTGTATAACTTCAATAAATATTTCATATTACTAAGCATGTTTATTTCTTATACTTAGTTTAGCTAATGGGTTTTAAAGGTTAGAACACTTTGGGAATCAATTTTTTAGCCCAGTGAGAAGGCTGCAGGCTGCAGTTTTAAATCATGGGGTGCCATACAGCCTAACTGCCCCCCCCCCAAGCATGTGGGTGCAAAAATATAGCACCAAAGACAGACAGTGTGCATATGTCAAATTAGGGCCTGTACCTGTGTGTGTACAGTCGCTGCGTCCCCATTGAGTAACACATAGCTCTAGCTGCATCAACAAACCACTCAGCCAGAGTACCAAGAGATAACATTACATTCAGCCGAGTTGTCGTAATGACAATCGGCTGTTTTTTTTCCCGTACATACCTTATTTTCACCGCCGCTTCCGGCTATGTCTTCTGTGGGACTGGGCGTTCCTATCTGATTGACAGGCTTCCGACCGTCACATACTACGCGTCACGAGTTGCCGAAAGAAGCCGAACGTCGGTGCGCAGGCGCCGTATAGAGCCGCACCGACGTTCGACTTCTTTCGTCATTAGGACAACTCGGCTGAATGTAAAGTTAAATATTTTTTTTTGGGTAAACCCCCGCTTTAAGGACATTCCTCAATCCCTTTTTCTGCAGCCTCAGCTGCACTGCAGAATGAATAAATAAGAACATTTGTGAACAGAAGCTCTTTGTTTATTCACAAACTGAAGCACAGTAAACACAGTTTACTATGCTTCAGTTATACATGAACACCGGGATGATCTGTACCCATTGCTTACTGAAGGAAGGGGGTCTGATTGTGGAAGAGGGTGAAGAAGGTGATCAAAATAGCAGGGGGACAAAATCACTGGAACCCAGAGGGAGAGGAAGAAACGATGGTTACAATGCAGGGTGGATTCACGGGGATAATTGCTCCCCACTCTGGTCTACTGGACTGCCAAAAGCTGTATGGGCCTCTCAATGAACATGGTCCCATTCAGGATAACTGGTACTACCCTCTTTTCAACGGCCCTGGCAGCCTGTATATCATATAGAGTAAAACCTTGGATTGCAAGCATAATTTGTTCCAGAAACATGCTTGTAATCCGAAACACTTATATATCAAAGCAAATTTCCCCATAATGATTCGTTCCACAACCATTTATTCATAGGTCCTTCAGTTTATAGTCCATATAAAAAGTTTATAGCAATGTGATAGGTTGTGTAACCATAAATTGACCATCCACAAATGGAAGCCTCCACAAGGGGATTAGAAGTAAAATCCAGCAAGAGCTACAGAGTATAAAAGAAAAGAGAGGTGTCTTGAAGTGTAGCAATATGTTGCTAAATGTTGTTTCTTCATTAAATGTAACCATATTGCTACACTTTAAGATGCCGCTCTTCTCTTTTATACTCAGTTGTGACATGGCATTAATTGTATATCAAGACATCACTTGTATATCAAGTCAAAATGTATTTAAAAATGTTGCTTGTCTTGCAAAACGCTCTCAAACCAAGTTACTCTCAAACCAAGGTTTTACTGTATGTACCACCACCTGTAGGGAAAATATACAGTTTTTGTTTTATTATTTAAAAGTAATACACTTATAGTGTGCTTTATGGTTTTCTCCCAGTTGGATCCTTCACCAGTTTTCCCTTTATGGTCATAGTCATGTACAGCTCTGCATTAGTGCTCATGCTGATTTCCTGGGCTCCCTTTTTTTAAAGAAATATTTATTAATCATGAGTTGCTTTTCATAGAGTTTGTTATCACAAGGGTGTAAATCTTTGCTATTACTTTGTAGCTAACTTTCCATATCCTAACCAGGGGCGGACTGACCATCAGTGCACTCTGCCCGAGGGACCCATGCCACTAGGGAGCCCCATCAGGGTTGCCAGCCTCAGTAAAACCAGGGACAGTGTGTACAAATCTGTGTTTTTAGAAAAATCACAAGATTATAGCTGCCCCACTTCTCCAGTACCTTTTCAGTGTGTGTATGTGTATTCTGTGTGCATGTATACTGTGTATGTATACTGTGTGTGTGTGTGTGTGTATTGTGTGTCTGTGTGTGTATACTGTGTATGTATACTGTATGTGTGTGTGTATACTGTGTGGCCTCATAATCTATTGCCCGCGGGCCCCATAATCTCCCATTGCCCGGGGGCCCCATAATCTCCCATTGCCCGGGGACCCCATAATCTCCTATTGCCCGGGGGCCCCATGAGTTGTCAGTCCTCCCCTGGTCCTGACCTTTCTAAAACTTTGCCTGCTTTGCCTACAATGTAAAAACTGAAAAACAGTTTGTTTCTTGCACTTGTTCTTGATGCTCACATTTGATTGTCGTTTGGCATTGTCCACTGGTGACACGCCTTACTGTGTCAATTTTCCACCTTTTGACTGTCCTTTCAACAGTATTGCTGTCTGGCCCAGTCTGTTAATAACTGCCCCTGCAGTATTTAGTTAATTTTGCCTAGATACTATAATGCATGAAATACGGTCTTGGCAGTACACAAGCATAAAGTATCCCAGAGGTGTGGCTTTTAAAAGCTTATTCACACTGGTATGATTCACAGAGGTTTATCACTGTAAACATTTTAACATGCAATATTTTGCAAGTTATCGTGTATGTTAAGTACCACAACACAATTGTATGGGTAGTACAATTTTAGTACAGTGCAGTAAACCACAAATCAGAGAAGGTACAGATGTGTGCACTGTGGTGTGTTAATTAGGTGCACTAAGGTGCCTTTCAGAGTGAAAGAACCAAACTTAGCTCTATGTATTGCCATGTGTTAATGCAATACACTAGTATAAATGGACCCTAAAGGTGAAAAGGGGACTAGCAGTGCTTACAGAACCTAAGAGAAGTATAGGCGCAAAAGCTAGAAGTTCTACTGTAACCCAACATGTACATAAAAGAAAGTTCATAGGAAATCTATGAATTAATTTAATAATGATAAGAGTCCATATACTAAGGGCTGCCACCACATAGGGATAAAAGCCAGATTTCAGCAGAGCTGAAAAAAAAACAAGGAGACGCCTCTAAGTGTAAGATTTAAAGCAATTTATTGGAACAACATCCAGATGCTTGAGAAAGGAGAGTGGCTGCCGTAACACACGCAACGTGCATGCTCAGAAACGCGTTACACTCAGGTGACGTTATCCCTCCATGTTGCCCGACCACCTGCACACCAAAACTCACTTTGGTTCCCTTCACCATACAGCTGTTTTTCATCACAGCTGTGAACAGCGGAGACCCAGTGCCTTGTGGAGATAGGAGCGGAGGAGTCTAAGGCCTCGTACACACGATAGGTTAAACAGAGGACACCGGTCTGATGGACCGTTTTCATCGGTCAAAACCGATCGTGTGTGGGCCCCATAGGTTATTTAACCATTGTTTAAAAAAAAAGCCAACTTGCTTTAAATTTAACCGATGGATTCCTAACCGATAGGTCAAAACCGATCGTTAGTAGGCACGACCATCGGTTAAAAATCCATGCATGCTCAGAATCAAGTCGACGCATGCTTGGAAGCATTGAACTTTGTTTTTTTCAGCAGGTCGTTGTGTTTTACAGTGTACGTCACCGCGTTCTGACACGATCGTTTTTTTAACCGATGGTGTGTAGGCAAGACAGACCATCAGTCAGCTTCATCGGTTAACCGATGACAACGGTCCATCATACCGTTCTCATCGGATGGACTGATTGTGTGTACGAGACTTGACTCCCCACCCCATGACATCTCTTGGGATTTTCTTCACACAGATGTGCCTGTTTATTACTACATAAATGTGAGTTACCAACTGGATGCTGTTCCAAAAAATTCTACACTTAGAGGTGCCTCTCCCCTTGTTTTTCTTTCCGAACCTAAGACAGTCTCTTCTTGTTTCTTTTTTTGATCCTATATTATATAGTAGAATCATATACAGACAAAACCAATAATAATAATAATCATCAGCATAATACAATATCTTCATCACCATCCTGAATTTCAACCTTTACATTAAAAAAAAATTCTAGAATAAATTCTAGGCCAAGCTGTTTTGAAAACATCCTCGAATATTTCATCAAAGCGCTGTCATCACTGCATGGGCATCACTTCTATCATTCAGCACAACAAGATGTCCTTGCAATCTTTTGCTGTCAACGAGAAATATTTGAAAAGTGCTTTGCAATGTCACCTTTCATACTTAACTGTTTAATTTTTTATTTTGCAAAGACTCTTGGGAAGTAGAATTGAAAGTTGACAAGAAGTACATTAAACTGTGTTTATAGTCTTCAAAATGGACATTGCTTTGGATTTATATTTATGCCCATGAAACTGTATGTATGTTGATTTTGGCACAACAGAACAGCCATAAATATGTTGTTTGTAGTCAAGCTGTTTTTGCGGAGAAGATTATTTAATTAATAATGAGTAATGAACATTACCATGTTGCTCATTTTAATTAAAGCTCTCCCATATAATCTATTTTAGCAAGATGCTATTTGTCATTACACATGACACATTTGTGACAAACACTTATGGAGCCCATTTAATGACCTTATTATGTTTACAGTACATCATACTTATTAAGTACATCAGGTGTCATGCTAATAATCGGGAATGTAAAGGTAAATCTAGTTTATACTATGTTGTTTGCAAGCAATACACGGGTACCCAAATTTACCTTTTGTAATATATGTTGCTAAGCAAAAAAAAACATTGCACACCACCTATCAAATGAAGGCTGCCCTTCTTTGTCCTAGCAATGTGAATTGCTTTCCCTATAAAAATGAATATTTTATCAGCATACTGATTCGTTACAGGCGCATGTAAGATTACATCATGATGAGTAAGGAGTGAACATAAAATAGATACTTGTCTGCTCTACCACCCAGCAGGGAGATCAACATAAACCAAGCTATGGCTTGGCTATTCTTGGTTATATTACACAGTGGGGGAGATTTACTAAAGCTGGTGCGCTCAGAATCTGGTGCAGTTGTGCATGGTAGCCAATCAGCTTTTAACTTCAGCTTGTTTAATTAAGCTTTGGCAATAAAATTATGAAGCTGATTGGTTTCTATGCACAAGATTTTGCATACTCCAGTTTTAATAAATGACCCAATGTGCGGAGAACCTTCAAAGAGACCCCATCACCTACCTCTGCTCCCCTATTAAACCCCCCACACACACCCGGACTGGTTCCTGCCTTGTCCATAGCCCGTTTCAATTTGTCCCTTTACCACCGGGCCTGTTTATTCCTGGCCCCCTATGCATCCGTCGATGCAGATTGCTGTGGTGAGTTCACCCCTGACCATTCCCCCCCTCCCCCTTCCCCCCTCTCTTTCCCTTCCCGGTTCCTTCTCCCCCTTCTCCCTTCCCCCCTTTCCCCCTTCCCTTTCCCCCCCCCCCCTTTCCTTCCCTTCCCCCTGTCCTTCCTCATCCCTCCCTCCTCCCTCGTTCCCTTCCTGTCCCAACCCTGTTCTTTTCCCCTTCCCTCTCCTTACCCCTAACCCTCTGCCCCCCTAGCCCTTCCTTTCCTGTCGTCCCCCCTCCCCCCCATTTCTGTCTCTCCCCACCCCCCCTTGTCCCGCTCCACCCTCAATTGTATGTACGTACTGGGCCACCCTAATCCAGTGTATGCCATTCTTTTAGAGATCACGCACCATCCCCCATGTCTGCCGCGGGGAGATCACCTGGGTAGACTCGGCTCCATGCCTGCTTTGTTACACATTGGGTAAAATGTCTTTGTTATGTATTTTTTAACAAATTGCTGAACTGCATTACATGTATCTTATATTTTTTCATTGCATTACTGTCCCTCAGATTGGTTCTCCTGAAGAAGCGGATACTCCGCGAAACTAGTCGAGAATATGACCAATCTTCTGTTGTACATTAATTTTAATGCAATATTTTAATTTTAATAAATATGTCTTTTTTATCTAAACTGGTTTATCTATACTCATCAGTACCGACATAGTCCACACAGCAATTGAGCGGGTCTGCTTGGGGTTTAGCTTCAGCAACTATTCCCTCATTCCCACCCTCCCCTTCCACTTGTTCTACCAAATATCTAGTAAGACTGATTGGAGTGACTATAAAGCCACCCAATCAGTTCTACATATACAGTAATGGCTTTATTTAAGTCTTTGGGGACACAATCCAAGGGTGCAGCCAGTGCTTAATGGAATTGCCAGATTGGATTGTTACAGTGGTAAATATGCAGCTGAATTGAGGGCTAATGGAATTAAAGCTCAAGAAAGCGTGATGTTGTTTAAGCTATCCTTTAACCACTTAAGGACTGGAAGATTTTCCCTCTTAATGACCAGGCATTTTTTTGCGATACGGCACTGCGTAACAAGTGCCGTTATTTTTTTCGTACAAATAGAGCATTCTTTTGGTGGTATTTGATCACCTCCGTGGTTTTTATTTTTTTGCGTTATAAGTAAAAAAAAGACCATACATTTTAAAAAAATATATATTTTTTTTACTTTATGCTATGATAAATTTATATATATATATATATATATATATATATATATATATATATATATATATATATATATATATATATATATATATATATATATATATATATCAATTCTTCATCAGTTTAGACCAATATGTATTCTTCTACATATTTTTCAGCTATAGCTGTTAAAGGGGCCGACATACAGCAATGGCGATTCGCGGGAACAAGCCGACCTGCTGCAGTATAATGATGGCGGCTGGTCGGCAAGCGGTTAAATCTGGAATGATGCCAGACAGGAACCTTTTAATTATCAAGATGTTCAAACAGAAGAGAATCAATGTTGTTCTGAAATAAGGATCTTTGAAATCGCTCCAAGTGGAACCAAGGCTGCTTTGGTAAAAAGGGCTGACAGGCAGGCATTTTTTAATGACAGAAGAGACTGTGTATGTCTCTTCTGCTCTAGAAGTTTCTTCTTGCCAATTAGCAATTTTCTTCTATAAGTGTACACTGTACCATGCATGCACATTATAGTGTACAGTCTTAGCATAATTCTGTGCTGGGACAAAGTAACTCCCATGTGCATGTATAGGAGTAATGTCCTCCAAGCCTGGTCAATCAAGAGGCTTAAAGAGATATTAAAGTCTACTATTTTTTCCGTATTAAAATAAAAAAGATGGTATACTCACCTGCCCTGTGCAATGACTT
Organism: Rana temporaria; assembly: GCF_905171775.1. NCBI lineage: Eukaryota > Metazoa > Chordata > Amphibia > Anura > Ranidae > Rana > Rana temporaria. The sequence continues at coordinate 112,857,664 of NC_053493.1, read as the reverse complement.
TGCACAGAGCATTACCCTACCTCCTCTTTGGTGGTCCCCCGCAGGCGCTGTCCTCTCCCTTCTCTGAGTGGCCTTACAGCACTGTGCACAAGCCTGGCTGTGTGTGCCCATAGACACAGCTGACAGGGATGGCTGGTGCTTGTGCCGGGTTCAGGAGCTCACTGGGCACATTGTTACAGTAAGGTAGAGAGACTCAGAACACTACAGGACAGCTATCCGCGGCTAGTGTGTTCTGTGTAAAACATTGCCGGTACTTCATCTGCGCCCCCCTCCCTCTAGCAAATTGTACACCGCCCAGCCCAAGGTATCCGTCCTCCCTTGTACCGGTCCAGCCCTGTCTATAGGCAGTACAGCGGTGTGGTGCAGTACTCAAAGTAATGGCTGTGCGGCTCACGCAGCCATTACCTTGACACAGGCTGGCTGTCTGATTCAGAAACTGGCCCACTGAGCCATCGGCCCTCCGGGATACTCCCGGTAGTCACGATGGCCACTTGGCCAGTACATCCCTGCTGCCCAGCCCCTCACGAGTGCCCTCTTTATATGGCGCCCATGGCATGTGCCATACCTTGGATACCCCACTGCCAGTAAGGGGGAGCAGGATGTGTGCCCAACCCATGCTGTGTGTGTTAATGGCCACAGAGATTCTGGCTTAGGAGCAAGCACACTCAAGGGCTTACCACAGGAAACATCTTCTTCTTATAGTGGCACACACAGAAGGGAAGGAGAATGCCATTGGGGGGCCCAGAAGAAGGGGTTCAGGGCTGCTCTGTGCAATACAGAGCAGGTAAGTATAACATGTTTGGTATTTTAGAAAAAAGGTAACCTTTACAATCATTTTAGGTAAACAATCACTTTAAGCCTCTACGGTCTTGGAAGAAGAGCAGGAGAAGATGGAAGTACTTGCAAAGAAGAGGAGAGCTGTCACTACAGCACTCAAATAGATGGCTTTGCTAGGTAATAGACATGTGCAATTAGTTTTTTAGGATTTTTTTTCAGACAAAATTCGGCATAACGAATATGAATGCATTCAAAGTAACGAATTATCCAAAGTAACGAATGCCGCATCTAAACAAATGAAATGGAATGAATAAGAATGCATCCAAAGTTAAGAGTGATCCAAAATAACGAATGCCGATCATAATGAATGATGCGAAAAACAATAAAAAACACAAAACGAATCTAAACACATTTTTTGGTAGTGCGTATGTCCACTAGGTAACTCTGCCATAAAGTTGTAATGTGCAGTGCCTACTAGCACATTTTGGCAAATACCCCCCAAAGGTTTCTATTTGGTTGGACGGTTTAGTTCCATTTTAATATAATCAAAAAACTCAACTTAAAATAGCAAAATTGCTACCATACAGATTAACACATACTTTTTGATTACCTTTTTTATTGTTAACCTTCCTGGCGGTATTACCGAGTCTGGTTCTGGGTGGAAATCCAGTACCATAAGCGGTATCCCCAAGCCATACCCAGGATTGCATCGCAGTATCCAGGCGGAGATTACTTACCTTGTCCCCTGGATCCTACGATGTCTCCCCGCTGTGTGATCGAGCTGTCTCCTCGCTCGATTCACACAGTGCCCGTGTGCTGCCGAGCTCCGTTCCCTGCGACGTTACGACGCACGGGTGCGGAGATCGGCACCAAATAAAAAAAAAATAATAATCTTACTGATTACAGTACTGTATAAAATAAATACACACACCCTTTGTCCCTAGTGGTCTGTCCAGTGTCCTGCATGTACTTGTATATAATAAAAACTGTTCTTTCTACCTGGAAACTGTAGATTGTCCATAGCAACCAAAAAGTGTCCCTGTATGTCAAAAGTGGTTTTAGACCAGCTAAAAACAGCAATAATAAATTATAATCACTTGCAGAATTGAGCGATGGTGATTTGTGGGGAAATTCGTCATCAAACACTGAAAGTAATAATTTTTATTATTATTATATTATTATTTGTTATAATTATTTATAGTTATTTATTATATTATAATTTATGATTTTGTGTTTCAAACTTTACCATACCCGGGATGTCTACTAGACTCTTGTTTGGACAGATTTAAGTGAGTTATTCCTAAGAATTACAGGCCTACAATATAAAACGCCAAATTTCCATGCAAAACAATTGTACCGCTTTCAGCACCTAAAATCTGAAAGAATCATACCGCCAGGGAGGTTAATCACCTATCACACGAATTTCTGCTCGGCCTCGCTATGCTAATAGCAAAGTTCACATGGAGCAGATCTGAAAGCTGCTAGTCAGAAGAGGAATCTGTACTGTGGTCACCTTTTATTGCATAGTCACGGCATGGACAGATCCTCTTGCATTGCAAACTTTTTTGACTAGTTCACATGAAGGAGTGCCATCATACTACATGTGTGAATGAGTCCTCACTTGCTAGGGAAGTCATTCCGAAACAATAAACTGTACAGATATTTTCACATGAATGGTTATATATTTTTTTTTTTTAAATTGCACTGGGGTTATATTTTATGGCAATTTCAGAGATAATTATTTAATTTTAATTCCCTGTATATTCTGCATCCTAATTTTAGTCTTAGCAAAGTGAAACCTCTAAGCGTTAATTATAGTAATATCACAATACTGTGAGAATTAGCAGATACTAACAGTTAGCGTAAGTGATTTCAAATTCCATTTTCACGTTTCTCAGGAATATGTTTAATGAATTTTCTTTCAATTCAAATTTTCTTTCCACACCTTTAAATTTATATGAAGTTGAACTATTCATAACAAAGACTGCCACTGCTGATCTTTAAAACAAATGCTATTTGCGTGGCTGTCCTAAGCTTCCATCTATACTACATTTGAATCACATTTACTGCACTAAACATGCAGCAACTGAAAACTCCCAATCTGCAAATGTTTTGGGGTCAATGACTCGAGAACTGGTCATCCAAGCAACTTGAATTTCTGGCAGGTCAGCAAATGAAGCCTTTGCATTTTCCCAATTAGAGATTTCCTTAAGCCCCTCTCAGGTGGAGTTGATCCTTCCAAGTGCAATCCACCTGCTCCATGGGGGATCTCTCCCCTGATCCCAGATAAGCAGGCAGATGACAGGTCTGTGTCCGCTCCACATTGCAGAGCGGACAAGACACAGCCCGCACTCCTATATGGGGCCTGCATGTCCGTTTCCATCCAATTGTCATCCAATCTGACCCACTGGATGGATGGCGAATGCATCGCCATATGTCTATTTTTATTGGATTTATCGGATCGGATGCCGGCAGGTGTCCACTGACATCCGCCGCCCCAAAGAGATCAGTGGATGGTCCGATTGGGTCCACCTGAAAAACTGACAGGTGGATGCGATCCGCTGTTGTGAAAGGGGCCTTAGGGAGGACCTGAAGCTGTGCCTCAAAAAAAGGCGAATGAAAAAATAAAAATAATGAATAAAAAAATAAATAAAAGGCAAATGACTAGTCAACAGTATTGTTTGTGATCTTCCTGCAGCTGACCTTTAATCCCTTACTGACTTACCAAGCCTTGTTCTGCACTGTGTCACTGTGCGGAGGAGACTTGGTAGAGGCAAAGCTTTGCTTTCTTGTATCAGTGTTACCCCTAATGACTAGTGTTAGATGAGCAAAAAGCAGCAAGAAAACTTTAGAAAATACTGATAGACAGTATAAATGTAGCATAGAAGTGAGATCCTTGAGATCCTTCCACTGCAAATCCTCAGGTAACACTTTCTCTCCGGCAAATGGAGCAGCACAGTAGTGACACGACTAAAGCATTGACATGACTAGAGTTGTCCCGATACCGATACTAGTATCGGTATCGGGACAGATACCAAGCATTTGCCCGAGTACTTGTACTCGGGCAAATGCTCCCGATGCTTCAACCGATACTTGTACGTTCAGCGGTGATCAGTGCGCGGGGAAGTTACAAGCACCGATCACCACTGTATAGATTTAAAAGTAATTTCTCCGCTTCTCTCTTCACCCCCCCGCAGCTTTCAGCTGCTTTAAAAATCAGCGTTGATCGGTGCTTGTTACTCCCCCACACACGATCACAGCAGACTGTCCCGTGTCCTCATTCCAGCCCCCCTCCGTTTTGCTGCAGTCTCTCTCCCTCCGTGTGTTTCCTTCTCCCTCCGTGTCCCTCCGTGTCCCCTCGGTGTTTCCTTCACCCTCCGTGTCCCCCTCAGTGTTTCCTTCTCCCTCCGTGTTTCCTTCTCCCACCGCGTTCCCCTCTGTTTCCTTCTCCCTCCGTGTTTCCTTCTCCCTCCATGTTCCCCTCTGTGTTTCCTTCTCCCTCATGTCCCCCTCTGTGTTTCCTTCTCCCTCCATGTCCCCCTCTGTGTTTCCGTCTCCTTCTGTGTCCCCCTCTGTGTTTCCATCTCCCTCTGTGTCCCCCTCTGTGTTTCTGTCTCCCTCCGTTTCCCCCTCTGTGTTTCCGTCTCCCTCCGTGTCCCCCTCTGTGTTTCCGTCTCCCTCCGTGTCCCCCTCTGTGTTTCCGTCTCCCTCCGTGTCCCCCTCTGTGTTTCCTTCTCCTCCATGTCCCCCTCCGTATTTCTCTCTCCCTCCGTACTCCTCCTCCACCCCCTGGAACTGCCAGGATGGAGAGCGGAGCTAGGAGGCGGTAAACTGTGTTTACAATATTTCAGTTTATGAATGAAGAGAAGCGGCTGTCTTCTCTCCATTCATTTTCAGCACAGCTGAGGCTGCTGAGAAAGGGACTGGGAAATCTGTGTCCCTAGTCCCTTTCCCTATCTCAGAGGGGAGATGTCAGAGGTCTGTTAAGACTCCTGATATCTCACCAAAGCCCCCCCAACAGGGCTGATTAAAAAAAAAAATTGCAATAAATAATAAAAAAATTAAATGTAAATAATAATAAAAAAAACGGTACTTGTACTCGGTCTCAAAAAAGTGGTATCGAGACAAACCTAGACATGACCATACACTGATTAAAATGTTGCCAGTTCAGCAGGAAGTGGCCTAACTTTGACATCTTTTATTCCAGTTCACCTGAAATCAAAAGTTGGCTGGCTGAACAAAAAAGAAACTAAAGGTCTATGGCCAGCTTTAAGATCTTTTTTTTAAATATCCTTGCAGTACACAACCCCTAGAATTGCAAGGGTTAACTGCTAAGCATCGAGGAGTAAGCTAATATATTAAAATGTGTAAAGTATTTCAAAGATTTACATAAACATTCTCTGAAAATAACCTGTTTATTGTCATCATGTATGATGTTACAGCATAAGAAATATCTAATGTATAAATTCTTCAGTGTAATAACAGGTTTTAGTGTGCTTTATTTTCTCAATGACTGCTTGTCGTGTGCAGTGAAGTCACTAGCAATCATATAAGACAGCAAGTGCTACTGTGGTTTTAAAGAGCAGTATAGTATGCATATTTTATACATAAGTACATTTGTCCAGTTTTTTGTAACAAACAGTAGTGGGAGAGGGGGAATTCATTTGTAAAGTGGTTGTAATAAAAGATATCTCCAGCACTCTCATCTACCATGGTCCCAGTCTCTGACTCTCTCTGTTACCTTTCTCCTTCCACACATGTAGCATGCTCACAGTCTCTGTCCATCTCCTCCGGTATGTCTTTAGTCTCTAATGCCTCGTACACACGATTGGAATTTCCGACAAGAAAAACGTGGATTTTTTTCCGACAGAATGTTGGCTCAAACTTGTGTTGCATACACACGGTCACACAAATGTTCCCGCAATTTTTGAACATCTAGAACGCAGTGACGTACAACACTACAACGAGTCGAGAAAAATGAAGTTCAATTATTCCGAGCATGCGTAGGATTTTTGTGCATCGGAATTGCAGACAGACGATAGGAATTTCCGACAGGAACTTTTCCCGTCGGAAAATTTGAGAACCAGCTCTCAAATCTTTGCTGTCGGAAATTCCGGAAGAAAATGTTCGATGGGGCCTACACACGATCGGAATTTCCGACCAAAAGCTCACTTCAAACTTTTCTTGTCGGAAATTCTGATCGTGTGTACATGGCATTAGGCTGCATTCACACTTCAGACTTTTCAATCGCCGACAGATTTGCTGCGAATCTGCCCGCGATTTGAAAGCGCTGACGAGTGAATGGCAAATTGTGGTAGTCGCATTAGACATGCCATTCATTTGATTGACACGTCAAATTGCAACACAGGTCTGCCACAATTGTCGTGCAATAAATCACGATGCAACTGCAGCAACACGCATTGTGGGAAGCATGTCGCCCAAAAGTAGCGCCTGAACTTTTTTTGGGTCTCATGCATGTTGCTGCAATTGCAGCGTGATTTATCGTGCGACAATTGCTGCAGACCTGCACAGCAATTTGAGGTGTCATTAAAATTAATGGCATGTCAAATGCTAGTTCAAATGCGGACCCTCTGCATACACCATTCTGTCACCTCATATTTGGTGAAATATATCATCTCATGTGATCATGTTTTTTATTCTATGTGTATATTTACATGTTTAATGTCAATTAAATTATATTTTTTACTTATACAAGTTTTGTCTACTATGTATGATCCCTGCGGTTCCTCACCAAACTCCTTGTAATCTTAATACATATTCCTAATTGCATTCGCACAGTCCCATGCCACATCCCAGAACTGGGAACATATATTCATTCAGCAAATCTACCCGAGATTCAAACACTGAAGTGTGAATGCAACCTGACAGTCTTCTGTAATATTTCTGCAGTCTAAAAAATTTGCTGATGTGTGCTGATGAGGCTGCACTGATGGGCACTGATAGGCTTCACTGATGGGCACTGATGATGTGGCACTGATGATGTGGCACTGATAGACGCTGATGAGGAGGCACCAGTAGGCAGTACTGATAGGCTTCACTGATGGGCATTGATGAGGCGGCACTGATGGGTACTGATAAGCGCTGATAAAGAGGCAATGATAGGCAGCACTGATAAGCTGCACTGATGGGCATTAATGAGGTGGCACTGATAGGCTGCACTGATGGGCAACACTGATGGGTGGCACTGATGAGCACTGATAGATGATACTGACGAGGCAGCACTTATATGTGACACTGATTGGCAGCACTGGTGGACACAGTTTGGCAGCACTGGTGGGCAGAATGACAGCACTGATGGGCACTGTTGGGACTGCACTGATAATCAGGACACTGATAATCAGTGTATATGTCCCTTTTACACAAGCTAGTTATTGGCTCTCTTCTCCTCTCCTCACGCTATCAGCTTCTGTTTCTTTTGTGACCAGTTGTGATTGGACATAGCTGATCACATGGTAAAGAGCCGCTGATTGGCTCTTTACCTCAATCTGTGATCATCTGTGTCTGGACGGACTCCCAAAACTGACCAGCCTCGCTTTAGCCATCATTTGGCTATAGCATTGTCGGCAAGTGGTTAAGCCCTGAAAAAGGCGTTTTGTGTCTGAGGAGTTCTCTACAGGTGGAGAACAGAAGATGAAGACATCTTTCCCCCATTTTATTCACATTCATGCAAGAGGGGTTTGTTATCTGATATCAGAGCAGCACATGCCAAGATTATGAAATTGTGCGTAATGAATATGCCATCAGTACGGTAGAGAAAATACATTTCTTCTATTTTACATTTTTCAAGATTTACATGCTGTAAAATTCGGAAACAGTCTGATATGTTCTTGGTATATATAGGCACTTAATTTATCTGTATGGCACTTATTTTTCAAATAAACAATTATACAGGCCCCGAATTTTGGAAACACAGCATAGCCTTGTGCCTAAAAGCGCGTACACACAATACAATTGTTGGCAGGGGATTGTCTGTTGACAGACTGTTGTCATAAAATCTTACCGTTAGTACGCTCCTTTTGACAATTGTTGTCCAACTTTCGGCCAACAAATGTTGCATGACATGCTAGTAAATTTTTGGCGGACAACGGTTTGTCGTCAGACTTTCTGATGGTCAGTACTCAAATCCGTCACACAAAACTCAAAAGTACAAACACGCATGCTCGAAATCAGTGCTCACCAAACACAAAATTAGCAGAAGGGGCCCAAAGGGTGGCGATCAAGAGCTGAAATTCCTTGTAGTACGTCATTACCTTCGTGTTTTGTGGCACGACAATTGTGCTCATCAAACATGAAATTAGCAGAAGGGGCCCAAAGGGTGACGATCAAGAGCTGAATTTCCTTGTAGTATGTCATTACCTTCGTGTTTTGTGGCACGACAATTGTGTAACGTTAGTATGCAAGACAAGATCCTGGCACACGCCCTTTTGACAAAAATCAGACGCTCAGTTGGCCAACAATCGTATCGTGTGTATGAGGCTTTAGAGGGCAGTTTTTAGTGGGGTGGTTATTTAAATTTTCAAGGGCAGATCCACAAAAGAATTACGCCGGCGTATCTCTTGATACGCCGCGTAATTTCAAATTGTGCGCGTGGTATCTTTGTTTTGTATCTACAAAACAAGATACGACGGCATCTTGGATTGATCCAACAGGCGTACGTCTTAGTACGCCGTCGGATCTTAGATGCAATTTTTCGGAGGCCGCTAGGTGGCGTTTCTGTTGAATTTCGCTTTGAGTATGCAAATTAGCTAGTTACGGCGATCCACGAACGTACGTCCGGCCGGCGCATTTTTTTACGTTGTTTGCGTTCGGCTTTTTCTAGCATATAGTTAAAGCTACTATATGGTGGCGTACTCAATGTTAAGTATGGCGTCGTTCCCGCCTCGCATTTTGAATTTTTTACGTTGTTTGCGTAAGTCGTTCGCGAATAGGGACTTGCGTAGAATGACGTCACCGTCGTGAGCATTGGCTTGTTCCGGTTATTTCGAGCATGCGCACTGGGATACCCCCACGGACGGCGCAGTTAAAAAAAAACGTTGTTTACGTCGGGTCACGGTGTATTTACATAAAACACGCCCCCATCACAGAGATTTGAATGCCGCGCCATTATGCCGCCAAAGATACACTACGCCGCCGTAACTTATGGCGCAAATTCTTTGAGGATTCGAAAAAAATAAAATAAGTTACGGCGGCGTAGTGTATCTTAGATACGCTGCGCCCGGCGGAGAGATGCGCCGATGTACGTGGATCTGGCCCTCAGTGTTTTATTATTCAAGCATTCAAGAAGAAAAACATAGTCGGTAGGTGGAAAACATACATTTAGAAAAAAAAAAGGCTGCAGTTCTGATAATGCACAGAAATTATTTGTCAGGTAACTTCCTACATAAACATTTTAAATGATTTTTCAATCTTTAACATTTTTTTTTAGCGCAGTAATATTCAATTTTAATTATTCACTCTCGTAATCTTCATCATAAAGCTCCAAGTAATACCCAGTATAAGGCCAAAATTATTCATGAACTTTCCCAAGGGTTCTGATTGTGGGAACTGAAGGCACAAGTAAAGATGAATGCAGAGATCACTGACAATCGGCTATACACTTCTCATGCATATCATGAACAGGGTGAATTTAGCTACTTTATAAATGTAACCTAATTGCACTTCCCGACACTCTGCTTTTTCATAAGTTTTTGCCAAGAATCTGAATTCAGTCTGTGTTAGTAAGAGTAGAGTGATGTTGTCATTCTTTGGAGACGTTGTGTTATTTTATTGCCTGAAGCCACCTGAACTGCAAAAGTTTTAAAGTTTGTCACAATGGAATATATTTCCCAGTTGATACATAACATTTCCTTCATCTGATTGCTTACCATACACACTAAGCCTTCTTGCCTTGCACATTTTTTGTTAGTTTCTCCTAAGTAAAGGAACTTATGAATCATTCTGCTCTAGATTTTCCAGTGCTAGGGTATCACTATGTCTAGGAATGAAGCCTCGTACACGCGACCGAGAAACTCGCCGGGCGAAACATATCGTTTTCCTCGTCGAGTTCCTTGTTAGGCTGTTGAGGAACTCGACAAGCCAATTTTCTCCATTACCGTCAAGGAAATAGAGAACATGCTCTCTTTTTGGCTCGTCAAGTTTCTCGACAGTTTCCTCGACGAAAATGTACACACGACCGGTTTCCTCGACAAAAAAATATCTCCCAGCAAGTTTCTTGCTGGTTTTTGCCGAGAAACTCGGTCGTGTGTACGAGGCCTAAGTGAATTAGTCCTCTTATACCAAAGTTTGTTGTGGATTTTGCTGATCCATGTGAGACAAATTGTAGGTCTTATTTTGTATTCTAAGCTACCACAGTTTATGCCAGTTTGTGGTGTGGTAGTGCTGGGGCAATAACTTTTAACAATACAGCAATCTAGCCCCAATTACATTCAGAATGTTTGTAGACTAAAACTGCTCTTATAGCTGATCTGGATCATCCACAAAGCTACCCAGGTGAGAGCCCAAATGTGTACCTGCCTGTCACTTACCAAGGGCAGATGAACTTATAGGCAGTTGGTGCCTGATGAGCCCATGCCAGTACGGACAATGCAGATCAGACAGATTTTCTGTGCCTACTGTATACCTCAACCCTTGCTTATATATGGGGCAGCAAGGCAGAGGCCTTACATCTGGGCTGCCACATATATATGCCTATATGCCTACATGGCTCCATGGTTTTGTGCTCCACTGTTTGACGTACCCAAAACTGTGACTGAACTGTCACCAACAGCTTGTGTTTATTGCATCTGATTGAAAACAGATGGGATGGACTTCCAATCACATGAAAACCTTGACAGCGATCATATAACTGGGAAGCCCAATGTTACAAACTTTGAAAAGGCCAGCTCTTGCTAGCTGAAAAGGACTAATCAATGACATTTAAAGGGATGTAGGGGATGTGCTACCTTGCCTGGGGGATCATTATGACAGATTTCTCCCATTTTTGATTGTATACAGATGCTGTTCAGCCAATGATTTTCTGCCCTGCCCTACAAATTTCAGATTGAAGATCGTCAGACAGGATGGTTCCAATAGGGCCACAATGACAGCTCAAACTGCATCTGGTTCACCAGGAATTTTACCAAATGTACTTTGTGAATGGCCAGCTCAACAGTGCCATCTGACTTAGACAAAAAAGCATTCTGCATCTGAGATGAGCTAGTCACACAATGCCAAACCATTTTCCAAACTGCCTAAAGAGGAGACAGTTATTCTGCATATTGTTCTCCTGCTTGCAAAGCTGGCACCTTTTTTCAGTATGACAAAAAACACCAAGGGCCAGATTCAGGTACAAATACGTTACGCTGCGGCGGGGTAACGTATCCCATTTATGTTACACCGCCGCAGGTTTACAGCGTAAGTGCCTGATTCACAAAGCTCTTACCTGTAAACTTGCGGCGGTGTAACGTAAATCCGCTCGGCGCAAGCCCGCCTAATTCAAATGGGGCGGGCACCATTAAAATTAGGCGCGTTCCCGCGCCGAACGTACTGCGCATGCTCCGTTCGTCAAATTACCCGACGTGCATTGCGCTAAATGACGTCGCAAGGACGTCATTGGTTTTGACGTTAACGTAAATGGCGTCCAGCGCCATTCACAGACGACTTACGCAAACGACGTGAATTTTAAAATTTAGACGCGGGAACGACGGCCATACTTAACATGGGTTACACCACCTAGACGGCAGCCTTAGTTTTACGTGGCGTATCTTGACGGAAACAACTTAAATTTAGAGCGACGGGTAAAGCGTACGTTCGTGAATCGCCGTAACTAGTCATTTGCATATTCTACGCCGACCGCAATGGAATCGCCACCTAGCGGCCGGCCTAGAATTGCATCCTAAGATCCGACGGTGTAAGTTAATTACACCTGTCGGATCTTAGGGCTATCTATGCGTAAATGATTCTATGAATCAGCCGCATAGTTACGACGGGTGGATCACAGAGATACTAAGGCGTATCAGGAGATACGCCGCCGTATCTCTTTTGTGAATCTGGCCCCAAGTTCTCAATATAGTATTCTCTCACTAGTCACCTAGTGTCAATACCAGCAGAGGAGAAGAAAGCCTGCATGTTGTTGACCTTAGAAAAGTTTACACTTGGTTTATTTTTTGCAATATGACATTCCCACACCACCCTACCAAATTATTTGCATGTCATGAGATGAAAAGAATGGCAGTCCGTCTGTCTTTTGTTGTACTCGACAACTAAGTTGACTTGTTTATTTACCTCTTCTCGCCGAAATGCTTGGAATTTTACCAAACTTTAAAAACCACATTTCCAACACCAGAGACAGCCAGTCTACATTTAGCCATACTTATTAGTAAAGCTGATACTATTTATGTTTTTGTTATACTGTATATTCTTTGCAAGCAGAAAAAACATATAATCTATTCTAAACCTTACATGCATCTTACATCCCAAACATCAAGTGCTAGTGTGAAAAAAAATAAAAGTTGATGTTACAACCAAAAACATAAATGTATTTTATTGGGAATTTTTTAGATAGACCAATACAAGGTGGCATATAATTGTTAAGTGGAAGGAAAATGATAAATGGTTTTCACAATTTCCTACAAATAAATACCGTATTTATCGGCGTATAACACGCACAGGCGTATAACACACACAGGCATATAACACGCTCTCTAACTTTAAGAGGGAAGTTTCAGGAAAAAAACTTTCCACAGCCCCCTGCGTATAACACGCAGGCACAGTTTACCCTCTATTTTCAGGGTAAAAAAGTGAGTGTTATACGCCAATAAATACAGTATTTGAAAAGTGTGGCATGCAATTACAGCTGTTAAGCCTCGTACACACAACCATTTTTCCCGGGAGGAAGACTGCCAGGAGAGCAGTTGGCCTGGGAATACTGGCCGTGTGTATGCTCCCTAGCAGTTTTCCTGCCAGGAAAACAGCCGGGAATCCCGACTGGAAAATAGAGAACCCTGCTCTCTATTTTCTCGTCGGGTTTCCTGGCAGAGTGTTTTCTGCCGAAAAAACTGGTCGTCTGTTTGCTTACCTGTCCGAATGTAAACCTGTGCATGCTCAATAAGCCTTCGACGCATGCGCGGTAGCATACAAGGCATAGTGTGGGGTGTAGCAAGGTGGCGGCAACGGCATCAAATGTGTTGAGCGCCGGCTCATCGTAGTCGATGACATCGCCGCGTTCTTGCCATTCAAAAAAACATCGGTTCTTTTGAATGGCCGTCTGTATGCACGGCTTTGCAAGAAAAGCTTGCCAGGAATCCTGTCAGGAAAACCAACGTTTCCTGGCCGTGTGTACGGGGCTTAAGTCTTTTTGGGAATGTCTCTATCAGATTTGCACATCTGGAGAGTGACGTTTTTCCCCATTCTTCTTTGCAAAATAGCTCAAGCTCTGTCAGATTGGATAGAGAGTGTCTGTGAACAGCAATTTTCAAGTCTACAGATTCTGATTTGAATTTAGGTCTGTACTTTGACTGGGCCATTCTAACACATGAATATGCTTTGATCTAAACCATTCTATTGTAGCTCTGGCTGCATGTTTAGGGTCATTGTCATACTGGAAGGTGAACCTTCACCCCAGTCTCAAGTCTTTTACAGGCTCCAACAGGTTTTCTTCTAAGATTTCCCTGTATTTGGCTCCATCCATATTTCCATTAACTTGGACCAGCTTCCCTGTCCTTGCTGAAGAAAAGCATCCCCACAACATAATTCTGCCACCACCATGTTTCGGGTTCCATACTGATAACCATGGACTACATTTGAACTTTCTTTACATGATTGGGGTGAGCATATGGATAACGTTGGACACTGGACATTTTGAAGCACCCTCAAGGTACAGTATGTTGTTTATAAAATGCCCCATAGTTATTTATATTTCTAACTCCTTATGAAGTGGGGAAAGGGATATGACTAATAGCTTATTAGCACACCAATAAGAGGAGGAGCCAGAAGCACCACCAAGAGGTTCAGAGCAGGTAAGTATAAGCCTGTTTGTTATTTTTTTTTTTTTTTTTTTATTGATTTTACAATCACTTGTAGGAATGCAATGGTGTCAACTCCCCACCCACAATGAACAAACAGCAGCAGAAGGATAAATCATTAGCCCTGCTCACTCCACTTTCCCCTCCGGTCAGCATAGCTCCAGTCAATACATGTTAGGTTTTTACCGGGACAGTCTGGGTTTTTAATCGTATGTCCAGATTTCAGTCCACCTGAAACCCGGACACAATATTCAGACAAGAATGTGGCTCAGGACAGAGCTTCACAGGAGGGTGAGGGGACACTAAATGCACCACGTTACTATTCTATTTGGGGTTCCCAAAGGCATCCCAGGTATGTTACAATCCTATAGTGTATACTAAAAAAAATGAAATAAATAAATTACTGTGCAATGATAAAGTGTTCGGGTTTAGCTTGAAGAAAAAGTGGCAACCCTAGTACATGTGCAGGCCAAAAAGTCAGATTAGCTCCTTGTGCTGGCAAGTAGAACCACAATACACAGCACGGAACCAGGCATGGATGTGTTGGTTACCAGCAGAGGCCATGGCTCTGCATGGGCATGAAGATTGAAGTCACTTCTCTTACAGTGTGCCAGTAGTTCATTTTTTTAATCTATTGACAGGGTCTCTTTAAGTATTTTTGTAAAGCAATATACTACTGCGACAAATGGTGTTTTCAGCTTTGAAGTTCCCTAAGCCTTTGCTGCATGTGAATTAAGATAATGGATTCATACCTATTTTATTCTAATTTTTGTAAACTCAAACAAGTAAATAACATTGAATCAGCAAGATGTAAATGGCAAAATGTTTGCATGAGTTCCCAAAGAAATCATGCTGTAAAAAATACAATTTTCCTATTCTAAATGCTTTGGCTTCTTTCCCTTTCTCACGGCTGGTAGATCTGCCTTAGGCAATTTCAACCTATTATAACTGCAGTATTGACTAGGACATCACTAAGAAACAGCTTATGTATAGGCGATTTAACTATATATTTCTCAGAAATGTTTCTCTAATAAGCAGTTAAGACAAAATTCATTCATTATAAAGTTTTCTATCCATTATATATTACTAGACAACTACCAATCTGCTAGACCTGCATTACTTGAGCTAAGCTTGAAGCATTATATTGGATCAAAGTTACTTTCTAAAGACAAAAAAGAAATAGAATGCGATGCATCATCCATTTTATTGATCACATTGTTTTTCTTCCATCCACAATCCACTCTGTAACACTGAATAACTCTGTAACATAAAAACACTTTACAATATTACATACAGTATGTTATATGTCATAAGAGACAGTGGGCCAGATTCATGTAGATCAGCGGATCTTTAGATCTGCTCGATCTACGTGTTTTACGATCCGCCAGTGCAATTTAGCGAGGCTAGTGCAGTATTCACCAAGCACTTACCTCGAAAATTGCACCGTCGGATCGTAACTCCCCCGGCGGAATGCAAATTCCACGGCTAGGGGGAGTGTACAATTTAAATCAGGTGCGTTCCCGCGCCGATTTAACTGCGCATGCGCCGCCGGTGAAATTTCCCAGTGCGCATGCTCCAAATGACGTCGCTAGGACGTCATTGTTTGCGGCGGCTATGTCAATTGCGGCCATCCGTATTCCCGATCGACTTACGCAAACGATGTAAAAATTAGAATCTCGGCGCGGGAACGACGGCCCAACTTAACATTAGCTACCCCTCATATAGCAGGGGTAGCTATCCGCCGGAAAAAGCCGAACGCAAACGACGTTAAAAAAAAAGCGACGGGCGGGCGTATGGACTTGAATCGGCGGTTGTCCTCATTTGCATATCCGACGCGTAAAAAAAAAGCGACGACACCTAGCGGCCAGCGGTAGATTGCAGCTTACACCAGTCGGATCTAAGGGAGATCTATGCGGAATCTGATTCTATGAATCAGCCTCATAGATCCGACCGGCTGGACTCAGAGGTACGACGGCGGATCAGGAGATCCGCCGTCGTATCTCTTTGATGAATCTGCCCCAGTGTGTTTTTGTTTACAACTGCAAAAAATCATTCTGTTCCTGGATTGCTTTTCATCGGTTTCTGACAGGTGGTGAGGAGACAATATATCACCTTCTCACCACTTGTTTTAACCCTCTAAATGCCGCACTACCCCACCACCACCACATGCATTGCACGTGGTTGCAGTGCAGCCCCATTCCTCCTGGGGTTTAACTTCTAACGCAGCCGTGACGCATAGCGTCACAGGCATGACATATGCCTCAACTGCTGTCTTTGCAGCCTAAAAGGGAGACCTACATGGCAAATGAGGTTTAATGTAGAAAAATGTAAAAAAAAAAGGTATTTGGGTGGAAAAAATATGAATGGAATCTATACACTGGGGGGAGAACCTCTGGGGGAATCTAGGATGGAAAAGGACCTGGGGGTCCTAGTAGATGATAGGCTCAGCAATGCCAAGCTGCTGCTAACAAAGCAAACAAAGCAAATGCATGAATATTGTCATGCATTAAAAAGGGAATCAACTCCATAGATAAAACTATAATTCTCCCGCTCTACAAGACTTTGGTCCAGCCGCACCTACAGTATGCTGTCCAGTTCTGGGCACCAGTCCTCAGGAAGGATGTACTGGAAATGGAGAGAGTACAAAGAAGGGCAACAAAGCTAATAAAGGGTCTGGAGGGTGATAGTTATGAGGAAAGGTTGCGAGCACTGAACTTATTCTTTCTGGAGAAGAGATGCTTGAGAGGGAATATGATTTCAATTTACAAATACCGTACTGGTGACCCCACAGTAGGGATAAAACTTTTTTACGGAAGGGCGTTTAACAAGACACGTGGCCACTCACTAAAATGAGAGGAAAAGAGGTTTAACCTTAAACTATATAGAGGGTTAACAAATACAGATGGTGCAGCACTCAATTAAAATAATAAAAGCTGAATAGAAAGTCCATAAAATCACAGTACACCTCCAGTGAGTGCCAATGTAATCGTTTGGATAATCGTTTGCCAATCGTTTGGATAAACGATTTAATCGTAATAAAAGATAAAAAACACTCACAATGAAGGCACCACGATCGGTGACGATGTATACAGCGTGTATATTGAGCAAAGTGATAGCCGTGGGTGACGTCACGACGCTCCTTCTGTACGCATTACATCCTCTATGGGCGGGGACTTCTTCAGCGGTGAAGGAGGCATCATGTAGAGGGTCATGTAGAGGGTTCTTTATTGTAAGAGCGGCAATGAAGTGGAATTCCTTTCCACAGGCAGTGGTTTCAGCGGGAGCATCGATAGTTTAAAAAAAACTATTATATAAGCACCTGAACGACCACAACATACAGGGATATACAATGTAATGCTGACATATAATCACACACATAGGTTGGACTTGATGGACTTGTGTCTATTTTCAACCTACTATGTATCTATGTAAGGTTGTTAAAGAAGCACTTAGAAGGACTTTCACTTTTTACTGGGAAAGGTAGAAGCTCTTTAGCAACAGACTTTGGCAGCTGGGTTCGGGCACCTCAATTTACTACACCACCAAATTTGTAGTACTGTGAGGTTTACTACATGCAACCTGCAAAACACAGGTATGAAGGGGCTTTTTTTGTTTTCCTATAAGCCAAAGTGTGCCCCAGTACATTATTCCCACAGCATCCTGATGAGTTTTATGTACAGAACATCTGCAGAAACGGCATTTGCCGCACATCTGAATGACTCACTGATGTTCCTAGAAGCTTTTCTTATTGTAACTCCTAGGACTGATCCTAGAAGGACCCACTCTCAGTTCTTCTTCATCCTGTCAGTTCAAGGACATCTCTAAAGTAGAAGGCGAAGGAATTTGTAATAACACTTTCTAAAAATTCCTTGCAGTTTTGATAATTCACCTGGAAATATTTTTTCCCTCAAGAAAGAACAGTAGAGTTAATCTTTCATAAATGCAACGTTGGAATTAAAAATAGGTTTTGCTGTTCTCCGTATCTGACTGTTTCAACTTTGTCAACCTCAGCACTTTCACACTGTCGAGCTGCGGTTTGGCTGCATTTTGGGTCCAGTGCAGTGTGTCCACGGTTTTCTGGGGGTACTCTTCTGCTTTCCCATAGAATTCTATAATATCGGCCACTTTATTTTGAATTTGTTTCCCCAAAATGTTTTTTGAAAAGAAATAGAACATAGATTAAGTATAGAAATAAGTCTTACAATGAATTACAAATAAATCCACGGTAATGCAGCACATGAATGCAGGTTGGTCCTGCTTTAACCATTACAAATAGGGATGAACGCATCTCATTGAATAGGAAATCTGTTACATGAAAGGGATTAATTCTAGCATGTTAGAATAGGCATTCAAAATCTCAATATGAGAGTAAGGTATTGGATAGGCCTATGGCTTGCAAAATCCGCTATCTAACAAAGTGGTGACAATGGGAGAGTCGGGACCATTTACCTGCTTACTAATGTTTGGCAGGAGAGTAGGTAAGTTAGTCGGTAGTACTCAGGAAGCAGGTATGTCTATTAGAGTATAGGAGAGGATGTTCCAAGTCTGTATGTACCATCGAAGTTTGAGGAAAGTCAAGTTTTGGTTGTGGTACTCATATGGTGGCCAAGCTGGAGATGATGTGCTGGGGGGTAGAGATCGAGAGAAAAAAAAGGAAGGGGGGGTGAGAACAGGGGGGGGGGGGTCATCTCTTGCTCCCCTCTAAGTATTGTTGTGAATAACTTTGACACCGGCCAGGTCATGTGTACATTATGTAGTGAGGGGGGACAGCCTTACGGGCATTTTTGTAATGCATTCTCAATTGATAGTTCCACTGTTTGATATATTCGCTACCCTTAATGGAACATGTTCATGTATGTCTGTAACCAGAGCTCATCTTTTAAACTCCATCACTATATTTGAATCACACTTTGTATGATAAAAGATTTGAATAAATCCAATACTTTTTTAATTTAAATACTTTTCTGCTATAAAAAAAAACCTTGGGGGAACGTCCCATTTTGCATTGTAAATAACTTTGACCCCAGCCAGGTCATATGTACAGTACGTAGTGAGGAGGGACAGCCTATATGGGCATTTTTTATGCGTTTTCGAAAACTCACCAAAAATGTCCGATCTATAAGAAATCTATTGGAAAGCATGGGTAACCCGAACAAAAAAAATGGGTACACTGGGCTGCACCCTTGCGGAGCAGTGTGGAAACGTCTCATATGATAATAATTATTTAGAAAAGTACAGTGTAAAAAAAAGCATGTGTGCATAAGGAAAACACAGAGGAATAAAGGCTGCATTTAGCAGGCAAGCCCCCGCAAATTTTAACTGATCATCTGTTATGTGACTTTAGTCAGCCAACTGACAGAAAGCTTTTAGAATTAAAGGGGTTGTAAAGGTTCGTCTTTTATTTTCTAAATTGGTTCCTTTAAGCTAGTGCATTGTTGGTTTACTTACCTTTTCCTTCCATTTCCCTTCTTAATGTTTTTTTTCTTTGTTTGAATTTCTCACTTCCTGTTTCTCCTCAGTAAGCTTTCCACCATCATCCCAGCGGTGGAAAGTCATTTACAACAGCTTACTGAACACCTTACTGAGGAAGAACAGGAAGTGAAAAATTCAGACCAAGAAAACAAAGAAAAAAAATGTTTAGAAGGGAAATTGAAGGAAAAGGTAAGTGAACCAAAAATGCACTAGATTAAAGTAACCTATTTAGAAAATAAAAAACAAACCTTTACAACCCCTTTAAACACAGACAAAGGGATGATAATATGTTTTGTTTGCTTTTTGTATTTCCAAGAAGGACCCAATATATTTTTCATCAATGCTTCAGCATACCTACCTACTTTTGGCAAGATGAAATGCTGAAAGTTTTTAAAGCTAGATCCGTGTTGGTGACCATGGTTCATGTAACTCCCATGTTTCCTTTTATTTCCATATTTAGACTGTACCATGAAGCATGATTGTATTCCCAAATCTCACACCCTCACACATCCCCTCTCTTCATTTACCCGATTCATGGGGATCTTCTCCCTGCAGGAATGTTTTTTAAATTTATTTTTTAGTGTAGCTCTGCCCACATGGCTGTATCATCCAGCCCAGAAAAGTTAACAAGTCTTAATGGCCACTGCAGGACAGCACCAGCACCAGCGCCATCTTACTTCCTCTCCAAGACTACATTTCATTTGAGCTGCACTTCCTCCAGCAGGTTGGTACCTCTGTATAAACCAGAGACTGGGGAAGACTTTGGAAGAACCCATGCACGGCAATTAACTTTTACAGGTGCATTGCTCTGCAGGCTTCATTGCAAAACATTAGTAAATGCACTATGATTATAAGATCAATGTTGCTGCATTAACTACTTTTTTTATGCAACGGGTAAACTGTAGACATGTGCACAGAATTTTTTTGTTCTGTTTCGTATCGTTCCGTAGGTTCGTTCCCGTTCGTTTTTCGTAAGACGCCCGTTTTCCTGTTCGTTCCCGTTCGTTTTCCGTACGACGCGATTTTTTCGTATTCCGATCGTTTCGTATTTTGGTTACCGTTTTATTTTCGTACATGCGGGATGGTTCGTTATTCTGTTTAATTCATGTTCATTACTTGTTAGACAATAATTTTCGTGAATTTTTGTCATTTTGTACTTTCGTAAATATATCGCGGGATTCGCTGCACTTTCAACACGCGGCTTATCCATATTAACTATTGTTAAGCCCCATACACTTGGTCAGACTTTTTTAACAACAAACATAAAAACGATCGTTTTACCGAACGTTCGTTCGTTTTTAAACTCCATCAGAAAACCATTTTTGGGTTCCAGGTTCAAAAGTCTGGCCAACTGATCTCTCCCTTCAGACGAAAATCCACAGAAAAGTTTATTTGGCTTTACTGTACTACTGTACTCAGCACAAAAGAGAAGCTGCTTCACTAACTAACTACACTCACTGTCCATTCAAAAAAAAGAAAATGACATCTTATAACAAAAGATTTGCATTCTGTATTTTGAAACCAAATTACGAACAGAAAAAAGGAATTCAGAATACAGAATACAAATCTTTTGTTATAAGATGTCATATGAACATACAAACAGAAAAAGGATTCAAACAAAATACAGAATGAAAATCTTTTGTTAGATGTCATATGAACATACGACTGAAAATCAAAATACGAACAGAACAAGGATTCAAACAAAATAAAGAATGCAAGTCTTTTGTTATAGATGTCATATTCGTTCTTTTGCCGTTTTCGTTTTGTCGTATTTTCGTCGGATCGTTCGTTCGTATTTGCGGTTGTTCGTTATGCAACTCATTCGTAATCCCGTCGTTTTCGTATTTTGGTGCTTACATTTTTTCATATGTACACATTATTCTGCGGGTAGGAAAATGAACATTTTCGTACGAAAATAACATTCGTACGAACGGGAATGCACATATGTAGTAAACTGTCACTTTAATCCTATCCCAATATGGCAGATAAGCAATGTTTATTCCAAACTGTGGCCTCAGTGATACACTGTCTAGATTTTGCTAAGAATGACTTTGTCAAGCTGTCAGCAGGCTGTCTTGTTGCCTTTCAGCAAAACTGGAGGCAAAGGTTGTATGAACAAGCATCCTAAGAATGAGGCACCAAACAGAGATGAACTACTTTTAAATATTCTCATACCATTGGTGTCTGCTGGTTTTACTAAAAAAAGTAAAAGAATATACAAGAAAAATACACGAATATAAGACACGAAAGCACATGGATTGAGCAGTCTTATATCTACCGGTATGTAAAGGGATGTTTTCAGTTTAATAAGGGACACAATTAGCCACAAGAAGAAACTAAACTTATAATTTTAATGCAATGAGACACTGGGAAATTGCATTAATTTTGTATATTAGTTAGTAAGAAAATAGGATAAAATATGATTTTATTTTCTATCAGTTAGCATTCCTTGATATTTATTTTAATATAATGATATTACTTATGATTTTACTTTTTTTGGAATGGAGCCATGTCCAACCCGACAGTAGGAGCGACATGTGTGAGTCCATTAACAGCAGGCTCTGACATGCAGCTGATTCCAGAGTGAAGCTGCATTGTTTGCCTCCCTTCAGGCCTTCAGCCTGCAGTGACGGATTCAAACTTCATGCTGAGTAGCCACTAGACATCAATGGCCATGGTGTGGTTCTACAACTTAAGAAAGATAGGGCTGCATTCAAGGCACTTTTAATCTATGAAATATGTGACTGCAACCATGGTTGATTTTATCAAAAGAAGGAGGGGGAGGAGGGGAGGGGCAAAGAGGGGGGAAGGGAGGGAAAAAAACACAGGGAAAGCACTCACATTAGCCACATCCGTATAGGGTAGAAAAGGGAAAACAATTGCTAAAAATAGTAACTGATGGTCGGACTTTGAGGCAAGACGGAAGTATATATAAAAAATATATATTTATTACAAAAATAGAAAAATTATACAACAATGCTGAAAGATAAATAAAACCATATGAATTGATAAATAGATATGGAAAAAATCCTCTGAAGTCGCCTACGCGTTTCGCCGTTGGGCTTCCTCAGGACCAGACAAAGGGGATTTTTGACAATGTATAGGTATTATTTCATAGTCTATGGCACCATGGTGGATATAGCCATCCAAAATGTCTATAGAGCATTCCACAGAGGTATATGGAGATATCAAACAAGATTTGTAGAGATTCCAAATGTATCAAAAAAGTGTATCGACCATCAATAGCAATAAATTACACCTGCAATAAGAATCAAGTACTACCAGGGAGAAGGAGAAAAATGTAAAGCGTTGCCAAATAGTCGGCAAGGGATAAACCCAGTCTAAAAGTCCAAATATAGGATTGGAGCTGGGGCGAATCACACTGTGTCATAAACAGGCACTTGTAGAGCAAGGATCCGGATGCTGATTTAAGTAGTCAGCAATATAGGACAATATAGTCCAATAAACCAGCAGCCATTGAAGCCGAGTGTGTGTGCATGTGCCCCAGGGTAATAGCCTTTGCTATACGTTAGTGCCTGTTTATGACATGTATGACATTTATGTTTATGTGTGATTTTATTCCTGCTATTGATGATCGATACACTTTTTTGATACATTTGGAATCTCTAAAAATCTTGTTTGAGATCTCCATATACCTCTGTGGAATGCTCTATAGACACTCTGGATGGCTATATCCACCATGGTGCCATAGACTATGAAATAATGCTTATACATTGTCAAAAATCCCCTTTGTCTCGTCCTGAGGAAGCCCAACAGTAAAACGCGTAGGCGACTTCAGAGGATTTTTTTCATATCTATTTAGCAATTCATATGTTTTAATTTATCTTTCATCATTGTTGTATAATTTTTCTATTTTTGTAATAAATATATTTTTTTTATATATACTTCCATCTTGCTTCAAAGTCCGACCATCAGTTACTATTTTTAGCAATTGTTTTCCCTTTTCTACCCATGGTTGATTTAAATACTTTTATTATAAAAGGTTTAACTGCTCCAAGGTATGTGCCAGACACTCACCAGCCCAGGAGACCAGTGCTGTCTATAACTGGGCCAGTTCTCCTGTAGTCTTCAGATTCCCCTCTGCCACTATCTTGGCTGTGGGAGCTGGCTGTGACTTCCTGCTGTTTCACAGCCAGCTCCCCATTGTGTTTGCGCAAAATCGTGCTGTGCTGTTAGACATGTGATGTGTCCTAGGAGGTTATGGAAAAGAGGGGGACAGGCCAAACTTCTATAATACTTGCCTAGTCTAGAACTACAGAAGTGGTAGCTGGTACCTGTGAAAAAAGGTACCCACTTCCCCCCCAAAAAAACTTCCAAATATAGTAGAGGGGGGGGAGAGACACATTAGTATTACTTTTACTTTTAATTATTAGTTAAGCAAGGCTTCATGTACACGGGACGTTGTTCAACCTCTCCTGAACGATTTAAAGTGGAAGTAAAGAATTTTTTTTAACTTTTAGCTACAGGTAAGCCTATAATAAGGCTTACCTGTAGGTAAAAAGAATATCTCCTAAACCTGTACGGTTTAGGAGATATTCCCCTCGCAATGAGCCGATGACTGCAGCGGCACATGCTCACAGGGGATTCTCGGCTAAAGGCCCGGCAGCCGCCGGACCTTGCCGAAAAGAAGTCTCCAGCGCTCATGCGAGGGAGTGACGACATTGTGGCTCCAGACACTCACAGTGCTGGAGCCACGATACCTGGAAGATACGCAGAGGCAAAATGACAGCTGCCTCGGCATGGATCGGGATGGATACCAACGCCTCGTTCTAAGGTAAGTATTTCATAATGAGCTAGTATGCGGTGCATACTAGCTCATTATGCCTTTTCCCTTACAGGTGTAATAAAAAAAGTCAGCGGTTTACTACCACTTTAACTTGACAGCTAGAAACCGGCATCTAAAAATGTCCGTTTAGCCGCATTTACATGCCCCGTTTTGGTAAAAATGAAAAGCTTCTGTAAACAAAATGCTGCTAAATGCGAGTTGCCGCATTTAGCCATGTTTGGCGCTTGAAATGCCTCTAAACACAGCTTCTGAATGCATTTTTTGGGGTTCCAAAAAAGCCTCTAAACTCAACTGCCTAGAAGCGACTATAAACGACCCTGTGTACATGTACTGATAAAGCCCTGTACACACGATCGGTCCATCCGATGAAAACGGTCTGAAGGACTGTTTTCATCGGTTAACCGATGAAGCTGACTGATGGTCAGTCATGCCTACACACCATCAGTTAAAAAACCGATCGTGTCAGAACACGGTGACGTAAAACACAACGACGTGGTGAAAAAAACGAAGTTCAATGCTTCAAAGCGTGCATCGACTTGATTCTGAGCATGCATGGATTTTTAACCAATGGTCGTGCCTACAGACGATCGGTTAGGAATCCATCGGTTAAATTTAAAACAAGTTGGCTTTTTTTTAACCGATGGATAAATAACCGATGGCGCCCACACATGATCGGTTTTGACCGATGAAAACGCTCCATCACACCGTTCTCATCGGTTTAACTGATCGTGTGTACGCGGCATAAGATAACACAGAGGAGAGTTCAGGAGCAGTTGAAAAAAAAATGCCCAACTGCTCCTAAACCTCTGTTTACCAGCAGCAGTATACATGAGGCCTTAAAGGCAGCGCCACCACCCCTCACTATTTACTAATTTTATCCCACATTCCTCTTCTTAGGTTTTTTTTAGGGGGGCAGCAGCCTATTCCTCCCCACCCTGTATCGCGGATTACTTTTATCGATTATTAACCACTTAAGGACCGCCTCCTGCACATATGCGTCGGCAGAATGGCACAGCTGGGCACATGCACGTACAGCCGTGGGTCGCAGTCACAAAAAAAATCGCTGATCACCGCCATTAGTAGTAAAAAAAAAAAAAATGATAAAAATGCAATAAAACTATCCCCTATTTTGTAAATGCTATCAATTTTGTGCAAACCAACCGATAAACGCTTATTGCGATTTTTTTTTACCAAAAATAGGTAGAAAAATACGTATCGGCCTAAACTGAGGAAAAAAAAAGTTTTTTTTATATATTTTTGGGGGGATATTTATTATAGCAAAAAGTAAAAATAATATAATTTTTTTCAAAATTGTCGCTCTATTTTTGTTTATAGCGCAAAAAATAAAAACCGCAGAGGTGATCAAATACCACCAAAAGAAAGCTCTATTTGTGGGAAAAAAAGGACGCCAATTTTGTTTGGGAGCCACGTCGCACGACCGTGCAATTGTTTGTTAAAGCGACGCAGTGCCGAATCGCAAAACCTGGCCGGGTCCTTTAGCTGCATTTTGGTCCGGGTCTTAAGTGGTTAACTGCATTACCTTTTCTTTTTCAGCTTTTCTCCTTTTTATTTCCACTTGGTAAATTTTCCAGCAACACACTTTCTCTCCTAAGGTGGCAACACTTACTTACTGTACTATATGGGGGCAGCATTGTCACCCTTGGGTGCTCTCTTGATTTGGACAACAAACACACTCTCCTTATCCCTGTGAAATAGGGAGGGGTGTTTTGTAGTTCCCAGAGGTGAAGTGACAAAGCTAATAACAATGTTTAATTTTTCAGCTAAAAGCACAGGAAGTTACAAGTAGAGAAGATCGAATATACCAGGTAAATTTGCAAACAGAGTCTGCGCATGAGTTTACAGTTTCAGCCAACTTCCATGAGGTCTAGGGGGCTGATCTTATTATTCAATTCTGGCCATTTGTTGGCTAATAAGAATGCTTGGAAGGCAATCTAAACAAAAAGCATAAGAATCTAGTCAGTCCACTGGGAATATTGCTAAATTTAAAGTATAATATAGCACAGTATCTTTCCCCATACAGACTTGTCAACTCTCCCTAAGAACACACATTGAGAATAAAGGTGCTGGCAGAAAAAAAACAATGGACAAATAACAAAACCCACACTTGTAAAGCGAGTGGCTGGATTACCAATTTGTTTTTAGATTATTGGCTTTTGTGACTAAGCTCATAAGATGCAAAGACACTAGTATTGTATTATGGGCAGTTCCGTATTTCTGGCGGAGCCAGAAGTTCATGATTTGCAAACCCAGTAAACCCTGGAGATTTGATCAGTGTTAGTTTTGGTAGCAAATGTAGATTTAGTTTTAGTTTTAGGACTAAAATGGCATTTTAGTCCCATTTTAGTCTTCTGCAATTGTTTTAGTTTAAGTCATATTTAGTCGACTAAATCTTCTTCTAAAATGTCCTACGTTTTAGTCAACTAAAATCTCCAGTACATTTTAGTTGACTAAAACTAATTTTAGTTGTCTAAAATCTAATGGATGTATTTAAATTGTAATGCATTAGTTAACATTTCTCTACAATTTCCAAACTCATTATAAACTGCTGAAGGGAAAAATTGAATATGTTATTATTTATGATATTAAGGTTTGAACATGCACTACAGACCAGTGTTAATTTTGAAGTCAAATCTCAATTTAGTTTTAGTCTTTAGTCTTTTGACTAAAATGGTATTTTAGTTTTAGTCCCATTTTAGTCTTTTAACTAAAATGGCATTTTAGTTTTAGTCGTATTTTAGTCATCGCAATTGTTTTAGTTCTAGTCATATTTTAGTAGACTAAAATAGTATTCATTAAGTCAACTAAAACGTTTTAGTCGTTTTAGTCGATGATATTAACACTGGATTTGATGCAACCCCATGGCAGTGGTGCACACCAGTTATCTTTCTATGCTTGCAGAAAATGTACTTAACCTAAAAATGGAAACTAAGAAATCTAATGACTGGTAAGTTAAAATACAGTATATAACACTTTTGTTTATGGGTTTAGGCACATATAGTTTTTTTGCTGTGAGTTAGGTTGTTAGGCTACAGTGGGGAATGAGTGCTTGAAATGACTATATACTACAATAGTGCTTGAAATGGCTACAATTTTATATTCTTAGTTTCAGAGACATTCAGGAGATGTGAATAGCAGACACTGTAAGGATTTTGCTAGTGGAGAAGTAAGCCGCTAAAGAAAGACAAATGTCAAGGTGAGGAATGTTTTTCAGCTGAAATAGCACTTGGTCTATAAGAATCATCGAAAGAATAACCCTGTATCTAGAGAAAGCCCAAAACTTATCTCATTCATTTTTTTCATCTTAAAAATAAAATGTTGTCAATTTCATTGTCTTTGACTTCAAAAGTTGTTATTAACCGCAGCAAGGACCCGATCAATAAAACCAGCTAACGAAATTCACTGTATTAACTTCAAGTGAGCGGAACTTATAAATAATTCCCAGGTTTAAAAGTGCTCTGCTCAAAAGCGGAGCTCCGCTCTGGGATTCACTTGCATTTGTGACAGGTGCAAAGTATTAGCTATTAAATAATTCTAAGTGAATTATCCATTTAATTATTGTAAAGTACAAAAGTGTTCAAATTTGCAAGCAAGGATACATGTTCCCATGCATTAAATATATAAGCTAGAAATACTTTGAATATAGATGGAAACACTTGTTTTTAGAAAACACGGTTTTCTAATTACATATATCTTGCTATAAGTGTAGTTGATAAAAGATAACTGTAGTTCAAAGTTTACCACTGAATCGCAGTTTTGTCGCATATTCTAATGGATAATGGATTAAAGGATCATTGTAGTTAGTCTTTGCCCAAACACTACCTTGTTAGGCCAAAGACATGTGGAAACAGCTTAGTTACCGTGTTATTCTCAGCGGGGCCAGCAACTAATTAAAATCTACAGACCTATGTAGCTTTTCTGCTTTCATCTTCTTGGTTTTAAGCAGAGATGGAAAATATGTTTTTCATTAACTACTTGTCGACCTGCCGCCGTCATTCTACGGCGGCAGGTTGGCTCTCCTGCGCAAGAGCCTGCTCGCCCCCGAATCCCGTGCGCGTGCTCGGCGGGCGCGATCGCCACTGGGCACACGCGACCACTCGTTACAGAACGGGGACCGGGAGCTGTGTGTGTAAACACACAGCTCCCGGTCCTGTCAGGGGGGGAAATGCTAATCCTCTGTTCATACAATGTATGAACAGAAGATCAGTGATTTCCCCTAGTGAGTCCTTCCCCCCCACAGTAAGAACACACCCAGGGACATACTTAACCCCTTCCCCGCCCCCTAGTGTTGACCCCTTCACTGCCAGTGGCATTTTTATAGTAATCCAATGCATTTTTATAGCACTGATCGCTATAAAAATGCCAATGGTCCCAAAAATGTGTCAAAAGTGTCCGAGGTGTCCGCCATAATGTAGCAGTACCGAAAAAAATCGCTGATCGCCGCCATTACTAGTAAAAAAAAAATTATTGAGAAAAATGCCATAAAAATACCCCCTATTTTGTAAACGCTATAAATTTTGCGCAAACCAATCAATAAACGCTTATTTCTTTTTTTTTTTCGAAAAATATGTAGAAGAATACGTATCAGCCTAAACTGAGGACATTTTTTATTTTTATATATTTTTGGGGGATATTTATTACAGCAAAAAGTAAAAAATATATTTTTTTTTTCAAAATTGGCGCTCTATTTTTGTTTATAGCGCAAAAACTAAAAACCGCAGAGGTGATCAAATACCACCAAAAGAAAGCTCTATTTGTGTGAAAAAAAGGTCGCCAATTTTGTTTAGGAGCCACGTCGCACGACCGCGCAATTGTCAGTTAAAGCGACGCAGTGCCGAATTGCAAAAAGTACTCTGGTCTTTGGGCAGCAATATGGTCCGGGGGGTAAGTGGTTAAAGCGGAGGTTCACCCTCAAAATGAACTTTTTAGCTAACCTATCTCCAGCCTTAATAAAGGCTTGTAGCGTTGTCATTTTTTTTTAAATGTGTACACTTACCTCTCTTCAGCCTCACTTCCGGGTCTTCTTCCTTGCGGGGAGTGGGTGTGTCGCTCCTTTTTCCCGACGGAGAGCTCTGCGCAATGTCTCCTGGGAGTGAGTGTTGATCCTCCCAGGAGACGCTCTGTGCTCGAGGCATAGATGATTGACGTGCAGGTAAAGCGCGTCACTCCTTCCGAAAATATCCGAGGGGGACTCGGCTCTTTACGGCGCTAGACGGCGCCTGTGCCTGCCGTGTAGAGCTGACTGAGCAGGCGCCGTAAAGTGCCGAGTCCCATCTCGGATATTTTCGGAAGACGTGACGCGCTTTACCCTCACATCAATCATCTATGCCTCGTCTTAGGAACGCCTACTCCCCGGGGGAGCGAGAACCCGGAAGCCGGGTGAAAAGAATGAAAAAAAACGTAAGTACAGCGTTAAAAAAAAAAAATCCAGCATACTGTTGATGTCAGCAGTATGCTGGAAGTAACGGTATATAGATGTGTATAGGAATAAATACTGCGCTGGTCAATTCAATCATAAATGGTATGAGACCAGCCACGAATGAATAAAAAACATAAAAATAAAAAAATAAAAATAACCAGATGAAAAACAAAAAAACAAGCTGCTGCAACTCATATGTTAGATGGACATAAATACAAATGGCTGTGAAAAAAGCTGCGCTGCGAAATGTGAAACAATATCAACGTGACGTTCAAATATAAATAGGTGCTACATGCACAAATCACTAGTGAATTCTAAGAAAACCAAGAAAACAAATGAATAGTGCAAAGTCCATATGAGTGGAGAAATCGCAGAGAATATCAAAAAGAAGGCAGAAAATTCTCCAAATGGGTGAAAAGTATCCTGGCAGTATCCCGTGAATCTGTAAGACAGATGATAGTGTCCTCCACCAGTAAATCCTAGCTGCTTACCAGATAGTTGAAATAATCAAGCATGTAGCCAAGTAAAACCACCGAGACAGTTTCCAGGATCTCCAGGGTACGTTTTTCACTTTCACAAATCAGACCACTCAATCTCCATAGTGTACCCCAGGAAGAAGTCATTGGACGAAACGGCGCTGGGAAGAGCGGCGTGCTGACGTCACCACGATTTGCGCTGTCTATCCGGAAGGACGAGCGGACAGTACAGCCGGCCGGCTAAACAAACTACACGCACGATTTTTACTGCATAATTGTAAGTGCAACCTTTTTTTATTAATAAAAACCCTTTTTATGGTAAAACACTATGTCAGCCTTCTCTCTTTTGGGTTACACTATGGAGATTGAGTGGTCTGATTTGTGAAAGTGAAAAACGTACCCTGGAGATCCTGGAAACTGTCTCGGTGGTTTTACTTGGCTACATGCTTGATTATTTCAACTATCTGGTAAGCAGCTAGGATTTACTGGTGGAGGACACTATCATCTGTCTTACAGATTCACGGGATACTGCCAGGATACTTTTCACCCATTTGGAGAATTTTCTGCCTTCTTTTTGATATTCTCTGCGATTTCTCCACTCATATGGACTTTGCACTATTCATTTGTTTTCTTGGTTTTCTTAGAATTCACTAGTGATTTGTGCATGTAGCACCTATTTATATTTGAACGTCACGTTGATATTGTTTCACATTTCGCAGCGCAGCTTTTTTCACAGCCAACGGTATATAGATGTTTTAGGGTGAACCCCCGCTTTAAAGGAGAAAATTCCTGGATGATGTCCGCTAAAGAAAGTATTTCTGTCGCTGTATGATAGGCCTGCAACTAAATGCCTCACCCTTTGTTCGGACATGGAGGTTGATCTAGTAAGGGCAAATAGACTGCTCCTTTTATCGTATATATTTGCCACCTTCTTGAGATAATCAATACCACATGTGCCATAGACAGGTGAAGACCATATATGAAAAGATATGTATGTTGAACAATTGTAAGTGTTAATAAACAAAGGGGCTGATTTATTAAAACTGGAGAGTGCAAAATCTGGTGCAACCATGAATGTTAGCCACTGAGCTTCTAACTTCAGCTTGTTCATTTAACCACTTAAGACCCGGACCATTATGCAGGTTAAGGACCTTGCCCCTTTTTGCGATTCGACACTGCGTCGCTTTAACTGACAATTGCGCCGTGGCTCCCAAACAAAATTGGCGTCCTTTTTTTTACCACAAATAGAGCTTTCTTTTGGTGGTATTTGATCACCTCTGCGGTTTTTATTTTTTGCGCTATAAACAAAAATAGAGCGACAATTTTGAAAAAAAAACAATATTTTTAAATTTTTGCTATTATAAATATCGGCCAAAAATATATATAAAAAATATTTTTCCTCAGTTTAGGCCAATACGTATTCTTCTACATATTTTTGGTAATAAAAATCGCAAAAAACATTGCAATAAGCGTTTATCGATTGGTTTGTGCAAAATTTATAGCGTTTACAAAATAGGGGATAGTTTTATTGCATTTTTATTAATAATTTTTTTTACTACTAATGGCGGCGATCAGCGATTTTTTTTGTGACTGCGACATTATGGCAGACACATCGGACAATTTTGACACATTTTTGGGATCATTGTAATTTTCACAGCAAAGAGTGCTATAAAAATGCACTGTTTACTAAAAAAATGACAATTGCAGTTTAGGAGTTAACCACTAGGGGGCACTGTAGGGGTTAAGTGTGACCTCATATGTGTTTCTAACTGTAGGGGGCAGGGCTGGACGTGTGACGTCATTGATCGTCTTTCCCTATATCAGGGAACAGACGATCAATGACACTGCCACAGTGAGGAACAGGGAAGGTGTGTTTACACACACCTCTCCCCGTTCTTCAGCTCTGGTGACTGATCGCGGGACACGGTCATTCTACGGCGGCAGGTTGGCTCTCCTGTGCGAGAGCGAGAGCCCGTAGCTCTACGACGGCTCTCTAGCAGGCAACTAGAGGCGCGTGCGATCACGCCGCCGGGCACACACGATCTCTCGTTACAGAGCGGGGACCGGGAGCTGTGTGTGTAAACACACAGCTCTCGGTCCTGTCAGCGGGGGAAATGCTAATCCTCTGTTCATACAATGTATGAACAGAAGATCAGTGATTTCCCCTAGTGAGGCCACACCCCCCCCCCACAGTAAGAACACAACAGGGACATACTTAACCCCTTCCCCGCCCCCTAGTGTTAACCCCTTCATTGCCAGTGGCATTTTTATAGTAATCCAATGCATTTTTATAGCACTGATCGCTATAAAAATGCCAATGGTCCCAAAAATGTGTCAAAAGTGTCCGAAGTGTCCGCCATAATGTCGCAGTACCGAAAAAAAACGCTGATCGCCGCCATTACTAGTAAAAAAAAAATATTAATAAAAATGCCATAAAAATACCCCCTATTTTGTAAACGCTATAACTTTTGCGCAAACCAATCAATAAACGCATATTGCGATTTATTTTTTACAAAAAATATGTAGAAGAATACGTATCGGCCTAAACTGAGGAAAAAAATAGTTATTTTATATATTTTTGGGGGATATTTATTACAGCAAAAAGTAAAAAATATTATTTTTTTTCAAAATTGTCACTCAATTTTTGTTTATAGCGAAAAAACTAAAAACCGCAGAGGTGATCAAATACCACCAAAAGAAAGCTCTATTTGTGGAATAAAAAGGACACACATTTTGTTTGGGAGCCACGTCGCATGACCGTGCAATTGTTACTTAAAGCGACGCAGTGCCGAATCGCAAAAAGTACTCTGGTCTTTGACCAGCAATATGGTCCGGGGGTTAAGTGGTTAAAGTGTAACTAAACCCACAGCAGTAAAATATTACTGTTATAGTATTATACTCGCCGTGGAATCTAAAGGGTTAATGCTCTGCATTGTGTAAAAAGGCTGTTTGATCTAGTATGCACAGATCCCCCTCTTCTTGCATTGTCCCCATAACATGTCCGGATAAGACAGAGTTACTGGAGTCAGGCTGCACATGCTCAGTTTGGTGCATATTGATAGAAAGTTTTTTTCTTTCTTGGGAGAGTGCATGTGATCAGCACAGGGCTAATCAGCACTGTCCAGACAGAGGGTCAGGGGGTCCTGCATCCTGCTAGGACAGTCAGTGCAGTATGAAAACTCCTCGTTTTAACCAGGCACTTGACTGCTATATACTGCAGATGAGAAAAGGTATTTAGCAGTTTATATATACTAAAATGGTTGCATTTCCATGTTCTGTGTACTGTGGGAGGCCAGATATAGTGACTGCAGGGCCCTGGGTTTAGTAACACTTTAAGCTTTTTTTTTTTTTTTTTTTTAAAGGTTTCTATTAAAATTTTTGCATAAACACATAAAAAGAACATTTAACAAAGGTGCCATTAAAAAGTACAATTGAATACATAAGGCAAGAATAAGTACAGTAGTAAACCTGAAAAACTTGTATATCAAGGAAGGGACCAACATATAGATCACAATACAGGTAGGTGACAGTACTGATTTTTTGAAATATAGGTGCCCAAAAAACAAAACACAACACATACACACACACACACACACACACACACACCACACATACCAGCGCCTTAGTCGCATGTGCATGTAACAGGAAAAGATTGGAAAAATCAAACTTGAGTCACAGACCATAAAAAATAATTACTTACAAACAAAAAGGTACATTAATAATTCAGACTGTCTAGGACAGAGAGACCTCCCCCAGAACGACTCAGAAACATCCAACCATGGTTGCCAAATCTTAATGAATTTATTAGGGCACACCCTACCCTTATATATCAATTCAACCTCTTTAATACAGGGCACTTTCACCCCCTTCCTGCCCAGGCCATGTTTCAACTTTCAGCGCTGTCGCATTTTGAATGACATTTGCGCAGTCATGCAACGCTGTGAGCTGATGGGCACTGATGGGCATTGATGGGCAGCACTGATGAGCAGGCACTGATGGGTACTCAAAAGCTGCACTGGCTGGCATCACTGATGGGCACTGATTGCTGTCACTGATAAACACTGATTGGTGGTACTAATGGGCACTGCTGGGGCTTTCCTGTGATCAGTGTACTGATGATTAGTGCCCTGATTACCTGCCCTGGTCTCCCCTGCGAGGAGATACCACTGATCGGCACTCTTTGCCACTGGGGGTTATTTACGAAAGGCAAACCCATTTTGCACTGCAAGTTCACTTGAAAGTGTACTTGGAAGTGCAATCCCTGTAAATCTAAGGGGTAGATCTGAAATGAAGGGAAGCTCTGCTGATTTTATCATCCAATCATGTGCAAGCTAAAATTCTGTTTTTTATTTTCCTTGCATGCCCCCCTCAGATCTACAGCGACTGCACTTTCAAGTGCACTTTCAGTGCAAAGTGGATTTTCCTTTAGTAAATAACCCCACACTCTGTCAGTGTGAGACGAGGAGAGCAAATTAACGGCTCTTCTGCATTTACATGTGACCAGCTGTTAAAGAGTTGTGTCATCGGCTTTTTGCAGAGATCGGGGTCACGCCATGTCCTAGGAGAGCAGCCGTTCTGCGGCGCCGTCATATAAAGTCCTCCCAGAATGAGAGCCGCACCGCTCCTGTGTCATTTGACGGTGGGCCGCAAGTGGTTAAACTTAAGCAGATCTGTATTCACTAAACGTTAGAATTGTTTAGCTGTTGGTGAAGCAGTGTCTTTCGTTTACCAAAATCACTTTTCGTGCATAGACTCAAAGCAGTTCATTTAAGCTTCGACAAAAAAAAAAAGCTGGGTTCTCTCCACCAGTTTGCACTCTCTAGTTTTAGTAAATCAACCACAAAGTATCCATAAATACAAATTCTGTATGATTAATAGCACTTGTTGATTATACTAGTGCATCATTCATTTATGGTGTTTATTCACTTTATGCTTGCGACTTATTTATAAATTGTGCGTAAGATCTTTTTTTAAAGCTCCATTCACACCTGGTGTGAAACGTGCTGCACACACGCCTCACACTTCTGATAACATACATTTTTAATGGCACTCCAAGCACAGGTAGCAGGTGCAGGCTTGCACGGCAAATGTTCTACAAACGAGACACAACATGCAGTGAAAAAACATGCCACACTCTGCTCCAATAATTATTCTTTAGGCTGTTTGTCGCACATAGGGCGGGCCATTCCAATGACCTTATGCACAATGAACAGAAATGTTCCAAAATGCGAGCATGAACACTAGATCCCGCTATGCTCAGATGTGAACCCAGCCTTAATATTGGTTGAGGACTGTTCCCTTTGCAAGGGCAGTTGCACTGTGCAAGGGCATTTTCCCACAACTTATGGCCAGATTCTTGTAGAATCTGCGGCGGCGTAGCGTAAGCCATTTACACTACGCCGCCGCAAATTACTGGAGCAAGTGCCGTATTCTCCAAGCACTTGCTCCGTAATTTGCGGCGGCGTAGTGTAAATAACCCGGCGTAAGGCCGCGTAATTCAAAGGGGGCGGCTTGTATTTAAATTAAGCGCGCCCCCGCGCCGATCGAACTGCGCATGTGCCGGGCGGAAAAATAGCCCAGTGTGCATGCTCCAGCTCACGACGGAAAACGTCAATGACGCCGACGTGAGCGTCATTGACGTAAAGTCGTATTCGCGGACGACTTAGGAAAACGACATAAATGACGGAAAAAGCCGACGCTGACCCGACGCCATACTTAACATGGCATACGACGGACCTTCGTAAACTTGCCCCTCATATAGCAGGGGCAAGTTTACACTTACGGAAATTTTGTAAATTCACTGCGTCGTCCGCGCGTACGTTCGGGAATCTCGTGTAAAGAGCTAATTTGCATAGACGACGGGGAAACCGACGAGGCGACACCTAGCGGCGGGAAAAAAAATTGCATTTAAGATCTGACAGCGTAAGAGCCTTACGCCTGTCGGATCTAATGGTTATCTATGCGTAACTGATTCTAAGAATCAGTCGCATAGATACGAAGTCCCAGATTAGGACTTACGACGGCGCAAATGGCGTTGCGCCGTCGTAAGCCCTTTGAGAATCTGGGCCTTAGTGAATGGGGTGAGGCTGGCTTCCTTCATCTAATTATGCACAAGCAAAAATATTTTCTATTTTCCTTTCACATTGAGTTTTCTTTTGCAAAGTGAAACTTCAACACATTCACTAAGCTCTGGGAAAATTTTCCTTGCAAAGTGAAAAGCCTGTTTGCCTTTATTTAATCAACCCCATGGTTTTCTAGCACCTGAGACAAAGATGCCAAAGTGTGCCCCAAGCTACAGTTCACAGGGGGCACATATTAAGGATTCCTAAAGGTGGAATGTTATGCCATCTATATGTATAGTGGCCAGGCTGGCACAAAGCATTGTACAGAATATACAGAGTGAGATCCAGTCCTGGGCCCATATTTACGGCGGCGTAAGGCCACGTAATTCAAATGGGGATGTTGGGGGCGTGTAGTATTTAAATTTGTCTTGACCCTGCGTTTTTTACGGGTTTTTTTTAACGGCGCATGCGCCGTCCGTAAAATATCCCAGTGTGCATTGCTCTAAATGACGTCGCAAGGACATCATTGGTTTCGATGTGAACGTAAATTACGTCCAGCCGTATTCGCAAACGACTTACGCAAACAACGTAACATTTTCAAAATTTGACGTGGGAACGACGATCATATTTATCATAGGATACGCCGCACATACCCCTCATATAGCAGGGGTAACTTTACGCTGGAAAAAGCCGAACGCAAACGACGTAAAAAAAAAACGCCGGGCGGTCGTTCGTTTCTGAATCGGCGTAAATCCTAATTTGCATATTCCTCGCGTAAAACATACGGAAGCGCCACCTAGCGGCCAGCCAGAAAATGCAGCCTAAGATACGACGGTGTAAGACACTTACACCTGTCGGATCTTAGGGATATCTATGCGTAACTGATTCTTTAAATCAGTCGCATAGATACGACCTCCCGCACTCAGAGATACGACGGCGTATCAGGAGATACGCTGTCGTATCTCTTTTCTGAATCCAGCCCTTGGAGATTACACTGGTAGTCCCCATCCAAGTGTTGTTGCTGGTTTAAAGAACAAATCCATTTAGATCAGAATGATTGCAATATTTTTCTTGCTCAGGGGTGGCAGTCTATGCTCAGGCTGGGATGCTGAGATTGTTTTTGTGAGAATTTTTACAGAGAAAGCGAGGATAAAACTGGTTATACATAGTCCGAGATATTCACATTTTTAGCAGACTCTTGTGATATCCCCTGCTATGGAGTTTTAATTACCTACTTGGAAAACTACAGGCATTTAGGTTCAGTATCACAAAGATTCTCACACGTTTTATAGCCGAAAGCTGAGATTTGCATACTGAGCACCTTAGGTTCTGAGACTCCCAAACTGCTCTGGAAGCCAGAGGAAGGTATATGCAGGCTCATAGGCATTAGGTTGTGCACCCCAAAGCTCAAACACACATACACTATATTACCAAGGATATTGGGATGTCTGCCTTTACACGCACATGAACTTTAAAGGGTCACTAAAGGAATTTTTTTTTTTAGCTAAATAGCTTCCTTTACCTTGCTGCAGTCCTGGTTTCATGTCCTCATTGTTCGTTTTTGCTTTGATGTTGCTGTAAATCCTCTCTGTTTTGGACACTTCCTGGTTGCCTGTTTCCTGATAACCACAGTACTGGGAGATTTCTCACGGTGGTCACTAATCAAGGAGCTGTGTGTAAAACGAAACTGGATTGGTGCTGAGGAGTTTTAGACAAAGTATCACTGCTCTCTATTGGCTGACTGCCCTCTAGTGGCTCTCTGTACATCAGAGAACCAGCAAACAACAGCAAAAACGAAACTACACTACAGGCACATTATATGATTGTTTTTTTATCTATTTTTAATCATTTTTAAAAGGAATCAGTTAACTATTATGTCTCTATGCCCTGTAAACAGTCATTTCAGCAAAAAAAAAAAATTCCTTTAGTGACCCTTTAATAGTATCCCAGTCTTAGACGTAGGGTTCAATATTGAGTTGGCCCACCCTTTGCTGCTATAACAGCTTCAACTCTTCTGGGAATAGTGTTGCTCACGAATATTCGCATTGCGAATATTCGACTCGAATATAGCATATTCGAGAAATCGCGCTATATTTCGAATTTCGCGGTGAATATTCGCAATTCCGAATATTCGCATTTTTTCAATTTGATTTTTAAAACAGATCACATCCTATCGACGTCTAAAAGCATTGCTGGTATGATTAGGGACCCTGGGCCGAGTAGCTAAGCTGAGGCGATCCTTTTATGTTGCCAAATTGAAAAAAAAAAAATTGCGATTTTTCGCTATTGCGAATGCGAAAATGATTGCGAATTTTCGATAACTGTGGTAGGAGAACTCTGATTGTCTTTGATGCAAAAGGGGGGGGCTTTGTGTATGTGTATGTTATGAATATTTGTATGTTTGATATTATTTTTTTTTGTAAGAAGGAAAAAATTGCGCATACCTTAAAAAAAGGGGAGAATACAGCAGCAACTCAAAAATGTTATACAACATAAATTAATACAAGACAGAAAATGGAGTCGCTCTACAAGAATAAAAAATATGTCTAGTGACAAGACATGTGGGCAAATTATAAAATAAGCAAGCGCAAATAACTTGTGAAATACACAGTGAAACAAATATATAAAGAAATATAGTCCCAATAATAGAAAAATAATCTTTCATAAAAATGTCTTTGATATGTGAAGTGAAAAAAAGTCCAAAGCATGCAGCATGAACGTGTTCAATCTTCAAGGTGTTTGATTGACAAACGGCTGTGACAGATGGATAGAGTAAAGAATCACCACCAATGCAAAACACTTTTTATTTTCTATTGTAAAATATCAAGAATATTCTGAGCCAATCAGAGTGCTCCTTCCGCATTTGCCGAATATTCGCAATTATTTTGTATTGTAAAATATCAAGAATATTCTGAGCCAATCAGAGTGCTCCTTCTGCATTTGCCGAATATTCGCAATTATTTTGTATTGTAAAATATCAAGAATATTCTGAGCCAATCAGAGTGCTCCTTCTGCATTTGCCGAATATTCGCAATTATTTTGTATTGTAAAATATCAAGAATATTCTGAGCCAATCAGAGTGCTCCTTCTGCATTTGCCGAATATTCGCAATTATTTTGTATTGTAAAATATCACGAATATTCTGAGCCAATCAGAGTGCTCCTACAGCATTTGTCGAAATTGCGCAATAAATATCGCATTCGCATGTTGCGATATTTCGATAAAATATCACGAATATTCTGAGCCAATCAGAGCGCTCCTCCAGCATTTCTCGAAATTGCGCAATAAATATCGCATTCGCATGTTGCGATATTTCGATAAAATATCACGAATATTCTGAGCCAATCAGAGTGCTCCTACCGCAGTTATCAAAAAATCGCAATTATTTTCGCATTCGCAATAGCGAAAAATCGCAATCATTTACTTTCGATAAAATATCACGAATATTCGAATTTAGCGAATATATCTCGAATATTCGAATATATATTCGAGATATATCGCGAAATCGAATATGGCATATTCTGCTCAACACTATCTGGGAAGGCTGTCCACAAGGTTCAGGAGTGTGTCTATGGGAATGTTTGACCATTCTTCCAGCACATTTGTGGGGTCAGGCGCTGATGTTGGACGAGAATGCCTGGCTCGCAGTCTTCACTCTAATGTGAAGGCCAGTCAAGTTTCTTCACCCCAAACTCGCTCACCCATGTCTTAATGGACCTTGCTTTGTGCACTGGTCCAAATCATTTGGTGGAGGGGGGATTATGGTGTGGGGTTATTTTTCAGGGGTTGGGCTTGGCCCCTTAGTTCCAGTGAAGGGAACTCTTAAGGCTTCAGCAGACCAAGACATTCTGGACAATTTCATGCTTCCAACTTTGTGGGAACAGTTTGGGATGGCCCCTTCCTGTTCCAACATGACTGCGCACCAGTGCACAAAGCATGGTCCATAAAGACATGGATTTAGCAAGAGTGGTGGAAAATTTACTTCAAGTGCAAAAATTATAATAGTAACTAAAACATATAGAATTAAGTGTAACAATCTAAAAAAAAAACAAAGTGCTATAATAGTATGAACCTCTCAACTAAAAAGTTGTTGCACTTGAAATTAATTTGTATTGCAATTGTCTGTAGAGTGGTTTCCATCATTCTTGCTAAGTTTTAAATAAATATTTGTCTTATTCTCATTTTGATGTGCATTAGATGTGACATCACATATCTCTGATGCACTTAAAGTTAATCTGTATGACACCTATCAATTGGAGGGGTTTTCACCAGCCTCCTGTCCTCCTCCTCCATCCCCCTGTGTGCTTCTCTGGCCACTCCTCTGGCCCCCTGCCCTCCTTCTCCAAAACCCTGTGTGCTCCTCCAGCCACCTGTCCTCTTTCTCTGGCCCCCTGTGTGTTTCTCCAGCTGCTCCTACGGCCCCTTGTCCTCCTTCTCTGGCCCCCTGTGTGTTTCTACAGCCGCTCCTATGGCCCTCTGTCCTCCTTCCCTGTGTGCTCCTTTGGCTGCTCCTCCGGCCCCCTGTCCTCTTTCTCCGGGCCCCCTCAGTGTCCTCCTCCATCCCCCCATGTTCTCCTTCGACCTCATGTCCTCCTCCTCTACCCCCCCTCAGCCACCACAGCCGTCTTTCCTCCTCTTTTGCCGGATGCTGGGGGGATGCATCAGGATGGAGAGCTGAGGAAGGGACCAATAAATATGTAATTTACCTCCCCTTCTTTTTTTGAATTGGACACAGCAAGCTACTGATCGCTCCTGTGTCCTGTGAAAACCAAGCAGAGTAAACTATGTTTACTCTGCTTCAGTCTATGAATGGGGCGGGGAGTCTCTGTCTCCTGTCCAGTCATCTTCAATTCTGAAAAAGGCACTAGGAGATCTGTGTCCTCAGTCCCTTTCTCTGTCTCCAAGGGGAGATGTCAGAGATCTGTTTAGACTCGATATTTCACCAAAGCCCACCAACAGACCTGGCAAAAAAATGCAATAGATATAAAAAATGTAATTGTAAAAAAATTATCAAAAATGTAATTGTAAAACAATATATAAAATAAAAAACTACTGACACCACTCCCCCTACCCTACCAGCACTGTCCACTGCCTCAACCCCCTCCCAAAAAGCATTGTGATCTTTATTTTTTATTTTTTTATAAAAAAATAAAAAATAAACAACAACATTGTAAAACATAATAGATAAAATAATAAAAATAAAAAAATCTTGACACCGCCCACTGCTCTGCTGACACTGTACACTGGCCCCCAAAAAGCATTTTGAAAAAATGATGAAAAAATACTAAAAAGTTAAATTGTAAAAAAAATAATAATAAAAAAATCATAAAAAAAATAAAGAACTACTGACACCGTTCACTGCCTTACTGACACCATTTAAAAAATAAAATTGTAATAAGATAATAATAAAAAAAACATGATGACACTGTCCACTGGCCATCCACTGGCCTCCAAAAAGCATTTTGAAAAAATTGAGATAAAAATACAAAAAAGTTAAATTGTAAAAAGAGAAAAATAAAAAAAAGAATAATAAAAATAAAGTACTACTAACACCATTTACTGCCCTACTGACACCTGCACATACTACCCACCGCTGTACACTCCATAAGGCTCACGTGCACATTGTACCCACCTACATACACTCTGCACTCCTCTCCTGCACATACTACCCACCTCAATACACTCTGCACTCCTCTTCTGCTCATAATACCCACCACCATACACTCCATACTCCTCTTCTGCACATACTACCCACCACCATACACTCCATACTCCTCTTCTGCACATACTACCCTCCACCATACACTCCTTACTCCTTTTCTGCACATATTACCCACCGTGCCGTGTAATGTCATGGTCCAAGGGAGCCTCCACATTACCAAACTCATGTTGGTTTAATATAAATTATGTTTTTTGTCCACAGAAGAACAAAAAAATTCACTGTCTTCAAATACATGGCCATTTTGGCCAAAGTTTAGTGCAGTAATGTTAAATCCCTTTAGGATTCCAGCCCTCTAAGAAATGCAATTAAAAAGTTACATATCCAAGAAAGCAAAGCTGGTAAATGTTCTGTATTCCTTAAGAAGCAAAACATTTTTTACACACCAGGCACCTTATTGCTAATGTTCTAACTTTAAAAAAACAACACATAAATGTGTTAGATCGCTATAATCTTTGAAATTAAAACTCAGTGGGAAATAAAATTAAAATATGTTTACATCGATTTTTCTAAGCAAACTGATTTTGCTGTAATCACATATTCTCCCCAATTCATAAGAGCCTTCAAGATTGTCTTATCCTTTTTTTCATATTTCCTTTTATTTATTTTAAGATGAGTTTCAGTAAATACTGTCTTTATTGCACAAGAATGTTATATTTCATTACTGTGTAATTTCCCAAGCCCTCAAATATAGTTGGTTTGACTTTGCCAAATGAAAGGTACTTTTAGCAAAGCTCATACAGTACCTTGAAAAATTATTCATACCCCTTGGAATGTTGTCATGTTACAACCAAAAAAGTAAATACATTTAATTGGAGTTTTATGTGATAGACCAACACAAAGTGGAATATAATTGTGAAGTGAAAGGAAAATGATAAGTTGTTTTCAACGTAGTTTACAAATAAATATGTGAAAAGTGTGGTGTTCATTTGTATTCAGCCCCCTAAGTTAATACTTTGTAGAACCACCTTTCGCTGCAATTACAGATGCAAGTTTTTTTGGGGGATGTCTCTACCAGCTTTGCACATCTAGAGAGAGACATTTTTGCCCATTCTTCTATGCAAAATATGTCAGATTGGATGGAGAGCGTCTGTGAACAGCAGTTTTCAAGTCTTGCCACAGTTTCTCAATTGGATTTAGGTCTGGACTTCGACTGGGCCATTCTAACACATGAATATGTTTTGATCTAAACCATTCCATTGTATCTTTGGCTGTAATTTTTGTGGTTTTGTCCTACTGGAAGGTGAAACTTCGCCCCAGTCTCAAGTCTGTTGCCCTGTATTTGTCTCCATCCATCTTCCCATCAACTCTGACCAGCTTCCCTGTCCCTGCTGAAGAAAAGCATCCCCACAACATGAAGCTGCCACCACCATGTTTCATGGTAGAGATGGTGTGTTCAGAATGATGTGCAGTGTTCATTTTCTGCCACACATAAAAAGTAAAATTCTGGTCTCATCTGACCAGAGCACCTTCTTCCACATGTTTGCTGTGTTTCCCACATGGCTTCTTACGAACTGCAAACATGACTTCTTGTGGCTCTCTTTTGACAATGGATTTCTTTTTGCCACTCTTCCATAAGGTCCAGATTTGTGGAGTGCACGACTAATAGTTGTCCTGTGGACAGATTCTCCCACCTCAGCTGTGGATATCTTCAGCTCCTCCAGAGTTACCATGGACCGCCTGGCTGCTTCTCTGATTAATGCTCTCCTTGCCCAACCTTTCAGTTTAGGTGGGCAGCCATGTCTTGGTAGGTTTGTAGTTGTGCCTAACTACTTCCATCTTTGAATGATGGATTGAACAGTGCTCCGTGAGATGTTCAAAGCTTGAGATTTTTTTTTATAACCTTGCCCTGCTTTAAACGTCTCCACAACTTTATCCATGACCTGTCTGGTGTGTTCCTTGGCCTTCATGATGCTGTTTATTCTCTAAGGTTCTCTAACAAACCTTTGAGGGCTTCACTGAATAGCTGTATTTATACTGAGAATAAATTACACACAAGTAATATGCTGTTTCAATTCACTCATAGGGTAAGTTATTATTTTTCTTATACACCACATACTACAATGCTGAACTATACTATATGGTTTTATTTCATTATGTATTTTACAGATTGGTTTGTCCTGATGAAGCAGTGAATTTTCGCGAAACTAGTTGACCTTGACCAATCATTGAGATGTACAACTATCTGTTTTGTTACTTTTTATTAATAAACTTGTGTTTTATAATTCTGTTTATATTGTTTTATCAGTACCAACATAGTCCCCTTATCCAACCGTGTGGGTAACTTTGGGTCTAGCTATTCCATTGTCCCCACTCCCTCTATTTTCGCAATTAACCGGGATGATGGTACGTTTTTATCTATTCATTATTTATCTTTACATGAGGCTATACTCCCATTTTTGTCCATAATTTTCTAATTAGATGACTTCTGAAGGCAATTGGCTCCACTAGATTTTAGTTAGGGGTAAAGGGGGCTGAATACAAATGCACACCACACTTTTCACATATTTATTTGTAAATAAAATTTGTAAATACAATTTGAAAACAATTTATCATTTTCTTTCCACTTCACAACTATGTGCCACTTTGTGCTGGTCTATCACATAAAATTCCAATAAAATACTTTTACATTTTTGGTTGTAACCTGACAAAATATGGAAAATTTCAAGGGGTAGGAATACTTTTTCAAGGCACTGTAATTTAGGATGGGTGGAGCAAAAGTCTGAATGTAACAATTTTGACAAGTTTAAGTCAATGGAGCAAGGTACAACTGGCATACTTCTATAGGCCACCTAAAACAAGATTTCTTTTTTGTGACATTGCATTATTTTACCATGACTCAAGGTTAAGCTGTTTTTATATACAAGTATAATAGGGTTTAAGTTACTTATAAACATGGAAAATTAAGTATGTTATTAGAATGCTGTCAGAATCATAAGCACTGCCTGATCAAGCCATAGTTAAAGTAGATTAGACATGGTAAGTGAAAAATGTTTTTGTTAAATAATGAGCATATTGGCAAATGTACATAGCAAGTAATTAGATATTGGCTAATAAAAAATAAATATGAGACTGT
This sequence comes from Rana temporaria, assembly GCF_905171775.1. Classification (NCBI taxonomy): domain Eukaryota; kingdom Metazoa; phylum Chordata; class Amphibia; order Anura; family Ranidae; genus Rana; species Rana temporaria. Next base: position 112,812,816 of record NC_053493.1, on the reverse strand, counting down.
CATTTTGCTCAAATGATCCTTTGCTATATGATCCTTGTCATGGACACTGGCTACGGGGACCTTTGCTGCCCACATTCACCCAGCTAATTTTTATTGTTATATTTCTCTTTTTGTTACATTTTTGAGAGACTGTTTTCTTGGATTTGCTTAAAAGACTATTGCTGGTTTGTTTGATTCTGAACTACACACGTTAATTGAAAGAGCTGGTCATATTGGCCTCTGTTCTATGTACTCCAAATGTAGCAGCTGAACAGTCTGCTACTGGGGTCTCCTGCTATTGTCTGAAGGTGTTCTGTGTTTATACTTAGGATAATGTACTTAGTTTTAGCCTTGTTGCCGGGCAGTCTGGTCGCCCAGGCTGGTTTAAGTGCTAAGTTAATTAGCATGTTAATTATATCATTGTCAGATAGTAGTTGGTAGAGGGGGATTAGCAATGAGTCAGCCCTACCATGTTATTAAACCCATTGTGTGATGTTTTGGGTAAATATTTGGGTTATTGGTCATGTGGTGATTGACATACTGTTCAAGTGTATAAAAAGCCTGTATTTTTGTTCAATAAACAATTTCCAGTTTTGCAGGTGAGCTAGTCTCGCCTAGTTATTGGTTGCAATATGTGGCTATATTATCTGATATCTATGTTTAGACTGGAGGAAGTGGTATACTGACAGAAGCACTTAAGCGGAGTATGGGACGTTTCTGTCACAGTCCTTAACTGTGACAAAAGTAATTAGATGGTACCGAAATAACAATAAATTCCTATTGTAACTACTACTGGTAAGGTTATACTAGTCTTACTGGCTTGCCATTTGTAATGGGGGGAAGTTTGATATGGAGGTACAGCATATAGCCATACATTTCAAGGCTTGACCTATCTTTTACAACTGTTTTCTGACAGAATCTAGATCATGTCTGCTTTGTAAAGTCAAGCAATTGTACCATGAAATGATAAACATGTCATTCACCCACCCTACAATTTAAATTTGTCTGTTTTTATGGGGGGTTATTCCACTGGCTTGTTATACACATCCTCTCACTACATGATCTAGTCCCAGTCTAAATAAGTTTCAATATAAATACATTTCAATAATTGCACATAGAATAATGGGAGTTGAACCAAATGGTTCTTGCACACTGCCCCATTACAACACCTGCATGGTACAGACTGGAATACAGGCTGCATCATAATGGCAGGAAGTCCACATATTTTATCCTTTTAAACCATTCAGCTATGAGCCCAGAGGCCTACAGTGCAGTCTGCTAAGGTTTGGAAGTACCCCACTTTCTTTTACCTTTTAGATATTTTAGCTCCGAAAAAAAGCAAGCCAAAGCTAAATCTTTACACAGTTAGATGAACCCAGTTATCTCTACTCATTTTTAATCTTTCTTTTTTTTTTTACACTGCTTGATATATGCTTGATAGGTCTCTGTATGAAATGAAAGGATGCTACACTTTTTCGCCTTTCATTTATCTCCTCTTATTTAAAGCAGATAACGTGTAGCATTTCCAGGCAAAACTATTAAGATGTGTACAAATCAACTATAGTTCTGATCTAAACATTTTAGGGAAAATACAAAGTGTGATACTACAATACTTTACTCCTACATAAATTTACCTATTTATTTTAATTTCACATAAAAACTATTTTCTGCTGTACATATACTGTAGATGTTATTCAACCCCTCCTTAACCACATCCTTACCGCATCATTGTAAAATGACGGCGGCAGAAACCCCTCCTCGATCCGGGTGGACGTCATATGACGTCCTGTGTCCCCGGCGATCTAGGGCGCGCGCGCGCCCGGGGCGATGCTCGTGACCCGGCGCGGGTGCCCGGTGGCCGCGATTGCCGCCGGGTGCCCGCGATTGTCGGTAATCACGGCAGAAGTGTGGACCTGTGTGTGTAAACACACAGATCCACCTACTGTCAGCGGTGAGGAGACCAATGTGTGTTCCCAGTACAGAGGAACACACATCGGTCTCCTCCCCTTGAGAGTCCCCTCCGCCCTACAGTTGGAACACATCTTAGGGAACATATTAACCCCTTTAACGCCCCCTAGTGGTTAACCCCTTCCCTGCCAGTCACATTTACACAGTAATCAATGCATATTTATAGCATTAATCGCTGTATAAATGTGAATGGTCCCAAAAACATGTCAAAAGTGTCTGATGTGTTCGCCGCAATGTCACAGTGACAGTAAAAAATCACAAATCGCCGCCAATACTAGTAAAAAAAATTATAAAATAAAAATGCCATAAATCTATCACCTATTTTGTAGGCGCTATAACTTTTGCGCAAACCAATCAATATATGATAATTGCGATTTTTTTTACCAAAAATATGTAGAAGTATATGTATCGGCCTAAACTGAGGAAAAAAAATGTTTTTTTTTTTTTAAATTGTGAGATTTATTAAATAAAAAAGTAAAAAATATTGTGTTTTTTTTTTAAATTGTCGCTCTTCTTTTGTTTATAGCGCAAAAAATAAAAACCGCAGAGATGATCAAATACCACCAAAAGAAAGCTCTATTTGTGGGAACAAAATGATAAAAAAATTGTTTGGGTACAGTGTAGCACGACCGCGCAATTGTCATTCAAAGTGCGACAGTGCTGAAAGCTGAAAATTGGCTTGGGCAGGAAGGTGCGTAAGTGCCCGGTATGGAAGTGGTTAAAAGGTTTAAGTTCCCAAAGTATTAGGGTTGCAAGTGCTCAGTATTCCTTGATGAGAAGGTACGTTTAGCACAGTATATAATAGATTCCTATTGCTCAGAGACCTGACTTGACTATGTTTCATATACATTAACAAGTTGCTACTAGGCTGCAAAACATATCTATGATGTAAATAAATCAATATCTTGGCTACAAGTGACTTTTACAGCATTAAAAAGATTTCATATTGCCAGAGCCAACCATTACAGATTGCAGAGCTGGAAACAGCAATAACAAATTGTTCCCCAGTGTGTACTACATCCTATACCTCCTTGATATATACTGTATATTGCAAAAGGAGAGGCTCAATGGTATTGGCAGCGTTAAGCCAAGACAGTGACATCTAGAAACAGACCAAGCAGGTTTTTCCTTCTTTTTTATTTGACAAGGCGGCAAACAAATGGACTAAACAAAAGAGAGCATTGTAGAGAAAATCCATGGCATAAAACAAACAAAATGTCTGATCCACAAAATAAAATAAACATGGTGTTCTCTAATGGGCTCCCTAAAACAGACAGCACACGTACCTTTTAGTGTTCTGTCAACAGTCAGCATTTTTACCCAGCAGCATGCTCTCACAGCTTGGACTAATTTACGAGGTCTAGCTAAGAGGTAAGATGTGGAACTAGAAATGGAGGCTTTATCTTACTCAAAGCTCTACAAAGTCTCTGGGTTCCAAGATCCAGAGAGAACCTATTAAGATCTAAGTAAACACATTTTTTCCCCCAGAGAAGACACAAATTCTGGAGCCCCTTACCACGTGTATTTGAGAAACCTAGGTGACACGTACACACTGTCCATAAATCTGTCAGCCAATGCCTCTATGCCTCTCTGTGTCAATCTGTGTGTGTGTCTCTCTCTCTCTCTTTCTATATATATATATATATATATATATATATATATATATATATATATATACAGGCATACCCCACTTTTAAGTATACAATGGGGTTTATTTACTAAAGCTGGAAAGTGCAAAATCAGGCTCACTTCTGCATAGAAACCAATGACCTTCTTACCCCAGCTTGTTCAATTATGCTTTGGTTATAAAACCTGGAAGCTCATTGGTTTCTATACAGAAGTGAGCCTGATTTTGTACTTTCCAGCTTAAGTAAATAAACCCCATTGTATACTTAAAAGTGGGGTATGCCTGTATATTCATATATATATAGATTTTTTAAGAACAACAATGACTTATAAAGACATTTGCTCATTTGACTAGTGTCCCTTTTACTATACATGTGCTCAGCTCCAGTATATCTGAGATTACAATTTATTGTCTCTGCCCTCCTCTACTACCAGGTCAATCAATTGCACATCTATACACTCAACAACAAATCTGCTGAGTTGGTTACCTTTCCATTTATAAATATGTGTCTGTTTTTGTTTTTTTGCATAATTTCTTACAATGGTTAATAGTTCATTTTGATGACATTCCTCGATGAGCTTTCTGTTTTTCACATGATATATGCAAACACTGCTACACTGCTATGATTTCTACCAATACGCATTAATATTCACAGTAGAGAAAAAAATTTGATCTGTCATAAAGAATTATAGCCCACTTATTTTGACTCCATTTTCTTTATACTAACATTAAAACATTGATGTACAACAACATTATCACCAAAGGCATACCTAAATCCCCTTGGGCCCTTATATAGAATGTAAACTCATCATGAAGTTCTCTCATTATTAAAAATGTATAAAATAACCACAAATGTCTCATATGATATAAACATAATTTGAGTATGAAATCCTTCTTCTGGTAATAAACACGGTGATACTTCCATTAGCTCTATAACAGGAAAAAATGTGTTCTTTTATAAAGGTCAAAGATGGTCCTCTGCTATATTGCTACTGTCATTTTAGGTTAGACATAAAATTGTGTACTGCATTATTAGTCCATCATTGAAAGAAACATTGCAAGCTTATCATAATCCAAACTGGAGACAAAGTAGTAAGAATCATGGCTTCAAAACAATCAATGCACAAGACAGTAACTGCAAACCCACTATGGGTAAATGAGCACACCAAAAAACAGTGCCAAGCATATGAAAATAAAAAGTAGCCAAAGTTTATAGAAAATCTGTTTCAAAAGAGTTCTAAGATTGGGAGAACACAGAAAAAGCCTAAATAAGTAAACTTTCTTTTGGCGTTTCACAATATAAGAGTGCATTCGAAACCAGCAACTTTTGAAATACAATACACAAGTTTAAACTAGATGCTGAATTAGAACATAGTTAATTAAATGCCCAATCTTATGGAAACTGCTCACTTTCTACCACACTACCAAAGGATGTAAAAGACTACAAACAATCGTGAAATGTAAGAAAGCTATCCTACTATATTTTACATGTCAGTATACCAACACCTATATCTACTTTAGGCACACGTAAGTCTCGCCCACATATGTAAACGCTGTTCAAACCACATATGTGAGGAATTACCGCATGCGTGAGAGCAGGAGCAACAATTTTAGCACTAGACCTCCTCTGTAACTCTAAACATGCAACCTGTAAAAAAATGTAAGTGCCGCATATGGAGATTTTTAAGTACCAAAGTTTGGCGCCATTCCACGAGTGAGCCTAATTTTAAAGCGTGACATGTTGGATATCTATGTACTCAGTGTAACATCATCTTTCACGTTATAAAATAAATTGTGCTAAATTTACTGTTTTGTTATTTTTTAATTTACGAAAAAACGCATTTGAAAAATTGTTGCCTAAATACTGTGTGATATAAAAAGTTGCGACTGCCATTTTATTCCCTAGGGCAGGGGTCTCCAAACTTTCTAAGCAAGGGGCCAATTTATTGTCCTTCTGGATTTGAGGGGGCCAGACTGTGGCCAGTGAGAGTAGAAAATGCTCCTCAGTGCCCTATCGTTGGTATTAATGTGAGGAATAGTGCCCTATTTATGGTGTCAGTAAGGGGAATGGTGCCCTATCATTGGTGTCTGTCTGTGGAAAAGTGCCTCAAGGGCCACATAATGGCAAGCAAAGGGCCACATCTGGCCCCCGGGCCATAGTTTGGAGACCACTGCCCTAGGATGTCTGCTAAAAAAAACATATATAATGTTTGGGGGTTCTGAGTAATTTTCTAGCAAAAGAAATATGATTTTTACATGTAGGAGAGAAGTGCCAGAATAGGCCCGGTATGGAAGTAGTTACACAAAGAAATAAAAATACAGAATTTTTGGCCCTTAATTTATATAATAAGTAGAAATCTATTCCTAATCATTTTAGATTATATAGATGTCTAATTACCTGTCAGTCTATTTAGACAGGTATTGCTACTCGGTACATTTTTAAGCATAAAATCTGCCAGCAAAGTTTAGAAAAGAAAATGGAGAAGTATTTGAAGAAACGTAATGCATGGAGATAAATAAAAGCAGATACAGGTATCTGTAGCCTTTGAAATCATGAACTTAGAATCAGATGACATTATCACCACTACCTCAATCAAACAGGAGCTTGATAACATTTTGTGCAAATGTATGGACAGCCTCAAAACAACTGAACATCAAGTTCAAAGAGGAATAAACTAGTACTTGATGAAAAAAATGTATATGCTTAGGGCAAATAACTTCAGTAGTTGAGAAGTCCTGACAAGAAATAAATGCAGCAATTTGAAATATGCCCATGTCACAGGACAACAAAGGTTTAAAGTGTTTTCTAGGCATCGTTAGATACTTTGATTAATATACCGAATCCCCAAAAGGCATTCTTAAAACACCACTGACGATTCTGAATAAAAATGTATTCTACAGCAGTGGGAACCATAAGCCATAAAACAACTTAAATTTGCTGAAAACCATCTATCCAATAGTAATGAATTAAACTTGATGTAATTCCGACCTAAATGGCATTTAGTTTACAAAACCACTATGGGGGAATTCATAAAGAGGGTCATAAACACCCTTTAGAATTTCTACACATTGAAATTGCTTGTGCGTTCACCAGATTCATATCCCTGTAGGAAACAGGTAAAACGATGAGGTTGGAAGTGTCGATACTGGACATTCATTTATTCCTCAATGCACTCTCTTCCTGTCCACTGCACTGCACCCATCACACAGACGTATGGTCGAGGAGATTTTAGTTGGGTGGCCAGAGCCTGATGGAGAACTAAAGAAGGGTATACATGGAGCGAAAATCACCTGGTTCAGCAGGAACCTACCGAATATCGATTCATGTGTACTGCTGTCTATCATGCTGGAAAACCAAAATTAGATCAACGTTTACAGCCAATAGCTGCAGCGCTGCTCTGTGTATTCACATGAGAAAGGGGAGTTTCTCTCGCTGTCACAATACAATACAAAAGCTGGAACGATACCTGCATCAACATCTCTTGTGTTGATGCTGGGATCTGTTACTTTTTTTGGTTCAACCAACTGGTTGAATGAACAAAAATTAACATGTACACCCTGCTTAAGCAGTCTGCCTTGCTTTTGATTGCAGTGCATGTCAGTGGGAGGATTTTATAGCTGCAGCTGTCAGATTCCCCCACCATTTTGTTACACTTGTTTACACAAAATCTATCACTTTGCCCAAAGAACTATTCTTGTACTTTCCCCCAAAATCACTTATATTTATCTGTGCAGTGCTTCCTTGTCACTCCATTGCTCTGTAATAGCCATCACGATTTCCTGTCCCTTTTTTTCATTGGGGGGCATTTGACCTCCTTTCAGGATACACTTTTAACACCTGATTAACACCTGATTAGAAGGATAACACCACTGGACACAGAGGGCCAGATTCCCGTACATCCTGCGTTGGCATCGCGTAAGCTATTTACACTACGCCGCCACTACTTACAGGAGCAAGTGCCGTATTCTCCAAGCACTTGCTCTGTAATTTGTGGTGGCATAGTGTAAATGGCCCGGCGTATGGCCGCGTAATTCGAAGGGGGCGGCTTGTATTCAAATTAAGCGCGCCCCCGTGCCGATCGAACTGCGCATGCGCCGGGCGGAAAAATAGCCCAGTGCGCATGCTTCAGCTCATGACGGAAAACGTCGGACGACTTAGTAAAACAACGTAACCGACAGAAAAAGACGACGCTGACCCGACGCCATACTTAACATGGCATACGGCGGACTGGCGTAAGGTTACCCCTCATATAGCAGGGGTAACCTTACGCTTACGGAAAGATGTAAACGACGACTACGCGACACAAATTCGTTCGGGAATCGGCGTATCAGGCTCATTTGCATAGTCAAATGAGAACTGAACGTAAACGCCACCTGGCGGCCGGCGTCGCATTACATCTAAGATCCGACGGTGTAAGTGACTTACACCTGTCGGATCTTGGCCGTATCTATGCGAAAATGATTCTAGGAATCACTCGCATAGATACTCGGGCTCAGAAACAGAGATACACCGGTGTTTCCTGAGATACACCGTCGTAACTCTTCTGAGAATCTGGCCCAGTGCTTACAAATGGCTTGTACTTGATCTTTGTAAACACTTTTTAGAGGTCTTCATGGGAATGTGCCATAGATGAAAGATTATGAATAATGCAAGGGAAAAGAGAGCCATAAACAGGAGTTAAGGACCACATTTGGCCTGAGTGCCATTGCTTCAGGATCACACTGAGAAAAATATTTGGTGTGCAAAATGTAACTGCTTAGTATTTTATGTATGAGGGACATAAACCTTACTTATCAATACCTATAAAAATTACACATTATGTGTATAAATAAAGAGTCTGCTAAAAAGATATAAATAAAGGCTGTTGAACAGGGTTGAGGTTTGGGTTTTCTGCTATCATAACTCTGCAGTAAAACTCTGAGAACTGAGAATTGCAAAACCATGGCCAAAAATGTTGAAGGTTTGCTTCCAGAAATAAGGAACAACCCATAGTGCAGTGCATAGCTTTTGTGCCTGGGGAAACCAGAGGGACAACAGGGGACCATACATCATAAATATCTAGAAATGTGTCAGTTTCCGATTCATCATTTTTTTTTTTTTCATTTAGGTGGCAACATTGACTTTTCAGATCCAAAGTAATAATGTCATCAGGCTTCTGACCCTAGCTGAGCAAAGGTGCAAACCTTCTTATAGTTTAACTTCATAATGAAGAGAGTAATATATTCATGTGCAAGATGAGATGTATTTGGATGTTCACATTCTTGCATTACTGACCTTACTTGCCAGGACTGAAAGCTTTCATTCTGCTCTACTTATATATATTTGAAAACGGCTCTGAATTTGCCATGTTTCCAATTTATACTTTCCCACATAAATTATGCCTCTGTTTGCTTTCACTGTTAATACTCTTTCATCTATGGCACATTTTTCTTCAGTCCCAAGCAACATGGTTCTGACTGTTCAATTAATTTCTCACTATCAGATTTCCAGACTTCCTGCTCCACCATCATATCATGTAATTCAAACATTCATCTGTCTTATCTTATAGGCTACTAGCACTGTTGCCTCTTTCATCGTGATAATCAAAATCAGGTTTTCTGTTCTTTTCTGTGATTTAAGTGTTCTTCATTTAACTATTTTAATGGAAATGTGCTTTCAATGCCTGACATAGGAAACATTTAAAGACAGGTTCATTCTAATGATGTGTTGTTAACCTATTAAAAATACATGAAATTATATGTGCTGCACATGCTTATAAAATCTCTTGCAACAGTGAACAAGGACTTTAAAGCAAACCTGTGCAGAAAAAACATTTATTAAGTGTCCATCACTGTTGCCTTTTAACCAGGGTACCACTTGGCCAGTGATTTTGTACGCCACAGAAACACTATGGATATATATTTACATTTGCATGCTCCTGCTAAACACAAGAACTCTCCTGGACTTTCATCCCTGCCACTCATGTTCCCATTTGAACCTAGAACAGAACCTTAAAGAACCAACAGACCCTAAAGTACCATAATCAGAATATGAAACCTTTTCAAAGAGGCCTACTAATCAGCAATGGACTACAACTTTGTTCTATGTCACTTTTCATTGCAGAGCAAATGATCTGGTGATAGTGATTACACCTCTCTTCTTAAAGGGTCTCGGAATGTTTGGAACCCTTTCAAAGGAACACATGTATTCATTATCCACAATCCTGTAATCCAAATAAGTATTAAAAAGCAAAAAAATTACTCATGAAGCTGTCGAGGCACTGGCTTGCACCTCACTGCTTGTAAACTGTCATGGAATTACCATACTTTGATTACCTATTCTAGCCCATAGCGAAGTAGAGCTTTCAAGGCAGGACAATTGTACATTAAAAGCCAGCAGTATCTGTGCTGATTAACAGTGCATTCCTTTTACCTCTGCCAGGGTTGCCACCCGCCTGCATACCCATGTCCAGATTTAAAGGGGTGGTTCACCCTAAAAACTACTTTTTTTATTACACTGGCCCCTCCACATTACAATACGATTAAGGCTATTAATTTTTTTTGATGCTGTCCATACCTTTGTACAGCATATTCACCCGTGGCTTCGGGGTTGCGAGTCCCGCGGGAGTGGGCGTTCCTAACATGTCTGTGATTGACGTTTTGACCAAAAACGAGCTCCCCCCGTCGCGTAAGCCGCGTCACGGTTGGCGTAAAGTGTAACAAGTAGTTCAGCGCAAATAAATCAATAAACAATACAAATAAATATCAAAAAAAGAAGTCCATAAAGTGCACAAGTGAAATAAGTCCAAAAAGTGCTCCAATATATAAAAGTGACTAAGTGCAGTAAATTGAAGATCAGTGATCCATAGGTAAAGATCCTCCACCAATGTATATAGATGGCCTCTCACCTCAGCCATTCGACCATGGCTAGGTCACACAGCATGTTATACCTCCAGGGTATGAGCAAGGCACTTCCTGATTCCAACAGACACACAGCAAGGAGCAGCAGAGCAGCTCAGCCAGTTTCCGAATCCACAAGGAGATATATGTAAACAAGAGAGGGGACAGACTAGTGCTCTCTGTATACCAAACTCGATTTTATTAAAAGCAATCACAGACATGTTAGGAACGCCCACTCCCACTCGCAAGCCGGAAGCCACGGGTGAATATGCTGTACAAAGGTATGTACAGCATAAAAAAAAAAAAATAATAGCCTTAATCGTATTGTAATGTGGGGGGGCCAGTGTAATAAAAAAAAGTAGTTTTTAGGGTGAACCACCCCTTTAACATTTTCATAACTAAGCATGCATTTTTTTTGCAATCATACTTTATGTACAAATGGAAATGTTTGGAAGTTACAAATCATCAGTCCGTAAGCCGAGCCACATAGATGCTTGAGAACGCAGCTCCCTCCGAATCAGTAGAATTTAGGCTAAATTGAGGCAACCTACCACCTTCTAATGGGCAAGCCTAGGTGCACCGGCACCCCAAAACCAGGGGGGGTTCTCAAGTTCCCCCTGGCATCTTCACAAATGATCCAAAGATTCTTTGAAACCCATGCAGACCGGTAACAGCAATAGAAAGACAAAATGCCACAGACTGTCCTCTTTAGCTCTTCAGCTCTCTCCACCCCAGTCCAAGCCGTTCCCAGCAGCAGAGGATGGCAAACTACCCAGGCACCAGCTTCTCTCACCGGTTAATATCAGATATTTATTCATTTTTCTCTCTGGTTATCACAGAACCATATGGCCTGCTGGAGGTCATCTTGAAGCACCATGCAACTCAATTTACACAGCAGGGTGTTTGTAACAAGGAGATGCAAATAGGAACTTATATCCTGAAGGATGTTCTTGCATAGGCCTCCTGATGTGATGTATGGGGAGTAGAGGAGCATGAACTCAGACCTCCTGCTGAGGTAAAAATAAAAATGACTGATTCCAAAGGATCAAATGTGGACTGGAGTGTTGACCTGAGTCAAGGCAGGTATTCATAGAGTAATGATGCCCCCCTTGTGGAAGACAGTAATATACTTCCTGGAGGATGTTTGGGGTAATAACATACTTCCGGTAATTAGGAAGAACAGACACGTATAGCTTCTCATTGGACAAAGGACTACATGAGCAGGCAGAGGGTCTTTGTGTGGGTTGTGTCTGTGAGTGCTTTAAAAGGTGAGGCCCAATGATGAAGATAATACATATATATAACTTAAGTAGGGGGAAGCCATAACCACCCCCTATTTATTTCACAGGAGCAGCCGGTAAACTCTAACTATGCCAGCATGTATACAGGCAGTCCCCCTTATATACCTCCCTTATCACTATCCTGCATTTGGTCTAGGTCTAAGACCAGTTAGCTGGTTGCTCATGTTTTCCAGAGCTAACTATCATTCTGCACCTAGCCTACCCTAAACCACAGAGGGTGCTGAGGTCACAGGACTCCAATTCAACCCAGCATACACCTCAATTCTTTTTGAAATCATCAGCAACCAGAAGTTACTTTACCACTCTTATGCAGATGACACACAACTATATTTTCGCATCTGCAACAAAAAGGATCATTATCTCGGACTAGAGAAATGCCTTTCTTTGATAGAAAAGTGGATGACAAAGAGTTATCTTAAACTCAATGGCTCAAAGACAGAACTTCTCCTGTTTCAGGCCAATCGGAAGATTCATCCCGCAACAACATGGACGCCTCCGCCCATTAAGGGTCAATCCATCACCCCCAGCACCAAAGTCAAAAGTCTCGGAGTCATCTTCGACACCTACATGACAATGGATGCACAAATAGGGTCAGTAGTCAGCGGATCGCACCATCTGCTGCGCCTTCTACGCAGACTCACTCCCTTTATCCCAAAAAAAGACATAGCAGTCGTGGTGGGGACAATTATCAACTCCAGACTTGACTATGCAAATGCCCTCTATCTAGGACTCCCCAAATACCAAATCACTCATCTGCAAGTCGTTCAAAATACGGCCGCTCGACTTGTGACTGGGAAAAAACATGGGAATCAATCTCACCTTCGTTGAGATCCCTTCATTGGTTGCCCGTAAAAGACAGAATCACTTTCAAAGCACTCTGTCTAACGCATAAGTGTATTCTGGGAAATGCCCCCCAATATCTATGCGAGAAACTAAAAGCTCACAACACCAATCGCATTCTGCGATCCACCAACCAAAATCTACTACAGATACCCAAAGCCAGATACAAGTTCAAAGGAGATAGAAGATTTGCGGTCCAAGGACCCAGACTATGGAACGCTCTACCAACCAGCATCCGATTGGAGGTAAACCACCTGGCCTTCAGGAGAAAGATCAAGACCCACCTCTTCTGAGGGCCCAGGGAATGGATACCAAGCGCCCAGAGGCAATTCAGTTTGCATGTGTTGCTCTATATAAGTTTCTCACTCACTCACTCACTCACTCACTCAATGCTCTGCTAGCCTATCTGATGTTAGCTTTAATTCTTCTAACATCTTGGAGCAATTTGCAGATCCTCATTCTTCCTTGCATTCTAATGCCTGGTATGAACCCTGGAACCCACCATCGTCCAATGGCCTGAACTTAACTCACACTTCAGCTCTGGCAAGAATGCATATAGGTACTCAAACATGTCCCTCATGCAACCTTGCATCTGATGACTGTACCACTTGGAAAGGATGTCTTCAATCCATCCCAACTAATCCAAGGAAAATCAAAGCTTTACAAAATGACTTCCACCATTTGGCTAATAGAGTTTACATTTTTAAGTTTTCCCTATCTGTGGCAGAGGCGTACCTTGATTTGTTCGATCAGCTCCTTGGACAGGAAAATTGGACTTCCGTTTTATTCCTTTGTTTTAGTCCCCTTATTATCCAATCTTCAACAATTGGTGAAGATACTCCTCTGCTTGGTAGAGTTAAATTTGCTTACATTTCACTTTTTGCATGTGGCATGAACTGGCTCTTAAATACACTTCTTGAATTTTGAAAAGTTCCTATAAGCCCCCAGCATCGTACCCATTTGTAGATTTTACTAGGGCGCCTCTTTTGCCATACTCAGGTTATTTTTCCATCTTCTCTCCCCCGTATTACCTTTATGCACATTTATGAGCTATCCCCCTTCTACATTACATATAGGAGGGGTTCCCTTGCTATGCACTTTTAAATTAGCTTGTCTATTGGTCTTATCCCCCTCCCAAAATGTTAGTAACTCCAAGTACCTTTTCTGTAGAACTGACTCATACCCCCACATTCAGTGATATGGTGTTGGGGTATTTAGGGACTTATATAACTGAATATTATCCACTGTTATTTGCATATTCAGTTACCTTCCTGGTGACTCATTGATTATTAATTCTCTTTTTGTTTGTCTTTAACATATTCTGTCTTTACTTTTATATTTGGCTTGTCCTCTCTTCACTCCCCAATCCACCTCAGTAGCAAGCCCTTGGAGGATTCCCGACACTCTATGTAGGCAATGATTTCTCCTTGACATATCAGATAAGTATCGTCCCTCCAATATATCAATATAAATGGTTAGGAGCCTATCTTTGAAGCTTAATGTTCTGAACTCCAAGTACAAAAGGTATCTGGCACTCTGGGAGTTTTGGCAGTCTAGAGCAGACATCATTTTTGTACAAGAAACAAATTTAGACAAGAGGGGCTTGCTAGCATTTGCAACTAAACACTACTCTCACATTTTTCAAGCTTCCAACAAGAAGAAAAGGGCAGAAGTGACCAAAGTGACCATCCCTTTTTAAAAATGGCGCTCTGTTTACTTTCCTACACTCCTATTTGGACTCACAGGGTCACTACATCATTCTTTTTTTTTTTGGAAAATTATTTTTATTCACTACATCATTCTTAAAGGCAAATTGCAATCCATTGATGTTACGTTATGCAATCTCTACTCCTCTACTGTGAATCAAAATGCCTTTCTCTTTTGGGTCTACAGCTACCTCTTCCACATAGAACATAAGTACCTAATTATAGGGGGGCTATAGTCTACCATATTCCACAACATGTATTAGGCAACCCTATTTTGCAGTCCTGTATATCGAAAAAGTCTCAACTGTTTTGGCAAATTTCTGGGAGATCCACACGTTTTGATGCTTAGTGAGTCACCCACCCATTGGACTGCCTGTATTTACACTATTCCTACTCACATCGGACCCAGATTATTTATTTTTAAACAACCCTATGCTGCTAAAATTGAAAATGTTCAAAATCGTACCTAGTTTCTGTATGTTGAAGACAACTTGTTTTTTTTTTTTTTTTTTTTTTTGTGAGTTTAAAGTCCTTCCAGTATGGTGAAAGTCATCCAAACATCAACTGCAGTATGCAATACTGTCACCACAGAGCAAAGGCACTGGAATACAAGTACCTATGAAAAATTAAAGAAATTTACTGGAAATGCAGAACACATTTACAACATATTCTATTTTTATACTAACATCAATTACTTACATTAGGAACCAAAATTCGATATAACATACATCTCATTACCTAAATGTAAATCTTTGCAGATAAGATCAATATCTTTTCAATATGTCTAAAACTGATTTGATTACATTATATATACTGTATGTTGTCAGTATGTTATAAATAAAATGGTAGTTTGTTTTAAAATGGATAAAGGTGTACAACATTTGTACATCTCTACGGCATCCGCATAAGACCTATCCTTAAATCGATTGCAAAGGAACATGAAAAGCAAAAGGACAAACATGGTTGGAGTCACTAGATAAAATGCAAAAATACTCTCTGGGTCACCATACGTAAGGTACGATTGTAGGCTTACCAGATCTAAAAAAGGGAATACAAACTCTGATAAATCTCTTAACCCTAAATTGGATTATTCTTAGATCTTCTGTGTTTCATAGGTCAGTTAAAAGGGCAGATCCTGCATTTTTAGGCTTTGGTTCAAACTAAATGCAACACTAGCAGAATATAACAGTAAAAAAGAAGTAATATTGCATTATCTGGATGCTCAAATTAAACATTTGATTAGAACCATTTCCACAATTCAGATATAACTTAGTTGATGGTATTGGTAAATGTATTTATTGTAAATGTATTCTTTCCTTGATGTTTAGCTTGCCAAACCTATGCTATGAAGCGAATTATAACATAACCCATCTACATTTTAAGCTTTCATAAAAGAAAAAAAAAATTGTGATTGAAGATTGACTTTGTGTCCCATTACTCTTTGCTGAGGTAAGCAGAACAGCTGTATACATTAACGTTATAAGGCATACTCTATTTTAATCTACTGTAATAGAATTTCAGGTATACAGCAAGACTAAAAATAATGGATTCTAACAATTAGACTTTGAAGCTGCCCTAAAGGGATTGTAAGGCTTTTTTTTTAATAACACACGTTATACTTACCAGCTCTTTGCAATGGTTTTGCACAGAGCACTCCAGAGCTTGATCTCAAGCCGGTCTGTGTGCATCTATTCAAACGCACAGCTTGGCTCTGCCACTGCCCCCCACTCAGTGCTCACAGGTTTTGCAACTGACAGCAGCAGTTGTTGGGCGAAGGTGGAATAGGCTTTCCTAAAAATATTAGGTTTTGGGGATCGCCTTGAGGCAGAATAGGAGATAGCCAAACAGGTTATGGCAAGGGGTTTGGGAAAGGCTCTAGAGAAGTCATGGAGGCTGGTAATGTAGTTGGGGGAAGAGTTGCGAATGTCTATGTGAGTTTTTTTTTATTCAGAATTGTATTTGTTGGGTGATCAGTAGCCAGGGGAGAGATTGACAGAGAGGGGTAGCAAGCACACTGAGTGGCTGGTAGAGTGGATGAGTCTGGCAACAGCATTAATAATATACAGAAATTAGTGAATTGGTAGCTTGGTGTTGCCATTGGTAGGATGAGGTGTACTTCAGAAGTGTTATGGAGGTGAAGTTGGCAATATTTGAACAGTGGTGGGATTTAGGGCTAACAGGTAGGTCAGAGTCTATCGTTACATCTATAAACCTGGCATTGGGGGGGGGGGGGGTGAAGGGAAATGGTTGTGTAATTGATCTTGATAGAAAAGTTGCAGGAGGGAGCAAGAGGAATGAAATATTATGGCCTCAGTTTTGAAAGATTGAATTTTAAGGAGTTTATTTTTAAAATACCAGAGTTCAGCTATTAACATTGGACATTCCACAAGCTGTTCTGACACCCCCTTTTTAACCCCTTCACAGGTAAGGGTAAAACAAATATTAATGCCCATGTGTTAGTAAAACCGTACATACAATTACTTTTTGCATACAGGTGGATTTTACCTTGTTTTTTTTAGGGCAAATTGGGCTTTAATTTGGTGGTAAATGGTAATAGATATCTCCTGATTTTTTGTTTTTTTTGTCAAAGGAAAACTTGCCCAAAATAGTAAAAAGATATCAAATGTGTATGTTATTTGTTGTATGTACCCGTAGTACAGCCCAGAACAAAATTTGTGCATTTTGCATTTTTTGTCCTCCCCAAAACACACTGACACTGACCCTAACTGACACTGAAAATAAATTATAATTTGGCCTCAACACTCACATTTTTGTAAATATTTTATAATATCTTTTCATGTGACAACACTGAAGAAATTACACTTTGCTACAATGTAAAGTAGTGGGTGTACAGCTAGTATAACAGTGTACATTTGCTGTCCCCTCAAAATAACTCAACACACAGCCATTAATGTCTAAACCACTGGCAACAAAAGTGAGTACACAAATTAGGCCTAAAGTATCAATATTTTGTGTGGCCACCATTATTTTCCAGCACTGCCTTAACCCTCTTAGGCATGGAGTTCACCAGAGCTTCACAGTCTTCTTCCACGCCTCCATGACAGCATTACAGAGCTGGTGGATGTTAGAGACCTTGGGCTCCGACAGCTTCCATTTGAGGATGCCCCACAGAAGCTCAATAGGGTTTAAGTCTGGAGACATGCTTGGCCAGTCCATCACCTTTAACCTCAGCTTCTTTAGCAAGGCAGTGGTCGCCTTGGAGGTGTGTTTGGGGTCATTATCATGTTGGAATACTGCCCTGTGGTCCAGTATCCAAAGCGAGGGGATCATGCTGTGCTTCAGTGTGTCACAGTACATGTTGGCATTCATGGTTACCTCAATGAACTATAGCTCCCCAGTGATGGCAGCACTCATGAAAACCCAGACCATGACACTCCAATCACCATGCTTGACTGTAGACTAGACAAACTTGTCTTTGTACTCCTCACCTGGTTGCTGCCACACACGCTTGACACCATCTGAACCAAATACGTTTATCTTGATCTCATCAGACCACAGGACATCATTCCAGTAATACCTGTCCTCAGTCTGCTTGTCTTCAGCAAACTGTTTGCGGGTTTGCATCATCTTTAGAAGAAGCTTCCTTCTGGAACGACAGCTATGCAGATCAATTTGATGCAGTGTGCGGCGTATAGTCTGACCCCCCCCCCCACCCCTTCAACCTCTGCAGTAATGTTGGCAGCACTTGTACATCTATTTCCTAAAGACAACCTCTGGATATGACACTCAACTTCTTTGGTCGGCCATGGCGAGGCCTGTAATGAGCGGAACTTGTCCTGTTAAACTGCTGTATGGTCTTGGCCACCATGCTGCAGCTCAGTTTTAGGTCTTGGCAATCTTCTTATAGCCTATGCCATCTTTATGTAGAGCAACCATTCTTTTTCAGATCCTCAGAGAGTTCTTTGCCATGAGCTGCCATGTTTAAATTACAATGACCAGTATGAGAGGATGAGAGCGATAACACCAAATTTAACACACCTGCTCCCCATTCACATTAGAGACATTGTAACACTAACAAGTCACATGACACTGGGGAGGGATGTGACTTATATACAATATATATATTGTATATACTGTGTGTACAGCAAACAGGTGGTGGTGAACAGCACATCAGCAGTCTTCCAGTGCAATCCAACCAACAATCCCAAATGGTCATATATAGAAAGTTCA
Organism: Rana temporaria; assembly: GCF_905171775.1. Lineage (NCBI taxonomy): Eukaryota > Metazoa > Chordata > Amphibia > Anura > Ranidae > Rana > Rana temporaria. The sequence continues at coordinate 112,794,325 of NC_053493.1, read as the reverse complement.
GAGGATTGCTGCACAAAAGTTTGTAAAACATACATAAAATGTCTAAAAAACACTCCAGTATATAGTTACAGTTTTGAGGTATATTGCTAGTGCTAGAAATATAGCCCGAAACTGTAGCTAAATAATGGAACGTTTTTGATAATTTTTTTGTATGTTTTTAATTTCAATACATTTTTGTGCAGCAATCCCCTGAACTTTCTTTATATAATATATATATATATATATATATATATATATATATATATATATATATATATATATATATATATATATATATATATATATATATATATATATATATATATATATATATTTCTTGCTTTCAGACATGCAGGGTTTACATATCCATCATTTTGTGTCCTATCTCTCACATATTTCTGAGAATTTTCTTTTAGTACAAGATGTGACTGACCAAGATGCATCACATCTTCCAACTGATAAAAAGATACAGATACCTGATTAATACTATAGTAGTATAGTAGCATAGTTCTTAGATAAGAGATATAGGGTTCAGTAATTCATCATGTCATGTCCTATCACTGATGCATGGTTGTCCATATCTAGAAACTTTTCGGAGATTTCCTTAAGTACAAGATTTGACGGGCAAAGATGAATCACAACTGATAAAGAAATGGCAGATTGTCAAGGTCTTAACTGCAGAACACAGAAAAGGAGCATGTTGCTTTTGAGCGTTTTTGCACTGCTTTTTGCGGTGCTTGCTGCGTTTTTGACTTGCGTTTTTACCGCGTTGTTACCGCGATTTGCGTTTTTATTTTTTTACATCAATTTACATTTTTTTACATTTCATTTAACAACCAGCAAAAAACAGGTTAAAAAAAATAAAAGTGGGGGCTTCAGGAGGAGTGGGACTTCCTGTCCCACTTCCTCCTTCCGCCGAGGGGCTGCTAAGGCGAATAGTCAGATCGCCTTTTGGCAGCCCCTCCCTGTAGGCAATCGCCTGGGACACGTGACAGGTCCCATGCGATCGCCTGTCCAATCGGATGGCGCAGCGCCGCTCGCGGATGCGCAGTGGGTGCCCGGCTGTGAAGCCGAAAGCTGTCACGGATGGGTGACCACACTTAGAATGAAGACGCCGGCCGGAGAGGGGGGTAGAGGAGCGGAGCCCCGGCCGACGCGTCGCTGAAACGTGGAGCAGGTGAGTGTACATTTATTAAAAGCCAGCAGCTACACTTTTTGTAGCTGCTGACTTTTAAAAAACATTAAAAATGACTGGAACACCCCTTTAACCTACAGGGTTAGTATAAGTCATATATTTCTTTAAATGTGTGTGTACTTTACAGCAAACAAAAAATCGACGTATTACCGTATTTATCGGCGTATAACACGCACAGGCGTATAACACGCACCCTAACTTTAAGAGCAAAGTTTCAGGGAAAAAACTATCCACAGACCCCTGCGTATAACACACAGGCACAGTTTACCCTCTGTTTTCAGGGTAAAAAAGTGAGTGTTATACGCCAATCATAGGTGTACGCAGCCTATTGCATTAGGGTGTGCACCCCAAAGCCCAAACACACACTACCAATCGCTCATGGTGTTCATTCAGACAGGGAATGGGCCAGTAAATTACATATTTACTGGCCCCTTCCCCACTTCTAAAACATCCCAGCAGCAACAGCCGATAGGAGAGTTGGGAAGCTGGCAGCGCTGCAGGGGGAAAGATGGGAGCCAAAGCAGGAGAGGGAATCTGTGCTGCACAGGGTGATTAGGGTGTGCCTGTGCACACCTGGCACACCCTGTGCGCACGCCTATGACGCCAATAAATACAGTAATTTTAAATAAGACAGAAGCTGTGGCGTCGGACAGTCCAGGGGAGCCCCACTGTAGAGTGAATACGAACCTGGAGGGGTTCTCCCACACCACCCCAAAATCCTCCAGCACCAGTCACCACTGGCCTGGAGTTCTTGCTGCTTTCCAGTGTTCAGGGCAGGTAAATCTGCAATCTATGAATTTAGCTGTGGCACCACCAGCACATAATTTTATTAAAAAAAACAGCTGTTTTAAATGAATATAATACAAGTTTATTAGTGCCATGACCGCAGCCTGGACATCCTTAGGCCTCGTACACACGACCCAACATGTCCGCTGAAACTGGTCCGTGGACCAGTTTCCACGGACATGTTCGGTCGTGTGTAGGGCCGACCGGACAATTTTTCCGCCTAGCGGACAGGTTTCCAGCGGACAAAAGTTTCTTAGCATGCTAAGAAACATGTCCACTGGGAAGCTGTCCGTCGGACATGTCCGCTGGTTAGTACGTCTAACCAGCGGACCGAAATCCCGCACATGCATCGAATTGATTCGACGCATGCGTGGAAGCATTGAACTTGCGCGATAGAGAACGTCGGTGTCGTCTACGTCACCACGTTCTCTGTCCGCGGGGATTTTGGTCTGATGGTGTGTACACACATCAGACCAAAACCTCCGAGCGGACATGTCCGATGAACATGTTCGCTCGTCTGTACAAGGCCTTAGTCTCCAAAGCTACTTCATACTGTCATGCTCTCTGCTCTATGAGAGGTAGGACCCTATTAGTGGTATAATTATCACATGGCTGTATTTTCTGCAGGGACATCTTTCATTCTGCCTGATATTATTCCATTCAGAAGGCTACTACTGACTGTTGAAAAAACTATCATGACAATGTTGTAATTTTTTCTGTATTTACCTGTCTGAACATATATAATAAAAATCCTCCACTGGATTGCTGTGAGTGTTTAGCAACCTTTTCTCAAAATAAAAGTGTTTTACGGTTTTACACTCTGTGGACCCCCTTTTTCTTCCATATTGGTCACGTCTGAGGAACACCAGGGGTTTGTTTGGCCAGAAATGTTACCTTCCTTGACGGTCTAACCACTGAGGGATTTGATTTTAGTCAGTGGCGGCTGGTGCTAAAACAACCCCCCCCCCAGGTCCGCACTCAGCTCGGGTATTAAGGGGTGCTGGGGAGGCTGCTACACACAGAAGGTTTTTGTAACCTAATGTATAGAATGCATTAAGATAAAAAACCTTCTGCCTTTACAACTCCTTTAAGGGCTCATGAACAATGCATCTCAAAGAAGCAGCTCATAAAGCTTTTTTAGGAGTTTACAGACAAATGCTCTTAGTCTCGGTTCACACTGGGGTGACTTGTCAGACTATTTTATCGCCCGACAAGTCGCTCTCCATTTCAGTGCAATGGAACCATTCTAATCGGAGCCACTCAAGTCACTCCAACTTCGAAAAAGGTTCCTGTACTACTTGGGGGTGACTTGGGAGTGGCCTGAATTGCATGTAGTATCGATCCCCCTGCAGAGCAGCCGGAGGGAGAATGCCAGCAGCACTGCAGTGGGATCCACAAGGCAGTACACAAGGCATTTTTCAACAGCAAGATCCTTATTACATGTGAATGCAGCATACCTGATTGGCTTCTATCCAGTTTGAGTGGTACTTTAAAAGGAATTACAAGATGCTCATCCCAAGTCAAATTCAAGTGTCTGCATTTATTGATACATTTAATAAAAAAAACGTTTTTCTTTGCATCAGCTTTAAGCTATTTGTATATTAATGCATTAAAAAAAAGGATAGGACATTACTTCTGGGGTAAAAATAACACATGTTGCTCAGAAAATCCATATTTATACGAAAGCACAGGGTAAATGACTAAACTGGCAGCTCTTTCAGGATATGTAGACACTTTAACTCCTATCATTCTTATATAACACATTGTACAAGTGTACGGAGAACACACAACACCCAGGGGTGAACCTAGCACAAGCTTGGTTACAATGAGCATGAGAGCATCAGGATCAAGCAGAAGTTTAGAGAAAGCATTGGATGTATTGATGGGCTAGTCACGCAGGGGTGCCCAACCTTTTTGAAGCGTGAGGGCCACTTAAGCGACTTGGTAACCGGTCACAGGCCACAATAAACGGAGCGGGCGGATGGCAGGTCCATGTCTGCTCTGCATATGCACTCCTATACTTTTTTTTGCGGTTCGGATTGGAGATAGGACACATGTCTGTTTACATCTGCCACTCCATAGAGGTGAATGGAGGGTCCAATTGGGTCGGACTGACCGTGTGAAAAAGGGTCCTAAGGCTGCTTTCACACTGATACGCTGTGGTTTACCAACGCAGTGTACCTTTGGCTTTCTTGTACTTTGCAATAGACTTCTATTATATTCTGCAGGTTTGGTGCATTTTCAGAAAGCTCACCAAACTCGCAGGTAATAACAGAAGTCTATGGCTCAGTGCAGGTAACACGCAGGTGCGTTGCTCTGCATCTATAGGTCAGTTTGAAAGCAGCCTAGTAACCACTGCAGAACAGATATGCCCATATATACACTGTGTATCTCTTGATACGCCGCGTAATTTCAAATTTTGCGCGTCGTATCTTTGTTTTGTATCTTCAAAACAAGATACAACGGCATCTCGGCTAGATCCGACAGGCGTACGTCTTAGTACGCCGTCGGATCTAAGCTGCAATTTTTCGGCGGCCGCTAGGTGACGTTTCTGTCGAATTCCGCGTCGAGTATGCAAATTAGCTAGTTACTGCGATCCAGGAACGTACGTCCGGCCGGCGCATTTTTTTACGTCGTTTGCGTTTGCCTTTTTCAGGCGTATAGTTAAAGCTGCTGTTATGAGGCGTACTCAATGTTAAGTATGGCCGTCGTTCCCGCCTAGAAATTTGAAATGTTTATGTTGTTTGCGTAAGTCGTTTGCGAATAGGGATTTGCGTAGAATGATGTCACCGTTGGAAGCATTGGCTTGTTCCGGGTTAATTTCAAACATGCGCACTGGGATACCCCCACGGACGGCGCATGTGCAGTTAAAAAAAAAACGTTGTTTACGTCGGGTTGCGACATATTTACATAAAACACGCCCCCATCAGAGAGATTTGAATGGCACGCCATTACGCTGCCAAATATACACTACGCCACCGTAACTTACGGCGCAAATTCTTTGAGGATTTGAAAAAAAAAAAAGTTACAGCAGCGTAGTGTATCTTAGATACGCTGCGCCCGTCGTATTATTGAGCGCAGGTACATGGATCTGCCCCTGTGATTTTAGTAATAAACTGACTTTTAATAACAGTATTCCGGAGGTCGCGGGCCACATCAGAGGGCTCTGCAGGCCACATGTGGCCCCCGGGCCACTGGTTGGACACCCCTGGGCTAGTGAATGTTTAACAAGCCCTTGTCGACAAACTTTCAGGGCCCGTACAATTACAGTTTATAACACTGTGTTGCATTAAGACAACCCATTCATTTTGTGAAAAAAGGGAAAAACTGTGCTGAGTGTAAGAATACCAAATAGCAGCACACTACAATGTCAGGATATTTAAATGGAAATACATATACACTTATTACTTCTAGTGTTATAGCATCAGAGACCCAAATACACAAAAGCAAATGTGAATTCATCAAAATGTTGTAAAACAATGTGAAAATAAATGCTTGTACATATTTAAGTCCTGAATTTTCTTCAATTATTCCACTGTGAGAATATACAGGTCAGCTTGGGTGCACCACTGTAAACTCTAACTTGTGTGATAGTGCACAACCTCAATGATCCACTGACTCATACTGGAAGGGAAGATCTCAATTCAGTGAGATCAACAAGCGTTGGTGTTTCCTAACCCAAGTGCACCTGGCAAATGTCAGGAGAAAGTACCTCAGTACAATGCAAACAATATCTGGTAGACCATTCAGGCTTCCCAGCATTTGACAGACATCAGCACCAATCCCCCCACTCACCCCCTGCAGCAGAAGCTCTACTCCATGCAGAAAACACCAGAGGTTACAGTTCACACAGAGCACAGTGTGGAGGGAGGAGGAGCAGGGGTCGGGATTCACGGAGGGGGATAAACAAGCAGAGAATGTCTTACTCACTCTTTCATCTTGCTGACCGAACACTTCTAACCACATGCACGGGGTGGGATTATCAGAGACTCTGCAGCTGTCGGTGCTGCTCCAAAGTCGGGACAGTTGCAAGTATGTAGTAGCACCAACATTACATAGCCCTCTCCAGACACACACTGCCTACACCAACAACTATTTATAAATTCACTCAGCTCTTCTACACACAGAGCGAATAATGTATAGAGCAGAGGAAAGGAGAGGTGTCCTAGTGTCACTTATAATGGATGGTGAGGTTCTCGCAGTCCTGTAGCTGAGAATGTGATCAGGATATTCCACATGCATACAGTGATCAGGCGTTCTCCTCCTTCTCTCAGGTCCTCCTAAACGCACACAACACCGTGGGACCAGGAGGAGTCGACGAGAAACTGGAAGTGATGGCTCGGTTCCACTAAAAGCACCGCCCTTCTCCAATCCGTAACCACCACAGAAGCATAATTCTATAGTGGGAGTGTTTGGGCGCAATGCTCAGCGCCCCAAAGATACTCTAAAGCAGATATAAAAAACAATTCCGCGCCAAAAAAAATATTTATATATATTATTAAACAATAATTTGGGTGCCCATGTAAAGGTCCCAAACACACAATGTGTGCTAAGCTGCTCCCCTAGAAAGTGATGACGTGTATGTGACTTCTATCTGATGCGTGCTAAAGAGGCTGGCAGGTCAAAAAGGGCCTGGATAAACCACCGGGAATCAAGGTAGCCGGACACCGAGGGATTGATCACCTGTCGGTCGGTACCTGGGCGGCAAGTTGAAGGAGATCCAGACGTAACTCAATTAAGGAGGCATATCTCCAATAATTCAACCCAGAGGGAACCTGTGGCAGAGGTATCTTCTGAGGCTCATTGAGGGGGGTCTGTGGCAGAGATTTTCTCCCAAGTTCAAGTTCACCAAGGAGGGTCTGTGGCAGAGACTTCATCCTATAATTGTCCGAGTGATACTTCGGCTGCCAGGTCAGTGAAAGAGGCCTGTCCGGGTACACTAAACCCACTCCGGCAGGAGTGGCACATAGAAGTGTTACGTTTGGGAGCAGGACTGTTTCCCTATCATTACGCTTGAATCTGCTATTCTCCTATCTTCTTCAGCTTTACTTTCCTCACCACAAGTTTTACTGTTTTTACCCGGCTGGGTAATAAAGAGCACAGCAAAGAGCACCTGTCTGGACATTCCTTTACTTCTACTACATGCAATACGCATCATTCACCCCTAGGAATTTCGGAGGAGCCACGAGGTAACACGCCGCCCAAAAATCCAGTAGCTCCACTGGGGGTAATGCTACATATGTCTTTGCACAATTGGTTTTGTTTTGATATTGCAAACAGCTTTTTTTCACTTGGGTTATTATCACCTGTGCAGTAAGGCTACTTTCACACTGGGGCGGGGGGGGGGGCGTTAGCGCTAAAGCGCCGCTAATCTTAGCAGTGCTTTAATAACCCTGTGTGCATTAGCATTATCCAGTAGTGGCACCAGTGGTCAGTGTAAATTATATTAAAGGCTAGGTTCAACCAGAGGAACACATTACACTCGTTTTTAGAGTGTAGCATAATATGCTCCCAATCAACTGTCTCCCACCATCAGAGCCTCTTCCATGTGGCAGCAGGTGGCGTTCATGTGTGTTTAAGCTTTGGGAGCACACCCTAATGCAAAAGGCTGCGCACACCTATGCTGGCCAGTAACAAAATATATGTCTTGTGGTGCCCACAGTCTGAAAGAGCAACAGAGACACCTATGGACTAGGGTGACCACATGTCCCAGATTGCCCGGGACAGTCCCGCATTTTGCTGGGGGGAGAGTAGTATTAGAATGACTATTAGATTTTGATACACTTAACATACCAAAGTCACACTCCAGCTAACACTTCACAAGCAGTTTCAGCAACAGTTTTGTTCCTTTTGGGATAAAGGATTTATATAAATGAATAAAAACTGACCATTGTAAATACCCCTGTCAAATGGTTTGTCTCAACCCTTCTAATTGCTATATCTGAAGGACAGCTTGTTCGTTTGTAAAAACAAAGACTTACTGGCTAGATCACCAGAAGAACCTAGAAAAAAGGAAAGCCATTTTTTTTTAGCTTTTACATCTTAGAAGTTAGCTGCATTATAACAAAAACTCATACAGGCTCATTTTAGCCAGTGCACATGCTGCCAGTCAGTACCCATTTGTGGGCACTGATTGGCATCGATTGTGTTTTTTTTTTATTGGTGGTTTGTTTTTTGCACTGGGGGGCACTGGGGTCTTTGTTAGCACTGGGGGGCACTCACAGGTGGTCCAGTGTTGGCATCCGAGAGGGGCTGTGCTGATAAACAATGTCTCCCTTGTCAGGAGAGCCGCTGATCGACTCTCCTCTACTCGCGTCTGTCAGACGCGAGTGAGGAAGAGCCGATCAACGGCTCTTCCTGTTTACATCATGATCAGCCGTGGTTGGACACGGCTGATCACATGGTAAAGAGCCTCCGCCGGAGGCTCTTTACCGAGATCGGAGATGCAGGGTGTCAGACTGACACCCCGCATCGACGATCGCCGCGCTGCGCGCCCCCACGGGCGCGTGCCGGCATGAAATCCTACAGGACGTCAATAGACGTCCAGTCAGGATTTCACAACCACTTCCCGGACGTCAATATGCTATTGACCAGGCGGGAAGTGGTTAAGATAAAACCTAGTAGGGTTATTTTGCAGCCAATCGGATTATAAATTCAGCTTGTTCAATTAAAGAGGTTGTAAAGACAGAAGGTTTTTTATCTTAATGCATTCTATTTGCAGCAGCCTCCGTCAGCCATCCTAAAACATGCCTGGGCCCCATCTCTATCCAGCAATGTGCACAAGTGCTTTAGCCACCCGGGACTCTTCCTCCTGATTGGCTGACCCATTGACTCCTCCTGCTGTCAATCAAAGTCAGTTAGCCAATCAGGAGAGAGAGGGGGGTGGGCCCAAACTGTAGCTCCGTGTCTTTAAGCGGCTCACCTTGGTTCCCCCATAGCAAAGAAAAAGAGAAGAGGAGGATCTGGGCTGCTCTGTGCAAAACCACTGCCTAGAGCAGGTAAGTATATAGTTACATAGTTGAAAAAAGACACAAGTCTATCCAGTTCAACCATAAAAAAAAAATAACAACAATAATAATATCATACAATTTCATTTACCCACCCACAGTTGATCCAGAGGATGGCGAAAAACCCAAGCAGAGCATGATCCAATTTGCTACAGCAGGGGGAAAAATCCTTCATAATCCCCCGAGAGGCAATCGGATATTCCCTGGATCAACTTTACCTACAAATGTTAGTACCCAGTTATATTATGTAGATTTAGGAAAGAATCCAGGCCTTTCTTAAAGCAATCTATTGAGCTTGCCAGAACCACCTCTGGAGGGAGTCTATTCCACTTTTTCACAGCTCTTACTATGAAGAAACCATTCCGTATTTGGAGGTGAAATCTCTTTTCCTCTAGACGTAAAGAGTGCCCCCTTGTCCTCAGTGTTGACCGTAAAGTGAATAACTCAACATCAAGTTCACTATATAAACCCCTTATATATGTGTACATGTTGATCACATCCCCCCTTAATCTCCTCTTCTCAAGCTGTGCTCCTCCATGCCTCTTATCAGTTTGGTTGCCCTTCTCTGCACTTTTTCCAGTTCCCCGATATCCTTTTTGAGGGCTGGTGCCCAAAACTGAACTGCATATTCCAGATGAGGTCTTACTAATGATTTGTACAGGGGCAAAATGATATCTCTCTCTCTCTGGAGTCCATACCTCTCTTAGTACTCTTATTTTTAAAGAGAAAAAAAAAAAACCGAGACTTTAGTATCACTAACTTTGGTAAAACTGTTTTTCACTTTTAGCAAATCAACCCTATCATCCCTATCTTGTTTGTAACCCAGGGACTGGCTGTATTTTGTCCTGAAAGAAGACCATCTACATCTACATTGCTTAGTAGAATGTTAACTAAATGTCAATGATAAGTTACGGAGCATGTAGGTGTCACCTGGATGAAATGAGCAAGGGTGGCATCTCCATCTAAACTGATAAACAGAGAAAATCCCCTTTACTAGAGAAAAATAATAATATAACACAATTATGATGTAAGATGTAATACAAAAGTGAACATAAGTTAATGTATTTGTTTATTATGAAATATTTGTAAGCTTTGCTCAGGCAGAATTGATGGAGGGCTGCTGTTCACAGGAGGTGCTGTGTGGTTTCCGGTGGGTTAATAACATGTCCACAAACCTAGCTAATCAGGTTTATTACCATGGTGCCCAGAACAGCAGGCAGAATGAGTTTTTTTCCCCCCATTATAATATGCTGATGTGCAAAGAGATAATGTGCAGTAACTTGATGTCACCAGGAAATAAATTCAGCAAACCTGGTGACATCTGATAAGAACTAGAGTGTAGCTTTAACACTCGGCACAGCATGCCAAATTGAAGGCCGTTATCAGGAAGCAGCTGAAGGAAGATGATAAAAATTAATTTTTACCAAGCTCAGGCTAGCATGCTTTGAATGTCAGCAAGCATCCTTTGGTCAGTTATGTGTGAACGATTATTATAATCTGCTAAACGGTACCAGAGACAGCTCAGTCATGTTGTAGATGATTATATATGCTGGCCTTTATAATGATGCACGTGTGCCATTACATTAGAACACTGTGCACACAAGTATAAAAATCAACAGTATGATTAAAAGATAAAGGTGAAAAAATAAGTAGAAAAAAAAATACAAATTTCAAAGGTTCAGATATAGGACACCAAAAGAGGAATCCGGATCCCATTTCCAAACTGCAAAACTGCATTTGAAGGGAGACGTACAATTGTTCAAGAGGATTTTGATTTCATATTTGACAGCAAAGGGGTTTAGAGCAGACATCAGAAAGGAAAGGGCATTTGAAGTACAGAAGGAGTGCAGGGGGTATAAGAAATATGTGGTGTGGGATATGGACTGAAGAGGAACTGGGTAATAAGGTAGTGATGGGGTGGCCAAAAACTACCTGAGAGACTCAGAAGACCGAAGTGGATAGAGTCAGGAATACTCACATTAAGGGTTTATGCACACAATGAGATGTGACACATGGTGTATACAAGTCCAAAAGCCAGAATAAAAGATAAACCTAAAAAATAAGTAGGAAGAAAGGGAACAAAGGGGTCTGATTCCCATTTCTAAGAAACCAAGCTGTATTTGGATAACTTTGCATGGTCTTCCCAGAGGCATTGATTTCATGATTTCACATGCCCCAGATGACATCATTTGTGTGACGAAACGCGCGTCGGGAGAGGAGACGTGCTGACGTTTTGCGTGACAGTCCGAGTGGACTGGCGTTCGTTTTAAGCCGGCCGGCTTTATTTTTATGCTTCTATGCGATCGTTCTCCTGTAAGTGTTTTATCTCATTCAATTTTACACTTTCTATTACGGTATTTCACTATTGTAAGTCCCATTATTTTTTGGGTATCCCATCCATCTGGTGACATCTGCGCCTTGAGGATCCACTTCCACTGGTGTGTGCTGCAGTCCATGACTAAAGGCCCGGGCTGGGGTTTACAGCCGCAAGCCATCTTTGCTTGCCATCTGGTAAGCCTGCATTCCTTGTGGTGTCTTCACTTTTGGTGGTGGATTTTTTCAACATTTTGAATTATAATTTGAACTACAATTGTGCTTTATCTTTGGACTTTACTGAACACATGATTTACACAGCTGTTATTGTTTCATATAATTTTGTCACTTGTTATAGTTTATATCGTTTTTTATTTTAGCGCAACTACATTTTTTCTGGGAGCTCTTTAGCACCACCCTTTGGGCAACTTCTGCTTTTGTTGTGCTATGGTTAACATTGGTACGGAGCATACGTGTTTGTACTTTGGATTTTATTCCGACAGACTTGTGTACAGACGATCAAATAATACGACGGCACACATTTGTTGTCGGAAAATTTGAGAGCATACTATAAAACATTTGTTGTCGGAAATTCCGACAACAATTGTCTGATAGAGCGTACAAATGGTTGGATTATCCAACAAAACCCTCCCATCGCACAATTGTTGTGGGAAAATCCAATCGTGTGTACGAGGCTTTAGAGATGTCCTGCTAGCTGAAAAAATCTCTGTGCAGGGTGAAACTGAGTGCAATCGTCACATGCATGATCTGGGCACAAGTTCACTTTAAACTGAATTCTGAAATGAACAATTGTTGTGCTAACTGACAAAAACAGCTACTTCTGCTTTAACTACTTTGTACTTCAATGAAACACAGGACACTGCAATAGGTGTGTTCACGCTGGAGCAGCGCAGACACAAATCAATCTGTACAATCACCCACGTCTCCTTGGATCTGAAAGGACCTGTAGGTGTCTGTGTCTGATTCGTACTTTTTACATTTTATTATAACATATACATTGTTCCCAAAACCATTCTACTCAGGAATAGCATCACTGAATTAGAATCGATTTTCCACTTGCAGTTAGGCTCTGTTATTATATGTGTCTGCTGCTTCTGTACAGTAACAGACCAGAAGAATATGGCATTTGCTACACAATACTATGCTTATAATGACATAGCAGAATTATAACTGCCAAATGGACAATTACTTCAGTGCAGCTGTCCCCAGGGTCCAACAGGTTAAATGTTACATATTCTACAGATCTGTATAGATATCTAATTGAGCCCAAGTGACTGAGCAGAAACAGTCATGTATGGATGGTTTCTCTCCCAATAGTCAGTTAACACACAGAGGATGTGCTTTAAATTCCCCAAAGATAGAAAATTAGTGTTACATGCTTTTTGCTACTTCACCAAAATGTTACATTTTCTTTGCATTTTCTTTCTATTCATTTCAATTGGCTAACAACGCAACACAACTACAGGGGCGGACTGACAACTCATGGGGCCCCCAGGAAATAGGAGATTATGGGACCCCCCGGGCAATAGGAGATTATGGGTCCCCCGGGCAATAGGAGATTATGGGGCCCCCAGGCAATAGATTATAGGGCCACACAGTATACACACATACAGTATATATACACAGTATACACACACACACATACAGTATATATACACAGTATACACACACAGTATACACACACACACTGAAAAGGTACTAGAGAGGTGGGGGCAGGGCTCAAGTCCTGCAGGAATGGGTGGGAACGGAGTTCCTGCACTTTTTTCACAGCAGGAACGCAGTTCCCTTTGCAGGACTAGAGCACCCGAGAGCAGCCGAGCCGCCCGAGCCAATCCTTCACTAAGCGGGGATGCCCAGCTCGAGTCCTTGCTTCTTTCTAAATCCCGCGGTAAACTCGCGGCAGACCTCCGCAATGTCTCCTGGGAATAATGACAAAAGCTCCCAGGAGACATTGCGGCATCGAGGAAGTGACGGAATACCTGCACACTACCCGATGAATCCATATACAGGAAGCGGCCAGTAACATAAAGGATTACTAAGGTACAGTGGATCGAAAAAAAAACAAACATGCGCTTTAGTAATTATGCATATGAGCGTATCATTTTTTATTTATTTTTTTTAGGTGGGGGAGTGGATCTTGGGTGGGAGTTCCCAAACTTTTTTCCCCAGGACTTGACCCCTGGGTGGGGGAGCTATAATCTTGGGATTTTTTAAAAAAAAACACAGATTTTTGCATACTGTCCCTGGTTTTACTGAGGCTGTCAACCCTGATGGGGGCCCCCTAGTGGCATGGGGTCCCTCGGGCAGTGCCCAAGTGCCCGAATGGTCAGTCCGCCCCTGCACAACTGACACTTGTGTGTCCCTGACAGGCACATACAGTAATTCAGGCGTAAGCACAAGAAAATTTGGGGTGACACCCCATGACATTCTAAGGGGTATCTACAACACACTTTATGAATTTCCCCCAGTATGTATGATAGAAATAAGCAAACATAAAAATGTATACAGCAGTAAATTACTTTTATAAAGATAACTAGGCAGCAGTGTCCACACATAGGAAACTGTACAATGCCACGTGTCCCTATATACAATATGCAGTATAGTAACAAGTACAATACTTATACATACTTATATACATATTCAGTGGAACCTCGGATTACAAGCATAATCCGTTCCAGGAGAATGCTTGTAATTCAAAGTACTCGCATATCAAAGCGAGTTTCTCCATTGAAGTCAGTGGAAACGAAAATTATTTGTTCCGCATTGACTTCAATTGCATGCATTGCCGCATGCGGCCAGAGGCGGGGGGCACTGGAGAGCCTCGGCAACCTCGGCAAACCTCGGAAAGTCCCCGTTCAGTTCACAAGCCTTTCCGAGGTTTGCCGAGGTCAGCCAAACTGTCCTTGGGTCTTTACGTGCATTTCCGAATGGCGCCGTTCGGCTCCAGCGCCGAGCGGCGCCGTTTGGATCCGGCGACCCCCCCCCCCCACTTCAGGCCACCTCAGGCCAAGTGCAGTACTGCAGGCCACATTAGCTTTAATTCTCGCAACACTCGCAAACCGAGTCAGAATTTCTTTAAAAAAGTTGCTCGTTTTTCAAAATGCTCATTAACCGTGTTACTCGTAAACCGAGGTTCCACTGCATATATATATTATTATTATATACTTATACTTATATATTTATACATATATATTATATATATATATATATATATTATTGTATATATTATATATTTATACTTACGTATAATAATAATAAATTGTGTATAATAATAATAACTATGATAATAATAATACAGAGGCAAGCAAAATACAATGGTAAGAGTCACAGTACACAAAGTGGATCAAAGATTAAAGGGGTTGTAAAAGTACATTTTTTTCCCCTAAATAGCTTCCTTTACCTCAGTTCAGTCCTCCTTCACTTACCTCATCCTTCGATTTTGCTTTTAAATGTCCTTATTTCTTCTGAGAAATCCTCACTTCCTGTTCTTCTGTCTGTAACTACACACAGTATTACAAGGCTTTCTCCCTGGTGTGGAGTGTCATGCTCGCCCCCTCCCTTGAGGGGGGAGGGGAAGAGCAGGAGAGTCATACAGCTCCTTTCTCTATCTGCAATGTAAAGAGCGTCCTGACTCTCCTGCTCGCCCCCTCAAGGCAGGGGGTGAGCACGACACTTCACACCAGAGAGAAAGCCTTGCATTATTGTGTGGAGTTACAGACAGAAGAACAGGAAGTGAGGATTTCTCAGAAGAAATAAGGACATTTAAAAGCAAAATGGAAGGATGAGGTAAGTGAAGGAGGACTGCACTAAGGTAAAGGAAGCTATTTAGGGGATTTTTTTTTTTACAACCCCTTTAAAACTTAAAGCGCCCACCCCTTCAAAAATTAAAAAGTCAGCAGCTACAAATACTGCAGCTGCTGACTTTTAATGATAGGACACTTACCTGTCCTGGAGTCCAACGATGTGAGCACTGCAGCTAATGTTTCCATCAGCTGTCGGGTGCTGCCGCCTCTATTAACGGTAAGGGAACTCGGCAGTGAAGCATTACGGTTTCACCCCAGGGTCCCTACTGCACATGCACGAGGCACCACTACACTCTAATACTGGCCCGGGGGCAGGGAAAGGAGGAGGAGGAGGGAGCTGAGCTGCTGACATAATACACCGTGGCCCCGTCTCCCAAAAGTGGGGATAGGGTACCTGTCGAATATAGGTATGCGCTCTCCCCTCCCCCCGAAAGGTGCCAAATGTGGCACCGGAGGGGGGAGGAGACAAATGAGCAGAAGTTCCACTTTTGTGTGAAACTCTGCTTAGGGTTTAAGTAAAATGCTTCTAAAAAATCAGCCCACGGGATGGTACTTAGATTTGATTCAAAGTGTCCCTTGTGCTGGTGCCTGCTGTCATAGTTTGAATTGTCCTCTGCCACATTTCCATGCCTCACGGTTTTAATTTTCCAAGGCTGTGGGGGTTAATAGATCTGAAAGACCTATCACAGCCCTTCATCAAGATTGCCGACTATGCCTGCCTTTTCCACCCTCTCCTATTTTCATAGAAACTGTACTATAGCGTCCGTGAATGAAAAGTGTTCTATGAATGGAGAAGGTAGAACATGTAATTCATCCACCTGTACTACATTCATAGGTAGCTTTCCTTCATAGGAGCTATAGTACATCTTCTATAAAAGGAGGAGGTGGGCAGAAAAGGTGGGCATAGTCGGGCACTCTTGAGAATTTCACAGCACCAGAAGATTTTGGCTGTGGGGTGTGGAAGGGAGGCATAGGCAGGGCTGGACTGGGACATAAATTTGGCCCTGGACTTTATCGAGACTGGCCCACTTTGACAGGTCTCTCCTATGGCGGCTGGACAACTCCCGCCCCCCCCCCGGCCACCCAAGCCCCCTCTCCCCCTTCACTAGCCACTAGCCATTCTACTTTATTAGAGTAGAACAGCTGGGACTGGTACTCTTATAGGCAGTACCAGTGGGGAAGATAGACATTATTTCACCCGGGCAAAGAATCAGTTTGGTGCCCCCCCCCCCCCCATGGGACAAGATTAGACAGAAGTGAGGTACTTCCAGGCCATAGCTGTTGAGTCAGCTGTCTGTCCCCTCTCCCGTGCTCCTTCTGCCCCCCCCCCCATGCTCCTCTGTCATCCCCCCTGCTCCTCTGGTCCTCCCCCTGCTTCTCTGTTCCCCCCCAGATGAGCACTGCAGGGAGGAAGAGGAGGTGAGCGCTGCGGGAAGGGAGAGACAGAGGAACGGAGGGGGGCGGTGGTCTGCTGTCACTGAAGCCGGCCCACTAAGCCATCGGCCTGCCGGGAAACTCCCTGTAGTCCCAATGGCCAGTCCATCCCTGGGCATAGGACAGAGGTTTTCAACAATGAAAGCTGGCTCCAAGTTTCATGGATTTCATTTTATTAGTACATATATAATATCTTTACATTGTAAAAGGAATAATGTATACAATCAATGGTAATATTTCCCATTGGTAAGATATTTTGCTGTAACAAATGTTGCTTGATAATTTAATAGAATTTCCAAGTATTATTTAACTATGACTAATAAATAGTATCCAGATCCTTTTTCTAACTCAGCATATATTTCAGGAAATGCTTTCTACTGTAAAAAAACGAATATAAATGCACCTTATTGATTTCATTGATTAACCCTCCCGCCTACCGCACAAGAACCATTAATAAAAATAACAGGTGCCCCAATACAGTGACAGTTATATCCCAACAAAACAATAACATACAGAACAATATACTGTATGATAGGCTCAAATGCATTTCCCAAATGTCCAATTTATTTTAAAAGGATGATCAGAAAAAAATATGGTTTATAACCATTTCTTCCACATACCAGTGGCTATCAGCTAAGCATAAGGCTCCATGCACACTGAAGCTAAAAAAAAAGCTATAAAAAAACGCCAGTAGCTTTGCAGGGAGCCTTTCAAAGTTTTTTTGCGTTTTTGCAATAGCGTTTATTCACGTTTTTCAGTGTAGCATTTTTCAGCTTTTTTTTTTTTCACTGGATAAACAAACGCAAAAAAACGCTGGCGCCAGCGTTTTTGAGCATTTTTTTGTGTTTTTCTGCGTTTTGCAATTTTTAGCGTTTTTTCCCACCAAAAAAACGTCACTTTGAACGCAAATTTTGGGCGTTCAGAAAAAAGCCAATAAACTCCAAAGCTCATTAAGACTAAAAAAAACACCCATGGGCACATAGGCTAACATAGAGTTCAGTTTATGGGCTTTTAAAAAAAATAACAAAACGCCAATAAACTGCAGTTTATCAGCTTCAGTGTGCATAGAGCCTTAGGCTCCATTCACATCTCCGCGACAAGCAACGCCGCGTAATCGGCGTATTTTGCCGCGGATAGTGTATCTTTTTTTTTTTTTTTTCAAATTCTTCCCATTGCTGTCAATGGGCGAACGCCAATGTCGCCTGAAAAAAACGGTCCGGGACTTTTTTTCAGGCGACAGGCGTACGGCGTCTATGAGATGTGAACCATCTCCATAGACAGCAATGGGAATTCCCCCCTCTAGTGGCACAAGCGTCCGGCGTCGGGCGTTTTGTCGCCTAGATGTGAATGGAGACTTATGCTTGAAAAAGGCAGATGTTTGTTATAAAAAAAAATGATAATTGTTTATTTATAACTTTAATGACAATAAAAGAAAATAAAGGAAAATGGTGATC
The DNA here is from genome assembly GCF_905171775.1 of Rana temporaria. Lineage (NCBI taxonomy): Eukaryota > Metazoa > Chordata > Amphibia > Anura > Ranidae > Rana > Rana temporaria. The sequence continues at coordinate 112,776,333 of NC_053493.1, read as the reverse complement.
GAGGAAAAGATAAAAAGCTGCCCCCGTTTTACTTAACTGAGCCCCGAATCTCCGTGGGCGCGATCCTACGTTACTTTCCCACAGCTCTTCATTGGATGATTGATAGCAGCGCAGCCATTGGCTCCCGCTGCTGTCAATCAAATCAAATCGGCAGGGGCCGAGTGTATCATCCGATCCCCTCCATAGGGGAGAGCGGAGAAAAGACAGGGCGGTCCCTGCAAAGTGTGCGGGGACTGCCCTGTCATCTGCTTGCTCAGCGGCGATCAACGGAGCGATCCCCGCTGAGCATACAGAGCATATGGAGGCGGATCAATACTGATCCGCCTCGTGTGAAAGGGGCCTTAGTCACTAGAACTAGTGTCCTCATTGGAAGATTTCCCCTCTATTACTTTCAATTTCAATGATATCAGTAAACAGGACAGATAGAGAGGGTGAAGCTCCTTAACAGGGGCACAGACAGCAATAAAAACTGACAGGAATTCTATCACCACAAAAATTTTAAAGGGGTTGTAAAGGTTTGTTTTTTATTTTCTAAATAGGTTCCTTTAAGCTAGTGCATTGTTGGTTCACTTACCTTTTCCTTCGATTTTCCTTCTAATTTTTTTTTTCTTTGTCTGAATTTTTCACTTCCTGTTCCTCCTCAGTAAGCTGTTCTAGCTGACTAACCCCCAGCCAGAACACGGGGGCAAGCTTACTGAGGAGAAACAGGAAGTGAGAAATTCAGACAAAGAAAAAAAACATTTAGAAGGGATATCGAAGGAAAAGATAAGTGAACCAACAATGCACTAGCTTAAAGGAACCTATTTAGAAAATAAAAGACGAACCTTTACAACCCCTTTAAGAGTAAAGAATCGCTGCGCTGTCTGTGCTCAATGAAATGTCATAAAGATGTGAAAAACCATAAACAAATCTCCTACAGCAGGGGTCTCAAACTGGTGGCCTACCAGCTGTTGCGGAACTACAAGTTCCATCATGCCTCTGCCTGAGGGAGTCACGCTTGTGTAGCGCCCCCTTACTTTCAGTATGGGCACTACGCTAAAGTTAGTGGGGAATGGGAGAGTTATTTTGCTCCCATTCACAATTTGTTAAATTATGGGCTGCTGTCATTCCAGAACTGTCCTGTGGGTCAGTCTGCGCTCCAGGGGTGTTGTTTCCACCCCTGGGCGACAGATGGCGCAAGAGGGGTTCTGGCAGAGCCACTTTTCCCCAGCAGCCAATTAGAGGAGTTTTTCCCTTGCGGGGCATGCTGGGGAGGGGTATATCTGTGGCAGACGCCATCTTTATTGGTTCTTCCCGCGGGTTCCAGGTTCCAGGTGCGGCATCCACCTTTAGAGTGCGTGCATCCAACGGACCCCGCCGATGGCCTTCCAGGCCGGGGTCGCATGCTACGCGGAGCTCTAGATTGCTGAGAGGGGCCCCAGTGACTTACTGGGTCCCCCGCTTTACTGAGAAGATCCCAGGCTGGGTGCCGCTCGATTGGGGGGTCGGCTTGAGGAGAACCCGGAGGCAGGTTATCCAACAGGGCTTGAACAAACCAATCGGGGATCTGGTGACCGGAATGCTGACAGGTACTCTTCACTGTCATCCGGTGATCTATGTTCAATCTACTGGGAGGATTCGCTCAATTCGTCCATTTAGCTCATTCAAGTACTAGGCCTGTGGCAGAGGCTCTAGAGCCAAGCCTGTGGCAGAGGCCTGTTCCTCCCAGCAACTTAAAGTGACACTTCGGCTGCCAGGCTTGTGGCAGAAGTCTGTCCGGGGGCACTTCACCCACTCTGGCTAGAGTGGCGACGAACGGTGACTATTATTATTGTGCTGCTGAGAGCAGGATTGCTCTCTCTATATCCAGGCCTGATACCGCAAGTTCTCTATCGCTTCATCAACCTTTCCTTCCTACTGCATGTTGATGTTAGCTATGTTGGGCCTGAAATAAAGCATTTGAAAACCTTCCTTCATGTACTGGACATTCGCTCACTACTTCATTCATCAGCTACGCCCCTAGACAACATTGAGGTAACTTAATATGCCGATCCCAACAACAAACCAGCGGCTCCTGCGGGGGTAGCGCTACACTTGTAACTGTCAGCCTTGCAATACCTGATGGGACTTTGTTTCGCAACAGCTGGAGGACCGCCAGTTTGAGACCCCTGTCCTACAGTATCAGCCATAAATTCATATACCGTATTTATCGGCGTATACCGCGCACTTTTTTGCCCTGAAAATCAGGGCAAAATCGTGGGTGCGCTGTATACGCAGATACCCGCTTTCCCGCGCCGAGTTTGAATACTGCGCCGGCATATACCGAGCGCAGTACACTTGTGTATAGTCGGGCAGTCTCGGGTCCTCTCGGGCTCCTCTCGGGCTCACGTCCTGGACGTACAGGACGTGAGCGCGAGAGTAGCCGAGCCTGCCCGACTATACACGAGTGTACTTCGCTCGGTATATGCCGGCACAGTATTCAAACTCAGCGCGGGAAAGCGGGAAACGAGCGGGGAGGACGCCGCAGAAGGATGCCGGACCCGACAAAGAGGACACCCGAAGCCGCAGACGGACGCCGGACGCGACGAGGTCGCCGATGGACGCCGCGCAAGACACCAAAACTGTAAGTACAAAAATCTTTTTTTCACAGGAATGCGGGTCCACTTTAGGGGTGCGCGCTATACGCCGGAGCGCGCAATACCCCGATAAATACGGTACATAAAAGTTTTTTTTTTTTTAAGTTTATAAGTTCATAAAGTGATATCAATTTTCAGTGCCAGTGCAATGGAATATAGCAAGGTGATGAAAGTGCTGTGCTCCCCTTCCTCTTGTGCCCTCACTCACCAGCTATCCATAAAGAAATCGCCTGTAATGGTGAAATCCTATAGCCTTAATAAAAATATCCTTTTCTCTTCCTCGTGTTCTCACTGGTTAGATGTAATCAGAGGAGGAGAATGGAGCATGCATGGCGTGATATCATTTAAACGTTTTTTAATATAATAAAGCAGTGTACACTCACATGGTAGTCTTTTAAAACAAGCAAACCCTCTTTCAAACCCTCCTACTACCCACATTATAAGCTTCCACTGGTCTCAATCGTGACCACCTAAATGTGAATTGTAGGGCGATATCTGCCTGCGGATTCATCTTATGATTTGCACAGAAATATGTTGCATATTAAAATCCAAATATGGAAATGTGACAAAAATGAAATATAATAAAAAGATTAGTTAAAAAAAAAGATGAACAAATTATTAATATTATAATATTAAAATGTATATTATGAAATTGTATATATTAAAATGAATATTATAATATTATTAATAATTAATTTTTTCATCTTTTTTTTTTTTTAACAAATCTTTTAATTATATTTAGTTTTATTAACATTTCCTTCTCTGGATTTTAATATGCAACATGAATAAATAAAAATAGTCCACGGCGCTTGGTGTATACACGTAAATATGGAACAGTCCCAATATAAAAACAATATAAAGTGTTTGTGCTCAATATTGATATCTCCGTGTTCCAATGTGTTTAGACTTGGGTGCCCCACATAGATATAAACTCACCCCTAGAGGTTGACCAACTATCTCTAGTATGGTCATTCACGCATGTGGGGATACCCCTGTAGACATCCGTTGCTGGCGTCTCATGCAGTGTGATGCCTCATACAGATAGATCAGGGGTGGGGAACCTGCGAATGGGTCACCCCGTTTGGATCGGCACACCCCGCGATCCGCGGAGCACTCCGGAGCCTCGGCCTAGGAAAGTCCCCGGCTTCGGCCTAGCTCCGGAGCGGCGGCCATTTGGTACACCCGGCAGCGGCCCTCCTCTCTGTTGACACCCACAGAGGAGGAGGAGCCCGCGCTCGAGGGAAACACACGCCGCTGTCTGAGGTCTGCACTACTGTGGGGGTTACTGTCTGAGGTCTGCACTGCTGGGGGGTTACTGTCTGAGGTCTGCACTACTGCGGGGGTTACTGTCTGAGGTCTGCACTACTGCGGGGGTTACTGTCTGAGGTCTGCACTACTGCGGGGGTTACTGTCTGAGGTCTGCACTACTGCGGGGGTTACTGTCTGAGGTCTGTACTACTGCGGGGGTTACTGTCTGAGGTCTGCACTACTGTGGGGGTTACTGTCTGAGGTCTGCACTACTGTGGGGGTTACTGTCTGAGGTCTGCACTACTGTGGGGGTTACTGTCTGAGGTCTGCACTACTGTGGGGGGTTACTGTCTGAGGTCTGCACTACAGCGGGGGTTACTGTCTGAGGTCTGCACTACTGCAGGGGTTACTGTCTGAGGTCTGCACTACTGCGGGGGTTACTGTCTGAGGTCTGCACTACTGTGGGGGTTACTGTCTGAGGTCTGCACTACTGTGGGGGTTACTGTCTGAGGTCTGCACTATTGTGGGGGTTACTGTCTGAGGTCTGCACTACTGTGGGGGGTTACTGTCTGAGGTCTGCACTACAGCGGGGGTTACTGTCTGAGGTCTGCACTACTGCAGGGGTTACTGTCTGAGGTCTGCACTACTGTGGGGGTTACTGTCTGAGGTCTGCACTACTTTGAAGGGTACTGTCTGAGGTCTGCACTACACCAAAAAAACGTTTGACCAAATATAACAGGCTAATTTTTATGTTGATCATTTTGTACGGCCCCCGAATGATGTTACAAAAATCCAAATGGCCCTTGGCAGAAAAAAGGTTCCCCACCCCTGAGATAGATAAACCAAAAAGAATCCTCATTGCGCAAATATCGTTCTAAAGTATTTTTTTTGTTAAAAACAATAATAAAATTCCACTTGCATGTTATGGTGCCTTATCATCCTGGCACCCGGCGTGTGTAGCAGGTGATTTTTTAGGGGAAATCGGCCCACAATGGTGGTATCACCGTTTGCAGCAGTTCTGCTCAATCCCCGGTGTTTGCTTGGGCAAAAGTATGTCGCCGTGATGCGGTAATCTCTCAACGCCTTTCAGCCAATAATGCCTCATCATTGATGTCAGTAGGAGGAATAGTGCACCTTTATTGGTATAAATGGGAGGAATTGTGCTTCATCAGTAGTGTCAGTGGGTGAAATATTGCCCCAAAGGCTAGTTAAAGGCATGTGAATGGCCATGTCTAGCCTTCAGGCTGCAGTACGAGGACCACTAGTGAATATATATATATTCCTATAAATAGGAAAAATTTATAGAAATAGTTCATATTTCTTTTATTATAAACTTTCAAAAAGTAATTAGTAACTATAAAAAATAATTAAAGAATATAGGGCCATATTCTCAAATAATTTACGCCGGCGTATCAGCAGATACGCCGACGTAAGTCCGATCCTATGTTTAAGTGTATTCTCAAACTGAGATACACTTAAACATGCCTAAGACACGACGGCCTGCGCCGTTGTATCTTAGGCTGCAATATTTACGCTGACCGCTAGGTGGCGGTCAGCGTAGAATATGCAAATGACTAGTCACGCCGATTCTCTAACGTACGCTTGCCCGCCGTAGTGTTTTAACGTTGTTTCCGTAATCGATACGCGGCGTAAAGATAAACATGCCCCCTAGGTGGCGTACTCAATGTTAAGCATGGCCGTCGATCCCGCGTCGAAATTTGAAAATTTAACGTCGTTTGCGTAAGTCGTCCGTGAATGGCGCTGGACGCCATTTACGTTACAGTCAAAACAAATGACGTCCATGAGACGTCATTTAGCGCAATGCACGTCGGGTAATTTACCCGACGGAGCATGCGCATTACGATCGGCGCGGGAGCGCGCCTAATTTAAATGATCCACGCCCCCTACCAGGATCATTTGAATTAGGAGGGCTTGCGCGGGTGGACTTTACGCGACGCCGCCGCAAGTTTACAGGTAAGTGGTTTGGGAATCAGGCACTTGCCACTTAAACTTGCGGCGGCGTAACGTAAAGGACATACGTTCCGTCGCCTCAGATCTTTAAGAATATGCCCCATAGGCATTAATTTAGTTTTGACAGTAATGAATTAGGAATGGGCACATTTAAGAACCTGAATACTGCTCAGTTTTTTAACTTAATGTAAAGAATGCATTACGGTAAAAAACAAAAGATAACCAAAAAAAACTTATAGGGGTTGTAAAGCTCCCTGTTTTTTCACCTTAATGCATCCTATGTATTAAGGTGAAAAAACATCCGATGATTACTGGACCCCCAGCCCCACGGTTTACTTACCTGAGCCCTCGAAAGTCCCACGTCAAGAACGCGCTGGCTTCTCGGCTCTTCTCGGCCCGGTCTTCTCGGTTCTTCATTGGATAGATTGATAGCAGCGCAGCCATTGGCTCCTGCTGCTGTCAATCAAATCCAATGACATGGGTGCCGGGGTGGCGGGACCAAGTCCGGCATTCGTGTCTATCGCGTTTCCCAGAGGGGGTTATCTGATGCAGGGAGGAGCCTAGACAGCCTCTGAGGGACCCCAAAGGCTGAGGCTTGGGGCCACTCTGTGCAAAAGGAGCTGCACAGCGGAGGTAAGCATGACATGTTTGTGAATTTTATTTTAAATCAAACCTTTAGTGTCACTTTAAGCGTTTAGTACTATTTTAAAGCCTTATGTTCAGCAAATACTTAAGTACTAACAGGGAGAAAACACAGCTAACTAATACAAATGAAGACATACCTGAAAGGTAAGGCTATACTGATATAGTAAATTAAGAGTGGAAATCTGATTATTAACCACTTCCATACCGGGCACTTATACACTTTCCTGCCCAGACCAATTTCTCAGCTTTCAGCACTGTTGCACTTTGAATGACAATTGCGCGGTCATGTTACACTGTACCCAAACTAAATTTGTATCATTTTGTTCCCACAAATAGAGCTTTCTTTTGGTGGTATTTGATCACCTCTGTGATTTTTATTTTGTGCAAAAAAAATTAAAGACCGAAAATTTTGAAAAACAAATGCTTTTTTTTTTGTTTCTGTTACAAAACTTTGTAAATAAGTACGTTTTCTCCTTCACTGATGGGGCTGCACTGACGGGCACTGATAAGGCGGCACTGATGGGCACCGATGAGGTGGCACTGATGAGGTGGAATTGATGGGCACTAATATGCAGCACTGATGGGGCATTGATAGGTGGCATTGATAGGCGGCACTGATAGGTGGCGCTGATAGGCGACATGGATGGGCACAGATAGGCAGCACGGATAGGCACAGATAGGCAGCACGGATGGGCACAGATTGGCGGCATGAATGGGCACAGACAGGCGACACAGATGGGCACAGATAGGTGGCATTGATGGGCACTGATAGGTGGCACGGATGGGCATGGATGGGCACTGATAGGTGGCACGGATGTACTGTATTATATTGTACTTATGGATGCCAATCAGTGCCAAACAACAATGCCTGCCAATCAGTGATGCCCATTGTGGGCACTGATTGGCATCCATTGTGGGCACTGATTGGCATCCATTGAGGGCACTGATTGGCATCCCTGGTGGTCTAGGGTGGCATACCTAGTGGTGAGCATCCCTGGTGGTCTGGTGGCATCCCTGGTGGTCTAGTGGCATCCCTGGTGGCCTAGTGTGGGCATCCTCGGGGGGGCTGTGCTGATAATCGATCAGAACAAACCCCCCCCCTGTCAGAGGAGCAGCCGATCGTCTCTCCTCTACTCGCGTCTGACAGGCGCGAGTGAGGAAAAGCCGATAACCGGCTCTTCTTTTTTTCATCATGATCAGCCGTGATTGGACACGGCTGATCACGTGGTACGAGTCAGAGTCAGAGACTCTTTACCTAGATCGGTGTTGCGGTGTGTCAGACACCCTGCAACAACGATCGCCGTGATGTGGTTAAAGATGTCCATTTGTGACATATTCTGTAAAAAGTGTATCTAAACCCAAGGAAAAAAAATACTTATTGCAATCCTTAGATATTGTAGCTTCTTTTCTGAAAGTACAGAAAAATATGTCTTGATTGTGAGAGAAATCATATCCTTGTGTACTGAAATGAAATCTCAAACAATGCTTTTAGCTTTTCAAGCAATCCTCTGTGGCTCACACAACCCCTTCTCCTTAAGTAACGGAGGTGAGGAAAGGAGGAAGCATTTATAGTGCAATTTAGGAGAGCTGCCTAGGATGACAAAACTGCTCCTCTATAAATACAGAATAGTTTGTGAGAGTTTATTTCCAGATGCCATGTTCTTTCTCTCCTTCTCAGAAACTGCAGCCTATCAAAGGAAGTCTTAAAGTGATATTATGGGGTTATTTACTAAAGGCAAATCCCCTTTGCACTACAAATGCAAACTACAAGTGCAAAGTGCACTTGAAATTGCACTGAAAGTGCACTTGGAAGTGCAGTCGCTGAAAATCTGAGGGGTAGATCTGAAATGAGGGGAAGCTCTGCTGATTATATTATCCAATCATGTGGAAGCTAAAATGCTGTTTTTTATTTTTCTTGCATGTCCCCCTCAGATCTACAGCGACTCAACTTCCAAGTGCACTTTCAGTGCAATTTCAAGTGCACTTTGCACTTGTAGTGCAAAGTGGATTTACCTTTTGTAAATAACCCCCAATGTATTCTTTACTTTTAAAAAAAAGTACCTTCTATTGTCTGCAGCCACCTCCAAAACTATAAATTCCTTCTTTTTTTTGCTGCTGGGATCTGACTTCCTGTTAGAGCATGGAGGCTCAACTTGTGGCCCTCCAGCTGTTCCATCATGGGTTTGCCTTTGGGAGTCATGCTTGTAACTGTCAAGCCTCGTACACACGAGCGAGTTTCTCGGCAAAAACCAGCAAGAAGCTTGCTGGGTTTTTTTTTTGCCGAGGAAACCGGTCGTGTGTACACTTTTCGACGAGAAAACCGTCGAGGATCTCGTCGGGCCAAAAAGAAAGCATGTCTTCTTTTTCCTCAACGGGAATGGGAAAATTTGGCTCGCCGAGATCCTCGGCGGCTTCACAAGGAACTCGACGAGCAAAACGATGTGTTTCGCCCGTCGAGTTCCTCGGACGTGTGTACGAGGCTTTAGCCTTCCAATGCCTGATGGGACTTGTAGTTCTGCAACAGCTGGAGGGCCACAGGTTAAGCACACATGCGTTAGAGGGTGGGATGGTCCCACTATGGACAATGGACTATGGGATTTGTATTGTGCATAGAGCAGTGTTCATACCCACAACCAGGGCTCGAGTCCTGCGGAAATGTGTGGGAACAGCATCCCTGCACTTTTTTCACAGCAGGAATGCCGTTCCCTTTGCAGGACTAGAGCAGCCTCAAGCAGCCGAGCCGCCCGAGCCGATCCTTCACTAAGCGGCAATGCCCAGCATCGCTGCATAGTGAAGGACTCGAGTCACTGTCAGGGGCAGGCGAACTGAGCCGAGCAGACTCGGAGCTCCTCCTCCAGGCTCCGACCTCGCCTGTTACCTGTCCTTCAGTACGCGGCCGGTTGAACTTATTCTCTCTGGAGAAGAGACGCTTGAGAGGGGATATGATTTCAATTTACAAATACCATACTGGTGACCCCACAATAGGGATAAAACTTTTTCACGGAAGGGAGTTTAACAAGACACGTGGTCACTCATTAAAATTAGAAGAAAAGAGGTTTAACCTTAAACTACGTAGAGGGTTCTTTACTGTAATGCCGCGTACACACGATCGGTTTGTCTGATGAAAACGGTCTGATGGACCGTTTTCATCAGACGAACCGATCGTGTGTGGGCCCCATCAGTTTTTTTCCCATCGGTGAAAAAACGTAGAACCTGTTTTAAAATGATCTGATGGTTAAAAAACTTCTCACTTCCATGTGATAGCACTGGGCCAATCACCAGGCTCTAACGCCATCACATAATTGTATGCCCCTAGTGGCTAAGCAGAAAGTTGGGGGAGAAAAGAAAGGCCAAATTTGTGCTGCTGGCAAAGGGCTGTTGGCTTAAATGCTTTCTTTTAACAACAGTTAAATTGTTATAAATACTTTTAATTATTATAATGCACAAAATGGCACAATTAAAAAGCAGAGTTTTCACAAAGCATAATCTTTTCACCTTCAATTAACTAAGGTAATATATTCTGAAACATATTATCATACTGTTCTATATTTGTGCTGTGGGCAGAGTAAATAGTACCAGAGAAAAAGCATTATTAAATATTTCCAATAAATTATAGTAACTTGTATCGCTGTAGGGTATTTAGCAACAATTTGCACATAAAAATATTCAAAAAACTGAATTAGCAATGCAAAAATGGTTTATTACATTTAAAGTTAGAGCAAGCATTTTAATGCAAAATCAAGCTAATTTCCCTAGTAGTATTTAATTTATTTTTAAAACATTGCACAGGATTAATGTGATTTGATCTATAATTTAACAGCAAGGACATTATTTTAAATTTATGGGAATGAAGAGATATTATGGAAAAAGTGTAGTAGCTATGGTGGCAGCAAGGATTAAAGCGGATCTCCACTCTAAAGTGGAGTCCCGCTGATCGGAACCCTCCCCCCCTCCGGTGTCACATTTGACACCTTTCAGGGGGGAGGGGGGTGCAGATACCTGTCTACAGACAGGTATCTGCACCCACTTCCGGCCCTACGATACGGGCAAAGGACGGGTTTTTTCCTTCCTTCCCGTCCGTCCCCCGTTGTATGCTGGGAACACTCGGCTCCCAGCACACAGCGGGAGCCAATCGGCGGGCGCAGCGCGACTCGCGCATGCGCCGTAGGGAACCGGGCAGTGAAGCCGGAGCGCTTCACTTCCTGGTTCCCTCACCGAGGATGGAGGGGGGAGCAGCAGGGTGACGAGCGATCGGCTCGTCATCTGCTGCGATCGCCGCTGGACTCCAGGACAGGTAAGTGTCCTTATATTAAAAGTCAGCAGCTGCAGTATTTGTAGCTGCTGGCTTTTAATATATTTTTCCCGTGGCACATCCGCTTTAAGATGATCACAGTGCCCATGTCAAACCATCATGGGGTTTGGGTAGTTTGGCAGTCATTTGTTACTCCCATAAACAAAAATAGCCAGCACACCGATAAAAGATATAGAACTTTTACTGAGATCTTAGCAGCCAAACATAGCTAGTGCAGTAAAAAAAAAAAAAAAACACTTAGGTCTAAGTCTAGGTTTTCACAAAAACTGAATACAAATGTGGATGCTCCTTAAAGCGGAGTTCCGGCCACAATTTCACTTTTTAAATATAAATACCCCTGTAATACACAAGCTTAATGTATTCTAGTAAAGTTAGTCTGTAAACTAAGGTCCGTTTTGTTAGGTTGTTACAGCATTTAGACACTTTATAAAATAGAAATTGACTGGGGCCATCTTAAGTGTGTGCATCATGAAGCCAGACTGTATGACTTCCTGGATTTCAGCTTTGCAAATCTCGCACATGCTCAGTGCTGCACAAGCAGTGTCAGATCAGGATTCAGCACCTGTGCTGTCCAAGTCACATGATTCTTTGAGACTGGGGAATGCACAGACTCCTGGAAAGTTACACCCACTACATTCCCAGGAGTCTGTGCGGTGTAGGTTAGGAAGCATTAAGCACCTAGGTGCAGGAAGTGGGAAGATTAACTATTCTGCCTAGCAACAACACTTTGAAGGCATCTAAAAAATAATTTTTTTTTTCGTAAAGGACTAATGACATTTTTTTAAAACTACTGATGTAATGTTATATTTATGGGTGGAACTCCACTTTAACATGCAAAAGGATTTGTATTTATATCCATTCAGTCTTGAGATTTACACTGCTCTGCCAAACAGCACGAGCCAGCCTGGTGACCTGACGTTTCTGTGCTGTAATTAAGCAATATAGCTATGACACCTCCCCACCCCTACCTTGTGATTGGGCAGGTAAAGCACTCCAGGTATGAAGTGGATGAAGTGAAGAGGTGGGTGGTGATGCCATTATCTACCACATCCAATTGGTGAACATCTTGTCTTTAATGAAAACGTATTTCTGTGAATGGCAGCTGCACCAAGCGAGTTTGTTCACTATGCAGGACAGCTACTCAGCACATGGTGGTCACTGTAGTTGTGCTAGCTACTATAGTGAATATCTATAACATATAAATGTAGCATTACCCCCAAAGGAGCTGCTGGATTTTTGGGCGGCATATTACCTCATGGCTACTCCGAAATTCCTAGGGGTGAATGATGCGTATTGCATATAGTAGAAGTAAAGGAATGTCCACGACAGGTGCTCTTTGCTGTGCTCTTTATTACCCAGCCGGGTAAAAACAGTAAACTTATGGTGAGGAAAGTAAAGCTGAAGAAGAAGGGAGAATAGCAAATTCAAACGTGATGATAGGGAAACAGTCCTTCTCCCAAGCGTAACACTTATCTGCGCCACTCCTGCCGGAGTGGGTTTAGTGTATCCGGACAGGCCTCTCTCACTGACCTGGCAGCCGGAGTATCAAGTACAACTTGTAGTACAAAGTCTCTGCCAAAGACCCTCCTTGGTGAACTTGAACTTGGGGAAAAGTCTCTGCCACAGACCCTCCTCAGTGAGCCTCAGAAAGATACCTCTGCCACAGGTCCTCTCTGGATTGAATTCTTGGAGATATACCTCCTTGGATAAGTTACGCCTGGATCTCCTTCAACTTGTCGCCCAGGTACCGACTAACAGGTGATCAATCCCTCAGTGTCCAGCTACCTTGATCCCCGGTGGTTTGTCCAGGCCCTTTTGGACTGCCAGCCTCTCAATGGCGCTCCTCAGACTGACTCCCCACCGAACAGCAGTACAGCTTGGGATCCTCAAAGGTGGGAACCCAGTCACTCACTGGGTCCCCGTCGCTGTTCAGATGCTCCGGACCAGCCTGGTCCCTAAACCAGGAACACTGCATGGCACGCACACCCCGGCCAGGTAGGCCATAACGCTGGGGCGCCGTGATGTGGTCACCCTAAAGGTGGGTGCCACACTGGACGAAGAAGACCCAGAACAAATGGAGTCTGTCTCATAAATACCCCTACCCAGCATGCACAGCAAGGTCAAACTGTCCTGATTGGCTGCTGGAAAGAGCACCCAAACCTTGACTCCACTGCTGCCACCTGCAGCACCGGGGCTGGAAGAACACCCCAACGCAACAGAATAGCCTACAGCACAGCCCAGCTGAGACAAAGACCCTGTTTTGCACTTAACAATCTGGATCAGACTCTAACTACACTCTGATCTACCCTTAAATTGAACTAGCACTGGTACCATAAAGTACACAGGCGCTACATAAAATATGTATAGTTGCATATATCCAAGCTGGACCAATGTAACTGTGCAATAAAAACCATACCTGGAGTTTAAATTTAGGCTCATTCCTTATTCATGCAGCGTAAACACGATGGCATATTTTGGTGCCCGGGAAGCCTTGTTGCTACGTATAGTCACCCATAGACATGAATAGGTGTAGACAGATGTACGCAGGTATGCCCCACTTCATGCATACTGTCATCAGTTAGTCCTCAGGCATATGAAAATAAAATATATGCCAGGGGAGCAACGGGCGCCACATACAGCATACAAGTGAATTGCTTCCTGTGGTCACACTTTTGCTTCTGTGCATCAACTTTTTCTAGTGAATATTTCTCCTGTGCCATTGGGGCTACTTAACCAAAATCCAAGCAATGCTTGAGCCTTCTCTCCCTCTGTGGAAGGCATTGCACCTTCGCCACTTTCTAACCCACCGTTGGGGAAGAGTCCTATCTCTTCTGACTCCTACAGAGTTTGAAAACCTTTGTCTATCAGAGGAGGTGATTACACATAGACTTTCGCAGTCATATTATATATTATCTTATTCACAGTGTTTGTCACCTCCAGAGTACCTTCTGAAATGGGAGTGTGATCTGGGTGTTACCTTTACTGATCAGTAGAGAGACAGGATTATATAGATAACTCACAAGACATCCATCACTTCCAGGGCTGGTGCAAGGGATTTTGACACCCCAGGCGACACTTCATTTTGCCCCCCAGGCCCTGCGCCTGAATGCCCCCCCTTTTGTCCGAGCATCAGTGTGACAGAAGCCGGCACTAGAGGAAGTATGCGGCTGTAGTAGAGAGCACTGATTACAGAGGCACGCAGGGGATGTTTGCTCTCGTTCCATCAGGACATGTCCTCCATTGCTGCGCCTCTATAATGACACTACAGAGCGGCTGCCTGAGTAACATGCAGCAGAGGCATCCCCTGCATCCCCCTAGATGTGCAGGCTTTATACCAGCAGTGCACGTTAGAGGTTATAACATTTATCACAGAGGTATTTATAACACAGCACTAAAAACTTACATAGTGTGGAGATGGAGAGTAGGGAAACCAGCAGCCGGGCGCCCTAGGCAGCAGTGCGCCCTAGGCAGCCGCCTAGTTTGCCTAGTGGTAGCACTGGCCCTGATCACTTACAAGGTTCAAGAGACTGGATAGAAAATCCTGACTAGATGGTATAAAGTCCCTTACATCGATTGTTCCCTGAGAGCTACCCGCTCAGCTGGAGTTGTCAATGGGAGGTGTGCTCTATGCTCCACATTTTCTGTTCCGCTGAGTGTTTTAAAGATTTCTTGACACAAGTCAAATACTGGATTCTGAAGTTTACTGATACTCACCCCAGACGAAGTGCTATGTCACGAAACGCGTCGGGAGGACTCCACTGCCGCCCCACTTGTATACAAGCGCATTTAATCTCAGCTAAATCCTGTGGATCCCATTTCTAGGACAGCTCCCAGTTTCTTCCATCCATCTACCTAATAGAAGATAGGATGATCAGTTAAGGTGTTATTCTGCCATGGATCGTTTATGACATCAGTCATTATAAGCCTTTTTTGACTTTTGGTGGCATATGTCATCCTAAGTTAACGTGCTCTGGTAAGCCTGCATTGCTTTCGGTGGCGGGATTATTGCACATGGGAGAAGTCACTTATTGAATTTGCTCACTCGTTCACTTGATTGACTTTCTGACTCATACGGACTTTCATACCTAGCACTGGTTGATTTTATTTGTTTTGTGTCTCTTTTCAAACCAATAGGTGCAACAGTTTATGTTGTATCATGTGCTAGCGGCACATTTTTTGTTTTTTGAAAAAGGGACTCTTATATTATTGATGCACGTTTATAGTGCTCTTATTTCATATATTGTTATGTGTTCTCATATTTTCACATTCACTGGTTATTGATCTTCATTAATGATTGTCATTATTTAAGCGCTACACATTTATTTTCCTTTGCCTTTTTGCTTTTCTCAAACAAGCCGTGTTAGCAGCTACCATTCACTCATTGTTGGCAGCGCAGGGTATCCACATTTTTCCATTGATGTCCAGATGCCGGATGACGCAGCTGCCTACTTACTGCACTTTACCTATATGTCGATGAAACGCTATAAACATTCCCTATTACATTATTTACTCAATACCACAAAGGTGTGTATCCCACTATTCTGGAAACAGGATCAATGAAGTTCAACTGATAGAAGATCTGTTGTCTGTGGCACACCATAGAGTGGAACAGATCCAGGAAAAGGTGGTTTTATTGGACTGAATTCACATATTCATCTAACTATCAGGATATTTTGGGTTCCCAACTGTGACACCATTGTTCCTTCCCTTTGTGATGATCCCTGCTACCCCCAACAGAAGTTCTTGGGCTCGGGTTTTATTTGGGCCTTGCACATACTTATGCCGCGTACACACTATCGAAATTTCCGACAAGAAAAGTTTGATGTGAGCTTTTGGTCGGAAATTCCAACTGTGTGTAGGCCCCATCAGACATTTTCTGTCGGAATTTCCGACAGGAAAAAATTGAGAGCTGGCTCTCAATGCTCGGAATCATTGAACTTAATTTTTCTCGGCTCGTCGTGGTGTTGTACGTCACCACATTCTTGACGTTCGGAATTTCCGACATTTGTGTTACTGTGTGTATGCAAGACAAGTTTGAGCCAACATTCCGTCTAAAAAAATCCACGGTTTTCTTTTTGGAAATTCCGATCGTGTGTACGCGACATAAGCATTTTTCTATCCATATTGAAAAGATATACAAGATCTACATTCGCCAGAGGCCACTGGGTGAGGTGCACAACACTGAAATTGTGTTTGAGAGTAGCTATACACTATGCTAGCTCCTCTGTGATGGTACTATTGATTGATGTTTTCATTTTTGTATGTGTAACATGCTCATTGCACATTCCGCTTGTTGTTTTGGAGCCTGCAGGCCCCAATTATTTGTGTATGACTTGAATATTTGTAAATAAATAATAATTAAAAAAAAAAAGTTCCTCCAAACAGAAAACAGAAAAAAATCGATATAAAAAAAAGTAATCCAAAGACTAAAAAAGGCCCTGGGACAACTGTAATAAATAATAATTATTTGTTTCTACAATGAAATATCGTTTATTTGCTTTACCTTTTCTCATGTAATCCCAAAAACAGTTAAAAATAAAAGTTTTGTTGTGTTTTACAAATGCTTAGTCCAAACACTTCATATTAAACATTTTATCTGTCTCAGATGAAATACATAATAGTTCACAGGAGGACCAGTAGTAGTAGATTACAACAATGAAAGCTTCAGGCAAAGAACATAAACCTTGTTCCATAAACTTGTTGCTACAAAATAATTAAAATCTTCTATCAGTTATTGGAGTCTGGGGTGAGGGCACTGCAGTCCACCGTGAAATGCTGGTTCCCCCAATTCATGTGGAACCCTTTGGTTTACTTATAAACCAGATAACAAAGTATGATGTGAGGACTGAAGATGTGCTTTCAATCACATATGAAATAATGTCTCTTTTCTAGGGCTGTTACTGATCAAAATTTTTGTGTTCGATTAATCGATTTTTTTTAAATCGATTAATCGACTAATTTCGATTAATTACAACGCACATACAGATCCAACTACTTTTAGCTGATCTCCTTGCAGGCTGATTCCCAGTGCAGCTACCAACCACTGGAAAAATGGAAAGCAGGATACAAAAAACACACAAAGGCAGCGCTCGATGGGAATAGCATTAAAACTTTTATAGTCTTCAAGTAGGTAACAAAATAAATATTGCACTGAAGATAAAATCGATGTACATAAACTGTAAAAAAGGTGCGAGTAATACCAAACGGTAGCAAAAGCAGTCATAAAAACATGTAGCTAAGTATGATACTGGTGCCACTGCTGAATCCAGATGAGGAGAGGTTAACATCAGTCCGTCGGCATGTAGATGTCCCGTGAAGGGAACTATCACAACTCCCAGTGGATGGTTGTAGAATCCCAGGTTGATAGAGGGAAGTGATAGAGGGAAGTGTAACAGCCCTTGCCTGTGGCAGATAGTAAGGTCCCGCCGGCATGCAGATATAAAGGCACAGCAAAGGAGCCCTTCAGATGGACACGGCAAGCCCCGCCGGTGTCCATGACGTCACCGGATCTCCCGCCGACGGAACTCCCTGAAGACCCGGAAGCCGGCGGAGAGGTGAGTACCAATCAAAATAATTTTGATCGATTAAAAAAATTAAAGATTAATCAATGAATTAATAGTTAATTTCCACAGCCCTACTCTTTTCCTAACACATAAGGCTAACAATGGAGAATACACCAATTAGGTTGTTAATACCAGCCCATATGTATTCCTTCAAGCACTCATTGTAACTTCAAGCTTCTACTTCTTCAACTAAAGGATCTGAGAATGTTCACAGTAAAATGTGTGAAGATTCGCTCCAATTATTGAGTCATGTGAAAAGATACATATTTTATCTCCACATGACTGAATAACTGCAGTGAATATTCACACAATTTATTGTGTGAACATTCTCAAATCCTTTAGTAAATCAGCCTCATTATGACCAGGTGCTTCTTGGTCACCAATTCTTTAGCTCCAAGGGTGAAGAATTACATAGGGGTTGATATACTAAAACTAGAAAGTGCAAAATCTGGTGCAGCTCTGCATATAAACCAATCGTATAGTTACATAGTTAGTCTGGTTGAAAAAAACACAAGCCCACCTAGTTCAACCAATAGAAGGAGAAAAAAATATATACAATCTTATATATACAATCCTATACCCACAGTTGATCCAGAGGAAGGCACAACAAAAAAAAACAATAAAGCTGGATCCAATTTTCTGCAGCAGGAGAAAAAACTCCTTCCCAATCCCCCAAAAGGCAATCAGATGTTCCCTGGATCAACCTTACCTATAAATATTAGTATCCAGTTATATTATGTGTATCTAGGCCTTTCCTACAACAATATGCTGGCCTTGCCAGAATCTTTCTTTCAATAGTTTTTATTATTTTCCAAAGATAAACATTACACGAATGCAACAGTGCATAGTACATTGGGTGACAAGGTGGATACATTACACAAGTCAGCATTACTAGTGGTTATAACTGGTGTAGGCCAATAGATTAATCAATACACATCTGAACACAATCAAAATAACTGGTCGATAAGTAGCAGGAGGTTAGTACAAGGAGAACTACCAAGTTAGAGCATGCAGCAGAAAAACTGATAACATGGAAGTTGCAAATCTGAGTATGTAAACACTCACCAAAGGCGGTGGACCGCTAGCAAACAGTAGATTGGATCGCCGAGACCCCTCGGACGCCCCTTACGGGATCACACTGCGTCTGACAAGGTGCCGGTTCTCCTACAAGGAGGTTTGCCAGAATCTTGATGGAGTCTATTCCACATTTTCACAGCTCTTACTGTGAAGAAGCCTTTCCATATTTGGAGATTAAATCTCTTTTTCTCCAGAAGTAAAGGGTGCCCCCTTGTCCTCTGTGATGACCTTAAAGTGAATAACGCAACACCAAGTTGAGCTTCCAATTTTTTTGCCAAATACAGTTTGTATTGCTGTCTGCACCTCCGTTACAGAGATTCACCATCTCTGTTTTTTCTATTTACCATTATTATTGAAAATCAAAGTAAAAGAAAATCCCAAATTTTGGGTTGTCCCCAGAAAAGTAATAGAGGGGAAATCTTCCAATGAGAACACTAGTTCTGGTGAGCTGGGGGCCCCAAGGGCATCCTTAATTTGCAGGGATTTCCTCTCACTTCTTGCTTTGGTGCTATGAGACAGGAAGTGAGGGGAAATCTCTGTAACGGGACCAAGATAGCAAAAAAAATAAAAAAATCTGACAAGGGTTATAAACATCCTTTACTCTATCCATAATGAAAAAAAAAAAGTTTTACCTATAATTCTACTTTAATTGAACAAGCTGAAGTTAGAAGCTGCTACTGCCCGGCAGCCGAACCTCAGCATTTTTTTAAATGCCTTCGTATCTCTGCACATCAATGTGTTCCTCCTTATGTATCAGTGCATAATGTCACATTATTTTTCCTTTCACAGGGCCCTGGTTATTTTGCCTTTGCTTGGCTGGTTACCTGGGGATTGGGAAGTATCTCCTCTGTGGGGCCGGATTGTCTCCACGCGGCGCACAGGGGGGTCCACCGTGATTGGCTTGTGTGAGGCCCATCAGATGGCGTAATTGGTAATGGATAGAGCGTCCCTTTAGGGTTCTGCCTGTGGACATTACATAGGGGGGCAAGTAATTTTTTGCTTGTGATTTCAATGCAGTACACAGGAATGGATAAGGACATTGAATTTCTAGCAAAATCAATATGTTCTTGCCTAAGATGTTGAAAACCAAATGCAGGCAGTACATCTAAGGACTAATAAGCTGCTGTATAATACATTTTTAGGGTTAAATATCCTTTAATTATTTGTATCATCTTCAACGCAGCACAAACTACAAGCTCATAAACATGTTTCTGTTCTTCCTCACTTACTCTTTACACTGAATTAGAAAAATATCTGTTAAACAGCACCAACAGTGACTGTAAAATCCTGTGTACCTGCCATGACACCTAGCAGAAGTGTGAAATCACTTCAGAGGAAAGCCTCTACAAAGCAAGTCTTTAAGGGAACACTGAATGTATTTTCCCTTGCAGTTGTGAAATATAGCTACAAAAAGTCTAACAAGTAATGACTTTCTTTGAGATTTAAACATTAAAGTGGATGTAAACCCTCTCCTCTCCTCAGATGATACACAGAGATGAAACAAATCTCCCTACATACGTTTTACATGTACAGTGGGGATCGAAGGTTTGGGCACCCCAGGTAAAAATGTGTATTAATGTGCATAGCGAAGCCAAGGAAAGATGGAAAAATCTCCAAAAGGCATCAAATTACAGATTAGACATTCTTATAATATGTCAAAAAAAGTTAGATTTTATTTCCATTATTTACACTTTCAAAATTACAGAAAACAAAAAAATGGTGTCAGCAAAAGTTTGGGTACCCTGCAGAATTTATACCATGCACTGCCCCCTTTGCAAAGCTGAGACCTGCCAGTGTCATGGATAGTTCTCAATCATCGTCTAGGAAGACTAGGTGATGTCAATCTCAAAGGTTTTAAATGCCCAGACTCATCTGACCTTGCCCCAACAATCAGCACCATGGGTTCTTCTAAGCAGTTGTCTAGAAAACTGAAACTGAAAATAGTTGATGGTCACAAAGCTGGAGAAGGCTATAAGAAGATAGCAAAGTGTTTTCAGATGTCAATATCCTCTGTTCGGAATGTAATTACGAAATGGCAGTCATTAGGAACAGTGGAAGTTAAAGCAAGATCTGGAAGACCAAGAAAAATATCAGATAGAACAGCTCGCAGGATTGTGAGAAAAGCAATTCAAAACCCACGTTTGACTGCACGATCCCTCCAGAAAGATCTGGCAGACACTGGAGTTGTGGTACACTATTCCACTATAAAGAGATACTTGTACAAATATGGTCTTCATGGAAGAGTCATCAGAAGAAAACCTCTTCTACATCCTCACCCCAAAAATCAGCGTTTGAACTTTGCAAATGAACATATAGACAAGCCTGATGCATTTTGGAAACAAGTTCTGTGGACCGATGAGGTTAAAATTGAACTTTTTGGCCGGAATGAGCAAAGGTATGTTTGGAGAAGAAAGGGCACAGAATTTAATGAGAAGAACCTCTGTCCAACTGTTAAGCATGGGGGTGGATCAATCATGCTTTGGGGTTGTATTGCAGCGAGTGGCACAGGGAACATTTCACGAGTAGAAGGAAAAATGGATTCAATAAAATTTCAGCAAATTTTGGATGGTAACTTGATGCCATCTGTGA
Organism: Rana temporaria; assembly: GCF_905171775.1. Lineage (NCBI taxonomy): Eukaryota > Metazoa > Chordata > Amphibia > Anura > Ranidae > Rana > Rana temporaria. Next base: position 112,755,313 of record NC_053493.1, on the reverse strand, counting down.
AAAGCTGACGTTAAAGAGAGGATGGCTTCTACAAATGGACAATGATCCTAAACACACCTAAAAATCCATGGGGGATTACATCAAGAGGTTTAAACTGAAGGTTTTGCCATGGCCTTCACAATCTCCTGACCTCAACATAATTGAAAATCTATGGATAGATCTTAAAAGAGCAGTGCGTTCAAAGAACTGGAGGACTTTTGTAAGGAAGAGTGGGCAAAGATACCTCAAACAAGAATTGAAAGACTCTTGGCTGGCTACAAAAAGCGTTTACAAGCTGTGATACTTGCCAAAGGGGGCAGTACAAGATATTAACTCTGCAGGGTGCCCAAACTTTTGCAGACGCCATTTTTTTGTTTTCTGTAATTTTGAAAGTGTAAATGATTGAAATAAAATCTAACTTTTTTTACATATTATAAGAATGTCCAATCTGTAATTTGATGCCTTTTGGAGATTTTTCCATCTTTCCTTGGCTTCGTTATGCACATTAATACAAATTTTTACCTGGGGTGCCCAAACTTTCGATCCCGACTGTATATCTGCTGTCTTCCCCTGTCTACACTCATTAGGAAGTGTGCATTGTGTTCCTTCCTGTTTCAGCAGTAGGAGGGCAGTCCGGTCATAGAGAGCTGATTGGAAGAAAGGCACACACCCACACTCCACATAGGCCGAGGAATGAAGAAACTTGCAGAGCTGCAGTCTGATTAGATAAGCTTCTCTGCTAATCTATCTCTATGTTCCTTCCCCAACACGAATTTCCAGCTGCTTTTATCTCCTGTGTTGGAGAGCTTGTCAGAAGTTATGCTGATAACAAAGGAATGAAGCAGCAGAAAGACACAGGATTTAGAGCTTTGGAGAGAGATCCGTAAACACTACAGATATATGTGAGATTTCATGAATGTGGTTTACAAATTAACTTTTCATTATTCACAAAACACATACATTATGCCCCGTACACACGTGCGGGATATCCGACGGGAAAAGTGCGATGGAGCCGTGTGTATGCTTCATCGCAGTTTTTCCCATCGGAAAACTGCCAAAAACCGCCGGGCAAAAGTCCTCCGGTTTTCCCAGCGGGAAAAAAGAAAGCCGGTTCTCTTTTTTTGTCCGGCGGTTTATGGGCAGTTGTCCAGCCGGAAAAACTTTGTTCCCATCGGGAAAAACAGCCTCGTGTACGAGGCTTCACTTTTGTTTTAATTTTTTCAATATCATTAGAAATTTCTCTAGTAAAAAGTGTTGGAATAGTAAAAAACGGTCTGAGGGGTAGAAAAATTGAGATCTAGCCATATTACACAATTGGAGAGTTTTGAATATTGCCTAAACTAATTATTATCTAATATATATATATATAGTTATATCCTATAACTGCTTCAAGGCCCTCTTATTCACATATACGTGTAGTTTATTGAGGGTTAATAACTTGTATTAGAATGGGAGATTATGGGTTGACTTCAGCAACAAAACTTTGGCAACATCTTCAGGAACATCTTCCTAAACAGTCTTTATACAGTCTATTTACAGCCTCCTTGGCACTCCTCCTGCACTTTACTTACTTGCAGACTCCAGCTGGATAACTATAAATGGATCTTACAGGCACAGTCAGATTTAGAAATGGTCCTTTGCAGGCAGGAACTCAAAGAACCTTGTTAAGCAGAACACATTGATCAGCTTGCACTCTCCTGTGGCTACTGATCCAGTAACACCTCTTCAGACACTGTCAACCCACCTAGCTGCAGCTGCCCCTTTTACTAGCCCACCAGGCTAACTTCTCCCCACAATCCTCCAGACTGACTCCCACCAGCCCACCCAGCTAAATCTCAGGAGATCTCCCAGGGAAGGGATGAAGACTTGGCACAGTGCTGTCTTCAGAAAAAACTGGCTACATTTGGCAGTTTCCCCCTTGTAAGGTCCCAGTAGTGCTGCTCTACTCACACTGTCCTTTCACTTGCTCTCGTGCCTCCAGGAAGGTCTTCCTTTGGGTGTTGTGGCAGGATACTTCCAGAACCTGAGCCCCAGCCCAAGGTCAACCCTCCCCCCAGACTTGGGGATACCCCAGAGGGCCACCGACAGTCTCCACAGCACTATATCTCCATCTTCCACCTGACTGCCCCTGCTGGAATGGCTCATGCCTATTTATGAGGTAAGCCTTGCCCCCGGCCAGCCCTTCACTGGGTATTGGCTGAGACCCTTATAAATATTCCAGGCAGCTCCTCCTAACCTCCACCCACTAGCTCTTGAAATTTCTACAACCTTCTAGACCAGGGGGAGGCATTAGAGGAGCTGTCAGGATGAATCATCCAGCCTTGACTCACTGAATCTTGACCAAGTCAAAATCATTAAAACCTAAAATACCCTAAGTGCAAACATCTAAATATGCAGCTCAAGTATATATATATATTTTTACAATAGTTCCCAACTGTCCCTGATTTCGAGGCACTGTCCCTGATTTTGAGGGACTGTCCCTGATTTTGAGGGACTGTCCCTGATTTGGAACAAAGTCCCTCTCACCCTCTTTCCTCCTTAATTGTGCCTCATTTTGGCCTTATCTATATAGTTGTATATAAAATGCACTTTTTCACTTTCAAAACGTGTTTTACAGTGTTAAACCTTCCATCCAATTTCTAAATTGTTGCATTTATATACATTCCAAAGGCCAGTAAAAAGGAACAGTAATAGTAAAAAAAGCACTTGTGGGTTTAACTAATAATTTTTGGGTAAAATTTTCCCTAAAGGGGGCGTGGCAGGGGGTGCATCCTATGCCTACATACTTTTACTAGTAGATGTCGATTGTTCCCATCTCAAAAAGTTGGGAGGTATAAATTTACTGCTTCACTTTTTCCAGTTCTGTACAGCCAATCTTGTGATAGACATATCAGCCACACTGCACAGCCAGTCAATGCAGCCCTCTTTATCACGTATCTTCCTCCAGGAAGCTTACAAGCCAATGAATCAGCATTGACATTTCTGTTCAGTTGACAAAGTGATGATCCAGAAAGTAGAAAAGCTTAAGCATGAATTAGTAAATCTGATAACCAAAAAAAAAAAAAAAAATGTATGTGTAAAACACAAGAGTGACTGATCAAATATGATATAATTTAACAGTTCTGCTTCTGCTCTGCAATAGAGTTTTGCTTCGGCTTGCAAATCATTTTTATACTGGTAATTACCATTCTTTGCCAATTGACTTATATATCAACTATTTAAAATTTAATTCGTTCAAAGCAATTCAGGAAACTGATGTATAATGGCGTGAAGTCCTTTGCAGTACTAAAAATAGCTACAGAGCCCAGAGATGAAAATTGCGTGCATTTATATTCCCCATCATAATTCAGATATATGCCTGCATGCTTCATTAACAACACCCCTGTTTTGTTATTTTAATGGCAGCATTGCCTTCCATGAAACACTCCACTCACAAGGGTCCAGTGAAGCCAGTCAGAAATTATTTAGCTCAATATACTATATATTTAGACTAATAACAAAGAACAGCAAGACTTCAGTCATGCGTGGTAACATCAACTGTTTTCACTGTATAGGTCATGTGCTGCTTTCGAAATCAGCTCCCTATACCAAATAGGCAAATTGCTTTCTTTGACCACAAAGCTATGACATAATTCAAACCGGAACACTAATGCATCTAATTTATGCTTACAATAATGTACAATAATGTACATAGGCCCTTATTATCATAGCATTATAATGAGGTTATCAAGTCAGACAACATAGCTCATTAAAAATAAGTGAAGTAAAGAAAGATGGGCAATAGCATTGAATGTGGTTTTTCTAAATTTTGGATAACTCTTTTACAGGATAACAATCATTTGTGCACTTATTTTGATCGACAAAATGGCACCCCTAAAGGCTCGTACACACGATAGGTTAAACTGATGAAAACGGTCTGATGGACCATTTTCATCGGTCCAAACCGATCGTGTGTGGGCGCCATAGGTTATTTAACCTTCGGTTAAACTTGCTTTAAAATTTAACCAATGGTTTGCTAACCGATAGGTGAAAACCGATCGTTAGTATGCAAAACCATCGGTTAAAAACCTGTGCATGCTCAGAATCAAATCGACGCATGCTTGGAAGCATTTAACTTCGTTTTTTTCAGCACGTCGTTGTGTTTTACGTCACCGTGTTCTGACACGATCGGTTTTTTAACTGATAGTGTGTAGGCGCGACGGACCATCACTCAGCTTTATCGGTTAACCTAAGACAACTGTCCTTCAGACCGTTTTCATCAGATGGACTGATCGTGTGTACGAGGCTTTATAAGCTGTTCACCTCTGTAATGAGACAGATCAAGAAAAATAAACAGTAGCCTCTCTTATACTTTTAAATGTATTGTATTTGGTATGTCACCTGCACCTAGTTAGACACTCCCAGTTTCTCTATTCTCTAGTTAGTTTCTGTTTCACCCAACATTTCTAAGAATCCAATCTCAATCTCTCTTCTTCAGAGGTGTATGGAAAAAACAGTCATGTATATATTTAGAAAAAAACTCTTTATGCATAACACTCCATAACAAGTAAAAACCAAGAAAGAAAGAATGGAGCTGTGTCCCGAATATGCTGCTCTGCACTCATCTATCGCTGATGTTAAGCCACGGTTTAGCTCTTCCCAAAGAGGGGGGGTCATCTGACTTAGTAATACTAAAGTCAACTATGCTCAGCCCTTTAACATACAGGTAGGCCGTATAAATGAGTCCCGGTGGTTGTGCTGTGTTTATAAAGCCAACGATCACAACAATGAACACTCCAGCGTCCAAGCAGTATGCTGGATCCAGCATACTGCATCCAGCATGGATCCAGCTTTGGGAAGAGCTAAACCGTGGCCTAACATCAGCGGCAGATGAGTGCAGAGCAGCATATTCAGGACACAGCTCCGTTCTTTCTTTCTTGGTTTTAACTTATGGAATGTTATGCATAAAAAATTTTTTCTAAATATATACATGACTGTTTTTTCCATACAACCCTGAAGAAGGAGATTGGATTCTCTGAAACGTTGGGTGATCCTTTGAAAAATGTGTGTCTTCCATTGTGGTTATTTGATATAAACTCAGTTGCTGAATTGTATACATTCCATTGATGCGCAATTTTATAAATTTTTCATTATCTTTTTTGTACTTCATAATAAATTATACAATTTTGAAAACTTGTTTAGAGGTGAGTGCCTTTAAAGTCCAAATTAGGGGACAAATCCCATTTGTCTATATTACACAGATGTGGCACATAACAGAGACTTACTGTATACCGACGACTTTTTTTCGCTTAATACAATAGGCTGTGCGCACCTATGCTGATGACACAGCCAAATATGTCAGTATGGTTAGTTTAAGACAAAATCACAAAATTCAGGTTGCTGACCTTTATATTTGATGGTTGAGACTGCAAGCATCAACCATCAGAGAATATGATTTTAAACTCTAATAAACTTACATTACAGCATTGAAGTAGAACTATGGCCTTCTATTAAAAACCATTGGTGCTATAGCACTAATTATAAGTGCATCTGCGTTTACAGTTTTTTTCTGCAAAGTCCCACAAATACACATTCAGGCCCTGTACACACGGGCAAGAATCTCGTCAGGGAAAACCCGTTGTTTTCCCTGACGAGATTCTTGGCAAGAATCCTTTGCCACCTGAGTGTACACACTGACCTTTCAAAAGAACCGCGGTTCTTTTGAAAGGAAAGAATGCGGTGACGTCATCGCGTATGACGAGCATGCGCTCACAACATTCGATGCCGTTGCCACCATCTTGCTTCACCCTACCTATGCCGTGGAAGTCATTTCGAGCATGCGCAGGTTTCCACGGCGACAGGTAAGTATAGACACTCTCGGGTTTCTCGTCGGGAAACAGGCCGACAAGAATCTCGACGAGAAAAAAGAGAGCAGGTTCTCTTTTTTTCTCGTCGAGATTCTGGACAGATTTCCAGACGAGAAACCTGAAAGCCTCGTACACACAAACGGTTTTCTCGACAAGAAGCAGTTTTCTTGCTGTTTTTTGCCGAGAAAAACGGTCATGTGTACGAGGCTTAAGCGTTCTAGTGACGTTCACCAATGCCTTTCACTCTCCGCTGAGCAGGCTGATGACAGGTCCGTGTCTGTTCCTCTATGCAGAATGGAAACGGATACAGCCTGCTCTTCTTTATAGGGCAGTCGCATGGAAATGGACTGCATCTCAGTTTCCATCTGATTTTTATCTGATCAGCTGGACGAATGGCGAACGTATCACCATACGTCTGCTGACATCTCCCGCCCCAAATAAAACAATAGGTGATCTGATTAGGTCTGCCTGAAAAACGGACAGGTGGACCTAATCGGTCTGCTGGTGTGGAAGTGGATTATCCCCCTGCTACACCTAGCACTGCTCATTGATTTCTTGATTAACAGTACTAGGGCAGGCCATGGATTATTATTTTTTTCAACCAGAAACCAGCCGCTTGAAAAAAAAAAAACTTGATTTGAATGATTCATTCATTCAAGGTGGCCATATGGGGGAATCAGTGTTAACCACAGAGCCTCGTTTTGAGATTTTGTGTTTACAAGTTAAAATCCTTTTTTTTGCTAGAAAATTACTTAGAACCCCCAAACATTATATATTTTATTTTTCAGACACCCTAGAGAATAAAATGGAGGTCATTGCTATACTTTATGTCACACTGTAATTGCGCAGCGGTCTCACAAGTGAAATTTTTCTTGAAAAAATACACTTTTTTTCATAAAAAATAAGACAAGAGTAAAGTTATATTTTATATGGTATATTGTAATATTTTATATTGTGAAAGATAATGTTACGCCGACTTAATTCATACCCAACATGTCATGCTTCAAAATTGTACCTGCATGGGGAATGGCGACAAACGTTGACCCTTAAAAATCTCCTTAGGCAACGTTTAAATTTCTACAGGTTACTAGTTTTGAGTTACAGACAAGGTCTAGTACGAGAATTATTTCTCTCACTCTAATGATCGCGGTGATACTTCACATGTGTAGTTTAAACTCCATTTTCATATGCGGGCATGACTTACGTATGCGTTTGTTTCTGATCGTGAGTTTGGCGGGAGGGGGCACTTAAAAAATAAATTTCTTATTTATTTTACTTTGTTTTCTTTATTTTACAGTGTCTTTTTAAAAAATAAATAATTGGGTCACTTTTATTCCTATTACAAGGAATGTAAACATCCCTTGTAATAGAAAAAAGCATGACAGGACCTCAGAAAGACCTCAGATATCATATTTACACAAAAATGCAATAATAAAAATAAAAAATAAATTTAAAAACGTTTTTGTTTTACAAAAAAAAAAAAAATACCCTTTAAGAGCAAACGTCACTTTCACCCTCCATTGCTTTGGAGCCGAGTGGGAGCCATCATTCCCTCACTTAGCATCCAGACTGTGAGGGGAGCAGAGGCTATGATCTCAGTCATTACCGCCGGCTCCGGTAAGCGGCGGAGATGACCGGAGCACGGTGGGAGGGGGGCCCTCTATTTGTCTTTTTTTATTTGTCCTGTTTACCATTATCATTGAAAGTGAAAGTAAATCTCACATCTTGGGTTGTCCCCAGAAAATGAACAAAGGGAAAATCTTCCAATGATGACACTAATTCTGGTGATCTGGGGGTCCCCATGGTATTGCCTTAATTTGCATTGATTTCCTCTCACTTCCTGTTTTGGCTATGAGATAGAAAATGAACTATTGTCCAATGGGACAATGGTTGCAAAAAAATAAAGTGATAGGGGTTATGACCCTCCATTACTCTATCCAAAATAAAAAATAAGTTTTACCTATAGTTCTACTTTAACAGCAACATGATCACTAAGAAAACTGCATAAACACTCACATGGTTCTAAGGCATCATTCCATTGCTGGTCAAACCCACTCCTTTGCTGCTTCCTTAATGGGTACTGAGATTCTTCAGCATTTTGGCTTATAAAAGAGAAGGAGTAGGTGAGTGCTCTCTATGATGATTCTAATGTATATGGTATACTGATTGTATTGCTCTTCTATGAATATTATGTTATTTGATAGATTAGAGCACCGTTTTGTATCGCAATGTGCTGTTGATATGTTACCTTGACCTTTTGTACTGCAATTGTTTACTTTTCTAATAAAAAAGCGTTCAGTATAAAAAAAAAAATCTGTACATCGTATTATTTTGATAATCATATTCATGAATGCTTGTACAACGTTGTACAGTAGCCTGATTATCTTAAACAATGCATTCAAATGAAAGCCAAACCTCACTTAACCACTTAAGCCCCGGACCAAAATGCAGCTAAAGGCCCAGGCCAGGTTTTGCGATTCGGCATTGCGTCGCTTTAACAGACAATTGCGCGGTCGTGCTACGTGGCTCCAAAACAAAATTGGCGTCCTTTTTTCCCCACAAATAGAGCTTTCTTTTGGTGGTATTTGATCACCTCTGCGGTTTTAATTTTTTTGCGCTATAAACAAAAATAGAGCGACAGTTTTGAAAAAAATTCAATATTTTTTACTTTTTTCTATAATAAATATCCCCCAAAAATATATAAAAAAACATTTTTTTCCTCAGTTTAGGCCGATACGTATTCTTCTACATATTTATGGTAAAAAAAATCGCAATAAGCGTTTATCGGTTGGTTTGCGCAAAATTTATAGCGTTTACAAAATAGGGGATAGTTTTAATGCATTTTTATAAAAAAAAAATTTTTTACTACTAATGGCGGCGATCAGCATTTTTTTTCGTGACTGCGACATTATGGCGGACTCTTCGGACAATTTTGACACATTTTTGGGACCATTGTCATTTTCACAGCAAAAAATGCATTTAAATTGCATTGTTTATTGTGAAAATGACAGTTGTAGTTTGGGAGTTAACCACAGGGGGCGCTGACGGAGTTATGTTTCACCTAGTGTGTGTTTACAACTGTAGGGGGGTGTGGCTGTAGGTCTGACATCATCGATTGTGTCTCCCTATAAAAGAGATGACACGATCGATGCAGCCGCCACAGTGAAGCACGGGGAAGCCGTGTTTACATACAGCTCTCCCCGTTCTTCAGCTCCGGGGAGCGATCGCGAGGGGGTGGCTAGAAACGAATAGCCGCCCCCTCATCCCGGATCACTCCCACGGAAGAACCGACCGCCGCATGTACGGAAAGGCAGGGACGTACATGTACGCCCATCTGCCTGTACGTGCCATTCTGTGGACGTATATGTACATGCGGCAGTCTTTAAGTGGTTAAATAAGTAAACAATATTAACAGACACACAATGTTATATAAATCAACTACTCAGAAGGAACGCTATATCACCCAGGAGTCCCAGTGTAAGCCAGCAAGAGGATTTCTGATCACCAACACACCAGTCCCAGTATCCCAAGACCAGTGCAGCCAGCATCAGTGTTACTGATTGCTGTCATACCAGTGCCAGGGCCACCAGAACCAGTACAGCCACTAACAGTGTCCCTGATTGCCACCACATGAGTTCTAGTATTGCCACACCAGTGTAGGTCACCACCAGTATTGCTGATCGTTAGTCATACCAGTGCCAGGGTCATCAGAATCAGTGCAGCCACCAACAGTATCCCTGATTGCCACCACATGAGTTCTAGTGTTACCACACCAGTGTAGGTCAACACCAGTATTGCTGATCGCTAGCCACATCAGTCTCAGTAATTCAACAATTGTGTTTCTAATTGCTGCATCATCAATCCCAGGGTCACCAGGCCAGTGCAGCTCTTAACAGTGTTCCTGATCACTGTCACACCAGTGCCAGTGTCACCAGAACCAATACAACCATCAAAAGTGTGCATGATTGCAGTCACATCAGTACAGTATCATCAGAGCCAGTGCAGTCAGCAACAGTGATCCCTGCCACAACAGTGCAGTGTTGCCTCTGCCTCATCTGCACATCCCATGGACTACGTTCCTGCAAGACACCAGTCCCAGCCCTTCTTTGCAGACAACTGTACTCTTGCAACCATAGGAACTCCTATTTTGACCCTTTTTCATGCTCCTGTACTTCATCGCCATTGAACATAGCATTCCTAGGAGCAGTCATATGCCAGTAGGCTAGACTTGCTTGGCTTAAAGGAAAGGATGATGCTACACTAAGTTTTATTCTCTGACCACTCATACAGAGGTGAGCATCACAGTACACTGTTTTTGATACAATGTTGGTTGATTTTTGTGATATGCAAAGTACCATGTTTCTCACATATTTAGTCCAACACTTAAAAAGTCTCACACATCCTTATACTCAGGAGAAGAAGCAGAATGTGTTTTGGGGTGTAATTCTAAGTGTGTCCAAGTTGTGTACTATACATATCTTATTAATTGACAATGTTGTGTGAAAAATAAATTGTAATTTTCTTTCCACATTTGATAAAAGCTTGTGACACACAAAAAAAGGATCCCTATGCCTCTTACAAATACATTGGGGTGCCTGCTCTTCAAAACTTGATAACTTTTGGATAGTTTCTACTGTCCTGGCTTCCCAGGATCTCCAAACATGTGACAGATAGTCAGGGAATTAGATTGAAAAATCTGACTATTAAAGCTCAGAGGGGCTGCAGGGATTTTGGGTCTCCCTATACAGCTAGGCTGCAAAAAAAAAGTCTCACATGCAATATCCTCATACTTGGGAGGAGTAGCAGAATGTGTTTTGGGGTGTAATTCTAGGTATGCTTGGCTGTGCATGTGCAATATCTAATTAATTGACAGCTGTGTGTAACACAAATTTTATTTTCTTTCTTGTGGCAAAAATGTGATCTTCAAAAGACTCACCATGCTTTTAAGTAAACACACTGGAGGATTTACTTTGAAAACTTTACTCATTTGCTGGGTGTTTCTCCTGTCTTAAAACTTTATGGGCTTAGGAAATGTGATAGGTAGTCAGGAAACCAGATGCATTATATATGCCCCTTGAAAATTTGAAGGTGCTCCCTGGATTTTTGGCACTTCTATGTGTCTAGGTCAGCAAAAAAAATGTCTCACACATGTGGTTTCGCCATACTTGAGTAGAAGAATGTGTATTGGGGTGTAATTGTAATTGTAAATATGTTTATGCAATGAGTGAGAAATAACTTGTTGAGACTACAACTTTGCGAAATAAAATCAAATTTAACTCAAACTCACTATGCACTAGTGACAGCACACAGGCCAAAGCCACCCACCCCAAGAAACATAACAAACACTTTTTTTTACATAAGCCTGGAATAAAATGTAATTCGCAGAAATTTTAAACACTTTTCCTTGGTAAATATCAATGCTGCCACAGCATTTTCTGTACAACATAAGGATGAGCAGAAAGGAATTTGAAATTTTTAGTGTTTAACTTTAAGCATTTACTCTCATTGCTCTGGCCAAATAGATTTTTTTTTGTTGCATTGGTACAAACATCCCCACCCTTTGCTTGGAGCTCCCTTGCCTTTAAGCCCAGAAAACAGGCATTTTTTTAATTGACAGATTCCATTCCCATTGATTTCAATGGGGGTTGGGTTCAACATCTAAACCCTGCTCAAACTGAACCCAAGGCAGTTCGGGTAATTCCTAGTCAGCAATTTGAAGTATTGGAGGATCGTTACAGCAGAGGGGGTTGAAAGGATTATTAAAAAAGCAGCTTGGTGAGTATTTACTTGAACCCGTTTGACTCCAACCAGCTCCCCCTCATTAACCGGTCTCCCCATTCTTTAAAACAATATCAATGACATTGCCATCACAACTCCACTTGAGCCCAACCATCTTTCAGGATTATTTTTCACTTAGGCCTCGTACACACGACCGAGTTTCTCGGCAAAAACCAGCAAGAAACTTGCTGGGATTTTTTTTTTTGCCGAGGAAACCGGTCGTGTGTACATTTTTCGACAAGGAAACTGTCGAGAAACTCGACGAGCCAAAAAGAGAGCAAGTTCTCTATTTCCTCGACGGGAATGGAGAAACTTGCCTTGTTGAGTTCCTCAACAGCCTAACAAGGAACTCGACGAGGAAAACAATGTGTTTCGCCCGTCGAGATCCTCGGTCGTGTGTACGAGGCTTTACAATAAGGGAATTATGATGTCTCAATAGTTAGCTGCTCATAGAATGGAAGAGAGGATTGACCTAAAGGTCTTAGAGTGGGTGAAAAGTACAAAAATCCCAAGCCTTGTGTGGGTTATGATCAGTGCAATGGATCGTAGCTGTTTCCTTAATGGCTCATCATGGATAACACGTTGACCTTTTTGTACAAGACAAAAAAACTTGGTATGCTCAAATAGGTCAATTTTTTTGCTCCTCCGCATCAATTGTGTTTTGAAATACTGTGCAAATAACACATTTAGGTTTTTAAACTATTACTGTTATATCTTGAGAAAAAATTACATTAGTAGCTCCGTGATTTCCAAATGATTTTCTCAGTCATTGAGATCACAAACCCAATTTAAATACTAATACCAATCCATGAAGCACCACTGAGGTTATAATGATTCTCTACTAAACAATATGGTAATTAATAACTGAAAAAGTCCAAGAAACCAACCTTTTTTCAAGGGTGCAAATTAAATTGGGCTATGCCTTCACCTGGATCAACTGTGACCATTGGATTCTGTATATGGAGGTTTTTTATTTATTTCTAATTATCTTTTTTATTTAATTTTTTTAATGGCTGAAGTGTTTTGTTTTTTCAACCAGATGTAACATAAACTAAAATGCAATAACTTTGCTAAATTAACCTAAAAGGTTGCATAGAGAATATATAACCATGAAGAGAAAGGGTGTTGGTTAGGGCTCTCCTTCCTTGAAGGGGTAATAGAGTAGTACAAAGTTGGAAACGTGGTGCAAAAATATCCAACGTTTTTAAATATCACTGGTTCTAATTTAAAAGTCACCTAACCTTGCTAAACACATTACCAATACAATACTTGTAGTATGCTACTGCAAAGTTCCAGCAGATGCTCTTCTTAAAATAGAAATGTGACATAAGTAAACCTGAATCCCAGGCATTAGCAAACTGATATGTGTTTTTTTTTTGCAACAAACATGCTACATTCAAGTGAATCTAAATCACAACGTTAATGTAAAGGCAAAATGTGTTTTTAAGTTATGGATAGCATAATGAAGAGTTAGGCCTTATGCCAAGTAATCACAACTGTGTAAGAAGTGCACTCCTATCACTTTGGGAGATTTCCTTTCACTTCCTGTTGCATCTCCATGGCAGGAAGTAAAGGTAAATCTCCCCAGCAGTGATGGGAAACTCTAATTTTTAAAGTTGTCGTGAGACAAGTGACAAGTGGTGAAATCTTTCAATGAGGACAGATGTTCTGGTGAGAACTGTCTAAGAAGTGCACTCCTCTCACTTTGGGGAGATTTTATTTCACTTCGTGTTGCATCTCCAAGACAGGAAGTGAAGCAAAATTTCCTCAGAAGGACACAGGCAGCAAAAAATAAATAAAAAAAAAACTGATAGTGGGCTTAATCTTTCCCTATTGTCTATCCAAAACAAATACATAGGAAAAAATGTTTGCTTTACTTACACTTTAATCAGTTATAGAGGTAAATAAAGAATGTATATATTTTTTTTAATTGATACATCTCAAAGCCCTCTATCCATTTTCATGAACATATTGAAAGTATAGTAGTATTAAATAAAATTGTAACCACCTTTATTCCTTATAAAAAATCCAGAAACTCTAGGTCTCATGGTCTCCACTGCCTCATACACCGGAGAATGACACCACAATGGTACAGTACACTGCTTATAAGAAGTAAGACTATCAAGACGGGGGACATGGATTGAACACCCGGTAACTAACCATGGACTGAATAGGAGCTGGTGGTTAAAAGCAACAGGAAAAGGAGGGCACTTTATTCTACTGAATAGTACTGGCTGATTACAGACTGGGGAGGACACTTTTGACACATTGTTGGGACCATTGTCATTTTTACAGTGACCAGTGCTATAAAAATGCACTGTTACTGTGAAAATGACAATGGCAGTAAAGGGGTTAACCTCTAGGGGCGCTGTAGGGGTTAAGTGTGCCCTAGTGTGTGATTCTTATTGTAGGGGGGCGTGGCTGGGCGTGTGATGTCACTGATCATCGTTTCCTATGACAGGGAACAGACGATCACTGACAAGCCACTAGGAAGAACGGGGAAAGGTTTGTTTACACTTACCTCTCCCCGTTCTTCAGCTCTGTGACCCGATCGTGGGACACCGTCTGCAATCGGGTTTGCTGGCCCCGCGGGCGCGGTCATGGAGCTTCGGACCGGGTCGCGAGCTCACTTCCGGCGGCGCGCACGTGACCCACGGCTGGGTTCTTAAAGGGGAAGTACCTTGCCATTCTGTCGACGTATATCGTGACGCGGCGTTCCTTAAGTGGTTAAGTTCTAAATATATACTATTGTAAACTTTGAGGATGATTTGCTCCACAGTTCCTGCTGCTACAGAGATTGATGGGGGCTTGTTTTAAAGCATACCCACAGGTTCTCTTTAAGACTTATTGGAGTCTAACATATACAAAGCCTAATAATATGACTTGATTAAGACTTTGATATGAATATAGGGCCAAATCCTCAAAAGAGATACGACGGCGTATCTACTGATACGCCGTCGTATCCCTGTTTCTAACTATGGAACTGATCCACAGAATCAGTTTTCCATAGTTAGCCAGAAGATCCGGCATGTGTAAGGGAGTTACACTGCCGGATCTTAGGATGCAGTACCGCATGCGCGGCTGGGGGCATTTCGTGTCGAAATGCCGCCTCGGGTATGCAAATTAGCACTTACGGAGATCCACAAAGCTTTTCAGCTTCGTTTTTTCTCCGTAAGTTTTAGTTTGCAAACGCAAAATTAGGGCTGCTTTTACAAAGTGTAAAGTTAGTACACCATGTAAAAGCAGACCCTTCTGTCCAGCGACGCAATTTTTTTTTGTTTTGAATTTTTTTTTTTCGCCGTATCTTTTTTTTTTTCCGACGCAACTTTATTGACCCGTCGCGATCCACAAAGCTCGGCGTAACGTAATTTCGCGCTATGCACGTCGGGGAAAATGACGTCACGAGCATGCGCAGTACGGCCGGCGCGGGAGCGCGCCTCATTTAAATGGGAATCGCCCCCATTTGAAGAGGAACGCCTTGTGCAGGCGGAATTTAAGTTACACCGCTGCAAATTCCCAGGTAAGTGCTTTGTGGATCGGGCACTAACTTGGGAAATTTGCGGCGGTGTAACTTAAATGGAAAAAGTTAAGTTACGCCGCCTGGCTGAGGATTTGGCCCATAATGTAGATTAGATATATCCCTTTAAAGCTATACAAATTATTTAGGCTAATGTATTTGTTGTACTATCATTATTTGCAATGTATTTTTATTTTCCGCATAAACTCTATAATAAATCAGGGAAGGGTGATTTCTCTTTGCTCTGCTCTTTGATCTGACCTGTGTGCTTTGTATTGCTTTAACATTTGCTTTAACTTTGTGATGCTTCAGTACAGTAAATCAGATATGCGTCATTAGAGACCCAGTAAACAGACAGAACAAAGCTCTAAGTAAAATCCGTTTTTTAGCTTTAGGGAATGAGTTGCTTAGTGTACTTTATATTTATATGGATTCACTTTTTTGTTCTTGGTTCATTCAAAATGAATAATTAATCTCTATTTTTTTTTTAATTACCAATCTTCAAAAGGAATATTGCACACATTGTATGAGAAATTATAGCAACGGTCTATTGTCCCAGTATAATAAAGATTTAAATTTAATCCAATGCCAATTTTTAATCAATACCGCCTTAGAATGTTCTCTGCATCAAAAATAAACATCCCCATGGGTGTAGGCTAAAATTTACATTTCTTGATCTATTTTGGGAAATATGTCCCCTAGGGCTAAAAAATGCCATGCATGTTAGTAATAAGATTTACTTGTGTCAAGGGCAGAGACAATAATGTTTTTATTTGTATTATTATTATTATTGCTTGACAATATAAAGAGGAAAGACGATGTTCAAAGTACAGTAATTGATACAAACCAACAACCTAATTGGTTTCTAATACATAGGCTACTTAGCACATGGCTCTGAACTGAGGGCAAGGTTCCAATACTTTAAATAGCACTGAGACATCTATTATGTGCCCCTTAGTAATCCTTGTGTTTAATAGATTTTTAACCTGATAATACCTGGTAATAAGTGAAATTCAAAAATCCCTGTTGGATAAGGTATGATATATATATATATATATATATATATATATATATATATATATATATATACACACAAACAGTATATACAGTAGGTATATATATATATATATTCACAACAACAACTCTGTCCTTTAGTTTTTTACTATAGTGCAAAAAGTAAAGTGATAAAACATGTCAGCCAACAAGAAGCCGTACTTCCATACTTCAGTAGCATAGCATTGCCAGACAAATGATTTCTAAAGGTGCACGCGGCTTCTTGTACTAATGACAATAAATACGTTTGTTTAGCATAGATAGGTTACTATATACAGTATCTCACAAACGTGAGTACACCCCTCACATTTTTGGTAAATATTTTATTATATCTTTTCATGTGACAACACTGAATAAATGACACTTTGCTACAATGTAAACAAGTGAGTGTACAGCTTGTATAACAGTGTAAATTTGCTGACCCCACAAAAGAGCTCAACACACAGCCATTAATGTCAAAACCGCCGGCAACAAAATTAAATAAAAATTGGGCCAAAAGTGTCAATATTTGGTGTGGTCACCATTATTTTCCAGCACTGCCTTAACCCCCTTGGGCATGGAGTTCACCAGACACTGGAGTCCTCTTCCACTCTTCCACATGATGTCATCAAAGAGATGGTAGATTTTAGAGACCTTGCGCTCCTCCACCTTCCATTTGAGGATGCCCCATAGATGCTCAATAGGGTTTAGGACTTGAGACCAGTCCATCACCTTTACCCTCAGATTTTTTAGCAAGGCAGTGGTGGTCTTGGAGATGTGTTTGGGGTCATTATCATGTTGGAATACTGCCCTGCAGCCCAGTCATTGAAGGAAGGGGATCATGCTCTGCTTTAGTATGTCACAGTACATGTTGGCATTCATAGTTCCCCCAATGAACTGTAGTTCCCCAGTCCCGGAAGAACTCATGCAGCCCCAGACCATGACACTCCCACCACCATACCTGACTGTAGGCAAGACACACTGGTCCTTGTATTCCTCACCTTGTTGCCGCCACACACGCTTGACACCATCTGAACCAAATACGTTTATCTTGGTCTCATCAGACCGCAGAATATGGTTCCAGTAATCCATGTCCTTAGTCTGCTTGTCTTCAGCAAACTGTTTGTGGGCTTTCTTGTGCATCATCTTTAAAACAGGCTTCCTCTTGGAATGACAGCCATGCAGATCAATTTGATGCAGTGTGCGCCGTATGGTCTGAGCACTGACAGACTGACCCCCCACTCCTTCAACTTCTGCAGCAATGCTGGCAGCACGCACTACATCTATTTACCAAAGACAACCTCTGGCTATGACCCTGAGCACGTGTACTCAACTTTTTTCATAGACCATGGCGAGGCCTGTTCTGAGTGGAACCTGTCCTGTTAAACCGTTGTATGGTCTTGGCCACCGTTCTGCAGCTCAGTTTCAGGGTCTTGGCAATCTTCTTATAGCCTAGGCCATCTTCATGTAGAGCAACCATTCTTTTTTTCAGATCCTCAGAGTTCTTTGCCATGAGGTGCCATTTTGAACTTCCAGTGACCAGTATGAGAGAGTGAGAGCGATAACACCAAATTTAACACACCTGCTCCCCATTCCCCCATGCAACCTTGTAACACTAATGAGTCATATGACACGGGGATGAAAAATGGCTTGTTGGGCCCAATTTGGACATTTTCACTTAGGGGTGTACTCACGTTTGTTGCCAGCGAATTACACATTAATGGCTGTGTGTTGAGTTATTTTGAGTGGACAATAAATTTACACCGTTATACAAGCTGTACACTCACTACTTTACATTGTAGCAAATTGTAACTTCTTCAGTGTTGTCACATGAAAAGATATGATCAAATATTTACAAGATATGAGGGGTGTACTCACTTTTGTGAGATATGTAACATGCACAAATTATTAACAAACAAAAAGATGCAACATTGCCATTTCATGTAATATATTCCGAAGAAATAAATATGACCAGAGGCTTCATTCTTTCATTTCCAATCAAAACTATTTTAATTGACTCTTTCCTTCCTCCCCGCCCTGCGTTCTGCTTGTCTAAGCTACCCTGTCATAAATCCTAAGACATATACAGTCTGACTGCACAGCACCCAGTATAATAAACAGCAGTTCAATCCAACTTGAATGTGGAATAATTAGAATGTATTGTGGCTATGTTACAAAGGGTGTGCACGCAGTATTCGGAGGAATCCACAGGCTGCAAAAATCTACATTGCATGCTTTCCTCTATCTATCGTTGCCTGCTGCTTCTAACAAACTCTGCTTATTTTATTGTTACCACCACTGTGGTGTGAAGACATCCACAGCATATGTAATAACAGGGGGAAATTCTCAAACTCAAGGACTGGACAAGGGGCACAGTGCCCAGGCTTGGCTCTTGTCTCAGGGATCACCAGCTGTATTCATAAATAACCTCATTATATCCCTCTCCTTATAAACAGCATGCTCCATGTACTCTGTGATGTCATGGTAAACTGATCTGGACTGACAAACAACAATGGAACTAGGTTACATATACATTGGATCTTATGTGTGTGGTTTTCAGAGCAAGCATATTTTTATGAATGTGTATAGGTTATACTACTATGGTCACGTGACCATTATGAATGCATATTGACTAGAACTCTCAACCCTGAATAGGAAAATAATTAGTCAAATAGACATGATAGATAGATAGACAGATAAACTGAACAATAAATTACTCAGTTCCAGTATTTCCCAGAGTTCTAGAACAAAACAGTAGTCTCTTACTCTGGCATTCCTGATTTGAATCAATAATTCTTCTGCTCCAGAGAATTAAAGAGGGAAATAATTGAAACAAACCCCAGACTGCACGGCGTGCTCCTGGCCCACTCTGTACTTGTTTCATGGTAAATAAGTTATACCATGCCCAGAACAGGGGCGGACTGATTATTCGGGCACTGCCCAAGGGCCCCATGCCAATAGGGGGCCCCATCAGGGTTCCCAGCCTCAGTAAAACCAGGGACAGTATGTAAAAATCAGTGTTTTTAAGAAAATCCCAAGATTATAGCTGCCCCGCCTCTCCAGTACCTTTTTAGTGTGTGTGTGTGTGTGTGTGTGTGTATTCTGTGTGTATGTATACTGTGTATGTGTGTGTATGTATGTATACTGTGTGGCCCTATAATCTATTGCCTGGGGGCCCCATAATCCCCTATAGCCCGGGGGGCCCATAATCCCCTATTGCCCGGGGGGCCCATAATCCCCTATCGCTCGGCGGGGGCCCAAAATCCCCTATCGCCCGGGGGGGCCATAATCCCCTATCACCCGGGGGGGCCATAATCCCCTATCGCCCGGGGGGGCCTATAATCCCCTATCGTCTGGGGGGCCCATAATCCCATATCGCCCGGGGGGGCCTATAATCACCAATTGCCCGGGCGGCCCATAATCCCCTATCGCCCGGGGGGGGCCCAAAATCCCCTATCGCTCGGGGGGACCCATAATCTCCTATCACCTGGGGGGCCTATAATCCCCTATCGCCCGAGGGGGCCTATAATCCCCTATCGCCTGGGGGGCCCATAATCCCCTATCGCGTGGGGGGCCCATGAGTTGTCAGTCCGCCCCAGGCCCAGAATCATACAACCAATGGGTCCAGGGGCGGACTGACAACTCATGGGGCCCCCGGGCAATAGAAGACTATGGGGCCCCTGGGCTTACAGATGGCCACCATCTCAGGATTTTCACATCAGAAGCATGTTGGTTTCAGACATATCAGGGACAGATGTAAAAGAAACATAGATTTTTACATACTGTCCCTGGTTTTACTGAGCCTGGCAACCCTGATGGGGCCCCCTAGTGACATTGGGCACTTGGGCAGTGCCCGTGTGACTCAATGGTCAGTCCACCCCTGAATGGGTCTCATGTTCAAAACTGAAGGCAAACATGCCAAGTAAAGGTTTTATTGAAGAGTCAACACAAAAGAAAGGAGCCTCAGTCTAGCTAGAGGACCAGAATGATAAAAAGCCAATATCAATTTCTAGCCATTAAATTATACTGGGGACATTTAATAGAAGGGTTAATGAGCAGGTCATTGTGATTTATCAACTCTCAGCTGTTGAAAACTCTGGAATAAAATCAAACAAATTCTTAGAAGCGAAACCAGACGGCGACTTTTTCCGAATATCCAAGACAAAGTGATCAAAAAAATAATATGGGGATTTTTTTTTTTTTTTTTTTGAGGGGGGGGGGGGGGGGGGTGATAAACTATGATCTCATTTTTAAGCATGCTTATTGAGAACAATTAACACTCAGCCATTGAAAACTTTGGAAATACATGAATTCCTACAAGTCAAAACACAGTAATCAAAAAAGTAAAAAAGGGCTAATTCTGTTGCCCCCCCCCCCAACAGAATGAGCTCTATTTTACTTTACTATGATCTCATTTTAAGCATGGTTATTGTGATATAGCAACACCCAGCTGTTCAAAACTCTTGAATAAAATGAATTCACAGAAACGGATAGCCAAAACAAAGTGATCATAAAAGAAAAATAGGGCTTGTCCTGTTTGGGGGGGGGGGGGGGGGGGGGTAAACTATGATCTCATGTTTAAGCATGGTTATGGTGATCTATCAATACTCAGCTGTTGAAAATTCTGGAATAAAATGAATTTCTAGAAGCATACAGATAACCAAGACAAAGTGACAAAGTGGTTATAAAAGTAAAACAGGGCTCATTTTGTTTGGGGTGGGGAGGGGGGGATAAACTTATGATCTCATTTTTAGGCATGCTTATTTATCATCACTCAGCTGCTGAAAAATCTGGAATTAAATGAATTCACAGAAGCAAATATGAATAACCTAGACAATCTGATCATAAAAGTAAAATAGCGCTCATTTTGTCTGGGGGGAGGGGAATAAACTATGATCTCATATTTAAGCATGGTTATGGTAACTTATCATCAATCAGCAGCTGAAAATCTTGAATAAAATGAATTCACAGAAGCAAATATGAATAGCCAAGACAAAGTGATCATAAAAGTAAAATAGGGATAATTTTGTTTACGGGGGAATAAATTCTGATCTCATTTTAAGCATGGTTATGGTGATCTATCAACACCCAGCTGTTCAAAACGCTTGAATAAAATGAATTCACAGAAACAAATCCGGATAGCCAAAACAAAGTGATCATAAAAGTGAAATAGGGTTTGTTCTGTTTGGGGGGGGGGGGATAAACTATGACCTCATAGCATGGTTATGGTGATCTATCAATACTCAGCTGTTGAAAACTCTGGAATAAAATAAATGTCTAGCCAAGACAAAGGGGGTTATTTACGAAAGGCGAATCCACTTTGCACTACAAGTGCAAACTACAAAGTGCACTTGAAATTGCACCGAAACTACACGTGGAAGTGCAGTCGCTGTAAATCTGAGGGGTAGATCTGAAATTAGGGGAAGCTCTGCTGATTGTATAATCCAATCATGTGCAAGCTAAAATGTGCATGTCCCCCTTCGGATCTACAGCGACTGCACTTCCAAGTGTACTTTCAGTGCAATTTCAAGTGCACTTTGCACTTGTAGTTTGCACTTGTAGTGCAAAGTGGATTTGACTTTCGTAAATAACCCCCTAAGTCAGTGATTCTCAACCTGGGGGTCGAATGATGATTTGCCAGGGGTCACCAAATCCTGGGCTGTTCCTGATGCCCGCACTGCCCTCCCAGCCCTTTTGCCCACTCAGCCTCTTTGCGGCCGCCCATTCAGTTCACAGCATGGCTGGGGGGGGCAGAGACTAGAGGTCAGCTGACTGGTGAGGAATGTGAAGTGGGAGGGGCTGGAGGAGACCCTAGCTCCCGATTTCGGCAAAGGTGTCACTGCTACGAGACACCACAAAGGGGTTTTAATATTGTACAAGTGGAAAGGAACTCAGGGAGCTCTAAATTTTCATGGGTTATGGGTGAAAATTACTTGTCTTGCCTTGGGTGCTGACAACCCATGCTACGAAAATCATTTTACTGTTAGGGGTCCCCACAACCTGGGAAATTTTATCAAGGGGTCGCGACCAGGGGTCAAGTCCTGGGGAAAAAAGTGTGGGAACTCCCATCCAAAATCCACTCCCCCACCAAAAAAAAAAAAAAATGATACGCTCATATGCATAATTACTAAATCGCATGTTTTTTTGTTTTTTTTTCGATCCACTGTACCTTAGTAATCCTTTATGTTACTGGCCGCTTCCTGTATATGGATTCATCGGGTAGTGTGCAGGTATTCCGTCACTTCCTCGATGCCGCAATGTCTCCTGGAAGCTTTTGTCATTCTTCCCAGGAGACATTGCAGAGGTCTGCCGCAAATTATCGCCGGATTTAGAAAGAACTTTAAGCAAGTTCTTTCTAAATCCCATGATAATTTGCGGCAGAACTGCCCCTGACAGTGACTCGAGCTGGGCATCGCCGCTTAGTGAAGGATTGGCTCGGGCGGCTCGGCTGCTCTCGGTTGCTCTAGTCCTGCAAAGGGAACTGCGTTCCTGCTGTGAAAAAAGTGCAGGAACTCCGTTCCCACGCGCTCCCGCAGGACTTGAGCCCTGGTCGCGACACTAGAAAGGTTGAGAACCACTGCCCTAAGTGATCATAAAACTAAAATAGGGCTCATTTTGTTTTGGGGGGGGGGGTAAACTATGATCTCATTTTTAAGCAGAGTTTACCTCCAGAGAAGAAAATCACTGGGATTAGAACAGTTGGGTCCAATTCTAGTCTATGAAAGAGATGAAGGAAGACCTTCTCCATTAACATGATCAGGAATCCTTCTCTACGTTCACAATAAAAGAGAGGTCCATCAGTAAAGCTGGGGCTTATGCCCTGGAATAAGACATATTACAAGCAGCAGGGATATTATGCAGGCTCATTCCCAACATCTCATTATTGGAAGACACAGCAGAAGCTTCATCTTAGAACTGCTTTGATTGATCGATTGGTTGATTGATTATAGGGTCCAGGGTCAGATACAGAAGCCATGATCCTTCTTATAGGCGATCTAAAATAAAAGTGATCCTAAGCCCCTTCATACACAGCAGGAATCATGGAAAATTATCACATCTAACAGAAGCAATAGGATGAAAGAGCAGCAATGACACCTTAGAAGCACTTTTCCATGGTGGCTTATTGATGGGCACAGGACAGAACTCCTCCATCAAAGTTGATGGTAGTTGAATACCGATGGAAGGCTCTCCATAGTGACAGCGATCTGTCATCCTCCAGCATCAGCACCAACAAGCAAACACGCAGCATCGGAGGGAAGAGCTGGAAGGCAAGAAGCATCTGAAGCGCAACAGGCGTCATTAGAAGAACTGGAAGATCTCTTACCTGGAGGAACTACCTGACGCCGCTGGAAGGGGAGGATGACAGCGACAACATGCTGCTTGTGGTCTCCTAGATCTCCGACGTGTTGTGACAGATCGCAGGCGGTGACCCGAGCTGTCACTGCTCTCCATCCATCCTGAGGATCGCAGGCTTCTCCCAGCAGCCAGTGCCCCTCCTGCTGCAGCCCAAGGGAGGAGAGACACCGGTGAGTGTGTGTATGTGTGTGTGTGGACTAGGCAGACAATGAACAAGCTGATCACACACAGACACACACACACCCAGCACACACACACACACACCCAGCACAGTCACACTGTGGATCTGCTCAGCAACATTCAGCACTGAGGATGGGTTGGGTGCTGCTGATGTGGGTGGGTGGGTGTGATGGTGACTCTATACCAGTGTCATCTCTCTGGAGGCTTTCTGATTTTCAGACATGACCCTCTCATTCCAGCTAATCATCTCTTAGAAGCCATCAGAACCTTCTTCTCTATAGCAATCTTCTTTTTTTTTCTCTCTCCCTCTTTGCTTTTGCCTGGCTGCTTTCTTACCAGTCACATCGCAGGAACCTGTCTGGCATAAATAATTCCTCCAGGTTGAAAAAACAGCAATGCTAAATTGTGAAATAGTTTCATGGAAGGCAGGGAGAGATAAATCATCTACCTGGTGTGCAGAATGGACTGTTTTAACCACATAATATTAGATGCACCCATTTGCAAAAAAAGACAATTGTGCATAATTTTTTTTAATTTTTTTTTTGTTTTCTTTTTTTTTTTTTTTTTTTTGCATCAGAGCTTGCAAAGCATTGCAACAGCGATTCGTGTGATGCGCAGGCTGCTGCAGACTATTCCTTCAGCCCCAGGTCTGACTCTGTAGTGAGATAGCTGGAGGAAAATTAAATTGATATACAAGTCTTGGGATCAGTGCAGGGCTCAAGTCCTGCGGGAACGCGTGGGTACGGAGTTCCTGCACTTTTTTCACAGCAGGAACGCAGTTCCCTTTGCAGGACTGGAGCAGCTGAGCCGCCCGAGCCAATCCTTCACTAAGCGCCGATTCCCAGCTCGAGTCACTGTCAGGGGCAGGCGAACCTTAGTAATTCTTTATGTTACTGGCCGCTTCCTGTAAATGGATTCATCGGGTAGTGTGCAGGTATTCCGTCACTTCCTCAATGCCGCAATGTCTCCTGGGAGCTTTTGGCATTGTTCCCAGGAGACTTTGCAGAGATCTGCCGCGAGTTATCGCGAGATTTAGAAAGAACTTGCATTTTAGTAATTATGCATATGAGGGTATAATTTTTTATTTTTTTTGGTGGGGGAGTGGATCTTGGGTGGGAGTTCCCACACTTTTTTCCCCAGGACTTGACCCCTGGATCAGTGGGATGTGTTCCATTGGGAACTATAGGGGTCTTGGCAATCATCTTATAGCCTAGGCCAGGGGTGCCCAACCAGTGGACCGTGAAGACCCTCTGATGTGGCCGACCAACCATCCCAGAGCATCAGTTTTGTGAATGAAGGCAGCGGTAGCACAAGCAAGCGGCTGCGCAGCAGAGTCGCACAAGCTGATGCTTCCTGTATAGCACTGGCTCCTAGCATAGGCCAAATCCCAGATGCACTTTGCTTGGGGCCACAACAGCTGGTGATACCTGAATGGAGGACTTATTAACCACTTAAGCCCCGGACCTTTAGGCAGCTAAATGCCCAGGCCAGGTTTTGCGATTTGGCACTGCGTCGCTTTAACAGACAATTGTGCGTTCGTGCGACGTGGCTCCCAAACAAAATTGACATCCTTTTTTTCCCACAAATAGAGCTTTCTTTTGGTGGTATTTGACGGTTTTTATTTTTTGCGCTATAAACAAAAATAGAGCGACAATTTTGAAAAAAATGCAATATTTTTTACTTTTTGCTATAATAAATATCCCCCAAAAACATATATAACATATTTTTTTCCTCAGTTTAGGCCGATACGTATTCTTCTACCTATTTTTGGTAAAAAAAATCGCAATAAGCGTTTATTGATTGGTTTGCGCAAACTTTATAGCGTTTCCAAAATAGGGGATAGTTTTATTGCATTTTTATTATTTATTTATTGTTTACTACTAATGGCGGCGACCAGCGATTTTTTTTCATGACTGCGACATTATGGCAGACACTTCGGACAATTTTGACACATTTTTGGGACCATTGTCATTTTCACAGCAAAAAATGCATTTAAATTGCATTGTTTATTGTGAAAATGACAGTTGCAGTTTGGGAGTTAACCACAGGGGGCGCTGAAGGAGTTATGTTTCACCTAGTGTGTGTTTACAACTGTAGGAGGGTGTGGCTGTAGGTCTGACATCATCGATCGTGTCTCCCTATAAAAGGGATCACACTATCGATGCAGCCGCCACAGTGAAGCACGGGGAAGCCGTGTTTACATACGACTCTCTCCCGGTTCTTCAGCTCCGGGGAGTGATCGCGAGGGGGCGGCTAGAAACGAATAGCCGCGCCCTCATCCCGGATCGCTCCCCAACGATTTCCGACCGCTGCATGTACCAGGGGGGTCCCGATCGGACCCCCGACCCACGTCTAGGCAGCACTGAGCCATAAGCTTCTGTTTTTTACCTGTGGGTTTGGTCCAGTTTCAGAAAGTGCACCACACCTGCAGGATATAATAGAATTCTACGGCAAAGTGCAGCTTACCCATAGGAAAGCCACAGGTGCACTGATCTGCACCCGCGGTGCGGGTAAACCGCACCACATCAGTGCGAAATCAGCATTAGGCACGCAAACGGTCCAGCCCTCCATTCATCTCTATGGGGCAGCAATGTAAACGGTCTCGTGTCCCTTCCATCTGGGTGGATTGGATCAGAAGGCCCATAGAGTAGAGTGTCCTCTTGTCCTCTTTCCATATGCAGAGTGGACACGAGCCTGTCATCCCCCCGCACCGCTCATTGTGGCCCGCGACCAGTTACTAAGTCGCTTAAGTGGCCCTCGTTCTACAAAAGGTTGGGCACCCCTGGCCTAGGCCATCTTTATGTAGAGCAATCATTCTTTTTTTCAGATCCTCAGAGTTCTTTGCCATGAGTTGCCATGTTGAACTTCCAGTGACCAGTAAGACAGAGTGAGAGCGATAACACCAAATTTAACTCACCTGTTCCCCATTCACACCTGCAATCTTGTAACACGAGTCACATGACACCGGGGATGAAAAATGGCTTATTGGTCCCAATTTGGACATTTTCACTTAGGGGTGTACTCACTTTTGTTGCCAGCAAATTAGACATTAACCACTTGCTTACTGGGCACATAAACCCCCTCCGTGCCCAGGCGAAATTTCAGCTTCCGGCACTGCGTTGCTTTAACCGACATTTGCACGGTCGTGCGACGTGGCTTCCAAACAAAATTGACGTCCTTTTTTCCCCACAAATAGAGCTTTATTTTGGTGGTATTTGATCACCTCTCCGTTTTTTATATTTTGCGCTATAAACAAAAAAAGAGCAACAATTATAAAAAAAAATCAATATTTTTTACTTTTTGCTATAAAAATTTTCAATTTTTTTTTTAAAAAAAAAAACATATTTTTTTCTCAGTTAAGGCCGATACGTATTTTTCAACGTATTTTTGTAAAAAAAAAAAAAATCGCAATAAGCGACTGGTTTGCGCAAAAGTTATAGCGCCTACAAAATGGGGAACAGAATTATGATTTTTTTTAATAATTTTTTTTTTTACTAGTAATGGCGGCGTTCTGCGATTTTTATTGAGACTGCGATATTGCGGCGGACGTATCGGACACTTTTGACACAAATTTGGGACCATTCACATTTATACAGCAATCAGTGCTATAAAAATGCACTAATTACTGTATAAATGTGACTGGCAGGGAAGGGGTTAACACTAGGGGGTGAGTAAGGGGTTAAATGTGTATCCTGGGTGTGTTCTAACTGTGTGGGGGAAGGGGACTGACTGGGGGAGGTGACCGATGCTGTGTCCCTATGTACAAGGGACACAGATCGGTCTCTCCTCTGACAGCACGTGGAGCTCTGTGTTTACACACAGAACTCCACGTCCCTGCTGTGTTACCGACGATCGCGTGTACCCGGCGGACATCGCGCCCGCCAGGCACACGCATCGGCTCCCGAGCGATGCGCCGGGACAGTGTTTACCCGCTGCGCGCCCCCCAGTGGCACGCGCGGGTAATGCACAGAAAAGGACGTCTAAAGACGTCCACTTGGCACTTGAGAGCCGCGCTGTGGACGTCTTTTGTCTATAGCGCGGGTCTCAAGTGGTTAATGGCTGTGTGTTGAGTTATTTTGAGGAGACAACAAATTTACACGGTTTTACACGCTGTACACTCACTACTTTACATTGTAGAAAATTGTAACTTCTTCAGTGTTGTCACATGAAAAGATATAATAAAATATTTACAAGATATGGGGGGTGTACGCAAAGCATCACAACAGCGATTCGTGTGATGCGCAGGCTGCTGAAGACTATTCCTCCAGCCCAGGGTCTGCACAGAGGTATGGATCTGTAATTAGATAGCTGGAGGAAAAAGAAATTGATCTACAAGTCCTGGGATCAGTGGGATGTGTTCCATTGGAAACTATAGGGGGAAACTGAAGCATAGACGATCTGGAGCAGCAGCTGTGCATGACAACCAGTCAGCTTCTATCTTCCAGGTTCAAATTTTGAAGCTCAGGGCCTGGGACAAGGGGTGAGCAGAAGCGACGGCTACCATGGGCACTGTAGTATCATGTGAGATGGAAAGGGGGGAGGTGTGCAGAAAGAAAATTGGAGAAGAGAGGATTTGTGTTGGGGGGGGGAGCAGGGGGAGGGGAAATAAGGGGGGTGCTAGGAAAGGTGATTTGTGGGGATTTTTGTTGGAATGGGGATTTGGGGTGTTTGTGTTAGAAGAGGTAATGTGGCATAGGGTGAGCGGATCTGTGCTAGGAGGGGAATTTTTTTTTGGAGGGGGGGGGGGGGGTGGGATGTGCTGGGAGGACTTGTGGAGACAGAGTTTTCAATCTGGGATGGGCGATGGGGGAGGCAAAGATTAGTTCTGTGAAAAGGGATTTCAGCAGGTGGCAGATTTGACCTGGGAGGAGGGGGAATTTATGCTTAGGGGTTTAAGCATGCAGGTTAGGGCTCAATTATTATCCCCGGGTGGAGGGGATTTTTGCTAACACATAATTGTATATCTTGGGGAGGGCAGGGGCAGTTTGGCATGTTTGCATACAAACTGGCAGATTAAATTTGCCCAGTTTGTGTGTGTCCAAAACTGCAGAAATGCCAAACCTGGAAGCACACATCTCAGTACAGTGTTGGTCAAAAGCATTACTCACATGTAACCGCTCCCAAGTCCCATCAAGCAGCTTGCTATTGGGGTACCCAAGCTAAGCCGCTGCTCTGTGTGTCCATTTAGACTCACCCCCTCCTAATTCTCATTGACTCACTGACTTTGATTGACAGCAGCAGGAGCCAATGACCTAATGCTGCTGTCTTAGCCAATGAGGGAGAGTCCCTGGACAGCTGAGGCTCTTGTGCAACATCGCTGGATCAAGATGGAGCTCGGGTAAGTATTAGGGGGCTAAGGGGGGGCTGCTGCACCCAGAAGTTTTTTTTTTTTAATTTTAATGCATAGAATGCATTAAGTTAAAAAACCTTCTGCCTTTAGAAACACTTTAAAGTGGTTGTATCAACTTTATGCTACAGGTAAGCCTATATTAAGGCTTACCTGTAGCTACCCTGGATATCTCCTAAACTTGCACAGTTTAGAAGATATCCCCCTGTGTCTGCATGTCCCGCTGTGATCGACACATGGGCACTGAAGCAACGGCACGTTAGATGTGCCGTTACTGGCGGCTCCAGCGCATGCTATGCATACTAGCTCATTATGCCTTTGTTTTGCAGGTTTTTTTTTAAGGGTTTACAACCACTTTAAATGACCATGCACAGCTGTACCAGATTTTGCGCTCTCAAGTTTTAGTAAATCAACCCCAGTGTGTGCATGCAACATTTACAATAGAATTCTGTCAGCAGCCACTTTCTGGCTGCTGCTAAACTGCCTTGTGAATGTAGCCTTAGACCCCTTTCACACTGAGGAGTTTTTCAGGCGGTACAGCGCTAAAAATACCGCCTAAAAATCTCCTGCCCTGCCTTCTCAATGTGAAAGCCCGAGGGCTTTCACACTGAGACAATGTGCTGGCAGGAGAGAAAAAAAATCTCCTGCAAGCAGCATCTTTGGAGCGGTGAGAGGAGCGGTATGTATACCGCTCCTTCATAGCTCCTTCCTATTTAAAACAATGGGAAACCGCGGTAATACCGCCCGCAATGCGCCTCTGCAGAGGCGCATTGCGGGCGGTATTAACCTTTTATCGGCCGCTAGCGGGGGTTAATACCTCACCGCTAGCGGCTGAATCCCGCGGCAATTCCGACGGTATAGCGCCACCGCGCCTCCCGCCCCAGTGTGAAAGGGACCTTACTGAACAAACTGAAGACAGAAGTTGATTGGTTGACATGCACAGGTGCTATAGATTCTGGCTGCTCTGAGTCCCTTTGCCATGATGGCAGACGAGGCATGTCATTTTTGTTTTATTCATAGAGCCTATGTATCGATCATGAATGAATATGTGATTGGATGACATGGCCAGGGCCGGACTTACCATTGGCCTTGACTGGGCTCAAGCCCAGGGGCCCCACCCAATAGGGGGCCCCCTTTAAAAAAAAAAAAAAAAAAATTTTTTTTTTTTTTTTTTTAGGGGTCCGGAGGTCCCCAGGGCCCTGGATGGCAACCCCCCTTTTTTTTTTATTAATTTTTTGTAAAAAAATGTTTTTTTTTATATATTTTTTATTTTTATATATATATAATTATATATATATATATATATATATATATATATATATATATATATATATTATTATTATTATTAAAGGGCCCAGGGGTCTCCAGGGCCCCGGACGGCAACCCCCCTTTTTTTTATTTATTTTTTGTAAAAAAATGTTTTTTTTTATATATTTTTTTTTTTTTATTATTATTATTATTATTAACCACTTAAGCCCCGGACCAATATGCAGCCTAAAGACCCAAGGTGTTTTTACAGTTCGGGACTGCGTCGCTTTAACAGACAATTGCGCGGTCGTGCGACGTGGCTCCCAAACAAAATTGGCGTCCTTTTTTTCCCACAAATAGAGCTTTCTTTTGGTGGTATTTGATCACATCTGCGGTTTTTAGTTTTTGCGCTATAAACAAAAATAGAGCGACAATTTTGAAAAAAAAGCAATATTTTTTACTTTTTGCTGTAATAAATATCCCCCAAAAACATATATAAAAACATTTTTTTTCCTCAGTTTAGGCCGATACGTATTCTTCTACCTATTTTTAGTAAAAAAAATCGCAATAAGCGTTTATCGATTGGTTTGCGCAAAATTTATAGTGTTTACAAAATAGGGGATAGTTTTATTGCATTTTTATTTTTTATTTTTTTTTTACTACTAATGGCGGCGATCAGCAATTTTTTTCGTGACTGCGACATTATGGCGGACACTTCGGACAATTTTGACACATTTTTGGGACCATTGTCATTTTCACAGCAAAAAATGCATTTAAATTGCATTCTTTATTGTGAAAATGACAGTTGCAGTTTGGGAGTTAACCACAGGTGGCGCTGTAGGAGTTAGGGTGCACCTAGTATGTGTTTACAACTGTTTGGGGGTGTGGCTGTAGGAATGACGTCATCGATCGTGTCTTCCCTATAAAGGGAATGACGCGATCGATGCGCCGCCATAGTGAAGGACGGGGAAGCCGTGTTTACACACGGCTCTCCCCGTTCTTCAGCTCCGGGGAGCGATCGCGACGGAGCGGCTATAAACAAATAGCTGCGCCGTGGTCCCGGATCGCTCCCCGAGCGGACCCGACCCCCGCATGTAGCGGGGGGGGTCCCGATCGGACCCCCCACCCGCTAATAGGCGAGGACGTACGTGTACGCCCATGTGCCTGTACGTGCCATATTGTGGACGTATATGTACATGCGGGGGTCGGGAAGTGGTTAAAGGGCCCAGGGGTCTCCAGGGCCCCCGGATGGCAACCCACCTTTTTTATTTTTTTATAAAAAAAATTACATTTTTTTTTTTATATATATATATATTTTTTTTTATTAAAGGGCTCAGAGGTCCCCAGGGCCCCATGTGGCAACCCCCCCTTTTTTATTTTTTTTATAAATGTTTATTTTTTTATTTTTGTTTATTTTTTTATTTTTTATTAAAAGTCCCAGAGGTCCCCAGGGCCCCGGATGGCTACATATATTTATATATATTTGTTTTCTTCTTTATTTCTTCTTTTTTTTGTAAAGGCCCCCCCGCTTCTCAATTTGCGGCAGCCCCCACGCTTCTCAATTTCAGGCGGCAGCACCCCCACCCCCCCCTAGGTTCTCTGCTTCAGGGGGCCTATGCCTTAAGCTGTGCAAGGGGCCCCAAAATTCCTGATGGCGGCCCTGCGCATACCTCCCAACACGCACGGATTCTGTGGGACTTTCCCGCACAGACAGCTTCTTCCCGCAGTCCCGCAAAAGGGTTAAATTTCCCGCACTGCAAGAGGAGGCAGCACGGAAGCAGGAGGAACCGGAGCGGTGTGTGGAGGACTGTGGCTGCTGAAGGGAAGAAAGCCGACAGCCGGGCTAATGACAGTCTGTGGCCCCGGCTGTTGGCACAGGTGAGAGGCACTCCCCCCTCAACAACTGCAAAATCCCCCCCCGCTCAACAACTTTAATGCGCTCCCCCCCGCTCAACAACTTCAATTCCCCCCCCCCCCCCCCCGCGCTCAACAACTTCGATCCCCCCCAATTCTCGGCTCCAGGGGGCCCCTTCAACACTCAAGCCCAGGGGCCCCCACCACCCTAAGTCCTGCCCTGGACATGGCTGTGTGCGCGGAGCCATTTACATCCAAGTCAAATTAAGGAATCTACAGAATGCTGCAAGGAAAATTGTTCTGCGATTCAGGTAAAAGGGGATCAGTTTGAGGGTGGGAGGCTGTGAAATAGTACCATGTTACACCCTAAAAATGTGTGTAACGTAAATCATGATAAAAAGCTGGAATTAGCTCTTGAGAGAAACAATAGTAATGAGGAATTAGCCTGTTAAGGGCACTGTACATTAACATTTGAAATTAGGACCAGTTTTTTATGAAGACTTGGCTTGACTTGTAGGTCTGTTCATATATTGCTTGAAATAATATTGTAGCGCCTGGTTACTTTAGGTACCGGTGCTATTTAAATTTAGAGGTAGATCAGAGTGTAGTTAAACTCTGATCCAAATTGTTATGTTCAAAACAGGGTCGCTGTCTCAGCTTGGCTGAGCTGTGGGCTCATTCTGCTGTGCTGGGGTGTTCTTCCAGCCCCTGTGCAGTAGGTGGCAGCGGTGGAGTCAAGGTTTGGGTGCTCTACCCCATCAGCCAATCAGGAGGGTTTAGCCTCGCTATGCATGCTGGAAGAGGGTTTTTTATGGGGCAGACGCCATTAGTCTGGGTCGTCTTCTTCACCAAATGTGGCACCCATCTTTAGGGTGGCCACATCACGGCGCCCCGGCGTTATGGCCTACCTGGCCAGGGCGTGTGTGCCACACAGTGTTCTTGGTTCCAGGGCCATGTTGGCCCGGAGCATTTGAGCAGCGATGGGTACTCAGTGAGTGACTGGGTTCCCACTTTTGAGGATCCCAAGCGGTAGTGCTGTTCGGTGGGGAGTGCGTCTGAGGAGCGCCATTGAGAGGCTGGCGGTCCAATAGGATTTCAAAAAGCCACCGGGGATCAAGGTAGCCGAACACTGAAGGATTGATTACCTGTCAGTCGGTACCTGGGCGACATAAAG
Organism: Rana temporaria; assembly: GCF_905171775.1. Classification (NCBI taxonomy): domain Eukaryota; kingdom Metazoa; phylum Chordata; class Amphibia; order Anura; family Ranidae; genus Rana; species Rana temporaria. The sequence continues at coordinate 112,722,002 of NC_053493.1, read as the reverse complement.
AAGGAGATCCAGGCGTAATTCATCTAAGGAGGATTGCCTTTGTAACTACAATCAGAGAGGTTCTGTGGCAGAGACTTTTCCTCAAGTTCAAGTTCATCCAGGAGGGTCTATGGCAGAGACTTTATCCTACTAAGGTTCGAGTGATAATCCGGCTGCCAGGTCAGTGAGAGAGGCCTGTCCGGGTACACTAAACCCACTCAGGCAGGAGTGGTACGGAAAGTGTTACATAAATACTACGCCTGAATCTGCTGTTCTCCATCTTCCTGCAAACTCTATCGCAGTGGTTCTCAACCTTCTAGTGCCGTGATCCCTTGATAAAATTTCCCAAGTTGTGGGAACCCCTATTAAAATATAAAAAAATATTAACGTGGCATGGGTTGTCAGCACCCAAGACAAGTAAATTGCGCTTCTAACCCACGGACATTTAGCGCTCCCTGAGTGCCTTCCACTCGTACAGTATTAAAACCTCTTTGGTACATTTTAGGATGTACAGTATCATTCTTTCTCTTTGTTCTCCTTTCTTTCCCTTGTATTTCTCTCTATCCTAATTTCTTGTTTTTTCCCCCCAATCTAGCCGTCTTTCTTGTTTTTTCTCTTATTATTTATCTCCCTTTTTCTCTGTTCTTCCGCCCCTTTTCCTCTCCCTTCCATGTATTCTCTATTGTTATTCCTTCTCTTACTCATTGGTGGTGGGGGGGAGTAGGGATGAGTGGCAGTGCTGGCGGGGAGTTCTGATCAGCCAACTTAGGGGCTCTTGATCAAGGTCCTCTGTTGAACTATAATCACATGTTACTCATGTTAATCACTGTGTCTCCGACTTTGTGGTGTCTTGTAGCAGTGACACCTATCCCGAAATCAGGAGATAGGGTCTCCTTCAGCCTCTCCCACTTCACATTCCTCACCAGTCAGCTGACCTCTAGTCTCTTCTCCCCAGCCATGCCGTGAACTGAATGGGTTGCTGTGAAGAGGCCGAGTGGGCAGCACGTGCTCCAGGAAGAGCCCAGCTGGGTGGCCACAGGGACAACCTTGCTGGGCGGCCGCAAAAAGGCTGGCGGTGTGGGTTTCAGGAACAGCAGGGGATTCGGTGACCCCTGGCAAATCATCATTTGACCCCCAGGTTGAGAACCACTGTTCTATCCCTTTCATCACCAGTTCATTGTTTTTACCCGGCTGGGTAATAAAGAGCACAGCAAAGACACTTTTGCGGACATTCTTTTACTATTGCTATATGCACAATTCACCCCTATGAATTCGGAAGAGCCACAAGGTAAATGTGCCACCCAAAACAATCAGCAGTGCTACAATATGTATTCCTGTTATTAACCACTTAAGGACCGCCTAACGCCGAAATACGTTGGCAGAATGACACAGCTGGGCACAATCACGTACCTGTATGTGATTGTTAAATGCCCAGCCGTGGGTCGCAGGCGCGCACCCACGACCCGGTCCGAAGCACTGTGACCGCGGCAGCGAGACCCGCAGACCCGATCACCGCCAGAGTCCTGTGATCGGTCCCCGGAGCTGAAGAACGGGGAGAGGTGTGTGTAAACACACCTTCCCCGTTCTTCACAGTGGCGCTGTCATTGATCGCGTGTTCCCTAAAATAGGGAAACACGATCAATGACATCACACGTCCAGCCCTGCCCCCCTACAGTTAGAAACACATATGAGGTCACACTTAACCCATTCAGCACCCCCCAGTGGTTAACTCACAAACTGCAATTGTAATTTTCACAGTAAACAATACATTTGTATAGCATTTTTTGCTGTGAAAATGACAATGGTCCCAAAAATGTGTCCAAATTGTCCGATGTGTCCGCCATAATGTCGCAATCAAGAAAAAAATCGCTGATCCCCGCCATTAGTAGTAAAAAATAAATAAATAATAAAAATGCAATAAAACTATCCGCTATAAATTTTTTGTGCAAACCAATCGATAAATGCTTATTGCGATTTTTTTACCAAAAATTGGTAGAAGAATACGTATCGGCCTAAACTAAGGAAAAAAAATATTTTTGATATATTTTTTGGGGGATATTTATTTTAGCAAAAAGGAAAAAATATTGCATTTTTTGCAAAATTGTCGCTCTATTTTTGTTTATAGCGCAAAAAATAAAAACCGCAGAGGTGATCAAATACCACCAGATTCATTCAGAACCTGCATTCTTAGGCCTTGTACACACGAGAGGATATCCGCTGGAAACGGTCCGCCGGACCGTTTCCAGCGGATAAATCCTCTGGCGGATTTGGATCTGATGGCTGTACACACCATCAGATCGAATTCCCCGCAGAATACATCCGCGGTGATGTGGCCGCGGCGACGTGCGCGACCCTGAAGGTAAATACTTTCACGCATGCGTCGAATCATTATGACGCATGCGAGGGATGGGAGCGGGCGGACTGATCCGGTGAGTCTGTACAGACGACCGGATCAGTCCGCTGGACTGGATTCAAGCGGATAGATTTCTTAGCATGCTAAGAAATTTTTATCCGCTGGGAATCCGTCGGCTGGATTTTTATCCGCTGGGAAATGTCCGCTCAGACGTACACACGACCGGATCTATCTGCTGGAACTGATCCGCGGATCAATCCCAGCGGATAGATCCGGTCGTGTGTACGGGGCCTAAGTGAGAGGAGGGATAGTGTTGCTGCTGCTGAATTGATAGGGAAAGCTATAGCTAGGCTAGTGTTTTCAGTGTCCACTCCAGTCCTGAATGACTCATCTGATCTCTGCTGTAAGGACAGCACCCCAAAAAGCCCTTTTTAGGGCTAGTAACCCCAAAAAGCCCTTTTTAGGGCTAGTATATCAGTCAGCTGTTTTTTTTCTCTGTAATCTAATTGTAGTTGCCTGCTAGGAAGGCAGCGTGTGTGTCAGGATCACAGCGTACACTGTGCCCAGTGCCACCCACCACTCATCTATCTTGGTGGCACAGTAGATAACATAAAAAAAAATTGTTTTACTGCAATAGAATAGTAGTCATTTGCCTGGCTGCCAGCGTGTGTCAGGGTACAGCGTACACTGTGCCCAGTGCCACCCACCACTCATCTATCTTGGTGGCACAGTAGATAACATTTAAAAAAAATTGTTTTACTGCAATAGAATAGTAGTCAGTTGCCTGGCTGGCAGTGTGTGTCAGGGTACAGCGTACACTGTGCCCAGTGCCACCCACTACTCATCTATCTTGGTGGCACAGTACATAACATTTAAAACATTTTTTTTTACTGCAATAGAATAGTAGTCAGATGCCTGGCTGCCAGCGTGTGTCAGGGTACAGCATACACTGTGCCCAGTGCCACCCACCACTCATCTATCTTGGTGGCACAGTAGATAACATTTAATTTTTTTTACTGCAATAGAATAGTAGTCAGTTGCCTGGCTGCCAGCGTGTGTCAGGGTACAGCGAACACTGTGCCCAGTGCCACCCACCACTCATCTATCTTGGTGGCACAGTAGATAACATTTAAAAACATTTTTTTTTACTGCAATAGAATATTAGTCAGTTGCCTGGCTGTCAGCATGTGTCAGGGTACAGCGTACACTGTGCCCAGTGCCACCCACCACTCATCTATCTTGGTGGCACAGTACATAACATGGCTAGCTTGGTATCCAACCTTGTGTAAATGGGGAGTTTGCAGGTGTTTGCGGTGCATTAAACGGGGAGTTTGATCTGTCAGAGTTTGGTCTGTCACTGTGAACCCTAACCCTATTACAGATAGGGTTAGGGTTACAGATAGGGTTAGGGTTAGGGTTACAGACAGGGTTAGGGTTACAGATAGGGTTAGGGTAGGGTTAGGGTTACAGATAGGGTTAGGGTTACAGATAGGGTTAGGGTTACAGATAGGGCTAGGGTTAGGGTTACAGACTGTAACCCTAACCCTATCTGTAACCCTAACCCTGTCTGTAACCCTAACCCTAACCCTATCTGTTACCCTAACCCTAACCCTATATGTAAACCTAACCCTAACCCTATATGTAAACCTAACCCTAACCCTAACCCTAAGCCTTACACTACCTGATCGATATAACATTATGATGTTTGATGTTTTAAAGCACGTTATTCCAAACAATTTATGAAAGTTAGGTGATTTATGCCCTTTATGGATTAAAAACGAACTCTGCGACAACTACGTAATTTTCCATGGGATTTTTGCCATGGATCCCCCTCCTGCATGCCACAGTCCAGGTGTTAGTCCCCTTGAAACAACTTTTCCATCATTATTGTGGCCAGAAAGAGTTCCTGTGGGCCTGCCCATTGAAGTCTATGGCGGTTCGCCCGGTTCGCGCATTCGCGAACATATGCGCAAGTTCGCAATCGCCATTCGCGAACGCAACATTTTAGGTTTGCGACATCACTAATGACGGCAGGCTGTAGGCTAGTGGTTAAAGATGCACTGGACTGCAACTGGTGTGAACCAGCCCTTGCTGATTTATTTAGCAATAAGACACCACCCCGCCCCACCACATTAAAACTCTGTGCACGGGGCAGCCACTCCTTCTGGAATCTGACCAACTCAGCTGTTCCGGCCCTGGACCCCAGTGTAGTGTTGACTAACTGACTCCAGTACCAAATGTGTACTGCAAGTCACCAACACAAAGAAGAGCAAGGTGGCAAATATTCCATATGCTTAACTCCTAGAAAAATGTCTACACAAGCCAAGAGGAGAGGGACCTGATAGACCATGTGATATTTTATTTATTACAGGTATTTATATAGCACTGATTGGGAGTCGATTCAATGACCCTAGTGCTGCAAGGTAGCATATCTAACCACTTACTCATTGTGCTGCCCCTGATATCAGCATGTGACATCATCAATAACCCTGGTCACAGCTGGGAGCAGATAAACTTCTCCCGTCCCTTCTCCTGCTTCTGGCCAAACATAGAAATGTTGCTAAGATAGATTACTCTGAAGCCGTTCAGGCCAGGGACAACATTAATAAAGCAAGAAAGAAATCAGGGACACATTTTTTTAACCTGTGACAAAGCCAGGGACACTTTTTCTTAGGGACAGCCTGTTAAAATTGGGGACTATCCCCTGAAAACTAGGGGAATCTGATCTCCCTTACTATGAATAAACAAACGATCAGTGCTGTAGGGCTGTATGATAGTGCTTACACCTGCTAGTAAACATACATTGAACTTGCAGCTCAATCGCATAACCTCAAACAGTGCTTATTGTTCAATCATAATAGTGAAAGATCTGTTAGCTTGCATGGGCCGTGTGGTCTATCTGCGACTGCTTGTTATAATGCACAGATCATGCAGATGAATTACACAGACTAGCATGCTAAATGACCTTTTACTATTATGAATGAATAATCAGCCCTATCAAGGCTGGTGCCATGTATGACACTGTTCATTCATATTATAAAAAAAAAGTCTGTTCATTCATATTATTTTTAAAAAATCACTTAGTGCTGTAGGGCTGTGTGATCCATCTGACGGCTCTGTGTATGTTAACAAGCAGCCGCAGATTGATTCCTCTATACATTTTTTTTTTTTTTTTAATAATGTGGTGCTACAAACAGAAGGAAAAACAAATTTAAAGATGAACTCTAAAGCTTCATACACACAATCGGATTTTCTGCGGACAAAGCGTAGGACTTTTGTCCGAAGGGCGTTGGCCATGAATTTGTATTGCATACAAACGGCAAAGAATTGTCAGCCGACAAACGCAAAACTACGCGGTTTTTCAGCTCTTTAGCGCCACCCTTTGGGCAACTTCTGCTAATGTTGCGTTATGGTTACCATTGCTTCTGAGAATGCGTGTTTGTACTTTGGAATTTTTTCCAAAGGACTTCTGTACACGATCGGATAATCCGATTTGTTGTCGGAAAATTTTAAAGCATGCTATCCAACATTTGTTGTCGGAAAATCCGAGAACAATTGTCCGATGGAGCATACAAATGGTCGGATTTTCTGACAACAGAGTGTCATCACACAATTCCTGATGGAAAATCCGATTGTGTGTATGGGCTGTAAGGGGTCAGCTCGGTAGCGGGGTGTGTGACCCCTTGGATGGGTTCACTACACACTGAATTTTTTACAGATAGGCAGTCGAAGACAGTTGAAAACAACGATTTTGGTTTATTCTTCCATCTTGCTGGAAACAAGTGCAAGCATCCAAACAGCATAAACAAAATCAAACATAAAATAAACCCTGGCCACTTGGGGCGTCTACCTTCACCACACAGGAACCTATCTATGGAGTCTGGCACAACCTAGTGCTGGGCAGACACTGCTGGTCATAAAGCAAAAAAACAATAGTCTTTTGATTTTTATCACACAGAAAAATCAATCACCTCCTAACCTTCTCAGAAGACTTTCAGCTACTGCTCTCTTTCACTCAGAAAGCCTCAGGATGCAGAAATTCAGCGGTAATCCTCTGGATTACTTATAGAGGCCTTAATTGCCTCATTCTGAACAGCTGAAGTTTTCCATATTTAAATAATATGAATGAACAGACTTTTTTTTAATAATATGAATGAACAGTGTCATACATGGCACCAGCCTTGATAGGGCTGATTATTCATTCATAATAGTAAAAGGTCATTTAGCATGCAAGTCTGTGTAATTCATCTGCATTATCTGTGCATTATAACAAGCATTCGCAGATAGACCACACAGCCCATGCAAGCTAACTGATCTTTCACTATTATGATTGAACAATAAGCACTGTTTGAGGTTATGTGATTGAGCTGCAAGTTCAATGTATGTTTACTAGCAGGTGTAAGCACTATCATACAGCCTTAGACCTTTTCTGGCTACTTCTGCAGCTGACGCCTAATAACAATTGGTGTATTGTCTAAACAAGGCAGAAATGTATGTCCCGTCCCGTCTGTGACAACACCCACAGATTTACCTGACTTCCTGTCACAGGGCCTTAAGAATTCTGCAACTTTGATAAATGAGAAGGCGCATTATCAGTTAAGTCCAATGAGGTGCATGCCAATTCAATTGACATTTGATCGTTTTATGGCATTCCCGGAGGATACACTGCGGGGCTCCAAGAGGAGAGATGCCTCCTCTGCCTCTGTCTTGGCGTGGTCCTTCTGATCACATCCTTCATTGCAGTGACACTTCAGTACACATCCCCTGTGCTTAGTCAGGTGATATAAAACTACCCATAAAAAAGTACACAGTGTCCATGGTGCATGGTGTCCATTCCTAGGTGTAGCTTTGCAGTAAAAGATGATCCAACACCTCTTTGGTCAGTACACTCTATACTTAAAGTGAACTTGTTCCCTCATTATGCACACACACACAAGTATTTACAGATTCTGAGCAATAAGAACATTTTGAAACAAGCCCTCGTTCACATCTGTATTAATTATTGAGGAGAAAATATTGTAAAAAGTTACAACACAGGCAGTGAAAACAGATTTTGCCAGCCTGCCAGGTCTCCAACACACATCAAGATTTCTAAGGCCTCTTTCACATATTTAGCCAGGGGACTAAAAAAAAAACATGGTTGAGCCATGGTTTACAACCCCTGACTGCCCATATAAAGCCTACAATACAGCCAAAGGAAGATGTTCATATGTCACAGCTGCAATAATGTGAGTTCCAGCTATGACTCTTTTAATGCGGCATGTTGAGTTGACAGGTGGCACTGTGCCATTTAAGTCAATGGGCTGAATTTGTAAGTCTCATTAAAAAAAAAAGTGACAAAAAAAAAAAAGAATAGCCCCTGAATGCCTGACAGCGGCTGTTTAGCTGCATTTTGAAACGACTCCACCGTGGGCGGCTTTTCAGAGAATAGACAAGTGTGAACTTAGTTGTTAGAAACCAACTGAAAAACCTGTTTTTTTTTTGTAATGTTTGAAAATCTTTAAGCCTAGGTTCACATTGGAGCGATTTGTCATGCGATTTGAGAGATCAAATCGCATGACAAATCGCAACCTATTGGAGGCAAAGGCACTGTTCCAATTTGTGCGACACCGATTTTGTGGTGCCGCACCGATTTGAAAAAGTAGTTCCTGCACTACTTTTGCTGATTTCAGGTGCGATTTCCATAGACATTTGTGCATGAAGCCACACAGATTTCTATCAAGTAGCAGCTGAAATCGCGCTACTTTGAAATCGCACTACTTTAAGTGAAGTAGTGCGATTTCAAAGTAGCATCAATGTGAACCAGGGCTTGAATAGACTGAATAGTTTAACATTAAAAGCAGCTAGATAGGTGACTGAAAGCATGTTTTAAGCTTGTTATAAGAATATAAATAATTTATTATCCATAGTCTGGGCACAGGTAGTTTTTAGGGTTACCACCTTATGTTCTGTAGAAAACTGAATGGATATAAAGGAGGGGGGGGTGCAACCTAGTGCTCTCTGTGTATTGTGGTAAAAGTTCAGAGCAAGCTTTTTAATGTTCAGTCTTGCATTTGTTAGAGATTTTTTATTTTTTTCTTCAGATTCCAGGGATATTATAAACCCATTGCAATTTATGTAATGAAGATCGACATACATTGTTCCTTATTGCATGTTATTGCATGTCCACTTCTTCAGGGTAAAAAATATTTTTAATTAACTTCACATTAAAAATAACTTATCCTATAGCCGCTGGAGTGTTTCTTTATTCCTAATCTTTCCTTCTTCTGCTTTCCTCCCCTTCCTCTCTGACTCTCGTATCTGCCTTTGTACTTTTTGAACTTTTTTGTTCCATATGGAGTACTAGTTACGTTAAATAATCCTCCCTTATAAAGACAGTAAGTGGTTCCTGCAGCATATCATTGTCTCTGAGAAAGAGTCTATTAGTATAATGTACAATGCTTCAATGATTATCATGCTTAAACTTTTTTCAGGAAACCAATGTCAAGTTATTCTACCTTCATACTTGTCGTATATTTTTATATTGTTTTCAATTGTTGCCTTTTTAGAGGACTCAAACATAGAGTCTAAGACCATTTTTTTGTACATGTTATCCTTCATACAATACGTTTATATGACAACACCGTTGTAACCTGTAATGATGAAACTATGTCCTGTTTTGCTTTACCTTCCAATAAAATAAGATTGAACTAAAAAACATATTTTCAAAAGTATTATTTTTATATAATATACAACCCCACAATTTCCAAAAATCCAAACTAGCATGTTTAGATTACGATTAGCAACAGCAGCCTCTGTTTTTGTTTCATAACAGGTTTACTTTAATACTTGAGAATGCCTTTCACTGGTATTAAAAACAATCCTCTTTGGACTGATCTGAATCTGGGTCTGATTCAGCATGTAATCTTTTATATCTAGTATAAAAAAATTTTTCCTGGAAAAAATAATTGGTCTTAAACATTCAAAGCTGCAAATTTAATTTTATAAATAAGATGACAGGGCTAAAATTCGACTTGAGTTTCAAATAAAATACTTATCTGCTCTAACTTGGTGCGCCTTGCGTACTGTTTATCTGCCCATGACTGTGCCTTTTCCTGCATACAGAAATATTTATCCTTTCTGGGGGCTTTGGTAAACTGCTGGCTCTACTACCATGAGGCCCATGATTTCTATTTGCGGCCTTGCCCCCTGTAGTTATACATACTAAAGGGTTGATCAAATTTTCTACTTAATGCCCTGTACACACGATCGGAATTTCCGATGAAAAAAGTCAGACGGAATTTTTTTCATTGGATATTCCGACCATGTGTGGGGCCCATCGGACTTTTTTTGTTGGAGTTTAGAAATATTTAGAAATAGTTCCGATCGTCTGTGTGGAACTCCGACGGAGAAAAAAAACATGCATGCTCAGAATCAAGTCAACGCATGCTCAGAAGCATTAAACTTCATTTTTCTCGGCTCATCGTAGTGTTTTACATCACCGTGTTTTGGACGATCGGAATTTGGTCTGACAGTGTGTATGCAAGACAGCTTGAACGGAATTTCGACAGAAAATTCCATCGGATTTTCCCCCTATTGTAAATTACGATCGTGTGTACAGGGCAATACTGCTAAATCCATTCTTCATGCTGTCTTACTGAACTATACAAAGCAGAATGTCATCTGGGATGTGTACGCCTCTGCTTCCTATCCACCTACAAACGAGAATGTGGAAAGAAAAAGACTAGAGAAGTCATGTGACTACAACTTTTAATTGTGTTGGGAGTTTTTTTGCTATCATAAATAGAGCTCAGGAGGATGGACAAGCGTGGTATATATTTTATCTTAATTGGAGTTCTAGACATTCACTTGCTCCATGGTGAAGGAAACCACTGGGGATTTTACACTAGAAAATGGGAGAAAATGTAATTCCTGGTGGATGTAAAAATTTATGAATAAGATACAAAAAGTATCAAACCTGTAAAAACCTTTTTAATAGAAGATCAAGGGAAGTTCTTTAAGGGTAAATTCACCTTTACAGAAAACTCTGTAAGGTGAACTTACACAGGTCCCCCTCCTCGGCCCCACCCCCTGAACCGGGACTGCGGTAATCTCCAGTTCTAAGCCCCGTTATATCCGCGCCAGGTGTCCAGGGCTTAGAAATCCTCTCTGCCGAATGTCCAAAATGTCCCTCATCAGGGGGACGTTTTGGAGCATTCTAATTGGTGAGCACCGTCACATAGGCCCGCCGACAAATCAGCAGCCACATAGCCCGTCCTCTCAGCTATGAAGACGCCGCATGGATGCAGAAAGGATCACTAACCCCCGGGCTCCTGACACTGATATACCGGGGCTTAGAATGGGAGATTTCAGCGGTCCAGGTCAGCGGGACCGGGGGAAAGGGGGGGACCTGTGTAAATACTGTGAACTTACACTTTAAGTGCATACCCTGGGTGCTAGGGTCTATAAATTACACTGTGCTTAAAGCCCAGTGGGCACCAAATGCGCTTAAAGATCATTCCTTCCATCTCCTGCCACTTGTGTTTTTTCTTATTTCTGTCTAATCATCACAGGTCCTCTTCTTCCTATAGTGGTGGGTGGTCCTGAATGCAGCAGGCAACACAGATAAAGCACAATTCACTGCAGCCTTCTAGTATCAGCTTAGGGTAGCTTGATGACATGTCCCAGGAGAGTGGGCACGCTGGGCACAAAGCACCAGTCAACATGATGCGGATCAGCCCTGGATTGCTTAGCTGTGTGTCTGCAGGAGACAGCACCACTCACAGGGTGAGTATTGCAGTTAGACCTGCTGTTTTATTTTTAAGTTGTGTAAGGTTACGGCTCTTTAACATTTTTTAAGCTGATGCTAGGCTTTCAGTAAATATGGAGCCCTTCAAAACAGTATATATAGGGAATACCCATGCATGGGTTGTTGAAAATAAGTTTTAATTATAACAGATTGTAAAGAAAAAATTGAAATATTAAAATTAAAATGATATAGACCTCAAATCACAAACAAGTAAAAGTCTCAAGTTTTAACCTTGTTAATTGTCCAGTATACTTAGAAAAGGCTGCTAAAGAGTGTTTGTCCATTACCTTTTCACTGCAGATATAACATTTAAAGTGTAATTACATTTAAATTCAACTTAAAGCTAAGCCTACTCCCACCCCCATTCTAAGACTATTCTATCTACCCACTAATACGGCCCCTAATACGGCTACAATCACGTCAACTATCTACCCAGTGAAAGTAAAGATGCCTATTCTTACCTGTTCTGAAGCTGGTCACATAATCGGGTCCATAAGCTTACTATGGGGCATCAGTTGTTGGCTGTACCTGTTCTAAACTAAAGCCGGCGCTGTGACCCGGTCATGTGACAGGACTGGAACAGCTTCAGAATAGGTAAGTATAGGCATCTTTTCTTTCCCAGGTTAGATAGAATAGTCTTAGAATGGGGGTGAGGCCCCGTACACACGACCAGTTTCCTCGGCAGAATTCAGCTTCCGACCGAGTTTCTGGCTGAATTCTGCCGAGAAACCCGGCCGTGTGTACAATTTCGCCGAGGAAGCCGACGAGGACCTCGGCGAGGAAATAGAGAACATGTTCTCTATTTCCTCGTTGTTCTATGGGAGCTCTCGGCCCGCCGAGCTCCTCGGCGGCTTCAGGGCTGAACTGGCCGAGGAACTCGATGTGTTTGGCACGTCGAGTTCCTCGGCCGTGTGTACGGGGCCTGAGAGTAGGTTTAGCCCTAGTTAGAATTTGACTGGGATTACACTTGCACACGGACCGTCTGCGCCCATTCAGCATAATACCTGACATATTTTCTCCATCAAGGCAGCCCAGGTGCAGCATACAGCTTGTCATTTACATGAAAGGCTTTGAGCTGCAATACCTGTGTATACAATGATGCTGTTGTGAACACTGGTACAACATACAAGCATTGCAAAAAATAGAAAATGTCATATTGCTAAATCATCTACTAGTAACAGGCAATTGTACAAGACTATATAGCTATTGGTTTTCTTTCTTGAGGGAAGGAAGAGAAAGTCCAGCCTACCTGCATTCCTATAGAGCCTAAACTGTATTTTAGAGGCATTACAGAGAATAACGTGAAGGTGGATAACAGCAAATGGTGTGCAGCAAGGACAAGAAAAGACACGAAATACAAGAAACTACAATGAAAGATAAAAAAGGTAATTGTCACCAAGAGTCCTCATGTCTATTAAGTCCACACTCGTATTTTCACAAAGTACAAAAAAGTATATTTAATTTATATTTTATACACGATATCTAAGCCTGGCCCTAGACCACGCACCATCTGCATACTACAGCAACAAGTGAAATACAAATATCAATAAACATAATGACCATAGCATGGATGTTGTGCTTATATATTTTGGCAAAAATTGTTATACTTTCATTCATCAGGAGAAACAGGACTGGGGATTTGTACTTATGTACTTCCTAACTTCATCCCAAACTTCTAATTAGGAGGAGGGAGGATTAGATCCTCTGTCAGGATTTGTTTTATCCAAAAAATTAATTAAAAATTATATATATATATATATATATATATATATATATATATATATATATATATACACACACACTTTATTATATTTAAACAGAAATATAGGCACAATGTCATAATAGTTTCAAAGAATGATACATAAAAGGATCAAAAGACATCAAGCAATGTGATCATAGATTAAGGAGCATACCATGCATAAAAGAATGAAAAGCAGGCTTCACATTGTCCAATACAAAGAAAGGCAAAGGTATTACATATTCAAACCGATTTTTTTTCCCAAAAGAAACAAATCACTGCTACATAATAACCATTATTAATTAAAATAGTTTCAAACCAACCAGTGTTTTGTGTTCACCCTTTCTATTCAACTATACGTGAACAATATCTCACTACCTCATTATTTGAACCTATAGTAATGCAATATCCATTCATGTAGGCACACAAGGGAACCCAAAAAATCCATACCGCCACCCCACTGGACACAAATGTGTGGCATATTAAGAAGAAATATCCTGCACATCAAAAAGGCAACAAGTAATCAATTCAGCCTGCCACAGTGTTTATTTGGAACTTATTCTATGTTTATAAAGCAGTTTCTAATATGAATGCATTTGCTTTCCACTGCTGCAAAGCAGCCACCAGTGCTGGTATCCAGAATTTAAACAATAACTCTATCATTCGGATATTAACTTTTTGGCAGTTAATAAGGCTTCAAGAAATAAGTTGCAAGAGTATCTGACTAACCCCAATGTCAGCAATAACATATACCAACATATAGGAATGTTACTATCTGTTTTAAATATACCTGTAATTGAGAACAGGTCCAAAGTAGAAGAAAAAGAGTACTCTTAAAGTGTTTGTTGCCCTAAAAAAAAAAAAAAGATCATGTTCCCTTAAAGCAGTGTTTCTCAATTCCAGTCCTCAGGCCCCCCCAACAGGTCAGGTTTTCAGGATTTCCCTCAGATGAAAAGGCTGTGGTGATTACTAAGGCAGTGAAACTGATCAAATCACCTGTGCAAAATAATGGAAATCCTAAAAACCTGACCTGTTGGGGGGGCCTGAGGACTGGAATTGAGAAACACTGCCTTAAAGCATGAATAACAGAACAGTGCTTGTGCTGTGTCATTTGGTCCCCCCCCCCCCCATTTACCTAAAAAACCTGGCTGACCCTATATGATTCTGCCATCCCCCCCTGTAAACTGACCACAGTTTATCATGGCTGCTGAACCCTGATGCCTTGGTCAGTTTATGTGCCTCTGTCATCCATAGCTCTGCTCTCTGCTTTCCCCCTGTCCTCCCCCCTCCCCTCCCTGCCTGTCAGCTCAAGACACTGCCCGCCCCTCCGATTCTGCTGCTATAAAATAAACTATATTATATGTATACCATCGCATCTGTTATATAACGCTATGTGTCCCAATGCCTGTGCCTTAACTCAGAGCCAATGACAGATCTCACCACTGTGTAGCGCTTCTTGACAGGACGTCATATAACATCCAATCAGCAGGGAAAAGCCACCGCTTGGCAGTCATCCTGCTATAGCTAAGTGAATAAACACTACAGCCCTGTACACACGGCCCAGATTCTCGTCAGGAAAAAAAAACGTAATTTTTCCTGACAAGATTCCTGGCAAGATTCTCTTTCCGGCCGAGTGTACACACGTACGATTAAAAAAAAAACGCCGTTCTTTTGAATGGCACGAACGCGATGACGTCACCAACTACAACGAGAATGCGCTTGTCACATTCTATGCCATTGCCACCATCTTGCTTCACCCTACCTATGCCTTGGAAGCTATCGCGCATGCGTCAAAGTCATTTCGAGCATGCGCAGGTTTCCACGGAGATAGTTAAGTATACACACACTCGGGTTTCTCGGCAGGAAAACACTGCCGAGAATCACAACGAGAAAATAGAGAGCAGGTTCTCTATTTTTCTCGTCTAGATTCTGGGCAGTTATCTTGACAAGAAACCTCAAAGCCTCGTACACACGCTCGGTTTTCTTGCTGTTTCTTGTCGAGAAAACCGTGCGTGTGTACGAGGCTTACTACCTTGGCATATTAACTGTTTGATCTTGATGGCATCTGATCTTTCTTTTAGGCTCCATGCACACTGGGCTTAAAAAACGTTGCTTCTACATGGGTTTTGTGATCTGCCTGTAGAAGAAGCTCAATGTTATCCTATGTGTCAATGCACATTAGGATGTTTAGAGGCAAATTTTAGAGGCGTTTAGAGGCAGAAAAAAAACCTTCTGGTTTGTGTTTTTAAAAGACGTTTTCTGGAAGAAAAAAAAATGCTCCTAAATGTACCTAAGCTCCTGTACATTAATTATATGAGCGTTATTTTCTGCCAAAAGACTCTTGCTTTTTTTCAGTACTGCACATTGATATTCCCTCCACGTCATGCAGCTAAGGAGTTAAACACATAATGGATCATCATATTACTGTTATCCAAACTAATTTTATCTTCTGTTAAACTACTTTGTAATTGATCTCTGTATATACTTTTCTAATGCCTTGCTGTGCAAATTTATATTTGTTCTAAGGGTAGCACTATGTACTCTCAAGCAGAAAGCTAGTATAAAATGACTTTCTAGTAGTAAATGTCATGAGTCAGCCTCTTATGACACTTCTATGAATAGTATGCCCTGTGCTTGTATTTTGGAAAGTCAGGATAGCATTGAAAGGGACATTAATCAAAATGGCTTAGGCAAAGGTATATTAAAAAGTTAACTGCTTCTCATATCTACAAAGATTTTTTGATCATTTAAGAACATAATCAGGCTTATGTAATAAGGAACTGCAATGTGTAATGATGATGTGCAAAGTGCAGTAGCAATCAATAATATTTCACTTTTTACTGAGCTGACCCCATTTAGCTGCAATTCAATTGGTTGCTTTCGGTTATTGCAATGTGCACATAGTCATTGTTATTGATCATCGAATCACTAGGGATAGGACCTATAGATTGATCTGCTCAATAAACTAGTAAAGGGACCTAATAAAGAAGCACATTATTTTCTTGTCATTGCAATGATATTATTGGGGGTTCCCTGCAACCCTCTAAAACCTAATAAAAGCAGGATCTAAATACATAAAAGGAGGCAAAATACTATATGGCAAATAGATAACTATGTTAATTTAAGAATCATTTGTGGATAAAAATGATATATGACATAATTTTTAATTGCTAGGGGATGTATTTGCAAAAAGTCCAGAGATCTATTTATCCTGTGAAACTGCATGTACACTTGTTCTGTGATAAAGCGGTTCTATACCGCTGGACATTTTTTTTTCCTTCCTGCAAGTTAAAGTCATAATGTGCTAGTAAGCATCACATACTGTGTGAAACTTACCTTAAAACAAAGCTGTTACAGCGCCGCAATGTTAATGCTGTAGCCCCTTCCATTTTCATCCATCTTGCTTTCGGGTTTGGAGGCTCACGACCGCCAGCCATGAGCATTGGCACCCCCACAGTGCAGCGGGCTTAAAGGAGCCAACGTACAGCTATGACGGCTCGCAGGCTCGTGGCGACCTGCCACCGTATAGTGTCGGCGGCTGGTCGGCAAGGGGTTAAATGAAGATACATGCTGCATTTCTGGCTTCAGAATTTTGAACATATTGATGTCGATTTATAGTGGATTTAGGTACACCATCTAGTAGAGCATTGCAGTAGTTGGAAGAACACAAATGTATTCTCTCACGCGCGATTGTGGGCACGAGAGGCAGAACAGGGGCGTGTGTGTGTAAACACACACATTCCAGTTATGTGAGGAGAGAGAGATCGTGAGTTCCTACTAGCTGGGAATCACAATCTGTCATCTCCTATAGTCAGGCCCCTCCCCCACAGTTAGAACACACACTAGGGAACACAGTTAACCCTTTGATCGCCCCCTAGTGTTAACCCCTTCCCTGCCAGTGATATTTGCACAGTAATCATTGCATTTTTATAGCACTGATTGCTTGTATAGTTGTCAATGGTCCCTAAAATGTACCAAAAGTGTCCGATCTGTCTGCCATAATATCGCAGTCCCGATCGCCGCCATTTCTAGTAAAATAAATAAATTATAATAAAAATGCCATAAATCTATCCCTTATTTTGTAACCGCTATAACTTTTGCGCAAACCAATCAATATACGCTTATTGTTATTTTTATTACCAAAAATATGTAGAAGAATACATATCTGCCTAAACTGAGGAAAAAAATGTACTTTTTAAAAATAAAATCGGGGATATTTATTATAGCAAAAAGTAAAAAAAATTTGGGGGTTATTTATGAAAGGTGAATCCACTTTGCACTACAAGTGCAAATTACAAGTGCAAAGTGCACTTGAAATTGCACTGAAAGTGCACTTGGAAGTGCAGTTGCTGTAGATCCGAAGGGGACATGCAAGGAAAATAAAAAACAGCATTTTAGCTTGCACATGATTGGATGATAAAATCAGCAAAGCCTCCCCTCATTTCAGATCAACCCCTTAGATTTACAGCGACTGCACTTCACAGTTCACTTTCAGTGCAATTTCAAGTGCACTTTGCACTTGTAGTTTGCACTTGTAGTGCAAAATGGATTTGCCTTTAGTAAATAACCCCCATTGTGTTTTTTTCAAAATTGTCGCTATTTTTTTGTTTATAGCGGAAAAAATTAAAACCGCAAATACCACCAAAAGAAAGCTCTATTTGTGGGAAAATAAATACGTCAATTTTGTTTGGGTGAATCATTGCACAACTGAGCAATTGTCAGTTAAAACGACACAGTGCCGTATCGCAAAACAATGGCCTGGTCATTGAGCAGCCAAATCTTCCGGGGCTGAAGTGGTTAAAGCAGCTTACTAAACTTGTTGCAATTTTGAAAGTTTTTTTGGTAGTTCCCCAACAATGGAATAATCCTGAGAATGTGAGTGATCATTAAAAGTGCACTGTACATTTTAATTGCAACTACCTCTCTGACTAATTCCGTGTTATTTGAAGTTGTCATGTACTTGGAAAGGTTAATCTGTCTTAATGACCTTTTAAATATCTAGTGATGGATCCAGACTACCATCATCAATTAGAGAAACATGCTGATGGCTTATAAAAAGTGAGAAAGGCCCTACATCCTAGATTTTCAGAGATAGAAGAATTAAGTGTGCAATGAGCTCTGAAACTCCATATACAATGCTGATTCTAACTTCCTACGATGTGAGTGTCATGTTAAATTCTTCACATAATAATATGATGTATGTATGTATGCATTAAATGTATCAAGGTCAATGACTCATGGATGCATGTAGTACTTTTGCTATTTGGAGTCAAGGGAATCTAACATAATTCAAAGAATGATTTAACAAGAATGATGAAGGTCATATTGTTATAAAGAAATGACAATGCTACTGGAAAAAAATAAGGCAAACATTAAAAGGATGTATACATAAATATATTTGAGGCACTCTCACTTTAAGAATAGTCAATATAATTCCAACATATTAGTGAATGCAATGCAAAAATAACTGCAAAATCCAAACATAAATATTATTGGTTCAACAGAAGAAAGACCAAAAGGAACAGATTGTACATTTACAGTAACAGTTAGGTAGCACTGCATGGAAGAGTATGCATGTGGCAATTACAGTTATTTACTTAGGTTCAATATAACCTGATCATTGATGTGCAAAGAAAAAACAATATTACAGAACAAACATTCTATAACATAGACAGATATAACGTTGCTTAACCGTACATGTATCACATCCGTCTGTAATAAACATAGTGGCCCAGATTCTCAAAGGGCTTACGACGGCGCAACGCCATGTACGCCGTCGTAAGTCCTAATCTGGGCCGTCGTATCTATGCGACTGATTCTTAGAAGTTACGCAAAGATAGCCCTAAGATCCGACAGGTGTAACTGTGTTACACTGTCGGATCTTAGGCTGCAATTCTAGGCCGGCCGCTAGGTGGCGATTTCATTGCGGTCGACGAAGAATATGCAAATGACTAGTTACTCCGATTCACGAACGTCCTCTTTGCCCGTCGATCTAAATTTACGTCGTTTCCGTAGAGATGCGTCGCGTAAAACTAAGGGTGCCCTCTAGGTGGTGTAACCCATGTTAAGTATGGCCGTCGTTCCCGCGTCGAAATTTTAAATTTCACGTCGTTTGCTTAAGTCGTCCGTGAATGGCGCTGGACTCCATTTACGTTAACGTCAAAACCAATGACGTCCTTGCGACGTCATTTAGCACAATGCACGTCGGGTAATTTGATGGACAGAGCATGCGCAGTACGTTCGGCGTGGGAACGCGCCTAATTTAAATGGTGCCCGCCCCATTTGAATTAGGCAGGCTTGCGCCGAGCGGATTTACGTTACACCGCCGCAAGTTTACAGGTAAGAGCATTGTGAATCAGGCACTTACGCTGTAAACCTGCGGCGGTGTAACATATTTGCACCTGAATCTGGCCCCTGTGAATAAAGCACTTGCCTGAAAAACTTGCGGCAGCGTAACGTAAATGAGATACGTTACGCCCGCCCTAAGTTACGCCGTTCTACGAGAATCTGGGCCACTGTATATAACAACCATCTATAATGCAAGTGTCTGAGCATGACCCCCTCCCTTCCTGGCAAACTCTCACAAGAGAGAGAGAGAGCTGTGCATGATGTCATAAACCTAGGCTTTTTTTTTATGGATGAATGTATTTATTTCCTTTATAAAGATTTTTATTGAATTTTCCAAAAGTAAAGCAAAAATTATCCAGTTATATATTAAAACATTGTTATCACAGAAATGCCTATATAGGCTTCAAAGTAAATAATTACTTAGAGTAAGTTACTATAGAAAATTATAGTCAAATGAGAAACTGTTAAAGTGATTAAACATTTATATATTCCCTGTTTACCCCAACGGGATCACACTGTAAACAAGGGGTTGAGGCTTAGTGTAGTAAAATAAAAATAAAAAGAGGGAAGAAAGCAGAGGTAGGAAGGGGGGATGGTTGTAAGAAACAGGTGAGCTGTATAAGGTATTTACTGGCAGAAAAAATTTACTATCCAAAGTTAAAACAACAAGGGCAGAAGATGTAATAGATGGAAAGTTGAAAAAATTACTGAAGTTCCGCTTTAATAAAAATTGTTGAAACAGAACATGGGTGGGCTACCATGTAGAAGAGGGTAACATAGTAATTATCCAGTGGGTATAAACCCGGAAATATGCAACCTGACGATCCATAAAGAGATTAACAAAAACTGCAGAAAGAGAAAGGAAAAAGAAAAGAAAAGAAGAGAAGAGATAGAAGAGAGAGAAGAAGAGTTTCCCGAGGGTGACCCAGCCACCAATGAGGCACCAGCTGCCGTGCAAGGATACCTTTTAACTACCATGGCATAAGGACTGCCTCATCAAAGTCTGGTGGCAAGCAATGCTTGATCCACAGCTGCCAGATTTTTTCAAACATGGACATTCCATTTTTTTTTTCGAGGCCTTCCATCTTTGAATGGATCAGTGTGCGGTTCATTCTATGTTTTGTCTCAGCCACCACTAAGGCGGGAGATTTCCATGCTTTAGCTATTGTTTGCTTCAGGGCTGTCAGGACCAAACATTGTTTTGATTCAAACTTTCCCCAAAATTAAAAAAAGTTCAATGCATTGATCATGTGGTAACATATGGAAGTCCTGTAAAATGATATAATATATAATAATGATTTCTTGTGACAACTTATTTTTCCAACACCCAATTAATCACAAGTGGGGACACTCCTTCACCAGCACAAAAATATGCCTCTTACTGAATTCAAAGACCTCTTATTAAAGAGGTCACAAGCACTTTATCACAGTATTAAACAGATTGAAAAATATAAGCTAAGGGGCCAATTGTATGTTCTGTGGTTGGTTTGAATAAAGGCTCTACACATAGTCCGGGATCCCATGTAACTTATTGCTAAAGCCATTTTTAAGAAGGATGCTTGGCAGTGCATATCTATCTTTGTCGGTATACCAAGCCACTCAGAAACCTGGATCAGAGCAACACCTGATCTGAGAGACAGTGACAGACTTTTGGATTAGTGTTGACAAATGACAGTTGTCTGCCATCTCTAAGGCCTCGTACACACGACCGAGGAGCTCGTCGTAAATTAAACATCGTTTTCCTCGACGAGTTCCTTGTCAGGCTTGTCGAGAATCTTGACAAGCTTTCTTTGCGTACACACTGTCAAGACAGAATCTCGTCGTTCTCAAACGCGGTGACGTACAACACATACGATGGCACTAAAAAAGGGGAAGTTTGATTCCACTGGCGCCACCCTTGGGGCTGCTTTTGCTAATCTCATGTTACTACGTGTTAAGTAAAAGTTTGGTGAGAGACGATTTGCGCTTTTCAGTCTGTTCCAGCGTGATGAATGTGCTATCTCCATTACAAACCCTACTTTTACCAAAGGCACGCTCCCATCTCATACTTTATTCTGAGCATGTGCGGGTTTCCAAGCATACACACAAACGTGTTTCTCGTCGAAAACCAGCCCGACGAGGAACACGACGAGGAAATTGAGACTCCCGACGAGGAAAAAGAGAACTTGTTCTCTTTTTTTCTCATCGAGTTCCATGACAGTTTTCTCGATGAAAAACATACACACGATCGTTTTCCTCAGCAAAAAAGCTCTGCCACCAAGTTTCTTGATGGATTCTGTCGAGGAAAACGGTCGTGTGTACGAGGCCTCAGAGTTGGAAAGCCTTGAAGCCATGCTGTCTGGGAGACATGGCTGACCCTGGACATCATTCTCTTGACTGGTGAGCCCCAATACTTTGTTGCATGTTCAATGATACTGAAGGAAGTTAGAGTTATGACTTAACATTAAAAAGTATCTTAGTAGAAAGTTGTCAGATTTCTATGAGTTATGCAATTCATTGTTTAAAAAAATATGTATATTTTTTTAATATATTTTTTAGTAATGATTTTCCTAATTTTAATTTTATAGTAAGAATAGGCAAGAGTTCTGCATTGATATCTGCTAAAAGGTTTGTGATGTAAATGATTGACCCGACAAATAGAGTTTTATTTTAAATAAAGGCCCAATGTGATTTGTTGAATCCTACTTTTCAGTATAACAAATGTATTTTACATACATTTTTACTTGTATCCCTATGGTTTGAATAATCTAAATTGAATATACAATGTATAGTCCCAAATAATATATTTTTTGATGCATTTATACCCCTAAATCAGGAATTACAAAATAAACAAAAAGAGAAATGGCATAGTGTAAGTTCCTCAGTAAATCTTATTTAGGTACATATATTGCATTGAATAAAGTCCAAAGTCTCTGGAACCAGTGCCTATGTTGGCTTTGACGGTTCAGCAGTAAATGTCTTGTGTGTATTGATTTGAGAGACTTTGGGTTTTATGAGATATGCATTAACACCAAGTATTTTTGTTACTACAATATATTTATTTAAATAAAATGTATTGAAGTTTGTACACTATGCCAGTGCAAGACTGTTGTTTCAAGTCTTCATTCACTTACATATGTATTTACAGCATTCCTTTAGAGGGGCCTATGACGTTGTCTCCTCCTCTTCATTTCCTATTTCTGTAGAGGTCCCTTAATGCTCTGTCCTCTGACTCTTTTCTCTATCTATGTCTCCTACCCTGGTCACTTGATAACCTCCCACGGCTTCCAATACCATTTCGATAATGATGAAACTCAAATATATCTTTCTATTCCCCACCTCACCCCTACAATCTCCTCCTGCATTACTAACTTACTAACTGACATATCAGTATGGATGTCATACCATTTCCTCAAACCAAATTTTTCTAAAATTGAACTTTTAATTAGGGATGAGCCGAACACCCCCCGTTTCGGTTCGCAACAGAACATGCAAACAGACAAAAGATTTGTGCAAACATGCAAACACACTTAAAGTCTATTGGACACGAACATAAAAAATCAAAAGTGCTAATTTTAAAGGCTTATATGCAAGTTATTGCCATACAAAGTGTATAGGGACCCGGGTACTGCCCCAGGGGACATGTATCAATGCAAAAAAAGTTTTAAAAACGACTGTTTTTTAGGAACTCCCATCCTAGGTGGACGTCATATGATGTCCTGGGCCCCTGGCACACCCGCGGCATCGTGCGGGACCCGGTGCGTGTGCCCGGCAGCCGCAATGTCTGCCGGGCACCCACGATTGCCCACAATCACAGCAGGACTGTGAATCTGTGTGTGGAGACCGATGTGTGTTTCCAGTACAGAGGAGCACACATTGGTCTCCTCCCCTTGTGTGTCCCCTCCCCCTACAGTTAGAATCACACACACTATCTAACATATTAACCCATTCAGTGCCCCCTAGTGTTAACCCCTTCCCTGCCAGTCACATTTATACAGTAATCAGTGCATCGCTGTATAAATGTGAATGGTCCCAAAAATGTGTCAAAAGTGTCCAATATATCCGTCGCAATGTCACGGTCACAATAAAAATCGCAGATCACCGTCATTACTAGTAAAAAAAAAAATGCAATAAAACTATCCCCTATTTTGTCGATGCTATAACTTTTGCGCAAACCAATCAATATACGCTTATTGTGATTTTTTTACCAAAAATATTTAAAAGAATACGTATCGGCCTAAACTGAGGAAAAAAATTTTTTTTTATAGATTTCTTGGGGATATTTATTATAGCAAAAAGTAAAAAATATTGCATTTTTTTCAAAATTATCACTCTATTTTTGTTTATAGAGCAAAAAATAAAAAACGCAGAGGTGATCAAATGCCACCAACAGAAAGCTCTATTTGTGGGGAAAAAGGACATCAATTTTGTTTGGGTACAGCGCAATTGTCAGTTAAAGTGACGCAGTGCCGAATCGCAAAAAGTGCTCTGGTAAGGAAGGGGATAAATTCTTAAGTGGTTAATAATGCTTCAAGTGAAACAATTTAAATTGAATATTCCTTTAAATATTGTGCACGGGGGCGTCCCCTTCATCTGCATGTAAAGTAGCACATCTTTCCAATGTTTGTTGCAGTACAGCAGAAAAATAAAATTTCTAAAGGAAAAAATGTAATGTAAACTTGCTTGCAGCTGTAATATATTGTCGGCTCCTGGCAATATAGATAAAAAAAGATTTAAAAAACTTTGTGTCTCCCCCAGTCCATACCATGCCATGGCCAAAAAAAGTGTCAGAAAAGTAAATAAGACAGGGGACAGTTTTTGACAATTCCTTTATTAACCACTTCATGCCGATATACGTTGGCAGAATGGCACGGCTGGGAACAATCACGTACCTGTACGTGTCTCTTTAAGCTCAGCCGTGGGGTCGTGAACGCGCCGACGCGCTTGCAACCCGGTCCTAAGCTCCGTGACTGTGCCCCTGTGACCCGTAGGACCCGCGGACCCGATCGCCGCTGGTGTCCCACGATCGGTCACCGTAGCTGAAGAATGGGGAGAGGTGTGTGTAAACACACCTTCACTGTGGCAGTGTCATTGATCGTCTGTTCCCTAATATAGGGAAAGACGATCAATGACGTCACATGTCCAGCCCAGCCCCCCTACAGTTAGAAACACATATGAGTTCACACTTAACCCCTACAGTGCCCCTTAGTGGTTAACTCCTAAACTGCAATTGTCATTTTCACAGTAAACAGTGCATTTTTATAGTCCCAAAAATGTGTCAAAATTGTCCGATGTGTCCGCCATAATGTCGCAGTCACAAAAAAAAAAAACACTGATCGCCGCCATTAGTAGTAAAATAAAATTATTAATAAAAATTCAATAAAGCTATCCCCTATTTTGTAAACGCTATACATTTTGCGCAAACCAATCGATAAACGCTTATTGCGATTTGTTTTACCAAAAATATGTAGAAGAATACGTATCGACCTAAACTGAGGGGAAATTTTTTTTTTTTATATATTTTTAGGGGATATTTATTATAACAAAAAGTAAAAAATAAAAACCGCAGAGGTGATCAAATATGACCAAAAGAAAGCTATTTGTGGGAAAAAAAGGACGCCAATTTTGTTTGGGAGCCACGTCGCATGACCGCGCAATTGTCAGTTAAAGCGGCGCAGTGCCGAATCGCAAAAATGGGCAAGGTCCTTTAGCTGCATAATGGTCCGGGTCTTAAGTGGTTAGAAAATGTCCCGTGATGTCCATCCATCTTTAATCATGGTGCCCAACGGACCCCCCAAAAAAAGAAAACCCCCGCCTCAATGGGAGGCACCCTGCAGACTGCTGGCTGTTGGCTGTGACAGTTGTTATATAGGCAAGGGCGGGGCCACCCGGTAATGTAAATTTTAATGCAAAAAAACACAATATATAACCCAATTAATTAGATATCTAACATGTCACGCTTTAAAATTGCACACTTTTGGAATGGCAACAAACATGATACTTAAAAATCACCAAAGGCGATGCTTTAAAAATGTTTACAGGTTACCTGTTTAGAGTTACAGAGGAGGTCTAGTGCTAAAATTATTGCTCTCGCTCTAACGTTCTTAGTGATACCTCACAAGTGTGGTGTGAACATTTACATATGAATTTGCTTCTGTGCACAAGCACGAAGGGAATGCAAGCATCGCTTGTAATAGAAATAAGAGATGACAGGTCCTCTTCATGGAGAAATCTGGGTTCTATAATACCCCAAATCTCTCCACTATCTTTAAGAGCAAAGGATAAAAAAAACAGTATGTTTTGCTTAAAAAAAAAAGATGTTTGCTTCTGCCCTAGACTGGAAGTGAGGTCATGATGTTGCCCCAGTCCTAAAAGATCAAAGAGGTGATCAGAGATGATCTGGTCTCTGTTCACCTCTATGGCCAGCTGCGCAAATCATCAAATCGTTTATCAAGCGCGCTGGTAAAAGAGGTAAGCCCGAGAAACACCGGGGGTGACTCCTCACGCTCCTTCTGAAACTGATCCAGCGGCTAATTAACCACTCAGGCCTTGTACACACGGTCGGACGGTCCGATGAAAACGGTCCGCCAGACCGTTTTCATCGGACATGTCCACTGACGGATTTTGGTCTGATGTGTGTACACACCATCAGATCAAAATCCCTGCGGACAGCGAACACGGTGACGTGGTCGCGACGTGGCCGCGACAATGACGCAGCGACGTGCGCGACCCTGGAAGGTCAATGCTTCCACGCATGCGTTGAATCACTTTGACGCATGCGAGGGCTTTTGTCCGGTGAGTCGTACAGACGACCGAACATGTCCGACGGACAGGCTTCCAGCGGACATGTTTCTTAGCATGCTAAGAAACATTTGTCCGCTGGAAACCTGTCCGCTAGGCCGGGAATCCGGTCTGGTCGGCCGTACAAACGACCGAACATGTCCGCGGAAACTGGTCCGCGGACCAGTTTCAACAGACATGTTCGGTCGTGTGTACGAGGCCTCAGACATCTTTCATGAGAAATACAATTGACCGGCTGAAAAAGAAATACCAGGTTTGTGACTGATAGCTTCAGCCATAACCCCGGTAAACCACTTGCAAGCTACAACGAAAAGCATTGTCTTCTCATTCCTTCATCTTATGCAATTCTTGCAAAGTCATTACATTTTCTCTGTGTTTCACATTCCTGTATTAATTTCAGTTCATAAGAGTATGTTTCACATTCGGCATTACAGTTATATTACCCCAGCTTGACGTATTTTGGAGTATACACTGTATTTTACTATGCTCAGCTTGGGCTCTGACTCACACTGTAATTATTAAACTGTTAGTAGTGAATGACTGATCTGTTTAACAAGAATAAAAACTTAGAAGGTGCATTAACTGATATGTGCATAAAAAGTACAGTAAAAGAGATTATTACACATAGTTTTCTACTGTTCTTTTTTTTGGCACATGGTACATTAATTTGGAGATAAATGTCTTTCAAACAGGTTTTAGAATATTTGCAAATTATCTGTTATCTTATTAGAAAAATCAAAGAGTAAGGCATCTGCAGTGACTGCGATTGATGTAAATGAAAATAGAATCTAAATTTACTGCACAAGAAGTAAGATCTCAATCTCCTTAACTCATGCTTTTATGTACAGCACAAGAGTGTATGTTAATAAATTGGGGGTTTAGGCTTTGTTGGCTTGAAATTCTGTTATCAAGGCAGGTTTTCCTTGCTAAGGGAAAATGCATCTGCAATTACAGCAGTTTAAAGGTCATTGAATGTTGGATTTGATTTGTAAAGGTTTCACATTTTTAGATTTCCTGAATTGCATTTTATTGCAACTAATGTAAATATGTATTTTTGGCTACAGTTTAGAAAGGTTAGAACCTTTTCAGGTTTTTACTGCTATCTGGTATTTCATTAGAGTGATTTCCACTCATTTTTTGTCCTGCTGGCAA
This sequence comes from Rana temporaria, assembly GCF_905171775.1. Classification (NCBI taxonomy): domain Eukaryota; kingdom Metazoa; phylum Chordata; class Amphibia; order Anura; family Ranidae; genus Rana; species Rana temporaria. The sequence continues at coordinate 112,694,864 of NC_053493.1, read as the reverse complement.
TGGTTTTACCAGAATGAAAATGAGGAAAAGTACAGGACAGTTGAGTCACTTACTCCCTAGGGAGCTTCTAAAATAATGGGTCCTACTACTGCTCCCTGTTGTGACCCACCATAGCCTGAGCCCAACACTCAGGCCTCGTACACACGACCAAGTTTCTCGGCAAAAACCAGCAAGAAACTTGCTGTTTTATTTTTTTGCCGAGGAAACCGGTCGTGTGTACACTTTTCGACGAGGAAACTGTCGAGGATCTCGTCGAGCCAAAAAGAAAGCATGTCTTCTTTTTCCTCGACCAGAATGGGGAAATTTGGCTCGCCGAGATCCTCGACAGCCTAACAAGGAACTCGACGAGCAAAACGATGTGTTTCGCCCATCGAGTTTCTCGGTCGTGTGTACGAGGCTTTACCGACACAGCAAAAAAAATGCAAAAGCTTTTATTAGGCCCAGGACAAGCCCTGCAATGTGAAGCTTAAACAGTTACAGCAACAACAGGGTTAACTTAATATTATATATATATATATATATATTAAGAACAACAAATCCTTACAACAGAGTGTATGACTTTTGTTCCCTCTTAGGCCCTGTAAAAGGCCTTGCCAAATGTATTTGGCAGATAAGAGCAGAATGATTCAGCTGACAACTGTGTAATAAAAACAGTAAAAAATAACTCTGAAAGAGAACACTAGGAGAAGTATTAATGGTATGGCCTATCTATTGTTTTCAGGTCCTATGTATATCACTGGCCAGTGGAAGAACAAGTATAAAGTCAGCCAGCAGTGGGGCCTTTACACTTTTGTTGGTGCGTTCACTCTCAAATTGAAAGTATTTGTAATCCACGGGGGAACTCCTCTGAGTGACCTGGCCGGATTCTCCTAATGACAGCAAAGTCCTAGGGTAGCCAGCAAGCCTAGCAGAAGTAAAAGTTAGCCAAGCAGTCCATTACCCTCTGGGGGTTTCTCCTCCCTGTAGAACACAAGGTAGCCTATCTCACCTTATTGGCTTTCTCTCTGCTCAGAAAACAGTGCCTCCAGGCTCCTGCCTTGTCTCTCTGTGGCTCTCTGCTAAACAGTCTCTCTCTGTGAAATTAAGTTTCTTTCTGAACCCCATAACACAGTGCACAGCACTTCCTTTGCATCTCTCTCTGCCCAATCTTCCTCACTGGACCTGCTGTTTAACCCACAGAAAAGTGTGCTTGGCCACACAGATTCTGGCTTAATTTATAGCTGAGCAAAAAAATGAAAAATTTATATCATCCCCATACCATGTTTCTGTGGGCTGTTCTTTTGAGAAACGTAATAAAAGAACTGCTGCAAAGCTGCTTTTTTTGCACTGGGACATTGTGTGCGAAAAATGCAGTAAGTAATCTACCACCCTCAAAGCATCGAGACAATTTCAGAGACATGGACTGGCACACTGAGAAATGTACTTAGGCTTTTGGAGTATGTGGATCCTCCGTCAGAGAGACTTAAGGCTCAGGTCACTTCAAGTGCATCTGCTAAGGCCAGAATCACTGACAGTTCATCTGCCTTGAGCCTGAGTACAGTCTCCATGGCTGAAGCCTTCCATGGCTGCGGTGGAGGGGCGTTGACAAGAAAGCAGAATATGGTAGGAGAGACCATTAACTCTGTGGCATATATAGGTGGATTCAGAAAGACCGCCTTAACTTTGCGGCGGCGTAGTGTATAGTGTTTACACTACGCTGCCGTAAGTTAGCGAGGCAAGTACATGATTCACAAAGTACTTGCCTGCTAAGTTACGGCGGCGTATCGTAAATGCGGCGGGCTTAAGCACGCCTAATTTAAAATAGGCTAAGGGGGCGTGTTTTATGTTAATATGGGTTGACCTGACGTGATTGACGTTTTTTTAGGAACGGCGCATGCGCCGTCCGTGTACATATCCCAGTGTGCATATACAAGTACCCTGCACGGATGTATTGGTTTCGACGTGGACGTAAATTACGTCCAGCCCTGTTCACGGACGACTTACGCAAACAACATAAAATCAAATTTCGACCCGGGAACGACGGCCATACTTAACATTACTAGTCCAGCTATTTGATGGAATAACTTTACGCCTGAAAATGCCTTACGTAAACGGCGTATCTGTACTTTGTTGGCCGGGCGTACGTTCGTGAATCGGCGTATCTAGCAATTTACATATTCTACGCCGACCGCAATGGAAGCGCCACCTAGCGGCCAGCCTAAAAATTACACTTTAAGATACGATGGTATAAGACACTTACGCTGCTCGTATCTTAGCCTAATTTAAGCGTATCTGGTTACCAGAATACGCTTAAATTTGCGTCGGCGCAGATTCAGACTTAGGCTGGCGTATCTACTGATACGCCAGCCTAAGTCTTTCTGAATCCACCTAATAGAGTTCTACAGGAAGGTGAGGCCTTTGGGTTTAGGGGGGAATCAGAGGCAGAGTCACCCACCTGGAACCTAAGGGATCACAGGTAGAAACAAACAGTCTGAGATAGATTATGAGGAGTGGGAAGCTCCAGAGGTACCACCTTTTGAGGGGCCATGAGCTGAGATTGTAGAAGAGGAGCCACTGGAGAGTGTCCCTGTGACAACTCAACGAGACACTGTGAAGGCTGTAATCCAGATATCATAGATTGTTAAAGGTCTTAACATGTACAAAGTTTACCAGGAACACAGATTAGAGCTTTCTTTAACTTACACTCCAGCACAAGTCCTAGTCCATAACCAGATGTATTGTAAACTCTTGATTCATGTGCCCCTCTGGGGAAAGGAAATGTGTTTAGGAGTTGGTCGCCCACATTAATGGAGGTAGAGTCTAAGAAGCCCTCCAGTATTCGTCAGTGCACCATGCAAGGCTCTTTGCTGTGGTATGGCACCCATTTTGTGACCCTTGGACACACTTGTTCAGACAGCATCTGACAAGGGAAAGAACGAGAAGGAAGTACCGAATGATAATAACTCTCAGAAACATTTCTAAGTGACGTGGGATTCACAAAGAGTGTACTGAGGTCACAGGGGTGAGGGTCTCTTGCAGCACTGAGGTTCTGGGACCACAGGAGTGAGAGAATAACAGAGTCACTGGAGGCATCCAGGTGCAAGGATTGCTGGGGGCACTGGAATTAAAGGAATACTTCTAGTACCTGACACAGGAACTAGAAACTGCAACTTATGGTCACTCAGAACTCATGGTTACTCAGAAACACTGGAACATGGGGGCTACAGCTAGGAACACAATCTGTTGCTCAGGCAGCACAGTTTAAATAGAGAGGTTGATTGGGAGGCTGGACAGAAAGTGGCAATGAAGCAAGTTATATTATTCATCAGGTGAGATGCCTTGCCTGTTTGTAAAACTTGCCTGTTTGTAAACTAAGGAAATTACACTGGAAGATGGATTTGAATATCATAATGAGGATTCTGCTATGTATTAGGAAAATTTCCTGGAATCTAGGTGGACCTGGAGTTTGGGAAGATACATTTTCAAGGACAAGGTGATATTCAAAAAAGGTAGGGCACAGGGAAGAAGAATGATCCATTACTACCTTTGATGTAGAAGGAAGAATGGCTCAGGCCTCGTACACACGACCGAAACTTGCTGGGATTTTTTTTTGCCGAGGAAACCGGTTGTGTGTACATTTTTCGGCAAGGAAACTGTCGAGGATACCGTCGAGCCAAAAAGAGAGCATGTCTTCTTTTTCCTCAATGGGAATGGAGAAACTTGCCTTGTCGAGTTCCTCGACAGCCTAACAAGGAACTCGACGAGGAAAACGATGTGTTTCGCCCGTCGAGTTCCCACGGTCGTGTGTACGAGTCTTCAGGCTCCAGATCCCCACTGTTTTCTGCTTGTTTAAGTTTGAAGACCTAGGCTGTTTGCCAAATGCAACTTGGAAATTGAGTTTATTTCCGCATCTGAACAGAGTTCTTCATCCAAATTCTACAGAGGCGAGCCTCTGCATTTGTTACAGATGTCTGAACTTTTTCTTTTTACTCCCAAGAGAAGGACAGTTTGCAGCAGTTGATTCTTTTATTTAATTTTTTAGTTTTTGTAACACAGTTTTTTTTAAACAGTGAGGTTAGTCACAGCAGTCTATGTGGACAGTTTAACCTGTTGTTTTGGTTGCACCTCTTCCTTTTTGCTTTATTTAGTAAAAGAAAGAATGTCTCCTTGTCAAAACTAACTGAACTTCAGCAACAGTCCTTCGTTGTATGTACTTTATGTTTGCTGCACTATATAATTTTTGCCACTAGGTGCTGATAAAGTTATATTACATGGGTGGGGGCAGATTCAGATAGAGATACGACGGCATATCTCCTGATACGCCGTCGTATCTCTGAGATCCGACGGTCAGATCTATGCGACTGATTTATAAGAATCAGTTACGCATAGATCTCCCTTAGATCCGACAGGTGTAAGTGACTTACACCGTTGGATCTTAGGCTGCAATCTACTGCCGGCCGCTAGGTGGCGCTTCCATTTGTATACACGACAAATATGCAAATGAGGAGATCCACCGATTCAGAAACGAACGCCCGCCCATCGCTTTTTTTGTTACGTCGTTTGCGTTCGGCTTTTTCCGGCGGATAGTTACCCCTGCTATATGCGGCGTATCCTATGTTAAGTATGGCCGTCGTTCCCGCACCGATTTTTGAATTTTTGCGTCGTTTGCGCAAGTCGGTCGCGAATACGGATGGACGTAATTTACGTTCACGACGAAACCAATGACGTCCTAGCGACGTCATTGGGAGCAATGCACGCCGGGAAAATTTGCGGACGGCGCATGCGCAGTTAAATCGGCGTGGGGACGCGCCTGATTTAAATACTACACTCCCCCTAGCCGCGGAATTTGAATTCCGCCGGGGGATTTACGATCCGCCGGCGCAAGTTTCGAGGTAAGTGCTTTCTGAATACTGCACTAGCCTCTCAAATTCGTGCCGGCGGATCGTAAATCAGATAGATTACGCGGATCTAAAGATTACTCATTCTGGTAAAACTACCATTCATAATGGAGTAAGCACATTCATCATGCTGTAACAGACAAAAAAGCGCGAATCGTCTTTTACTAACAAGGAATCAGCTTAAAGCAGCCCAAAGGCGAATAGAACTTCCCCTTTAGAGTGCTGTCGTACACGGTGTACGTCACCGCGCTTTGTTCATAATTTTTCAAAAACGATGGTGTGTGGGCAACATCATTTTTAATGATGAAGTTGGAAAAACTTTGTTTTTTTTTCATGCCGAAAAAACGACCGTGTGTCCGCATTAGGCTATTCAATTTCAATTGCCACAAATATGATGCAATGCCATTTCTAATGAAGTTGCCCTTGTTGTAATAGTAGCTGTCATTGCATGACTGTCTTTGCCCTGTGACAGCCTCGGTTTGCAGTATATAACTACTATATTTTGCAGTCATAAGACATTGTACCTGTTTGTCTATTTTATTCACCTAAACCTATCCACTTTCACTACTGAATATACCCAGATCTTGGGAACAACAGAATTTTTGAGGATTTTCAGTATACAAAGACAAAGTCCGTTTTTGAGAAGAGGGAGAGTGTAGAGCAGTGGCGGCTGGTTCTACATTTTTTGGGGGGCAGCAAACAAACCCCTCCGTTGTTCAGTCGGTTGGTCCATCAAACCCCCCATCGCTCGATCGATCAACAAAACACCCCCCCCGTCACTTGCTCGTCCACCCACCAGCTCTGCACTTGCCCCATCTAGGTTCCCTGCATCTCTTCCTCTGTGGTTTCCCCCTGAGTCTCCTCCTCCTTGGCGACTTCCTCCTCAGTGGCCAATACGGTCGCTTCTCCTCTCTGCCAATCTGGTCTTAAGAACCGCTTCCTGATTGGCCAAGAGGAGAAGCAGGAAGACAATAGCGAATATTAATGCGCTATAGTCACACAACTGGGTGGGCTCAGTTAGAGTTCTCTGTGTATACAATGGAGCATGGGGGAGCTCATGTCCATAATGGGGATGGTAGTGACACAGCCCCAAATCCAGAAATATTTAGACAGAATAAAGGTGGATACAGCCTGAGCTGTATCATTAATGAGTTCCGCAAGTCTTCCTTAACCACGTGCTGATCAGGCCATAGCCAAATAACACAGCGTGGTTGGATAACTCTGGAAGGGCGTATTATAATGTCCTCCCAAATCATGCTCCTGCGCAACCCCTGGAATGTCCATGTCCCTGGAATGTCACCCAAACCTTGCGTGTCATGAATCGGTGTAAAGGGCCAATGACAGCTGCCCTTTACCACATGATCACTCCTTCCAATGATGGAGTGATCACTTGTAAACAAACCGAAGCATGTCCTGAATTAGCTCCTCCCCTCTCCTAATTCTGATTGGTACAGCGTGTGAGGAGAGGAGGGAGCCGGTGCAGCAGGGCTGTGGGATGGATCTGAAGTTTCCACAGCACTGATCTCTGCCAATCCCTGGCTCATCCATCGCTGGCTCATCCATCCACATTCATTCTCATTCATGCTTTATCCCTGGCTCATCCATCATCCATCCCTGGCTCATCCATCCACATTCATGCTCATCCATGCTCCATCCCTGGATCATGCATCCACATCTATGCTCCATCCCTAGCTCATTCATCCACATCCATGCTCCATCCCTGGCTTATCCATCCTCATCCATCCTCATTATTGCTCATTCATGCTCCATCCCTGGCTCATCCATTTTCATCCATGTTCCATGCCTGGCTCATTCGTGCTCCATCATCGATCCACATTCATGCTCCATCCCTGGGTCATCCATCCACATTTATGCTCCATACCTGGCTCATCCATCCACATTCATGCTACATCCATGGCTCATCCATCCACATCCATGCTCCATCCCTGGCTCATCCATGCTCATCCATCCCTATCCATGGCTCATCCATGCCACATTATTGCTCTTCCGTGCCACATCAGTGATCATTCATGCCACATCCATGCCACATCAGTGCTCATCCGTGCCACATACATGCCACATCAGTGCTCATCCGTGCCACATACATGCCACATCATCTGTGCCTCATTTGTGCCACATCCATGCCACATCATCTGTGCCACATCCATGCCACATCAGTTATCATCTGTGCCACATGCATGCCACATCAGTGATCCTCTGTGCCACATCCATGACACATTAGTGATCATTCCTGCCACATCCGTGTCACATCAGTGCTCATTCGTGCCACATCAGTACTCATTCGTGCCACCTCAGTGATTGTCCATGCCACATCCATGCCACATCAGTGCTCATCCACGCCAAATCAGTGCTCATCCACGCCACATCCGTACTACATCAGTACTCATCTGTGCCACATCCAGGCCACATCGGTGCTCATCTGTGCCACATCTATGTCACGTCAGTTCTCATCCGTGCCACATCATGTCACATCAGTGCTCATCCATGCCACATCAGTGATTGTCTGTGCCACATCCATGCCACATCAGTGCTCATCCATGCCACATCAGTTCTCATCCGTGCCACATCATGTCTCATCAGTGCTCATCTGTGCCACATCAGTGATTGTCTGTGCCACATCTATGCCACATCAGTGCTCATCCACGCCAAATCAGAGCTCATCCGTGCCACATCCATGCCACATTAGTGCTCCATGCATGTTGGGCCTCTGTATGTGGCCAGGCTGTGTAAAAGTCTCACACATATGGTATCTCCATACTCAGGAGGAGTAGCAGAGTATATTTTGGGGCATAATTTTGGCTATGTACATGCTATGTGTTAGAAATGTCTTATAAATTGACAACTTTGTGTAAAAAAAATGAATGCGTTTTAATTTTCTTTACACATTTTCCAAAAACTTGTGGGAAAAAAATGACATTTTTAAAAGACTCATTATGCCTCATAGAATATACGTTGGGGTGTTTACTTTCCTAAATGAGGTCATTTTTTGGGTGTTTCCATTGTTCTGGTGCTCAAAGGTGTAAGGCCCCATACACACGAGAGAATTTATCCGCGGATACGGTCCAGCGGACCGTTTCCACGGATAAATCCTCTCAAAGATTTCCGCAGATTTCGATGCGATGGAGTGTACACACCATCGCATTGAAATCCGCGCGGAAATCCTCTGGCGATGACGTGTCGCGCCGTCGCCGCGATTATGACGCGGCGACGGGCGCGACGCTGTCATATAAGGAATTCCACGCATGCGTCAAATCATTACGACGCGTGCGGGGAATCCCTTTGGACGGATGGATCCGGTGAGTCTGTACAGACGAGCGGATCCATCCGTTGGAATGGATTCC